>NW_026988428.1:3750000-5000000 GCF_030222135.1 Aotus nancymaae | reverse complement strand
AAATTTTTATAATGTACATTTCATTAATAAGCAAAAATTATAGGTACATATTGCCTCATAATAAATTTTATCACTTTACAAAATATCTTAGTTTTATGGTAATCTTACACCCCCTCCAACACAACTAGCAAAATTTTACTTTATAGAAAAAGTAGATTTAATATTAATCAGCATATTATTATTTATTCATTATTCAATGTGGCACTCAAAAAGCATTGAATATTTGAATATTTTCAGTAATAAATGTACACCAACTGCTGGAATGACTACATTTAGGGAGAAATCCCTGGAACTTTTGCCTAATATAATCTAATAAAAACTCAAATCACCTCCAAAGTAAAACCCACTTCTTTTTTTTGAGTTGGGGTCTCGCTCTGTTGCTCAGGTTGGAGTGCAGTGACACGATCTCGGCTCACTGCAACCTCTGTCTCGCAGATTCAAGTGACTTTCCTGCCTCAGCCTACGGAGTAGCTGGGATTACAGATATGCACCACCACTCCCAGCTAAGTTTTGTATTTTTAGTAGAGCTAGGGTTTCACTATGTTGGTCCAGCTGGTCTTGAACTTCTGACCTCAGGTGATCTGCCCAGCTTGGCCTCCCAAAGTATTGGGATTACAGGCATGAGCCACCACACCTGGCCCTATTTCTATATAAGATAAATCATCACATTTCTTCCCTACTGCATCTAAGCATGGTTAGAATAGCATCTATAGTGAGAAACATTTCCAGTTGTATTATAAAGCCATCATTTGCTTTATGTGGTTGTTTACTAGTTATTTACAAACAGCATCTTAATTCAGTTAAATCTTGTTAGCACACATTCACAACTGTTATATTGTTAGGTTGATAATACACCTAAAACCCAAACATAGAAACAGACACATTTGTCTCCATTTCTATTGTTTATCAAGTTACTGAAAAACTTAAATCTGTCATGCTTTTTAGGTTCCTAAAATTTATGTAATTTACACTAGTTTTTGTATTGTCACCTCACTTGAAGAGGAAGGTTATACTCAATTGACTTCTGAAACCGATTTCTGGCATCGCTTAAGTTGAAGTTTTGGTATCAGAGTTGAAAAGCCCAAAGAGCATACATTCTGTCAGATGAGTGCACGTATCCTAGTACGCTCTGAAACAGACGAGTACATGGATCCTAGTACGCTCTGAAACAGGCTTTCAGCTCCCATGGATAGGTGGCTGCTTGGAAAGTATGTGAAGTTTCCAGGGTTGCAGTGAGTAGGAGTTCTAGTTTCATGGAAAGGGAAGGCTGGACAAGAAGAAGATAACATAATTGACATGTGGGCGTCTGCGGCGAGCAGCTGGTTGGTTTAATTTTAGAACATTTGTCCTTGACTGTGCCCCTTTAAGTGAAGCACCTACTTGTCCTTGAGAAGTGTGTCTGTCTTTTGGGCAGCACCAAAATCCTTTTGCTTATACTCTGGAGCATTTGGCACCCTGTTTCATCAGATAGCCCACCCTTTAAAGTGGGAAAGTCTTATCTTCTGAGATAGGACAATATAACCTAATAAAGCTCTCAATGGAGCAAGCTGAGGAATGCAGTGCACTCAAGTGACTTACTTGTACGATAATAACCTCCATTTGTAAGTACACAAAAGCCTCTTTGCATGTTTCAAGGGCATATTTACAGTTTTAAAGTGATGCAAAGGCAGCTCTGAAAATATCTTCAGGGAAAAGGGAAATAACAGAACTGTAACTGAGGAATGAGAAACAAGACAGAAAACCAAATTAAAAATAAAGACTGGGGCTAAAAATAAATTTTAAAAATTCTTCAATACATGTGGAATCCTAGACTTTTTCTTTTTGCCCTCAGGACTTGAAGTCAAAGCATCTGAGTGTCAGAAATGTCCTTAGCAATCAATGGGCTCGTCCAATTAGAGGAAACTGAGGCTCTGAGGACTTGAAGTGATTTGCCAAGTGTCAGTCAATAGGCTGGTGACATACTGGAATCCAAATCCTAACCTCCAATTTAATGATTTTTTCACTATATCCCATTTTATACTTGTTTTGGAGCTAGCTATTCTTAGATTAAAATTAAATTTAAAACATAGGATGAAAGAAAATATGTATGATTGATACCATCTGCATTTGTCAACCTAATAATAGATGGGACTAACTGTGCCACCTTTATTCTATTAATGGATGCGATTAACGGTACCCTTGATAAAAGTAGTGATACCTGCTTCTGCCTGGCTCACAAAGATGCAGTGAAGGTTTCCTTCAAAGGTCTGGGATGTGAAAATGCCTTGAAAAATCACTGCCCTTTATAAATAAATTGATTAGTGTGTAGCTTTTAGCTGGAGACCTGCCTTGTTTTCGTCAACCTCGCTTCTTTGGGACTGAGCCCTCCTGAGGAATGCAACTCGGTGACTAGGAGTCATGGACAAGCCTCTTGGATGCTATCTGTCTACATGGGTCACTTCCCAATACTGATCACCTTGATTTCCTGTCACTATGTTTGGCCCACAGTTAGGAATACCCAACTACTTCATCTTGAATCATCAATCTCTTGCTTGCTTGACCTATGCTGGAAATTGCATGTATGATCTCTTTTTTCCCTGCCCATCCTTCCCCACTCTTTCTCTCTCTCTGTACCCAGCTTTACTCTCCAGCCATACTTAACCCCTTTCTCTTCCTAGAAAGCTCCATGAACTTGCTGCCTTCCCAGCTGCTGCCCATGCTATTCCCCCAGCTGGATCACTTGCCACACTTCTCTGTCATTGCCACTCATTCCGCTCCCACCCTCTATTTGGCCAACTCATGCCAATCATTTAGGTGTCATCTTCTGTGTAACTTTACTCAGGAAGCTCTCTTAATCATCCCTGTTCCTTCTACGTGTTACTTCAAGCACCTGTTATTTCTTCCAGACTTAAAATAACATTTACCATGTGTATTTTTAAATTTGTTTAATTGCTTGTATTTCTCTCTAGACTGAATGAGACATGAGTGGAGGGGACCTTGTCTGCTTGCCCATCAGTGTGTAGGCAATGCTTGGCATAGATGAATTAACACATATTTGTTGAAAACTCATATTCATGCTTAATAATGATTTATAATTTATAAACTTTTTATTTTTCTCATTTCATCCTTATAGTAAATCTATGATGTGGTATTATCCATTCTTTTCTTTCAGATACAGAAACTCTGAGAAGGTGTTAATTAACCTATCCAAGGTCACCTAGCTAGTAAGTGGCAGAGCCAGTACTTGAACCCAAGTTGCTGAAGTCCAAGTTCAGTGCTATTACCATTACATCACTGCTGACTTTGTTTGGTTACATAATACATGAAGGTATTGAGCAAGTGATCAGGGGAGTGAAATGACCAGAGCTTTCCCTTCAGGAGAATTAATATGGCAAAGAGAAGACTCTGAACCATGGTAAATGCAGTTTGGGGAATAAGAGATGGGGTGGGGAGTGGGAGAAGAAGAGCTATGTGTGAGAGACAAAGAAATGAATGTTGGAACAAAAACTCAGAACTAAAGGCTGAGCTTTGGGGGCCATCTATATGGTTAGAGGTTAGAAAGGAGAAGAGCCAAAAATAATACAAAAAAAAGGAACCATAAGTAATGCAGGAAAATAGTGAAAATTCATTATCATAGAAGCCCATGGAAGTGAGAATGCAAAGAAAATGTAATTAACAATGGCAAATACAATTTATCAGAAAAAAAGGAGATTACAAGAAACCTTTCTGGGTTTGACTGGTTAACAGAAGACTATTGAGAGCTTAGAATAAGGGACAGCTATAAAATATTCAGGAAAGAGCATGAGACAAGCAAATTGAAGCAAGAAAGAACTGATTGAAGAATTTTGGTGGTTTGTTTATTCATTCATCAGTTGATGGATACTTGGGTTGTTTACAGATTCTGGCTATCATGAATAAAAGTGCTATGAACATTCACATAAAAGTTATTATGAACATATAAGTTATCATTTTTCATGGGTACTTAGGAGAGGAATTGCTAGGTGGTATGGTAAGTGTATATTTATAAGGAACTGCCAAACTGTTTTCTAAAGTTGTACTATTTTGCATTTCTGGCAACAATGTATGGTAAACATTTTAGTTGCTATACCTCCTCTCCAACACTTAGTATTATCAGTCTTCTAAATTTTAGCCTTGATAGTGAATGTGAGCAGTATCTCCCTATGGTTTTAATTTGTATTTCCCTGTTGACTAATGATGCTGATCATTTCATGCGTTTGATATGCAACTTCTTTGGTCAAGTGTCTGTTCAAATCTTTTGTTCAGTTTTAATTACTGTTTTCTTCTTGAGTTATGAGTTCCTTATGAATTACGATATACAAATATATATCCAGTTTGTAATGATTTACAAATATTTTCTGTCTGTGGCTTCCTTTTAACACTTTCCTTAACAGTGTCTTAATAGCAATAGTTTTTTTATTTTGTTTTATTTTTTGAGACAGGGTCTTCCTCTGTCGTTTGGGTTGGCTGGAGAGCAGTGGCACAATCACAGCTCCCTGCAGCCTCAACCTCCTGGGCTCAGGTGTTCCTTCCACCTCAAGCTCCCAAGTAACTGGGACTAGAGGCAAGCAACACCACACCTAGCTAACTTTTAAATTTTTTGTAGAGATGGGATCTCACTATGTTACCCAAGTTGGTCTCAAACTCCTGGGCTAAAGTGATCTGCCCACCTTGGCCTCCCAAAGTGCTGAGATTACAATTGTGAGCCTTTGTGCCTATCTAGTTTTTAATTTTTATGATGTTCAGTTTACCATCATTTCCTTTTTATGGTTTGTGCTTTTTCTGTCCTAAGAAATTTTTGCCTAAACTCAAGGTCATAAATATTTTCTCCTAGAAGTTGTAAAGATTTCAGCTCTTACATTTAGGTCTATAGTCCATTTTGAATTAATTTTTCTATACATTTGAACTAAGTGTTGAGGTTCTTTTTTCTGTCCCTTCACATATGAACGTCTAATTATTCTAGCACTATTAGAAAGATTAACATTTCTTCATTGAATCAGCATGGCAACTTTGATGTGCTATTCTTTACAGTTTTTTTTTTCTTTTTTTTCATTTGAGGTTTACTGAACTTCTTAGATCTGTGGATTTATAACTTTCGCCAAGTTTGGACATTTTCCTGTCACTCCTACAAAGATGTTTTTTTCCCTCAGCTTTTTTTAGACTCCAATTACATGAATTTTAGACCACTTAATATTGTTTCACAGTTCACTGATGCTCTTGTTACTTAATCCTCTTTTCTCTCTGTGATTCATTAATTTATAGTTTCTATTGTTATGCCTTCAAGTTCACCACACTTTTCCTCTTCGCTATCTAATCTACTATCAGTCCCTGGTAGTAGTTGTTTTTTTTTTTTTTTCCCCCCAAGATGGAGTTTTGCTCTGCTTCAGCTCACTGCAACCTCTGCCTCCCAGGTTCAAGTAATTGTTCTGCCTCAGCCTCCAGAGTAGCTGGAATTACAGGCACCTGTCACCACCACCATACCTGGCTAAGTTTTGTGTATTTTAGTAGAGATGGGGTTTCACCATGTTAGCCAAGCTGGTCTGGAACTCCTGACTTCATGTGATCCACCTGTCTTGGCCTCCCACAGGCGTGAGCCACTGTGCCAGGCCCCTTGTAGTATATTTTTTATTTAAGATATTGCATTTTTCATCTTTAGAAGTTCCATTTACATTTTTAAAAAGTCTCTTCCATTTCTCTCTTCCACATGTTCATGTTCCTGAACATCTGGAGTATATTTATAGATGATCTAATGTCCTGGTTTGCTAATTCTACCAGCTGTGTCATTTCTGGGTGTTTTTATTAATCGATTTCTCTTTTGGTTAGGAGTCATATTTTCATGCCTTGTAATTTTTTTTATTAAACATTATGCATTGTGAATTTTATATTGCTTGATATATTTCTCTAAAAAGGGTTAGACATTGTTTTAATATGCAGTTAACTTATTTGAGATCATGTTCACCTCTTTGAAAACTGCCGTAAATTTGTATTAGAGTGAAGCCAGTTTTGCCTTTATTTTAGGGCTAATTTAACTCTATTACAAAGGTTTTCTGAGGACCCTACCAGATACCTGGAAATTATGAGGTCTTTCCAGTCTGCAAGGTGAGAAGGTGAACTATTCCCAGCCTTGTGGGAATACTAAGAATGGTTCAACTACTACTTTGTGACAGTTGTTTCTTCACTCTTTAAGAGTTTACCTCACACATACGCAGCTTAGTATTCAGCCAAAAACTTGAGGAGAGCTTTGTGTACAGACTTCTGGACTTCTCTTATGTAGCTTGCTCCTCCCCAGTATTCTACCCAACAAAGTCTAGCTGCCCTGGCCTCCCTGAGCACTCACCTGTCTCCTCAACTCAGTGGGCCCACTGGACTCTGGGTTCTCTTTCCTGTGTGGTGGCTTAGAAATGTCCCATCAGCAAATTGGGACAATGGTAGGGATCGTCATGTTTGTTTCTTCTTTCTCAGAGCATGGTCTTGCGCTGCCTGTTGCCAATGGCTAAAAACAATTGTATCATAGTGTTTTCGGGTTTCTTTCTTAAGCTGTGTGTGTGTAGAGGGGAAGGAAGAGGGGGCAGTCATTCCTGCAGCAGTTAATCCTTCAGGAGCAGAGCAGAAATGTCATTTCAAATTGATAAGTTTTAAGAGGTTGGAACTTCTGGAGTGTCAGGAGTGAGTCAAAAGGAAAAATCAATCTGATTTTAAGGAGATTAGTTTGAATACTTAAATGAGTGTTTCTTATTCCTTCCTTACTCCATCTCCCCTTCTTCCTTAATGGGGAGAAAATTCTACTTGAGATTTATTTTCCTTTAAGCATATGAAAGTTGCAAGAATTGCTTCCTAAATAATTTGTGGTATTAGGAGGTATGCACAGTATATAAATAGCAGAAACTATAGTTCCTTTTTTCCCCCTAAAGTAAATGAAAATTATAACAGCTCTGGGTAGATATTTCACTTCTTGTGTTGAAAGTTCCTAGACTTTCATTTTGGCCCTGCTGTCATTCAACAGGATCAGAACAAAGCTATGCATACTCTTCCATTATTCAGTCAATTAACTGTAATGTCAAGGTACTTTAATGCAGAATGTAAAATTCTGTGCATAGTAAAAGTAAATTTTCCCGAGGCAGGACAAAAGAGATATTCTTATATATATAGTGCATTAAAAGACATTAGAAGAGTCACCTAGGTTGTCTAATTTACCTACAAAACCTGGTCACACTAGGAAAATGATAAACCATGAACACATAGTTGTGAACATCCAGAATAATTCTTTAAGCCTACCTAACTATATCTACATTTCTATTAACACAGTTTTTTTCTTTATCCCCCTCTTTACGAGTAAGATGACTCTTCAGCTGTAACGAGACCAAAAGCTAGTGAACTTACCCATGGTGGCAAAAGCTTTTAGCCACTTTTTTTTTCTTTTTTTTTTTTTAAGATGGGGTTTCACCATGTTGGTCAGGCTGGTCTTGAACTCCCGACCTCAGGTGATCCGCCCACCTTGGCCTCCAAAGTGCTTGGATTACAGGCATGAGCCACCACACCCGGCCTTTTAGCCACTTTTTCATGTTAGTCATTAAAATTGTTTTATTATGCTGTTTATCTCCTCAATTGATTGATGTTCCTTATAAAAATGCATATATGTGTGTGTGAAAAAAATATATATATATAATTCATATTATATCTGTTAAAGAATAAACACATTCCCTAACTGGGTGCTACAGAAAACCACCACCACAGTTGGCAATTAGCTTGATGTTAAAACTAATTTTCTTGTTGAACATGTGTGTACCTACTGGGGATTTCCAAAATGCAAACTTAGACTAAAATGTGCTTTTAATTTTTTCATTCAAGAGCCTTTATCAGGAGCAACCCCAATGTGCTGATTAAAGTTTAAAAAAATTTCAAGCTTTAAACCCTGTTACCCTGGTGGAGAGATCCTGGCTACCAAACAGACTTCAAAGGGACCTCCAACTTGCTCTAAGCCACAGACAAATATTTGCTGTTACTCCAGTACTAGGCAGCATAGGGCCACTTTGTCCTTCACTTGTAGGAGACCTTGAGGATAAGTATTAACCACCATCATGAAAGGTTTTCTCAGTAGAGATGAATCTCACATATCTTTTCCCATTAAGTTTTAGTCTGAAGTATGAGGACTAGTTGCAAGAGTGGAATTAAGAAAGAGAACTAAAAGCTGAGTTAGAAGAAAAGATTTGCAGAAACAAAGACCAGCAATTGGCTTTAAAAGTAAAACGCAGACATTATTCTCTCTACTTTCCCCGACACAAACTGAAGTACCATCAGTTCAGCTGAAAGACAGGTGAGTCTAATTCATATGATTCATAGAGACAGAAAACAGTTCCTTCTGCTCACAGACTAGAGATTTATGTAGGAGAGCTGAAAGTACAGAATTTTTCAGGATGTTTAAGCCATTTGGCTTACAGATCAAGAAAGCTCACAGCAGAAATTCTGGGCTCAAAAGAGAAATTGGCAAACAAACTAAATCTCATTTTGGCTTCTAAAACTGTTTCTTTCCCATACATATAGATAAGAAAAAGGCATTTGTAACATGAATCAATTACAAATGTGGCTTATATAAGTTATGTCTCTCTCATCAGTGTCATTTTTATTTTTAAATAATGACAAAGCCATAATTAAATAAGATAAAAATCCCAAGCCTCTGTGACCTTAAGTCTTTTCACAAAGAAATACCTGTTTATTAATTCAAACTTTACTTATTGAGGAAATGCATTGTATCAGGCACTGAGTTAGGTAGTCTGGATACAAAAATGGATAAATTAATAATGCATAGGATTCCAATTGTCCCCTAATTCTTGAAAATTGATCTCTATCAAAAGTAGTGTTAGGAAACAGCTCAAATTATTTTTAATAATGAGAAGAGAACATGAGGCCATTTAACTCAAATTTCTCAATGCAAGACATTCCTCTGTAATGGTTGATACCCATTCATTCCCTACTAGCTCCTACAGCCTCACCAGGCAGCATGTTTCAGTTTTAGAAAGGTCTAATTATAGAACAGTTCTTCTGTGTTAAGCTAGAGTCTGTTCTCTGTAACTCCTAATAATGGCCTTGGAGCTATACAAAACAATTCTATTTTATCTTCTGTATGGAGGTCCTTCAAGTATTTAAGGGCAGCCATTAACTTAACTTTTATTCTCCAGGTAAATTATCTATCATGTCTTATATCACGTAGTTTCCACACCATTTGCCACTCTTGCTGAGTAGCAAATGACCTCTCTGTAACTTGTAAACACATGTTACTAATGATGGTATTTTCTAGACATTTTCCTCTCCATGATGTCAAGCAAATTCTAGCCTCTATTTCTGAACCTTTCTTTTTCCAGTTTTATTTTGAGATAGAGTCTCACTCTGTTGCCAGGCTGGAGTACAGTGGTGCAACCTCGGCTCACTGCAACCTCTACCTCCCAGATTCAAGTGATTCTCCTGCCTCAGCCTCCCGAGTAGCTGGGACTATAGGCGCCCACCACCATGCCCAGCTAATTTTTGTATTTTTAGTAGAGACAGGGTTTCATCATGTTGACCAGGATGGTTTCAATCTCTTGACTTCATGATCTGCCACCTCGGCCTCCCAAAGTGCTGTGATTACAGGCGTGAGCCACCGCACCTGGCCCCAATTTTATTTTTTTAATCCAAATTTCAAAGATTTTTCCGTAATGTAATATTCAGATTTTAAAAGACCTATAGTACTTTCAAGACAGCTGTCGGGAAGAAATGCAACTGAGTGGAGACAGGGGCATGAGAGAGAAAAATACGTTTTTATGAGACCTATTATTAAATAGCCTCTTGAGCACTCACTTCTAATCATGGTAAAAGTGGAATGCAAGATTGAAGTTCCAATGTCATTATTCTGGGAGGTGAGAAGGGGGAGGAAAGAGTGACCTCCACATCTGAATTAGAGGGTTATGATATGACTGGAATAGTTCCATAACATCTGTCATTGCACTATTTAGTTCATGAGAAAATAATATTTCTGGTTATATGCCAATGAAACTGACAGGCAGACTAGTAGTCAAGGCTGAGGTCACAGAAGGGTGGGGCTGTGGAGAGCCACAGCAGTAAAACATGTAACTGTACCTTAAGGAGCTGAAGTGATGCAGGAGGCTGGCTGGAAACCGAGTGGGAGATTAAAATGGCTTTGAGGATGACAGCACTTGGAATCAGCTCTATAAGTAACAGGCCCTCTTGGCTACACTCACAACACCTGCCAGACCATCTAGAAGTAGCTAACTGCTTTCTTAAGTGGGATTTTAAAGGAGGAGAGCTGGCTGGGCACGGGGCTCACGCTTGTAATCCTAGCACTTTGGGAGGCCAAGGCCAGCAGATCACCTGAGGTCAGGAGTTTGAGAACAGCCTGGCCAACATGGTAAAACCCCATCTCTACTAAAAACATAAAAATTAGCTGGGCATGGTGGCAGGTGCCTGTAATCCCAGCTACTCAGGAGGCTGAGGCACGAGAATCACCTGAACCCAGGAGGTGGAGGTTACAGTGAGCTGAGATCACACCACTGCACTCCAGCCTAGGCAATAGAGCAAGACTCTGTTTTTTAAAAAAAAAAAAAAGGAGAGCTAAAAAAAGAAGCAGAAACAATACATCACTGAACTCCTGGCTGTGACTTTCTACCTGTTCTTTGTGCCTGTTTTATAAAGTTCTTGGAAAACCAGTGTGTGTGAGTTCTGATTACATTACTTCAAATTGAGAATCTTTTACACATGTGATAACCCTCTAACTTGAACAGGACCTTAAGAGAGACTTTTAAAAGCATATTAACCTGTCATATAAAATCATGAAGAGTGTCCATCCCTAATAAAAGAATAAAGGCAAGTCACAGGAGGGCTAGAAATCTAACTGGTTCACTCACTCTAAGTTCACTGTAGAGCAAACTCTTAACAGAATCACTTGGAAATTCCTTCATGAGTCTGAAATACCACACAGACATAGGTGGATACATTTCTTTCAGTTTTGATAAGGCATTTTACTTTAAGCTCATACTTGTATCTCACCGTAGATTGCTGTCTAAAAATATCTTTAAAAACATAGTTCCTTATCTTGTACTTGACATTCATAACACGGTTTAAAAAGAATTTGTAAAGTCTCAATAAAGACGTCAAACTAAATATGGAACGAATAGACATGAATTGTTCTTTGTACCTCTGATTTGTTCACTTTTCTCTAAATCTAACTCCCACTCTATTTTTGCCTGTCTAGGGAGATGACTGGGCTACTGCTTTAATGAAAAGATACAATTCTTGTGTTCACTTTATCTACTATTAAATGCCCAAGACTCATGTTCTGTAATTCAATGTCTGTAAGCAAAAAAATGCAGGCCCTTAATGGTCTTGGACACATTGACAGTTGACCAAAATTAGTACAGGAAGTCCCTAACTTACAACTGGTTTGTGCTCTAAAGATGTACTTGCAGGTCAGTTGTTTGGGCTTTAGAAGGCATTTTATGTCTATTTTGTTTACTACCATATCTTCAGAGCCTGGGAAGGTACTAGACACATAGGGGCACCCACATATTTGCCGAGTGACAGGATGAACTAGCCCTAAAAGTCCACTTCACTAATAATGTAATAGAATTATATGATTATTAATAATAGCACTTATATAGTACTTGGCCATTTATAAAGTGCATTAGCACATAAAGTGCATTTATAAAGTGCATTAGTGTCTTACCTTATTCTTTCTCACACTGATCCAACTTACAAAAGAAGACTCCAAGGCCCCTAAAATACAAAGACAGCCTTTTGGGCTGCTTTCGAGATTTGAGTGTGCAATGAGAGATATGGAACTAGACAGATAATAGTGGAAGTGGAGAACCAATTCAAGAGCTAGCACCACCAGAGCCTGGTGACAGATGAGAGCACAACTCCTACATTCATACTGCCATATTGTGTCTAGTATAAATATAAATGAAATGTCATCCATTAATACAAAGCAGAGACTCAGAAAGACTGAGGGACTCCTTTCCTTTTTCCTCTGCCATCCTTTTCTCTGGCAGTTAAGTGACATCCTTATGTTCAGTGGCTAAAAATGGCAGCTCCTCTTACAGTAGCAACAAGTAAGATCCCTAAAAGAGTTGCACCAAAATTATGGGCTCCTGCCTAGCTAGCTGGAAGACTCATTGATCTAGCTAAGCAGTGTCCAACACAAGCCCTCTTCTATTGGAGTCATTGGATGACTTTTCTTAGGTCATAATCTGTATTCAGAGTTAAATAGGACATTCAAGCTTTTCTTAGGTCATAATCTGTATTCAGAGTTAAATGGGACATTCAAGGGTCTTGACCTAAGCCTCTGAATCTGGACATGAATCCTCTCTGTACCCTTTCTCACTGTGGATCATTCAGCCTTTGCAGAAACATTTCATGGGATGAGAAACTGAAGGGAATTCATTTGGTCTTCGGATACATCTAGTTTTTAGAAAGTTCTTTGGTTATACTCTTGCCTTTTGAAAGCATCAGAGCCCATTTAATCCCTCTTCAAACATCTAAAGAATGCTAGCAATTCCTAAACATCCATAAATCCTCTCATAAGTGAAATATCCCAAGTTAATTGTTTATTATGTAACAAGGTTTCTCATTGATCTCACCAGTTCTGCTCAGCTTTCTCTAAATAGGAATATCTTGACCTGAGCATAATAATCTAGCTGTGTTTGCCTAGGTGGGAAGACAGAAGGGCTATTCTCTTCTTTTGTTGGGAGGATTATTCTTCCATGAACGTAGCCTAAGATTGCATTTGCTTTTTTGGCAGTCATGATACATGGTTGACTCACGTTGATTACAGTCAACTAAAACCTTCAGGTCTTTTCACATGAATGGCTGATAAGTCACACCTATCTGGTGTAGTACAGCTGATTTTTGAAAAAAGGAATTTATATTTAGCACTGTTTAATCTCATACATTTCACTCAAGAACCTTTCACACTGTCCCCTGAGTATTCTTTCTTAAACAGGTCTGATTATGTTATCTCTACTCAGAAGAACTGTTGATGGATCTCCACTACCCACAGGATTGAGTCCAAACTACTCCCCATGGAGCACCCAGGGCTAGCTTCATCTTCCTCCATCTCCCTTTCTTCCCCACTCCCATCCCCCAACCACTCTCAGGAGGGGCTTTTCTTACACAGGTGCACTTACCTTTCAATTATTACCCATCCTTTAAGAGACAGCAATTTAAAAGTCCCAAACAGACTGTGAACTCCTTAAAGACAGGAATATACCGTAAACGAGGTGCAGGTAATAGGGAAGAGGCACAGCTCAGAAATTTCTCACAAAAAAGTTTATTTTGTTTATTTTGGCAAGGAAAATACTATTTAAATCTCTCTCACCAAAGAAAGTTTTCTCCCCCTGGTAAAAACTTCCAGTCAGCGAGATCCTGTGGCGTGTGTGTTCGTTTCTCAGGTAAAACATGGCTAAAAGCTTACGGAGCAAGTGGAAGAGAAAGATGCGTGCGGAAAAGAGAAAAAAGAATTCCCCAAAGGAGCTCAGCAGGCTTAAAAGTATTCTCAAACTAGACGGTGATGTTTTAATGAAAGATGTTCAAGAGATGGCAACTGTGGTGGGACCCAAACCCAGACATGCCAAGAGAAAATGCAATGTGAGGTAAAAGATGAAAAAGGTGACGTGAAAATGGAGACTGATATTAAGAGAAACAAAAAGACTCTTCTAGAGCAGAATGGGCAGTACCCAATATGGATGAACCAAAGGCAAAGAAAAAAGCTGAAGGCAAAGCAAGAGAGAAGAAAGGGGAAACGTAAAGCAAAAGCAGTGAAAGTGGCAAAGGGTTTGGCCTGGTAGACTCTTAAAACCTTGGAAAATGCCACACGGGACAGATGATGGATTAGAATGTATACACATGTATACTTTGATTTCAGCTCCCACCAGATGAAAACTATTTGTTTTCCTATTTTAACTTGGCCTTTTTTCTTCAATTCAAGCCCAGCATAATTCAAGTTTGTTTTGGGAATTTAAATAAAATATTTTGTTTCATACCAAAAAAAAATTTTTTTCTCCCCTAACTAGTTTCTCCCAGCTCCAAAAGCTCAGGTGAATTGGATGTAGCTTATCAGTGCTTGTGGAGAGAAAGTAACAAGCTTGGCCGTTTATCCCAATAAGCCAAATAGCTGCACAAGCTTGTCCACAGTGTCACAAGGTGATTGTTTTTCAGAATCACACAACAACCACCTTGCAACCAACTCAGCATTGTGACAAAGAGCCCAGCCTGGAGCATGAGGCACCCTTCCCAATCATTTCCCATGATATTGATGAAAAACTAAACAACCCCCCCAAGTGAACCTTCAGCTACACCTTGCACTGTTTTCCAAGAGGTGGTGATAGATTTATACCTTTCCATCTAAATGGGAACCCTTTGTGCCAGGCCTTCACAGACTGGGAATAGAGGCTGTCATTTGGGTTAGCAGAGGGAGGGAACCCATGACATTGTCCTTGTTGAGAAATCACACTGATCAATTGCCTGCCCGAGGATCTGTCATCCTAAATGGCTTAAGAGACACTTAGCAAGTCATCTCTCAAACACACTGTTTACTGTGTCTGCACATCCCATATTCTGCCATAAAAGTGCTTTAAACCATAAGAAGCAATACAAAGTTGTCATCAGTAATAATAACAATAGTGCAAGAGTTGGTTGACTTGATCAATATCTATTGAATATGTCAGGCAGCAGGTGAGACGCTAAGGCAGTGTTTCTCCAAGTGTGGTCTGGGCTACCTTAGGGAGCTCACTAAAGAATGTGATAAGTGCTATGACAGAGGTGAATGTAGGATACTGTGGGTACACACATGTGACGCACGTGTACGCAGCAGCTAACCCAGAATCTTGGTGCAAGATGAAGTTAAAGCTAATTCCTTAAGGATGACTGGGAATTATCTAGTCATTTCTCCATCCACCCCCAAAATATTTGAGTGACTTAATTAACTTAAATGAGAGGCAGGACTAGAGGAGGAGATCAGAAAAGGAGAGCCCTTCCCCCGCCCTCAGCCAAGGAGGGTCAGATGGTGAGAAAGAACATGGCATCTGAGAGCAATCCAAGCAGCTCAACACATCCAGCTAGAGGCTACAGCTCAGGGGGCAGGGATGAGACAGGAGGCCAGGGGCACTCAGACAGGGCCTAGCCAGTCATATTCAAGAACGTGGACTTTGGCTGGGCACAGTGGCTCACGCCTGTAATCCCAGCACTTTGGGAGGCAGAGGCAGGTGGATCATGAGGTCAGGAGATCAAGACCATCCTGGTCAACATGGTAAAACCCTGTCTCTACTAAAAATACAAAAATTACCCAGGCATGGCGGCATGTACCTGTAGTCCCAGCTACTCGGGAGGCTGAGGCAAAAGAATTGCTTGAACCTGGGAGGCGGAGGCTGCAGTGAGCTGAAATCGCGCCACTGCACTCCAGCCTGGGCGACAGAGCCAGACTCTGTCTAAAAAAAAAAAAGCCGGGCATGGTGGCTCACGCCTATAATCCCAGCACTTTGGGAGGCTGAGACGGGTGGATCACGAGGTCAAGAGATCGAGACCATCCTGGTCAACATGGTGAAACCCCGTCTCTACTAAAAATACAAAAATTAGCAGGGCATGGTGGCACACGCCTGTAGTCCCAGCTACGCGGGAGGCTGAGGCAGGAGAATTGCTTGAACCCAGGAGACGTAGGTTGCGGTGAGCCGAGATCGCGCCATTGCACTCCAGCCTGGGTAATAAGAGCGAAACTCCGTCTCAAAAAAAAAGAAAAGAAAAGAAAAGAAAAGAATGTGGACTTCATGATCATGCAATTGAAGAGTCACTGAAAAGTTTTAAGGAGGAAGTAACATCTGTATTTTAAAAAGATCCTTCAGGGCCAGGCATGGTGTCTCACGCCTGAAATCCCAGAACTCTGGGAGGCCGAGGCGGTTGGATTGCCTGAGCTCGGGAGTTCGAGGCCAGCCTGGGCAACACAGTGAAACCTCATCTCTACTAAAATACAAAAAATTAGCCAGGCGTGGGTGTGTGCACCTGTAGTCCCAGCTACTCGGGAGGCTGAGGCAGGAAAATTACAAGAACCTGGGAGGTAGAGGTTGCCGTGAGCCGAGATCGTGCCACTGCACTCCAGCCTGGGCAACAGAGCAAGACTCCATCTCAAAAAAAAAAAAAAAAATCCTTCAGAATGCAGTATAGAGAATAAATTGGGGAGCAAATGAGACAAAACAGAACATTCAGGAGAACGCTGCAATTACAGAGAAGGAAAATAAGGGTGGTTTGCTCTAGGATAGTAGCTACAGGGATGGAGAGAGGCATACCTACTAAAGAGACCCTAATAGCAGAATGGGACAGGACCTGGTGGATGATCAAAGCTGGCTGAAGGAGAAAAAGGAATTGAGAGCAACTCTCAGCTTTTCACTTTGATGGGCTTCTCTGGGTTAGACAGCAATGCCATTTGTACATCTATTTTCTCCGTGAAGCAGGAGGCAAGCTCTTTAGCTGAGTGAGCAGGAGGTTTGCGGAGGAGGCTTAGAGACAAGAGAAGCTTTGAAAGAGTCTCTGCAGGGATGAAAGAGAGCTGAAGAGAAAGACTTCCAGGGAAGTTTGAGGGCAAAATTGAGATGGGAAAAACATAAAGGCATCTCTCAGTATGACTCTGTTGTTATTTTCTCCAGTAGAGTTCAGCGGTCTAGTCGAAGAAGCAAGAAGGTGAACGGTGAGACTGAGCTAGGATTGGGATGCAATGGAAGGACAAGGGGGCAGTGGAATTGAGAGAACTGATAGAAGATTCCAGAGAGAAAATCATGGGGGCAGGCTAAGTGTCATGTCCATTTTTACAGACAAATAGGAGCCAGAGCAGAGATAAAATAAGTAGTCTACTGGGACATAACTAGATGCTTTGAGGAAAGAAGTCCTAAAAGAAAAACTTCAGCTGCATTAGATTGAAAGGAATTTAATTGGGAATGAATGACTCTTGAATTGGGCAGCCCCCAGAATCACAGCAGATTCAAAGAGACTCCATCGAAGCCACGTGGTGGAAGAAGATTTATAGACTAAAAAAAAAAAAAACAAGAAAGGATATAATGTACAGAAATTGGAAGTGAGGTACAGCACAGCTGGATTGGTTACAGGTTGGCATTTGCCTTATTTGAACACAGTTCGAACATTCAGCAGTGTATGAATGGTTGAAGTATGGACGCTGGATTGGTGAAGACTCAGCTGTTGTTACAGGCACATACTCCCAAGTTAGGTTTTTGACTTTTTTATTTTTTGAGACGGAGTTTTACTCTTGTTGCCCAGGCTTGGAGTGCAATGGTGCAATCTCGGCTCACTGCAATCTCCGTCTCCCAGGTTCAAGCAATTTTCCTGCCTCAGCCTCCCGAGTAGCTGGGATTATAAGCATGCACCACCACACCTGGCTAATTTTTGTGTTTTTAGTAGAGATGGGGTTTTACCATGTTGGCCAGGCTGGTCTTGAACTTCTGACCTCAGGTGATCCACCCACCTCAGCCTCCCAAAGTATGGGGATTACAGGTGTGAGTCACTGTGCCTGGCCAGCTTTCAATCTTGTCTACCTATTAAATTAGGTTACAGTTTGTCCACAAGAACTGAAATATAGAAGTACAGAGTCCTTCTCAGGCCATATTTAGTTTGCTTTAACAGAAGTGAAAATTAGAAAGAAAAATGGTCAGGAGTGAAAAATGGAAATGAGTGGAGCACACAAGAAGCAAGAAAGGTGGGATGTAGGGGCTGCCAATTACCTGGTTTTTGTTTCTGCAAACTACACTTTCTTACCTCAGTGGGCTTACATTCTTCTGAGCTTTGATGATCATCAGAGAGGGAGCTATGGTTACAAAAGGATGAGTTTTGCACCCTTTAAATGTGTCAGGGTGGAGGGCAAGGATGAAGGTTCCTGGAGAGTGAGGTGCCCAGCTCTTCTGATGCAGCACCAATTTGATGTGACCTCCATTTACCTTTACTTTTTATTTGGAGGTGGGGGTGGGGTCAGAGGCTATTTACTGGGACACAGAATATGAGAGAAGTGTAGGCATCTGTTACAAAAAAACTGGTGGAAAACCTCAAGGGCCCGAGAAAGGCCAGATTGGCTGAAATAAAAAGAAACAAAAGTCCTTGATGTAGATTAAACAGTGTAAGAAGGTGATCACATCTTCTCTCTTCAATTCAACTTTAAAACAGAGAAGCCCTTTTCAGTAGCAGCCAGAAGACACAGTGTCAGCATGAATGAATATGATGTCACATAGGAAGCATGTGAATATTTTTCGTAATTATTTTTTGTTTTAGGAACTGGGATTATGAAGTGTACAGTAACATCAGCACACATAGCAGAGGTCTGGGAAGACTTCTGCTCCTCTGCCAGAGGCAGGAAGGGGAGGAAGAGAAGAGAAATCTGATATAGAAAGAAGGGTGTTGTTTTGTTTTTGTTTGCTCATTAGCAAGAGAAACTATCCAGGAAAAGAATTTGTTTCTTAGAGATAAACTGGGTATATGCAAAATGCCCAGCACAGAAACTGTTGGATTCTATGGTGATCTCTAAATGTTGGTTTTCCCTTGTCCTCCTTAACAGAACAATTAAATATTAATATATTCAATATTAACTAGAAGATTCATAATAATGTTTTTAAAATTCTGCACACAAATGGAAAGTGTCAACGTGTAAACCCTTTTACTTAAGTAGGATTGTCAAGGTAGATGCTGTCCATCAAATTCTGCAAATCAAATTTCATAACAAGCAGAAAAATGTGTGCAATGCTATATTTTAACTCGGTTTCCAATACTGTGATAGTCCAGTGGCATTCCAAAAAATTGCTCTATAGCTGAAACTTTGAGAGTCAAAAAGGGTGAAAAGTTAGATAATTTCAACATGAATGGAATATGAGGCCCTCAAAATCTGAAGGTCTCTAAAATCAACATTTCTCTTTCAGCACAGCATTTTCAAAACTTTTTTCCTCCCTCAATATAGCATTCCAGCTACTGCTCCCTCTCCCTTTTCCATCACCATTTGTTATCCAATTAGTGCTTTCCCTCCTCCCTGCTTGTTGTAGATCATGTTTGGAAAATGTGAAGTTGCCGTTCCCGACTTCTCTCTCATCTGCCATTTTAGATTTCGGCCTCCCCGACTTCTCACCACCATTCTGACTATGGTAACCCAACATAAATCAATTCATGTTGTTGCTTAATTGAACAACAGTTGAACCCATAAATTAGTGAGATTGGTTTTCTTTTTTTTTAAGACAGGGTCTCACTCTGTTGCCCAGACTGGAGTGCAGTGGCGCGATCATGGTTCACTGTAGCTTTAACCTCTCTAGGCTCACGTGATCCTCCCACCTCAGCCTCCCAAGCAGCTAGGAGTACACGTGTGTGCTATCACACCCAGTTAATTTTTGTATTTTTTGTAGACACAGAGTTTTGCCATGTTGCCCAGGCTGGTCTTGAACTCCTGGGCTCAAGCAATCCACCCAGAATTAGCTGCAAAAGTGTTTTCAATAATGGCAGCATCAGTGGACTACATTTAATCCTCCCCTTGGCTCAGTTCTTAGAACTTTCTCTTTTTTAATCCATACTCACTCCCTTGGCAACCTCATCCAGCTTCACAGCTTTAAATATCACCTCTACACTGCTGACTTCCAAACATATATTTGGTCCAGTCCTCTCTTCTGAACTCTAAACTCCAGTGGCCTCCTCAGTATCTCCATTTGGATGTCTAATAGGCAACTCATGCTTAACCTGTCTGAAAATGAGTTCCTGGTGTTCCTCTCCGAATCCATTCCCCTGCAAGTCTTCTCCATCTCAGTAAATGGCCACTGCATTCTTCCAGGTGCTCAAACTAAAAACATACTTCTTTCTCTTACACTCTACATCCAACCTGTCAGCAGATGCTGTTGGCTCTATCTACAAAATGGATCCAGATTCAACCAATTTTCACCGCCACCCTCTGTGCCATGCACCATCAGGTCTAGCCGGAATGATTGCAGTAGGATTCTAAATGGTACCCCTGCTTCTTCCCTTACCCTCCTTCCCACTTTGGTCTTTTCTTACACAAGCCAGAGTGATCCCATTAAAAATGATAATATCAGCCCACCACTTAAAATCACCAATGGCTTTTTTTTTTTTTTTTGAGACGGAGTTTCACTCTTTTGCCTAGGCCGGAGTAAAGTGGCACAGTCTCAACTCATTTCATCCTCCACCCCTGGGTTCATGCGATTCTCATGCCTCAGCCTCCCGAGTAGCTGGTATTACAGGCATCCGCCACCACGCCTGGCTAATTTTTGTATTTGTAGTAGAGACAGGGTTTCACCACGTTGGCCAGGTTGTCTCAAACTCCTGACCTCAGGTGATCCACCTGCCTCAGCCTCCCAAAGTGCTAGGATTCCCATACCCGGCCTCCAGTGGCTTCTAATATCATCCAGACTAAAAACAAATGACTTTATAAGTAGGCCCAGAATAACATATGATTCAAATGGGGGCTCCTTTGAGGGAATGCTAAAAACAATGCACAGGATTGAATTGATCTAGGCCTAAATTTGGGTCATTCTGGGCACTTGTTTTTGAGGACCCACATGCCCACACCTCCCTATCACTCTGATCTCACCTACTACACTGCATCTGGCCCCTCAGCTTTGGTACCAGCCTCCTCGCATCTGGAAGATACCAAGCAGACTTCTTTGAGGCCTTTGCTCTTCTCTAGGTATGTCCACAACTCACCTCTACTCTCCTTTGGGTCCTTATTCCAGTGTCTCAGGGAGGCTTTCTCTGGGAGCTCCGTCTCAGCATAAGCCCCTTCTCCCCTCCAGCACCCATCTTTGCTTTATTTTTTTTCTTTGCACTTACCACTACCTTTCTACATATTTTATTTATTTACCTTATTTAGCACCTTACATTTAGAATATGATGCAAGGTGAAACACTAATACATTAAATGACTTCATTAGAAAAACGACTTAAAGTCAGTACTGACTAGATAAAAAGTCCTCCTTTCCCCCAAAAAACCAAACCAATCAAATAAAAGTATGCTAAATGGTACTAAAGAATAGTGTTCATTCCCATACGGCTTATTTTTAAGTGATCTTAGATAACACTAACTGCAAAGAGTTTTCACTTGTTATAGATACTTCTAGCTAATGTAAAAAAAGTCACTTTATTATGCAAAGTACATACGGCCATATTACAAATTATCAGTTAAACTATATGTTTTATACAATACCTACTACTTACTGGAGAAATTTAGTTTTAGTTTTTCCCTTTTCTTTTTTTTTTTTTTTTTGTTTTTGAGACAGAGTCTCACTCTGTCACCCAGGCTGGAGTACAGTGGCAAAAATATTGACTCACCACAACACCCACCTACTGGGTTCAAACAATTTTCTGCCTCAGCCTCCCAATTAGCTGGGATTACAGGCACCCACCACAACATCCGGCTAATATTTGTATTTTTAATAGAGACGAGGTTTCACCATCTTGGCCAGGCTGTTCTTGAACTCCTGACCTCCTGATCCACGTGCCTTGGCCTCCCAAAGTGCTGGGATTACAGGAGTGAGCCACGACACCTGGTAGTTTTTCTTTTTTAAAAAACAAATTTTGGGGCCGGGCGTGGTGGCTTATGCCTGTAATCCAAGCACTTTGGAGGCCAAGGCGGGCGAATCACCTGAGGTTGGGAGTTCAAGACCAGCCTGACCAACATGGTGAAACCCCATCTTTATATATAAAAAAAAAAATTTTGGAGCTGTAATAAAGCCTAATCACATAAATAATTTCAAGGCAAACTAATCATCCCAGCTCTGGAATAGGTTAGCTCCATAATTATAGCTATTATTTGACTGTGTTATTTCAGCTCCCTAGGTTTCAGTTTCTTTGTCTGTAAAATAGAGTTAATATTGGGGTTTAAGGAGCTTCTTGTGAGAATGAGGGATGCAGTGCACTGAGAGTACCTGGCAGGTGGGAAGGCTTCAATAGCTATTAGCAGCCATCATGACTTGTGACTACTGCTACTATGGAAATAGGCAAGAACAGATTCCACCAATTGAAGACAAGCAGTTAACAAGTAGCCGGACGTTGTGGTGCACACCTGTAGTCCCAGCTATTCGAGAGGCTGAGGCAGGGGAATTGCTTGAACTGGGGAGGCAGAGATTACGTGAGCGGAGATCGTAATAGAGATCTCCAGACTGGCAATAGAGCGAGACTCTGTCTCAAAAAAAAAAAAAAAAAAAAGAAGAAGAAAAAGAAAAGAAAGCATTCCTACTCATATCTGACTTTGTTTTATCTTTTAAAAAATTCTAAATATTGCTTAACACATCATAAATGTAAAGCCCATAAAACCCCGATTAAGTAATTTATCATTTTCTGCACACTTGTGCCATACTGACTTTATCACAAGGTATTGAAACTCAGCCCTTTCAATGTCCTAGAGACAAATGAATACTTGGATCTTGAAAAGTGTATTATCTACACAACATATTTGGGGGATTAAGCATGCACTATTTCACACAATTTAATGAATCAGTCCATAAATTATCATGTTTGCTCTCTCATCCAGTAGGTTGTAAGGATTGCGAAGGACAGGAATGTATATAGTTTTTGTATCTTTCATGCTACTTGACTTGATGCAGAGGCATTTCAAAATAGTATAGTGGAAACAGCACTGGGCTAGAAACACAGATTTCAGCTGAGTAATTGAAGACAAGCCACGTAAACTAGGCTGCAGATTACTCATGAGTCATATTCTTTTCCATTAACAACATTTAGAATCCTTTTCCAATGCTCTCATTCTAAGGAACACTAGCAAAAGGGGTTTTTATCAATGAATGTTGTATTCATTAATATCCAAAATCATTTTCCCATAGCTACCAGGTGAAAGAAATGTGACCCTTAATTATAGGTTTTATTCACTCATGAAAACTTGCCAGCAACTCATAGTCCTCGTCACTGTCCTTTCTGTCAAACACAAATCCTTCAATCTGTTTTAAAAATAGCAAACCTGGGTGGGAGGAGGGCAAGCATCAGGAAGAATAGCTAATGAATGCTGGGCTTAATACCTGGGCAATAGGATGATCTGTGCAGCTAACCACTATGGCACACGTTCACCTATGTAATGTAATAAACCTGCACGTCCTGCACACGTACCCCTGCGCTTAAAATAAAAGTTGAGAAAAAAATAAATTGTTAAGCTTGACTCTCTCATCTTACTATGTCACTTCTATTTTTCCATTTGTTTATGTTCCCCATTTCTTTTTCTGCTTTAATTGGATAAAATTAATTAATTTAAAAAATAGAAAAAATAAAAATAGCAAACCTTCCCCTGCCAGCGTTCCCCACCCCCACCCCGTTTTGTTTTCTCTCCTTAGTATTTACCACACTCCGACATAACATGGATTTTACTTATTTGTTCTCTGTCTCCCCATCCCCATGTTAGAATCTGAATTTCATGGGTACAGAGATTTATATGTGTTGGGTTCACTGCCATGTCTATGGCACCTAGAATGGGATCCGACACATAGCAGCTTGAAAGTTATTTGAATAAATGGGCAAATAGTTTAGTCACGTGAGACTATAGTGTGGGTTGCCCTTCCCACACTATAACCAGTCTCATATGACTACCAGCTCAGCTTCTCCATGTTAGCCAAGGTTTCTGATCCTCATCCCCTGCCCAAGGCTTTTTCATTTCTCCTTGCTTGTCATATGACTCATTTATACATTCAGCTACAGATTTATTGACTGCCTACTGTGATCCAAGCAATGTGCTCAATGCTAGGGATATACAGGTAAATAGAACTGACACAAGCCTTCCCCTCTTTAATAATCCTTTTCTTCTCTTGTTTTCTTTTTTTTTGAGACAGAGCCTCACTCTGTTGCCCAGGCTGGAGTGCAGTGGAGTGATCTCGGCTTACTGCAGCCTCTGCCTCTTATGTTCAAGCAATTCTTGTGCCTCAACTTCCTGAGAAGCTAGGATTACAGGTGTGTGCCACCACACCTGGTTCTTTTTTTGTATTTTTAGTAGAGACGGGGTTTCTCCATGTTAGCCAGGCTGGTCTTGAACTCCTGACCTCAGGTGATCTGCCTGTCTCAGACTCCCAAAGTGCTGGGACTAGGCGTGAGCCACTGTGCCCAGCCTAATAATCCTTTTCTGTTCAAAGATTGCTTTGAGACCCAGCTACTCCCTGCGTTCTTGGCTTCTCTGTACTGCTGTCTCTGACTTTACAGTCCTGCATTTGAATGGCACATTTTCATAATGCCCTGGAGGAAAATTAAAAACAAAAAATCTGTGTGCTTTGGTTGGTGGCTATCCAATTTTCAATAGAGTTCTTTTAACAGAGAGTTAATAGAGCAGGGAGCAAGTCATGCTCACTTCTAAGGAGACAATAACTACATCCCTTTGGAGTTGCTTTTGGGTCACTGGAACAGATGCTGTTTCCTAACAGTGATCATCGAAATTCCAGTTTCATGAGTCCTGACTGTTTGGGACCCAAGACGGTTTGCTCTATCTTCCTAATTCCTTGTGCTTTCTGTATCCAGAGGTAATCTGAGAGCGGTTCTTTTACATCCCGAGAAAGCCTAATTAACCCATCATCTTTAGCCTCAAGGTTATTATTATCGCTTGCTCCAACTACATAGTAGACTGAGATCCTAATGGACGGTCTTGATATCCAAGGATGCCTAGCCCCAGGCCTGCCTGTGCCTTTCACCAGGGCTTTGAGAGCACTTAAACCTCCACCCCAACATTTCCCACACTGTGCCTTGTGGATCATCAGGGTCCTGAAAGAGAGTAACGAGTTCTGCAAAAAGAGGGTTTCATAGCCAAGTAAGTCCAGGAATGTCACATCCTAGACCTCCCATTTGGGGATACAGGGTACATAATGAGAATATTAGTGTATTTATAAATGTTTCAATTTCTTAAACGCAGTCAGTGTTTCCCAGCCTAAGCTGACAATGGGATCTTTTATCCTCAGTATACCACATCTCAGAGGACATTGCTGCTCAGGAGAAAACTGGTAAATTCCATTTTACGTTCACGTCATATCCAAATGAATAGCAGCAAATGGCTTTAAGAGACTGAGGGAGGAGGCAGATATAAAATCTTCTTTGCCAGCAGTTCTTGGGAGTCACTAATAGAGGGAGAGAACTTGATTTTATGGAACAAATACTAGACTGAAGGTCAGAAGACTTGTGACTTAGTCCTAGCTCTGTCACGTAACTAAGAGTATGTTGTTGGGCAAATCACTTTACTTCTGGCCTCAGTCTCATCTCCTGGGAAGGAGACACATTTTAGGATAGCCATACCCCATTCTTTGAAAGAGCTGGGCAGTTTAGGAGGTTTCTATGTAGCAGGCTCAATATCTATTTAAAAGGTGTTCTTTCTGGTTGAATTTTTGGGCCCATGTTTTTAAAGTCCTTTTTTCGGGTTGGGCGCAGTGGCTCACACCTGTAATCCCAGCACTCTGGGAGGCTGAGGCCAGCAGATCACCTGAGGTCAGGAGTTCGAGACCAGCTTGCCCAACATGGCAAAACCCCATCTCTTCTAAAAATACAAAAAATTAGCTGGGCCTGGTGGCAGGAACCTGTAATCCCAGCTACTTGGGAGGCTAAGGCAGGAGAATCGCTTGAACTGGGAAGTGGAGATCACACCACTGCACTCCAGCCTGGGCGACAAGAGAGAAATTCCATCTCAAAAAAAAAAAAAAGTTCTTTTTTGGATGACTAGTGCCTTCTACTATCTTGATGGAGGTATCTGATTCTTTAGATGTGAAGCTACAAGCTCTCAAAACCCAAAGCAGTATTTCTGAATGAATGCTGGAAACAAATTAAGTCTGGCATTTATTTATGTTAGCCTAATTAATAGGATGATACCTAGAGAAGTCTTAAGTCTTCTATAGAATGGAGGAAAATATAGGTCTATAAAGTTACAAATAATCCATAAATGAAATTTGAGACTTCTTATTTTTAAAGTAGATTGACTAGCTTCTTTTTCTGAGCACACAATTTTCTAAGATGGAAACTGATGACATGGAGTTGAAACTGCAAAGTAAATTTGTAGGTCTGCACTGATTTATATTCTAACATGACAGAGGAGAGGAAGGTAATAATCATGTCTGGAAAGGCTTCCTGTGGTCCTTGAGTTAGAGATAGACTCTTCTATTCTTTAACTCAGGAGAGAAAGATTAGTTCCCAAACCTGTCCTCTTAAAAGAAGAAATTATATAATGACTTCTTTACACTTTATACTTGGAAATAATGCTCTAGAGGGAACTAAGTCACACTTGATGCTTTTCTTATCGTTAAAATATGTCTGCTGGAAAAAAAAAAACTACAATTAAGAACACTTACAAACTAGGTATAGAAGGTATCTGTACATTGAAATGACCTACATAAATGTTAGTCTCTATCTGCTTGGAATTTGATGTAAGTATTGATGACAATAAACAGTTTGGTTTTAAAAAAGACAAGACTGTACCTCCATATAGGTTAGTTCAATGTTACTACAGTCATCTCTAAATAATTGTTGGACTGTTGTAACAGATTTGCAATAAATTCAATGTGATATTTGCTAAATGAGCATGCCTGCCATCTGGTTACTAAAACTGAATTTTTGCAACCTCATAGATACACAACGCCCAGTAGCACTGAGATGTAGGGAGCTGATTATGAGCCTGTGGATCATTTCCAAAGCAATTCGAGAGTTCAAGCCATTCATCTGTTTTCAACACAAAGTGTTCTCCACATAAAAAAACAATGAGTCTAACTTATCTGTGTCTTTCCTGTCCTCGTATCTTTAAAAATGTCCGTCATGACAGGCTGCAAATGAGCTTACAATAGTCAGCCAACTTTGTGGACCATGAAGAAGAATGGGAAACAATCGCTGTGCTGCTTGCACCATGTCCTACTTGGTTCTGGTGCCAGCGGCACTATTCTTGCTGGTCTCTTCAAGGTGCAAACAGAAGAAGCAGCTGGATAATATGGCAAAAGTCTCCATGTACCTATGGTAGTGGGGAAAGGAGGTCCCAAACCGACCTTTGCACCAGGCCTCTGGCAAGCACCTCCCCATACTACACCAAAAGCAGAATTAGTAGCAATGAATACAGTGCCTGAGGGGGTCAACAATGCTGACTATATATCTGGGAAGTCTGAGAATAGTTATATAAATGATGCTAGAGGAGTGCTTATTCTAGTTTCTGTAGCCATTGCGACCCATGTTTTGGGTGTATGCCTAATAGTGCAGGCTGTTTCAACCTCGGTACATTAACATTTTGGGCTAGATAATTTTTGGTTGGGGGTGGAGTGGGGAATGCTATTTTGAGCATTGTTTGAGAGTTAACATCATCCCTGGCCTCCACCCACTAGATGCTAGTGGTGTCCCTCCCCCTAGCAAAAATGTCTCTAGATATTGCCAAATGTCCCAATGTCCCCAGGGAAGAGGGGCCAAAAATCACCCCTAGTTGAAAGCCACTTATCTAGTCTGTATATTTACAACATGCACCAGAATTAAGTTGATTATACTCTCTTTTCTTTTTCCTGAATCAATATTTCTTCATCTACTTATTGAAGGTATTATATTCTCTTAACCTGCTTTTATTCAGTTTTCTCTGAATGTTCTCATACACCTGGGGGTTGAGGGGAACCTTTCAAGGCACTGTTTACAATAGCAAAGACTTGGAACCAACCCAAATGCCCATCAATGATAGGCTGGATAAAGAAAATGTGGCACATATACACCACAGAATACTATGCAGCCATAAAAAAGGATGGCTTTTTGGTCCTTTGCAGGGACATGGATGAAGCTGGAAACCATCATTCTCAGCAAACTGACACAAGAACAGAAAACCAAACACCACATATTCTCACTCACAAGTGGGCGTTGTACAATGAGAACACATAGACACAAGGAGGGGAACATCACACGCCGGGGCCTGTCAGGGGATGGGGGGGCTAGGGGAGGGATAGCAGGGAGTCAGGGTATTGGGGAGGGATAACATTAGGAGAAATACCTAATGTAGATGACAAGGGAATGGATGCAGCAAACTACCTTGGCACGTGTTTACCTACATAACAATCCTGCACCATCTGTAAATGTACCCCAGAACTTAAGGAAAAGCTAAAAAAGACCTGTTTCTCCCTTAGAGGAAGGGACTATTAAAGGGAAAACACTCCACATAGAAATTGGATCAGTAACTAAGGAGGCTGTTTTACAGAATGAGCTTAAGATGGTCCTGGGTCCTTAAGCTGAACTTCACGTGTCTGTGAGCCCAGAAGAACCTTTGTATGTTAAAAGAAACTACTTTCATTTGTTTGCTACTGTCATACAAAAGTATCCTTCTGACAAACAGATTTTTTTTTTTCCTTCTTGGCTTTGTTTTTATTTACTTCCTATTTATATTAACAGTATCAGGAAGATACCCATGTAGGCTCCAGGAACAGACTGTCTCAGTAACTCTTCCCCCTTCAGAAGCACGTAGGTAGTCCCGAGAACTGAAGCAATGAGAAGCCTCTAGAGTGATGATTTGTGCCTGCTCTTTTTTATAATGTGAAAAATCGGAATCTTAGAATACTGATTTAAACCCAGCCAGTGGACAATCTGCTTGAAACTACACATTCATACGTAAGGGTGAGAAATAATTTATGACAAATAAAGCTCATGAAAAATTCTAATTTCATTCATGTTGCTACAAGTATAGCTTCATGCTTTAAAAAAAAATGTGGGCTGGTAACATTTTTCTATCTTACTTACAGTGTTAAACAGGTGCTCTTACCTCTCCTCCAGTGCATGGAAAAGGACTGGAGTATTTAGAAGTACAAATAGCTCCCTTCTTGACAACATCATCTTCCAGGCCAAATGTAGCGGAGCAGTTAGTTGCAAAGTACTTATAAGGCTTCCATGTTTTCCCAAAGTCCTGGGAGCGGTCCAGCATCATGGCAGCTGGCCTGGGAGACTTGAACACCATAATTAGGTGAGTGAAGTAGAATTCGGCTTCCAGGTCTAACTGGATCTTTTCTCTGTGCACATCCTCTGCAGACTGCCACCATGTGCGAGGAAACCTGAAGGACGAGTCTGCCATGGCAGATGGCAGGTGGGCCAGGTGAGGATGGGCAGCATTGCACTTGTCACATTTGGGCTGCCGACAAGTCAGATCCGTGTTCTCACTGTAGAAGCAGTACAGTTCGGTAGCATTCTGACCGCAGGTGGTGTCTGCCCAGAGTTTTCTCCCCAAAGCTAAATTTCCCATCCGAGGGTTGCAGGCTTTTTCACAGCGTCCAGCGACTCCACTCAGTCCTAAGAAAGGGAAAGCATGCATGATGCAAGACAAACCCATCTGAAAAGCTCTTTTGGCCACCTAGTCCATCAACAGCCATCAAGGATTTCCCCAAAAGCGCTTGATGCCTTCAGCAAATGAAAAATTCTACCATGCTCCACCATGTTCATGTTTGAGCATGAACACCATTCTGCATTCATAATGCATTCATGTATGTGTGTGTGTGTGTGTGTGTGTGTGTGTGTGTGTGTGTTTGGTTTTTATGTTCAGATGTAAAATTCACATCAGAGAAACAAACACTTTAGGCAGAGGGCAAGAGGAGGGAAAGTAGAATCAGCAGCGTGAAGATTATTGGTCTAAAATTTTTCAAGTACTTTGCTTGTCAATGTCTTCTATATTTCAAATACATTGGTTGGTTTTTGAAGTCATGACTATCGAAAAACCATAATGTTTTTAAGACCATCTAAGTTAGTCTTTCAAGTTCAATGTGAGTCCTTCACTGATTTAATGTGTTTATTATGAGAATGCATTTAGAAGAAAATGTAGAATTCTATTTTCTTTATAATTTTAAGCCAGTGAAGGGATAAATTCCCTAGGAAAAGCAATATGAGATATTTCATAAATATACGATGGGTCCTCACTTAGGGGAGGCAAAGCTAGAGATCACTGGAGCTCAGATGTGCACTATCAATTTCTAACATGACATAGACATAACTAAGAAAAAAACCTCTGAACTGCCAAATGGCAGAAGAGCTCATTTTACACGCTGTCTCTTGAGGGTTTCTACCTGTGACAGGTTATACAGTAGCTACCTGTCTGCTTAACAGGAGAGTGTCTGGCAGCCACTAACAGCACCTTTAAATATTATCTGCGAACTGAAACACCTTCTTTAAAAAACACACTCTTCCTCCCAAACAAAGGTCTGACAGACTTTAATGTTTCAAAATTACTTAAAATGATAAACATTATCCACTTATTAACATTTTGACTACATACTATAATCCTTTGATTTGGGTTTGTCATTTTAATTATGAATACCTTAAGCAAAAATCATCTGTTTTAAAGGTTAAAACAGAGGGGGAAAGAGGGAAAAGGAAATCAACCCCCAAATTCTGGCTAATTGAATGTTTCTGCTTCTTAAGAAGCAGTACCTCTGAACTGTTATCACAGCAAGGATTGGAGGGGGCCAAATGACAGCTTAGGCTGAAACACAGACATTTCACACACTGACAATGGCCAGCCCCAGGTAGCCTTGCAATCAAAAATAAAGGGCTTCCTTAGGCATTATTTTTTAAATGTCAAAGGGTGCATTATGCCTGGGTTTGGTTTGCCACTTTTCTGATTAGCTGGCAACAGTTGCTTGTGGCCAGAATCACACAAACACACAGTGTGCTATGACTCACCTGTAAAATATTTCAGGGAAAATTACATACTGCCTGTACAAGTATTTTTGACTTGAAACACTTGCCTTGGGATGTTTATTTACAACCTTTCAATGGCTTGCATGTTTTTGCCATAAGATGGTTTGAGAAGTAAAAGGTTTTTTTAAGTTTATCTTTTAAGAGTGCAGGAATTAGAGTAAAATCTTAGGCCTTTAATAGGTCCGTGGGAAAAATATCCAATAATTTTAAATGCCCCTAAACTCACAAGTGCAGAAAAGATTTGAGCCAGATAACAATCCGTGGGGCAAAATAATTGGAGTCCCTCAGGTGACTGTTCAATGATACCAAGGGTGCTCCTGTGACTCGGACTGGTTTGGGATGCAGGCTGGATTTTGCTGGGTGCCAGCGACTCTCAGGGGAGAATGGAAGCCGCAGGCAGGAGATGCGTGCAACAAGGTTTTGTAGCCACCAACGCGTCCCTCTAGCCCAGCTCCCCTTTCTGAAGCAAACAAGATCCGCACGAATGACTGGGAGTCTGCAGAGTCCCTCACAGCTCTCCCCGTCACCTACAGGGCTGCACCTACGCCTAACTGGAAACCAGGTGACCCGCAAGAGGGAGGGAGAGGAGCAGAAGGGGCTCTCGAATGCGGAAACGACGAGCCAGGAGCCAGTGGCCTAGGACAACCCAAGAAAGCCAGGATGGGAGTGAGAGGGAAAGGGCATCTGCCGACGCCTCCGCCGGTTGTCCAGTTACCGAACCAGGGAGCAGACCCGCCTCCGACCTCCCGCAGAGCCTCGGCCAGGGTACCAATTCCCCAGGGGCGGCCAGCCAGCTCCGTGCAAGCCCAGGGTGATCACCACCTACCGTCCAAGCCGGGAGCCCCACTGCGTTCCAGCCTCGGCTCCAGGGAGAGGGTGCTCAGCCCTGCCCCAGGTGTCCTTACCTGCTTCCCTAGTACCCAGCACGAGGTCCGGGACGCCAGCGATTGCCCTCCACCAGAGACCCGCCCCGGCCCACGCGCGCCCAGGGTCGCTGGGCCACCCCTCCTCATCATTCCTCAGGCCATGAAGTGCCGGGGATGGCGAGCTGGGTCCTTTGTTCCCTCACCAAGTGGAAAGGCAGTTTTTTAACAAGCCAAACCGAGAAAAAACGCCGGTCGCGGTATCCCCGGTAGGGCGCACCCAGGATATCTGGTTATCCAAGCGCATGTGTATCCCAGTTGCAAAAATAAATCAATAGTATTTGAAACTGCGGAGCCCCGGGGAAAGGAGGCGGAACATGGCCACTCATTTCACCCTCGGGAGCTGCGCTCTGCGCTCGCAGCCCCAGTTCCCCTGCACCCTGGAGTCCCGAGATGGGTTAGAGAAGCAGCGAGGGAAGGGGTGGGGGCCCGGCCGCGTCACCACCCACCTGCGGCCACCACCGTGCAGCCCCAGAGCAGCAGCAGCCGCGCGCAGCTCCCCATGGCCGGGAGGAGCCGGGAGCAGCCAGGCCGGACGGGTGCGGGAGGGAGCCGAGACCTCTGGGCTGCGGGATGAAGCGCCGCGGTCTTCGGGAGGGACCGGGGCTCTGGTTTCTTCCTCCTCCTGGGGCGCCGGGCTCAGTCAGCGGGCGCCGGCAGCGGGGAGCCGGGGGCCGGGGCCGCGCGGGGCGGTGGGGTGACCCTCGCGCACCGGCCTGGCGGGGCCCGGGCACCTGGGGGACTGCGGGAGACCCGGGACCATAGCCGGCCTGGCCGAGCTGCCCCGCGGAGCGGCCCTGCGGGCTCGTCCGCCGCTAGCTCGGGGCTCGGCTACCGCAGCCGCCGCTGAACTTTGCGAGACCTTTCACTTCCCGGCCACCGCCGCCGCCGCCTCCTCCTGGGCGTCCTCCTCCGCTTTTCCCACCTCCTCTGGCCGCCCCGACTCCGTCCCGTCCTTCTCCACGGGCAGTTCCATGCGATGCATTTTTATTGCACCGACGCCGCGGCGCTCCGGTGCCAGCCCTCCTCCCCTCGCACCTCCACCCCTTCCTCCTGCCCGCCCCCCGCGCTTGACAGCCCGGGCGGTGCAGCCAGCGAGGCCGGATCGCCGCCGCCCCCCAGGGAGGGGTCCCCCGCGCCCTGACCCGCGCCCCCGCAGCCCGCTGGTCCAGTCCTCTTCAGCCCGGCCCCCGGCTGCCTTGGCGCCCCTCCCGGCGCGCGCCCTGCATACCCCCGGCGACCCCCTTGGTGCCCTCCAGCACCCACAGGCCTCCCCTGGAAAGCAATCTCCCACCTTCTCCCGGAACATTCCTAAGAGCAGTTGACTCCCTCTTGATCAGGTCAGGGCATGCCAAGGGGCTTAAAAAACCGCGAAACAGGCTAGCTAGCGCTTACTTCCCACATCCCCCAGAGAAACAAGCCCTCCCTCTGCTTCCCGCCACCCCCTTTCGGGGAGTCCCACTATCAGGGGACGGGACACCTCAACCCAGCCCGGGGTCACCCGCACTGAGAGCGCGACAACTGCTAAGCAGCGTTCTTTGCTTCTCTGCTGCCTTTTGAGGGGTGGGAGATGTCTCGGCTAAACAATCGCTGCCTACACGATCCGAGGGTGTGCCCACGTTGGTGTAAGAGGTGTTCCCTAACTCAAAGTGCTGAAAGAAAAGGGTCACAGGATAAGCCAGTGGGCAGTTTAAGAACACCCTTGTCCAGAGGCAGGGGCATGACAAAGAGAACTCTGGTCCTTCCAAGCGCTCTCCCTTTTATAGAGTATGCTGTGCTTGAAACAGTGAGTTAGGAACTAACTTACAGGGAACAATTTGGTAGCAACCACACACAGCAAATTGCAGGTAGGATTGCTCAGGGCTGGTGCTTCTGGAAAGAGATTAAATAGTCGAGTCTGGGATTTTTGCAAGTTCTGTGAAGATATAATTCTATTTACACATCCAGGGAAACTGGCAAAATCTAAGTCGACAGCACTTTTGTATTGCAGTGTTCATTTTGTTCCTTTGAATATTTTCCATAAAATTAACTATGTTCCAGATACCATTCAGTTGTAGTGTTTGTTACAGATGAGGATAATTCAGAGCTTTGGGATACATGGAGATATTATTTACAATGACCCAGACAGGAACATATAAGAAATTTCTATTTCCCAGGGGGATCTAGATTGAGGTCAGCATAATCCATTTGGGAGACATTAAAATTGTTCTTCTGGCCAACACAGGAAAGTGGCAGAAGGTGTGATGCAGCATCACCTGATTTAGAAAGCAAACCCTTTGCTGGGCACAGTGGCTCACGCCTGTAATCCCAGCACTTTGGGAGGCTGAGGTGGGCAGATCACGAGGTCAGGGGTTCGAGACCAACCTGGCCAACATGGAGAAACCCCGTCTCTACTAAAAATACAAAAAAGTAGCCGGGCGTGGTGGTGCATGCCTGTAATCCCAGCTACTCGGGAGGCTGAGGCAGGAGAATCACCTGAACCCAGGAGGCAGAGGTTGCCCATTGCACTCCAGCCTGGGCAACAAGAGCGAAAGTCCGTCTCAAAAAAATAAAAAGGAAGGAAAACAAACTCTTTGAGTTTTCAAATACTGGCAATGTTGAGGCTTTCTTCATATCTCCTAGTGGGGTCATTGAAACACCTCTTCAATTAATCTTTTTACCAAATAAATGATAGGAAATTATAACAGCCAAAAGTTCTTAGCATAAATATTAACTTAATGGCAAAGCAAATTAAACAAAGGAGGAGGGATGCACATTTATTAACTTCTGAGTCTAGCATATTTAGGCAGAACTAATCCTTTTCTGTTTTTTAATTAATGAATAAAATTGTATGTATTTATCATGTATAACATGATGTTTGAAATATACAAATAACATATATAACATGATGTTTGAAATATACAGTGTGGAATGACAAAATATAACCAATTAACATATACATTTATGCATATTAACATATGCATTTAAGAACACTTTACACCCACTGTCTTAGCATTTTTCAAGAATATATTTCTGGGGTGGGGAGGTGGGGAGAGATAGCATGGGGAGAAATGCCAGATATAGGTGAAGGGGAGGAAGGCAGCAAATCACACTGCCACGTGTGTACCTATGCAACAATTTTGCATGTTCCTCACATGTACCCCAAAACCTAAATACAATTTTAAAAAAAAGAAATAACTTTACACATTAAAAAAAAAAGAATATATTTCTAAATATATAGAACACTTCACAAATTTGTATGCCACTCTCATGCAGAGGCCATGCTAATCTACTCTGCATTGTTCCAATTTTAGCATATGTGCTGCCAAAGCAATCACAGAACTACTCTATATCTCATTACAAATTTCAAAGGCATTTACTGTCTGCACGAATCCTGCCTTTATATTTCCTTGATTGCTGTCTAATTGGCTCTTATTTCCTTTACAAGACAGCAGGCTCTCTAATGGTGGAACAGTCTTTAACATTCAGTTTATACAAAAACATCACTATGTTTTTCTGATATTCTTCCTTATTCTTAGCCAAGAACACCTGCAATAAGTGTTTACATGTTTTTGACTGAGTTCTGTTAAAACTATTGTTATATACTAAGGGACTAAGGAGACAACCAGTGATATCAGATGATTTCCCATATTCAAAAGGAATCTGCACATTCGACACCAATACTATCTATATGAAAAAGCTCAGGAGAGAAATGTAGTCAGCATTCTAATAAACCTCATTTGCTTATATAGTCCACTTTAGTTACAAAGTATATTTTCATTTTGAAGAAGCTGTCCAAGAAAAGGTTACCTACATAAGAAAAATCTTGAATAAGTATATTATTGCCAATGATTTTGTTTTTGAAAACATCAGTAATGGATTCAGAATATTTTACAATATTATGGATTAGTAGGAAGTTTAGCAAACTTACAGAGTTTCAATAATAAGTTCCCAGAAACCACAAAATTGATAAGTTAAATCTAGAATATTCTTCGGAACTTGGAAGGAAGTTAAAAGGGTCTTTAAAAAGTAAAATTAATGGCATAGTCAGGCGTGGTGGCATGTGCCTCTGGTCCCAGCTACTTAGGAGGCTGAGGTGGGAGGATTGCTTGAGCCTGGGAGGTGGAGGCTACAGTGAGCTGTGTTGGCACCACTGCATTCCAGCCTGGGCAACAGAGAGACCCTGCCTCAAAATAAATAAAATAAAATAAATGGCAAAAACTCTGTGCACCAAACACTTTACTCACAGGAGAGCTTTTCAGGACCTCATTTAAGTTATTCATACATTTTCAATATGTTTGGTTATGACATTTTTCTAGATCACAGCATATTACAGGTAACAAATTAGAATGAAGCAGGATGCTACTAAAGACAGAGGATAAGCTGAGGCAATCCGGTAATGAGGAGGATGGGAAGACTAAAAAGCAGCCCTAAGTACAAAAACAAAAACAAAACACCCACACCAGTCTGAGGCCTTCTAGGGCAGAGGCAAAGCACCGAAAGGCTCTAAAGGCATCACTCTACTGTAATTTAGTAAAGTAAGTGAGGTTCCTAGTGGAGCATAGGACGTTCAGAATCAGGAGGGACCCTTAAGACCAACTTCTCACTCCATCAAACCCCTCTCCACAAAGCCTCCATCCAAAGGTCCTCCAGTTTCTGTTCTAAAAACAAAAGCCTCAAAGGCAATTCTGCTCATTTTTGGCACTGTTCTATTTAACTAGGATGTTTCTCTCTTAAAATTCTATCTGTGTTTATAGTTTAGTCATCTACAACCACACAGAATAAGTCCAATCTCTCTTCAGGTAGGTATTCAATGATTTAAAGTCAAGTTTTAATTTTAACATAACTATGCTAACCGTAGTTAAACTATAGTTAAAAACTATTAATTTTTAGCATTTAACTATCCTTTTAAACATCCATATGATGGGATTCCCATACTTTTCACCATCTTAAAAAACTCTTTTCCTATATACTCCAGCTTGTTTTACACTGTGCACCTAGAATTCAACTCCAGATTTGTCTGATTAACATAGAATAGAACTAAGAGTTTCCTTAACTTAGTTCTGTGGCTTATAGTTCAGTAACCTAATGTTATGTTGACTGGTATATTTGAAGTCAACTAAAATCCTTTTTTCATATATTGGTATCTTACAGAGTCATCAATAAAAGGTAAAATATATTTTGTTTAACCAGAGGGAAAGATTTCCATTAAAATACATTGCATGTAGTAAGCATTCAATAAACATGAATTTGAAGAATATATCAACAAATTTAAACTGCTAAATTTGAAAAATGGTTAAAAAGTTTAAAAGAAACTTCTAGTTCTCAATGAACTAATTACCTATTTTCTGAAAAAGTGCACTTTTACGGAAAATTTAACTCTTCAACAATACTATGTGCAACTGGCATTACTATACATTTCTAAGAAAAAAACTACTCTGAAAATAGTGATATTTTTAGTATACCTAGTGTTTTTTCTCCATGGAAGTATAAACATGATCTCATTTATCTTCATAGCATCAATGTGTGGGAGGGAACAGGAATAGTTGTGCCCATTTATACAAAGAGAAAGTGAGATGAAAGATGTAAGTGCCAAACTTAGATCATACAATAAATACACACTGAAGATAGGACCTGGGTTTTCAGATTTAAAAAAATCATTGCTTATCTATCAATTTTCCACAACTATAATCTTATTTCTCTTTGAACTGAAGACTATTGAAAACAGATAAAATGGAGAATTGTTTCCATTGAAATAATCCTAGATTTTGTTTTCTACCTGGACTATGCCCTTTGAATGCCCTTTAAAAACATCATCTTGGGAATTTCCTTAAGCTTTAACCTAAGCCTCCTGCCACTGACTTTCTTATTTCATGTACTTCCTGGCTCCAGCTGCTCATTCCTAGGAAGGGAGTGAGAGCCTTTGAAAATACATGTGCTCTCCCAGGAAGGTAACCAGTACTTTTGTTAAAAAAAAAAAAAAAAAAAAAAAAAGCACCCATGCTCCCTCATGTTGAAATTAATTATATAAGGCCAAGAAATTTTTTTAAAAAAACAAAAACAAAACCCAAGAACAGTTCTCTTGTTATTACAGATATAGCTACCATTGACAGCATTATATTGACACACATTTTAAATATCTTTCCCTCTAAATGGCTCTTAGCAAAAACTTTCTCTACCTATTGCTAGTTCTGAAATTGATAAAAATATGCTCAGACAAATTACTACTTTTTTTTTTTTTTAATACAGGGTATCACTCTGTCACCCAGGCTGGAGTGCGTGGTGCCATCATGGCTCACTGCAGCCTAAACCTCCCTGGCCTCAGGTGATCCTCCTGCCTCAGCCTCCTGAATAGCTGAGATTACAGGAGTGTGCTACCACACCTGGCTTATTTTTGTATTTTTTTTGTAGAGATGGAGATTCACCATGTTGCCCAGGCCTTGAACCCCTAAACTCAAGGGATCTGCCTGCCTTGGTATCCCAAAGTGCTGAGATTACAGGTGTGAACCACCGTGCCTGGCCTATTTTTTTTTATTTTTTTTAAAGTAAAGAAATAGATTAAAAGACTACAGATTGGATTTAATGTATACTGCTTAGGATATGTGTGCATCAAAATCTCACAAATCACCAGTAAAGAACTTACTCATTAACCAAATACCACCTGTTCCCCAAAAAAACCTATGGAAAGAAAGAAAGGAAAGAAAGAAAGAAAGAAAGAAAGAAAGAAAGAAAGAAAGAAAGAAAGAAAGAAAGAAAGAAAGAAAGAAAGAAAGAAAGGAAGGAAGGAAGGAGGGAGGGAGGGAGGGAGGAAGAAAGGAAGAAGAAGAAGAAGGAGAAGAAGAAGAAGAAGAAAAAGAAAGGAGGAGGAGGAGAAGAAGAAGAAGGAGAAGAAAAAGAGAGGAGGGGGAAGGGGAAGGGAGAAGGAAGAAGGAGAAGAAGAAGAAGGAGGAGGAGGAGGGGAGGGGTAGAAGAAAAGAAACAATTAGCGAAGGTCTCATGAGGAGGAAAGAACAGTAAATACTATGAGTTGATTCCTCATAATTTTTATCTTTTATATAGTAGCGTAGTGGTTAAAAGCATGAACTATGGGGTCTGACTCCCCAGGTTTGAATCCTGGCTCCACAGCTTATTAGTTGTGTGACTGTGGGCAAGTTACTTAACCTCTCTATGCATTGTTTACATATCTGCCCCATGAGAATAATAAAATGCCCAATTCACAAGATTTTGAATATTAAATGAGTTCATACTTATGAAATGCTTAGAAAAGCGCAAGACACACAAGAAACACTTCATTTTGTTAAATATGTAAAATAGTAAAATGTAAATTCATCATGTACACACAATCTCTTTTGGCCTGCCCTGAAATTCCATCTTTAAATTATATCTAGATATTCAATAGGTAGAAGCTAAGTAGTTGCCCTGGCTTAATTTTTTAAAATAATTTTAATTTTTATGGGTACATAGTAGGTATAGATATGTATGGGGTACCTGAGATGATTTGATACAGGCATGCAATGTACAATCATCACATCATGGAAAATGGGGTATCTATCCCCTCAGGCATTTATCCTTTATGTTACAAACAATCCAGTTATATGCTTTTTATTATTTTTAAATGTACAATTAAATTATTATTGACTATAGTCACCCTGTTGTGCTACCAAATACTAGATCTTATTCATTTTAACTATGTTTTTTGTACCCATTAACTATCCCCACCTCCCCTCACCACCTGTCCCTCCCCACCCCTGCTAACCCTTCCCTGCCTCTGGTCACCATCTTTCTACTCTCTCTCTCCATGGGTGCAATGGTTTCAATTTTTAGACCCTAAATGAGAACATGAAATCCTACCAATAAGTGAGAACTGTGGCTGGCTTATTTTACTTAGCACAATGACCTCCAGCTCCACCCATGTTGTTGCTAATGACTGAATCTCTTTATTTTTACGGCTGAATAGCACTCCATTATGTGTATGTATCACATTTTCTTCATCCACCCGCCTGTTGATGGATGCTTAGGTTGCTTCTGAATCTTGGCCATTGTGAACAGCGCTGCAACAAACGTGTGAGCACAGACATCTTTTCAATATACCGATTTCCTTTCTTTTGGGTATATACACAGCAGTGGGATTGCTGGACTGTATGGTAGCTCTGTTTTTAGTCTTTTGAGGAACCTCCAAACCATTCCCCATAGTGGTTGTACTAATTACATTCCCACAAACAGTGTGCGAGGGTTCCCTTTTCTCTGCATCCTCGCCAGCATTTGTTATAGCCTGTCTTTTGGATAGAAGCCATTTTAACTGGGGTGAGATATATCTCACTGTAGTCTTGATTTGCATTTCTCTGGTGACCAATGACACTGAACACCTGTTTGCCATTTTGTATGTCTTCTTTTGAGAATGTCTATTCAAATCTTTTGCCCACTTTTTAATCAAATTATTAGATTTTTTCTATAGAATTGTTTGAGTTCTTTATATATTCTGCTTATTAATCCTTTGTCAGGTGGGTAGTTCGAAAATATTTTCCCCTATTCTGTTGCCCTGGCGTAATTTTAAATGCAGCTTAACATCTATAAAGGCACTCCACAAAAAATGAAAGTATGAAGCAGCAAATCTTATCTAGCTGGAAGGAGAAAGAACTTAGCATTGAATGAGCACCTATAGTTTACCAGGTACAATATTGAATACAATTCTCACAACCACTCTCTAAGGTTAGGTTGTCACACCCATGGTGAGGAAACCGAAGCTCAGAAAAGCTGAAGAACTGAACCAAAGTCCCAAAGCTGAGTACACAGACAAGCCAGAATTTGAACTTCTGTGTGTCTGATTGTAAGCACAGTATACTTTCCATTTTCTCTTTTGAGAGAGGTGGTATATACAGCAAAGCAGTTAAGAGGAAGATTCTAAACCTAGACTACCAATTTTCTTCCTTGGTAAAAACACTCAGTAGGATATTTTCTACCTAAACAATCACAGTTTAATAAGGTTCATGGTTTTATCTACCACCTACCTTGCTCACTCCCAAATCTCACTCATGAGTTTCAATGGTATATATCCAGTTGCCTATGGACATCTCAGATCCAACACGTCCAAAACTAAACTTACTATCTTTCTCCCTTAACATGTTACTCCTCCTGTATTCCATATCTTAGTAGAATGTCACAACTGTTTCCCTGCTGGACCAACACAAAAAGAATGTCATTTTCCAAACATCTGCCAAGCACTCATGTTCAGTGAAATATACTTAGTATTCTGAGGGAAAAGAATTTGGTAGTCAACTACTTTTAATATTAGGTTAAACAAATGTAAATAGGGCTTCTTAAAATCTTTAATATGCAATGTTCAATGTCAATCTCCAAGAAATGGATACAGTATTATATTAGATATGACATCCAATTGCATGAACAGAAATCCAACTCAGTAGCTTAACCAAACTGAGATTGATTTTCCTTACAGGACAAGAAGTCAGGAGGTAGACAGTCCAATACAAATGCAGCTACTCAAGGAAGTCATCCAGATTTGTTTGGTTTTCTCCCTCATGGGTACAAGATGGCTGTTCTGCCTCCGGGACGTGTGTTTTTATTCTAGAAAAGAGAGAAGGATAAAAGATGCATGCCAGCTGAAACTTAAAACACTTTCCCAGTAACCTCAGCCCTCTGTTTCTACCTAATTGTCTAGAACTGGGTTACATGGCCTCTCCAGACCACAAGGAAGTCTGAAGAGCTAAGCATTTTAACTGGGCACAGTGCCACCCTTAACAAAATCAGGATTCTACTGGAAAGAAGAGAAGGTTGGATATCAAGTAGACAACTACAGGAGCGGTATATGTCATCAAAAGTTAGCCATTTCAGTGATGTGTTTGGCCCAAGCACCTATTAACATATTTAGTGGCTTCTCATTATTGGCAGATAGAATGCACGTTGCTCGGCTTGGCACCCAAGCAATGTCCCAGTTTAATGTATAATGTATAATGTCCCAGTTCCTTGCCACCCACAGTGAACAACCTTCAGTCTCCAAGATGGACAACACTGCTTCATGCCTCTAACTTCTGCGCACACTCTCCTCCTTTTGGCTACCTCTGGCAGGTCCTTGGAAATTCAGTTCTGATAATAACGGCTGTGATATCTTTCTTTCTTGGGTTCCTCTTCCAACAGGGTTCGTTTCCTTTCTATCCTCTCATGGCACCCCTGCATCACTTTATTATCTTCAATTATACTTTTTTCTCATATATTGGGTGAAAGAAAACTAAGAAGCAAAGTTGTATATATGCTTTCATTATCGTTTTTGGTTTTGGTTTTGTTTTCCAATGGGGTCTCACTCTATTGCCCAGGCTGGAATGCAGTGGTGCAATTTCAGCTCACTGCAACCTCAACCTCTGGGCTCAAATGATCCTCCCCCATCAGCCTTCCAAGTGGCAGGGTCTACAAATGCACACCACCATGCCCAGCTAATTTTTTTTTTTTCTAGAGATGGGGTTTTGCCATGTTGCCCAGGCTGGTCTTGAACTCCTGGGCTCAAGCAATCCGCCTGCCTTGGCCTCCCAAAGTGCTGGGATTACAGCCATGAGTCACAGTGCCCGGCCACTTTCATTATAACAACAGGAAACATACATATGAAAAACACTGGAAAGAAATACATCAAAATATTAGAGATGTTTCTCTGGCCTCTAAACTGTCAGCAATACCGTAGGATTGTTATAATTACATTTTTATTTTACAAAATATAACAACTTAAGGCAGGATATGATAAAGCGGTGCCTGGCAGTACCTCATGAGTGGCATATAAAGTAGGCTATTAGCACAGGTGAAACTCCGTGGGCTCAGGAAGTTAAAAGAACCACGTGGAGGATAGGGACTGAACCTGGGCCCTAATGATTGGGTAGGTATGGATGAATATGGTGGTGAGTGTGGGCCAGTCATGCTAGTGGTGGTAGCCTAAGTGCTCTGGTGTGAATAAATAGAGTGCCTCTAAGAGAATGAGTAGAGTCTATTAGAAGAGGATTCATACAGATCCGTGGAATGGGGAAGAAAAAGTAGAGGAGGGACAAACGGATAAAGGCTTTGGCAGGTCGAGCTGCTTTGTGTTGGGAGGTTCTCCGAGTCATAATCTAGAAGTGACGTATAGATTAGAAAAAGAGGCCGGGCGCAGTGGCTCATGTCTGTAATCCCAGCACTTTGGGAGGCCAAGGCGGACGGATCGTGAGGTCAGGAGTTCGAGACCAGCCTGACCAACATGGTAAACCCTGTGTCTATTAAAAATACCAAAAAAAAAAAAAAAAAAAAAAAAAAACCCAGGTGTGGTGGCACGCACCTCTAATCCCAGCAACTCAGGAGCCTGAAGCAGGAGAATCACTTGAACCCAGAGGCAGCAGTTACAGTGAGCTGAGATCGTGCCATTGCACTCAGCCTAAGTGAGACTCCGTCTCAAAAAAAAAAAAAGAAGACTTGAAAGGTGAGCTAAGGGCTACTTTATGAGAATACCTGGGTCTACACCAAAATGAGGATAGGGATAATGGACAAAGTTGGGGGGAATTAAAGAAGAACCAAAAAGAAACTGATAGAACTTTGTAACTGACCATGGGATTGGCAGAAGACTGGGAAGAAATTAAAAATGATTTCGGGGGCTGGTGCAGTGGCTCATGCCTGTAATCCCAGCACTTTGGGTGGCTGAGGCAGGCGGATCACTTGAGGTTAGGAGTTTGAAACCAGCTTGGCCAACATGGTGAAACCCTGTCTCTACTAAAAATACAAAAATTAGGCGGGCATGGTGGTGCATGCCTCTAATTCCAGCTACTCAGGAGGCTAAGGCAGGAGAATCACTTGAACCCCATGGGGAGTGGGGGTGGAGGGGATGCGGGGGGGAACAAAAAAAGTGACTCGGGTTGAGGGCTCTGAATCTTGTTAGATGAAAAAATAATAATCTTTTTTGCAGAAATAGGAAAATCAGGAAATGTAGTTGGATTGGGAGGTGACTGATTCCATTTGGAACAGGTTGACTTAGAGAGGATGGCAGACCAGTCATGTCCAGCAGATGGTTAAACTGGCTTTGAAGCTTAGCAGAACAGTCAGATGATAAAATTCATGTTACCTAATTCATAAATATCCTGATAAAACATTAGCATGGGAAAAGACCTTGGAAGTTATTAGTCCAACCTTTTCTGAGAAAACTAAAGTCCATTTAAAACTTTTAGGCCTCAGCCTAGTCAAGGTTACTCAGCTAGTGAGGCTTGGTGACTAAGTAAGGTTTGCAGATTTAGCCTTTTCTTTGCCTAGTACTCTTATGTAAGCAATTGAGAGTGCAAAGATTCTACTTAATTTTTCTAGCTCTGTAGCTTAAAATCAAAGAAAGTAATATTGCCCAAGTATCAGAAAATCAAGCTTAAAAAAGCTCCCAATCCTCTGAAGCAGCAATTTCATTTAAAAAAACCTTTGTCCATAGGTGGGATTTCAAGACATATAATATAGTAGAATATGTTCAAGCTCTTAATTAAGCTATATATGCTTCTGGGTTGGTTTTACCTATAGGTCCTAATTACTCCAGACACTTTCTATTCCTAAACCTGTGCTGCAATTTCAAATACAAGTGCCTTTCTGAATATTTTTATTACAAACTGTACAAGATTACAGTGCAATCTAGAGGGTAAATCTATGACACAATTTGCTTCAATCCTAAATTCAGTGTAATCGACCTCATCTCAGAAAAGACATTCAGTTATCAGAAACATTAGAAAAACTTCATTAAGCAATATTAAAACCGTCCCACCTCAGAGCTCAAATTAATGGTTTCAGGGTGTTAATACATTTTGAAAACCTGTGAATGAATTTTAAGCAAATTGGTTTGGGAGGTCGAGGCAAGGTGGATCATCTGACTTCAGGAGTTTGAGACCTGTCTGGCCAACATGGTGAAACAGCATCTCTACTAAAAATACAAAAAATTAGCCAAGTATGGTAGGGGCACCTGTAATCCCAGCTACTGTGGAGGCTAAGGCAGGAGAATAGCTTCAACCTGGGAGCCGGAGACTGCAGTGAGCCAAGATCACGCCATTGCACTCCAGGCAACAAGAGTGAAACTCCATCTCAAAAAAGAAAAAAAAAAATTTTAAGCAAATTGGAAGGCCATAGCCACTCAGGTTACAATAAAAATAAGTCCATTTACGTTTCTGCACACTTCAAAATAACACCTCAAACGTTCTACCTTAGACCTTCTCTACTTAAAAATGCTACTTACTCACAGAGATATTCCTCACTAAATTTGAGGAATTAAAACTTTAAAGCCAAATTAGTTCAAAAATATTAATTGCTCTGAAGCCCAAGCACTTTTTCATGCGTGTTGTAAGTCTCTCTAATATAACTATTGAAGATTCCTTCATCATAAAGAAAAAGTACATCATTTCCCCACGATCTGTCCTCCTTCAGAAATGTTTGAATGAATATAAGTTTTATTGCAAACAGAGAAGAAGGAATCTTTTTTGAAAAAAAATGAGGAATTCCTGTTAGAATGCATGATATTTCTATTATGAACAGAGCTCTGTCTTTGGTAATGTAATCTTTTAGAGTTATAGTAACACTTTGAAAATAATATTAAACTTTACATTGAAAAGAATCCCGAAGTGGCAGGGGAGTTCCCAGTCTACTAATGACCCTATAGGAAGGGTGAAGGAGGTACAGATTACTATCTCTTACTCTGAAATCTAAAAAATCACAGCCTGCAGACTTGAGGTAATAAGTAGCTAAAGTCAGTAGCTTTGAATTCTTTTCTCAGTCTCACTGTTACAGTCTTAGGTATGGCACTTTTAAATACACAAAGAGAATCAAATATACTTACTGTTTCTCAGTGTGTAGTGTTTTTCCGATATATAAAAGGACATTTAAGTGCCCCATTTGTGAACTCCAGATATCCAGCAATTAGTAAATAAATATCTTGAAAATGCGTATCATTCAAAGAAATACATCAATAGAGTCCAACAGAGAAATGAAAACTTCCCTGTGCAAATCTAGGTGAGCCTGTCCTAATGTGCTACTTCTCTATTTTTTTTGAGATGGAGTCTTGCTCTGTCACCCAGGCTAGAGTGCGGTGGCGCAATCTTGGCTCACTGCAGCTGCTGCCTCCCAAGTTCAAGTGATCCTCCTGCCTCAGCCTCCCAAGTAGCTGGGATTACAGGCATGTGCCACCATGCCTGGTTAATTTTTAAAAATATTTTTAGTAGAGATGGGGTTTCACCATGTTGGCCAGGCTAGTCTTGAACTCCTGACCTCAGGTGATCTGCCTGCCTCAGCCTCCCAAAGTGCTGGGATTACAGGCGTATGCTACCATGCCTGGTCCTAACGTGCTTACTTTTGATAGAATTTTTTCTCCCATTATAACCAATAACAAATAGCCATTTATTGGGGATTTAATGTACAGCAGGCCCTGTGCTAAACATTACAATACAAGATCACCTTCAGACCTCTTTGTTGCCCTAGGGAGAGACTGTCAATTGTCATCCTTGCTTTACAAATTAGAATTGAGACTCACCCAATTAGTAAATAATAGAGCTGAGATTGTAACCTAACCACTGGACTCCAAAGCCCATGAGTGAAACCACTGTGTTCTTCATGGGTCTTTGGGAAATATAGAAAAGCAGTTAGTAGGGCAAACATATCTTCCAAAGAAACTGAGGCAGGAAAATAGGTTCTGGAGGCAGGGAACATAAGGCTGATTCACACTTCAGCTATAACAGGAAGTATCCTCTCCATAGGCCATAGACCATAAATGACTTTGTAACTACTTCATCCTCTTCATTTATATAGGGTGTACCTGAAGTAACAAATGGAATCCTCTAGGTACTTAAACTCCCCAAAATTCTGTAACTAGGCCTTTGAGCCTCAATGCTTAGGCCCGTTCCCACACTGTGGACTGTACTTTCATTTTCAATAGAACTCTTCATTCCTTCCTTGTGTTGTTTGTACGTTTTGCCCAATTCTTTGTTCAAAACGCCAAGAACCTGGACACCCTCCACCGTTAACAAAACCAGCTTTCATTTTAGTATATCTCCTTCTAATCTTATATCTAGCCATACAATTTTTGTTCCATATTTTCTTCGCTTTTTTTTTTAGACAGAGTTTCGCTCTTGTTGCCCAGGTTGGAGTGCAGTGGCTCGATCTTGGCTCACTGCAACTTCCACCTCCCGGGTTCAAGTGATTCTCCTGCCTCAGGCTCCCCAGTAATTGGGATTGCAGGCATCCGCCACAACACCCTGCTAATTTTTTGTATTTTTAAATAGAGAAGGGGTTTCACCATGTTAGCTAGGTTGGTCTCAAACTCCTGACCTCAGGTGATCCACCTGCCTCAGCCTCCCAAAGTGCTGGGATTACAGGCGTGAGCCACTGCACTCAGCCTTTCTTCACTTATTATTATTATAAATTTTACACAAACATCAGTTTTCGTGCCTGATCCATACTGTTCCAGTGAGTGGATCTACCTCATTATACTTAATGCCACCTTTATCTGGACACTTGTGTTATTTTCAGATTTTTGCTATTATTCATAATACTTTTATAGTTGTTTCTGTCAAATAAACATTCTGTTAATCTGAGATTTAAAAAAAATTATTCCCTATAATCATTAAAATGAAAATACCAGGTCAAAGAGAAGTTACATTTAGACCACATTGTCGAATTTCTCTCCAAAAAGGCTGCATCCATCTGTACAACTATCACTAATGTATGGTGCCTATTTCACCCCACCCATACCAGCATTGAATATTATACTTTAAAAGTAGAAATTTCCCAATTCGGTTTGTGAAAAGTGATATTTATGTTAGTATTTATTTTATTGGATTATATGTAAAATTGAACTTTTTTTCTATGCTTGCTAATCAGTTTTATTTCACCCTTTTTACCAGTTTTCTAAGGTGGCATTTCCAATTTTCTAAGGAAATTAGACCTTTCTCCATTTCTAGTATGTGCATTTAATGCTATAAATTTCCCTCTAAGCACTGCTTTTGCTGTGTCCTGTGAATTTTGGTAAGTTGTAATTTTATTTACATTTAATTCAAAATATTTAAAATTTTCTCTTGAGATTTCTCCTTTGGCTCATAGGTTATTTAGAAACATGTTGTTTAATTTGCAGATATTTGGGGATTCTCCAGCTAACTTTTCTGAGATCACATTTTGTATAATTTCTATTGTTTTAAATTTGTTAAGGTATGTTTAATGGCCCAGCATATGGCCTATCTTTGTGTATACATCATGTGAATTTGAAAAGAATGTGTAATTCAGCTGTTGTTGAAGTACTTGATATATGTCCAGTAGGTCAAATTAACTGATCTGTTCAGGTCATCTATAGCTTTACTATTTTCATCCTTTTCAAATGATAGTCATTGTTTGCAACTAGTAAACAACAGAAGAGGAAAGTAAACAGAAAACTAATTACACTTTTAGTGTATATTGTAGGAAACAGACTACCATGCATGCTTTCTATGAAGCTTTCGGTTTGTATCTATCACCTCTTTCCACAATGAAGAGGATGTAAGAGAGGAAAAGCAGGGTAAGAGGGTGAGTCAGAAACACAGAATAAATTGTTGAAAGGAAACAACAAACATCAGAGTAGTCTGAGATTTTTTCTATATTTTATATTATGCTTTCATGCCTATTGAGAAAATAAATGCTTGTTGAAGATTTTAATCTTTACAGGCATTCTTTGGAACTCTTGGTTTTTAACACAAAAGTGATAGTATAACTCTTTAAAAAGGTATCTATATAGTCTTATGTTTTAAACTGGCTCTCTTTTTCACTGAAAAATACCAAAAACTCATGGCTATATAGTTGGAAGGGTAACTGTAGTACAGAAAGTTTGGCCGATTACATAGTGTTATAGTTTTAAGAGCTGCTTCCAAAGCGATCAGACTATTCGGAAAAACTCTTTCATAACAAATGTGTTCTTCCTTTAAAATGTAAACAATGAGCCAATCTTAGAAGCAAACATTGACCGCAGAGTCATATCAAGTCCGTTGTTATAAGAACTTTAGTTTTAACAATGCAAAAACGTGAAGGATAAGTTTACTTTTTAACTCCAACCCTGTTCAAAGATCACTTATTGGCCTCTGAAGGAACAGGTGGCATGCCTGTTATAGTTTAACAGGTAGGCTCTGGGTGAGGTATAGTAGTTCAGATGCCTTTGGATGCTTCGGATGCTCTCATGTGTGGCAGTATGCACTTGCTAAAACATTCTTCTCTCTGGATCTGGAAGCCTAGAGTCTATATCCATATTAGGCACTGGGCAGGTATTCCAGACTTCTGAGTCATGGATGAAAAATGCCATCTTGCAACTGACGCAGCAATTCCTTTGCCAAGAAATCATCACTTGAAATATTCAAGTTCTTGGTAAATAAGATTGATTTTCTATCTGTAACATATATCTGAGTATTCATCCTTTTGATAACAAACTTTACAGGGAATATTTTTCTGTTAGAGTCACCATTAATTCTGCTAGACTCTCCAAAGAATTCCAGATTCACTTCAAATACCAGACACTCAATTCTAGTCCACTACTCAGATCTGTTGGTTGAGTTGAATTGGAATTGTATTACATTTATAGTTAATTTAAGGAGTATTTACATCTTTAAGGAATTGAGTTTACATTTTTATAAATGTGGTATATTCTCCATGTATTTAGGTCCTCTTTAAGACATGTCAACAAAGTTGCATAATTTTCCTCATAAAAATCTTGCCAATCATAGCCGGGCACGGTGGCTCACGCCTGTAATCCCAGCACTTTGGGAGGTGGAGGCGGGTGGATCACGAGGTCAAGAGATCGAGACCATCCTGGTCAACATGGTGAAACCCCATTACTACTAAAAATACTTGAAATTAGCTGGGCATGGTGGCGTGTGCCTGTAATCCCAGCTGCTCAGGAGGCTGAGGCAGGAGAACAGCCTCAACCCAGGAGGCGGAGGGTGCAGTGAGCCGAGATCGCGCCATTGCACTCCAGCCTGGGTAACAAGAGTGAAACTCTGTCTCAAAAAAAAAAAAAAAAAAAAAAATCTTGCCAATCATTTACTAGATTAATTCCTAGACATATTTTTGATTATTTTATATATATTCAAAAGTAATATTTCTTAATATTTGCTGTATGGGAATGTAACTGATTTTTGTATATTGATCTTATATCCAGCAACCTTACTAAATTCCTAGTTCTAATACTTTGTAGTCTCTTATGCCTAACTACATGTTTCCATATAAACAACCATATTGTGTACATTTAGGGATCATTTATTTCTTCTTTCCAATCTTTATAATTTTTATTTGTTTTTCTTTTCTAATTACACTGGCTAGAATATTTAGTACATTTTGAATAGTCACAATATTGGAGGACTGGTGATATCCTTTATTATCTTTGTGAGGTAAACAATATGCCTTAAAATTTTATTCTTTTTTTTCTTTTATGATTCAGTCTCTGTAGAGACTGCCAAAAATTGCCAACGCCAACTATATTTCAAGTCGTCATGGTGGGGTATTGGGAAGAGTTTTCAATTAGCAGTAATTGTGCCTTGGATAAACCTCACTGGCTACGATACTGCCATTGTGCAAAGCTAAAATATTTGTTTTTTAGCTGGCAGTAGATGTTTTGTACAAAGAGAATTCAAGTTATGTAATCTGCACTATTGCTAGAGTCATTTCCTTTCTTATTTTCTCCTATGTTTACCATCTCTACTAATTGTTTTGCCCTTTACACACTCTAAGTCCAAATTTTACATTTGCTTTTCTCATTTCCAATGGTATGCTTTTGTGAAATTGAATATTGATTGTGGAATCTCCTACTGAGAACTTTTTTCTCTTTTCACTCAAGGTATTATACTTCTTAATATTCATGGCTTCTAGAAAGAATTAAATTTAAAAACAAAATTTACCTTCAAAGACAATGAAATGACCATGGATCTACCAAACACTTCCATAAAATGTTCTTTATTTTCTCCTACAGTATTCTCAGTACTTCCAAATATGCAGGTTGCTTTGTTGCATAACATTGGGAATGCCATTCACATCACTGTTTGTGTGAGTAGCATGCCCTGGGATTCTGCAGTGCACAATCTTCAAGGCTGAATGTGGTAGCCCTACCTATACTTTTCAGTTTTCTGTCTAATTAGGACTGTGGGGTCTCTCTCAAGCAATTAGTGATAATCTACTAAAGCCTAACTCCAGAAGCAATTCTAAATATGTTTCAAAAAAATTTCTACTTTCGGCTGCAAGCAGAAAAAAATATCATGTCTGGAAGATATGTTATGATAATACAGCTTTAACAGGCAACCTCATTCTATGTCAAATCAGTGTTGACACAATATTCTTTTGTTTAGTATTATGTAATTACATAAATTGTCACTTCTGTTTCTATAAACACAACTAGGATGAGTTAAAAAAATGGGAAGAGGGGGAGGAATTCATTTTGGTGAAAGAATCGACATAATAGTAATATAATTACAACTCTCACTAGTAGTAATAATAATACTTGTGATGAGATGAGAATGGTAAGGTAGTAATGATCATCATGATCACCACCATCATAATGATGCTGATATGCCCATGAATCCTAGTTGTTTGGCTTAGTTCCAAGTTTAAGTTGCGTTATGCTTTAGTTTCTGCCATAAAAAATTCTTCAAAGCAGAGAGGGAGAGGATTTCATAGCAAAGCTTCTGCTTTCTCACTAAGAAATTATATATGCCAAACTTACAGTGACACGAGATTACCAATTATATTATAACTTTTCGAACTCTCATCCCACGTACAAGCAAGGTCAGAAACAAGAAGCTTTCTTTAGACAGGCAGGCCTTTAGTTATATACTAAAAAGGGCAAAGACTATAGCCAGTTCATCTTTTAGCTGCATATCTAGAGTTTTAAGTTACCTATGTATAATATACATTGTAGGTAATATGGAGAGACTTTATAGAGATAGATAGATATACACCTATATGCAGTGAATGTATTTATGGAATATCTTATTCATTCAGTATTGGATAGCACAGGTCTAGACCTCACAGGGGGTAATACCACAAAGGTGTGCAATAATGTGTGCAAAGTGCAGAGTAAGTGCATGTAAACAGCTTGCACTAACAGAAAAAACCACCGAATGGAGCCAAAAGAGGAATATAAATCAATCATGATCCTGGTAGTATAAAGTTGAGATGCTCTGGTGTATTTGCAAATAATGATGCTAATGAAAGAGCTAAACAGAAGGCAAAAATAGAGACCGCAGGTTCTAAGAAAATGTTATGCACAGTCAAGAGTTGGAAAGCAACTTAACTTAAAAAAAAATAAAAACCATCTACCCTGGCAGTGTATAAGGCATACTAGGCTTGCTGCTCATATAAAGTAGCCAGGGATATTTGTCTTTCTATCACTGGTGCCAAACACAGGGTAAGTCTCAATAAATATTTGTCAACAATGGAGGAAGAGTGATCAATTAGATAGCTATGTGGCCTACTTAAAAATACTGCACTTCACCAACGTCACATGTGGTTCAAGAAAAATCTGTTTCTGAGTTGTTTTTGTGGGTGTGGTTCACAGACAACATTGGTGACACATCCGGAAAGATGGCAAGCAGAATGAGAACGAGTGCTACAAAAAGTGATCTCACTGCAACAGCCTGGGTGGGCCTGGGAGTCAGTTCTCATGCAAGCCCATTAGTTCTAGAAAGTCATATGACTAAGAGAAAGCTGACAGGAGTCGAACAGATTTCATCATTAAACAAACAGAAAACATCAAGTAAGTAAGGGAAAATGTCGAATGAGGTTGGGAGAAAACATTTTTAGATACTTTTATAGCCTCCTGCCTCTTTCATTCTCTTTCTCAATCAGCTCTTCTCCTACCCCACCCCATGACCTCCTATCCTTACCCCAGGAACCCTAACAAAGCAGGCAAGAGCAGTCTTTGGAAGTTAAGTAACTTGCACAACATCACCTAAGAAGAGGCTGATATAGCCTGAATGTTTGTGTTCCTCCAAAATTCATATGTTGAAACCTAACCCCCAAGGTGATGGTATTAGAAGGTAGTAGGTGATTACATCACCTCATGAATGGGATTAGTGCTCTTAGTGCCAGAGGAAACCTCTTTGCCCTATTCACACCCTTCTGCCATGGGAGGATGCCTTGAGAAGGTGTGATCTTTGAAGCAGAGAGAGGACCAGACATCTAATCGGCTGCTGCCTTAATGGTGGACCTTTCAGCCTCTAGAACTATGAGGAATAAATTTCTGTTGCTTATAAATTACCTAAAATGTTTTGTTACAGCAGCAGGAACAGGAACCTCTGCCTCTAAGATGGAGGCAGAGCCAGGATTTGAAAAATTAGATGCCAGAGCTCCTGGTCATTATTATACTAAACCAGATTGTGCAGTAGTAACATTGCAGGCAGAAAGCAAAATGCCTTCAAAGTCATTTTCTTAGCATTCTGTCGTGAAGCAGCAATTATCCTTCAACTCAGTCTTAAACCAAAGGTTGCAGCCTTCCTTACCAGAAAAAGCCACCTAAAAGTTTTTAAATCAGCCACCAGTATAAAACAAGAAAACAACAAAGATTCGGAAATCTCCAGCAATGAAGAATAGAGGAGGGAGAGGGCAGTGTGAATACGTTACTCCTACTTAGCCTCATTCATAAAATGGGAGTAATAATAACACATATCTTAGAAGATTGTGATAGAATTAAATACCTTAATTAAAGCCCTCAGAATAATGTTTGACATATCATAAACATTTAATAAAAGTTAATTATTATTTATCTTTTTCCTACCAGGTGCAGTGGAGCTTTTTTAAAATTTTTTTTGCTGATTAGCCTATAGTAAATTGCAATGTGTCTTCAGTTCCTGAAGCCTAAGGATGTGATGTCCAGCAATGTACTCATATTTTTTAAAATTCTATACAACTTATTTGGATAATTCCATGCTCTGATAGTAATAATGCAATAATACTAACCCACCACAACTTGTTATTTTAACCAGACATTTTTATTGCTCTAACCAAAGTAAATTAAAATATTACTGATTGTGCTGCAAAAGTAGAATAGTGAAATGGTTAGGAGCCTAGACGCTCATGTTTTAACTCTAGGTTAGAATCCCACTCACTAGCAGAGTGACTTTGGGCAAATAATCTACCTTCTTTGTGCCTCAGTTTCCTCATCTGTAAACTGGGATACTACAAGCATTTCTCTCAGAGATTTGTAATGAGGACTGTATTAGTCTATTCTGTAAAGAACTACCTGAGACTGGGCAATTTATGAAGAAAATAAGTTTAATTGGCTCATAGTTCCACAGATGTAACAGGAAGCATGAGGCCTCAGGAATCACACAATCATGGTGGAAGGCAAAGGGGAAGCAAGGACCTTCTTCTCAGGGTAGCAGGAGAGAGAGAGAGCGGGGAGAACCACCACACACTTTTAAACCATCAGATCTCTTGAGAACTCACTATCATGAGAATTCATCCCTATGAATTCTCTATGAACTCACTATCATGGGAGAAATCATCCCTATGATCCAATCACCTCCTACACCAGGTTTCTCCCTCGACATGTGGGGATTAGAATTCGAGATGAGATTTGAGTGGGGACACAGAGCAAAATCGTACTAGGTATAGTGTCTTGCACATAGTATGTACTTACATAAGTTGTTTCTTTTATACTTTTTCCATAGAGTTAAGAAAATATATTTTGCCAGTTGATTTTTACAAATTTATTAATAAAATGTTCATAGAGAAACATTTACATTTCCTTACTCTAAATGTCCAAAATATATTTAATACATTGTTGAAATTAAAGGCTTTCTGTCGTCTAATTTTAATATATTGTAGTTATTGCTTTAATTCTGTTTTAATCTTTAGATGTATGGTTAAGGTCACTGCCTTTCACTGTCCCAGCCTATTTCTTTTCTCAAAATCCACGCATAATCTTAAATTAGAATGTTTATGTAATTTATTAGTAAATGCCCTAATAAAGTAAACTATTAGACTATGACAAAATGATACATTCTTAGACTATTTTTTATCTTTATATACAGACACTGCTAACCATCATAAGCCCTATGATTTTAAAAAGACATGTATATATTTTTAATTTTTATGCTCAGCTACCACTATGAAGTATTGAAATTAACAACAGCCTCAAGTCAAGCTGTGAAAAATGCTAGTGAATCATCACATTTTAATGATGCTTAATTTTTAGGCTTCCTATGTGAATTAGCTACAAGATACAGCAATTTAAAGAATAATGACTAAATTCTTTCCTATTTCCTGCTTAATTTCCTTTTAAAGAAAAGTATTGGACTTTAAAAAAATATTACTCAGACATTTTTAAATAAAGAAAACCAAGGAATTAGAATTCTCTTAACAAGCACATCTTCTAGGGCAGCAGTCCCCAGTCTTTCTAGCACCAGGGACTGGTTTCATGGAAGACAATTTTTCCACGGATGGGGTTGGTGGGGGGATGGTTTTGGGATGAAACTGTTCCACCTCAGATCATCAAGCATGAGTTAGATTCTCATAAAGAGCCTGAAACCTAGCTCCCTTGCATGCACAGTTCACAATAGGGTTCGAATTCCTTTGAGAATCTATTGCTACCACTGATCTGACAGGAAGCGGAGCTCACGTGGTAATGCTGGCCTGCCATTCAACCTCCTGCTGAGGAGGCTGGTTCCTAAAAGGCCACGGACCAGGAGCTGGGGATCCCTGTTCTAGAGCAAAGAATTTCAGATGAAGAAATAAGTGACTAAAACGAAAGCACTTTCATAAGTTTAGAAAAGATGACTCTACATAGATCTACATAAGAAAAAAATCAATCAAATAGTAACTGTGTCACGTTAATGTATCTTGTTGAATCCTCTAGTCCCTTCCCAATGTCTAGCATGGTAAACACACTTGCAGGCCAGGTGTAAGTGGCATTAGGGCAGCACAACAGTGACAACAGCACCTTGGGAAGTACCATAAGCAGAGAAGGTTTGCCATTTGGGTCACTCCCAGGAAAGTTGCAGAGGCAAAAAAAAAAAAAGCAAAACCACAAAGGTATTTTTTTAAAAGGTTAATTTGCTGTTGTTATTATTATTATTATTATTATTGAGACAGAGTCTTGCTCTGTCGCCCAGGCTGGAGGGCAATGGCATGATCTCTGCTCACCACAACCTCTGCCTCCTGGGTTCAAGTGATTCTCCTGCCTCAGCCTCCGGAGTAGCTGGGATTACAGGTGTGTGCCACCACGCACGGCTAATTTTTTGTATTTTTAGTAGAGATGGGGCTTCAGCATGTTGGCTAGTCTTGAACTCCTAACCTCGTGATGCACCCACCTCGGCCTCCCAAAGTGCTGGGATTACAGGCGTGAGCCACCGTGCCGGCCTTATTATTATTTTTTTATTTTACTCTAAGTCTTGGAATACATGTGCAAATGTGTAGATTTGTTACATAGGTATATATATGCCATACTGGTTTGCTGCACCCATCAACCTGTCATCTAGATTTTAAGCCCCAAGTACATTAGGTATTTGTCCTAATGCTCTCCCTCCCCTTGCCCCCCATCACCTGAAAGGCCTTGGTGTGTGATGTTTAAAATGATTAACTTATAAAAAAGGCAAAGTGATCAGCTTTCAAATTAATAATTATGGAAAACATTAAACTCACATTGCTAAGGGTATAGAGCTTTGTCCTTTTAGGGAACCGAATATTTTCTAATTTTTTATACGAAATTTAAAACTCTTCTTATTTAAAATTGATTGACTACCCAAACATGTGTCTCTCTTTGCTTCCATTCCATAATTTATAAAGAATTAGCTTTAGTACTCTTTTTAGAGTGTAGGTTGAAAAGGCATTTTACTTTCCACCTCAGAGTAATTTTTAAACCACATCAATTATTTTTCATGTGCAGCTGTTTTTTATCCACAAATTATTGCTTTAGGCGTTTTTACTTTACCACACATTTCAGAAGAGAAGGAATGAAGGGGAACCAGCTAATCTACAAATGTTTACCTACAGTAGATCAGGCCAAAAAAAAGAGGGGAAGAATATGACCCAAACTTCTTTAGAAATAAGAACTGCTTATTAATAGTCTAAGGGGATGTCCAATCTTTTGGCTTCCCTGAGCCACATTGGAAGAAGAATTGTCTTGGGCCACACATAAATTACACTAACACTAACAAAAGCTGATGAGCCAAAAAAAAAAAAAAATTCATGATGTTTTAAGAAAGTTCATGGATTTGTATCAGATTGTAAGCCTCTTGAGAACAATCTTGTGCTTTATTTACACTTCCCAGCACGTAAGTAAACATTCTCCAACAAAATGCATAAATGGTAGGGGAAAAAGTAAATTGGAAATCAACTCTTTAGTGATAATTAAATGCAAGTAAAGTAGATTATGTATTTAGGGTTTACCAAGCTTGGTAAATAAAAGCACAAGATTGTTCTCAAGAAGTTTACAATCTGATTTGACATGCAATAATTTGCACATAAAACAATGAAAGACTACTATAAAGCAATAAAACATGCTAGAGACTGGGAGACCTAGAAAAAAGAAAAAAAAAAGCTGGATGGCAACTATGATAAGGTTTGGATATGCTAAAGAGGTGCAAGAAAGACATCCTCCAAAGGCAGGCATGAAGGTTTAAAATGAATAAGGGGCTGGGCGTGGTGGCTCACACCTGTAATCCCCAGCACTTTGAGAGGCAGAAGTGGGAGGATCACTTAAACTCAGGAGTTGGAGACCAGCCTGGGTGACATACTGAGACCTCAACTCTACTAAAAATTACAAAAATTAGCCAGGCATGGCTAATTTTTTTACAGGTACAAACCTGTAGTTCCAGCTACTCAGGAGGCTGAGGTGGGCTGAGGCTACAGTGAACTATGATCATGCCATTACACTCCAGAAGGAGTGTGATGTATTTTCTGTTTGCTAAAATTATACTGTTTTGGATTCACCCGTTTATTTCTATTGTGTTTTTCTAAGGAGAAAAGACTACAAGACCTTGAGATGTTCATCTGTCAATGACAAGGAGATATAATTTGGCCCAGAAAGAAAGTCTATTGATCCAAGGAGCAGCTTAGACACAGAGCTGTTTTCAGTATTATCCAAGCCTCATGCAATCCACCACCAGGAGTCCTCACTGAACTTCCCCACAAGCTGAGTAATTCTAAACCTTAGAAAATACTAATAATTTTTAAAGTGTCAAGAAATTATGGTAAAATGAACACTTAAATTTGGTATATGATATGAAGATATACAAACAAAATATTTTATTATAGAACCATACATAGATGATGATCAAATGAGATGATAGAATCATGGCTGTAGAAATAGAAATACAAGTCTATTGACGAAGCCCACTATGACTCATGTAGGATATCTTCTAGAGAAAAAAATAGTCATTCAATCAAGTACTTGTGATAATAGTTTTTAGAAACAGAAGTCAGATGATTCCAAGTTCTAAAGCCAGAGAGAAATAATTAAGTCAGTAACTGAAAACTTACAGATTTTATTGGATAAATGGTTAAGTAGTTGTGAAAATATAAATTTTTCTCCAGAGAGTTAAAATGCCTGAGTACTGACCCTCCTTTGTTTGTAACTGACAAAAATCCTAGAATGTTTTCTTCAAGAAAATTATCAGTATAAACATTTTAACTCTCTGGAGAAAACTTTATATATAATGATAATTTTATTGAAGAAAACATCCTAGGATTTTTGTCAATTACAAACAAAGGAGGGTTAGCACTTAGGCTCTTTGTTTTTAACTCCCTAAAAAAACCCTGTTGCTTAGGATTTTTCTTTAACTACCTAAAAACTCCGAATTTTTCTTTAACTGCCTAAAAAAAAACCCTGTTGCTTAGAGATCTTTATGACTCCGATAAAGGGTATATGTTCTTCTGTATCTACTAGAAAGAGGTGTGGAAGTTTTTGGTGGTTGAATAATTAGAACCCAAGTTAAATACTGTTTTTTCTCTCTCTCTCTTTTTTTATTTTTTTTTTGAGACGCAGCCTCACTCTGTCGCCCAGGCTGTAGTAAAGTGGGGCTATCTCGGCTCACTGCAACCTCTGCTGCTGGGGTTCAAGCAACTCTCCTGCATCAGCTTCTTGAATAGCTGAGATTACAGGCATCTGCCACTGTGCCCGGCTAATTTTTGTAGTTTTTAATAGAGACAGGGTTTCACCATCTTGGCCAGGCTGGTCTTGAACTTCTGACCTTGTGATCTACCCACCTTGGCCTCTCAAAGCGCTGGGATTACAGGCGTAAGCCACAGCGAGCAGCCAGATTCTGCTTTCTTAAAGCAGGATCCATTTTTGCATGTAATTTCACAATGGGTGCTATGACCAGCTAAGTCTATAAATGGTCACTGCACCAAATCAGGACTCTAAGATACTACTGTTTTACTTTACCATGGCCTAGCATATACAGCAAAGTTGCATGATAGAAGAAAAACAAATGCTGGTTTTACCATTCTCATGGCATTAACGCAATCTCCAGTGAGTAAAATGATACTGCTTAAAAATTGCTGCAATTTATCTATTGTAGCTATAGCCTATAATGTACTTTCAGTAACAAGGTGATCATGATAAAGAAGAATGCTGGCCAGGTGCGGTGGCTCACACCTGTAATCCCAACACTTTGGGGGACTGAGTCAGGATAATTGCTTAAACCCAGGAGTTTGAGACCAGCCTTGGCAAAATAGCAAGACATCATGAATACAAAAAATTTTAAAAATTAGCTGAGCATAGTGACACATGCCTGAAGTTCCTACTTCAGAGGCTGAAGTAAGAGGATCACTTGAGCCCAGGAAGTCAAGGCTACAGTGAGCCATGATCACACCACTGCCCTCTATTTTGGGCAACAGAACGAAACTCCATCTCATTAAAAAAGAAGAAGAAGAAAAATCCTCTTTGTCATTCAACATCTGATTTTGAAAGCTTGATAATGTAGCTAATAGAATTGAGGGTCCCTGGAAAGAGGGGGCCCCTGGGAAGAAGTCTTTTTTTTTTTTTTTTGAGACAGTCTCACTCTGTAGCCCAGGTTGGAGTGCAGTGGTGCAATCATAGCTCACTGCAGTCTCGACCTCCCAGGCTCAAGCAACCCTCCTGCCTCAGCCTCCCAAGTAGCTGGGACCACAGGCAGTGTCACCACGCCTGGCTAATTTTCTAAAACGTTTTTGTAGGGCAGGGTCTCACTATGTTGCTCAGGCCAATCTCAAACACATGGGCTCAACAGATCCTCCTGCCTTGGCCTCCCAAAGTGCTAGGATTACAGGTGTGAGCCATTGTGCCCAGCCTAAGAAGTCTTTTTAATAAGGAAAGACTCTGGAGCAAAGAAGATAAAGGAGTTTCAAGCTTATTTGATTTAGAGTACCTTTATACTGTGTAGTGAAAGTTCATTAATTGTATTTAAACAATGAACTAATTTCACCTAGTTTGGGCTATTCTGTAATATTTATGATGCAAGAAAATCAGTAATAAAATTATAAACTAGTTCTTTCCAGTTAGAAGGTGTAAAATGAAAACAGGTAGACAATTATTCAGGCACTAGAAAATACTGTTAGTATGTGGAGCAACTCCCAGGGTTTGGTTTGCTCCCCAAGGAAAAACAAGCTTCCAAATAAATATTTTAGCAAATAAATATATTACTTTTTCTTCTATTCTTAATTATTCTTAGAAAAAAATGCATACATAAACACTGATTGTTATTCATAAGCAAAAGATTTCCAAAGTAGACATTGCCCATGTTTGGCTAATTACCTGAATTTACGGAGTTAGTTTCCATTCCATTCATTTGCATGGTCACATTGATTAGTTCACATGATGTGTGCCAGCCTCAGCTGAAATTCTGGTTATTGGCTGAAATTCTGGTTTAAGAAAGCTTGGGAAAGGCACCTGGGCAAGTGCTTTTATTCATTCTGGTCAAGGGGTCCTGATATGGAGTTCCTGCATTAGCTTTAAGGAGGTCTGCAAATCTGCAAAAACTGCATGTAACAATTACATATATATATGTGTGTGTGTGTGTGTGTGTGTGTGTGTATATATATATATATATATTTTTTTTTTTTTTTTGAGACAGGGTCTTACTCTGTCACCCAGGCTGGAGTCCAGTGGTGTGATCTCAGCTCACTGCAACCTCCACCTCCCAGGTTCAAACAATTCTTCTGCCTCAGCCTCCTGAGTAGATGGGACTACAAGCATGTGCCACCAAGCCCAGCTAATTTTTGTATTTTTTGGTAGCGACAGGGTTTTACTGTGTTGGCCTGTCTGTTCTCAAACTCCTGTCCTCAAGTGATCTGCCTGCCGTAGTCTCCCAAAGTGCTGGGATTACAGGTGTGAGCCACCATACCTGGCTGATTTTTATATGGTTATATGAAAATTTCCAGAAAGTTCACAATTTTCATGATTATCAAAGGTCTCTCTCCTCCTAAAAAGATTCAATTATTGATTTAAGGAGTCCTTATTTGTCAGTCCTTATTGGAGATCCAATGCTCCAATGAACTGAGATACAACTTTGGGTTGAAAGATCTGAAATGGTGTCTTCTCTCCATTGACCACAAACTGGGTTTTAAAATTAAGAGTTATAACCTTTCCCTTGAAAATCCCTGTAAGGTCTGCTTTCAACAGCTCGCTGCTATTTGAAGGAAAAACTGTTCCAAACGTAATTGTATACATATCGGAGATTTTAAACACTTCTTCTGTGAAAGTGTCTTGTATCCTTTGTCTATTTGGTTAACAATATTTTGTCAACCCTATTAGATGCAGTAGGTGCCGAGGATAAAGGATAAACCCAAATACACACGTCCTTTGTCTTCTTGGATGGATAGATAGCAGAGAACATTTTCATTTTTCATAATTCCCTGTATCTACTGGAGAAAGAAAATGATAAAACATACCCAAGTTTATCTAATTTCAACCAGAAACTCTCAAGTTAAATGCATGAAGTAAAGTGACATCTAGTGTTGGTTAAGTGGCAGTGAAATATATGTAAGGACAAGGTATACTTTAACTTTCTTTGAACAGACTATTAAATTTGGCTTTGTTAAGTGGCCAACTCCTGAAAGCATAGTTTTGCTTTTTAAAATATTTTAGAGTAATTCTGAAATGATCTGAATTTAAATGTTAATAACATTGTTTTTATTTTTTCAAAATAAAATACTGAAAGCATATAGAAAAGTCTAAAGAATGAAATAACAGTTATGTATCTACCACCCAACTCTGGCAAATCTTAACATTTTGCTTTACTTACATCAGTTATTTTAAACATAAAACGTAATAGACACATTTGATGCCTTATGAACTATTTCTGATTTCATGTACATCTTTTTCTCTTTAGAAGTAACGAATATTTTGTTTATTATCTGTCTGTTTTTGTATTTTTATTACCTGTTTGTGTACAAATAAAATTTATAATATTGAACATATTTTATGGCTGATAAAAGAAATACCATATGGTACAAATATTTCTGCAACTTACTTTTTCTAGTTTAATATTGTGCTTTTGTGATTTCATTATATTGGCCATCTAACTTTAGTCATTTATTTTAACTGCTGTATGTTAGCATTCTATTGAATGAATTATACTACAATTTATTTAATTTACAGCTGATGGACATTCACAGTGTTTCCAGGCTCTTGTTCTTATAAACCATGCTACAGTAAACACTCTTATACCTGACCCATTGTGTACACATTTGAGAGTTTCTCTAGGCTGCACAAGGAGGTATTGCACAGGTGTATACTTTCAAAACATCAATAGCTGCTGAGCATTTGTTTTTTAAGATGGTTGTACCAATTTGCAGCCTCACTAGAAGTGTAAGATTTCTGTAGCTTCACATTCTCGCCAGCACTTGGTACTGTCAGGCTTTTTAATTTCTCACAATCTGCTTGATGTAAAATGTGATCTCACTGTGGTTCCCATTTGCATTTCTCTGACAAGTAGTAAAACTGAAAAAATGTGTTTTTACTACTGAAGTTTCTTCTGTGAATTGCCTATTCCCATCCTATGTCTACTGGATTGCTGGCATTTTTCCTAAAGTGCTTGCTGATATAAAAGTATTTTATAGACTTAATATATTGCTTATATTGTTTTTCAGTTTATGGCTTGGCTGTATTCATGGAATCTTTTCATTTTAAAGTAATCAACTTTGGCCAGGCTTGGTGGCTCACTCCTGTAATACGAGCACACTGAGGCAGGTGGATCATCTGAGGTCAGGAGTTCAAGACCAGCCTAGTCAACATGGTGAAACCCTGTCTCTACTAAAAATACAAAAATTATCCAGGCATGGTGGTGTGTGCCTGCAATCCCAGCTACCCAGGAGGCTGAGGCAGGAGAATCACTGGAACCCAGGAGGCAGAGGCTGCAGTGAGCTGAGATCACGCCACTGTACTCCAGCCTGGGCAACAGAGCAAGACTGTCTCAAAAAAAAAAAAAAAAAAAAATTATAAAAGATAATCAACCTAATGAATCTTTCCCTTTTTTTTATTGCTTATTCTAAAAAAATTTTATTTTTTTAAGACAGAGTCTCACTTACTCTGGTGCGATCTTGGCTCACTGCAACCGTTGCCTCCCAGGTTCAAGCGATTCTCCTACCTCAGCCTCCTGAGTAGCTGAGATTACAAGCACCTACCACCACACCCAGCTGATTTTTGTATTTTTAGTAGAGATAGTGTTTTGCAGTGTTGGCCAGGTTGGTCTCAAACTCCTGACCTCAAGTGAGCTGCCTACCTTGGCCTCCCAAAGTGCTAAGATAACAGACGTGAGCCACTGCACTGGGCCTTAAAATGTTTTATTAAGCTTTTCTCCTTTACTTTCTCTTAAAATGTTTAAAGTTCTTTTTTCCTTATTTAGGTTTCTAAATTATAAACTTTTCTGTATTGTATGAGGTGGATAATTCAATTCCTTTTGTATAATGGATAACTGTAGTCCTAGCATTATGTATTGAAAGAAACCATCCTTTCTTCCTTCATTTTAGCTCACCACCAAAGTTATTTAAGAAATTAATTTTGGACCAGGCATAGTGGCTCACACCTGTAATTTCAATAGTTTGGGAAGGCAAGGCAGGAGGATTGCTTGAGGCCAGGAGTTCAAGATTAGCCTTGAAAACAAAGCGAGGCCCCATCTCTACAAAAAAATTTTTTTAATTAGCCCAGCACAGTGGTGTGTCTGCAGTTCCAGTTATTTCGGAGGTTGAGGCAGGAATATCGCTTGAGCCCAGGAGTTTTAGGCCACAGTGAGCTATGATGGCATCACTGCTCTCAAGCCTGAGTGACAGATCTTTAAAAAAGAAAAAAATAATAATTTTGTAAAATTTGTCTAGCAGAGCACTACCTGGCTCCTGAGGTTCCCTCAGTTAAGTCGGGTGTATATACTGACTTCCACCTATGGGTTTATCTCTACTCACTCACTGAGCCTGTTTTGCTATCTGGTGCCTGATATATATTGGTCAACATCAGGACCATTCTTCCTAGTGTTTCCAGACTCCATTCCTGCATTCTGGCCATTTTTTTTTTTTTTTTTATGAGACGGAGTTTCGCTCGTTACCCAGGCTGGAGTGCAATGGCTCGATCTCGGCTCACCGCAACCTCTGCCTCCTGGGTTCAGGCAATTCTCCTGCCTCAGCCTCCTGAGTAGCTGGGATTACAGGCATGCGCCACCATGCCCAGCTAATTTTTTGTATTTTTAGTAGAGACGGGGTTTCACCATGTTGACCAGGATGGTCTCGATCTATTGACCTCGTGATCCACCCGCCTCGGCCTCCCGGCCATTTGTTTTTTCTTGGGGTCCAATCCTTGTTGTTTGCACTCCTATTCTGGTTTTCCCAGGACTGAACTACCTGGTTTCCCCAAATGCAAGACTTTACATGCTAAAACTGCAACCATCCCAGGCAAACTTGGCCTGGATGGTTGGTCACTTTAGATGTATCCTGCAGTTTTTGCTTCCTCCTGTATTGACCTCTTGACTGTCTAGTTTGGTGCTATCTCTATGCTCACAAATCATATTTACCTTGAACTTGTATTTGTTGAGTGCCTACGATGTCAGAGGCTGTATGAAGCATTTTCATATGCCGTATCTCATCTAACCATTAGACAGCTCTGCATGATTTCCTTTTACAGATGAGGAGGATTTTATGTAGTTGGCCAGGATCACAAAATTAGCGACATGAAAGAATGAAATGCAAGCCTCCTAACTACACATTTTTTATTTCCACCAAACTTGTCATCTTCCTGGCCCGAGTTGCATACTTGGGGCCTCCACTCTGTACTGACTGAACTTCTGGGTGAAGTCTATTATGCCTTGCCTAGCCTCTTGCTGTCCTTCATACATCTATTTTTTATTTTATTTTTTTTGAGACAAGGTCTAGTTCAATCTATCACCCAGGCTGGAGTGTAAGGGTGCAATCTCAGCTCACTGCAACCTCTGTCCCCCTCTACATCAGGCTCAAGCTATCCTCCCACCTCAACCTCCCAAGTAGCTGGAACTACAGGCACAAGTCATGGTGCCTAACTAATTTTTGTATTTTTTGTAGAGACAGGGTTTTGCCATGTTGCCCAGGCTGATCTCAAACTCCTAGGATTAAGGGATCCACCCCTTAGCCTCCCAAAGTGCTGAGATTACAGGTGTGAGCCACTACACCCAGGCTATTGTTCACATATCTTTAACCTAATACAATAGTACCTGAAGTCAGCATCTTCTATTGTAAAGCACAAATCACAAGCCCATTTGCTATGCAATGGAATTAACATCTCAAATGTTTCATTAGGATAAGCACTAAGAAGAAAAGTAAGCATGAATACGATAGCATGGCACATCACCGCCACATCAGATGGCATCCCTCCATTTCATATGTCATGGCATGGGATGCGGAATCTTTGCATTTTAATGTATTCAATTCATCAATCTTTCCCTTTTGGTAGCTTACTTAAGAAATCCTTCATTAAGTTATTCTCCTTCATTTTCTCCAAATACCAAATTTAATTAATTTGTAGATTATGAATACAAAATATTGTTTGTACAATATTCATTTCCCAAATATTAACAGAAATTAGGTGTGTATTTGGGGTGGAGGAGTGGGCCAATTAGTTTGGGAAACAAATGTCTTTGTTATAGAACTTCTCAGTCTCTATTTTGCTAATTTACAGTGACTTTCCTACAGAGATATATAATGTGTGGCATTTTTCAAATGCTATGAATTTTCCAAATGACCATGACACTTTTTGCTTTTGCTGCATTGGTTTTGTTTCATAACTTCCCACGTGCCTTGGAACATCCACTGGGAAATGCTGTTTTCATCTCTAACAGTACAATACCCTCCAGAGGGCAGCAGATTCCCTTGGCATATGGCCAATCATCTGTTCATTGAGCAGATTGATGAGGGTCCTGTAGCGTGTTACATTTTTATTCCAATCAGGGATGTAAAATTTCTAGTTTCTGTAACAGAGAAAGGCATTAACATTTAGCTCAAGGCTGATAATAAAATAAATTTTTGGCACTGAGATATAATACAAAAAAAATCCAGTCATGTCTCTGATGGATTACAATGGCATGCATTGTATTGTAAAGTCCAGATCATGTCTTCCATTTTTCCTCATAGCCTCAATCAAACAACAAATATTAGTTTAGTGTTCCATAAGGAATAAAATGAAACATCAGCGTTAGTTCCTTTCTCAAGGAACTTACCAAGAGATTGGAGAGATAATTAGATAAGGCAACATGTTAGTTCACTGGATTTCATTGGCTGCAAATCAGAGTCACTGGGGGGCACTTTTAAACAATAATAATGCCCAAATCTCACTGAAGAACATTACATTTGAATTTTTATATTTGGTTTCAGGCATGAGAGTTTAAAAACATGTTTTCAGGTGATTCTAATGGGTGGCCAGGGTTGAGACTATTGCATTAAGAGGATAAAAATGTATTTTTGGAAAGAAGTTTCTGACCTTTTCAAGCAGGAGAAGGAATTTAGAATTCTTTTCCCAGGGAGAATGTTTTAAACATAGAAGAGTACAAAAAAGACTATGGTCATTCTTACATCCTCTGTTCAAAGTTAACCTTTGTTAACATCTTTATTCTTTCTTAGCCATCAGAATTGCAAACAACAAAATCATACAAAACCCACACCTTATAGTTCCTAAACTTAGCTTTAGAAAACATTTCCTAGGAGAAGGAGAGACATCATTTTTTTTTCATCTCCAAAAATGCATTATAGCTCACCCTAGTTAACAAATAGTCTGGCATATTCCAAATAGATCCACTGGGCCATGGGCCTCATCTGACAGAGATGAATTCTGTTCATTTGCTCTATGAATGGAGCTAAGAGGCTTATTTGTGCAAAGACTAACTGGTGAGGTGGAAGAAGACAGAGGAAGACAGCAAGAAAATATTAGTGAATATATATTTTCCAATTGCAAAGAGATATGGAGCAAGCACCTGCCTAGATGGAAGGAATGAGAACTATAGGCTATAGTCATGGATAGGAGGTTTTCTTTATGCAAAATTACGTAGCTTATAGTGGGAACTGAGTGCATGGAAACATGTCTCTTTAACATCATGTTTGAACTTATCAGAAGCTCAGTGAGGGTCAATAACCTGGTAGGATGGCTGTGTTTAAGGCATCATAGTACTGAAGATGACTTCCTGACAACAGTTAAAAATCTTTGAACTAGAAGACAATCTTGAAAACAAAATGCAAGCAGAAATGTATCCTCTGACAGCTGATGTGTATTTTAAGCAATGGATCTAATCCATTTTTTGCAAAAGGCTTTAGAAATTAAACTAAAAATGCTTTGCTAGGTCTAATGAAGTATATCTTGAATGATCCAGAGGAAACCATAATTGTCATCCCCATTTAGTAGATGAAGTATCTAAAATCAGAGAAACTGACTGATTTCCCCTAGACTACAAGCTAATAAATAGACAACCGGGATTTGAAATCAGGCACACTGACTGGCTCCATAGTCTGTGTGCTTAACCACTGCATGGCACTGCCTCATAACTTATAGATAAAAAAGTTCATGTTGCAATACAGAAAACCTATATATTCATACATTACATTTATTACCCATTCTAAGGGACACACTATAATGTCTCTAAATTTGGGGTATTACTAGTAATCAATGATGTCCATAATTTTAGTTGATATATACATGATATCTATAATTATAATCAACACATAATTGGTATATAAAACAATGGTGCATCTTTGAAACAGAGTAAAATAAATCTCATAGGCACTTGTACTTGTTCTTTCTCTTATGGAAATGTTTGTAAACTCAGAAATCTTTTTCTTTTGTAGGAAAAGTGATAAATTAATTACAAATTTCTGCAAATGAAAGTTCACTCATTTATTTGACCACCAAATATTTTCTGAAGTTGGAGATCAAAGTAGTGGAGTCTCAACTCTGAAGTCAGACAGACCTGGGTGGAATCCTGGACACCCCATTATCAAGCTATGTAACCTTGAACAAATTCTGTCATGTCTCTAAACCTTAATAAAATGAAAATGTTCACTGTTTTATAGGTTTATTATGAGGATTTAATGCAATAATTCATTTAAGGGATAATGCACTGTTTGGCATATTAAAAATGTCATATATTAGTCATCTATTAGTACCATTATTATTAAATTTAAAAATTTGTTAAATATTCCCATTTTGTTACAGTGTTCTATGTTTGCTAACAACCTTAGAACAATGAAATAAGGAAAAGATTTTGCCCTAATAAAGCTTATATCCTCATAGGAAAAGACACAATTATGATTGTATTCATGTGGTCATCACCAGGCAAGTCACTAAAGAGTATGAAGATAAGTAAGATGCCTTATCTAATGGTTAAAATCTTATTAAAGAGAATCTCTTTGAAAGTAGCTTATATTTTTAACAAGATAAAGCATTTCCATATGTAGTCTTTAAAAGATTTAAAGTAGGTAATCTAAAAAGATGTGGTGAATCAAATTGTACTGCATGTCTGTCCTTTCTGATTTGCTATGAGTTAGGAACCACAGGGAGCTTTTTCCAAACAGTTAAAAAAAAAAAAGTTTTGTGCTGGGCGGGGTGGCTCATGCCTGTAATCCTAGCACTTGGGTAGGCCAAGGTGAGTGGATCACTTGAACTCAGGAGTTTGAGACCAGCCTGGACAACAAAGTGAGACCTAGTTTCTAAAACACCTACAAAAATTAGCTGAGTGTAGTGGCATGTGTCTGTAGTCTCAGCTACTTAGGAGGCTGAGGTGGGAGGATTGCTTGAGCCCAGGAGTTGGAGGTTGCAGTGAGCCGAGACTGTACCACTGCACTCCAGCCTGGGCAACAGAGACAGACTCTATCTATCTATCAATCAATCAATCAATAAAAATAGTTTTCCTTTAACAATCCTACTACAGAATCATGGGAAATTTTAAAATATCAAATATATAGCATCTACCTTTCAATTACACACTCAGATGTTTTCACTCATTGCCATGTGTTATCACATATTAACTGTTGTATTTTATCACTGTAATAATTGTCTTTTATTACCAACTATATGCCGAGATGCCAAAAATTTAACTTACCATATAAGGTGGATTAAACCCCAATGATCATTCACAGTGATCTTTACCTTACTCTAACAACGCTCGCCACCTTTATGTAAGATGAGAGCAAGAGACAGTGAAGTGGTTTAATGGCTCAGTTTCTGTAGATGAGTGAGAACTGGAAGAGTCACGGTGGTTGACTCACCCTATTAGCTAAAGAGTGGCTGGGCCAGTGCAGGTCCCGATATAAGGCCATGATCCACCTATGAAAGGCTCCTGGCTTCAGTTTCCTCATTTGAAAACAAAGCGTAAAGTATTGTTTTGTGAACATATAAGTAATATATACTGATTCCTGAATATTTGCAAAACACAGACAAACTTAAAAGTTAAAGTAACCTATAATCTTATCACCCATAGAAAACTATTATTAACATTTTGACATATTTCCCCTCAGAAAGAGAAAAAGAGAAATGCAGGAAAACACACATATATACGAATTAGGAACCTGCTATAACCAGATGTACAGATGAAATCAACAAGTAGAAGAATACTTATTATTATTTTAAAAAATAAATTAAAACAAGATATGAATGACTTTGAGGAAAATATAAATTACCATAACTGGCTCAAGAATAAACATCAGGAAACCTGAATATATCTATAATTATTAAAAAAAAAACTTGAAATCATTTGCAGAAATTTTCTTCCATGAGTTAGGTATCATTGCAATTCCCCTTTTACAGAATAAAGAAACTTGAAAGGCTACATATCAAGTCACTGGCAGAGCTAGGACTTGTCAAGCATTTTCAAGATCATAATCACCATTTTCTAAATATATCTGGTCCCCAACAAGAATAAGCTCATAGGACAATAGAGAAGTCATTTAACAATCAGTAATCCAGGACCTACTGTGTGCTAAGTGCTCTTCCAGGTACAAGAAATGCAATGGTGGGCTGGGTGCAGTGGCTCATGTCTGTAATCCCAGCACTTTGGGAGGTTGAGGCGGGGGGATCACAAGGTCAGGAGTTCAAGACCAGCCTGACCAACATGGTGAAACCCTATCTCTACTAAAAATACAAAAGTTAGCTAGGCATGGTGGCATGTGCCTGTAATCCCAGCTACTCAGGAGGCTGAGGCAGGAGAATTGCTTGAACCTGGGAGGTGGAGGTTGCAGTGAGTCAAGATCACACCACTGTACTCCAGCCTGGGTGACAGAGCAAGACTCCGTCTCAAAAAAAAAAAAAAGAAAGAAAGAAATGCAATGGTGAATAAGGTATAGTTCCTGTCTTCAAGGACCTTCTAGTTGAGTCAAGACAGACAAGTAATCCTGCAAACTATATGGCAACATGTGAATGGTTATGACAGGTAGAAAGGAGTGTTGTCAGAACCCAGAGGAAGAAGTGGTACTATGAGTGACAGGGAAGGGTTCACAATGAATGTGTGATTTGGGCCAGCTCTCGAAGGGCAGGTAGGGACGTGAGAGAAGGGCATTCTATGCAGAGGAAGCAGCATGTGTGAAAGCATAGATAATACCATAGATAATCTATATGTTGACTTCTTCACAACTTCTTTCTTTATAAACAGTACAAGGAGACATTAAGCTGCATTTGACCAAAGGCAGTCATTCTTGGCAGCATCCCTTCCTTCTTCCATCATGACAAAACTGCTGTTAGGTCACATTAAAACTGTAGCGATCGTTGGCAGAAACCTACTGTATCCTTCCTTAATGAGTTGTCAGAGGTTCTGCAGTGCCATTTGTCTTCTAAGCAAGTTTTTATGAAGGCTCTCAGTAAAGGGTAAAGATGGGGATACACAATATATTCACCAGTCAGCGGGGGGCTGAGAATCTGTTCATTCAGAATCAGCAGGGGACCGTGGGAAAATGTCTATTCTTTAAGCATGCCTCTGAAGGACTACCATTCAAAAGAGGGGGCTGAGGTTTGTAAGAAGCTAAGAAAGTCTTCCTCTAATTTAAACTCCCAGGATTCTCTGCAGGCACTCTGTCTGCTTTCAGACAGGGAATGAAATAAAGCCTCGCAGACCTTCTACCATCAGAATGATCTTAATTTTGACCACTCGTCAAAACTTACTTCAGAGATCAACAGATGAATCTGATATTATCCAGAAGTCATGTGTATGGGTAATTAAGTTGGCAGTCACAGATCTCAAAATAATTCCCTCTCAGGCTGCAACATAGGAATTTCACTGTCTTACGGAGGCGGTCAACTATATGTAGCATTAAGAATGAAGGTGTTTATTTTTTGTTTTGTTTTGTTGTTTGTTTCTTCCTGAAGTTCTTACAGTTTGGGTTGGAAAAGCTAAGGAGTAAAGTTTGGAGGCTGATGGATCCTGGCTCTGTGACTTATTCTTTGTGAGACCTTGAGCAAGTTACTTAGGAATTCTAGCTAATAATACCTGTTCTACAGAGTGACTATAAGGATGAAATGAGTTAATGAACGTAAAGCATTGTCACGGAAGTGCTCAATAAATGACAATTGTCATGATGAATATTATTTTTCTATATATCCAAAATCTTTCTCCAAAACAGAACATGTACTGATGGGGAAATGAAACCTTTTATTAAATATATATGATTATGGATAAATGAATAATAAGTAAAATATTTTATACCAACATATTTTATCCTCTGTACTACTCATAATAATCTAGCCTGTTATCTAAAATCAGGTAATCAGGCAGAAAGCAGAACCAGTTTTTGTTTATCTTCTTAATCTGTCACATTTCTACTTGCTCTACTCTACTTTGAAATCAAGATATAAGTATTCACATGCTTTCAAAACCTCATTTTACAGTGTATGGTTTTAAAATAATTATATCACATCATCTCACCTCCTCACCATATGTGGGAAACTACTGAAAGCTTTACCTACAAAAAGACTTCATTGTTACTTAAACTAAAAAGCTAGCCTGTCCTTTATTTTGACTATTTGTATAATTGAAAGCATAGTTACAAATCAAAGGATATTCTTTATTTTAATCTTCATTCTTTCCAGTTATTAATTTAAACTATAAGAAAATAATACCATCTTAGGTGGGTGCAGTGGCTGATGCCTGTAATCCCAGCACTTTGGGAGGCCAAGGAGAGTGGATTATTTGAGGTCAGGAGTTCAAGATCAACCTGGCCAACATGGTGAAACCATGTTTCTACTAAAAATACAAAAATTAGCCAGGCATGGTGGTGGACAACTGTAATCCCAGCTACTAGGGAGGCTGAGGCACAAGAATCACTTGAACCCAGCAGGTGGAGGTTGCCGAGAGCCGAGCTTGTGCCACTGCACTCCAGCCTGGGTGACAGAGCAAGACTCTGTCTCAAGAAAAAGGAAAGAAAGAAAGAAAGAAATAGTTGGAGGGAGGGAGGGAGGGAAGAAGGAAGGAGAAAGGAAGGAAGGAAGGAAAAAAAGAAAGAAAGAAAGAGAAGAGAGAGAGAAAGAAAGGAAGGAAGGAAGGAAGGAAAGAAAATAATACTATCTTAAAGTTGGGAAGATCCCTAAGATTATCTCTCAATCCCTGAATTTGACTAATGCAAAACTAAGGCCTGGATCGGTCAAGGGACTTCTGCAAATATCAATGGAACCAATTTAATATTTTAAAATTTTTATCTTCCATATTGTAGCAGCTATACCTAATATATCCTGATAATTGCTAGAAATAAATAATGGAAGTAATTTTAAATAGAATAAAGCTGACTTTTTCTATCTTAATTGGTTCTCACATCTAAGGACAAATATCAGCTATTTGAAACATTGTGAATAACATTAAGTGCCTCATTTCTTAAGACAATAATGGGTCACATTGTTTCTACAATGCATGCAAAAATGCTCTCTAGTGCCTTAAAAGCTGATGTACTACTCGGGATTCTTCATTTTAGGCATTGGCTAGAATTGGATGCAGAATCTTATCTGGCTTTGTTTTCATATTACCTGGCATTCAATTAGTATATCCCTCAAATATTTGCCTATATTGTCTTGTTCACTGTAACTACAGCATATATTGTTACAAGATGAAATAAAATAATAATTCTTAGCAGAAGATACTCTTTCTGTATAAGAATGACACAGAATTGCTATTTTTCCGCAAGCCAGTTGATGTCACTCTATAAAACATGCAGTAATTATGATAAACACTAAAATAAACTTATTAACCTTATACTTCAGCAATTTTTTAGCCATACACATTCAGTCATGCATGTAAAGCTGTCATTTCCAATCTAGACTATTTCTGATTAGTCTTAGCTATTCTGCAGCGATGCCAATCAGAGTAATTATGTTATCACTGTTCTGACAATTAAATGCTCTATTTGTTTACTACTGAAAGCACAATTGATCTGGTACATAGTCAAGTCACAAATAGTTCTGTGTCTGGTATTAATGAATGCCCATAATGCATTTTTCCAAAGTTATTTCTTCAAAGTTAAAATGGCACAACTTACAATAGAAATTCTTCCCCTTGAAATCAATGGTTCTCAACTATGGATGACTTCGCCTCCCGGGGACATTTGGCAATGTCTAGAGACATTTTTGATTTTCAGGACGGGGTGGGAGTGGGAGAGGGTGGAGATGCCATTGGCATCTAATGAGTAGAGTCCAAGGATGCTGCTAAACACCCTACAGTGTATAGGACAGACCCTACCACCACTCCAACAAGAAGACTTATTCAGTCCAAAATGTCGATAGTTTAAAAGTTCTGGAGGCGGATGGTGGTGATGGTTGCATAATAATGTCACTACTTAATGTTACTGAACTGTATACCTAAAATGATTCAAATGGTGAGTTTTATATTATGTATATTTTTACCACATTAAAAAGTCAGTAGTGCTGAGATTGTGAGCTTTAAACCATTGAGAGTCCTTGTATAAGGAAAGTATTTTAGTACTGCTAGGGAAACCAAAAAGCACCCGTACCTGGTAAAATGCCATTCAGAAAGCAAACAACTTTACTTTTTTCCTGTAAATCATATTTTGTTTTCCTTGACTTGCTTCCAGATTTCTTTCGGTCACTAGCAAATGATCCTAAACAATAGCTTTCTTCCCTGAATACATACATAAATGAAAACAAAAACTATAATTAGGGTTTTGTTTTTTTTTTTGGCTTAAGCTAGTTTGACTTAGGTTTCTGTTATATACAACCAAAACTCTTGGCAAGTAGAAGCAGCAGCAAAGAAATGTTGACAAACAAATTTTGTTTTACAGAAAATAAGAAAACTTAGAAGTCACATGGGTTGCATGGAAAGGAAAGAAGAACAAAACAGTAAGAAGCAACATGTTCCTAACAACACTGAAGAGAGCAGTAAAGGCACTGTATTAGTCAGGGTTCTCTAGAGAGGCAGAACTAATAGGATAGATGTATAAATAAAAGGAAGTTTATTAAGGGGTATTAACTCACACAATCACAAGGTGAGGTCCCACAATAGACCATCCACAAGCTGAGGAGCAAGGAAACCAGTCCGAGTCCCAAGGCAGAAGAACTTGGAGTTTGATGTTCACCGGCAGGAAGCATCCAGCATGGGAGAAAGATGCAGGCTGGAGGACTAAGCCAGTCTAGTCTTTCCATGTTTTTCTGCCTGCTTTTATTCTGGCTGCACTGCCGGTTGATTAGATGGAGCCCACTCAGATTGAGGGTGGGTCTGCCTTTCCCAGTCCAATAACTCAAAAGTTAATCTCCTGTAGCAACACCCTCACAGACACACCCAGAAACAATACTTTGCATCCTTCAATCCAATCAAGTTGACACTCAATATTAACCATCACAGATGTGTTTATTTTTTCTGGTTTTAGTCACAAAGAAAGGAGCAAGTGCATACTCAACAGTGCTCACGAATGAAATATATCTAGTGCTACTTCATCCTAGGCTTCTTCAGATCCACCATCTCCCTACTTTGTAATAATCTCACTTGTGTTCACAGTTAGAGCCAGCAATCATTAGTCACTTCACTGATGTAGTTTAACTTTCTGTTTTTATAAGCTTTTCTTCCCCAGTTTAGTCAATGGTAATTAAAATACTTCTACTGGAACCAGACATATGATTAATAACTCTTACTGAAGCTGAATTAGAGCATATCAGTGAAGCCATCACCCTTCAAAAGTTTTGATATTAATACAAATGAAAATGAAGCTCTAAAATTGGAACGCAATGATTACAACCAACAGTTCCTTCTCACTTATAGCCACATCATAAAAATAAGTATTTTGCACAACTTTTACTAAAATTACTTTTTCTTTGTTCTGTAATGACAAATGGAAAAAAAGGAGGTTGTCAATCTGTCAAAACAAGAGTTTTAGTCATCTGTGTAGAAAAATCCTTGTCACAACACTGTAAGAATTTTAATACACAAAAGAGATAGGGAGAATAAGATATAGTAAAATATTTTAATAGTATCAGGTATAGAAAAATTTAAATAAAACAAAAAGCAGAAACTATAGAAGAAAATAAAGGTATCAGAAACATTAAAATTAAAATTTTCTGTATGGCAGAGACCCTACTACCTTAGTCTGGAACAGTGTTTTTTGTTTGTTTGTTTGTTTGGAGTATCACTCTGTCGCCTAGGCTGGAGTGCAATGGTGCAATGATCTGGGCTCACTACAACCTCTGCCTCCCAGGTTCAAGCAATTTTCCTGCTTCAGCCTCCTGAGTAGCTGGGATTACAGGTAAGCACCACCACGCCCAGCTAATTTTTGTATTTTCAGTAGAGACAGTGTTTCACCGTGTTGGCTAGGCTGGTCTCAAACTCCTGACCTTGTGATCTGCCCACCTCAGCCTCCCAAAGTGCTGGGATTACAGGCATGAGCCACTGCACCCGGCAGAACAGTGTTTCTCAGAAGCACCCAGGCAGCACCTGGGGAGCTTTGAAAAGTACTGATCCTAGGTTATACCTCCCAAAATTCTGATTTTAATTGGTTGAAGGTACAGCCAAGGTACCTGGAGTTTTAAAAGCTCCCCAAGTGAGTCTAATGTACAGCTAATGTTGAGAACCATTAGTCTAGGAAAAGAAAGTTATAATAATCTACAAAGTATTTTCATCCAGAATTATCAAGTCGTATAGGTCAATGAGAAAAAGTAAAAGAACCCAATATAAAATGAACAAGATTTGAAAAGGCAATCAACTGAAGAGAAAACCTAGACCAATAAACAAACACCATATTCCATTTTCTAGTAATCAGGAAAAAACAAAAATCCAAAGTTAAACAAGATACCAATTCACACTAAGCAGATTAGCAAAATTAAAACCTTTGTAAGTACCATGGATTGTTAAGGATATCAAGCAACAAGAACTCTCAAAGGTGATGGTGGGAGTATAAACTAGTACAACCCTATGACAGTTCATTTTTTTTTTTTTGACAGAGTCTCACTCTGTTGCCCAGGCTGGAGTGCAGTGGCACGTACTTGGCTCACTGCAACCTCTGCCTACCAGGTTCAAGTGATTCTCCTGCCTCAGCCTCCTGAGTAGCTGGGATTACAGGTGCCCACCACTATGCCTGGGTAATTTTTGTATTTTTAGTAGAGGCGAGTTTTTGCCATGTCGGCCAGGCTGGTCTCAAACTCCTGACCTCAAGAGATCCACTCACCCCTGCCTCCCAAAATGCTGGGATTACAGGCATGAGCCATTGCACACAGCAATTAGAATTAATTTTATGTGTTGGCTTGGCTAGGCTAAAATGCCCAGTTGTTTGGTCAAATATGAGTCTAAATGTTGTTGTGAATGTATTTTTTTTAGATGTGATTAACAGTTAAATCATCAGATACTGAGTACAGTCAATTATCCTCCATAATGTGGGTGGGTCTCATCTAATCAGCCGAAGGTCTTAGGAGCAAAGACTCAAGAAAGAATAATTTTGCCTCAAGACTCCAACATCCAAGTTCTGCTTGAGTTTCCCGTTTGCTGGACCACCCTGCAGTTTTCAGACTAAAGACTACAACAGCAACTCTTACCTGAATCTCCAGCCTGCTGGCCCATCCCACCAGCTCATGATCATGTGAGCCAATTCTATAAAATAAATCTTATTTATACCCTTATTTACATCTATATACATATCTACATCCATGTCTATATATCTCTATCTATCCTCTTGATTCTGTTTCTCTGGAGCACCCTGATTAATATAAACTAACTTTAAAGAACAATTCAGCAGTATTTAGAAAAGTTGAAGATGGGTATAGTCAATTTCAAATCCACGTATATAGCCTGTAGTCCTTCTCAAAGGAACAGGTTGGAAATGGGATGTGGATGTGGGACATCTATATTTTTTAAATAAGTCAGGGGCAAAGCGGCAGAGCAAATACGGCAAAATGTTACAGCATTTTAAATCAGGGCTGGAGTATGTTTTACACTGTCATATTATTTTTGGCATTTTTCTGCAGTTTGAAATACTCCATAATTTAAATGAAAGCGATTTAAAAGCTACTTGTGTTAAACATGATGGTGATGGAAGTGGCCCCAGCCAGTAGGCCAAACCCATTTAATCAAAGTCGAAGTGATCAGAGAGCACACGCAGCAGACGGCAGGGATGGGAGAGGAATGGGTTTCAGGGAAAAGCGAGTAACGTTCAGGAGAACCCAAGACTTCTCAAAGTCCCTCATGAATAAAAATTTCCTTTGACTTCAAAGATGGTTTTCTCATCATTAACTGTCAAGGGAAAGAATAGAAATCTGGCAGATGACATGATACCCTCAGGACATCACTGATGACACTAACCTTCATGACTTGGTCAAGGCAATGTCTTCCAGGTTTCTCCACTGTCAGTTTACTATCTTCCTGTCTTCCTGGGGAAAAATGATCATATTTAAAAAGAATTTATGGAAAATAATTAAATAAATGAACTTGCTATACTATCTGAAGAATACTTGGATGATTATTGCACGGGTTTTACCAGAAGTTGAAATAAGATAGCACCAAGCAAGGAAAACTATACGAGGAATGGAGTGGGATGAAGGTAGAAAAAAAATAAGCAAATGATGTTGCCCCTTTTCCCTCTGTTCATTGTTTTTCTACTTCCCCTTCAGTTCTTGGTCTTTAAAGTCTTTTTTTCTTCCTCTTGTTAACTGGCTCCTGCTAGGTCCAAGTAGGAAGGAACCATGTCTCTACTTGTTAATCATCATATTCCCAGAGCTTATAATATAGTCAGTGATAAATGGATACTTACTGAAGAATGGGAAAGAAAGAGGAGAGAAGTGACAGAAAGGGAAAGAAGAAACAGTAAGAGAAAAGATGGAAGAAAGGAAGGAACTTATTGATTTTACCAGATTATCAATATATTCCATGATCTCAATAATACTAAGCTGTATTGATTTAGGATATTTTATCTCTCTCTCTCTCTCGTTTTTTTTTTTCTAAAATTAGATTGTTTTCTTACTTGATGTTACCCTCAAATTACATTTTTTTTCTATTGAGCATTGCCCTGAGTAAATAGAAGGTTTACTATCAGTTTCAACCCAAAGCAATTCATTTTGAATGGTTAATCTTCTAGCTTTCTGGAAAATGAATGGAAGATACCATTGCTGGTAAGCAAAACTTTTGACTATCCTCAAAATGTGTATTATTTTATATTGGATCATGATATTCTTCTTTGTCCCTATAATGGCCCCTTCTCTGGTGATGAACCAGTAAGAAAATTATAAAAATAAAAACTATGTTATTATATTTACTGAATCATAAGACCTCAAGATTGAAAGAAACCTTCAGAATCTTTTTACTCATCAGACGCCTATATCACCTCTATATCCCAATAAGTGTTTTCTCCTTAAAATGGTCCAAGAGAAAAAAAAAAACTATATGTCTATTCCTCTATATGTATATGTTCATATATATCAAGGATATATTCCTCTCTAAGTAGGACCTGGCCTGACCAAAATACTTCGAAGGTAATCTGACTGGTATATAATCTAGTAGGATTATCAATCCCTTTGTTTACTTATTCATGGCATTTTTTTTAGGTACTGGATATCCAGCAGTGAATTAAAAAGCCAATTCTTTCATATATATCAAGGAAGAGAAATGGAGAAAAAAAAATACACACACACACACTCATGCACACACACACACACATATATATGGAGAGAGAGAGAGAGAGCAAGGTGGAGGGGGAAGCTCATTCAATTCTTGTGCAGCTCTAAATGCGAACAAGTTCTTTCTTAGGCTGAGCAAAAGTCAACAATTTTCATCCTTTGGCACAGGTTATAAGCCCAAATATTTTTCATATGAAAAGCTTTTTAATGTTTTAAGAGGGTTGAATATTTTAAGATAGACAAGCTTTTCTATCCCTACCTCCCTTCTCTTTTCCAAACCAAACAATCAGAGTTTCTTCAATCATTCTGCTCAGGACACACTTAAAAACCACTTGTCAGTGTGTCAATATTCCTCTCCAAGTAGGGCCTGGCCTGACCATAATACTTCAAGGTGATCTGACTGGTACATAATCTAGCAGGATTAACAATTCCTTTGTTTTACTTATTCATTAAAAATAGAATTATTGCTTATGATGTACATGGCATTTGTTTCGGCACTGGATATCCAGCAATGAATTAAAAAGCCAATTCCTGACCTCATAGACCTTATATGTTAGTGAAGGCAAACAGATAATAATTAAAATAAATAATAAATTGGCCGGGTGCAGTGGCTTATGCCTGTAATTCTAGCACTTTGGAAGTCCAAGACAGGTGGATCACCTGAGCTCAGGAATTTGAGAATGGCCTGTCCAACACAGTGAAACCCGTCTCTACTAAAAATACCAAAAAAATTAGCCAGGCATGGTAGCGCACACCTGTAATCCCAGCTACTGAGGCTGAGGCAGGAGAATAGCTTGAACCCAGGAGGCGAAGTTTGCGGTGTGCTGAGATGGCGCCACTGCACTCCAGCCTGGCCAACACAGAGAGACTCCATCTCAAAAAATAACAATAATAAGTAAATATATTATACGATACATGAAAAGGAAATAAGCTTTACAGGAGGCTCCAGTTTGGGGAAGGAGGATGCCGAATGACTTGTGTTAGCCTCGTGAGATGCATTCTTTGTCCTTCTCGGCCTTGCTCTGTACCCAGGAGGTTAATCTATGGACTCTATCAGTGGGATCCCTTGCCCTTTGACTTCCAGCTCTATAATTTGGGAATACCTTAAAAGCCTTAATTAAACATATCCTATGATCCAAAAATCTTATTTTTAAGACTTTAGCCTAAAAACACAATCAGAAAGGTACATACAAATAAATACATGGAAGAATGTTCACGGCACCATTACAATTACAAAAAAGTCATAACCAGGTTGAATGTCCAACAATAGGTTAAATAAATTATGGTGCAACATGAGATGGAATATCATGCAGCTATTAAAAATCTTCTTGTAGAAATAATACATATGGACATGTGAAAATGTTCATGATATATTGCTAAGTGAGAAGAGGGAGGAGTTTGATGATGAATACCAGGTGGTATAGCTACAACTCGCAGGCTTTTGTTTCTATTACAACTCTACATTTTGATATCAAGGATGCCTTTTAAAAGTTAGAACATATTCTTTGCAAATTCCTCCTGATTTCTTCTGCATTCTTTTTTTCCTGGGACTAAAAAATTTTTTTACTAAGTTATGGGTTACATATGTAGTGCATTCTTGTTTACACAAGTAACTTTCTTAGCAAGTTTTTCAGAGAACAATAATAAATTCAGCTCAGTAGAATTCCCATAAATTCCAAATTAGTCAAGTGTATGTTAATGCAGATTTATTATAATCTGGAATGAAATGATTAAGAACAGAATATCCTCTTCTCCCCACAAATAGGCCACAAATATATCAAATTATCTATGAAAAAATGATCTTTGATCTCATAGGAATTCCTATTATTTGTCAGGGCTTAAGACCTGACTCAGTATTTGTTCGTGTATTATTTAATTAAAGTGGCTCATAAAACAAGTGTGTCACTATGCTGACTTGCCTATTGTCCATATTCACATATTTGAGTGTATCCTTATTCCTGCCTGGAAAAGGCACATGCCACCTTGGGCATCTGTCCAGTTAATCTCTTCAAACGGTTTATTAATGAGCATTCATAAATGTAATTAAGTAGCAAACAGACTTAGAACAGCAATAGGGAAACAATCTTTCATTCTTCACTCTGAAACTACTTCAAATGTTATGTCCAAATAAAAAGAGGATCTTCACTACCTACTTCAGCCCATCTGCTTGAGGGAATGTGTTCTCTTCGGGGGTCCATGAGGGGGCGTAGCTTTAAGGGCAAGAATTTCCCAGCGCCATGCCCCCCTCCCATCTCTCTCCATCCGGGAGATTCAACGGTTTATGTTTGAATTTCGCGGGCGCGGGAAGAAACTAAAAGTCAATCACTCAGCAGAAGTTCTAAGGAACTCCTTTCATTGGCCCAGGGTCTTGGAGAAGGTGGGGGTTTCTTCCAGGATAAAAGTCCGTGCTCCCTCACCTGCGCCGGATTTCCAGCTTTCTGGAATCCCCTCCCACATGGTGGGAGCTCCCTCCGGGATTTTCCCCTCTGGAATCCCCTCCACACTCTTCATGGAAGCCTTTCTTTTCTCCTTTCCTTCTCTTTTCTCTACCTAAATAAAATCACTTTTCTGCAACACTTTTTGGGTCCAATATTCACTTTACGAGCATACGGTCCACCTGCAGTGGCCCCACCGCTTATTCCTGAAGAGGCTGGAGGCCAAGAACCCAAACATCCAAGAAAAAACCCAGTTACATGCTCAGGGAAGGCTAGATATCTGTCCTGTTCCTATTTGGATAGGTGAAGCTAATTGGTTTAAAATCCACATCCTATACATTTCTTCTCCCCATCTCATCTCACTTTCTTCTTGTCCAGCAGGAGAGAGTTAACTCAGCCAGAAATGTGGGTAAATACTGGAAACTTTCTCAGATGCAGAAGAGACTGTGGCTCAGGATGTTCTAACGTTCAGAAACCAGGGAATGTGTTGACTTGAGTTAATGCCAGCTTCCTTGTTTACTGCTGAAGTGTGCTTAAAAGATAAGTCTTTGAAGTGTGTGTGTGTGCAATCTGAGAAAGAGGGAGGAGAGAGGGCAGAGAGGGAGAGAGGAAGGAGAGAGGGTGGAGAGAGAGGGAGAGAGGGAAGAAGGAGGAGAGAGGAAAGAAGGAAAAGAGAGGGAGGAGAGGAGAGAGGGGGAGGTGCAGTGGCTCAGGTCTGTAATCCCAGAACTTTGAGAGGCCAAGGCAGGTGGATCACCTGCGGTGGGGAGTTCAAGACCAGCCTGACCAACATGGAGAAACCTCGTCTCTACTAAAAATACAAAATCAGCTAGGTGTGGTGGCACATGCCTGTAATCCCAGCAACTCAGGAGGCTGAGGCAGGAGAATCACTTGAACCTGGGAGCAGAGGTTGCAGTGAACTGAGATCATACCATTGCACTCCATCCTGGGCAACAAGAGTGAAACTGTCTCAAAAAACAAACAAACAAACAAAAAAAAAACAAAAGGCAGCAGGGAGGGAGGTTTGAGGAAAAGACCACATGATACATATGGTCAACTTTTGCAAGATTCTGAAATTCTGCTGGATGATTTTGACTATAACAGAATGGTTAATGTTAACTGTATATAGCCATGTTAGCGATAAAGAATCCATATCCATCCGGGTCTGCAGCAGCCTCAATTCTTGCCTCCTCAGAAGAAACAATTCCACTGAGGGGCAGAAGGCAGAAGGAGAGACTGAGGCAAGTTTTAGAGCAGGAGTGGAGGTTTATTCAAAAGCTTTAGAGCAGGAAGGAAAGTACACTTGGAAGAGGGCCCAGAGGGTGATTTGAAAGACCAGCATGCAGTTTCAACTTTTCAGTTGGGGTTTGATACCTTGGCAGGCTTCCGAGGTCTTGCGTTACTTCTCTCTACTCATCCAGCACTGAGATCTCATCTGGAAGCTGCTGAGCACCAGTTTCAAGTGTTTTCTATCTGTTAAGAGACTGCCTTTCCCTGGTGCCAGGTGTGACCAATTGTTACTTTAGAGAAACAGTTAACAACCGCCTGACCATCACGGGATGATCGCTGGACTCATCTGATGTGTGTGTAGCGGGGGAGCCCTCTCTTGCCCTGCTCATACCCAAGTACCTAGCTACTGTAATAGTCCAAGATATTGTTTAGACTGTTATTATTCTAATGTTAACAATGTTAACCTTAAAAATGAATATATTTCCACCACCTCTTAAAGGAAATATTCACTGGCTAATCTCCTCAGATGAATATATTCTTTTTTTTTTTTTTTTTTTTTGAGATGGATTCTTACTTCACCCAGGCTGGAGTGTAGTGGCACAATCTTGGCTCACTGCAACCTCTGCCTCCTGGGTTGAAGCCATTCTCCTGCCTCAGCCTCCCCAGTAGCTAGGATTACAGGCACGCATCACCATGCCCAGCTAATATTTGTATTTTTAGTAGAGATGGGGACCATATTGGCCAGGCTGGTCTTAAACTCCTGACCTCGTAATCTGCCTGCTTTGGCCTCCCAAAGTGCTGGGATTACAGGTGTGAGCCACCGTACCCAGCCAGATGAATATATTTTTGAGTGAATATTTACATTTTTAAATTAGTGTGTATGCAAGTGACTTCAGGGTTATGGTGATCATATTCTGTAAATCCATTCTATGGAACATAATTGTGAACAAATAGTTATGGGCATAAGCATTTATAAATGTTAAAAAGCTAAAGCTAACTGAGTTAAAAAATAATCTCCTATTATCAATGCTACAGTTTCTAATGGCAAAATTTTTAAAAATGGAAAGCCCAAGAAATTATAAAGAAAATTTAACCATCCCAAATCCCATAACCAAAAAATAACAACTAACAATATTCAGGTGTTTCTTTTTAGTCTGTTTTTCTAGACATATATATACAAGTGTTCATATTTCATTTAATATTATTAATATTTATTTACATATTTTGATGTCTTGTATTTTTCATGTCATTAGAATCTTTGTAAATATTATTTTAAATTATTGTATTACTTTTTCTTTTTTGAGGTGGAGTTTCACTCTTGTTGCCCAGGCTGGAGTGCAATGGCATGATCTCAGCTCACTGTAACCTCTGCCTTCCAAGTTCAAGTGATTCTCCTGCCTCAGCCTCCTGAGTAGCTGGGATTACAGGTGTCTGTCACCTCAGCCAGCTATTTTTTTTTTTTTTTTTTTTTTTTTTTTAGTAGAGACAGAGTTTCACCATGTTGTCCAGGCTGGTATTGAAACTCCTGACCTCAAACGATCTGCCTGGCTCAGCCTCCCAAAGTGTTGGGATTACAGGCATGAGCCATGCACCAGGCCAGTTTAACCCATTTTATGATAAGGAAATAGACAACATCCAGTAGACCCTCTGGCAATAGAGATCAATGGTTGCCTACCCCAAACAGCCTACTGGTGTTAGAATCCCTGATTCTCAGCAGGGCATAGGGCCACCAGGACTACAAGAATCCTTTTCCAGTCTCCCTTGCAGCCAGTGTGGCCAAGTGACCAGGTTCTGGTCAACATGCTATAAGGAAAAGAATTGTGCAGCAGCTTCCAGGAAATTTCCTTTAAAGATAGCTGGTGCTTGTCCTTTTTTCCCTTCTTCCTCCATTTAACCCTTTGACTATGTATGTGGTAGTTAGAGCTCCATCTTGGATGAGGAAGATGAGGGGCATAGCCTAAGAGGGCAGATCAAAAGCTAGGGGCAGTCAGGGTCTCTAAAGATTTCAAGGAGCAGAGCACCATCCCAGTATTGAACTATTCACCTTTATTCACCTTTACAGAAGAGGTCATAAAGTTTCTTTTTATTAGGCAGTTCTTGTGTTGCAAAGAAATACCTGAGGCTGGGTAATTTATAAGAAAAGATGTTTAATTGGCTCATGGTTCTACAGGCTGTACAGAAAGTATAGCGCTGGCATCAGCTTCTGGGGAGGCCTCAGGAAGCTTCCAACCATGGCAGAAGGCAAAGGGGGAATGGCGTCTCACGTGGCAGGAGGAGGAGCAAGAGAGAGAGGACTGGGAGGCGCCACACACTTTTAAACAACCAGATCTCACAGGAACTCACTCAGTATCATGAGTACAGCACCAAGCCATAAAGAATCTGCCCTCATGACCCAAACACCTCTCACCAGGCCCCACCTCCAGCACTGGGGATTACATTTCAACAACATAAGATTTAGGGGGACAAATATCCAAACTGTATGATTCAACTGGTTTAAATCATCATTAATTAGGATCTTTGTGAATCATAGCTGAGGATAATTCCAACCTAATTACCCTCTATAAGTTATAGTTCCTTTCCTCAGTCCTAAGTCTCCTTCCCTAAATAACAGCTCCTTCTCTCAATCTTAATCTTTTTGCTTTAATTTGCATTAAAATCTACCAGCCTATCCTTTTTACTTTACTTCAGTAAGACTTTAATATGCTGATAAATAACAGGTTCTTTCCTAAAAGTTAATCACCATACTTATGAACGTCTAACTTTTAAGATATTGAATATATAATTTTTTGATGAGATTTTTTTACCTTAAGTCGCACACTTCTCAATTGATTTTTCTAGTAATGCGTATTTTACTAAATAAATTTGTGATATCATTCCTTTGCTCTTATTTCAGCCACCCATGAAATAGAAAAGATAGAATAGAAGTGGAAGGCCAGGCTCGGTGGCTCCTGCTTGTAATCCTAGCACTTTGGGAAGCTGAGGGGGGCAGATCGCCTGAGGTCAGGAGTTTGAGATCAGCCTAGCCAACATAGTGAAACCCTGACTCTACTAAAAATACAATAATTAGCTGGGCATGTTGGTGCATGCCTGTAATCCCAGCTACTCAGGAGGCTGAGGCAGGAGAATAGCTTGAATCCAGAAGGTGGAGGTTGCAGTGAGCTGAGATCACACCACTGTACTCCAGCCTGGGCAACAGAGCAGATTCCCTCTAAAAAATAGAAAAAAGAATAGAAATGGAAAAAGAAAAGGAAACTGGAAAAGAATAAGAATAGCCCTTCCTCACAATATTCACATTAAAATAGTATCTCATAATAAAGCTTGACTAAAATTTTTTTATTTACTTGGAATACTGGTGTACTAAAACAATTGGAAGATGTCCAGGAAAGATTAAAATTCTTTTCCTCTGTATTTTTTCTTTTGTATTAGTTTTTATTATAAACATCAACTTAAAGGGGATTTATAGTTTGCTTCCATCTCTCCTTCCTTTCTGAATAATTCTGTCTAAAAGTACAAGTTGGGGCTGAGCAAAGTGAGAATGGGGAGGTCAGAGGACTCCGGAGTGGTGGCCCAGTTCAGGCTGTTAGGGTGAAGCAAGGCTGTCTTGCAGGGCTGGGTGGGATGGGGGATGGCAGTGGTGATGGAAGTTTGGTTACATGGAGGGGATTGATCAGGTAAGTAAACAAATTGAGGATGAAGGGAGACAGACAGTTTTCTAACTGTTGGGGAAGGGACTACAAATATGGAAACTGAAAAAACTAAAATAAGCCATGTGGTGTTGAACTGGAATTTTCAACAGAGATATTGAAACAAGTATAGATATGTTTGTGTATGCATGTATGTATGTGTGTATACACATGCACACGTTCTCTAGTTTTGTCCAGTGAGAGGGCCTGGAAGCACCAACACCCCCTTACCAAGGAGCATGCCTATTATCTAGACTAATCTTTCATTTTCTAAATGCCATTCTCCACGAAAATGAAGCAGGTCTTTTTGGAGAATTGACTGATTCCAGCATTGGGACAGGGAGTATCTTATTGGGACAGAAAATAAGGAAATGCTCAAAGAATGATGATAACATGTCAAAAGAACACAGAAGATAGCTTAATGGGGGCTCCCCCATCCAAATATGTGACAAGGCACAGAAATAGCAATAGTAACAGATTACGCATTCATACAATTATAAGATTGTAAAGAAATTGTTGGGAAAAACAGCAAAGGAGAAAGGACTTTCAGAGTGCCTACATAAATTGGTTATGAGTAACATATAAACAAGGAACAGCAAACTGTGGAAGGCTGCAGGAGGCCTCTGAGAAGAAAGGCCTCTCCATGCCTCATGTTCCAGTGCAGGGTGACCTAGGCTGTTACCATAAACATTGTGCTCAAGGGCTATTACCCCTTCGTAGCACTATGACATAGCCAGACTTGTAGGCTCCTTGTAAGGTCCATGTTCCACCAGCTGTAGATAGATAATAAGCTAAAGATAACCATATGTTCTTGTCTTGTGAAATTCCCAAACCACCACTGTTACCAGTCCTTAGAATGATATACCAGTTCTAGCTCACTGATTCACTTCTGGCTCACTGATTCACTTCCGGCTCACTGATTCACTCCACCATCACTCCACACCTACCCTATAGATCAAGGTGATTGTAATCAATAAATAGAGTGGATGATCAGAGCTCAGGGCCTTCACTGCCTCCAGTAATAAGTGATGGCCCCCTGTTCCCACTGTCTCTCTTAATCTGTCTTTTTCTCATTCCTTTGTCACCACCAAACTCAGGGTACCCATGGGTGATGTAGGGCTGGCTCCCTATATTCTGGTGCCCAATGTGGGGCTCATGTATTTCCTATGTTCTGGCACCCAATGTGTGGGGCTCATGGATCCCTACAGTAATAAAATAGAAATTCATGAGTCCTTAAAATAAATGGCATAAAAATAAATAATCATGACATGATTAACCCACTAAATAAAATAGGATCTATGTCCATACTGACATAAACAAGTGGGAAAAGGAGAAAGCTTCTCTTGCAGTGGAATGCTAACCACTGAATGGAGAAGAAATGATGGAGTCAGAAAATCACCATTTGACAGCCAGAACAAGTAACTGATTTAGCCCAGAAATACAGTGGACGCCAATATGCAGTGGGTGAAAGTTTGAGGAGGAATGAGATAACTACCTAGCCTCAAAGTACCTTCACAAAATACTTCTTAATAATACAATTTTAAAAGATAACTTTGTAATGAAGAAACCTAGCAGATAGTTCCCTAATCAAGAAGTCAAGGTTAATATCACAAGTAATGAAGCCAGTAGAAATGTAGGCTATCTAATAAGATGCAACAATAAGAACACAGCACTACTTCGATGACATCCCTGTCAAAAAATGCATAAACTGAATGTAATCATAAGGAAATACCAAATAAACCCAAATTGGGAGATATCTGACAAATAGCCTGTAATCTTCAAAAGTGTCAAAGTAATGAAAGTCAAGGAAAGTCAAGAAAAGATCTAGTTGAATGGAACTAAAGAGATAAGATAACTAAATGTAATCACTGATCCTGAATTGGATGCTTTTGCTATAAAGGACACTAATGGAATAACACAGAACTTGAATGAGATCCATGATTAAATGGTAGTTGTGTGTTATTGTTAATATTCCCAATTTTGATTTTGGGTAGTGCTTACAAAGGAATATGTCCTTGTGTCTTAGTCCATTTGTGCTGCTATAACAAAATACCAAAGACTGGGTAATTTATAAACAACAGAAGTTTATTTCTCATGGTTCTGGAGACTGGAAAGTCCAAGGTCAAGATGCCAGCAGGACTGGTGTCTGCTAAGGGCTGTTCTCTGTTTCCAAGATGGCACCCTATTGCTGCATCCTCTGGAGGGGAGGAATGCTGTATCCTCACATGGAAAAAGGGATGGAAAAGCAAGATAGTGCTCCCTTCAGCCTTGAGCCCTTTTCCAAGGGTGCTAATCCCATTCGTGAAGGTGGAACTTAATCACATTCTGAAGGCCACATCTCGTAAAACTGTTACATTGGGGATTAGTTTCAACATGAATTTTTGTGGGATCCTCATCATTCACACCATAGCACCTTGTTTGTAGGAAATACATATGAAAGTATTTGGATGTGATGAAGCATCGTGTTAGCAACTTACTCTCAGATAATTCAGGAAAAATAACACTTTTTGTACTATGTCTGCAGCATTTAAGTTTGAAATAGTTTTAAAATAAAAACAAAAAAATTACCTTTCCTTCCATGAAAGTAATTAATTTATTCATTTTCTAATGGCCAGGAAAGCATATGCAATTAATTTATTATAGGTAGAGGCCAAAAAAAGTCAACATATCTGGTTATCATTAGTGAGGTTTTCATTCTCTCAAAGTATCATGGACATCTAAATTGAGAGTAGAAAGAGCAGTGATATGCTCAACAAAAGGTGGCATCTTCAGTTGACCTCCCTATTTGGAAGAAGAGAAACAAGCATTAAGACTGCAGTTTCAAGGTGATATGGTTTGGCTGTGTCCCCACTCAAATCTCATCTTGAATTGTAGCTTCCATAATCCCCATGTGTCGTAGGAGAGACCTGATGGGAGGTAATTGAATCATAGGGTGGTTTATTCCTATGCTGTTCTGGTGATAGTAAACAAGTCTCACAAGGGCTGATGGCTTTATAAAGGCGAGTTCCCCTGCACACACTCTTGCCTGCCACCATGTAAGACATGACTTTGTTCCTCATTCACCTTCTGCCATGATTGTGAGGCCTCCCAGCCATGTGGAACTGTGAGTTCATTAAACCTCTCTCCTTTATAAATTACCCAGTTTGGGGTATGTCATTATTAGCAGCATGAGAACAGACTAATACACAAGGTTTTATAGCTTTTTCACCTGTAACTCCATTCTATAGTATGCCTATAGGATAATCTAGATCACAGCTGAGTTGGATCATCATTTTGTTCAATTTTGTTTATGCATTCACTCAATGTTGGCAGAGTGAAATACTACCACGGATGTCACCCAATTGTGTGAAGGGTTCAGGCCACACAGTGCAGTCAGGAATGTATAAGCAGAAGGGTCAGCAGCAGGATTGGCATCTCATGGGCACACATGTGTGGGCTCAGAATGGCTACACACTCCAAAGGTTGTGTTCCAGAACAGAAATCTTGCCTGCTCCCTCCTCCTGAGAAGAGCCTTGCATGAGGAGGGAAAACCATCTGAGCTCAGGAGAACTGCACACTAGTGCTAGGAATGCCAATTGTCCAGGACTGATAGCATTTGGAACCCCTGTAGAGGGAAGAGGGAGCCACCAAGCCTAGCCAGCTCATTGCCAAGCCACCCAGAGACAGCCTCAGGGGTCATCCAACAGACACACCTGTTTGTCTCACCACACTCAATTCACATGTATCCATAAACAACTAGTGAACCTTGCACCTAAAGAACTCATATTAAGATATCAAGTACATGTCCCAAGTAATATAATAAAGGACGGTCTGTAATGAGTACTATATGAGTTGTCCAAGTATTAATTATAGAAGAGTTTTTTAGGCCTTCTCTCACATTTGAGTCCCAGATTCAATATCATCTCCTCAGAAAGGATTTCTCTGACTTCCAGAAGAAGGCCAAATCACTAAAGACATTTGCTGAATAACTGATTTCATTTGAAATTTTCATTACACAGCAGTGTTACTGCAGTCATTTTGCAGCTGCTGTTTTCCCCCAGGGGTTATCAGGTTAGCTCAGTTGAATATCAACTTCAAGTGTATTTCATACCTTAGGATACTTCGTACTGTTTGTGGGTGGACTTTCCATTAAAAACAATTTGCTGTCTTCTCTATTTTTACAAACTGGAGCTTTGCTTCTATCCTTGCCACTGACGGTGAAACCACTGCCGTGAACAGTCTAAAAACATGTTTTAGGTATTTGGTAGTTTTTTGAACATTTGTCACTTGGCAAATTGGTCTGTAGGCAAATGAGGCCTTCCTGACTTAAGTCAGTTTGGATTTCCACTTAACCATTTCTCTATCTCCTGGCGAAGTTCATCTCCCTATGGCACATAGTAATGGAATGATTTCTTTGCTTTCTGGTATGTTTTCTCCACTAGATAGTCCCTTCCTTTCATAATTTTTGTATCATAGCCCCTAGAATAGTGACCAGCACAGGGTGACAATGAATAAATATTTGTGGAATTAATAAATGAACATCTTGGGCAATATGGCGAAACCCAGCCTCTGCAATATATATGTGTGTGTATATATATATATATATTAGCTGGGTGAGGTGGCACATGAGTGTAGTCCCAGCTACTTGGGAGGCAGAGGTGGGAGGATCACTTGAGCCCAGGAGATTGAGCTGCAGAGAGACAAATCACACCACTGCACTCCAACCTGGGTGACAGAGCGAGACCATCTCAATAATAATAAAATGAATGAATGAAAGTCTCCAGAAAGAAGGAAACTCTTTTACTGCTTTAAACATATTAACTAATTTAATCCCCCCAAACCATGGGAGGTAGACAGTATAGTCAGCCCCACTTTACAAATAAGGAACCCAGAACCAGAAAGTCCATGGTCATTTAGCTAGGAAATGAGTCAGAATTTGAACTCAGGCAACAATAGTAACAAATGAAGAAACAACTTAATGCCCAACAAGAAGGGTGTAATATCTAAGTAGATCATAGATACTATACAGCCATGAAAAATGTTGCTACTGGGGTCGTGCGTGGTGGCTCACACATGTAATCCCAGCACTTTGAAAGGCCAAGGCGGGCGGATCACTTGAGCTCAGGAATTCCAGACCATCCTGGACAACATGGCAAAACCTTTCTCTACCAAAAATACAAAAAAATTAGCTGGGGGTGGTGGCACACACCTGTGGTCCCAGGTACTGGGGAGGCTGAGGTGAGAGGGTTGTTTGAGCCCAGGAGGCAGAAGTTGCAGTAAACCGAGATCTTGCCACTGCACTCCAGCCTGGGCGACAGAGGGAGACCCTACCTAAAAAATAAAAATAAAAAACAAAAAGTTGCTACTGAAACATTCTTAAGAAGGAGAAAATGTTTATGCTATAATGTTAAGTAAAAATAAGATACAAAGTGTATATTACTACAATTATATTAAAATACATACAAATTTATGTGCAGAGAAAATATTTTAAAAATGTTAACAGTGGCTATTTTAGCATTGGAATTAAGTTGATAAATACCCCAGGCTTGAGAAAGGTGATAAACTAATAAAGCTTGATAAAAGTATCAGTATGTAGTGGAAACAGATGAGTGTTAATAAGATGAAATTATGAGTGAAAATAGATGGCATAGATGGCATATGAGGGCAAGTAAAATTATAAAAAGTAACCTGATTATTAGTATTTTTTTTCCAAGTGTGGCAGAGACCACTCTGTTCACGTTGCCTTTTCTTCCTTGACAGACTACATTTCCCAGCTTCCCCTGGAGTAAGGTGAAGTCATGTGACTATTCTAGCCAATAGAATGTGAAGACTAACTTGTGTCGCATTAGGCCTGGCCCACAAAAGTCTCCTGTGAATGATCCTCTCTCTGTGTACTTGCCCCTTCTGTCTTGATGCAGATGAGTAAGGGGACCTTAGAAGCCACGTGGTGAAAGAGGACTTGGTCCCACTTCACCACTTGGAGAAGAGCCACGTGCTGAGCAGGAATACGTTTTTTGGACTTTGCATGAGTGAAAAATAAGTGTCTATTTGTAACACTATAGAGACTTCAACTAAGATATCGGGCAATGTCCTCTACTAATGTAAAAGAGAGAAAAGTAAGTAAACAATGCATGCATAAGGCAATAAGCTGGATTATCACCGAAATACAAAAACCTCTAAATATGCTCACCACTCTCAAACATCTTACAGTGAATTTGGGGTGGGGGGGTATATACACAAATGAAGATGACAGGTCTCAAAGTTGTAGCCAGTAAGTGACAAATTAATGATGCAGACAACACGTTTTGAAAGCAATCAGGATTCCCTTGCCACAGGAAGAAATCAGACATAAAAGGGCCAGTTCCATAAGAGGGTTAGCTAGATTACAGAGTAAAAGGAAACTGCCAGTTTCATTTCAAATTACAAATTACAAATTTCAAAGTAGGAATTGTTAGACCTAATAAAAGTTTCAAAAGACACATTCATAGATCACAAAGCACTTGGTAAATTTGGCAATAGATAAAATTACAGACTCCAGCACTCTGCTTGCCTCCATAAAAGCAAATAATTCCTTTTTTTTTTTTTTTTTTTAACATGGAATCTTGCTCTTGTCACCCAGGCCGGAGTGCAGTGACACGATTTCGGCTCACTGCAACCTCCACCTCCTGGGTTCAAGCAATTCTCCTGACTCAGCCTCTCGAATATCTGGGATTACAGGTACCCACCACCACCCCAGTTAATTTTTGTATTTTTTTTTAGTAGAGATGGGGTTTCACCATGTTGGCCAGGCTGGTCTTGAACTCCTGACCTCAGGTGATCCACCTGCCTCAGTCTCACACAGTGCTGGGGTTACAGTGTGAGCCATGACATCCAGCCACTAATTCCATTTGCAATACTCTACTGTTAGTTTATTCCATTCTTTTGAGTAAGAAGGGTGGACAGCCTGATTCCCCTTGTTTTTTTGGCACATATATATTATGTATTTTATATATATATATATATATCGTTTGAATTTATGCAAATTTTTAAAGTCTAAGTTTCTTAATTCAGTTATTCATTAATTTATTCATTCCAGAAATTTGCCATTATGTACCAGGGAACCTATTATGTGCTAGTGAATGACTAGTAGTGGCAACAAAGGAGTTAATGAATAAAATACCTTTTCTCTAAAAGAGAGTATAGTTAGTGCTAAAACAGGTGGTGTCGAGCCCATGTGACAGAACAATTAGTGACCTGGGGCAGTCAGAGAAAGCTTCAGATATGAAGTGCCCATTTGAGCTGGGCCGTGGAGATTAGATGAGGAGGCATTTTTCAGGCAAAGCAAACGGGGTGGGATTTCTAGATGGAGAGAATATTCTGTGTAGGTACGTGGAGTTGGGAGAAAAAGCATGGCCGGCGGCCCAAGGGCCAGCTTTGCGGTTCGTGGGACAGAATGGAAAGAGATGAAGGAGTTTGTTTTAGGCTGCTAGTCATGAGTAACCAGCAAAGGTTGGTGAGCATCCACCTAATATGTCTAGGTCTTCGGTTTGTTTTGAAGAAGAGGAAGTCAGATACCTCTGGCAACAGGGTAATAGATGAGGAAGTAGAATAAGCTTTATTTTTAAAAAATGGGATTCAGTGGAGACATTTAAGGGGTGAAGGAGGCTGGGGGAGACTGTACAGGATACTATGGGGAAAATTCCATGAGGTTTTGTTTTGTTTCCTTTAGTGCTTTGGAAACAGCAAAGTCCCATTTGTACTGATTACCTTTGAAGTGCTTCTGTGGCAAACAGAAATCTTACTCCAAACTCACCACTGCCACCCTGTGGAACCATGGCAAAAAACAGAACAATGTTGAAAGTCAATCTAATTAAGTGCGGATCATCTACTTAAGTGGTTTTCAGCTATTTCATCCATGGACTTCTTTTATTACCTACTCTCCCCTACAGATTAAATCTGATTTACAAAACTCAAAAACATCATTTATTTAACATTTGTTTCCCATTTTAATAATTAGATACATAAATAAATGCCAGTCAGCGCTTCTGACCCATGGTGATCCACCAGTATTTGTATTTTAAGTTGACTCCATTCTAAGCAAAAGCAAAGATGCATGAGGTCTTAGTCTATAGAGGCTTTATCAAAATAAATGTACAATATGTTAATTATTTTTCTTTGTTTGTTTTTGAAAATCATTTGCAAAGCCACACTACCTGTAAACTGATCCAGGTTCAGGGGCCTGTGGGGCCATTGATCTCCAGTGGTTTTCAGGGTAACTGTGCTCCCCAGGAGACATTTGGCAATGTCTGGAGACACCTTTGCTTGTCAAACCTGGGTGGGGTTGGGGCTACTGGCATTTAATAGGTAGAGGCCAGGGATGCTACTAAGCAACCTACTATGCACAGGACAAGTCGCATAATAAGAATTATTATTTGTGGCTGGGCATGGTCAATCATGCCTGTAATCCCAGCACTTTGAGAAGCTGAAGCAGGCAGATTGCTTGAGCTCAGGAGTTGACCAGCCTGAGCAACATGACGAAAACCTGTCTCTACCCAAAATAGAAACAATTAGCTGAGCATAGTGGTACACACCTGTGGTTCCAGCCACTTGAGGGGCAGAGATGGGAGGATCACTTGAGCTCTGAAGGTGAAGGTTGCAGTCAGCTGAGATCGAGCCGTTGCATTCTAGCCTAGGTGAGAGAGTGAGACCCCCAACTCAAAAAAAAGAAACAGAAAAGACAAAAAGAAAAAGAAAGAAAAAAGGATTATTTGGCCCAAAATGTCAATAATTTCAAAGTTGACAACTGCGATCTAGCCCAATCCCTACAATGTATAAAGGAAGTAAGATCCAAAACAGTTAAATGACTTTTTCTTTTATTTAAAAAACTGTTCAAGTTTTAATTAGGCAATACAGTCAAAGGTTCCAAAACTAGATCATTAAAAGCATATATAGGATTTGAACAGACGTTTCTCCAAAGCAGATATACAAATGGCCAATGAGCAAATAAAAAGATTCTCAATATCATTAGCCACTAGAAAAATGCAAATCAAAACCACGAGATACTGCTTTATAACCACTACCATGGCTATAATTAAAACAACAACAAAAATGGAAAATAATAATTGTTGGTGAGAACGTGGAGAAATTGGAACCTCCATACATTGCTGATGGGAATATAAAATGGCGCAGCTGCTGTGGAAAAGTTTTGCAGTTCCTCAAAAAAAGTTTAATGTAAAATTATGATATGACCCAGCAATTCCACACTCCGAGGTATATATCCAAAGAAATTGAAAACGGGTACTTAAATACTTGTACACAAATGTTTCTAGCAGCAAAATTCACAGTAGCCAAAAGGTGGAAACAACCCAAATCCCAAATGTCCATCAACAGGTGCAGGGATAAACAAAATGTGGTATATATGTACAATGGAATAATACTCATACATTGAAATGAATGAAGTACTATTACAAGCTACAACATGGGTGAACCTCAGAGATATTACGCTTAGTGAAAGAAGCAAGATATTAAAGGTCACGTGTTGTATCTATTTATATGAAATATCCAAAACAGGTAAATTTATAGAGATAGAAAGCAGATTGGGAGTTGCCAGGGGTTAGGAGAGAGGAACGATAGGGAGGAACTGCTTAATGACTACAGAGTTTTCTTTTAAAGTTGTGAAAATAGGCTGAGCACAGTGGCTCATGCCTGAAATCCCAGCACTCTGGGAGGCTGAGGCAGGCAGATCACTTGAGGTCGGGACTTCAAGACCAGCCTGGCCAACATGACACAACCCCGTCTGTATTAAAAATACAAAAATTAGCCAGGTGTGTGTGTGGTGGTGCATGCCTGTAATCCCAGTTACTCGCACGGCTGAGGCAGGCGAATCGCTTGAACTCAGGAGGCAGAGGTTGCTGTGAGCCAAGATTGTGTCATTGCACTCCACCCTGGGTGACAGAGCAAGACCCTATCTCAAAACAAACAAATGAAGAAATAAAGTTGTGAAAATGTTTTGAAATTACATAGAGGTGGTGCTTGCAATAACATTGTGAATGTACTAAATGCCACTCAATTGTATACTTTGAAATGGTTAATCTAATATGTGAATTTCATAATTAAAAGTTTTTTAAAAATGCATACAGTGAAAAGTCTCATCATTGTTTGCCTTCAGTGTAGTTCTCACTACACCTATAGGTAACCCATGTTCTTAGTATTTTAGGAACCCTCAGGTATACTTATGCACATACACAGAAATGGCCAGCTTGTTATCCCCTTCCCTCTCTTTTTATGCAGAGGCAGCATATTTTGTAAATTATTCTGTGCCTTGTCTTTTTCAGCAATTTATCTTGGTGATCTTTCTGTGGCCTTGACACTCTTGAACATCACAGCCCACTTTGTTCCTCAATGTGGTTTGCCTGATTCTTCCTGATTTCTAGATTCAGATAACATGGCTTTGGTAAGAATACCACAGAATGCATCTTCTCTTTGCATCTTATCACGTAGCACCTGATTTTGATTTGTCCAATTGCTAATGACAGTTATTTGATCATTGGATTGTAATAAGGGGGTGTCTTCCAGTCACTATAGTGAAGAAGACTGGAATTAGCCAATGTTTGAAGGGACCCTGGTTCCTTTAGTGGGGAGTGGTTTCTGGAAACTAAAACCTGAGCATGAACTATGCTCATTGTTACAGGTTGATTCCTTTGATTAGTGGTGTTGCAACAAATTTCCCTTCAGGCCACTGTCCCCTCCCCTGCATTTCTTCTTCATTCCATTCAGGTCCTGACACGGTGCGCCAGGCCATCCTGCATGGACATCCTCCTCACTTCCTTTAGTTTCTGACACTCCACAGCAGGCCACCCTTTTCCCCCTAGCGTGGACACCCTCTGTAGCCCACTCAGGCTCCAATACTTAATGTCAGGCCAGCCTCTGGGGATGCTTCATCCTACTTGAGCTCCAATGGCTGGTGCTGGGCTGCCCCTCATCACGCATGATCACCATCCTCACCTCCTTAGGCACCAACTTCCCATGTTTGCCCACCCTTCTATGTAGATACCTTCCTCCTCCTGCTCAGGCTCTGACACCCCATGCTGGCTGGGGTCTTAATGTGGTTGCTTTTCTCATTCCATTCGGACCACCGTGACTACCCACATACCCCAGCACAAGTGCCTACTTTGCTCACTCCATCTAATGGTTTTAAAACCATATCTTCAGGAAGGGTAGAGGAACAGCCCTATATTAACTCCTAACATCCACTACCACTCTGGGAGAAAGGAACGATTACCCCCATGTCATGGGAAAATAAGCTTAGTGAAGGCGAGCAGCTTACTCAAATCTCCACTAGTGTTGGGGTGGGGGGAGAATTTAAACTCAGATTTGAATCTGGCCTCTAGAACCAGCATTATTAACTATCATGTTGTCAATCATATAAAACAATCACATAATGTTCTATTAAATATACTATGTTTTCATTATCTTCTGCTACTGAATATACGGCTTTCTTTCTTTGAGACAGAGTCCCGTTCTGTTGCCCAGGCTGGAGTGCAGTGGTGCCATCTCAGCTCACTGCAGCCTCCATCTCCTGGGTTCAAGCGATTCTTGTGCCTCAGCCTCCTGAGTAGCTGGGCTTACAGGCGTCTGCTACCATACTTGGTTAATTTTTGTATTTTTAGTAGAGAGAAGGTTTAGTAGAGATTGGGTTTCACCATGTTGGCCAGGCTGGTCTTGAACTCCTGGCCTCAAGTAATCCACCCACCTCGGCCTCCCAAAGTGCTGGGATTACAAGCATGAACCACTGTGCCTGGCTTATACTGCCTTTTTAATATAACTTAATATATATAAACAAATTGTATGCGTCCACTCAGATTTTCTGTCTCACCTGTCTCCCAGGCCCTTGATTGCTAGCTCCCTCCAGCTCCCTCTGCACTAATTAACGTGGTCTCAGGTCTAGACTAATCTCTTACATCTTGAGTTATTAGGTGAAGTAATTTTCTGGTCCATAAAGGGATTTGTCTCCCCATAAATAAATAAGGTGCAACTTTTACACTGGTTTTACATTTCTTAAACCAAAGCTTTTGGAGATAGTTAGATTTTGATTGATTATAAATGTAGGAGAAGAAACATTTATTGAGCATCGACTATTGACCAGATAGTGTACTGCTTTGCATATATTGTCTCATCTAATGTTCTTCATTTAATGTGAACCCTGTGAGTCAGGAAAGAACCCCAACTTTAGGCAGCAAGGAGTAAATCTGCTCTCTCTCCACAGGTGCCAAAAGGAGACAATGAGACTCAATGGATCAGAACAAGACAGTTTATTACACACAGCAAACAGCAGAAGCATCGTCATAGCTGCATCAGCCTCCCTGCCCCCCAGGTCCCATGAGGTGAAGTGATAGGCTCAGATAGATAGAAGTCAGGAGCACAGTAGATTTCAGCACAGCTGAAGAATCAGAGCCAATGGCCCAGAACTTTTTGAGCAAGCAGCAGTTTAAGCAAGCAGCAAACAAGTAATCCCATGTTAGTTATTAATAGGTCACGTTGACCTACTCACTTGCCTGTGTGCCTACCTACAGAAACTATTCAGTATCAGCAGGCAGATAAACACCACAAATACTGTATCCTAATAGCAGCCTTATAAGATGGGTATTGAGCCGGCATGGTGGTGTACACCTGTAATCCCAGCCACTTGGGAGACTGAGACAGAAGGATTGCTTGAGCCCAGGAGTTTGAGACCAGCCTGGGCAACACAGCTAGACACCACCTCATTAATTTTTTTTTTTTAAAGATGGGTACTTTCATGATCATCCTCTTTATTGATGAGGAGACTAAAGCAGAGATAACCTGCACATGGCAGAGACAGTCTTGGCGCCTAATCACAACCAGGTTTCCTTTGTTGGGGCTCAGAAAATAGTACCCCAAAGCATGATGCTTTGACATACTGATACTTTGTGCTAAAGCAGCAGCCTCGGAACCAAGGCCTCTCTCTGACCTTCTCCCACCCCCCATCTCTTTCCCCTCTTCCTCTCTTGAAGCACAGGAAGAGACTCTTCTCTGAAGTTCCCTTATCTATCTAAAGATCCAGTCCACTGAAGAGGAACACAAATGTCTTCAATTTTGTTACTGAAATTTCATTAACCAAGGAAAATTAAACTCATATCACGGAGGAAGAGACTGAAAATCAAACACCACACCTACAGCCCAAATGAATTTTGTCCCAGACTGTTGTCTGTTGTATGGACCCATTCATCTCTCGTAAAGATCACTTGCTACTCTTCTAAAATGACCTACATCCCGCTTTCCTCTCTCCCCTCTGAATAAGGGTGTATAAACTTCTAGACCTTACTGGGTCTAGAGCTACTAGAATTGGGCATTCACCTTCCTGTGATGCTCCCATGCACGTAAATCAATTATGCTTTGCCTTTTCTCCTTGTAATTGGTCTATTGTCTTAATTTCTCAGACTCAAATATCAAACTTCAAGAGGTGAGAGAGGAGGTTCTTATGCCCCTATGCCTTTGAGGTATGACTGTCTCTCTACTATGGTACAATGGGCTTTGAACCACCAAAAAGACTTGAATGCTAATCTAGGTTCAGTGTTGGTATGATGCAAGGAAGCTCATATATTTTTGAATCTTAACTTCTTCACTAGACAGAATGCCACATCTCTCAGGTTTGACGAAAAATATATAAAAAGCTTCTACCAGACAGAAAGCACTCAAATCTCGGATTTTTCCTCCTTTAAATCTATTCCAGGCCGAGTATGGTGGCTCACACCTGTAATCCCAGCACTTTGGGAGGCGGAGGCAGAGGCGGCTGGATCACCTGAGGTCGAGAGTTCAAGACCAGCCTGACCAACACGGAGAAACCTCGTCTCTACTAAAAATACAAAAGTAGCCAGGCATGGTGGTGCATGCCTGTAATCCCAGCTACTCTGGAGTCTGAGGCAGGAGAATCGCTTGAACCTGGGAGGTGGAGGTTGTGGTGAGCCGAGATCATGCCATTGTACTCCAGCCTGGGCAACAAGAGCGAAACTCTGTCTCGAAAAAGAAAAAAAAAAAAAACCTATTCAGACCATACCTATATATGATTCTGGCCACAAGCAGAAAAAAATAAAATGTTGGAATTATGAGAATAAACAAAATAAAAGGAAGAGCTGATCAACTTCAAAAGTAACTCCCTAAATGCTATCCCTCTTTATCCTGCATTAATGTTTGTATTTCTGTATATTTGTGTATTTGTACTCTACTTAAACACATTTTTGGGATTGGCGGCATTGTATAAAGGAAAAGCCTTAGGCTTTGGAGCCATGTTACCTTCCACATGGCTTTCAACAAAAATATATAATCTCTCTGAAGCTGTCTCCTCATCTCTAAAATGGGGGTGATAATAATACCTACCTTGAAATACTTTGACAATTTAGACAAATTACATAATAAAATATCCTAGCATAACATGAAAGGCATTCAATACATATTGGTCCCCTTATTCTCCAAGAGGTTTTAAAGTTCCACAAGGGCAGACATCACACATTCATTTTATTCACCTCTGTAAATATTTTTAAATCATTTGACAAATTCCTTTTTAGATGGTTGCATACCACTGGAATTTTTGAGCTATAGGAGAAGTAATGGTAGAACTCACCAAACTGTTATGTCCTCAAAATGTATTCTATCTCATCTTCGAAAAACATAAAGCCTGTTATTTCTCCCATATTTGAACCAATTATTCTGATGGATATTCTGTAGAGCTATATGCCAACGTGGCAATATATATATTTGCTTTCTAAATAGTAAATTCTAATAGTAATGCTTTTTAACCTAAGAATTGTATTTCTAAGAATTTATGGTAAAGAATAAAAAACACACTCGCAGATTCATGTACAAGTATATTCAGTGCACTCTGTTTATAACAGGAGGGAAAATGGAAATAATAAAATAATACATTATCACAGATGCAAAATACAAAGTATAATGACAACATGAAGCCACATTTTAGTAATACATTTAATTATGTGAGAATTCGCTCAATATAAAGTGAAGAAAACAAGTTACAAAGCTGTATGTAGGTTGGGTGCAGTGGCTCATGCCTGTAATCCTAGCACTTTGGTAGGCTGAGGTGGGTGGATTGCCTGAGCTCAGGAGTTCAAGGTCAGCCTGGGCAAAGTGGTAAGACCCATGCCTACTTAAAAAAATATAGCAAAAAATTAGCTGGACGTGATGGTGCATGCCTACACTCCCAGCTACTAGGAAGGGTGAGACACTATATATAGATCTCTTGTAAAAAAAAAAAAGTGCATATGTTACAATAAAAGTTAACAGTCGTTTTCTTTGATTGATGCGATTACTAGTGATTTTAGGTTTATTGTTTAGAACTTTCTATATTTTCTAAAATTTCATATAATTAGAAAAATATCAATGACTTATGCCCACTTAATTTTAATAAGGTATTTAAGATTAAAATTTAATATAGGCCAAGTATGGTGGTTCACACCTGTAATCGCAGCACTTTGGGAGGCCAAGGTGGGTGCACAGCTGGAGCCCAGGAGTTTGAGACCAGCCTGGACAACATAGCAGGACCCATTGCTACAAAAAAAAAAAAATTTAAAAATTAGCTGCACGTGGTGGCATATGCTTGTGGTCCCAGCTATTTGGGAGGCTGAGGTGGGAGGATCTCTTGAGCCCAAGAGGTCAAGGCTGCAGTGAGCTAAGATCACACCTCTGCACCCCAGCCTGCGTGACAAGTCGGATCCTGTCTCAAAAAAAAAAAAAAAAAAAAACATGAAGAGAAAACCCAACCTTAAATACACTATCTTTACATAGTATGTTTATTGTAGTATTTTGTTTCACTTCACCGAGAAAACAGCTAAAGATAAAAGGCTTCTAAAGTACATATTGAGTCTTTGAAAAGTAGCTTTATTAAGTAGAAAAAGCAGTTTTGAAACCCAGGTATGTGGCCCTGAGCAAGTTAGGAGGCAGAAGAATAGGGGCTGGAGGCAGGGAACCTAAGGCCCATTCATGCTGACTGGGTATCAGACGCTACTGCCATTTCAACCCCCCTTTTTTCTGCATGGCAGTTGAAAAAAATGAAAGTACCTCTTATTGGTCTCCTCCCACAACCAGTCAGACTGGTCGTGGGCCTACTCTTCATTCTGATTGGTCCCTTCCTGCAACCAATCAGACTAGTTGTGGGCCAATGGATAACCCCTAGAGGGTATTTAAACCCCAGAAAATTCTGTAACCAATGCTCCTGAGCAGCTTGCACTAGGCAGTGCTCACCCCCCGGAGTGTACTTTTATTTAAAATAAATCTCTGCTTTCGCTGCCTTGCTTTGTTTGTGCGTTTTGTCCAATTCTTTGTTCAAAACGCCAAGAACCCAGACAGCTACCCTCAACCAGTTAACAGTTACCTGCTGGGCCTGCTTCCTCATCTCTAAAACGGGGCTGTCACCCCGAATCCGACGGTGTGGTAGGATTTCCACAATTGTTGAAAGATCCTGACACATAGTAGCAACCCGAAGTCTATACAAAGACTTAACATATATGAAACAACAGGCAAACTAAAGGAGAAATCCACTGAAGTTTAGGGTGAATATATTCTAATAACTTGTTTGGTAAAAACTACACTGAAAATCACTGTCTTGTCAGTGTTCAACATTTATGTGAACAATAATATTTAATGTCTACTGAGCCTTTACAAGGACAAGTCCTGTTTTACAACCACGCTGAGATGGTTCCGTTTTTGAAGCTGCATTCCTGCCCAGGAAACAATGGCCCTCGGGGCTTCAGACACTGCTCAACACCGGCCGTGCCTGATAGAGGCAAGTTCGAATGCAGTCCCTCTCCAAAGTCTTACCCACTGCTGCACAATGCCTCAATACCAAACATTTCATCCTCAATTCCAAATCCATCTCTTCAGGGCCGCAAAAAAGCCGTACTTCCCAAAGGGCGAGTTCTCCAAAAACTGCATTTAGCATTTCAGATCCGAGTGAGTTAATCTCACTAGGATTACGGGAAAAACTAGTGAAATTCAGATAGCACCATTAACATCGAAAGTTTTAATCCATGATAGCGGAAATACTGCTTACGCCCTTAGGTAATTTCAAATGCACATAAGAAGGCCGAGCGGGTCTCTGCTGGTGATGCAAAAGAAAGGTGAGCAAACTTAATCAATTATGGCTTTCAAATTTTAGTTAATGGAGGAAATAGCAAGTTTCCACTTGTCATAATTACAGGCATCACTATCATTGTATCATTATTCTAGCACTAATGAAAGACCTCAAGAACATATAAAGCAGCAGTAAAGGGTGCTAAGAAATGACAGTGTGGTAACGTCAACTTGCCCAAGGTTACATCCGGGGACTCAGGGTTCAAACCAGGCCTGTCTGGCTCTAGAACAATTGTTCTCTGCTACCTCCAAATCCTGTGTATGTGTTTTCACTAAACTATTTTGTTGTTTATAGATCTGAATTGGAAGATGTTCAGTACCCTGAATTTAGCAACTAACTGATATAAAGGTATCTCTTACAGAAATCTCAAACTAATTCTTTATTCCTTTCAGGAAGAAGAGTCTTAAGAATATGCATTATAAAACATGTTTCAATAAAGTTATTTAAAAAAAAAAGGAAGGTGGGAGGTGGCGGGGGGTGGGGGGGGCATGACACCATATCCTAGACGCAACCTGGCATCCTTTGAAAGAAATTCTGAGGCCTGGCGCGGTGGCTCAAGCCTGTAATCCCAGCACTTTGGGAGGCAGAGGCGGGTGGATCACGAGGTCAAGAGATCGAGACCATCCTGGTCAACATGGTGAAACCCCGTCTCTACTAAAAATATAAAAAATTAGCTGGGCGTGGTGGCGCGTGCCTGTAATCCCAGCTACTCATGAGGCTGAGGCAGGAGAATTGCCTGAACCCAGGAGGCGGAGGTTGCAGTGAGCCGAGATCGCACCATTGCACTCCAGCCTGGGTAACAAGAGCGAAACTCCGTCTCAAAAAAAAAAAAAAGAAATTCTGTCCCCTACTCCCTTCGGTGCGATTCGCAGTCCCTAATCTAGTCTGGCTACCCCACACTCCCGATTCCTTTAAAAGGGATTGAAATGGATGTTGCATTAAAGAAAACCCTCCAGTAGAAAGGGCCTGTGGCGGAGGCTCCCCCAAATCATGGAACCTGTTGGAAGAGTGAGAAAGGAACTCTGGGACTTCGAACTTATTCTCACGGGTGTAAAAGGACAAAATCCCCATTAGCCAAGCTGGGGAGAAGTCACATCCGTCCGATCTAAAGGGCACACAGCCTCTCCCCGACCGTCCCTAGGGGAGGGGCAGCACATTTAGAAACACCGGCCGGCCTCTAGTCCTTGGCTACCTCGCGGCGACCCTCAGAGCGGGTTTCCCAAGGCCCAAGCGCCTCCGGCAAGGCGCAAGCCTACATCACTGCTGGTTGTCAGGAGATACTGCCCAGCCACCTCCTCCAATCAGCACGCATCTCTTTGCGTCCAATCACAGAGGCCAGAAGGGCCGTGGTGGGAGGTGAAAGGTCATACTCTTGTTTGGCGGCCATTTCTCTTGAAGCTCGGCGGTTCGGGATTTGGAGTATCTGCTGTAGTCACGAGGGACGAGCGGCGGCTTGGTTGGGAGCGAGTAGCCTGCAGCATTCGCCCGTGGTTACGATGGTAAGGAGAAAGAGAACGGCGGGAGAAGCGGGGAGAAAGAGGAGGGAGACCAGTCTCGCGGGGCCTGATGGTTGTTTCGCGCGTTTCCCATTCATCCGCGTGAGGCGCCGCGCACCCGGTCGCCAGCTCCTTACACGGTGCTCTTGGGGTTTCTGAGGCGCGTGCTCCTCCCGTTGCCTTTCTTTTCCTGAGAGTGCCCGTGCTGCCTCCTCTTTGTTTGAATCCGAGCCTGGGGTGTTTTTGGTTGGGGCTTCAGGGTCGGCGTAAAACAGAGTTTGCACTTCTCACTTACCACTCTCCAAAATTCACTTTAATTCCATGAAAGTAATGATACAGCCATGCCCTAGATTAACTCAGTCGTGTGAGGAAGACAGACGTTAGTGAGAAAACAACAAATATGCAATTGCAAATAACAAGTGCCAAGAAACATGTAGACCGGAGGCTGTGATGTGCACGTTAGACATTAGAGGCTTAGTCAGAGATGGCCTCCCTAGGAGGTGGAATTTAACCAGAGACCTAAGTATCCTGAAATACCACTCTTTAAAGAGCAGGAGGAGTGTACCGAGCACAGGGAATAGGAGCGTAAGACCTGCAGCCGGAAAGAAAGCTTGGTCAGTTGGATAAATTGACAGAAAGGTACAGCCACTTGCAAGAATAGTGACTTCTAATTCAATTAGAAGCCATTGAATCATTTTAAGCAGACATATGACATAATTTGCTGTGCACTTTGAAAAATAACAGTTGCCGTGGTGGATAATAAATTGGAGAATGTAAACTGGAGACTCATTAGGTTATTGGAGTAACACCATGCCAAGATCACTCCCAATATGCTTATCTTAGTTTAGTAGCCAAGTTTCTTAGTTCTGTTCTTTCTTTGGAGAGTGAGCAGATGAGGGCCCAAAAAAGTCTGAATTCACTGGAGATGCTAATGGTTTGTTGAATAAACAAACATTAAGTGATTGCTGTAAAGTCAGATAGGACCTAGCCCTACCTTCCACAGTTAAAGACTGTCAAGCGTGATCTGCCTTCCGCTTCCTTCTGCAGTCTTATATTAGGGGCTTTGACTGACAATGCTGAATTGTTTGTATGTCCCCAAAATCATCTTGTTCTCTTCCCTCCTTTTACGTAAGTTGCTACCCTTGCCTGGAACAGCATTTCCCGCCCCCCTCCGCGCTCTGGAAATAAACTCTTATCCTTTAAAACTGAGGTATTACTTAAGGCAACCTTTTCTTTTTTCTGTGGATTGCTTTGGTACCCTTGTGCCTAGCATATCTCCTCTTACTACATTGCAGTATGAAATATAATTATTTGTATGTGAGGAGCTCCCCTCCCCATCTCCAGCTTCTTGACAGGGACTGTTATTTGTTTGTTTATTTTTAAGAGACAAAGTGTTGCTGTTGCCCAGGCTGGAGTGCAGTGGCTTGATCATAGCTCACTGCAGCCTTGAACTCCTGGGTTCAAGCAGTCCCCCCGCCTTATCCTCCCTAGTAGCTGGGACTACAAGTGTGTACCATCACACCTGACTATTTTTGGTAGGGATGTGGGGGGGGGGGTCTCCCTATGTTGCCTGGGCTGGTCTTGAACTCCTGGCTTCAGGTGATTTCCCTGCCTTGGCCTTCCAGAGTGCTGGAATTACAGACACGTGCCTGGCCCGCATTTTTTTTTTTTTAGTGCCTTTATCTTTGTTTCTTTCAAGCTCAGAACAGTGAGTGATGTAGGTAGTCAGTGTATCTTAAGTGAATAGTGAGTATTTTGTTTTGATGGGTTAAAGGTGAAACTGGCTAACGGGATATTTAAATTTCCCTGGTACTCATCTTCAACAAATAAAAGTGAAAATTGTGTTTTCTTCATTTGCACACCAGAAAATATTGGTGATTTGGCAGAAGGGATTTGGTGGTGGGAGGAAAAAGAATTAATTGGATCCTTTTTTGTTCTTTGTGCAGAGTTTACCCCTCAATCCCAAACCTTTCCTCAATGGACTAACAGGAAAGCCAGTGATGGTGAAACTTAAGTGGGGAATGGAGTACAAGGGCTACCTGGTATCTGTAGATGGCTACATGAACATGCAGGTAAGCTATAAAGGTCATAACATTGCATTGATTTTGCTTCACCTTATTCCTCAAAGGTTTATTCTGACTGAGAATACATACAATTAAATTGACAAATATATGGCAGAATTCAAAAATAAAATCAAGGCCAGAGAGGATACCGTGACATACTAGGTACAAGACATGGGCTTAAACCGGAATTCAGCCACAGATTTTATTCCTAGGAGTTAAAGTAAGAAGAGCTCAGACATTTGATTCATAATAATACCATAAGGGAAACACACTACTTTGCTGGAGAAAACAAAACTTTTCCTATCATTTAGCCCTGAAAGAAAGTTTTCAAGTGAAATTTTTGAGTCTTTTAATGAATGCTAAAGGTACAACACCAAAGCTATTGAGGAAATTCATTCCTTCAAGGGAAAGAGAGATCTGCCAAAGGAATTGAACTGACTGTATGTCTGTTAAATGAGTTTCTGTAAATGATTCAGCCATGTGTTTTGGTGGGGTTTTTTGTAATTAATTTCCTCTTATTGTGGTCAAACATACATTAAAATGTTGCCATTCTGACCATTTTTAAATGTGTAATTCAGTGGCATTAAGTACCTTCACATTGTTCTGCAACCATCACCACTATCCATTTCCAGAACTTTTTTTAATCATCCCAAAGTGAAATTTTTTGCCCATTAAACAATAATTTTCCATTCCTTTCTCTACCTAACTAACCCCTGGTAATCACTATTCTACATGTCTATGAATTGAACTGTGCATAATACCTCATATAAGTGGAATCGTATATTTATCCTTTTGTGTCTGGCTTGTTTCACTTAGCATAGTGTTATTCAGGGTTCATCCATGTTGTAGCATGTGTTAGAATTTCATTCCTTTTTTAATTGAATAATATTTCATTGTATGGATATACCACCTTCTGTTCCATTTGCCTCTTGGTGGACGCTGGTTTGCTTCCCTCTTTGGACTGTAGTAAATAATGCTCTTGTGAAGATGATTGTACAAATATCTGTTCGAGTCCCTGCTTTCAGCTCTTTGGGGTATATACCCAGAAGTGGAATTACTGGATTACTGGTAATTTTATGTTTAATTTTTTAAGGAGGCTAAGCATGGTGGCTCATGCCTATAATTCCAGCACTTTGGGAGGCTGAGGCGGTGGATTGCTTGAGCCCAGGAGTTTGAAATCAACCTGGGCAACATAGCGAAACTGCATCTCTCCAAAAAAATACAAAAATTAGCTAGGCATGGTGGTGTGGTCACCTGTATTCCTAGCTACTCAGGAGGCTGAGGTGGGAGGATCAACTGAGCCTGGGGAGGCTGAAGCTGTAATGAGCCGTGATCACACCACTGCACTCTAGGCTGGATGACAGAATAAGACCCTGTCTCAAAAAAAATTTTTTTTTCTGTCACACTATTTTCCACAGCAGCTACGTGGTTTTACATACCCACCAGCAATACACAAGGGTTCCAATTTCTCCACATCCTCACCAACCCTTGTAATTTTCTATGGGTGTTTATAAAATAGTTAACCTAATGGGTGTGAAATGGTATCTTACTGTGGTTTGGATTTGCATTTTCCTAATGACTAATAATGAGCACCTTTTCATGTGTTTATTGGACATTTGTTTATCTTTGGAGAAATGCCTGTTTATGTCTTTTGCACATTTAAAAAATTAGTTGTTTGGGTTTTTTGTTGTTTTTTAATAGTAGTAGTTTCCAGACAGGTTTTTAAAGGCTATCAAGACAGTTGGTCAATCCAATCATGAATCCTAGGATTCCATACTTGAAAGAAGAGTACTAAAAGGAGTACTTAAGTAGGCAGAGAACTATGATTTTCCTTAACTTAAGCATTTACCACCTAAGCACAGGACACTAAGGTCCCCAAAGCATAGTTTGGGTTTGGAAAATTCCCTAAAACAGGAATCATTTACCAAGACCATGGAAAAATCTGGGACGTAAATGAATTGTGATGAAAATATTCTAGAATTAGTGGTGATAGTTGCACAGCTTTTTGAATATACCAAAAACCACTGAATTGTACACTTTAAAAGAGTGGATTTTATGCTATGGAAATTAACATCTCAATAATAAAAGAATGACCACTTAATATTTGTTTTAGAATCAATATAGCTTGCTAGTGAGCCTGCTAGAATTACAAAATGTCTGGGTAACCAACCACTTTGAGTAGTCAACCATATTGATACCAGCATTTGAATTTGTTCACTTAGCAAATATTTATTGATTGCCATTATGTGACTGGCACTATGAATATAGCATTGAACAAAGCAAAGTCCCTGCCCTCCAGAGTTTACGTTTTAGTAGTGGGAGGTGGTAATATAATGTGTTAACCGGTGTGATAGATGCCATCCATGAAGAAAAAGGGGATAGACAGTATGTGCAATATTATATAGGACAACCTCTCTGAGGAAACAAATTCTGGAAGATACCAGAATTAGTGTACAACTCAGGTGAGTGTCTGGGGAAAAGCATCCCAGTTTGAGGGAACAGCAAGTACAAAGGCCCTGTGGTGGAAGCATGCTGGATATGTTCAAGGCATAGCAGGAAGGCCAGAGCAGATTGAGTTAAGGGAAGAATGATAGAAAGTTAGGCTGGAATGGTGGACATAGAGAGCCCGTTGAGTGATGGTGAAGACTGAATTTAATACATGGTAGAAAGTATTTGGAGCATTATTGTTTAGAAACCAGTTAAATGTTGTAATTACCTTTTACAGAAAATTAATTGCTCTTAATATTATTTCTTATAGCTGTTACATACAAACTAATTGTCTCAACAACCTCATACATTTCAGACAAAACTGTATCATCTGGATAATGTAGATTACTTTTTGTTTTCTGTAAGAGAGGGAGTAACAGTAGTAGTAGTGTTCATTAACATGTTTTTCATGCTTTATGTTACATCCTAATTTAATCCTTATTGTTAAGCCCTATTTTTCTTTTCCTTTTCCACATGCTTAGTTGTGAAGGAAACATCCCTCTCCCTTTGCTCCTCTTGGTTCCATCTCTGAGTCCCAGGTGGCATTGATTGTGATTTTTTTTTTTTAATTATAAGTAAAGCTTATTACCTATATATGTAGAAGGAAAGCTAAACATTTTGATATAAAATTAGAAATAATAGAGTTCAACAAAATAACTGGAAAGGTCAAACTTAACTATTTAACTTTCTCTTAAGAACTTTTCCCCTGTTTATTAGTACAAAATTTTAAAAAAATTCTTATTCATTGGCCAGATGTGGTGGCTCATACCTATAATCCCAGTACTTTGGGAGGCCAAGGCGGGAGGATCACTTGAGGGCAGAAGTTCAAGACCAGCTTGGGCAATATAGCAAAATTGTTTTGAAGTAGCCAGGCTTGTTGGCACATGCTCTTGGTCCTAGCAACTCAGGAGGTTGATGTGGGAGGAGCCTAGGAGTTTGAGGTTTTGGTCAGCTATGATTGTGCTACTGCATTCCAGCCTGGGCAACAGAGTGAGACCCTGTTTCTTAAAAGGCAGGAAAAGAAGAAAATTCTTACTCAATTACCTGCTTTGGATGTTGACTAATATAAAAGTATTTGGCATGTTAGCCATAGCTTTTGTACACCCATTTGGACACCTCAGTATAATTTATAATGTTTGACTCTGAGAAAACTTAACATTTGGTGCTTTAGAATGAATTTTCAGAAAACTTTTTAATCACAATTTATTCATAAATTAGAGACTGCCTGCTTCTACACAGTTTTGATATCTGAAATATTACATAACCTGGGAGATTCAGAAACTTAATGTTGAAACAAGCTTTATTATATATTTGTTGTACATCCATGAATGTTAATTTTACTTAAGGTTTATATGAAACCAAAAGTCCTAGAGTAGTAATAGCTCATCTTCTGTTTATTAATTATAGATAAATTTGTTGTTGGTATAGATAAAAAAGTTGTTGGTATAGAAAGGTCTCAGTTAATAAGTTCTCTCACCAGTATTAGCTGTATTGTAATATTTTCCTCCTGTGTGATTATACTAATATATTTCTTTTTATTGAAAGCTTGCAAATACAGAAGAATACATAGATGGAGCATTGTCTGGACATCTGGGTGAAGTTTTGATAAGGTAAAAAACAGCAGTGGTATATGTAAGGAGTTACTGGTGAGCATTAGGAATACCTGTTTTAAATATATTAGTGCCTGAAGTTAGGAGTTACTTATTTTAAAAAAATCACTATTAACTTATAATACTTTACAATTAGACCTCAGAAGTCTTTGAAATTGTTAAACTTGTCAAAGGTAAGTTTTAAAATGTTTTAGAACTGGTCAAAAGATTTTTCTAGTGTTGATGTTAAATTTTCCAGCTCTTAGCTATAACCTTTTTCAGTGGCCTTCGTTGGAGGCACTTAGTTTTGAATTTGAGTTGGATCTGGCTGTTTGTAAGAATTTTTGTTATATTCATTTTCTGTACTAGCTTCAAAGCTCCAAATTCTGATAATTATTTCCCTTGGAAAATTAGAAAGATGTCATTTTATAACAACCATATGGTGGAAAATCAGTGCCATGTGCTTTTCAACATATCTATGTAAAACGTTTTTTAAAAACAAATATATATTTTTTGAAGACAGGAATATTATAAATATAGCATTGAGTATTTTCATAATAAAAAATATAGTAATTCAGATCATACACGGTTTCTGGTTGGAACAACAAAATGGATTTTTTCTATTTACAGGTGTAATAATGTCCTTTATATCAGAGGTGTGGAAGAAGAGGAAGAAGATGGGGAAATGAGAGAATAGCATATTTTGTGGGGGATTTTTTTTTTTTCCTGACCCCAGCCCCCGGGATTTTTTTATATATATATATATTTCTAGACAATAAAGATTTGTTTGTTCTTCAACTTGGCTTGTGAACTATTTGTATTCAGATATTTACAAGCAAAGCTCAAATGCTGAACCAATTGGGAAAGATTACTCACAAAACTAATGCTTTAAAAGTCACCGAATTTTATTTAAGTTGCTCTTCTTTTGTAAGCTTGATACTCTTTTTTTTCCTATAAAGGATAGTTATTTATATGCTTTAGATATTTTTATGAATGTGAATTTCAGACCTTTTCTTGTAAAATTATATATTAGCTCAGATCTTTTAAATGCAACTTTTTCTTTTAAAGTTATTTTTGAGCCACTTTTAACATATATAAAATTAAACATGTTTTTGGTATTAATAATATACTGTCTTATTTTGCTTAGTAAAATTACATGTTACTTCTGTTTCAGTATAAGCTAAATGCACATATTGTAGCTAAAATTGAAACATCTAAAAATTAAAATGATTGTGCAGACAAGGCACAGCAGAAATTGGGCTGACATTTAGGCTGAAGGCATATGGTTTGTTTACTAAGGAGAAAAAAGTTCTCTGAACAAAATGTAATGTGAAATAAAAACCAGTCTCACAGATGTTCTGATACCATAACCTTGAGGTTAAGTTTTAAGCCCCTCAAAACCCTTCAGATATTTTAGGGTTGTACGTTGTTAAAATGTATATTCCATAGTAATAACAGTATGCTGTGAACTTCTCTACAGATGGGTTGAGAAAATATATCATTTAAATAATCATGTTGTAAGAGAATGGCCATTATTATACTTCAGTGGTCATTTACCATACAGTTTTATCAATAAACTATCTTTTATGTATATCCCCAAGTGGGACAACTCAAAGTATAGATAAAAATGTTTAGCTATATGGAAGAATACTTATGATATGAATACTTAAAGGCTTCAACAAAAGAAAATAACTTATTTCTAATCCTATAGCCCTTAGAATAAGGGCCTATCTTTCTCAAATTGATTAGGCCTGGTACATGGGGCAGAATATTGCCATTAGTGAAAGCCAAAATTTACAAAATACACCTAAGACATTCTGGTAATAAAATGTGTTACTGCTTTTATTCAAGTAAAAAAATATTCCTCCTCTTGTGATTTTGTTTTTGTCTCATTGACTAAAGGTAGCTGCTGTTTGTTACCAGATGGAGGTTTTGAATGATACACAAGTCGTCTTCCCAACTGAAACAAAAGAAAAACAAAATACTTAATATTTTTGAGCATAGCCATTTTCTTTTGAAGTTTGTGCAATACCAATATTAACTTGATTTTTACAAGGAATAATATCGTTTGAAATATTAACTAATCACAGTTAAAAGGGACTCATAACCTAACAGATGTCTAACATGCTAGGCAAAGTTGAACAGCAAATTGGACACCGACAAGTATGCCAAAGGAACAGCAGTTAGATTTTATTGGGAAGTGGAAAAACTTAGGTAAAGTCATCAAATAGTATGTGGTTCAAATGTGGTCAACTTAGAAAAGCGCCATGTTGAAGGCCACCATTTTATTTCTCAGTAAGTGCCATAGCCAGTTTTTCCTCCATGGTTGGAAGAGATAGCTTTCTCCTGTTGAGCACCTGACTAGCATTTAGAAATCTTGTTAAATAAAAAGTTCAGAAAACCATGTACCATCTTGAACACTGGTTGGCTTCTGGAGGTGTTACCAACAGAAGAGGCTTTGGGAAATCCCCCTGGTTCATACCTATTCATTCTCTCTAGGGCATATACTCAAGTATATTACTACTTATTTTTCTTTTACTTTTGGGATTCTCTCCCCTACTTTTTGTTTCTGTTTTGTTTTTATAGCTGAATTTGTATAAATTAAATGTGTAAGTGGGGAAACTACCATAATTCTATGAGATTTGATGGGACATCGCCACTGTGTTCAAAAGGCACTATTGCTATTTTAGGACAATTCTCATGTGAGATTGTCCCCTGCATTGCAGGCCCAAGGGAAGCTAAATAACAATGGCACTCTTTGCTATCGCTGTAACAAAAATGTCCTTGGAGGACTGAATTCCTTTTGCATATCAGAATTTTTAACTCAGAGATCTTTGGTCACATTTGTTATTAATACTGTTTGAGAAAATTACCATGATGAATTATCCTAACTGGGTCAGCTTCTATTAGAGGTCTTTGTGTGTTGTTGATTTGTCAGATAACCATGTTTTCCCCAGTTTTTTCCATTTTTAGTTTTTACGCATATTTTTAGTCTGTTAATTCACTATACATCAAGTATCCATGATGTGCCAGGTATTAGGGATACAAACGTCATAAAACTCATGGTCTAAAAGGAAAGGTGAATATATTAAAAAAAAAATTTCAATTTGGTGGGTTTACTAAATCGTGCATGTGGAAGGGTGATGAATGGTTAATTCTTGGGAGGGGAGGACAGGTGAGGAAAGTCTTCATGGAAAGAATTGAACTAGATAAATACACTTTTTAAGATGAAGTATTGCCGGGCGTGGTGGCTCACGCCTGTAATCCAAGCACTTTGGAGGCCAAGGCGAGCGGATCACCTGAGGTCAGGAGTTCAAAACCAGCCTGACCAACATGGTGAAACCCCATCTTAAAAAAAAAAAAAAAAAAAAAAAGATGAAGTATTTATTTCAATAAAATATTTTGAAGTAATCACTTTTTTGGCATGGCACCTATTAACCATTTCCATACTTCAGAAATTTTTTTAAGTTCTTACCTCAAGAAGTTGGTTGTAAGGCACACAGTAAGCATTCATTATGTGTTAGCTATTACTGTGGTAAGAGTCAGCATCCACAATAGCTTTGCAGATAACTTTGTCTTTCTGGAATATATTTCAGACCCTATCCCAGAGGAGGGAAAGAGTGGCATATAGAAACAAAAGGCGCTCCTTATCCCTGTGTAGAAGTGACGGACCACATTTACGTGACTACCTAATCCTAAACTTCTCATTGGACAGATAGTCTTGCAAAATAAAGAACTTTGGCTTCTGGTCCTGATTCTGCTGTTAAGTCAGAAGTGACGCTGGGTAAATCATTTTAACTCCAACTGTCAATCTCATCATCTTTACAATGTGGGGATTATTTACAGTCCCACAGTTACATGCAATTCTCTGGGTTCACTATCTCCAAAACATTGCTGAGTGAAAGAAGCCAAGTTCCTAGCTATCATTAGTAAGAAAAAGAATATGTACATAAATACATACTTGTGTATGTATATTTCCAGAGGGATGCAAATGAACCTGTTAACAGTGGTTGCCTCCAGAAAGGGGAACTGAGGAAGAGAGACTTTTCACTGAATATTTGTATCTTTTGAACTTTGAACCATATGCTGTTATAATCTATTCCAAAAAAAAAAAATTATCTGATTTTAATGAACCTAGGGCTATGAAAAAAAGGAAAGAGGCTTTTACTAAAAAGTGGGTCTGAGAACTGTAGAGCCACTAATTTGAATTATTCTAAAAGTAACAAGGAACCAGAGAGAGACTAATTGAAGCTGTGAGCAAGAAAGATTATCGTTCTGAAGTTCAACCTGAGTAAGTTAGATGAATAAGGTATTTTTGTACCAAAGAGGCACTCACATATTGATGTGGCTGGATCTATTAATAGCAAAACAAACCTTTTTCTTTGGTTGTGCTACTGCTTTTTCCAGAGCAGCTTTTAGCCTTTCCTCTTGGTGTCTTTGTTTTTCTCTCATTTTCTCATCATGAAACCTGTCACAAGAAGGGTGAAACATTCTCGTAACTCCAAATTACATTAAGTATGAAAAGGACATTACTATTTGATAATGAGCTATGTAAATAGAAGACCTCCTTTAAAGTTAAATGAAAAGGACACTTCATCTTTACTCATAACAATAGCTTTTGAATATTCAGGTAAATCTCGACAACAAATACTATTTTGAAATGGGAAGAAATTTCATCATTTTGGAAGACATAAAATATACCCAGATCTTGGTCTAACTTTTTTTTCTTTCTGAGACAGTCTCACTCTGTGCTGGAGTGCAGTGGCACAATCTTGGCTCACTGTGACCTCTACCTCCTGGGTTCAAGCAATTATCCTGCCTCAGCCTCCCAAGTAGCTGGGATTACAGGTGCATGCCACCACACCTGACTAATTTTTGTATTTTTAGTAGAGATGGGGGTGTCATCATGTTGGTCAGGCTGGTCTCGAACTCCTGACCTTGTGATCTGCCTTCCTTGGCCTCCCAAACATTTCAGCACTTTATAGCTTGTATAATAGCTACTTGAATTAACTTTCAGCTACTTTTCCCTCTTTTTAAACCTTTTAATTGAAGTGTCACACACAGAAAAGTATACAAATGCATAGCTCAGTGAGCTACCACAAAAGTATACCTTCCAGTTAATCTTTTTGAATAATATCCTCAAATTATGAACAAGGAATGCTATTTGTCATACTCTCTTTAGGGTTGTTTTGAGGGAAAAATTAAATGAGATAATCTGTGTAACTTATTAAGTACAAGGTGGTAAGCAATAGGCACTAAATATGTGATAACTATTTTATGGACCTATTTAATGATATTTTAAGTGTAAGGTTGTGTACTAGGGGATGGAAATAACATGTACTGAACATTTTTATTGCAAAATTAGGTGCCATGTTAGGTGCCCCAAACCATGGGGGAAATCAGCTAACACTATTTTTAAGAAGAATAAGTAATTGGAATTACATTTATGTATCGCTGCTAAAAATGAGTTATAATTGCACTTCAATGCAGATATATTTGCTGCTGTAAAACAGATGCAAGTGCTATTAGTGTAGTCATATGAGGTCATCTTAGGGAAGGAGTAACCTTGCATTTGTAATTTTTTTTAAAGCTTGTTTGATGTTCAGTAAGATCCCATCAGGATCACCATCATATAGTCTGGACATCATTATTACTGTGGGTAACCATATCCACCATGTATCCACAAAGTAGTAGGCAATAACAACATACCTAATACTAGTGGCTAATATTTGAGTGCTTACTACGTGCTAAGCATGCTCTCGTAATTTACTTGGATCATCTAATTTAATCCTCACAACCTTGTAAGTACCATGATTACTCCCATTTTACAGATAAAGAAACAGACTAGAGTGCTTATGTTGCCTCAGATCACAAAGTCATAAACAGTTAAATTGAACTCACTCAGCATGGTCTAATGCCCAAGCTAGTAGCCAGAGGGCTAGTCTGCCTCTCAACATGTTTTTTTGCTATTACATGAGCATTTTCCCACTTGTAAACATTGCCTACATGCCACATTAAACTAGGGGTCACATTATATTTACAATAATCATTGTCTCAAACCAGGACAGTAGGCCCTCCATATTCACAGTTCCACATCTGGCCATTCAACCAACTGCAGATTGAAAATATTTACAGAAAAGCCCCAACAATAAAAATAATACCAATTTTGAGAAATACAGTATGACAACTCTAGCATTTACATTGTATTAGGGATAAGTAATCTAGAAATGATTTGAAGTATATAGGAGAATGTACATGGGTTATATGCCACCTTATATGAGACATAAGCATCTGCAGATTTTGGTATCCTTGGGAAGTCCTGGAGCCAATTCCCTACGGATACCAAGGGACAACTGTTATGTACCTAAATGTTCTTATTTAACTTGTATGGAAATTTGTAAATGAGTGCATTCTGAAAGACCCCAGTCAGGCCATACCACGCTCAATGCATGGATCTCCTTTGAAGGGCACCAAGCTATGCAATGAGGTGGGAGATGATGTGGGGCTCCAGGGATGATAATCCTCATGAGGTTGTCCTGAGGAATCAATGAGTGAATGTGTGAATGCTGTGTACATGTTGGCAGTTATACACTGCAGAAAACCCTCACTGTGTAGCTCTGACTTTCAAACAATTCCTTCATTAGGAATTAGGAGCCCTTCATGGGAAAACTACAGGTAGGTTGAGTCAGCTTGTGGTTTTCCCATGAAAGGCTCCTAATTCTATGCCTTGGGTCCTTTACCACCAGTGCAATACTCCTTCCCCATTATAGCTATTCAAAAATTTTCATATAACTAGTTATTCATGAATTTCACATAATTACAAAAGATTTGCTTTTCCAGACTGGTTTGTCCATCCCAAACTAGGTCAGTTGCCCCTGGTGAACTCTGTTCACCCAGTTCCTTCCTTTGCAGTGCTCATTGCCATTAGTAATGACATATTTGTTTCCTAAAAATATTTGATGAATGTGTCTCCCACACTAAATAATAGCTCTATGAGGAGGGCAGGCTGGATATCATTCATCCTCACTGTGTCCCTAAATGGCATTCCACTGTGTCCCTATAATAACAGCATTACTCAAGAAAGTTGCTAATGTGTTTGTGTAATCTGAGCAAAACCAGCTACTCATTAAGCCATTTGCTATCCTTATTGACTGTACTTTTGCCGTCGTTCTTTCTGTTTCATCCTCTCAATTGCCTCCACATTTTCTTTGGGAATAGATTCGATGAGGTCACACAGTTCCACCAGGCGAGACTCTACTTTTACTAGCTTTTGAACTGGGTTGAGGGCGTCATCCTCAGCATCACCAATGCAGACTTTGTATACTTGACTAATCTTTTTGCTAAGTGAGTCTATCAGTATTTCCTGAGATTGAGAAGAGCAGAAAACGTTAACATCACATTGCTCATTCAATATAAAATACTAGTTTACTATATTACAGTAAAAACCCATGTAAATGCTACTAAGTATTTAGATTTAAAATAAATTATTTATTATTGTTTTGAGACAGAGTTTTGCTCTGTCACCCAGGCTGGAATGCAGTGGTGCAACCTCATCTCACTGCAACCTCCGCCTCCCAGGTTCAAGCAATTCTTGTGCCTCAGCCTCCTGAGGAGCTGGGATTACAAGCATGTACCACCACACCTGGTTAAGTTTTGTATTTTTAATAGAAACGGCTTTCACCATGTTGGCCAGGCTGGTCTTGAACTACTGACCCCAGGTGATTCACCTGCCTCAGCCTCCCAAAGTGCTGGAATTACAGGCATGAGCCACCGTGCCCAGCCTAAATGTTTACTTTTTTAAAGGAGAAGTTTTAATAAAATAGACTATTGAGAAAATGTAGCCATGATATTTAACCTATATCAAAATTTATAGTCAGAGCATTACTACAGTAATACCTTGGATTATTTTCTTAAAATATATTGAAGTCTAGATATAAAAAGTATTTATAATGGGCAGAATATTTTTTGCTTGAATGTTTTTGTATATCTGACTCCCTAAGAATTGAAATAGAGGCAATGAACATTTTAAATCATTTTTTTTTTTTTTTTGCCGCTTGGATGCATTTCCTTTTGGCACAATATGTAACCCAGCCTTCCCTTTTTTGCATGTATTACTCTCTTAAAATTGTGAACTGCTATCATCCTATATGATAGTTATTTGCCTTATCCTTATAGACTATGCACCAGGAGGGCAGGAACTACATCTTATACTTAAACTTAACAACTAAAACAGTGCTTTGCACATAACTGTGCACTGAATAAATGTTTGCTGAATAAATGACTGAATGCATTCTCTCAGGAAAAAGAGTTACAAGCAAACAGGTTTCCAGGCTGGCCTACCAAAGCCTTTTTAGGAGTATCATTTTCACTCTTTGTGTTGGGAAGCCATTGGAGTATTCTAGTCTAAACAAAAGCTTAGGCCAAACCTTGCTGATTCCTGCACCTCGGCACTGCACCGTTTTAACTATTGGTGGAGATTCCGGAGGTGCTAGGTAACTTGTCTCAGGACCATAAGAAAATTGTCATCCTCTTTGTCCACTGTGAACCTGGTGTTTGCAATTAAGAGGTGCTCAACAAACTGCTGGGCAATGTGAATCGCTCTCCAGGCAGCATCTGCCCCATTTCCCACTTCTGCTCAAGAAGATGAGAATCACCATAAAGCCAGCGACAAATAACACTCAAGACAGATGTGGCTCCTGAAGCCATGGGAAGCCCCTCCTGGAATCACAAAAGCCTTACAGAGCCACCAACACAATTACAAGCCAAGATCTGATACCAAGAGTGTACTTCCAACAGCTGTTCTCTTCCACCTCCCAGCTTAAAAAGCTTTTTGATGGTCCTTTTTTTTTTTTAGCATAAAGCTCTCTTTTTTCCTCTGTAAGATAACAACTTACTATATTTCCTATTTACATTAATGACATGATCCTTTTAGAAAACTTGGAGAAATACATAATAATATAAAAGAAAACGGCAAAAGTCCTATTGGCCATAAAGTTCCCCTTTCCCCTCTTTCTAAAATAACACTGTGTTTTATATTTATGAAACAACATGTTCTTTTTCTAAACCCTTGGAGACAAAAGTAACCCATCAGGGGTTGAAATATAGTAAATTGCATATGAAAACATTGCTTCAACATGAGTCACTAAATGAAGCAGAGAAAAATACTTAAAAAATATATTCACCACTGGTTTTGAGGAAAAATAACTTTAAGATGAGAATGGTTGCTAGTTGATGGAATTTTTGAAGGAGACCTCTTGAACACTTAGATGGCTTTAGAGATGGATGAGCAGGGCAGTGGCTGCTTAGGATGTCTTTTCTACACCTCTGCCCCCTCCCCCTTTTCTTCTTAAGTTCCCTCTTCAGAGGAGAGAAAATGGTGAGAAGAGATACTTTCTTAAGATAACAAGGTAAGAACAAGAGATAGGAGATAGGAGAGGGGAATGAGATTAATGAAGGTAATTCATGTATGAAAAAGAGATTGAGAGCCTGGCCTGACAAAGCAAAAAGGCAAAGAAAAGGGAGCACAAGGCATAGGCCAACTGACGACAGGGAAGGGATGTTTCAGCCCCATCCCTGGAACTGCCCCAGATGACAGGCCCAACCCACAGTACTTAGAGGAGGAGCTGCCAAGGGAGTCTGCCCAGGTGAATGGACAGGAATTCTGGAAGACTGGTATCAGAGAACTTCAGGTGCCTTTCAACAGTGAATGGGAAGTGATATGACCAGAGCAGTGTTTTAGGAGGAATCATTATATCAAAACTGGAGCGGGGAAGGGGTGCAGATATCTAGATGTCATTGAGTCCTTTCAAACTCAAGGTTTCTGTCCTAATCCATGTCACATTCTGCTGTGTGCTGACTATACACAGTTCTCTCCATTGCAAGTGATCAGCTCCTTGTGCAAAAATAAAAATAAAACCAGAGGTAAACATATTCCTCAAATTGAACAATGGAGCAGTTTATGTTCCATTTCATGTTCAATGAAGAACTAACAACTGCTACACTAAACAACTTGGATGAATCTCACAAATGTAATGTTGAGAGAAAGAAGCCAGACATGTTACATGATTCCATTCCAATAAAGTTCGAAAACAGGAAAGCTGATTGATGGCATGAGACATCAAGACGGTGAGAAACAGGGCTGGTAAAGACCGGAAGCAAGTATGAGGGAGGTTTGTAGGGGCTGATAATGATCTATTCCCTGATCTAGGGGGTGGCACACAGATGTGTTTGAGGAAATTCCTTGAGAGATACACTTGTGATTTGTGCACTTTTCAACATTACCTTATACTTGAACTTAAAATTTTATTTTAAAAGTAAAATATTGGATCAAGGACAAAATTTTTAGGGGATTAAATATCACTAAGAGTGTGGAAGTTTTGAAAGAATAAAATTCATTTCATACTCATAGCTCCAGAGTAACATAATTTATGAATATCACAATCACATAGATCAATTATACCTCAATAAACCTGGAAAAGAAACTTTTAAAAAATGAGGTACAGCTAAATTTACTCATAAAGGATTCTGTTTTGTATATTCTGAGATCTGAAAAGAGGGAGGTAGAGAAGCAAAAAATCCTAAGAATACGCTTCCCTCCCAATTTTACTGCTTCGCCTCCCCTTCCCCATCCTGCATTTCACATCTCTAGAAGACACTGTGGATTGTTAGTCCCATTTCCCCAGAGTGTGCAATAATACATGAATGCCAAATTTACACTTGTGATGAAAATTTCATGGATAGCCCTTTACAAAGTAATTTTACATCAATTCTTCTTTCTTTCTTTAGGTATCTGGTTGCCTCAGTTAAAAAGAGTATCAAAAATACCACTTTTAATTTTAATCGTTGCCCCAAACTTGGATGGAAGGGGCTTGGTTGGGGTGGGGCAGGAAGGAGGGGAGATATCATAGATATTTATCAGACATTTTGCATGTCAGTTGGCCTCAGCATTATTTAAAACTGTTGAAATGTGGAAACCACTCAAGTGTCCATCAACAGATGAATAGATAAACAGTATATGGTATAAACATACAATGGAATATTATTCAGCCATAAAAATAATGCAATCCTGATACAGGCTGCAACATGGATGAATTTTGAAAACATTATGCTAAATGAAATAAGCCAGACACAAAAGGACTGACATTGTATGATTCTTCTTTTGTGAATTACCTAGAATAGTCCAATTCAGAGAGACAGAAAGTAAAACGGTGGTTGCCAAGGGCTGGGGGAGGGAGGGAGGAGGGAAGAGATTTTTTAGTGGGTATAGAATTTCAGCTTTGCAAGATGAGTTCTGGAGACTGCAAAACAATGTGAATGTACTTAACACTACTGACCCACACGTTTAAAAATGGTTAAGATGTTAGATTTTTATGTTGAAAAGATGATGAAAAAGTTCTGGAAATAGTGGTGATGGTTCACAACATTGAAAATATACTTAATGCCATTGAATCACATGCTTAAAATAGCTAAGTGGTAAATTTGGTTATGTGTATTGTACCACAGTTTTAAAAACATGGTTAGAATAAAACAGCACTGAATTGGAAGGTGGCTATCATCACACTTCTTGCTCCAGCAATGCACAGCCCCATCCCCTACTAACTCAGGGCACTGTAACCCCCTGGGAAATGTGTGTGTGCGGAGGAGCCATAAACAGCTTGTGCTTTTTGTAACCCTGCTCACCTGTGGGTAGGGGAGGACAGCCTTCTTGGATGCAGTTTCCCCAGTTCCACCTCTGTTTGAAAATCAAGTTCATATCCATAAATGTGATGTGGCAGGCCAGGTCTCACTAACGCAGGCGCCATCACAACTGTTTCAGTACTGACTGAGTGGTTAAGTTAAATATTAAAAGCCAGTGCCTTATACAAAGGCTAGAATGTAACAAAAGCACACCAAGAGTTTTGCCTAGGCCTTTCCTGGGCCTTAAAAGATGACAAAAATAATAGAGGAATTCTTAACAGGACCCATTTAGGATTAAACAAGTTTTATTGGGGGTGAAGAAACTTCCCAGGCCTCCATAAACAGGTTTACTGGGGCGTCTGAAGGAACTACCTAAACCTCCCTGATTTATCGGGAGACAAGATAAGGGTAATCACCCCAGCAGCTGGACCCATTTAGATTAAGTAAATTTACTGAGGCTCCAGAGGAATGTCTTCAGGACTCAGACCTTAGTTATAGATGAGAAGTTAATCACTTATATCTTTGGATGAATGCACACTTATATATACATAGACATATAGCTTAGAAGCTATATAAGCTCTGGAAAACTTTGTAATTTTGAATTGGTTTGGCAATAATTTCCAGGCCTTCTCCCTGTAACCAGTTACAGAAATAAAAACTGTCTTCCTCCCCAGTTCATCTGCATATTGTTATTGGGCCACGAGAAATAGCAGCCCAACCCTCAGTTTGGTCCTGGAACAATGTTAGCCTCATATATTAACTTTGAATTTGTATTTCATTTGAGGTTTTTACAAGATAAACAATGTTAGATGGAGCTAGTTGTGGGTCTAAAAGCTAACCTAATCATTCATTCAACAAACATTTATTGAGCACCAACTTTAAGGGGACCTTCAACTGAACTAAGGAGAGTAAGACAATCCTTGCCTTCGAGGGGTTATTATCTAGCTGAGAGATGAACTTCTCAATAAGTAAATGTGCTAGCACACATCACAGCTGTTTGAGTCTATGCAGGCCTGAAGAGGCAGAAATCTATCACAGGCTCAGTGTTGGGCAAGTTTTCTAGTCAGTGTTGAGTCACTTTTAATTGTGTTGATTCACTGCTTCCTCTGTTAATTACTCACTCCGTGAATTACCATCAAAATGCTAACATGCACTGAACTACATATGTCTAGGCTCTGACTAAAAGAAATGTATTTAGAGGGGAAACTATGGTCAATGTCGTGGATTTCAATAGAGCAACATTTTAAGAGAACCCTAATGCCAATTTGAATGTTTTCTGCCTATATAGATTGGCTATTACATACTGGCAAGATAAACTCCAAGCTGGCTTTCCACTTCTGTCATCAACCTAAGACTTGTGATTTGCTTTAACTCCCCTACCTATACTTAGGACACAGGGAATAAAAATTGTTATCATGAGCCAAAATGAAATCACCATAGGCAAAGAGTGATTTACCTGAGCGTCTGAATTAAATTCTCCAAAGCTGAAGAGCCTGGACCTTAATTGCAATTCTGCTGCTTTCTCCTCTTCTCTCACACAGTTAGCTTTAAGCATTTTCCCTTGCTCCAAAAGAAACTCTATGTTGCTATTTCTATTGCAAAAGAAGAAAGAGACCTTCATCTGAAATTTGGGGTTAGTGAAATAGCCATCAGTCAGGGGCTTCAACACTTTCTAGATCATGTGAGCCAAATACAAGTCTGTATTTGAAGACATTGCCAAAGTACATGCAATTTTTCAAGTTAAAATGAGAAAAGTCCAGCACAAATGCTGCTTTTTCACTTCCATTGGAAGGCATTTTCTCTTCTGCTTTTGTGGTTCCCTTTGAGTTCCCCCAAATAGCAGCAGAGCTGAGGCATCAGGAACCCAGCGTTCTCAAGCATGGCTGATAATCAGAATATCTGGGGAGCCAAGAGGGAAAATATAGACTCCTGACTCCCTCACCTAGAGATTCTGATAAGATCTTCTGGAGGTAGATTCTATAGATCCCCCTTTCCTGCCCACCTGCACCCACCTTGTCCCAGAAAATCTTATTGTGGGGATGGGTGGAGGGCTACCATACACTGCGAGGATTGGAAAAGAAACAAGGATTAAAAAGTCTCAGAAATGGTAATGGGTAGCTGTGAGATAATGATTTTTAGGTCCCTACCTTCTGTTTGTTTTGAAGTTAAATGTAGTTTGTCCTGTTGTTTAAAAAGATTGCCATCTTCTGGCCCAGAAAACTGTTCTGAAAAAGGTTCTACACGTTTTTGTAATGAGTAGATATAAAGATCTATTCTCTGTAATTCAACTCTTTTTCAAGTTTGTAATATTGTATGTTTTTTGATGAGGAAGGAAATTTGTGAGGCATCAAATCCATCTGCTTTCCCCTGACAGGAATCCTTTCTATAATCACCCTAAGATATTGATAGGAACTTTGTAAAATGATATAATATTTAATCTCAAAAATTATTTTTCTGAGAGTCACAGCCAAGAAAAATACATTTATTGGGCTGGGCACGGTGGCTCATGCCTGTAATCTCAGCACTTTGGGAGGCCGAGGTAGACGGATCACAAGGTCAGGAGTTCGAGACCAGCCTGGCCAACATGGGGAAACCCCATCTCTACTAAAAAAATTAACCGGGTGTGGTGGTGCACGCCTGTAATCCCAGCTACTCAGGAGGCTGAGGCAGGAGAATAGCTTGAACCCAAGAGGCAGAGGTTGCAGTAAGCTGAAATCACGCCATTGCACTCCAGCCTGGGCAACAGTGTGAGACTCTGTCTCAAAAAAAAAAAAAAAGAAAAGAAAGGAAAATACATTTATTAGCATTATCATTCACAGCATGATTTAGTAAAGGAAATGACAGCTAGCCAAGTGGTAGGGTAAAAACTATATTAGACAAAAGTTAAGGCAAGAGGTACCATTTTAATTTTTTTTAGTCTTTTTTCAAAGCATGTTTTATTATTACTAGCTTGGAAAATATGTTGGCGATTGAAAGGAAGTAGGGACAAAATTAAAGCCAGTCTGTTCTGTGTAAATATGACATCTACCTTTTACACTCCACAATGTAAACTGTTAATAAAACCCCAGCCTACGCTCACAGAGACCACAGGGAAGAGCTACACGTGAATGAGTTGGACCCAGGCTCTGGTTAGAAATTAATGGAATAAATCTACTTGTTTATAATGACTTACGTTTTATCCTGTATAATTTTTTCTCTTTCGTTTACCTCTTCAAGATTTTCATCTACATCTTGGGAATATTGAAACAAAGTAAGATTCTGCTCTTCCAGCTCTCTGAGGACTTGAAGTAACTCCTCTGGTTCTTTGAAATAAAGCACTGGCTCCTAATTAACCAATAATGAAGAATATAATCCACTTAAAACTATGCTACCTATACACAGGCAACTTATCTTGAAAATACAGTGGGGTAAAGGAAGATGGTTGATGGAAACAGATGCTTGGTGCTGTAAAGAAAAATTACCACTGAGACAAAGGATCTCTTAGCAAGGCAGTCTTTACTTCTTGCAGAAAGTTTACTCTCTTGTGGCAAGACTGCTGGCGAGAGTACCCTTTCTGCAGGAAGTAAAGATTGCCTTACTAAGAGATCCTTTGTCTCAGTACTGACTTTTTGCAGTATCAAGCATCTGTTTCCAACAACGGTTCTGAGGAAGAGGGGAACACAGGTAGGGAATTATATGGGAAACTCGCCTATTTCCAAGTGAGAGCTGGCCCTCAGGATGAGCACATTTGAAGTGTTGTCGGGAGACATGGGTATTGGAGAAGGGAAGGGAAGAAAAAAGGAAGAGGGTGAGGAAAAGAAGGAATAGAGCAGAAGAGGAGGCAAGTGCAGGATAAAGGGAAAGGGAGAAGGAATAGAAGAAAGATAACAGGAGGCTGAGTAAAGTCATTTGAATTTATATTTCCTAAACTTTTAAGATAAAGAATGTATTACCTTAAACATTTTTAAAAAAATGACTTGGGCATTTATACACCCATGTTCCTCATTATTTACAATAGCCAAAACATGGAAGCAACCTGAATATCCATCAGTGAGTGAATGGATAAAGTCAGTGGAGTATACACATACAATGGAATATTACTTAGGCTTAAAAAGGAAAGAATCCTGTCATATGCTATAACACGGATGAACCTTGGGTACAGTATGCTAAGTGAAATAAGCCAGTCACAAAAAGACAAATACTGAGTGATTCCACTTCTATGAGGTATCTAAAATAGTAAAACTCTTAGAAACAGAATGTAGAATGGCATTTGCCAGGGGCTATGGGAGGGGGAAAAGAGGAATTGTTTAATGAGTATAGTTTCTGCTTTGCAAAATCAGAACATTCTAGAGATCTGTTGCTTATAGTTGACATTACTGTACTGCATGCTTAGAATGGCTAAGATGGTAAATTTTTATATGTTTCTTTGCCACAATTTTTTTAAAAAGATGGGTAAGGTATGTGATATACAACAATGGATGGTATTTGTTGTCCCTTTTGAGTTTCTGTGGTTGCATTTAGGGTGGAGTTAGCTCAGAGTCAATCTTGCAGCAATAAAGGTCTGTTTTGTTGCAGGCATATTTATTTTACGGTCCAGCTACCCAAGATATCTTAAGTCCCAATAAAATGCAATCAGAAAGTGGCTATTTTTGCAGGAAGATTATGTGTGTGTGTGTGTGTGTGTGTGTGTGTGTGTATACACACACATATATGTATATCTTAAATTATTACTTTCTAATATTTATTTGTAATAAAATATCTGATGACAAAGATAGATTATACATCCAACTGGAGAATAGTATCAAAATTATATTTCTTTCTGGAAGGTTTGTGCAATATTTTGAATAAAATATTTTCATTTCAAAAGAATAAATGATTGTCAATACTTTTTACCAAACACAATATTTAAATCAAGAAATATAATCTGGTTACCAAATCAAAGTCCATTTCATCATCTAAAAGGAATTCTAAACTGTCTTCTGAACTGAAACTTTCAGCCAGTCTGTAAAAGAAAAAGAAAATGTCTGATTTGTGAGCCATTTTCTGTCAACAGATTTGCATTCCTTTCTAAATTGTCTTTGGAACCTGACTGTAACATAATTATTTTCAATAGCAGGTTTAGCCTTTTAGGCAACTGCTGATTGCCGAAATCAGTGGATCCCATGATTATAGAAAAGAAAATTGGATTCAATCCCACACAAAGCTGACATACACAAACAATGAGACTACATGGGAGAGCCATACCATATGGTACCAATTATTTGAGGTGCATCTATAAAGTAAGGTAACTTTATTTTTAAAGAAACACATGACAGCCTACATTGCCTCATCCATTTGTTCCTGTTAATGCATTCTTCTTGAGAATCTAAACGTGCTCTACTGCTCAAAACGAAAGCTGTATCAGTCTTCTGGCTATCCCCAAGTAAGGTAATCCTTCTCTCTTTAAAAGCAGATTTACTTATCAAAATATCTTCCAGTCAGTCTGACAAAATGTTGGTTGGGGTGATGGACAATGAGGTACCTCCTTAAAGCATAATCATGTGGCTTGGAAAGTGGCTCCGGAAACATGCTTTAAGAAAGATAAATGGAAACTGATTGGAATATCAAAGAAGCAGGGATAGGGAGAGTAAGTTGGCTGTTGGTGTGATCTAGGTCATTACACTTTTAGATAGAGGGCAGTGATGATGGCAATGATGAGTAAGTGTGTGGGGAGGGAGGAGAATTTAGAGATATACGGAAGAATGAAATCATGGGAACCAATAATAGAAAAGGCTCCTGGGGCCATAAGAGAAGAGACAGAGATAACTCCAACATTTGTGGTCTGGAGCCTGGAAAAATGGAGGTAGCACTCACAGAAAGGAAAATGGCTTATAAATGGGGATAAGAAAAAGATTAATATATGCTTTATTCATGCTGAGCTTGAGGGGACAAAATACACACCTGGAGCTGCCTTTTGAGCAGTTGGAAAGAAGGTGCAGGAAAACAGAAAGGGCCATGGACATAGATGAATTTTAGGGAAACATACACTGAGAAAGCATTTGACATTACAGTCTACCCTTCTCTGCTCTTGGGTTGAGCAACATCACTTTCTAGTCCCTCTCTTCCCACCTCTCTGATACTTTTGTGGTCTTTTTGGGCTCCTCCTCTACATAAATGTCTGCTACTCCTCAGCCTTCTTCCCTCCTCCTTCTACCCATTCTTTTAGGGAGACCTCATCCCTTTCATGGATTCAACCACTGCTAATACACTAATGACTCTCTTTTTCTTGAGCTCTAGATTTTAATGTCCAACCTCCAACTGGACATCAATAACCCACATGGCTGTCTCATAGGGAGCTAAAACAAACATCCAAGATCAAACTTCCTCATGCGGGCCTGCTCCTCTTACTGGGTTCCCAATATTATTGGATGGCAAGACCATGTACCCAGTTGCTACACTGGAAATCTGGGAATTATCCATAACCACTCTGTTCTCCTAACACATCCCTCAGTCTTTACATAAGCCTTTCAAAGTCCTGTCGATGCCACTTCCCTGCTGTCTCTCACAGCCTTTCCTTCTTCATTCCCGATGCCATTATCTGGTTTAGGCAGTCCAATCTCTCTCTCACCTGAATTGTGACAATAGGCTCTTAACTGGCCCTTGTGCCACTAATTTTGTCCTCCACCATTTCATTCTCTAAAATACTGCCACATCCATCTTTCTAAAGTGCAAATAGGATTGGGTCTCTATCACACTCTTGCTTAAAACATTCAGTGTCTCCCCAGGGCCCTTGGGACAAAGCACAGGCTGCTTAGATAGCATCACCACCTCCCTGCTCATGGTGCAGTGCCCATGCACTGCTTGAGCCTCTCCCACTTTTACCCAGAATGATAAACCAACCGTTTTGAACAGAGCCAAGCTCTGTCATCTCTGTACCAGAAAGCACTTCCTCTTCCAGATCTTGTCTTCACTAACTCCTCCTCCTCTTATAGACTCAGCTTAGAGGCCACCTGCTCTGGAGCACATTCACTGATTCTGCCCTTGCCCTCCCATCCCCTCACCTTTCTTCTGGGTTAAGAGTCCTACCTTTGCATGTCTGTAGCACTCTGGGCTTATCCTTCTAATGACATTATCACATTGTATTGCAATCAACTTATCTGTCTTCCTAAATGGTAAGCCCCTTGAAGGCAGAGACTGTCTTTTATTTACCGTTAGGGCACTCAATAAATATTTGTTGAATGAATGGATGAGACTAGGAGAGGGGTGAGCTTTCTGAGGGAACGAATGTGGTCTCTGCATGTTACTGTGTGCATCTAGATGCAGAAAAGGCATTTGGCAAGATTCAACACTCATTTGATAAAAACTCTCAGGCAAACTGGAACAGAGAAGAACTTTCTTAACTTGATAGAGTGTCTACATCTACAAAAATCCTCCAGCTAACATTGTACTTAATGGTGAAACCTGAATCCTTTCAAGACTGGGAACAAGGCAAAGATATCTGCTTCCTCCTCCACTCTTATTCAACATTGAAAATCCTACCCATTGCAATAAGGCAAGAAAAAGAGATAAAAGGCATACAGATCAGAAAGGAAGAAATAAAGCCATCCATATGTGCAAATGACATAATGGTCTACATAGAAAATTCAAAGGAATCTTTAAAAACAAAACAAAACTCTTGAACTAATAAGTGAGTTCAGTATGGTCAAGGTATATAAGATATAAAAATACAACAATCAATTGTATTTCTATACATTAGCAATGACTGCAAGGACACCAAAATAAAAAGTACAATACCATTTATAATTGCTCAAAAAGAAAAGACAGAAAAATATTTTGGTAAAAATCTAACAAAACATGTATAGGATTTGTAAGCTGAAAACTATAGAAGGCTGAAGAAATGGAAGAAGAGCTAAACAAATGGAGAGGCAGACAGACTGTGTTTATGGATGGGAAAATGTAACATAGTAAAGATATCAATTCTCCCCAAATTGATATACAGGTTTGTGTTAGTTTCCTAGGGCAGATGTAACAAATAGCAGCTTAAAGCAACAGCAGTTTATTCTGTCACAGTTCTGGAGGCTAGAAGTCAAAAATCAGGGTGTCAGCAGGTCATGTTCTCTCTGAGAGGTCCAGGGAAGAATCTATTAATGCCTTTCTGTTAGCTGCTCGTGTTGCCAGCAGTCCTTGGCTTGCAGCCGCATCACTTCAATTTCTGTCTCTGTCATCACATGGCATTCTCTCTGTGTTTCTGTGTCTCCTCTCGTAAGGACACCAGTCATACTGAATTAAAGGTCTACCCTAATGACCTCATCTTAACTTGATTACACCTGCAAAGCTCTTTTTTTCCAAATAAGGTCATTTTCATAGTACCATGGGTTAGGAATTCAACACATCTTTGTGGGGGACAAAATTCAACCCATAACAAGGCTTAACACAATTCTCATCATAATTCCAGAAAGATTTTTTTGTAGATATAGATAAGATTATTTTTTAATTTATATGAAAAGAAAAAGGAGCTGGAATAGCCAACACAGTTTTGAAAAAGAGAAATTACATAAGAAGAACCAGTCTCCCTGACTTTAAGACTAATAGCTACAGGCCATTTCCTGTTCCCTGTGTTGTGTCTTGGAGTCTGGAACAATGAAGACCTCTGTGCTCTTAGGCAGGCCCTTCCTCTTTTCTCTATTGTTTTGGAATTCTTCTGGACTCGACTCAGTCCTAAGACACAGATCTTCAGGGGATAAAGAAGACAATGTTTGGACTGTAGCAATGACTGAGTTGACTACTGTTGGCCAAGGTCACTGTCTGACTTGCATTAGTTTCAACGTGTTCTGATGATTGGTTGTTAGCTAGAATGGAAATAAGCCCCTTTGATAACAACACGGAAATTAGAATTGGCGACATACACCTGGGAGTTAACTGTCCTGTAACAAGACTGTTGCCATTTAACTATGAGTTTTCTTATCCTGTCACTTCTTGTGGGATCAAGAAAATTAGTTCCAAAGAAATGATGTTGCTGTATTATCAGAGATCAGTTACAGACCAATGCTGCTTACTACTATAAATTTCCAGTGGTTTGCTTTGTAAAGAGGCTTGTAAAGAGGCTTAAATTCCCATCTATGATGCATTTCGGAATGAATGGGTTTGATACCTTGAAAGATATCACTTAAAACACAGGAAGAACAAGAGTCATCAGCTCCCACACAAAGTAAAACATGTGAACCTAATTTTAGCAGTGTTAATAAAGAGCAGTTATCCACAAATGACTGCATCAATAATGCCTGTGTCATAACATCCTCTCTTCCCTAAGGCATGGGAGCAAGTGGTACATACTTGTCTGGGAACCAGTTCCATTAATACTATTGTTGTATCTGTCCAAAGATAAGCAGCACTATGTTACCAGTTTCACTACTTCTGGAGTTTTGGATAACATATCTAAACTGTGATATTTACACTTTTTAATGAGTTAATTTTAAGTGTAATTGGCAGTTTAACTTCGTATGTGAAATCAAGGTCATACATAATAAAACTTGCCTATACTAAAAAAAAAAAAGACTAATCGCCACAGTAGTCAAGATCATGTGGCAGGACAGCCACACAGATCAATGGAACAGAATTGAGAATCCAGAAATAGGCCCCAACAAATAAGTCTAAATCATTTTTGACAAAGGTGAAAAAGCAATTCAAAGGAAGAAGCCACGTCAACAAAATGGTGCAGGACCAATTGATAAACACAGGCAAAAAAACACCACCGCCACAATCTAAACCTCACATCTTATGCAACATTAACTCAAAATGGAAAATGGATCTCAAACTTACACGTAAAACTATAAAAAACAATCTCAAAATGAACATTTAATTACAAAAAAAAAGTGATTGCCAAATGCCACAGACGTGATGTCTAGAATTCAGAGGGTGCCTAGAATTCACAGCAAAATGTTTCTGTTACCCTCAGTGATTGTCATGATACTGTGCTGCTGGCCCAGATCCCTTCCTCTGGGCTGGTGTGCTCCTCTCAGGCATCAACATATTTTCTTACAGAAGCTTTCTTGGGGTAGAAAGGATTGAGAATGAGGGACTTCTGAAATAATGAGTACAAATGAGTGAACAATTAAATGAGGAGGGGAAAAAACAAAAAATACCTTATGATCCTATCGCAGAAATTTTGAATCACATGGTAAAATTGCAAACACACAGGCTAACAGAATAGCTTAATGAAATATAGGGCAGTGGATTCTGAGGAGCAAAGCCCCGAGATGCAGGGGGCAGAAAGTTTTTGCAAATAATAGCTGTAGGTACTTAACAAAGAATGGAGAGAGGCCTGTGAGAGCTCAGGAGTACACAGAAATGGCACCACCACCTCCGATATCTCTTACAACAGTTATGGGTACATGACACATATGTTGAGGAAAGGCTAAAAGTTATTTACTGAAAACCATTCTGTTTCCAAGGGAGTTAGTCAAGGATATACTATACTTTGATTTCTTTTTCTCTGGGGTGCGAGTAGGGCTTCTGCTTGGCTCTGCTGTTCAGAATGTCCAGGTGAAGTCCATGCCGTTGGTGATGGTGGAGTGAAAAGAAGTAACATGGAATTAGAAATAAGCCCTTGCACTTGGTGCAAGTTATTCATTTTTCTGCACAAAGATGCCTGTTACTTCTTTTTTTTAAAAAAAAAATTATTATTGGAATGATAATTGCACAGAAAATGGAGGCCATTTATTCTACTGAAAAGAATAAACTGAAAGGCACACACTGTTCTACATGCCTCAGGCAAAGATAACGGTTTTGGCTTTTCCCTCCAGAACCTTACTGTCTGTTACTATATATTACTCACCCCATTGTAGTGTGTAGTTCTGGGGTACAGAACTATGCACTATTTGTCTTTGTGTACATGGGGTCTTGAAGAGTGCCTGAAACATTTATGTCTCCAATAAATTCATGGTGAATAAAGGAAAGAAGGAGAAAAGATGGATGAAGAACCAATCAGATGGGTCCCATCACCATCTTAAATTATTGTCTCAGCTTTTGAGCTGGTACCCTAACACGTACCACTAAAAAGTGTGGTTAAGAGGGATTATTTAAACTGAGAAACTTCTAGATTTCAAAGACATGGGAACACTGAAACCACCTCCCACTCCCTCTACCTGACCCCTGCCTCCACACCCTACTCCAGATCCTCCAACAGGCAAAGTAATATGTCTTAAATAACTGGGGTCCAAAGTGGCCTCACAACCCAAAAGAATTTACTTTTCCAATCAGCTGGCCAGATGGATGCACAAGGCTTCAGGCTCATACCAGGGGCATTTCTGGACAGGCAACTTGTATTCCTAACCTTTATCCCACCACTAAATACATCCCAAGGTTGTTAGCAGGATAAAGGAGCAAAGGAGTGCCCAGGAGTCAGCCTGTATTGGGGGCTGCAAACTGGGATGGATACAGGGCGGGGCAGGTAAAGGAGTGGAATGGACCCAGTAAGGACACAGCAACTGGAGAGATCAGTCCCCTCAGGGGAAAATTCCCAGCTTGACCCCAGACTTCAGATCTTGTGGTTTTCAAGAGAATACAGAAATACAGATTTTTAAAAAATGACATCTGTTTTTTTTTAAAATTTATTATTATTTTTTTGAGACAGGGTCTCACTCTGTCGCCCAGGCTGGAGTGCAGTGGCGCCATCACTGCTCACTGCAGCCTCAACTTGCCGAGCTCAAGTGATTCTCCTACCTCAGCCTCCTGAGCAGCTGGGACTACAGGCGTGCACCACCACATCCAGCTAATTTTTGTATTTTTGGCAGAGATAGGGTTTCACCATGCTGCCCAGGCTGGTCTTGAACTCCTGGGCCCAAGTGATCCACCTGCCTCAGCCTCCCAGAGTGCTGGGATTGCATGTGTGAGCCACCGTGCCTGGCCTACATGTGCTGATTTTTGAACATTGACTACCAAGCCAAACTACTCCAAAACACTGGGGCCAGATAGCACAGCTCAGTGGGCCAAATCTCTGGTCTGAATTTGTGATGCAGAGTGGGAGGAGGAGGGTCATTCCACTTGGAAGGGATAGTGATAGTGAAGGACTTCTCAGAATTGATGGTGGGTAGGTTAGAGCTACCTCGGTTCTAAACTAATCCTTTTCCCAAGGGTTAATCTCTGAGTCACTGGCCAAAGGCAGTCACCTGGTTGCAAATGGCCAGGTTTTCTGGGCCCTGGGAGTGGGCCTGCCAACAGCAGCAGAAGGCAGGACTGTACCAGAGAAACGAGGGGCGCAGCTCGGAGGGACTTCAGGACATGTGCTGGTCAGCCAGGGGATGGCTCAGGGGACTTCTTCCTCTGATCTCTGTCTATTCTATCCATTCGCACACCTCTTGGCGTTTTGTGATGACATGAGAGAGAGAACCAGAACCCCTGGCTGCTAAGATTGAGGGTGGGGTGGACACAGCCCTCTGTTTTCCAGGTTGGCTGTAGGCCTCTATCTCCACTTTGAGATGGACACATTCTCAGGTTTTACTTTCGTGAGTCCCAAATCTCCTTTTACCTTGGCCGTCTCCAACCTGAGAAGCATCTTCTGAAAGGACAGCTGTCTCCTCAGATTCCTCAAGCATGCCTTCCTTTTTACTTGAATGTAATGATAACTCTAGAAATGGAAAATGAAGAGGAGAGAAAAAGAGAAAGATGGGTGGGGGGCGGGGAAACACTTCTGAGAAAGAGAGCTTTGTCTCAGGGTGAAGATAGAGTTACTGTCAAAACTTCCAGGGACAGAAATAGAAGGTGGAGACGTCGTCAACCAGCACATGCAATACGCAGACGGTAAGGGCTGGTCCCTGGGATAGGAGGATGGGTGAGAACTGACCGGTGGGGTGCTAGGAGGTCTCCGTTTTCAACGTCTGTCTGTCCTGACTCCTAAAATCCCAAATGTTAGCTATTCAAGCCTCTGGACTGACAGACTTAACTAGATTCTGAACATTCTCTATTTAGATGATGAATTCAGAAGAACTGAATCCTTTTTTTATTTTTTTTCTTTGAAGCAGAGTCTTGTTCTGTTACTCAGGCTGGAGTTCAGTGGCACCATCACAGCTCACTGCAGCCTTGACCTCCTGGGCTCAATCCATCCTCCCACCTCAGCCTCCTGAGTATCTGGGATTACAGGTGTACACCAGTATGCCTGGCTAATTTTTGTATTTTTTTTGTAGAGATGAGGTTTCACCATGTTGCCCAGGCTGGTCTTCAACTTCTAGGCTCAAGCATTCCACCTGCCTTGGCTTCCCAAATTGTTAGGATTACAGGCATTAGCCACCACACCTGGCCCCAGAAGGACTGAATCTTAAGTTGTTGAATGCAAGTACTTCTTGGGTTTTTTCCACCATTTAGCTTTAACCAAATGTTATCCTGCTCAACGCTTTACACATATGACCTAATTTAATCACACTTGGCACAGTGAGAGAGGTAGGGAACCGAGCAGGGAAACCATTAGCAGTGTGTTGGTAAAGGTTTAACAATCAACTCTCTTAAAAGCCAACTCCCCCTGATTTATAGTTTGCCAATTTCTGTGGAGTAAATTCTCCTATCCCGGAGTAGTGGCATCAGTTCTCAGCTGGGCTCCCCCTGGCTCCCCATCCCTGCACTGAATCCTGGAAACTCTCCAGGAAGTAAGCGGAGGCAATCCTAGGGCTCACCTCCCTGGTTTTCCCTCTTCAAGGGATCACTCAGCTTTGCTGTTTGATGTCCAATGTCTGAAAATTCCTGTTTCATATGCCAGTTTTTCAGGCAAGAGGATATGTCTGGTCTGGTTACCTCAGTGTTAGTTGAAAGTGCAAATCATTCCCTTTGATTTGTGACCCCGCTTTCACTTATTACATCTCTTTTTTTTTTTTTTTTTTTGAGACAGGGTCTCGGTCTGTTGCCCAGGCTGGAGTGCAGTGGTAGGATCATGGCTCACTGCAACGTCCTCCTTCTGGGCTCAAGCAATCCTCCCACCTCAGCCTCCCTACTGGTAGAACTACAGTTGCGTGCCACCACACTCAGCTAATTTTCAAATTTTTTGTAGAGACGAGGTCTCACTATGTTGCCCAAGCTGGTCTCAAACTCCTGGCTCAAGCAATCCTCCCTCCTTAGCCTCCCAAAGTGCTGGGATTATAAGTGTGAGCCACTGCACCTGGCTTAAATTCTTATATATATGTAATGGGACCCATATCTGGTCCATTTAGCTGACCTAATGCCAGTACATGACTGTTTCGATTACTGAGACTCCATGATATTAAATAAAAGTTTAAAGGATTTGTAATCCTCCTCCCATTACCTTCCTAATTCAAAAGTATTTGTTTATCTTTCTGGATGAACCTTCAGATTATTGTGCAAACTTCTCTCCACCCAAGACCCAATTCCCTGACACATTTTTGGTAACATTTTAATTATAATTCCATAAAGCTTATACATTAGTTTTAGGAAATTTGGCAACTTTATAATATCAGTCTATCCGAAAACATGACATAGTTTCTACTTCTCAAAGCTACAGGTCACGCACATTAAGGTTATTGTTGTTTTCTTAGATTTAATTTCCTTGTATGTTTCCTTCCTTCCTCCCTTCCTTCTTTTCCTTCCTTCCCTCCCTCCCTTTCTCCCTCCCTGCCTCCCTCCCTCTTTCCTTCCTTCCTTCTCCTCTTTCTTTTGCTTTCTTCTTTCCTTCTTTTTTTGAGATAGGTTGTTTTCTTAGATTTAATATCCTTGTTTTCTTTTCTCTTCCCTCCCCTCCTCTCCTCTCCCCTCCCTTCCCTTCTGTTTCCATTTTCTTAGATTTAATTTCCTTGTTTTCTTGCCTTACTTTGCTCTGCCTTGTCTTCCTTCCTTCTTTCTTCACCTTCCTTCTTTCTTTCCTTCCTTCCTTCCTTCCTCCCTCCCTCCCTTGCTTCCCTCCTTCCCTCCTTTCCTTCCTTCCTTCTTTTCTCTTTCTTTCTTTCTTCTTTCTTTTTCTTTCTTTCTTTCTTTTCTGACAGCGTCTCACTCCTGTCACCCAGGCTGGAGTGTAGTGGTGTACACATGACTCACTGCAACCTCGACTTCCTGGGTTCAGGCGATCCTCTCACCTCAGCCTCCGGAGTAGCTGGGAGGTACGCATCACCATGCCCAGCTAATGTTTTGTTTTGTTTTGTTTTTTTGTAGAGAAAGGGTTTTGCCATGTTGTCCAGACTGGTCCCAAACTCCTAGGCGCAAGTGATCTGACTGCCTTGGCCTCCCAGAATGCTGGAATTACAGAAATGAGCCATCATGTCCCACCTTCTTTTGTATTTTCTAATTAATAAAGTTGGTTTACTTAGATTAATGTGTTAGGTTAAAAAAAATAAATAAATAAATGACAGCCAAGCCGGGCAGATCACGAGATCAAGAGACTGAGACCAGCCTGGCCAACATGGTGAAACTCCATCTCTACTAAAAATACAAAAATTAGCTGGGTGTGGTGGTGCACACCTGTAATCCCAGCTACTCGGGAGGCTGAGGCACAAGAATTGCTTGAACCTGGGAGGTAGAGGTTGCAGTGAGCCGAGATTAATGTCATTACACTCCAGCTCTGGGTGACAGAGTGAGACTCCATCTCAGAAAACAAAACAAAACAAAAAAACCACATAAATGACTTTGTGTCTGTTTAAAGAATCCTTTAATAAAATCAAATAATCTCTCAGGTTTTTAGAGGGGATTTCTAGATATGCTACCATATCAGTTGCAAATAATGTATTTTCTCTTTCCTCATGCATATATTTTTATTGCTTTATGCTACACTTTGGATATTTGACCCTCCAAATCTCATGCTGGAATTTGATCCGCAATGTCAGAGGTGGGGCTTAGTGAAAGATGCTTAGGTCGGGGGGTAGACCCCTTGTAAATGGCTTGGTGCAATCCTGATAGCAATGAGTGAGTTCTTGCTCTCTTAGTTCCCACAAGAGCTCCTTGTTGAAAGAGCCTGGCAGCTGCTCCCCTCCCATGTGCTTCTCCTCACACCATGTGGTCTCTGCACACGTTTCCCTTCTGCCATGAGTGGAAGCAGCCTGAAGCCCCTGCCAGAAATAATGCTGGCGCCACACTTCTTGTACAGCCAGCAGAACTGTGAACCAAATAAACCTCTTTTCTTTATAAATTGCCCAGCCTTAAGTGTTCCTCTATAGCAACACAAATGGACAAAGAGACTTTATATCTGAATAGCCCAAGTTTCTAAATTAAGGATATACAATAACAGAGATTGTGAAAATCTTTGTTTAGGTTCTGCTTTTTAAAAAATCTATTTAAATAAATAACAAATAAACATTGAAGCAGATTATTTTAGAGTTAAGGATATTTACTTCAGGAAAGTTGAGAATGAGTAACTTACTTGTTAATATTTTGGGGTGGATGATATATGCTTTACTTTTTGACACCTGTGCTCTTTTTAGTACTTGCTGGATTTGCCAATGTTTTGGAGACAATTGCAGCAGAAAAATACCATATTTCATGTACTCCTTGAGGAGGAATTCTGTTTTTGCTATTTCACTACTCAAAAGAAACAAAGATATGATTAGGTATATCTATGCGAAAGCATGTTCATGAAAAAGAATTTTTACAAAATTATATCTCTTATGTACTTGAATTAATAATTTAATTATCAAAAAGGATAAATATGGCCATAAAATATGGGCTTCAGTGAAATATGAAACGGGATGAAAGAAAACGCTAGGAATGCTGTTTAAATAAAACATGTCCAAGGATATGCACACATAGAATTGACATGATAGTTTTACCCGACTTATTTATTATTTCTGAGGGAAACACTGTATTAAGTTTTAGACATAGGGAGAAATTAGAAGGTAGCAAAAGGGCCAGGTGCGGTGGCTCATGCCTGTAATCCCTTGGGAGGCCAAGGTGGGTGGATCACCTGAGATCAGGAGTTCAAGACCTGCCTGGCCAACATGGTGAAACCCCGTCTCTACTAAAAATACAAAAAATTGGCCAGGCACCGTGGTTTACGCTTGTAATCCCAGCACTTTGAGAGGCCGAAGCAGGTGGATCACTTGAGGTCAGGAGTTCAAGACCAGCCTGGCCACCATGGTGAAATCCCATCTCTACTAAGAATACAAAAATTAGCCAGGCATGGTAGCGGGTGCCTGTAATCCAAGCTGCTCAGGAGGCTGAGGCAGGAGAATTGCTTAAACCCAGAAGGCGGAAGTTGCAGTGAGCTGAGATCATACCACTGTACTCCAGGCTGGGAGACAGAGCGAGATTCCATATCAAAAAAAAGAAAAAGGAGAAGGTAGCAAAAGATGGTACATTTGTAAGGAGAAGAAAGAAACTAACATTTAATGAGCATCTACTACTATAGGCAGGACACACTACAGACACAAGCTTATCCTCGGGCCAGCACTTTAAAATAGGTACTGTTATTCTTATCTTGGAAAGGAGATGTAAATGGTAGAACCAGTACTCAAGCCTAGGTCTGTCTGACTCAGATGCCCAAGCTCTTGCCAATACTGAGTGACTTGGACCAACAGCCTTTGCCCAGCTTCACACTGTGTGACAGTATTATGTTAGAAAGTGGATGAAGACGGATGTTAAAGTAACAAAAAAGGCCCACTTGAAAGGGAGCTCCCAATCCTTTATCTTTCAGGGCCTTCGTTACTCATACCTTCACCAATACTCTTATCAAGAGTACTTCATATCCATGTTCTCAGCTTTAATACTTCTGTCAGAGCCTTCCTTCAGTCCTGGTGTGAGAGTGATTTTCAAGGGTCAGTAAATGGCTGCCTCACGCATCACCAGTTGGAAGAATTGATGGGAGCCTTTCATTCTACCACTGCCTTGGTTTTAGATTCAAATCCTCCCAGATATGCTACAAAGAACACTGGGTGACAATTGGCTGGAATGATACAGCTTCCAAGCAAAAGCTTCAGAAGATGCTCCCCTTCCCGTTCTAACACTACCTATAGGGGAGGACTTCTGGGGCCATCTTGAGCCCATAAAGAGAGACGAGCACCTGCTACCCTCACTTCACTGCAAGCTTGTTTTTCATGATCTCCTGCACCCTTCTAGGAAGATGTGACACATAAATGATCAAAAATTCTCTTCGGCAAGGGTGTTCGGAGGATTTAACTCGGTGGCTATTGTGCATAAATGCGGTGGTTTGCCCAAAAATAGAGGCTGCTACTCTAGCTCTAGAAATATTCTACAAATGGATAGAATCTGCTAGTTGCATTAGGGGGTGAAAGAGAGAAGGAAACTCTCCATCTTGATGTAGTGTCAGCTTTAGGCTCCTAAAACAGAAGAGCATGCTGTAGCCAGAATGTAAAACACACATTCTGTCAGTGCAGTTGGTTTCAGAGAAACCATCATCCAGTTCATTTGCTTCATTTCAGACTAGCTTGTCTGAAGGATCTAAGAAGTCTAGGGCTTAGGTCTGGAGGAAAGAGAGGTAAGCATCAAGTTCTCAAAAAGGAAAAGTAAGTTTTAGCATTGACCTGATACCAGCACTACGGTGTCTTCTGAATCATGAAATTACTGTCCAAAAATGATGACAGAAGGAAGCTTCTTTAGCTACTTAATATTAGTTAGGCTGGGCGTGGTGGCTCACACCTGTAATCCCGGCACTTTGGGAGGCCAAGGCGGGTGGATCACCTGAGGCCAGGAGTTCGAGACTAGCCTGGCTAAATGGTGAAACCCTGTTTCTACTAAAAATGCAAACAATTAGCCAGGTGTGGTGGTGCATGCCTGTAAGTCCAGCTACTCGGGAGTCTGAGACGGGAGAATTGCTTGAATCCGGGAGGTAGAAGTTGCAGTGAGTCAAGATTGCGCCATTGCACTCCAGCTTGGGCAACAAGAGCGAAACTCCATCTCAAAAAAAGAAAAAAATTAGTTCAAGTGAGTTTCCTTGACCATAGAAGGAAACATCTAAGTTTGAAAAAGAGTGGCACATGGTACAATTTTATCTCAACTCCTGCTCCAATACGTTTTTCTCTTTATAGATCTTAGTTTTTCATTTTTATTTATTTTTACTAGAGACGCGGTCCTACTGTGTTGCTCAGACTTCACTTGAACTCCTGGGCTCAAGCAACCCTCCCGCCTCAGCTTCCAAAGGAGCTGAGAGGTGAGCAGTGCGCCCAGCAGATCTTAGTTTATAATAGCAATGCTAGTTTCTACAAAGTGTTAAGTATAAATATAAAAAATATTGCCCATGATGATTGTAAGATGATTGTAGAATGAATCCCAATTTCAGAGATGTTAAAACGTGGGGGGAAAAACATGTCTCAGAATGAATGAAAAAGTACAATCAGACTAAACCAAAAATATAAAAAGAGAATAAATGAATGAATGAAGAAGGGCACTTAGACAATAATTTATTGTTTATTCCTAACATTGTTTTGCTTCAACTAATTATTTTTGCTTCTGTATCTACAAGTTAGAGAGGCTTTCTAGCCAGAAGTCACATTCTGTCCCGATACTCAGGCAGGAACAAATCTTGATAGATCAAGATTATTAGGTCTTATATGGAACAAATAGGGTGGTTTTTTAGTTAGTTTGTTTTAGACGGAGTCTCGCTCTGTCGCCCAGGCTGGAGTGCAGCGGCGCGATCTCAGCTCACTGCAATCTCTGCTTCCTATGTTCAAGCGATTATCCTGCCTCAGCCTCCTGAGTAGCTGGGACTACAGGTGCATGGCACCATGCCCGCTAATTTTTGTATTTTTTTAGTAGACATGGAGTTTCACCATGTTGGCCAGGATGGTCTCGATCTCTTGACCTCGTGATCCGCCCACCTTGGCCTCCCAAAGCACTGGGATTACAGGCGTGAGCCACCGTGCCCAGCCCAGGTCTTATCTGGCACAAATAGACTTTAATGTGTCGTGGAAATGTGGCCACGAGAAAACGGAGCCCGCCCTCACCTTTTCACTGCTTGTACCTCCATGCTTGCTTTCTTCAGCTCTGCTGTCACTTGGAGTTTGTTTATCGTTTCTTGTGCTGCCCTGAAAAGCAATGAAGATTTGTTAATTGGCTTCTTAGAAACAAACAAACAAAAGACGTAAGAGGGATTTGGCCAGAGTGATGAAACTAACAATTTCAGAGCATCTGCGGATTCCTGGTCATTTTCTTGAAGGAACTCTTCAAAGGCCAGTGCATCATGTTGGAGCTTTTTCTCTGCTTTTTTGAGTTGCCTTTCCCTCATTGCAATGCATTTTTCAAACTTTTTGATTGTGCTTCTTTTGGTTGACAAAGCATACTAGGGGCATTGAAGACAGAAGTGTAAAAACATTATTCCACATTTCTAGTACATTTCAACAGTCTTATAATACAGGAGAAAGTAGCTTGCACAGCAAGCAAACATTTGTAATAGAAATAATAGCATGCCTAAATCTTGGAGCAATGGACTTCATTTCCTGAAGGTGTTTTAATTTTGGGGGACAATTACAAGGGAGACTAAATTCCTTCTCTTACTTTTATGAAGAGGGTCGGTGTTGTTCCAAAAGGGCTCTGCCCCACAAATAAAAAATAGCTGCATATTCCTCCAAAGAGCAGGTGCAGATGATATTACCTACAGTGTATTACCCCCCAGCACTTTCTGGGAATTGGGAAACTGGGCTGTCTGCAGCCACAAAAGCTACCAGCTTCTCTGCCAATAAGAAGACCATGGGAGAAAGCAGTAACTCTGCCATGCCAGTGGGGCATCCCTGGGAGCCAGCCCAAGGGTGCTATGTCTAACTATAATCAAAGAGGCCTGTTTAGATCCCCAAACACAACTTTGACGTCTGCCTTCTATTTACTTCTATTTTTTTTTTTTAGTACAGAATATAAGAATTCGTTTGGTGTTTTTTTGTTTTGATTTGTTTTTGAGACAGGGTCTCACTCTGTCATCCAGGCTGGAGTGCAGTGAGGTGATCTTGGCTCATGGCAGCTTCAACCACCAAGCTCAAGCAATCCTCCCACCTCAGCCTCTCAAGTAGCTGGTACTTGTAGGAACACACCACCATTCCTGGCTAATTTTTGTATTTTTACTAGAGTATTTTTAGGACTTTTGCCATGTCAGCCAGGCTGATCTCAAACTCCTGAGCTCAAGCAATCTGCCCGCCTTGGCTTCCCACAGTGCTGGGATTATAGGCGTGAGCCACCACACTCAGATTCATTTGGGTTTTTAATGCCATGCAGGAAAAAAACAAATTATAAATAAGGCCACATGCATTTATAATATAAATGAATTTAAAATATGGAAATGAGATTATTTTAAATAAATAACAACCAATAATTAGACCCTCCAAGTTTATAATAAAAAAATGCTTCAATCATTACTTTATTCACCAATACTTATTGAGTGCCTACTGTGTGTAAGGACTGTTTTAAGGGGTGTCAACTGAGTGACGATCCAAAGAAACATAACTGCTTGCATGGAGTGTCCATTCAGGAAGGAAGCTGATGAAAGCAGGATGGGGTGCTTGTGGACAAGGGCAGGGGGTTGCCATCATGTATAGAACAGCCAAGGAAAGTCTCCCTGATGTGGTGAGAATTAAACAGAGACTGGAAGGAAGTAGGAAACCAACCATGAGGATTTCTGAGGGAGGAATGTTCCTCCTATTAGGTTGGTGCAAAAGTAATTGCAGTTTTTGTCATTGAAATAGCAAACCCACAATTACTTTTGCACCAACCTGATATAAAGAAAGGTCTCCATGGCATCAGCTTGGAGGCAAGAGAGCGATTGGTGTGTCCCAGGAACAGCAAGGAGGCCACTGAGGCTGGAACAGAATGAGCAAGAGAAACAGAAAGGGTTTGAATCATAATCTCTAATACACAACACTGAATGCCATAATCCCAAATGTTGAAATCCTGAAAGATCAAAATTCTAAAATCCCTAATGTCTAAAATCCTGAAAATCACGATCACAGGATAGTGGCATCCTGTGAGACAGAACTATTACCTTGTTATTGCCTTTATTCAGAAGAAAACGGACTTCAGTTGAGTCTCCAGATGATATATTGGCATAATGACAGATTTGGAATTGGGGTGATCAAAATGAATTTGACATAATGACAGATTTGGAATTGGGGTGATCAAAATGAATTTGACATAATGACAGATTTGGAATTGGGGGCAATCAAAGGCTTCTAAAAGTGAATTTCAACGTGTTATTTATAAAGTTTGATGACTGCAATTATAAAGCTGGATGCATAAATTACCAACCAGAGCACTATCCATTTATATATTTTGCTTTTGGACCTATTTCTTTCTGCATATAGTTAGTCTGCTCATAATGGTTACACCTGTGCAATTGTTGTTAGAATGGCTGTGTATTTGTACTGGCAAAAATACGTATGTTGTTATTGCCTATTTCATTGTATAAAGTGGCTTAAGAGATGGTCTGTCATGTTGTTGTATGTTCTCAAAAAAAATCCCCCTTTAAAAATGTAAATAAATGTCTTTTAAAGAATTTTTAAGTTTACGTTTTTCAGAACTCTATTTTTGAGACTTTGATCTTTCAGGATTTCAACATTTGGGATTATGGCATTTTGGGTAGTTGTCTTTTGGGACAAGAGAGGGAGTGGTAGGAGTGAGGTCAGAGAGTGTGCTGCAGACCTTTGGTGGAGGAAGGGCACGATCCTTTCACTGTGTGAAGAACAGAGCAACTGCAGGGTAGCCACAGTAGAGGCAGGAGACCCAGGCTTCGAAGTTATAACAATAATACACGCAATAGATGTTGGTGGCTTGGACTGAAGTGGTAGCTGTGGAGGTCATGAAGAGTAGTCTGATTATGGATATATTTTTAAAAAGAATATTTGAATATTTGAAGATCTATTTGGATGTGGATTGTAAAAACGAGTCAAGGGTAACTGCCTGGAAACTGCTGTGCCAGTGATGCATGCTTGGGAGCCAGCCCAAGGCATATAAATCCTTTCAGGGGCAGGTCTTTGCTTTGTTTACTGCTTGGCACATAGTAATCTCTCAGTAAGTATTTTTCAAATTAATGAACACATGAAAAAAACAACCTGTTCAACCAAAAGATTTGGGCCGTGTAATAGAAAAGCAAAATGTCAAGGTAAATATTTGACACTACGCAAGAAGTCTTCCATTTGGCTAGGGAAGAAAAGTTATTTTTACTACCTCAAGCAGAAACCTGTCTCTCTGGTCATTAATAAATTCCTGGACAGTCCTTTTTCTGTCTGAACCTGTGAAGAAAGTTGAAATAGACTAGTTCATCATCCTCAAAAATGCTATATAAAATATAAAATAAAAGCCATATTGTAAGGTCTGTTCTCGCCGAGGATAAAACGAAGAAACTGAGGCCAGCATGAAAATAATCCAGTGCGAAGAATTTATTCAGGCTCCCGGGTGAGGTTCTGTGGTCCGACAGGAGGGGCCGGAGAAGTCGCATGGACTCCTCTCAGACAGGGGGTTTTATAGGGAGTGAAACAGCTCGATTGGTTGTGGGAGAGCAAGACTGCTATTGGGTAAGTTACAAGCCTTGACCTAGGACTTGGCTTTTTGTTCGTTGGAATTCCTCGGCTGCTATTGGTTGTTAAGGCTTAACTGCTATTGGTTGTTAAGACTCGGCTGCTATTGGTTAGCAAGAGGCTAGAGTTACCGCACCTTGTTTGCATACTTGGCTCTTTTAAGGGAAGGTCAGGCTGTGTGAGCATGGACGAAGGGAAAAAGCCTGAGCATGTCTGAGCTTGCCTGAGCTCGTCTGGGCTTGTCCGAGCTTTTGAAAAAAAGGGGGGTGGGTGTGCGTCCGTGCTCCCAGCGAGGCAACCAGCCTTACACATATAATTAAATTATTTTTGAGATTTTGATGTTTCAGGATTTCAACATTTGGGATTGCCTCTCTTTTGGGACAAGAGAGGGAGTGGTAGGAGTGAGGTCAGAGAGTGAGTATGTATCTGATCTTTTAAAAATACTACACCTTCAAATAAACCTTTTCCTAACCACTCAAACTAATTTAATAATAGTAATTACAATTTATTTTATGTCTATCATATTCTGAAAACTTCATTAGCCACTTTAAACACATCATTTAATCCTAACCACAACCTGAATAAGGTACTTACTACTATCCCCATCCTGTCTGTGAAGTCCTGAAGTGTAGAGTTGTCAAAATTCTTATCCAAGGTCACACAGCTAACCTAAGCCTGTGCTGTACCAAGTAAGACTGAACTATTTTAAATCTTAATGTTTGGCCAATCCATACCTAAAACCAAAGCTCTTAGGCAAAATGTTTTTGGGATCGTAAACCAGATTTATGGCAGGAGAGGAAAAGATGACAACTAGTTTTACCATCTAGCAATAGAAAATACCAAATGTTTCTTTTCAAGGTTTTTTCATTCTAGAAATTTATACATATGCTACATTTCAATAATGTTTGCTTCATAAAAAACAATAGAATGTGGCATAAAATAAAATCTCTTAATAAGAATGTAACTATAGCTAGCAGAAGAAATAACTAAAATCAGAGCAGAACTAAATGAAACTGAGACTAAAAAATGAAACCATACAAAGGATCAGTGAAACAAAAGTTGATTCTTTGAAAGGATAAACAAGATTGACAGAACACTAGCTAGATTAACAAAGAAAAAAGAGAGAAGGTCCAAATAAGCACACTTAGAAATGACAAAGGTAACATTACAGTCAATTCCACAGAAATACAAGAGATCTTCAGAGGCTGTTATGAACACCTCTGTGCCAACAAACTGGAAAGTCTGGAGGAAATGGATAAATTCCTGGAAACACACAACCTCCCAAGATTGAATGTGTTCTGAAATTAAATCAGTAATAAAAAACCTACCAAACCAAATAAAGCCCTGGGCAAGACACTGTCTCTAAATAAATTAATAATTCATAAAAATAAAATAAAAATTACATGGAGCCAGAAAAGAGCCCAAATAGCCAAAACAATCCTAAGCAAAAAGAACAAAGCTGAACTCATCATATTACCTGATTTCAAACTATACTACAAGGCTACAGTAACAAAAACAGCATGGTACTGGTACAAAAATAGACCAGACCGATGGAACAGAATAGAGAACTGAGAAATAAAGCTGCACAACTACAACCAACTGATCTTCAACAAAGTTGACAATAATAAATAATGGGAAGAGGATCCCCTTTTCAATAAATGGTGCTGGGAAAACTGGCTAGCCACATGCAGAAGAATGAAACTAGAACCCTCCTTCTTACCATATACAAAACTTAAGAGGGATTCAAGACTGAAATATAAGACCTCCAACTATAAAAATCCCAAAAGAAAACCTGGGTCATACTCTTCCGGATATTGGCCCAGGCAAAGTTCTCAAAACCAAATGCAACAAAAATAAAAATTGGCAATTCAGACCTAATTTCAGTAAAGAGCTTCTGCACAGCTAAAAAAAAAAAAAAAAAAAGAAAAAAAAAAAAAACTATCAACAGACTAAACAAACAACCTACAGCATAGGAGAACATATTTGCAAGCTATGCATTCAACAAAGGCCTAATATCCAGAATCTATAAGGATCTTAAACAAATGAACAACAACAACAACAACAAACCAGACACACTAAAAAGTAGGCAAAAAAAAGACACACAAATGACCAACAAACTGGAAAGAATGCCTAACATTGCCAATCATCAGGGAAATGCAAACCAAAATCACAATGAGATGCCATCTCACACTCGTGAGAATGGCTATGATTAAAAGGTAAAATAATAACAGATGACTAGGTTTCAGAGAAAATGGAAAGCTTATACACTGTTGGTGGGAATACACCATGAGTTCAGCCCCTGTGGAAAGCAGTTTGGAGGTTTTTCAAAGACCTAAAAATAGAACTATCATCCAACTCAGCAATCCTATTACTGGGTACCTACCCAAAAGAAAATAAATTGTTCTACCAAAAAGACATCTGCACGTGTATGTTCATCACAGCACTGTTAACCATAGCACACACAGGGACTCAACCTAGGTGCCCATCAACAGTGGACTGGTTAAAGAAAATGTGGTACATGTACACCATGGAATATTATGCAGCCGTGAAAAAAATGAAAGCATGTCCTTTGCAGCAACATGGATAGAGCTGGAAGTCATTCTCCAAAGCGAATGAACACAGAAACAGAAAAGCAAATATTGCGTGTTCTCACTTATAAGTGGGAGCTAAACATTGAGCACACATGGACATAAAGACAGGAATAATAGACACTGAGGCCTCCTGAAGCAGGGAGGAAGGGAGGGGAGCAAGGCTTGAAAAACTTTCTATTGGGTACCATGTTCACTATTTTGGTGATGCAATCAATAGAAGCCCAACGCTCAGCATCATGCAACATACCCTTGTAACAAACCTACACATGTACCCCCTGAATCTAAAGTTTAAGAATTTAAATATTCTCTCCTACATGGAAGCTAAAAAATTGACCTCACAGAAGTAGACGGTAAAATCACTAGAAGCAGGGAAGGATGGGGATGGGGATAAGAAGAGGTTGGTTAACAGATACACAAGTACAGCTAGACAGCATGAGTAAGTTTTAGTGTGAGATAGCGCTGTAAAATGACTATAGTTAACAATAATTTTATTACATATTTTCAAATAGCTAGAAGAATGGATTTTGAATGTTCCCAACACAAATAAATGATAAATGTTTAAGGTGATGAATATGATAATTACTCCAATTTGATTATGACACAGTCTATACGTGTACTGAAACATCACATCATACCCATCAATATGTATGATTATTATGGGTCAATTAAAAATAGTAACAAAAGCAGGGCCAGGCCCAGTGGCTCATGCCTATAATCCCAGCACTTTGGGAGGCTGAGGTGGGTGGATCACTTCAGCCCAGGAGTTTGAGACCAGCCTGGACAGCATGGCAAAACCCTGTCTCTACAAAAACATACAAAACTTAGCCAGGTGTGGTTGCAGGTGCCTGTAGTCCCAGTTACTTAGGAGGGGGTGCTGAGGTGGGAGGATCGCTTGAGTCACAAAATCAAGGCTGTAGTGAGTCATGATCACGCCACTGCACTCCAGCCTGGGTAACAAAGTGGGACACTCTATCAAAAATTAATAATAAAAGCAAAAAAAAAAAATGCAAATAGAAATAGAAAACAATATTTCCAAGTAACCAGTGAACCTGTGCTGCCTAGGAGGCCCACGTCTTCCTGGGTCATATTTGACCTTCACCTCTTACTAGCTGTGGGAACATGAGTAAATTACCCTCACTCTATGCCTCAGTTTCCTTATTTGTGAAATGAGGATACTGCCTATGGCAGACTATGTTATTGTTCCCAAATATATGCGGCTCCTCTCTGTGAGAGGATTCTCTTTCCCCACTAAGTTGGTGTCAGGCTTGCCTATTGAAAGACTCACCCCAGGGAATGGGATTGGATGGGATTTATACTGCCTCCAGGAAGAAGCTTCAAGAACCACCACCTGTTTTTCTCCTTTCTCCCTTTGCTGTAACTCCAGCAACACCCTAGGCAGGAACTGTTCTTTCAGCAGAAGACCCAGTGAAAAGCACCCACACTGGTAAGTGAAGGGTAATTAAACCTCTGTTATTGGAAGCCGCTGAAATTTAGGAGTGGTTTATCACCAAAGCAAAGTAAGCCTGGGTAGATTCGCTACTCTACTTCATAGTGGTGTTGTGAGAGGGAAATGATACAATATATTACAAAAACACAGAGTAATTTCTTAATCAGTGTTAGCGGCTATGATTTAAACAATACAATTGAGATGAGTAATCATTTAATTTCTCAAAGTTAATAATGGCAACAATGATTACTATAATCATTAATAAATGTTATTTGGGAGGTAACAAACAAGTTTTGGAGTCAGACAAGTTTTGGCTTGAATTCTACACCCACTGAGAGACTTCAAATTAGTGACAGACTCCGTGAGCCACTTTCCTCAGACACAAAAAGGAGGCAAAAATACTTAACAATGTTTTGTTGAGGATTAAATAAAATGCATATGAAATCAATCAGCACTTATCACACAGCTGTCTTTTGAATAGATTTTAAAACTTTAGGCCGGGTGTGATGAGCCATGCCTGTAATCCCAGCACTTCGGGAGACCAAGGCGGGTAGATCACTTGAGGCCAGGAATTCAAGACTACCCTGGCTAACAATGCAAAACCCCGTCTCTACTAAAAATACAAAAATATTAGCCAGGTGTAGTGGCATGCACCTGTAGTCCCAGCTACTCAAAGGCTGAGACATGAGAATTGCTTAAACCTGGGAGACAGAGGTTGCAGTGAGCCAAGATTGCACCACCGCATGCCAGCCTGGGTGACAGAGCAAAACAAAACTATTTTAAATTACAGGAATCACTGACATTCATAAAAGTAGAGAGCCATATAATGTTCCCCTGTGTACCTGTCACCTACTTCAACATTATCAGCATTTTACCAATCTTGTCTCATTTATTGCCACCCTCCTTAATGTCTCCCTCACTGGAATATTTCAAAGCAAATTCAAGCCTTTGTATCATTTCATCCATAAATACATTAATATGTAACTCTAGCAGATAAAAAGTTTAAAATCATAATGATAATACCACCATCACCCCTAACAAAATGAACTATTCCTTAGTGTTGTTTTACACCCAGTCTGCGTTCAAATCTTCCCGGTTGTCTTAAAAATACCTTGTTGGAATTTTATTTATTTATTTATTTATTTTAGAAAGAAAGAAAAAAAAGAATGAAGAAGAGGAAGAAAAAGGAAGAGAAAGAGAGAGAGAGAATGGGAGTATTGCTTTTCTGCCCAGGCTAGAATGCAATTCAGTAATGGGTATTGAAAACCACTTTTATACCAATAATTATACTTAATGATGTAGACAGGAAGGAGTAAGAGAAGAAAATAACAAACAAGCAGCCAACCAATATTTCATTTAAACCTATGAAATGCTATGCGATTACTGAGGAGTGATTTATTTCCAATTATGTAGTCACTTTTGGAATAGGTGTGAGGTGGTAATGTATGTTTTGTGTATTTGAAGTGGAGAGTTCTATAAATGTTTATTAAGTTTACTTGTTCCGGGTCTGAGTTCAAATCCTGGATGTCCTTGTTAATTTTCTGTCTGGTTGATCTATAGAATCGTTAGCTCTTCTTGTTACATTGATCCCTTTGCCATTATGTAATGTCCTTCTTTGCCTCTTTTGCTCTTTGTTGCTTTAAAGTCTGCTTTATCAGAGGCGAGAATTGCATCTCCTGCTTTTTGTTTATTTGTTTATTTTTACTCTGTGTTTGGTTGGTAAATCTTCCTCCTTCTCTTTGTTTTGAGTCTTTGTGTATCGTTGCATGTGAGATGGGTCTGGATGCAGCATACCGATGGGTTTTGGCTTTTTATCCAATTAGAATATATATAAGTTTAATACTGCCATTTGATGCTAGCTGGCTGTTTTGCCCATTAGTTGGTGTACATTTTTCATTGTGTTAATGCTCTTTGCTTTTTGATATATTTTTGGAAAGGCTGATATTGGTTGTTCCTTTATGTGTATAATGCTTCTTTCAGAAGCTCTTGTAAAGCAGGTCTGGTGGTGGTGAAGTCTCTAAGTACTTGTTTGTTCGCAAAAGATTTAATTTTTCCTTCGCTCATAAAGCTTAGTTTGGCTGGATATGAAATTCTGGGTTGAAAGTTCTTTTCTTTAAGGATGTTAAATATTGGTCCCCACTCTTTTCTGGCTTGCAGGGTTTCTGCTGAGAGATCTGCTGTAAGTCTGATAGGTTTCCCTTTATGGGTAACCTGACCTTTCTCTCTGGCTGCCCTTAGTATTTTCTCCTTCATTTCAACCCTAATAAATCTGGCAATTATGTGCCTTGGGGTTGGTCTTCTTGAGGAATATCTTTGTGGTGTTCTCTGTATTACCTGGAGTTGAATATTACCCTGCCTTGCTAGGTTGGGAAAGTTTTCCTGAATGATATCCTAAAGAGTATTTTCCAACTTGGATTCATTCTCTTCATCACATTCAGGTACACCTATCAAACGTAAATTAGGTCTTTTCACATAGTCCCATATTTCCTGGAGACTTTGCTCATTCCTTTTTATCCTTTTTTCTCCAATCTTGTCTTCTCGTTTCATTTCACTGAGCTGGTCCTCGACTTCTGATATCCTTTCTTCTGCTTGATCAATTCGACTGTTTAAACTTGTGCATACTTCACAAAGTTCTTGTGTTGTGTTTTTCAGCTCCATCAGTTCACTTATATTCCTCTCTAAATTGTCCATTCTCGTTAGCATTTCATCAAACCTTTTCTCAAGGTTCTTAGTTTCTTTGCATTGGGTTAGAACAAGTTCTTTTAATTCACAGAAGTTTCTTATCACCCACATTTTGAAACCTGCTTCTGTTATTGGAACACACTCATTCTCCATTAAACCTTGTTCAGTTACTGATGAGGAATTGCGATCCCCTGTAGAGGGAGAGGCATTCTGATTTTGAGTATTCTCTGCCTTTTTAGGCTGGTTTCTTCTCTTCATTATATATTTATCCCTCTGTCGTCTTTGTAATTCCCGACTTTCTAACTAGGTCTCTGAGCAGACTTCCAACTTGTTGATTCCCAGCGCCGAAATCTGAGCAAACCACTGCGCCGGCCAAAACAGCAGTGTTAAGATTGATGATGCTTTTCTGCCCAGGAATCTCCGGACTCTGCACCAAGATCTGCCATGCTAAGGCGCCAGCAAAATGGCCGCGCCGGCCACAAAGTTGCTCTGGCAACCCGTGGGGCTTCTCCACTGGGAATCTCCTGGTTCGTGAGCAACAAATATTCGTCTGAAAGTGTGGCATCCTCTCGTTCTCTGTGCTTTCACTGGGAGCTACGTGCCCGAGCTGCTAGTGATCAGCCATCTTCCCTTGTTGGAATTTTAAAAATTAAAATCTAAACATTTTCTGGTAAGGATCCTAAAGTCTCTTTTTTTTTTTTGAGACGGAGTCTCACTATCTTGGCTCACTGCAACCTCCGCCTCCCGGGTTAAAGCGATTCTCCTGCCTCAGCCTTCCAAGTAGCTGCGACTACAGGCACGTGCCACCATGCCTAGCTAATTTTTTTTGTATTTTTAGTAGAGATGGGGTGTCACTGTGTTAGCCACGATAGTCTCGATCTCCTGACCTCGTGATCTGCCCACCCCCTGCCTCCCAAAGTGCTGGGATTACATGCTTGAGCCACCACTAAAGTCTGTTTTTAATTTGTAACAGCCTCCCCCTCTTCCCACACCCTACACACACTAACTTTTTTCCCCCATGCCATTCATTTGTTCAAGAAACGAGGTCAATTTCTCTGTAGAATTTCCCATATCATGGATCTGATATATCGTACCCTCATGGTTTTATCTAACGTGGTCTTCAATCCTCACATTTACTTGATTAGATTCGGGTTCAATTTACTCAAACTTTTTTTTTTTTTTTTTGAGACGGAGTTTCGCTCTTGTTACCCAGGCTGGAGTGCAATGGCGTGATCTCGGCTCACCGCAACCTCCGCCTCCTGGGTTCAGGCAATTCTCCTGCCTCAGCCTCCTGAGTAGCTGGGATTACGGGCACGCACCACCATGCTGCTTCTACATCCGATTACATATGCACCTGGAAGATCTTCTGAATAAGTTAACATGGCTTCCTTTTCTTACATTAATTATGGAATCCAAAGCCCTTCCCTAAGTGGTTTGCTTGTTTTCTGAAAAATTTTTCTGGCAGTTTGAGAAAGTGCATGGGCTTTGGGAGCCAGAAAAAATTTTTTTTAAGTTATCACAGCATGATGTATGTCCTTCCCTCCCTCCCTCCTTCCCTCCCTCCCCCTTCCCTCCCCCTCCCCCCACCCCCTACTTCCTCCCTCCCCCCTCCCCCCTTCCCTCCCCTTCCCCTTCTCCTCCTCCTTCCCTCTCTCTCCCTCCCTCCCTCCCTTCCTTCCTTCCTTCCTTTAAACTTTTTAATTAAAAAATTTGGAAAAGATTCATTTTGGGGAAGATTTCATGACTCAACCATCCTAGCATTAATCACTTTATTTTCATTAACTTCAAACTACTTTCTATCTCATTTACAGGCACTACTTGGTTTGACAAGTAGGACACACACATGAATTTTTGATAATCAGATTGTCTTCTTTCACTGAGTAGTAATTATCATCTTATAGTATTGTAACGTGTTGCCTCCAAAGGTCACTAAAACCAGATTAGGTTTTTGCAACATTAGGTAAGCATATTTAATTTTATTAGCTTCCTGATTCTGGATGCATGAGTTCTATGCCTTGGATATCAAGGCTTCTCTATCTTTGGAAAATTCATAAGCCTGACATCTAGAACTGAGTATGAATGGCCAGAGCTATTACCTTTATATTTTATCCACTTTTGCAAATTTTAATACTATATTCTTTTGGCAGTAACTGTCCTCCTGGGATCCATGAAAATGAGTTAATAGTCATCTTGGAAAAGTATGTTTTCTTATTTAACATAGAGTTTCTCCTAACTCTCAATCCCCATTTACTAAACCCCCCTTACCGTTATAAGAGAGCATACTATCTGTTTTAATCACCCTCCAACAAGGCTCCCAAACTTGACATTAACAGTAAATATTCAAAATGATGTTCTTAACGGGTAACTTAGACTCACCTTCTATTAATCTAGGAATCGGAATGGCATCTGACTCAAACTTTTCAAATGTCCCACCACTCCTTTCAGGGTCAAAAGCTACTTGGTTCAGGTATGAACGGCTCTTCATTCTGGATGAAAAAGTCGTTTTCTGGTAGACTTTCCTGCTACGATTCATAAGTTTTTCCTGCCCAAGTAGAAAAGTTGAAAAGAATTTTTAATACACAAAAATATGTTATCTTAAAATTAGTGATCATATATAAAAATAACATTTGCAACAAAGTCTTAGCATTAAACAAGCAACCCCAGGTTCTTCTCTTTGAAGAAATGTGTGTTGTCTTAATTTCCTTCTTATATGAAGTGAGACCATTTAACTTTTATTAAATATGCACATCACAAATACAAGACTGGAAAATGTCCTCCCAGCTTCATTTTCACAATTTTGTCTTGTTCAAAATGCAGTTAAAATTTGGAAATTCTGGGCTGGGTGCGGTGGCTCACGCCTGTGATCCCAGCACTTTGGAAGTCCAAGGTGGGCGGATCACCTGAGGTCAAAAGTTCGAGACCAGTCTGGCCAACGCAGTAAAACCCCGTCTCTACTAAAAATACAAAAATTAGCCAGGTATGGTGGTGCACACCTGTAGTCCCAGCTACTCAGGAGGCTGAGGCACAAGAATTGCTTGAACCCGGAAGGCAGAGGTTGCAATGAGCCAAGATTGCACCGCTGCACTCTAGCCTGGGTGACAGAGCGAGACTCCATCTAAACAAACAAACAACAACAACAACAACAAAAATTGGAAATTCCAAGTGTTGGTTCTGTGGAATTAAAAACTTAAGAGGAAAGGGATCAATCACCCCATAGATATTTAAAAATTAGGCTTGTGATTTCGTTCCTCTTCTCTAAATTTAATTTTAAGTATATTCCACAAAACCATACAACACATGCTGAAGAACCATCACACACAGATGAACCTGTTGTTGAGCATTTTTAGATAATTTCCTTATCTTAATTAGGGTAGACAAAGTTCTGTAATCAACTTTTACCTCTGGGAAGAAAGAAAGTAAATCTACTGAAATGTGAACCAGGTGATGTAGGTATGATGGCCACACAAGTAGTGAGATTAACTCTGCAAGGCATGGTGGGAACATGAGCCTCACCATTGATCTAGCTTCATACCACATAGTTTGAAAACAACGCCCCCTCCTCCACTTTCATCCCTTCTCCCTTCCCCAGCACACACATATACATCATCTTATCCATATATGATTCTTGAAGACTCATCTCTTTTATCTCCTCGCCGCTAACACCCTTTTTTTCCATCTTCTCTCCAACAAAGATGAAGACCCCTTCCTCTAGATTTCCTTGGCATGCCTCTGTTACTGTATTTCCTCCACTCCAAGATGTCACTTATTGTAAGATGCACTATTATTTTATGTACAGCCAATGATGTATGACGTCTCATCTATGTAAGCTAGATACCAATTTCAGAAATGTGAAAATGTAGGTGTTGGAATCAATGAAGGACCATGTAACATCCTTGTCCTACAGGACTGCAGTGGTGTATCTCTCTTCCTCCATTAGGTGGCGATCTTCACAGTGTCTACCGTCAGCTGGATGGTTTTCTGTCGTATGTGTTCACGCTGTCTCCCCATCATGGTGTGGGGCACACACCGCCTGTGTCAGTAGCTGACTCCATGTCTTAACCCAGCAAAGTTCATAAGAGCTATGGATAAGTGGATATGATTCTAACATTAATTGGGGTTATTTTAATTAAACCTTACCCTTTTCTTTGCTGCTATTTCATTTTCTTTGAAAAGAAAGAGATCTCTGAAAAAGATCTTATAAGGCCCGTCCTCTTTGGTTGAGCCATCGTTTACTTTATCTGTTAACAAAGAAAGAAACAATGAATGAATTCTGTCATCCTTCCTCTGTTGACCAGAACAGTAAGTAAGTCTCCTACCAGCCAGGGTGGAGTGAATGAGATGCAGGGGTCTCTGAGAAGGTAGTATTAAAAGAAAAATTTTAGCCGAATTAAATTTAAAGGAGTTTAATTGAGTAATGAACGATTTGTGAATCGAGCAGCCCCCAGAATCACATCAGAGTCAGAGACTCCAGGGATGCCTCATTGTTAGAACAAATTTATAGAAAAAAAAGGGGGTGGGGAATGAGGTACAGAAATCGTAGGTGATATACAGAAACAGCTGGATTGGTTACAACTTGGCTTTTGCCTTATTTAAACACAGTTTGAGCACAGTTTGAACACTCAGCAGTGTATGAGTGGTTGAAGTATGGCTGCCGGGATTAGGCCAAGACTCAGCTATTGTTACAGGGCATACTTCTAAGTTAGGGTTTCTATTTTGTCTACCTATTAAGTTAGATTGCAGTTTGTTCACAGGGACTCAAATATAGAAGTATGGAGTCCTTCTCCGGCCATATTTAGTTTGCTTTAACAGTAGGATGCAGACAGCCTTGCCTCCACATCTCCTGGGTAGGAGCCACAGCTCCTCTGCCTGTTTCCCACAGCACTGACATAGCTCTTACTGCTTCATAAGGAATGAGCTGATAAAATAAGGAGGTCTTTAACAAAACAGTAGGATAAAATTTTGAGCTATTAATATATTTCTTCTCACTACTATACATATACCACCATTACCCTTACACCACCATTTCAACAGCAACAGATACAGCCACTACCCTTAGGGAGAGTCTCTGTCCAGATTAGGGTCTTAAAAAAGAAAGCCAAAGATAATAAAAAGTGCTGGAGAGCATGTGGAGAAATCTGACCCAAATACACTCCTAGAAGGAATGTAAGTGGGGCAGTCACTTTGGAAAACAATCTGGCAGTTTCTTAAAAAGTTGAATATAGAATTGCCACATGGCCTAGAAATTATACTGCTAGGATATATACAAGAGAAATGAAAGCTTAGGTGCACACAAAAATTTGTACATGAATATTTAGAGCAGTATTATTTATCATAGCCAAAAAATAGAGACAACCTAGATATCTGATATGATGTGGCTGTGTCCCCACCCAAATCTTATCTTGAATTGTAGCTCCCATAATTCTCATGTGTCACGGGAGGGACCCAGTGGAAGGTAATTGAATCATAGTAGGGAGTTCCTTCTGCTGTTCTTGTGGTAGTGAGTAAGTCTCATGAGATCTGATGGTTTTATAAAGGGGAGTTCCCCTGCACACACTCTGTTGACTGCCATCATGTAAGACATATCTTTCCTCCTCTTTCACCTACCGCCATGATTGTGAGGCCTCTCCAGCCATGTGGAACTGTGAATCCATTAAATCTCTTTCCTTTATAAATTACCCAGCCTGAGTATGTCTTTATTAGCAGCATGAGAACAGACTAATACAATGTCCATCAACTGATAAATGAAAAAAAAAAGGAATATATCCATACAAGAAACTCTTATTTTCCCAGAGAAAGGAATGAGGTACAATATATGATAAAACATGGATGAACCTTGGAAACATGTTAAGTAAAAGAAGCCAGTAACAAAGGACCACACATTATATGATTTCATTTATATAAAATGTTCAGAATAGGCATAGTTATGGAGATAAAAAGCAGATGAGTGGTTGTTTGGGGCTGAAGGGTGGATGAGGCCTAGGGATTGATGGCTGAGGGATGTAAGTTTCTTTTTGAGTTAGTGAATATGTTCTAAAATTGGCTGTAGTGATAGCTCCACATATATGTGCATACACTAAAAACTATGGACTTGTACACTTAATAAATGAAGGCTGGCCATTAAAAAAGTGAAAGAAAAGTCAGTTTAATTTCTGCATGGACTTCCTGTTTTTAATTATAACATTTGAAATGACAAAAAATCATTCTTTCTCTCTCTTTATTTCTTACTTTCTAATTCTTGGGAGGTGGCAGGATGGAAATCTTGGCTTTCAAAACCAATAGTCAAGGTTGAGTATAGTTATCCATTTTCACACTGCTATAAAGAACTTCCCTGAGATTGGGTAGCTTATAAAGGAAAGAGGTTTAATTGACTCACAGTTCTGCATGGCTGGGGAGGCCTCAGGAAACTGACAATCATGGCAGACGGCTAAGAGGAAGCAAGCACCTTCTTCACAAGGTGGCAGGAGAGAGCAGCATGAAGGAAGAACTTCCAAACACTTATAACACCATCAGATCTTGTGAGAACTCACTCACTATCACAAGAGCATGGGGGAAACTGCCCCATGATCCAATCACCTGCCTCTCTCAACACGTGGGGATTACAGGTCCCTCCTTTGACATGTGGAGATTACAACTTGAGATGAGATTTGGGTGGGGACACAGAGCCAAGCCGTATGACCAAGAGTCCTGGGAGCCTGGAGCTGACACCTTAAAACAGGAAAGAAGCAGATTCCCCAACCCATACCCTACATCCCTTGTCTACTTCAACCTCACAAAAATACTCCACATCCTCCCAGCAAGCAGAGGGCCCATGAAGAAACTCAATGCTTCTCACCCTCAAATTACTAGAATCACTTTGGATCCATCCACCTCCAGAGATTCCGACTTCATTGGTCAAGTCAACATCAGCATCGGAATATTTATTAAGAGTCCCCAGATGGCTGCAATGTACATCCAGGGCTAAGAGTTAGTGGACCAAAGTTTAAGGAATTAGTGGACTGGAGCTTAATGTCTACCTGAGAAGCAGTCATTTGCCCAAGGATTCAGTGTAGAAAGTAGGAATGGTTGGGGTTATAGAAACTCCAGATACATTTTTTTGTAAGTGATGGGTTAGAGAGAAAGAAAATTGCAGAGGAGAAGTCTTAGATTCAACAGAGTACTCTGATCATCTCCTATTCACCCTGATGGTGATGGAGGGTTCCCCCATCCTAAATAGTATGAGATAGCTGAACACATGATACCCGATACTGGAAGATGGGACTGAGAGCAGGTTATGAGTTACACATACTCATAGCTTGGAGGAGGAGAATGCTGCCTGCAATGCAGTGCCACATGGGAACTGCATTCAGGAGCAGAGTGAATCACCAGTTGTGGGAGGCAAGCTTTGTAGTAACAAAAGGGTGAGGTGTTCCCTGGTCCCCACAGGAGGATGTGATTGACTTGTTTGGATAATTTTATGGCTGGCAGTGCAGTGAAACCCATTAGGTTGAAGATCAGGTGGAATGCAGCTGGTCCAATTGATAGAGGAACTAGCCAGGCAGGGAGACTTTCCTGCTTGGTGGAGGTCATATTTGGCAAGAGCAGGAGGATTTATGGTTAGACCTTTGGGGCTCTGTGAGGCTGAACTATGTCAAGGCAGCACATAAAATTTTAGGCCTTGAAAACATGAAGTAAACACAGTTAAAGGTGGGTCCAGGCATCTGGACTTTGAGACAGCAGAAGTGTGGACGAGCAAAGCCAACAGGCTGGAGAGCAGGAGGGAGCAGCAGAGATCGAGGACCCAAAAGGACCTGGGGCCAGGTACCTGTGATGGTTAATTGTATGTGTCAACTTGACTGAGCCATGGGTGCCCAGATTAAACATTATTTCTGGGTGTGTCTGTGAGAGTATTTCCAGGTGAGATTAGCATTTGAATTGGTAGGTGCAGTGAAGTAGACTGCTGTCATCCATATGGGTGGGTCTCATTCAATCTCTTGAGGGTCTGAGTAGAAAAGGCTGAGGGATTAGAAAGTCACCCCTTCTTTTCTGCCTCACTGCTTGAACTGGGACACCTCATCTCATCTTCTCCTATGCTCAGACTGGAACTCACACCATCAGTTCCCCTACTTCTCAGGCTTTCTGACTCAGACTGAATTATAGCACCAGCTCTCCCGGATCTCCAGCTTGTAGATGGCAAATCACGGGACTTCTCAGCCTCCATAATTATATGAGCCAGGTACTCATAGTAAATCTCCTTCCTATTGGTTCTGTTTTTCTGCAGAGCTCTGCTTAATACAGTGGTGTTTCCAGAGTCCATGGACCCATTCCTTGTATATCATCACTCGCAGGTCAAGGCTGGATCCCAGACATCCCAATATGGAGCCACTGTTGTCCTCCAGAGGGTGAGTTATTGGTGGGCTGGACACCTCTTCCCCAACCAGCCTTCTGTTCTCCCAAGAGAAACCCTGCAAACTTAGATTCTGCCCTATCCCAGGTGTCTTAAAATCTTGAATGCCTGAGTTAAAATCTCTGCTGACCAAGTTTAAGTGTCCTGGGATTGACGAGATGGTATTTTTGTCCCTCCAAGTTCAAAGCTGAGTTTATTTCAGTTCTAAAGAAATAGAAGAAAACTAAATTTCTGAACACCAAGTATAGTAGTTTCCTCTCGCTGCCATAATAAGATAACACAAAATTCGTAGCTTAAAACAACAGAAATGTATTCTCTCCATTCTGGAGGTCAGATATCTGAAATCAAGGTGTTGGCAGAGCCATGTTCTCTTGGTGAAGCATCTAGGAGAGAATCCTTCAACATTTGTAGCTTCTGATGGCTCTAAACAACTCCTACCTCTGCCTCCAACACTACATGGCCTTCTCCTTTTCTTTCTTTTATAAGGACATTTATCATTGAATTTAGGGCCCATCCTAAATTCAGGATGATATCATCTTGAGATCCATATCTTAATTACATTTGCAAAGATCCTTTCCCAAATATGACCACATTCCCAGGTTCCAGAGGTTAGAATAGGAAGGCCAACCATTTGTGGAGGGCCACCATTCAAACTGCTACACCAAATTTCCTATGTTATAAACTCACTGCATGAACTAGTCCCTAGGCAACCCTTCTCCCTGTATTTCTTTCCTAGTCACATAGGACTGGGGCTGCTGTAGGAGATTACCACAAACAGGGTGGCTTAAAACAACAGAAAGGCAGTCTCTCACAGTTCTGGAGGCCAGAAGTTCAAAATCAAGGTGTTAACAGCATTGGTTCCTTCTGGAGGCTCTGAGGGAGAATGTATTCTGTGACTTTCACCTAGCTTCTGGTAGTGAAATTCCTGGCATTCCTTGGATTGTAGAACCATCACGCCAATCTCTTCCTCCATTCTTCACATGACCATCCCCCCTGCGTGTCTGTATCTCAAATCTCCCTGTATGTTCTCTTACAAGGACACGAGTGTTGGATTAACACCTGTCCTAAATCCAAGAAGATCTCACCTTGAGATCCTTAGCTTAATAACTTAGATCCCCCTTTACAAACAAGGTCACATTTTCAGGCTCTTGGTGGAAATATCTTTTGGGGTCTGCATTCAACCCCTTGCAGCACCCCATACCCACAATGTACCTCAAATTCCCCCAAAGGGTCTCATTCCACTAACTCTTGAGCAAACTGGACACTAGGCTCAACCTCTCTCCAATACTCCATTTTAGCAATAAGGGGTCTGCTTAGTTCTACAAATCAAATTCTAGTAGATCAATCCCAGCTATTTTAAACTCTTTCCCTTTTGTTACTATTATATTCTTCTCTGAGTTGCCTTGCAAATCCCTGCCATTACTAATTAACAACCTTGGGAGAAGCCTTTCTCTTCACCGCCTCACTGTGTTAGTTTCCTACTGCTTCTGTAACAAATTACCACAAACATAGTGGTTTAAAAAAATGCAAATGTATTTGCTTACACTTTTGGAGGCCAGAAGTCTGCAATGAGTCCTTTGAGCATACAATCAAGAAGTTGAAAGGGCTGTGTTCCTTCTGGAGGCTCCTGGTGAGAACCAGTTTCCTTTCTTTTTCCAGCCGTTAGAGGCTGCCTGCAGGCCTTGGTTTGTGGTCTCTTCCTCCATCTTCAAAGTGCATCACTTTAGCCTCTGCTTCCATTGTCACATCACCTTCTCTGTCTTTGATACTCCTCTTACAAGGACTCTTGGATTATATTAGGCCCATCGGCTAATCCAGGATAACCTTCCCATATCAGGGTAATTAACTTAATCACATCTGCAAAGCCCCTTTTGCCATGTAAGGTAATGCATTCACAGGTTCCAGGGATTAGAATGTGGACATATTTGGGGGGCAATATTCTGTCTACCACACTCACACAGTCTTACTCCTTTCTTAGCCTTGCCCCTTACTGATACTCTATTTGTCTGGTCCTAATTCTTCTATTTATTCATTAATTCATTCATCCACTCATTCATTCATTCAACAAATACCTATGAAGCCCCAACTATGTGCCAGGTACTGTTTTAGGCACTGATGGTACACTGGTGAACAAAACAAAGGTGGCTGCTCTTGAGGATCTTATACTGAGATGAACATCCAACACATTCTTCCATAGGAATAGAACCCTAAATGAACACAGAGTAGAGACTACGTTTCTCAGCCTCCCTTGGAGGCAGGTATAACCATGTGGCTATGTTTTGGCCAAGGGGATGTCAGCGGAAGTGGTGACTGCAGCTTCAGAGCATGATCCCCCTTCCCCTTTTCTCCTGGCTGCCAGGAATATGGATGTGATCACTGGTGCAGAAGCCCCCCTCTTGGACCAAGAACATAGCCCAGCAGCAAGCTAGAAAGAGTTGGGCCCCTAATGTGAACCTCCATACGGAAAGCTTGTATCCAGACTTTGTTTACCAGAGAGAGAACAAACTTCTATCATGTTTAAGCCACAGTTGTTTTATATTTTCTGTCACTTGCAGCCAAACTTTTACATTGTAAATACAAATAGTGCCAAATATTCCTTTAAAGAGAATGCCTATAGATTGCCAGAGTGCCTGTTACCTATAACAAACTCTTAAGTGTTACCCAGTTGTGAAATCTTTGTCAAATTATAAGTGAAATTGTTATTCCTTGTATACTAATAAATCCTAATTCCTTGTATGCTTCTAAATAAGCAGGCCAGGTGTGGTGGCTCATGCCTGTAATCCCAGCACTTTTGGAGGCCAAAGTGGGTGGATCACCTGAGGTCAGGAGTTTGAGACCACCCTGGCCAACATGGTGAAGCCCTGTCTCTACTAAAAATACTAAATTAGCCAGGTGTGGAAGTTCACGGCTGTAATCCCAGCTACGCGGGAGACTGAGGCAGGGAAATTGCTTGTTGCAGTCAGCCGAGATCATGCCATTGCACTCCTGCCAGGGCAACAAGAGCAAAACTCTGTCTCAAAAAAAAAATAAAATAAATAAAAATAAAAACTAAGCAGAAGGATAAGATGAGAAAGGGTAGTAAAGGAAAGAAGAGGGTGGATTTTCATAAAGTTTAGTTATGTATGTCCTTGACTATGACAAATAATTGAGTTAATTGTTTTATGTCATGAGAGACTGGGGCAATCTAGCTAAATATGATAATTTAATGCACCCTCTGATTTGAAGATTTTTTCTGAATTAAAAAGTAGAACAGTATCTTCTCTGCAGGTAGTTTATGGAGTCTTTACATCTTATATTTATTGTGGAGCATTCTCCTTGTCTTACCATCATAATCTGCTATGGAGCCTAGCACTACTAGGCACAAAGCAAGGGTATATTGATTGATATTTTTTTACCTCCAGAATTTAGCATTGGCAATACATTTGAGGACATTTTGTCGCCTGGCCCTGTTGAAAGAAAATAAAATACATTTTTTTACAAATTCTATGAACATTACAGAAAAGGACTAAATTAAATAACTCCTTAACAGTCCTTATGGCTTTTAAAAGCAGTGCACACACACACTCTTTGACCCAGCAATTTCAATTCTAGTATCTTATGTCAAGAAAATAATCACACAAGCATCCAAAAGAGCATGTGCACTCACGTTTGTCCATTGTCATTTCATAAATACGGAGTTGACCAAATAACTATGGTATATCCATAAAACGAATGACCAGTTGGCCCCTTAACATGATGCTGTAGTCACTATTTACCTCTGTCCACGATATAGGTTTAAAAAAAATTCAAAAGAGTACGGATAGTGTGGATTAAAAAATGCATGGAAGAATCTGAGAGGTGTTTGAAATGCCATTCATCAAACATGATTATCTGTGATTTGATGTAATCTCCCATTTTTACCAGGTTTGGGATTAGGGTTAGGTGATTAAGGCACTCAACCTTAGCTGCAAAACTTAAGGATTGCTAAAATAAACAAACAAAAACAAACAAACAAAAAAAGACCCTTCAGTTATCACAATAAATTAAATGTTAATGCAATATATATTTTTAAAATTCTAAATAAATGCAGGAAAGTCTATAATGAACAAAATATCAAAATTGCAAATACAGACAGTATCTGACCCTGTACTTGTGTGACCGTGAGAGCCAGTGCCTTACTCTACTCACCCAAATCCTGGCCCACAGAACTTGTCTTTATTTAAAATTCTGCTTTTTTGTTTATCATGATTTTTTGCTTTATATTTTTTTTACCTAATGAATTAAAATATTGCTTATTTTGATTACTGAGTTTTTGCTTTCCCCTTCAAATTTTGTGCCTGAAGCTAGAGCTTCACTGGCTTTACCCTAATCCTTGTTGTGATTTCTATATTTTGGGTCTCATTCAAATTTCTCAATGAGTTTGTATAACTCTTACAATGAGAAAAATAAAAGATATATTCATTTTGGGGATCAGAGATACCCAGTTGTTTATATTAAGAAAGTGTGCCCACAATAGAAACAATGGACAACACACCCTATTTTGGGCTTCCCATTTAAATCTGTGCCTCGGGAATCTCAAAGAGCCATATTTAACAGCAAAATATCCTGGAAGCAGAGCAGCAGGTGATTAAGAACGTAGACTTTGGACAAGCCTGATTTTTGAATCTTGGTTTGGTATTTACTTATGTGTGAGCAAGTTCATGTATCATTCAAAAAACATCTATTGAGTACCTACTATGTGTCAGGCACTGTTCTACGTGTGTAGGACAGGGCAATTTTTAAAAAGGCAAAAAAAGAAGAACAAAAACCATTGTCTTCATGGAGCCTACATCTTAATTACTCAGCATCTCTGAGCCTTTGCTTCCTGTTTCATAAAGTGACACACCTCTTAAGGCTTCCTGGAAGATTCAGTGGGCAACAGATTTAACCAAGTAGGGTGCCTGGCTTACAGACCAGCTCAGTAAGTGGGAACTATTATGTATTAATATCTGCTAATTAGCATCCAATTTTAGTTCCAGTGGTTATAAAAACAAAGATTTTTAAAAATTGTGTTAAAGCTTATAAAAGAGAAACAAATGAATAAAAACCTATAGCATTGATATTATACCTTTTCAAATGACTGAACATTTTTTTACAGGCATTACATTCATTCTCGTCGGTGGAAAATTTGGTGACAACCTGTGGTTGATAAGTATTTTGAATTTGAATGACTAATACGAAAAGTTTATAGATTTTCTTAATTTTACACTCTGTACTCATCTCCACTCTTAAGATTCTGCTCACCTCTTTCTTGTCACATTTTCACTCCTTTGGTCGGTCTATCTATCTAAATTCACTCCCCTTCCCACTCCCATTCCCTTTATCGTCAACGTCTTTCTGCAATGAGCATCTTTATCCATGGGTTCAAGCACTTTTTCACTCACAGAAAAACTGAAAGTTCTGTTGTTCCTCTAAGCCAATTGCTAAGAGCAGATATCTGCTCTTATTCCATCTGTTACTTAGTTCATATAACACGTAAATACAATCAGCAGTCTCTAGAGATTGTTATACTTCTATACTTCCATATGTATGAATTCCCCTATTGATGAATGAAAGGTTGGTGAAGAACAAAAGGGAGAGAGAGGAACAGAACCAGTTATTCTTAGAAAGGGATTATAAAATCCCCTTTCCAATCAGAAAAAATGTTAAAGTCAGTGGACGTCTTTATGGTGCAAAATAAAAATAGCATGATGGCTAAACAAAGGCTCTGTACCAAAAGAGAGGGAAAATGTAATTGGATTGCATAGCAAATGCCTGAAAATTCAAATCTTAAATCCATGTTCAAATTTAACTTCCAATAGATGAAAAAGATCAACAGCTCAGAAATATCAGGAATGTAAAATGGTGGTGTGTAACTGCCAGTCATCCTTTTCAGAGGTGACATGAACTAAACGATTAAGAGCATAGACTCTGTTCCTTAATCCTCACACTTCAATTTCCCCATCTTTCAAGAGGAATGATGCAAAGAGTGCCTACCTTGTGGGATTATTAGGTAAGTTACCATGTCCAGCCTTTGGATGGCATCAGTTGCATAGTAAGTGCTATGGGAGTGTAAGCACATGGAGAGGTGCATTCTAAGGGAGGAACGTGCCTGGTGTGTTTCAGGAACAGTAAGGAGACCAGCGGGCCTTAAGCACAGTGAACAAAGGGGAGAGTGCCAGATGAGGCCACAGAGACAAGTCCAAGATCGCTAGGGCCCTGTAGGTCATTTTCTCAGTGAAATGGAACCATTCAATGAATCACTCTGATGCTGAGCTGGGAAGAGACTGTAGAAAGGGAAAAGGGTCACAGAGGGAGATCTATTAGGAGACTACAGCCACTGGGAGGCAAGAGATAACGGGGTCCCTTGGGATAGCAGTGGAAGCGGTGAGAGGTGGTCCGATTCTAGATATATTTTGACAGTAGAGCCTACAGGATTGGCTGATAGTTTGGATGTGGAATGTGAGATAAAGAACTGAGGCAAGCAAGGATGGAGTTGCCATAAATGGAGACAGAGAAGGCGGTGGGGGAAGGGGCAGCTGGGAAGATCAGAGGCTCATTTTGGGATGTGTGAAATGTGAGGTACGTATTAGATATCCAAAGAGGCATAGGTGTAATGTATACTGTTCTTTCAAGCAAACACCATGCTGGTTGATTTAATTAATTATTGTATTCCTCTAATATCGGTACAATTACATGTGCTTTCTGAGTCAGGTCCCTTGACAAGTGTCATTGCAAGGGTAGTAGGAATGGCACTGTGGAAAGACCTCTGGCCTTTGGGGGCAGGCAGCTTTAACTCCTGCCTCTGACTCTTATCCACTCTTTCTCTTGGGTCTAGAGAATTAGGCTTAATGTACCATAGAATCTTCTATCAAGTATGAATAATAACACCTTCCTTACAGGTTTGCTGGAATTTTCAAACACAGATAACATATGCAAAGTGTCTGCTCATAGTAGGTTGTGAAGAAGTGATCACTTATACTTTCTTCAAAGTAGATATTGTCCAGATCCTCCTCTTTCTGGCCCAGTCTGTCTTGTGAATAACTGCTGCCATTTGAAATGGAAGCGTAACTGACAATTACTTTTTGTAAGAAACTCCCAATCAAAGTTCTTGAAACCTGGTCATTGGAGAGCAGTCTACCAACAATATCAGTGCAAATGTTAGGGACCTAAATCAGCTTCGTGTAGATTCTTAACATTACAAGCTCCGGGGGAAGTGAGGAAAGGAGAGTGGGGTTTTATAAGACCCAGTCCTAAGATTCTAAACCAACTCTAAATAAAATGAATAACACTGTCTGCCAGATGTTATTCGAAGTCGTTTATTTGTTTTTTGCAAGAACACCCTCTAAAACTCAATGAAAACAGATTTCCAGATGATCTCAATTATTCGAAGTCGTTTATTTGTTTTTTGCAACACCCTCTAAAATCCAGTGAAAACAGATTTCCAGATGATCTCAATATGAGATAAAAAGCAGTGTTTATCTTCGCATCCATATGAGGATTCAGACCGGTTCTCCCAGACCCAATACGCTCCCACTTTTTGTTCCCACCTCCTCTCCACCTACCTTGGACAAATAGTAGGAAAAGGGGCTGTGAACTGTGTCCTTGAATGGTGTGGAGAGATCAGAGCTAGCAATTTTTTGTTTACCTAAAAGCTAGGAGCCACTGGGTCCTTGGCCTGCTCACACACACACTGCCTCTTTTGACTGGGTCAGAGCACAGCACAAGGATGAGGAAATTACTTCCAGCTTGACCTTTAAGGCACAGCTGGCATCAGGCTATTTAGTAGGGACTTTTCTGTTGACATTTCTGACTGCCCCTTTTGCGAAGTGAAAAAAAAAAAACAACAAATAACTGGAGGTTAAGAGAAAGGAAGGACAGGTTAAAGAGTCAGCAAATGCGAGTCAGATAATGTGAAAAGTACTTTTTAAGAGCTGCTATTGGGATGTTGGTTATTCCTAAGGAAAAATGTGACATTCTTACCCATCTATAACTACTGAACAGTAACCAAGGAGAGAAATTCACTCATCCTTTCTGCTTCTGCAAACCTCCTGTTTGCAAGAGCTTCTCAATGTGTCTGTCTGGACTGTGAATCAGATGCACAGTTCACCCACAAACGTAAATATCTATGAAAAAGAAATATAATTTCTTTTAGACTCACCCGGAACCTGCAAGCTTTAAGTACATGGTCTGTTAAGTCAGGAGAGGAACTATGCTATTGGCTGAAATCTAATCCTTAACTTAACTGGTCAGAAAGACAAATAGCAGGATTAAAATAAACTAATAATAATAATAATACCTATTACCTGTTTAGAGCTTGACATTAAGTGATTTACATTTTATTTTATTTAAAATACAGACAAGCCCACAAAGTAGAAACAACTATCCCTGTAATAAGGATGAGAAAAGTAAGGCTTCGAGAAATTACCGTAAATAAATTTCCCAAACAGCTCATAGGAAACAGAAGTGAGACTAAGACAAGTTTATTGAACCCTTTCTATTTTTCTATAATTTCAATCCATCCTTTATACCTATAATTGCATAGTTCTGCAAATATGCCTAAAATTGCAAAATGTAACTGATTAAAGTCTTTAGCAGAAATTTTATAATACAAAATTTTAATATTTCTTTGTGAGTTACTTTATGTGTTTCTATTCCCCACTATTGCTACTTCTCTTTTTAAAGACATAGAAATACATATGTGTATAAACTTTTTAAAAGCTATGTACACACACACACACACACACACACAACCTGTTTGTGATTGTGTATGTGAGCTGTGAATAATCTTCTGATGTCCCCCCACGCTTAGGGTCTCTTTCACTCACGTTGTCTATTTCTTTTCTTTTTTTTTTCTTTCCTCTCTCTTTCCTAATGATCTCTCTTTTATAGACCATAATATGAAGCTAAATTATATTCTTATTTATCGTGGTCATCTAAAGGAGTTTTTGCTTTCTGTTCTATTTTTTTTAATGACACTAAATTAACTTTTATATTTTGTGGTTTTTCAGGCTCAGTCTGCTTTTATAGTATATTATTTGTGTCCATATCTATCATTTTTATTGTAAAGTCTTTACTGGGCAGGGAATGTGCCTTTCCTGTCTTTGTATGTTCCACAAGACTTAAAACAGAGCCTGTAATAAACATGTATAAACGAAATCAAGTAATTAAGGAATCAAAACAAAAGCCTGTGCCGGGCAGTGTTTCCATAGCAACTGATGGGCAGGAAGCGACGTGGCTGAGAATCACAGACCATCTTTCCATAAACTTGAGTCTGTCTCCAATTTTGGTCGCAAGTTGCTTGTGGACCCCACCAGACACAGCTGAGTCGGGGAGGGAGCACTCGGAGGGGCAGGGGCGGACAGTGAGCTGAAACCTGTTTTACCTCAATGAGTTAGGATCCGTTTCGGGAACGCGATGTGGAGAAAGGGCGGAGGGGCCAATCGATCCTCCGGTCTCTGCTCTACCGTCCCGCAGCCCGGTTCCCCATCATCTCAGGGGCCGTCTGGTAGCGGATCCCGGAACGGAGCTGGCCAACGGATAAGTGCGCGGCACTCGCCACCCGCGCGGACCCAAGAGCAACTCCCCACCGCATCCCCCTCCTCCCTACCCCCAGGTTCCCTCGGCCCGCGGCCCTCCACGCCCCGGGCTCCCGCCCCCGCTCTCTGGGCAGAGGTTTCCCCGACTCTGTCCTCTCCCGGGGCTCTACCTCCAAGCTCCAGTCCCTGCCCCTACTCTGCCCTCTCCAGGAGCGCTACCTCCAGGCTCCCGCCCAACCCCCTGGGCAGAGGCTTTCCCCCATTGCGTCCCCTTCGGGGCTCTACCCCAGGTTCTCGCCCTTCACTCCCGAACACTCCGGGCGCCCTCACCCACCCCCCTTGACCCGCTTCCACATAACCACGTGATCAATACAGCCCACTTTGAACTCTCGGGGCGACCAAGCTGCAGTTTCCTTATCTGAAAAATAGGAACACTAGTCTCCATCTCATTTACTCAGGACGGGACAAGACGACCAACAAAGATTCTTCAATGAGGTTTATTACTCACTGCGATTCTTGCAATGATTACCGCCCCATTGCTGTGGTTGGGGGAGGCGAGCAAAGGGCAGCGGATGCGAGCGCCCGCCCTCGCCCCACCCTCCCCGCCCCGGGCGGCGCAGGCTGCGGCCCTTCGTCCTCCACTGCGTCCTGCCCCCGGCCCAAGTCTGGTGGGCTCCCGGCGACCCTCGGCGAGCAGCGACATGGCAGGCGGCCACAGGCTCCTGCTGGAGAACGCGCGGCAAGTGGTACTGGTGTGCTCCGGTAGCGAGCGCTTCCAGACGCGGGACGCGCTGCGCAGCCTGGCGGTGCTGGAGGGCGCCAGCCTGGTGGTGGGCACGTAAGTGGCGGGGCGCGCAGGGTGGGGGCCGCCACGGGCGGAGCTGGCCGCTCTGTGCACTGTGGAGGGAAGCAACGCCGTGAAAGCTGCCCTCACAGAGACACAGGTGCAAGCCAGCCTTTGGGGCACCTGTTGCTAACACGCCCAACGGCTTGGGCTGTCATTCCGTTTAAAGAGCTGAGAGAGGAACATCCCGTTGGAACGCATCCGGGGTCCTGCCTCTGCTGGTAAAGTATCACTGTCCAACCATCAGAAGAGGTTGGGGTTCTCCTCAGTGCTTCTTAAAGGGAGGCCAGGAGACCACCTTTGTCAGGGTGGCCTGTGGTTATTTTATTCTCAAGGCAGATTTCTGATTCCACCTGCATTCTCCAACTCCCTATCCCTAGAATTTTAGGATCAGCATCACTGGGGCTGGAGTTTTGAGACCTGAATTTTTCAAAAGTACCTTTCACAACCCCGTGGTCTCGTACACTAAAGCTTTAGAACTACGGAGAACATTTAGTCAATAATGGCCCCGAGTGATAAGAAATCAAGATTTGGCCACCAGAAAACAAGATATTTCTCTTACTCATCTGAGTTTCCTGCCAGATGTGAATAAAAGAACAAAGTTTGAGGGCAACCTGGGGTAGCAAGGGAAATTGGATGAGAATTGGAATCTGAAGGGCGCCATGGGGCCACAATTGCACACGATGAATGAGTCTCACAAACTGACCACGGCTTGTCTGAGGCAGTTTAGGGTTGTGCAAGAGCCCAGTTTTTAAGAGACTGTTGGTTTATTTTTACTTAATTTAACTAATTTATTTCTTTATGAGACTGAATCTCATTCTGTTGCCCAGGCTGGAGTGCAATGGCGTGATCTCACTCACTGCAACCTCCACCTCCTGGGTTCAAGCGATTCTCCTGCCTCAGCCTCCGGAGTAGCTGGCATTACAGTAGCTGCTCCCCATGACCGACTAATTTTTGTTCTTTTAGTAGAGAGGGGGGTTTCACCATGTTGGTCAGACTGGTCTCTAACTCCTGACCTCAAGTGATTTACCAGCCTCGGCCTCCCAAAATGTTGGGATTGCAGGCATGAGCCACTACGCCCGACCTATTTTTTTTTATTTTATTTTATTTTTTGAGACAGGGTCTAGCTCTGTCGCCCAGGTTGGAGTGCAGTGGCATGATCTCGGCTCCACCTCCCAGGTTCAACTGCAACCTCTATCTCCCAGACCCAAGCCAACCTCCCACCTCAGCCTCCCGAGTTAGCTGAGACTACAGGCACAGGCCACCATGCCAGGCTAATTTTTGTATTTTTTGTAGAGACATGGTCTCACGAGGTTGCTTAGGCTGGTCTCAAACTCCTGGGCTCAATTGATCCACTTGCTTTGGCCTCCCAGTGCTGGGATTACAGGCGTGAGCCACCATGCCCAGATTGTTGTTTTATTTTTAATTAACAAAGGGATGAAAACATTCCCAATTTACTATAAAATATTGTTTAAAAATTTGCTTAGAAAGTTGAAAAATATCTACCTGGGTTAGGACCAGAGTATCTATAAAAATTATACCAATGAAGCTGGTGCAGTGACTCACGCCTGTAATCCCAGCACTTTGGGAGGCCGAGGTGGGTGGATCACCTGAGGTCGGGAGCTTGAGACCAGCCTAGACAACATGGTGAAACCCTGTCTTTACTAAAAATACAAAAATTAGCTGGGTGTGGCAGTGCACGTCTGTAATCCCAGCTACTCAGGAGGTTGAGGCAGGAGAATCACTTGAACCTGGGAGGCGGAGGTTGCAGGGAGCCAAGATTGCACTACTGCACTCCAGCCTGGGTGACAGAGGGAAACTCTGTCTCAAAAAAAAAAAAAAAAAAAAAATTATACCAATGCACCAACATAAAGTCTTGGGTTCCAACATGTGTTCTATGTTCACATGAAAATCACAAAAAGTAGGGGGAAAAAAAGGAGAGAGTTGACTTGTGGTCTGGAAGGTGGGGCCTTTTCATTCGAATCTGTTACATTGTTCTCAGTTTGTTGGCTTTATTACATTGAAATCAATTTACAAGAATATTGAGAACTTTGCTATTCAAATATGATTAGCTTAGTACAGGATGGTGTTGTTTTTATTTTCACTTACTACCATCACTATCTTATATATCAGGTTGATGCAAAACACAAGTATAGAACTGGAATAACTATCTGGTGATCTGAGGTGCTTTGAAATATATCTTCCACCTTCATTATCTGAATATTTTAAGGTAAAAGTGTTTTCAGGGTGAAATATTTAGGTGATTGTCTTAAATTTTTCACATCACTTCCCTTACATAGAACTTGTGTGTTCAAAGACAACTTGATCCTGCTTCTCTTTTGGTAGACAAGAACACAAGCTGTGGGTGTGTGTGTAGGGAGGGGGTACTGATTAAAAGCACAGAGAAGTGGAAGAAAGTTCCATTTCAAAGCCCAGAAATGAATGGATTTTAATGGTGTGTTTTTTTTTTTAACAGGTATATACATACCATAGTATGTCCTGATTAGAATGAACCTCAGTGAGATCAACTAATAGTCAATCCCCTATATGCTATAGATATATAAATGAGTCCTGGAAAAGAGTATGATTTGAGGGGCACCAGAAATTCCCCCCTCCTAAAAATAAATATCTCAGTGATTGTCTGCTATAGGGTATAATTCCACCATTGTAACCATTGTAGTCATTCATTTAGGTCTCTAAAGTTATCTCATTCTTAAATTTTTTTCCTCTCTCTCTCTCTCTGTGTGTGTGTGTGTGTGTGTGTGTGTGTGTGTGTGTGTGTTGGACGCGCGCGCGCATGTGTAGGTTGTAGTTAATCTTGAAGAAGCTCCCAGGTGTGGAAAAGAAGCACAAACTGTCATCCAGTTTAAAATTGTCCCATCCAAAGGCTAAAACCTAGATGATGTCTAAATGAACGAAACAAACAAGAATTAAAACATAGATTTATACACAAGGACCATTTGTTTTAGCACTTCACAGGAAGGGTAAAAATGGAAAATGCTAAAGAAAAAATTGATGGGTTTTTATTTTCCTTCCTAGAAGCCAATAAAAGAGTCAGGTAGACAATGAACCTAAAATAGGACATTTTCATTCATTCACAAATATGTGCTCAGCTTAGGGGATGCAAAAATGACTAATAATCGTTCTGATCTCAAAGAGCCCAAAGTCTACTGGGGAACAAGACACATGAAAAGATAATTATAATACAATATGGTAAGCACAAAGGTAGAGAGATGTGTGCAAATAGGCTTATTATAAGAGACAGCACGGAGGAGTGCCTGAGCCAACGGGAGAATCAAAAGAGGCGTCAGATTTATCCATCTAAAAAAAAAGACCAATTTTTAGGTTTTAGTAACTGAGACGGTGTTTGTGCCAATTCTGAATTTTCACAGAGCACCCTGAGAGCCACTCAAAGAAGCATCATCCTCCTTAAATCATCTTCATTACTGTTTTCATTATGATCATTATACTTTAGCTCCTCAAGTAGGGTCTTGCTTGCTAATTTGCTTTACTTTCAGAAGATTCTTCCTAAACTTCTCAGAATAGAAAGTAAATAAAACCACACATGTCTATTATTTTTATGCCCTAAAAAGGTACATGTGATATATGTTCATTGTAGGAAAAGAAAATACAGATGAACAAAAAGGAAAAAGTCACTCAAACTCCATCATTAGAGGAACTAATGCCAACATTTAGTGCTTCTCCTTTCAGATGTTTTCCTTTGTAAATAGAATCACATAAAAATGCATGCTTTAGAAAAGGAAGCTAAGTATATTGTTTTGTACTCAGGTTTTTTTCACTTAGTAATAAATAGTGAAAATCTTACCATAGCAGTAATATATATCTTTATAATTTTAATGGCTACCTTAAAAAAACACTTTTGGGGGAATGTTTTTTGTTAGTTTCCTTCAATACTGTCCTTGGACAGGAACCTTTGTTCCAACATAGGTAGAGTCCACCGATGAATGAGAGAACCACACAATCAGAAGGTAGATGAGCATAGGATTAGTGGGGTCAGGAAGAGGACCCAGTGCCCCTCAAAATTCTCTCTGGCACAGACTGAGAATGTTAGAGATTTATTCCTTAGATTTGACTTTGTTAAAGTGACCACTCTTAAAGCAGTGGCAGTCATTCACTCTTTGCATAAGAGCATTCTGTTTTTTCCCTTTCAAGTGTCAATTTCTAATCCTTTTGGTCCTTTCCATCACCAGATTCACTGCACACAGGGTAGATCATCTAACCAGGCCAGATAAAAGCTGTTAGTGATAAAGAATTGTTACTGGTATTTCTTTTCCTTTCATAACATCTACTCTTTACATCCAGTTTCTTCTGCCCCTTCACTCTTACATTTTGTTAGGTTACCCCAACCACTTCTGTCCCAGTTCTGAATCCGTTATCCTAACCCGCTTTTAACAACACATTCCAGCTCTCAGGCTTATAGCTCTGAATCTCCACGTTGGAAGCACGAATTTGTTGTGAGTGGCCAAGACCCAAATTAACCAATGGCTGAAACAAGATGGAAGTCTATTTCTCTTCTATGTGAAAATCTAAATGTAGGAATGCAGGGCTAGTTGATTGCAGTACTCCATGGAGTCCTCAGGAGCCGGCCCCCTGCCGCCTCGCTCTCCTGTGCATTGCCCACTTTCTTACACTCTCTCCATGACCCAAGATGGCCACTGCATCTCTCCTTATGGTGTCTGCGTTCCAGCCAGTAAGAATAGAAAGAGAAGGCAATCCTACTGGCTAGACCTGAGTCTTGTGGCCATACCTAACTGGTGGGAGGTGGGGAAATGTAGTCTGTATTCTGGGTGGCCATGTGTCCAACTAAAATTTAGGGCTTAGGCCGGGCACGGAGGCTCACACCTGTAATCGGAGCACTTTGGGAGGCCGAGGCGGGCGGATCACAATGTCAGGAGTTCGAGACCAGCCTGAACATGGTGAAACACTGTCTCTACTAAAAATACAAAAATTAGCCAGGCTAATTACAGGCGTGGTGGTGCATGCCTGTAATCCCAGCTACTCAGAAGGCCGAGGCAGGAGAATTGCTTGAACCTGGGAGGTGGAGGTTGCAGTGAGCCGAGATCGCACCACTGCACTCTGGCCTGGGTGACGGAGCGAGACTCTATCTCAAAAAAAAAAAAAAAAAAAATAGGGCTCTACTAGTGTAAGAAAAGGGAATATTGATCTTGGGGAACATGGTAATTATCTGCTACATATGTTTAATGTTTAAAATTATTCTTAATTTTAAATTTCATGGGTACATAGTGTGTATATATATATATATGAGGTACATGTGTTATTTTAAAAGAGTCATACAATGTGTAATAATCACATCAGGGTAAATGGGGTTTCCATCATCTCAAGCATTCATCATTTCTTTGTGTCACAAACATTCCAATTGTACTCCCTCAGTTATTCTAAAATATACAACATACTATTGCAGCCTGTAGTCACCCTGTTGTTTTATCAAATACTAGGTCTTATTCATTGTATTTAACCATATTTTTTCTAGCCATTAACAATCCTCATTTTTCTTCTCTCCCCTTCTATTCTTCCCAGCCTCTAGTAACCATCATTCTACTCTCTATCTCCATGAGTTCAATTGTTTTCATTTTTAGCTCCCACAGATGAATGAGAATGTGCTAAGTTTGTCTCTGTTCCTGGCTTATTTCACTTAACATAATATCCTCCAGTTCTATCCATGTTGTTGCAAATGACAGAATCTCACTCTTTTTCATGGCTGAATAGTACTCCATTGTGTATATGTACTACATTTTCTTTATCCATTCGCCTGTGGATGGGCACTTTAGTGTGCTTTCAGCACTTAGTGTGGAAGTGCTGCAGTTGAATAGTGCTGCAATTAATATGAGAAGCAGATATCTCTTTAATGTACTGACTTCCTTTCTTTTGCATATATACCTACCAGTGGGATTGCTGGATCACATGGTAGCTCTATTTTTAGTTTTTTGAGGAGCTTCCATACTGTTCTCTATAGTGGCTGTACTAATTCACATTCCCAACAGCGTGCAAGGGTTCCTCTTTCTCCACATCCTCGCCAGCATATGTTATTGCCTGCCTTTTGGATAAAAGCCATTTTAACTGGGATAAGAGTATATCTCATTGTGGTTTTGGTTTACATTTCTTTGATGATCATTGATGTTGAGCACCTTTTCATGTACTTGTTTGTATCTCTTCTTTTGAAAAATGTCTATTCAGATCTTTTGCCCATTTCTTAATCAGATTATTAGGTTTTTTCCTATTGAGTTGTTTTTTTCCTTATATATTCTGGTTATTAATCCCTTGTCAATTGGGTCATTTGCAAATTATTTTCTCCCATTCTGTGGGTTGTCTCTTCACATTGTTATTATTATTATTATTAATTATTATTATTATTTTGCTGTGCAGAAGCCTTTTAACTTGATGTGATCCCATTTGTCCATTTTTGCTTTGGTTGCCTGTTCTTGCGGGGTATCCCTTAAGAAATTGTGGCCTGAACCAATATCCTGGAGAGTTTTCCCAATGTCTTTTTTGAGTAGTTTCATAGTTTAAGGTCTTAGATTTCAGTCTTTAATCCATTTAGATTTGATTTCATTCTTTTGCGTATGGATAACCAGTTTCCTCAGCACCATTTATTGAAGAGACTGTCTTTTCCCTGATGTATGTTCTTGGCATCTTTGCTAAAAAGGAGTTCACTGTAGATGTATGGACTTATTTCTGGGTTCCATTGGTCTATGTGTCTGTTTTTAATGCTAGTACCATGCTGTTTTAGTTACTATAGGTCTGTATTATAATTTGAAGTCAGGTAATGTGATTCCTCCAGTTTTGTTCATTTTGCTGAGGATGGCTTTGGCTAATCTAGGTCTTTCATGGTTGTCTTGAATGTGGCTAGAGATGCTTTTCCAAAAACTCAGGTTCAAGACAGAAACATGTAAATATTGACTAATTAACACCAAAGCATCTGAAAACATATTTAAGTCACTCATCAGATTTCTCACAAGATTTCCCCAAACTTTAGTAACGATTCCTTGATTTTTCTTCAGAGATGGGCTTATAAAAGCTATTGGTCCTGCCGATGTTATTCGAAGACAGTTTTCTGGAGAAACTTTTGAAGAAATAATTGATTGCTCTGGGAAATGTATTCTACCAGGTATTTATCTCTTTTTCAGTAAAGCTCTACAAGTAGCTTGAACAGTTGCTCCAGAAATGTAAAGAGGGAGAGTAACAGTTTGTTTTAAAGTCTCAAAATAATATTAAAAAATAATAATAGTTCCATGTATTGAATTTATATTATTGAATGCCTAGCTGCTTTCAAATATGGTTTCACCTTGGATCCTGATACCTGTCCTGTATGGGAGTGTCATTATACTTTACAGATTAGAAAACTGAAGGTGAAGGGTGAAATGTGTTACCCCACGTTGCTAAACAGGAAAAAGGCAAACTAGCAATCAAGCCTATTCATTCGACCCCGCTTCTTCCCACTCACATGCTGAAGAGAAACCAGCTGTGTTGTGTTTAGGTTCAAAACCAGTAAAAGAACTTCATTAATCCATGGCATAGGAGAGGCAAGCAAGGCAGCTGCTCCCTCTAATACCAAAAATACTCTAAATTTGTATAAGGTGTGAAACAAAGGATCCAGCTCTGGGCAGAAAAAGAAAAAAAAAATCCTAGAGCTTTCACTGCAGTTTACTTATATCTTTAAAGATTGACAACAGAATCAGTTTATTAACCATCATCTCCTATATTAACTATGTTGTATGGCTTCATGTAATCATTCAAAACATGTTTCACAAACTTTGAGCTCTACACAAACATAAGGGCTGCCTATTTATATTTTTATATAAAATTTTTATACTTTTAAATGTTTATGGTATACATCTGACAGAGCTTCTACCTAACGGGTTTTCATTTGTTGATTTGTTTGTTTTGAGACAGAGTCTCACTCTGTCACCAAGGCTGGAGTGCAGTGGTGTGATCTTGGCTCACTGCAACCTCCACCTCCCAGGTTCAAGCAATTCTTGTGCCTCAGTCTTCCAAGTAGCTGGGATTACAGGTGTGGACCACCGTGCCTGGCTAATTTTTGTATTTTTAGTAGCAAGAGGGTTTCACGATGTTGGTCATGCTGGTCTCGAACTCCTGACCTCAAGTGATCTTCTGGTCTTGGCCTCCCAAAGTGCTGGGATTATAGGCGTGAGCCACTGCGCCGGCTTTCCTTATGATTCTTGAGGGTCAGGAGACAAAGTCAGGGCAAAATGTTATGAGAAAGAGGAATATAGCAGACAGCAAACTGAGTAGGGGCTTTTGATCTTAGTCCAATCAGAGCCAATAAGATATTTAAAACATTCTGGAAAGACAAACTTTACTGAATTGCACCTGGATAAAAAAAGTTTCAAGTGATTGTCTTATAGTATCTCTTTATTTAAAATACATGTCTTTCTTGAAGATAGATTCATCTTCCTGATTTCATGTCTTCCCTTCTCAGAGTTGCAGGGGGAGGGGATTGTAGTCTTATGTTTTAATACCCAGATTATTCCTTGGTGATAAGTTTCATGGTTTTGCCTCACTAGTAGGTTTGACAACCTGATTTCAAAGTTTATTTGAGCCAGGTGAGGTGGCTGATGCCTATAATCCCTGCACTTTGGGAGGCTGAGTTGGGCAGATCATTGGAAGCTGAGGCAGGCAGATCATTTGAGCCCAGGAATTCAAGACCAGCCTATGAAACGTGGCAAAGATTAGCCTGTGTGGTGGTGCATGCATGTAGTCCCAGCTACTAGGGAGGCTGAGGTGGGAGGATTGCTTGAGCTGGGAGGTCGAGGCTGCAGGGAGCCATGAGAGTTCCACTATACTGCAGCCTGGGCAACAGAGTGAGACCATTTCTCAAAAATAAATTAATTAATTAATTAAATAAAATAAAAGCTTATTTGGTGAGCATGGACTTATTGAGCAAAAGGGGCTGTATTTCTGTAAGGGATATTTTCATTGTGTTGCATCACCTCCTTCATTAGAGCTTTCTAGACCAGCCATACAACAAGTCAGTCTTCTTTCCGCTCTGTCAAGGGAACCAAACAAATTCTTCCTTTCATGCTCCTTCAAAATGGATGGCCACCATCACACTTTCCCCAGAGCAGCAGGGTAGAGTGCTGCTGTCTTCCTGCTGTCTAAGTGCTATTTGTTAATTGTAAGATGACTTGATTTATTGATTACAGGTTTGGTGGATGCACACACACATCCAGTATGGGCTGGTGAAAGAGTTCACGAGTTTGCGATGAAGGTAACTGCAACAAATCATGGCAAATCAAAATAAAGCACAAACATAAAAGTCTTTTGCTAAAGAGTTAGTAGGCTATCAAGCTTTGCAACATATGTCAACATATCTCTGTTTTTTTAGGAAATGAGACCATGCCAGGCTGGAGTACAGTGGCATGGTCTCAGCTTACTGCAGCTTCCGTCTTTCAGGTTCAAGTGATTCCCCTGCCTCAGCCTCCTGAATAGCTGGGACTACAGGCACACACCACCAAGCCCAGCTAATTTTTGGTATTTTTTAGTAGAGACGGGGTTTCACCATGGCCAGGATGGTCTCGATTTCCTGACCATATGATCCGCCAGCCTCAGCCTCCCAGAGTGTTGGGATTACAGGCATGAGCTACCACGCTCAGCCTTTTTTTTTTTTTTTTTTGAGATGGACTCTTGCTCTGTTGCCCAGGCTGGATTACAGTGGCACGGTCTCGGCTGACTGCAACCTCCACCTCCCAGGTTCAAGTGATTCTCCTGCCTCAGCCTCTCGAGTAGCTGGGACTATAGTCATGTACCACCACGCCTGGCTGATTTTTTGTATCTTTAGTAGAGACAGGGTTTCACCATGTTAGCCAGGATGGTCTCGATCTCCTGACCCCATGATCTGCCTGCCTTGACCTCCCAAAGTGCTGGGATTACAGGCATGAGCCCCCGTGCCTGACCAACATACCTTTTTAATGGATATTTTTACGTGCCTGGGTATGGCAAACAAATGACAATAAAACTTATTTATAGCTGCCCCAAATCACTGTATTATACACAGGGCTGCTCCTGCCCACTACTGTCCCCCTCTCTTTCCTTCCCCACATTCCCATTCCAAATCACTATCTCTAGTAGCCTTTGAAAGGGTTTCAAGGAATAGTTTGAAAATTGCCATTCATTGGAGTAAAGCTTGGAAACGTTACTAATCACAAAAATAAAATGTCATATTTTTCTCTTTTTCAGAAAACTGAGACTTATTAAGAATTACAAAATGTGATCTGTGTTAGTCATATACTAGCTGTAGCCAACTCCTAAATCCCTGGTTGGAGCCATTTTCACAAGTTTTTTTTAAAAAGGAAAAAAAAAAGAAGTGCCTCCTAGTAGCTAAAGTGGCGAAATAAGCCACTCTACATAGTTATGTAGAAAAGAAACAATTCTTTTCTTCAGATATCATATACCTTCTTCAACAAACTACAAACTAGAGCTGTTTTTAAGACTGTTTTATTAAATCACAGAATTTCAGAGCCTAAAGCGGTCCAATCCTCTCATTGTATAGATGGAGAAAGAGATTTATAGTCCAATCCTCTCATTATGTAGATGGAGAAAGCCAGGTCTAGAGAAGGGATGGGTGTTGACTAGGGTCACCAGCTGGAGGATGGCAGACGCCGGATAAAACTCTGGCCAGGAGACCCCAGGCTTACATCCTTTCTCTACACCACCCTCCTTGCTGTCCAGAGTAACTGGAGCCCAGTGGGACCCCAGGAAGAGCCTCTTTGAGTGACAAAGGTCAAGCTCCAAACACTGATGGTCAAATATTGAGACCAGGAAACTTCCCGGGCCGCTTTAGTGGAGATTTGAATAATTGCAGTGGGGTTCCCTGCAACTCCTGAGTTGCCTAAGCTTTGTTTTCTCAAACAAGCTGAGAGATGCAGGGAGGGCTGAGACTTAGCAAGTCTGATTGCTGGCTGATTGACTCGTTAAAAGATTGCAATACTTCTGTGCCAGTTTTTAATTGCCATTGCCCTGAGATCCCAACAGGCCACCCACCTCATCTCCCATCTCTACCACTCCAGTCTCTTCCTGGAACCCCTTCAGAGCTCCCCACAATCCAGTGTCTGGCAGACTAGGGGCTTCCAGGACTGTGTATCCCAGCACCGTTCTAATCTGATGGGTTGGTGCCTGTGCCATATGGCTTCTTAATCATCATGTAATATCGCCCCTGGAGGTAGATTTTGCAGACCTGCCTGCAACTTTCTCGCATTTGCCGGCCTAATGAAGCGTGTGTTCAGTTGGCAGGAGCCACTTACATGGAAATTCACCAGGCTGGCGGAGGGATCCACTTTACCGTGGAGCGCACGCGCCAAGCCTCGGAGGAGGAGCTGTTCCGCTCCTTCCAGCAGCGGCTCCAGTGTATGATGAGGGCTGGCACCACGCTGGTGGAGTGTAAGAGCGGATACGGCCTCGACCTGGAGACCGAGCTCAAGATGCTGCGTGTGATTGAGCGCGCCCGGCGGGAGCTGGACATGGGCATCTCGACCACCTACTGCGGGGCTCATTCAGTGCCTAAGTAATCTCAGCCAGTGGGACCGGGGTTTAACTCAGAGCAGTGAAAACGAAGTGGAGGCTGCGTTCCCCAGGGATGGAGGTGCATTAGCACTTTAGCTTGTACAGGGAGATGGGGGAAAGTCTTTGGAAAGACCTGAATAATGGCCACTCATCCTGCAGACTCGGCTTTAGGAAGGCGATCCCTTAGCCCCATCAGTCTGCTAGTCCTTTAATTATGATGGAAGAGATGTCTCGAGCTCTTTGGGTTAAGTAAAAGAAATAGACCCTTGTATGTCGTTTAAAATTACACATATTAAGTTGAATAGTTTCCCATGATAATTAGCATTTCTAAAAGCACTTTAGAAATTAATAGTAACACTCTTCAGGAGGTGGCTCAAACCTTGTGGTCTAGGTGATTCAAAGAGGTTTTTTTTTGTTCATCTGTTTGCTTACTTAACAGCAAACATTTTTGTTTTGTTGTAAACGATTTTTAGCCTTCCCCGTTATCTAAAAGTTTCTCCTACATGGCTTTACGTAGAGAACTTTGTTCCTTTCTGCACTTGCATTTCATTTGTCCAGAGTTCCTTTTGGTCCTGGAATTTCTAAATAAGAAGGCTCATGGTTTCAAGAGCTAATTCAACTATCTAAAAGAAATAGGATTTTAACATGCGTAGGATGCCTCCAAAATCTTAGTGCAATCTGAAGCATTGATAACTTAGACATATAAATATAATACTACAGATTTGCAATCATTATTTACAGATTTAATTGGTTAAATTTCTTTTACATTTATCTGATTTTGTAAACTCCAGAATATACATTTCTTTTTTAAGCCAGGTGGGGTGGCTCACACCTGTGATCCCAGCACTTTGAGAGGCCAAGGCAGGTGGATCACTAGAGCTCAGGAGTTTGAGACCAGCCTGGCTAACATGGTGAAACCCCGTCTCTACTAAAAATACAAAAATTAGCCAGGTGGGGTGGCACCGTGTGCCTGTAATCCCAGCTACTCGGGAGGCTGAGTCACGAGAATCACTTGGGCCAGGGAGGCGGAGGTTGGAATGAGCCGAAATTGTGCCACTGTACTCCAGCCTGGGCGACAGAGTGAAACTCTATCTCAAAAAATATGTGCATATATATTATTATTATTTTGAGATGGAGTCTTGCTCTGTTGCCCAGGCTGGAGGGCAGTGGCATTATCTCAGCCCACTGCAACCTCCACATCCCAGGTTAAAGCAGTTCTCTGCCTCAGCCTCCTGAGTAGTTGGGATTACAGGCACACACCACCACGCTTGGCTAATTTTTGTATTTTTAATAGAGACAGGTTTTTACCATCTTGGCCAGGCTGGTCTTGAACTCCTGACCTCATGATCCACCCGCCTCGGCCTCCCAAAGTGCTGGGATTACAAGCATGAGCCACTGCGCCCTGCCTATATATTATCTTTTAAATTGACAAATAATATATTTATCTTGTAGAACATGTTGTTTTAAAATATGTATACATTGTGAAATGGCTAAATCAAGCTAATTAATATATGCATTAACTCATCACTTTTTGTGGGGGGTTAGAACACTTAAAATCTATTTTTAACAATTTTTAAGAAAACGATACATTGCCATTAGCTATAGTCACTGTGTTTTGGAAAAATGTAAATATTTAATGTTAATAAAAATTAACCTCTTCATGTTAATTATCATCTCCAATTAGAGGAACTAAGAAAGTAACATTAAAATTTATTCAAAATTCACAAAACTAGTTATGTAGAAAAGAAACATAAATATTTAATATTGCCAGTGATCTTTGTTGTAAGGTTTTAGCATTTATATTTCTGGAATTAGGCCAGGCACGGTGGCTCACACCTGTAATCCCGGCACTTTGGGAGGCCAAGGTGGGTGGATCACAAGGTCAGAAGATCAAGACCATGCTGGCCAACATGGGAAACCCTGTCTCTACTAAAAAAAAAAAAAAAAAAAAAATACAAGGCCGGGCGCGGGGGCTCATGCCTATAATCCCAGCACTTTGGGAGACCAAGGCGAGTGGATCACAAGGTCAAGAGATCGAGACCATCCTGGTCAACATGGTGAAACCCTGTCTCTACTAAAAATACAAAAATTAGCTGGCCATGGTGGCGCATGCCTATAGTCCCAGCTACTCGGGAGACTGAGGCAGGAGAATTGCTTGAACCCAGGAGGCAGCGGTTGCGGTAAGCCGAGATCCCTCCGTTGCACTCCAGCCTGGGTAACAAGAGTGAAACTCCATCTCGAAAAAAAAAAATACAAAAATTAGCTGGGCATGGTAGCATGTGCCTGTAATCCCAGCTACTCAGGAGGCTGAGGCAGGAGAATAGCTTGAACTAGGGAGTCAGTGAGCCAAGATTGCAACATTGCACTCTAGCCTGGTGACAGAGAAACACCTCATCTCAAAAAAAAAAAAAAGTTAATATATTTCTGGAATTATTAAAGCTTAAAATTTCACTGAGACTCTTGAGACATTCTCTATAGAAAACGATTTTTTTTTCAAACAGAATATAAAGTATATAATGGTCTGCTTTCTTTTTCAATAGAAAAGATAGTGTGACGTGGTGGAAAAGTCTCAGTTTGAAGTGATGCCAGATCTGGGTTTGAATCCAATTTGGCTACTTCCAGCTGGGTGATTTTGAGCTCATGACGTAAGTTTTCTGAACATGAATTACTCATCTGTGAAACAGAGCTAAATAGCACCCTATTCTATATGACTGTCTTGAGAATTAGAAATAACTTGTATAAGTGCCTGTCTCTTATAGTCCACCTCTACCCACCTACCCAAATGGTCTTGCTGAGAGCCTTCTGTGTGCCAAATACAGGGTTGAAGTTTCACAGAAATTTTCTCCATCTGCCAATGAGCCTCTGAGGTCTACATCTTGATTCCCACTGGTAAAGCCCGAGCTCAAATAACAGCTAAAGAGCATCTCCTAAGTTATATGGCCGCCATGTGGTAGAGCTCCATGTCTATCTGACTCTAAAAGCCCAGGCTTTTCTAACATATAACTACTGCAGAACTTTATTTTATCTATTCTTCTTTTAATTTTTTTTTTTTTTAGAGACAGGGCCCTGCTCTGTTGCCCATGCTGGAGTGCAGTGGTGCAATCATAGCTCACTGCAGCCTCAAACTCTTGGGCTCAAGCAATCCTGTTGCCTCAGCCTACCCAATTGCTGGGATTATAGATATGAGGTACCATGCCCGACTCTTCCAGAATTTTAGAGAATTTCAGAGCCTCCCACTATCTTCTTCCCCCATGTTCCCAGATGGTGAAGCAGAAAGCCTAAGGCAGGTGCTTTGGGAAACATTGTGGAGGAAGAAAAGGGTAGGGTGGTAGCTGGGCTCAGGTAAGGGGACCACAGGTGGGTTATCATGGGGAGTATCTAGGATGCCCTCTGAGTGTCCTTGACAGGAAGATTAAGCTTTTCTTTTTTTTTTTTTTTTTTGAGACGGAGTTTCGCTCTTGTTACCCAGGCTGGAGTGCAATGGCGCAATCTCGGCTCACCACAACCTCCGCCTCCTGGGTTCAGGCAATTCTCCTGCCTCAGCCTCCTGAGTAGCTGGGATTACAGGCACGTGCTACCATGCCCAGCTAATTTTTTGTATTTTTTTTAGTAGAGACGGGGTTTCACAATGTTGACCAGGATGGTCTCGATCTCTTGACCTCGTGATCCACCTGCCTCGGCCTCCCAAAGTGCTGGGATTACAGGCATGAGCCACCTCGCCCGACCAAGGTTTTCTTCTTTCTTTCTTTCTTTTTTTTTTTTTTAGACAGAATCTTGCTCTGTTGCCCAGACTGAAATGCAGTGGTTCAATCTCAGCTCATTGCAACCTCCACCTGCCTGGCTCAAGCAATTCTCCTGCCTAAGCCTCCCAAGTAACTGGGATTACAGGCACATGCCACCATGCCTCAATAATTTTTGTATTTTTAGTAGAGATGGAGTTTTGCCATGTTGGCCAGGCTGGTCTCAAACTCCTGACCTCAAGTGATCTGCCCACCTCGGGCTCCCAAAGTGCTGGATTATAGGCATGAGTCCTCTACACCTGGCCAAATGAAGCTTTTCAACCAGGTAGCCTTGCTGACATCCCCAAAGATAACACAGGGCTGCCGGAATGGATGAACCATTTGTCTCTGCGTATAGGGTCAGTGCATACAGAGCACTTGTCAGTACCTCCACTATGTAGACATGGCCCAGAGAGTGAAGAGCCCTGAGTTATAGCTTTGAGTCTTTCTCTACCTTTCTGAGGCTTGAGTTCATGTACCTATACTGCTCCTCAGGTTCTTCAAGTGCCAGATAACCTTACCTCTTTTGTTTCTTTTAATATTTGCCCATGGAAATCTCATTTTCTTCCCCCAGAGGAAAAACTGCTACTGAAGCTGCTGATGACATCATCAATAACCACCTCCCAAAGCTGAAGGAACTTAGCAGAAATGGGGAAATACATGTGGACAATATCGACGTATTTTGTGAGAAGGGTGTCTTTGATCTCGATTCCACCAGAAAGATTCTTCAAAGTGGAAAAGATATAGGGTTACAGATTAACTTCCATGGGGATGAACTCCACCCGATGAAGGCTGCTGAGGTGCGGTTGACCTTTAGTTCTTCCCTCGTCAACATCCGTTCTTGCACATTCATGTTATGGGAAACTTAGTTTGTTCAAAGCCCTCTGAAAAGATACTGAATGGGGAAATTTGTTTGAACAATGTACAGATTGGTCTGGCTGAGCCTTGAAACCCTGACTTCTATTAAAAACTTACTTTTTTGCTGATCATTTACTTTCATTATCATCTGCTGGTAACATTAGTATTAATAGAAAAAGAATTACCTCGGTGATCTCTTTTATTGAATTTCTTTCTTGAGACAGAGTTTTGCTTTTGTTGCCCAGGCCGGAGTGCAATGGCATGTTCTCGGCTCACTGCAACCTCCACCTCCCGGGTTCAAACGATTCTCCTGCCTCAGCCTCCCTAGTAACTGGGATTACAGGCATGCGCCAGCACGCCCCGCTAATTTTATATTTTTAGTAGAGACACTGTTTCTCCATGTTGGTCAGGCTGGTCTCAAACTCCCGACCTCAGGTGAACTGCCCGCCTTGGCCTCCCAAAGTGCTGGGATTACAGGCATGAGCCACCACGCCCGGCCTCTTTTACTAAATTTCTAATGTATTTTGCTTGGCACACAAAGCCACACTAGCACAGTATATTAATTTCACTTGCACCTTCTCGGATCTTTCTGTGGCAGCATCCACATCATTTTAGTGGAGCACACCACAAATAGCCACAGGATGATTTTCAAAGCCATATATCTTTGCTCAAACTCATTCACTTATTCATCCTTTCAACAAATATTTGAATGAATACTGTGTGCCAGACACTGTTCTAGCCATTCAGCATTCAGCAGTAAGACAAAGTCCCTGCAGTCATGAGTCTAGGCTTCTCTCTCTAAAGCCTCAGACCTAAATAAACAACTGCCTTTGGGGCATAAATACAGATACAGATAACCCCATGTGCACTCCTCTCAACTACGTTATATCCAACTTGATCTCTTAGTGTCGCTTCCAAGTCTCGTCCTATTTTCTGCTTCAGTGAATGACACCATCACCTGTCGGTTGCTTAAGTCAAAACCTTGGATATCATTTTGACTGCCACCTCCCCCTCACCTAACATATTTCATCCAACCACCAAGTCCTCCCAATTCTCCCAAATAGCTCTAGATCTCCTTCTCTCACCTCTGACCCATAAGATGCATGAAATTTTCTGTTTCACAAAATGTCTGAAAGTATTTGTGTTTAAGAATAGTTTTTGAAGCAGCACACCAGCTAATTTTCAGACGAATGCCCATTACAAACCTTTCACCCATTTGGGGGGATTGAGTTGACAACAGTTGGTTGGCAAGGAATCTTGACAGTAAAACGCTGTTTCTCTTTGTAGGAAAAACAATTTAAGGGAACTTCATCGATTCGTTGTTGCTGTTTGTTAAATCTTTCCCTCTCTGCCCATTCTCCTTAGCTTGGGGCTGAACTGGGAGCCCAGGCAATCAGCCACCTGGAAGAAGTGAGTGATGAAGGCATCGTTGCCATGGCAACGGCCAGGTGCTCTGCGGTCCTTCTGCCCACCACAGCCTACATGCTGAGGTAAGGTCATTTCTCACCCCAGACCCAAGAGCTGCAAGTACAAGCTGTGAAGACACAGACGTCCAAAGTGCCGGGACATTATTTCATTGCCCTTACAAATCCCTTAAAAATGCAGATGAAGAAAACTCAGCTCATGAAGATACCATGCTAAATTCATGTTCATAAATGAATTTCCCTGAGGAAGGAACTTAGAGCCAGATTGGCTTTGAGTAGGAGGATTATTGAGGATTATTATTCCTGGATTTTGGAATTTTCCAATTAAAAAGAATTACTGTGCATTACTTTTATAATTAGTAAATAATGAAATAGATGCTATACTTTTAAATATATACATAAGATGTTAAGGATATTTAGCAGTATTCAGAATCTGTATGAGCTCTTTTCTAAAAGGATGTTAGTGGGTACCATAATTGTCATAAATCTTCATAAATCCTGGGGGTGGTAGGAAAGAGGAGACATATATTTTGTAAAATCTCCCCAGATATTTTGCTGTGTGCTGGCTATGAATTGAATACCCTTAGTCCATCTGTTGCTCTAATTCTAACCGATATGAGATCTGAGGTCTTGTGACCCATTACTGTTGCTCTAAATCTAACTAGTATGAGATCTGAGGTCTTCTGACCCATTACTGTTGCTCTAATTCTAACCAGCATGAGATCTGAGGTCTTCTGACCCTTCCCACTGTTCTGCTTACTTACATGACAGCCCCCAAGTTTGTGATCTGTGAGGTCAACAGTCAAGAGGAAGTTTATCTTCTCTTAGGACTAGGTGCTTTCTGTGTAGCTAGAATACATGGTCTTTTGTATGGGGAGTCATTCTGCAGTTAAGACAGTGGTTCTCAACCCCAGGGTGATTTTGTCCCTCAGAGGACATTTGGCAGTGTCTGGAGACATTTTCAGTTATCACAACTAGGGGATGCTACTGGCATCTAGGGGGTAGAGGCCAAGATTGCTGCTAAACATTCCTCATTGCACAGAACAGCTACCCGCAACAAAGAATCATCCAGCCCAAGACATGAATTGTGCTGAGGTTAGGTAAGACCAGGCTCCGAGTACCTTTTAGAAGAGCGGAGAAGGGAATACTTCAGTGCTTTTCACAAATCCACTATGATTTTATACACACATGTAGGATATTATACATTTTTATTATTATTACTGTTCTCTTAATTTAAAGAGTAAACACAATGTAGACTACAATCAGGAAATAGCAATAACTGGTTTTGGTATGACCAATGTCTTATACATTTCCAGTGTCATCAATCTAAGTCATCAATAAATATTTAATTTGTTTAATTTTCTACCACCCAAGAAATAAGTTTTTTGGCTGGGTGTGGTAGCTCATGCCTATAATCCCAGCACTTTGGGAGGCCAAGGAGGGTGGATCACAAGGTTAGGAGATGGAGACCATCCTGGCTAACACAGTGAAACCCCATCTCTACTAAAAATACAAAAAAATTAGCCAGGCATGGTAGCACGCACCTGTAGTTTCAGCTACTTGGGAGGCTGAGGCAGGAGAATCTCTTGAACCTGGGAGATGGAGGTTGCAGTGAGCCGAGATGGTGCCACTGCACTCCAGCATGGGCAACAGAGCAAGACTCCATCTCCAATAAATAAATAAAAAAGGAAATGAAGGTTTTTTTTTTTTTTTTTTTTTTTTAAAAAAAGGCTTTCTTCGGCCAGGCATGGTGGCTCATGCCTGTAATCCCAACACTTTGGGAAGCTGAGGCGGGCAGATCACTTGAGGTCAAGAGTTTAAGACCAGCCTGGCCAACATGGTGAAACCCCGTCTCTACTAAAAATACAAAAATTAGCCATGTATGGTGGCACACGTCTGTAGTCCCAGCTACCGGGGAGGCTGAGACAGGAGAATCACTTGAACCCGGGAGGTGGAGGTTGCAGTGAGCCAAGATCATGCTACTGCACATCAGACTGGGCAACAGAGTGAGTGAGACTCCATTTCAAAAAAAAAAAATGCTTTCTTTAACTTGTCTTGAATCTCGCAACATGGAGCAAAATCCCAAGACTTTGTGGTACTGGAAGGCAATTCAGCATTTAAAGTCTGAACTTCGTTTCTATTGCCAACAGAGGCTGTCATCTGCCATTGCCACAGACAGGTTTAGCCTCCTGTTAGGACCACAAGGGAGTCAAAGTGAGGCCACACTCTTCTTGCTGACTTCTCGTTTCTGTATTTTTCTGATCTCTGCATCAGGAGAGACCAGCAAGGCCCCCTGCTCTCCCCCAAATTCTCTCTTGACTCTCATTTCCAGAATAACCATTGCCTTATGCTACTTAAGGGCTTGCTTTAATCATGTATTTTATGTTTATTTGCACGTAATATTTAAATGTATTCAGGGAATATATCTCCTTGGTTTTTATGCAGCACCTTTAATACTTTTACAGCCTCACTTTTTTCTTTTTCCGCTAAGTCTTTCTGGAAGGGGAGGAGGGCCATTCGAATGACTTACAGGGATCTTTGAAGCTGTACCTTTTCCTCACTTGCTGTCTCTGCTTCACTTACCTCCTCTCATACAGTGTTGAAAAACATTCCAAGTGGTCCTGCGAATGATCGATCACAGACTGGGAGTGATTCTAGGGTGAGAATCATCTCTGCTGGACTCTTTCCCTATTACAGCAGTTATTCCCAAGTTAAATCTGTCCTCATTGCTTTAATGAGCTTTTAGGCTTTTTCGTGTAACTTTTGAGATATGTCCTAAAGAATAAAGAATATTCACCAGGGAGGTCAGGGAGATGCCTAATCCAGGAAGAAGTCTAAATATTTTACACACTAAATTCTTGGGTCTTCAAGATATTAAAGGACCTACAAAGAGTGTGAGGCCAAAAAAAAAAAAAAAAGTGGGGTGGGGGAAGGGACAGATATGAATAGAAAATTACAAAATGGAAAATAATAAAAATAGCATATTATGGTGGGGCACAGTGGCTCATGCCTGTAATCACAGCACTTTGGGAGGCCAAGGTGGGTGGACCACCTAAGGTCTGGAATTCGAGACCAGCCTGGCCACCATGGTAAAACCCCGTCTCTACTAACAATACAAAAATTAGCTGAGTGTGGTGTCATGCACCTGCAATCCCAGCTACTTGGGAGGCTGAGGCAGGAGAATCTCTTGAACTCAGGAGGTGGAAGTTGGAATAAGCCAAGATCGCGCCACTGCATGCACTCCAGCCTGGGCGAGAGATGGAGATTCCATCCCAAAAAAAAAAGCATAATGTAACCTCATTTATTGTTTAATTTGGGAGTCACCAAAAAGCTTATTACATTTCAAAACCATTTGTGAGTTATATGTTCCTCCCTTTGCAAGAATGCCTTAAAATATAAATATGTAAAAAGATGCATGAGATAAACTATCATAATTAAATGTTAGTCATATCTAAGTAATTTCAAAAGCAGAATGATAACAATCAGGAGTCCTGGGATTATATGCGTAACTCCACCACTTATCATTTAGCCTTGAGTTTCTGCTGCTTCTTCCAAAATATGAAGGTGTTAACTGTCTCAAGGTCTCTTCTGTTCTGAACAGCTGTTGTACAAAAGTTCCAATTCTAGAGACTGACATATTTTCTTCCTCCCCTTAGACTGAAACAACCTCGAGCCAGAAAGATGTTAGATGAAGGAGTAATAGTTGCTCTGGGCAGTGACTTCAACCCCAATGCATATTGCTTTTCAATGGTAATTTTTTCTCCTGTGCCTTTCTGAGCAGAGTATCTACCAAGCATATAAATAATTGAAAAATATTTCACTGTCTATTAAAACGGTATAAAAGATCTAAAAATATTTTTCTGTGAAACAAGAGAAAACGGGGTAGACAGCATTGTAATTGGATTTTTCTGCCCCACATAAATGCCTGCAGGCATAGAGAGAGGAGAGAAGCTTCTTTGTGCATCATTTTCTGATTCAGCTTTGAGCACTGTGGTTTTATAGTAACCCGTTTCCTTTCCTCAGAGAATAGCATAAACTCCAAGAGGTCTTAGTTAGTAAGGTTGGAAGTGAACTTCACTGTGTGTAGTAAGTGGTCTTGAAAAGTTGTCAATAAATGTTAAATACGCAATCCCTATAATAAAGGAATCTTTTCCAAAGTATAAGAACCTTTATGTATCAACTTAGATTTTTCCCATTGCAACTGAGCTAATTCCTTCTGTACCTTGTTATGCTGTGTTGAGAAATGTTTTAAACTGCAGTTGCCATATGTCTCTTTTCTCCAATGCTTTTCTCTTCCTGCCTTAGCCAATGGTCATGCATCTGGCCTGTGTAAACATGAGAATGTCCATGACTGAGGCCTTGGCTGCTGCCACCATCAATGCAGCTTATGCACTGGGAAAGTCTCATACACACGGATCGTTGGAAGTTGGCAAACAGGGAGATCTCATTATCATCAATTCATCCCAGTGAGTGTGCTCCCAACTTAGCTCTTTTATATTATGCCCACGGTAGCATATAGATGAGGCCCAAATCCCTTTTCCACTAATTAATAGTGTCAGGCTCTGTCTGGACTCAGACACTACCCAGTCCCCTCTATCTTGATCCCTTTCCAATGAGCAAGTCTACTGATAGGTCCTAAACTACAGGGTAGACCGAGATTTCAAGATCTCGTCATCTGTCTTGTATCTTTCATAGATTTCCAGATTTCTGCTCTGTTTACCTGGACTTTGGCTGTATTGTGCCCTCTGGCATGTGTTTGTGTTTTTCTGCTTGGCTTCTGTTTTCGGCTTGCTTCCAGCTCTGGCTTGTCACCCTGGTTCTGATTCGTTCTCTCTCTGATTGCTCATGCTGACCGGATCCCAAAAGCTTAAACTTAGTTTTCCTGTTCCTGGTGGCTTATCACTCACTCACCCACAGTCTGTTGCCACCTGGGCCTCTAGTGTGATAATTTGGGTCTGTATTAGTCTGTTCTTGTGCTACTAATAAAGACATACCTGAGACTGCACAATTTATAAAAGAAAGAGGTTTAACTGGCTCACAGTTCTACTTGGCTGGGGAGGCCTCACAATCATGGCAGAAAGCAAAGGAGGAGCAATGTCATGTCTTACGTGGCGGCAGGCAAGACAGCATGCTCAGGGTAACTCCCATTTATAAACACATCAAATCTTGTGAGACTTAATTCACATCACCAGAACAGCATGGGAAAGAACCACCCCCATGATTCAATTAACTCCCACCAGGTCCCTCCCACAATGTGGGAATTATGGGAGCCGAATTATGGGACATAGCAGCCAAAACATGATATGGTTTCAAAATGAGATTTGGGTGGGGACATAGCAGCCAAAACCATATCAGGGTCTTACTGTTCTAAATCTACAAGTTGTAAATCCTATGGCTACTTGACTCTTATCAGCCCATTGTAGCCCTTGGACCTCATGTCCTCCAGAGAGAGCTGCTTTAGAATTCTCTCCATGATGAGAAACCATTCCCTGTATTGAATATAATGCTGATGGTGACATTTATGTATCATTTAATGAAGCAAATGTTTTAAGATCAAGTACTTAAATGATATTATTAAACAATGTTTGATTTACCATAGACCAGTTAGTTATATACTCTTTTTTAGAAAGCCCAAATACCATCGGCTGGGTGTAAATAAATGTGTAGGGAATGCATTTTAAAATTAGCATTTATTGATAAAGTGATAATTTTTACTCGCACACATTGAAGTAATATTTGTTTTTGTTTTTGTTTTTTTTAGATGGGAGCATTTGATTTACCAGTTTGGAGGCCATTACGAATTAATTGAATATGTTATAGCTAAAGGAAAAGTCATCTATAAAACATGATAGATTTGAAAAGAAAAGACTTTTTGACTATATGAAATAAGTCAATATAGTTACATTAAAAGTTAACAGCTTAGTATTTACCAGAATTATATCACTTAAACCTAAATGTACTTCAATGTCTTTTTAAGTCACTCAAAAAACCCAACGGATAGATTTATTTTCATTTAACACATGCATTTGACATATAAACAGGTAAACCTATTATGATTAAAATCACAAAACATCCAATTATTTCACAAATATTGGTTACAAATATTATGTAGATTAATATGATGGGATATCACAAAAATGCCTTTGTGGGGAAAAATAGGCTTGGCTTAAAATTTCCATCTTGTGTCTGTATTTAACATTCCAGTTTTTAAACTATATTTGGTGAACATTGAGGGACAGAAAGAAATCTAAGTGATATGCCCCAATGAAGCTAAAATATAGCCTTCTGTTAAGCAAATAGTATTTCCTTTCCCCAAGTAGTTTATTTTCTAGATGCTTTTCAAATGAGTGTTAGTTCCACTCATCCCATGAACTCAAGCAACACAAGACTATATCCTTCTATTGAAGAAACAAGAAGGTGAAGCACATCTGATTTCTCAACTAGGAGGCACTCACTTTAAACAAATAGCATTCATGCCTTTTTTGATTGAAGGTTGAAGAAGACATCCACCCCAAACTGCCTTAGTTCTCCCAGGCCCGTACACTATAAGCCCATGCAACTCAGGGGAGTTTGCTAGAAATGCAGAACCTCTGGCTGGACCCAGACCTGCTGAGTCGAATCTGTGTTCTAATAAGCCCCAGGTGATTCATGTGCACATTAAGTCTGAGCAGCTCTGAATTCTAAGCCCTAGTCACACCAATCCTCACACTGTTCCTTATGGGACAGTGAGCTGCTCAGGGCCTTGAGCGCAGTTCCCTCTGCCCAGAATGCTTTCCTTCCCTTCCTGACATGGGAAATTGGAGTTGGTCGCCCTCCCCACATTTGCTCATTCTATGATAACCTTTATAGCATTGTAATGTTACTGTCTTTTCCACTTGGTTGCAAGTTAGTAGACAGCAGGGACTTCATTGTGTCGCCAGAATCTACTAAGGTGACCGATTCCTAGCAGATGATGAATGAATGAATTAATGAATGACTGTACAAACATACAAATAGTCACACTGAAAATTACTTATCAAAATACACTGCTGAGCAGACCAACCCAGGGTGCAGTACTAAGCAAAATACTTCTTCTGTGGATTGGAAAGAGCATATGAATTCCTTAACAGAATGCCAAAGAATGATGCTCACGGGTGAGTAAAACCAAAGAAGTAATTCCAAGCTGAGGGGTGGGGAAGGGGGCTGCCATTTCAGCTTTATAGGTTGGGTAGGATTTTGATGGAATGTCAAGAAGTGTTCAGAAGATGGGTGTTAAACATGTGCTCTGAATGAAGAGCCCCCCCAAAACAGGCTTTGTGTGAGCAACATGGCTGTTTATTCACCTGGGTGCAGGCAGGCTGAGTCTGAAAAGAGTCAGCCAAGGGTGGTGGGATAGGAGTTGGTTTTATAGGTTTGGGGTAGGCAGTGGAAAGTTACAGAAATTACAGTTTAGGGTGGTTTTTGCAAGATGGGAGGGGCTTGTAGGGTCTGGAGTCATGAGGTTGACCAAGGTTGGTTACAAAGTCCAATTGCCTTATCAGTTGAGGCAGGAATAAGGAACAATAGAAGACTGTCTCAAGTTAATTAGGCACTGCAGGGGTTGATCATTCTTCCCCTTTTCGTGGTCTTCCAGTTACTTCAGACTTTCTAGTTCTAGGAACTCATCTGGAGTGTCCATGCAGGTCACAGAAGTTACCATGACATCCATGGTGCCATCAGTCAGCCTAAAAGACCTTACAATGGGCAATGGGTCTAAAGTTAGGTCAGGTCGGATTTCCATAGCTTTGAACATCAGGCTTATAGCTGGAGTTTCATTCTTAAGGCAAGGGGAAGCCATTGCAAGTTTTTAAACAGGACAGGACCAGGACAAGAGTGCCATAGGAAGATGAATTTGGCTTTAGTGTAGATAGTAGGCACTGAGATGTTTGTGATGTGAATAGACTCTGACAAGATACCTACAAAGCTGACCAAGTCCTTTGGTGGAGACACCAGGAGGTGTCAGATGCTCAGAGTCAGGTGGAAGGCTCTTGCATCAAGCTTTCTTTTCTCCTTTCTTTTAAACCTTTCAAAATTATTGTTGCCCCCACAGGAGAAAAATTACATTTCTCCTTAGGAAGTAAGATTTTGTCAGGTAGGGTTGAGCTTTGAAAAACCACAAGTCACTATAATGTGTAAGTTTCATTTTTGCTTTTGTTTTGCCTCCCAAGAACCAATTTTTGCCCCCTTACGGATGCTATCATCCATGTTGAATTGAAGACTCATGCAATTCAATGCTGTGAGAAACAAACAATGCAGGGAATACCGTATGCTGAAGCAGACACAAACCTGGGCTTTAATGTCATCTCGAGCTCTTTATCTTTCTGTAAAATGTAGAGGCTAGACCCCCTCCACCTCTGAAATTGTTTCTAAACTGAACCCTGCCTTCAGGGAGTTTACAATCCGTTCAGGGCAGTAAGATGGACATTAAATAGTAGAATCAGTGTCAGATAGTATTAACAGCCTGCTCTCTTAAAAGAATAACACTCTAGTGAAACGTGAATTTTCTTTTTTTTTTCTTTTTTGAGACGGAGTTTCGCTCTCGTTACCCAGGCTGGAGTGCAATGGTGCGATCTCGGCTCACCGCAACCTCCGCCTCCTGGGTTCAGGCAATTCTCCTGCCTCAGCCTCCCGAGTAGCTGGGAGAATTTTCTAATTTAAAATAGTTTTGCCAGGTTTTCCCCAAAGCATGAGTATCTTGGTCTTTATAATAGTAAGCAGTAGAAGGGTAAAGCCAATGTCAGCTTCTTGGAGAGTTTTTTTTTTTTTTTTTTTCTGATGGGAAGTTATTCCAAAATATGAGGCCATGTTATTTTCCAAGTGGTTCTACCAAAGCTACTGTAGACATTGGGCACCTGGCACCCAGGTGGTAGAAGCTGCTCATGTACCCTCCAGATCTCAGAGGCGCCCTGTGTGGCTGGAGCTTTGCGTCTTCTGCTGTACCTTTAGCAGGAGTTGTCATGCTCTCCATGGCCTGACCCCTAACTACTTCCCAGCCTCTCTGCAATCCTTCTACAAGGGATTATTATTTGTTTACGTCTATAGCTCACTGCTTGGGCAATAAACTAGGAGTGCAAGGACCAGGGACATCTTGGTTACCATTTATTTAATGATAGAAATTGACCAGGCTGGGCATGGTGGCTCACACCTGTAATCCCAGCACTTTGGGAGGCTGAGACAGGTAGATCATGAGGTCAAGAGATCAAGACCATCCTGGCCAACTTTGTGAAACCCCATCTCTACTAAAACATTAAAAAAAATTAGCTGGGTGTGGTGGAGAGCGTCTGTAGTCCCAGCTAATCGAGAGGCCGAGGCAGGAGAATTGCTTGAACCCTGGAGGCGTTTGAACCCAAGCAAGAGAGCAAGACTCCATTAAAAAAAAAATTGAGGCCGGGTGCGGTGGCTCACGCCTGTAATCCCAGCACTTTGGGAGGCCGAGGCGGGTGGATCACGAGGTCAAAGAGATTGAGACCATCCTGGTCAACATGGTGAAACCCCGTCTCTACTAAAAATACAAAAAATTAGCTGGGCATGGTGGCGCGTGCCTGTAATCCCAGCTACTTGGGAGGCTGAGGCAGGAGAATTGCCTGAACCCAGGAGGCGGAGGTTGTGGTGAGCCGAGATTGCACCATTGCACTCCAGCCTGGGTAACAAGAGCGAAACTCCGTCTCAAAAAAATAAAAAAAAAATAAAAATAAATTGCCCAAACATAGAAGTGATTTCTAGGCATGAGTGTTTTCTGGCACTGACATTTAGCTTACATTTCTACCTTTTTCTCCCTTGTCTCTCTGACTCCCATCCTGCAAATCCCAGCTCAGTCACCTGTTCCAGGAGGCCTCCCTGATGATCCAGTAACACTGCAATTGTTCTCCCTTCCTTGAGGATATATGCTTGGCACATTAATTGTCATATTATGTCCCCAATTCGATGGAAAGTCCTTGAATACAGGACTGCATGTGATAGTTGATACACCACAGCCTGGATGTAACACCTCACAAATACAGTGACTAGAACGCTAATGGCTGTATCAAAAATCTGACTGAAATTGGCTTTAAAAAATAAGGAAGTTGACCAGGCACGGTGGCTCCTGCCTCTAATCCCAGCACTCTGGGAGGCCGAGGTGGGTGGATCTCTTGAGCGCAAGTGTTTGAGACCAGCCTGGGCAACCTAAAAAGTACAAAAAATTAGCCAGGCATGATGGTATATGCCTGTAGTCCCAGCTACTCAGGAGGCTGAGATGGGAGGATCACTTGATCCTGGGAGGCAGAAGTTGCAGTGAGCCGAGATCCCGCCACTGTACTCCAGCCTGGGCGATGGCCAGATCCCATCTCAAAATAATAATAATAATAAGGAAGCGTATTAGCTCGCCATTGGAAATTCAGAGGTAGTGCAGGCTCCAGGACTGGTTTATCCAGCAGCTAAGTGATATGGAAGGCCTGGATTCCTTCCCTCCCTCTGTTCTGCCATCCAGTTAACATCATCCCAAGGCTGGATTCTGCCCTGGGTCTGGTTGGCTGTCAACAGCCATAGGCGCTTTTTGCATCATCATTCAGGTCAAGCAGGAGGTGGAGAAAGATGACTTCCCATGCCTCACAGGAGAGAAAACACTTTCTCAGAAGCTTCCAGTAAATCTCTTCACTGTCTCATTGACCCAAATTGCAATCTCAGCCCTTTCTTGAACTATTCATTAAGTTCAAGGGAATGGGGCTCTCTTTAGACTAATGAAGTCTACCCTCTGGGCTGAAACTAATGTTCTCCAACTTATTTTTTGGTATATTTTCACTGTTTACATTTAATAATACTGTAAACAAAAGTAAGCAAAAAGGCAAAATGGGCTGGGAACGGTGGCTCACACCTGTAATTTCAGCAGTTTGGGAGGCCAAGGCAGGCGGATCACCTGAGGTCAGTTTGAGACCAGTCTGACCAATATGGCAAAATCCTGTCTCTACTAAAAATACAAAAATTAGTTGGGCATGATGGTGCACACCTGTAATTCCAGTTACTCGGGAGGCTGAGCAGGAGAATCGCTTGAACCCAGGATACAGAGATTGAAGTGAGCTGAAATAGCAGCACTGCATGCCAGCCTGGGTGACAGAGCGAGACTCTGTCTCAAAAAAAAAAAAATGCAAAATGATCATGCCATTTACAAGATAACTATGAAGTGTAATAAAAAGCAATCCAGTGACCAGATCTAAAAATCAGACACAGGTTTAAAGCAATATAAAATATATCTTTTTTTGAATTTTTCAGGTTGTGATGGGATTTTTCTTTTCTTTTGAGATGAAGTCTCACTCTGTTGCCCAGGCTGGAGTGCAGTGGCTCAATCTTGGCTCACTGCTATCTCTGTCGCCCGGATTCAAGTAATCCTCCTGCTTCAGCCTCCTGAATAGCTGGGATTACAGGCTTGCCACCATGCCCAGCTAATTTTTGTATGTTTAGTAGAGATTGGGTTTTACCATCTTGGCCATGCTGGTCTTGAACTCCTGACCTCATGATCCACCTGCCTTGGCCTCCTAAAGTGCTGGGATTATAGGCGGGAGCTACTGCCCTGGCCTGCGATGGGATTTTATGCATGTGGTAGATTGTCAGATATGGACTCATGGATCACGCCAAATCACACGCCCATGCCCTTAAGTGGTACTCTTCCAAATTGACTCTGGGCCTGGCACGTGACTTGCTTTAGCCAACAGGACGTTAGCGAACGTGACCCAACAGGAGCTTGAAAAGCCCTTGGGCTTTAGGGTTTGCTTCCTCTGGCTGCCCTGAGACAACTTGTGATGAAGCCCAGGTGAGCCTGCAGGGCTGGGGAAGAAATCCTGATGCCTCCAATTCTTTCACTGTTACTCAGTGGGAAAGAGTGTATTGAGTCAAGCATATTTCTAAAGATAGTTAACATCCGTCAGCTGAATCCTTCAGGAGCTTGATTAACTGCTGTTAGAGGCGCTAAACTTTGCTATAAAAACCTAAAAATAAGGGACACCATAAGACAATTGAGACTTAGTTTATTCCATGTTTACCTTGAAGTTCCTTTGAAGGCATGTGCTGTCGGTTACTAATAGGGCTATGTAGAAAACTCAGTGACAAAGTGTCTTTTTTTTTTTTTTTTTTAGAGACTGAGTCTCGCTCTGTCACCAGGCTGGAGTGCAGTGGTACAATCTCGGCTCACTGCAACCTCCACCTCCAGGGTTCAAGTGATTCTCCTGCCTCGGCCTCCTGAGTAGCTGGGACTATAGGCATGCGCCACCATACCCAGCTATTTTTTGTATTTTTAGTAGAAACGGGGTTTCATTCACCATGTTGGCCAGGATGGACTCGGTCTCTTGACCTCCTGATCTGCCCCCCTTGGCCTCTCAAAGTGCTGGGATTACAGGCATGAGCCACCATGCCTGGCCAAAGTGTCATTTTGACCTAGAGGACTGCAGGGGCCACGAGAATCCAGCATTCCCTGGGGTTTACTGGCTCAACAGCAGCTCATGGATGACAAGGCACAAACCTCATCTGTGTGTGTCCACGTTTTGACAAAGAATAGTACCAAGAACAACCTTTAGGTAAACAGACTCCTCAGCACTTTTTGCTCCCTGAATTGCTGTGGGCAGCAGTTTTCACTTCAGTTTCCGCCTTTCCTGTGGACAAGCTGCAAATCTAGAGTGAAAACTCTATTGTGAAATCCACTGTTGGGCTCATTTTAGACAGCAATCAGGCAAGCTGGTAAGTGTGTCTGTCCTCCTCTCTACCAGCTGCACTTTTTAGAGCCATGGTTTCAGACCACTTGGAGGGCCTTGCACACACGTGCACAGTTGGGTGCAAAGTCACAGAGCTTAGTCTTGGGAAGCCAAGAGGTCATGTGACCCATCCTTCATCTGGACAGATACACTTAAGCCGTCCCTGAAGGTCCTTTATCTTCTTCTTGGGGGAAAAAGCAGATTGGGTAATACACTCGGGGCTCCATCTGACCTTTGTCAATAGGACTCATTTTAATGATTACCATTACAGAAAGGACGTTGGTCAATCCCCAGAGATGCCTAATCTGTGAAATGAGGAGGGTTGCAACAAGAATGTGAATAGAGTACTAACACCCAGGAAGTGAAAATACTAACCTCAAACTCCAGTGTAAGCATTTTGGGGATATGTGTAGTGATAAACAAAATACACAGTTTAATAAGACCTGCCCAAATAGCAATCTTTATATTCATTCCTTATCTCCTTTGCACGTGAAATCCCTTGTTGGTTTTAATCTCTATTTAATAGCTTAAGACCTACTGACAACTCTTTACTATGATCCAATTAATAGAAGAAAAAAGCAGCTTAAGGACAAATTATGACTTGAAATGGTGATTTATGAAGGCATATTAAGGCAGATCATGCAAAGTAAAATCAGCCAAAGAAAATCAACTGGTGGAGAGCTTGTTGAAGCAAATTTAAAAAATAATAATACGGTTAACTAAAGTCTAATTTTTTAGAAAAAAAATACTATCAATCTGTTTCCAAATATGAATTCATCTAATGCTAAAAACAAAAAACAGACACATACAAATGCAGTTATTCCTCTCACCCATAAGAGTGAGTGGCCTAAGCCGGGCGTGGTGGCTCATGCCTGTAATCCAAGCACTTTGGAGGCCAAGGCGGGCGGATCACCTGAGGTCAGGAGTTCAAGACCAGCCTGATCGACACGGTGAAACCCCGTCATAAAAAAAAAAAAAAAAAAAAGAGTGAGTGGCCTATTGAAATTGTTAAGAAAGAAAAAAAAACTCCTAAAATCTGAAAATACCTGGTGTGTCTCAAACCATGACAAGAACACAGTGCTAAATTTAGCAACTATAAGGCTACCATCAGCCTAGCCAACGCAGGTGTTAAAAGAACTGAATTATACAATGGATTGATCTGCCTAGGAAAGTTCTCAGGTCTGTCCTTCAGCCTAGTATTGCTTTGTGCTAAACAAACTGCCCTCTGATCTGCCACTCCACGACAAAGCCCATTAAAGATCCTCAGACTCCGGGATTTTGGTGGATTTCTTGCGCAGAGATTGCAGTGAAAAGGCCGTTGGAGAAAGAGGTCTGGATTCTGGAATATGCTCCATTCTGTATTTTTCAATGTAGGGTGAAGCTACTTCCCAAACCTGAAAAGCAAGGACAAAACAAAGTTGAAATATCGACGACCTTGTTTCCACATGCTATTAAACATCAACTTCATCCAAAGTCAAAACTTCCTCTATACATGACTGGACACACAACTGCTGTTTGCTTGCTTTTATTCTAAGCCATTTGACACATGACCTGTGTCAATTAGTCTTTGGTTGCCTAAAAGACTTTAAATATACAAAGCCCAAAACTTTCTAAAGTCATCATAAAGATTTTAAGCTGCATACTTTTCCAAAGCAAAACAAACCAGCAAGCAAATAACAAAACCCAGGGAATTCAGTGTGGACATAGTGAAGGATCATTGCTCCAGGGTCTAACAGGATGTGTGTTTGTGTGTGTGTGTGTGTGTGTGTGTTTTCTTTTTTTGTGAGACGGAGTCTTACTCTGTCACCCAGGCTGGTATGCAGTAGCATGATCTCAGCTCACCGCAACCTGCACCTCCCAGGTTCAAGCAATTCTTGTGCCTCAACCTCCTGAGTAGCTGGGATTACAGGTGGGTGCCACCAGGCCCAGCTAATTTTTGTATTTTTAGTAGAGGTGGGGTTTCACCATGTTGGCCAGGCTGGTCTAGAACGCCTGGCCTTAAGTGATCTGCCCACCTCGTCTTCCCAAAGTGCTGGGATTACAGGTGTGAGCCACCACACATGGCCTGGACCTGTGTGTTTTCTAAAGCAAGCCTTAAACGATAAAAGGCAGTGAATTGAATTTCCCTGTTGTCCTATTTCCATGCCACAGGTGCTCTGTTCCTTTGTCCCTGCTACTCAAAGTGTGGCCTGTGCCCCTGAAGTATCAGCATCACCTGGGACAAGCCAGAATCTTGGCCTTTACCCCAGACCCACTGAATTCACACCTGCATTTTAAAAAGATGCCCAGCAGATTCATATCCACATTAATGTTAGAGAGACACTGACTCAGATCCTTGGTTACTTTTTACCTCCCACTCACCAACCCATTTGTTTATTATTTATTTATTTATTTATTTATTGAGACAGAGTCTCACTCTATCCCCCAGGTTGGAGTACAGTGGCGCAATCTTGGCTCATTGCAACCTCTGCCTCCCGGATTCAAGCGATTCTCATGCCTCAGCCTCCTGAGTAGCTGAGATTACAGGTGACTGCCACCACACCTGGCTAATTTTTTTTTGTATTTTTAGTAGAGACGGGGTTTTACCATGTTGGCCAGGTTGGTCTTGAACTCCTGACCTCAGGTGATCCACCCGCCTCAGCCTCCCAAAGTGCTGGGATTACGTAACAATTAAAAATTAAGAAACAAGCCAAAGGGCCAGCTTGCCTTCTGCTCCAGGAGCAGCCTATGTGCTGCCTCGATGTCCGGGGCCATGAAGCGATCTTTTATCCAGGGCCTACAGAGAGAGCACAGCCACACATCAGCCAAACAGTAAACCCTGCCAAGGTTCACAGTGCTGAAATGATGTAAATTTCAGACCTGTTTGAGTTTACCTTACAACAGAGCGTACCAGGTCATAGACCTTCTCCAGCGGAGTGGTTGTTTTCAGGGGACGTAGAAACTCTATGCCCTGGCAGGCTGCAAGAAGCTCGATGGCCAGCACTGAAACAAGAAATTCCAAGAGGGTATCTGATGAAAGTCTGACTTCATGCTTGAAGAACGTGGATTTCCCAAAGTTGACAGCCATCACCAGCCAACTAACAGATGGTTTGTTCTCTGTCTATGGGTAGAATGAAGTTGCTTTGATATTTAGTTGACATTTTAATCTGTTTTCTAACCCCTTGACTGTATCTTTAATGCTGAGAAGGGGAGAATTGAGACATTTACCTGAATAATTACCAGACCTGCACACCTACCCAGGAAGCTGCGCATTCGTCTGTGTTAGCAAAGTCTTCCATGTCCCCTGTTAACATCCTCTAACCAAGGTTTGCTGGCCAAGTTTGGGTCATGTGGGTAGGGAAGGAAGTCAGAAAGAACAGCTGATCCTCATCTTGAGCTGCAGCTCTATTATATAATTGTATGCATTTCATCAAGATGCCTTACTTCTCGTGGTTTCCAATTCCATAAGAATTGCGGGGTGGGGATATTGGACTAGAAGATGAAAAATTCCTTCCAGATCCACAATGAATTCCACAAGTTCATTCTCTCCCATTGTGACCTGTCTGCACTCACCAGAGCTCGTAATGTACTTCATAAATTGAAACACAACAAGTCAAATGTTTTTAATACTCTATTTGAGTTAACCACCTAGACAGTCTGATCAACTTTAAGCTTCTAAACGAATTTTCTTGTCAAATCATGGAATCCAGAGTGATTTAACCTTGAATTGTATTTCAATAAAAACCTCTTCATAACCTAGACTGAGACAAATATAGAGAAATACAGATTTCAATATTCAGAATTTATTGCAGGTATGGCACATTTAATAAGTGTTCTTAGCTAAAGAAAGACAATACACAGATTCCAATTTCTAGAACTTCTGCTTTAGTGGGCTTGAGAGCCTTTAAGCTTGAAGGCTTGAAATGGACATTACAGAGTTAGTTCCCGGGCAACTAAAGACTCACTTGCTCATTCACTGACTCCTTCAAATCTTTGACAGAGGTCTATGTGCCAAGTATTTCAAGCCAAAGAGAAGAGCAAAACTCAAAGCAACTTGAAATTTACATAAAGGTGGAAATAGGAAACAGTTGTCATCCATCTTGATCAAAGAAGTTGAGTGAGGAGTTGGTGGGTGAGAAGAGATATTATTCATGTAAAGCCACTTAGATGACTAGAATAAATCCTGGCTTATTGCCAAACAATGGCCCTATTCCCCAGTCCCACACTTTACAGGTATTATAGAGATCTGACTAAAGTGGCATACTCTTAACTCACAGAGACTTCATTTTGACATAACTTCCACAGAAGAACATACGAAGCAATCTTGCAGATAAGTCCAATAAGTCATGAAGATGCTAGTTCATTTTTTGGAATCAATATGGCAGCATAGCAGAATGGTTAAGACAGTGAACTTGAACCAACTGCCTGAGATTCAATTCTAGCATTGCCATCTACTAGCTGCATAACCTTGAGCACATTATTTAACTTCTGCCTTGGTTTCCTGTCCTATAAAATGGAATAATAGTACATACCTTTTTGGGTTATTGTTCAGGTTAAATGAATTGAAAGATTGAATGCACACAATAAATGTTCAATATGTGTTGGTGATACGATGTTACCTCAAGAGAAGCATGGTCTGGTAAGTAATGTCAAAGACCAGAAAAAACTGCAAGATAAATGTAAAACCTGTCAGGAAAACCTTACGTGGCTACCTCTGCAACATTTGGTTAAATGCTCTTTGTTGCTATCTATAACCAGCAGTTCTCCCTGAGAGTAACCAAGAGCCATTTAAAAAATCATTTTAAGGAAAAGAAAAGAAAACAAGGGGACCCATCAGAAGGAGATGGCAGAGGCTGGATTTGGTGTCTTTTGAAGGCAGGATTGATTTGCTAATGAACTGGATACAAGACAATCGATAGATAAGGGTGACTCTAAGCTTTAGACCAGAGCAACATGTTCAATAGAGAATCCATGTGAAGAGTAAACATAAGGAACACATTGTGGTGGATTGATAATAATGAGTGCTAGGCCAGGCGCGGTGGCTCCTTACTGTAATCCCAGCACTTTGGGAGCTGAGGCAGGAGGATTGTTTGAGCCCAGGAGTTTGAGACTAGCTTGGGCAACATAGCAAGACTCCATCTCTACAAAAAATAAAAATATTAGCTGGGCATGGTGGCCCATGCCTGTGGTCCCAGTTAGGAGGCTGAGGTGGGATGACTGTTTAATACCAGGAGGTCAAGGCTTCAGTGGGCCGTGTGCACTCCAGCCTGGGTGACAGAGGGACACCCTGTCTCAAAAAAATAAAAAAGTGCTGGCAAGGATGTGGAGAAATCACAACCCTCAAATACTGCTGGTGGGAACATAACCTGGTGTAGCCACGTTGAAAAACAGTCTGGAAGTTCCTAAAAAGATGAACATAGAGTTACCATATGACCCAGCAATTCCACCCTAGAGAAATGAAAACATACGTCCACACAGAAACTTGTCCATATTCATAGAGGACTATTCGTATCAGCCAAAAGGTGGAAACAAATCAACTGTATGACGGGATAAACGAAATGTGGCATCTTCACATAATGGACTATTATTTGGGTATAAAAAGGAATAACGAACTGATTCATGCTACAACATGAATGAGTCTTGAACACGTTTTACCATTAGAAGGAGCAAGGTTATATGAAAACTTAGAAAAGGAAAACATTGCACTAGCTGAAAAAAGCCAGACACAAAAGACCAAGGGATTCCATTCACCTGAAATGTCCAGAATAGGAAAACAAACAAAAACAAAGAGCGACAGAAAGTAGCTTCGGACGAGGACTAGGACTGGGGAGTAGGCAGGACAGGGAGGTCAGAGCTGAAACACAGGAAACACGGGTTTCCTTGTGGGCTGATGCAAATGTTCTAAAATCGATTGTGGCAATGGATGCACAACTCTGTCAATATACTAAAACCATTAAACTGTACAGTTTAAGTGGGCGAATTATAAGATACGTGAATTATATCTCAATACGACCATTACCAAAAAAAGGACTCAACTCTCACATTTATCTTCAAATTGAGATATTCTTTTATCAGCCATCTGCCTCCAATACTATTGGATAAACTTAGAGAAAAATGCCTAAAGGAAAGCAATTTCTCTTTCTTTAAAAAACAAAATAAACAGGACTGGCGTGGCGGTTCATGCCCGTAATCCTAACACCTTGGGAAGCTGAGGTGGGTGGATCAATTGAGGTCAGGAGTTCCAGACCAGCCTGGCCAACTGGTAAGACCCTGTCTCTACTAAAAATACAAAAATTGGCTTGGTGGTGTGCACCTGTAGTCCCAGCTACTTGGGAGGCGGAGGCAGGAGACTCGCTTGAACCTGGGAGGCAGAGGTTGCAGTGAGCCGAGGTCGCACCACTGCACTCCAGCCTGGGTGACAGAGTGGAACTCTGTCTCCAAAAAGAAAAAAAAAAATTCCACAAAATAAACAGCAATTAAGATAGCATAGCAGAGAGAGGCTGGCCTAACACAACTTTCTTTATGAAGTATCTTTGCTAAAAGGGTTGGATCCAAATCTTACCACGTTCTTAGGGTCAACTGCAATGTGCATGAAATGCATGGGACAAAGAACAAGTTAAAAGTGATATCACAAGGAAACTAACAGGTCAATCCAGAATATCAGTCTTTCTCCAGAAAAACTAACCTGGGTTTCTAACTAGTCAATGACATAAAAAATAAAAATTTAAAAAAGAAGAGAGGGGGGGACTATTCTAGATTAAAAGACTCTTAAAACCATGACAATCAAATTTGAAACATGGGCCTTGAATCCTGATTTGAACAAACTCACTGTAAAGACATTAATGAGGAACATTAGAATACGTGTTTAGTGGTGATCATAGGATTTATTGTTGAATTTTGTTGGGTGTGATCACGATAGATTAGAAAGCATTCGTACTTAAGAGAGAAAATATGTAGAAATAAAATGATAGAATGTTGAGGATTTGCTTGAAAGTAATTTGAGAAAAGAAAAAGAAAAAAATGAAGCAAACGTGCTGTCGAATAAAGGTGGGGTGTGTGAGAGTTCATGGTATGCTTCTCTCCACATGGAGGATGTTTTAAAAGTCTCATTTAAAAAAAACAAAAACACTTTGGACTTTGGGAGGGTGAGGTCAGGGGATTGCTTGAGGCCAAGATTTTGAGACCAGCCGAGGCAACACAGCAAGACCCCATCTTTACAGATAATTTAAAAATTAGCCAGGTGTGGTGGTACATGCCTGTGGGCTCAGTTATTTAGGAGGCTAAGGAAGGAGGATCACTTGAGCCCAAGAGTTCAAGGCTGCAGTGAGCTATAGTCACATCACTGCGCTCCAGCCTGGGTGGCAGATAGAGATCCTGTCTCAAAAAAAAAAAAGAAAAAAGAAAAAAGACAAGACTCCAAAAAATGCCAGCCAAGGGACCAGCTAAGTTCTGCATGGCTGTTTCTTAATCTTTAGCGAAGATCAGAATCACCTGGAGGGTTGGTTAAACACAGGTTGCTCCCCTCTCATCCTGGAGTTTCTGAATTAGCCGATCTGGAAGGAGGCCTTAGAGTCTGCCTTCCTAATAAGTTTCCAGGTGATGCTGATGTTGCTGGTGGGAGACCCCACTCGAGAACCACGAGCACAGTGGTCTATCAGGGAGGCCCACCATCCTGCACTCATCGGCATTACCTTGCTCCACGTGCTCAATGACCCTGAGGGCCTTCCTCGCTGCCCATCCTCCCATGGAGACGTGGTCCTCCGTGGCCGCGCTGGTGGAGAGGGAGTCAACAGACGAGGGATGGCACAGAGCCTTGTTCTCAGAAACTGCAAGAGACCAGTGCCAGTTAAGAAACGTTCCTCATGGGAAGAGCTGCCAAAAGGACCTGTGACTTCCACAGAATCTCCACAGCCTGGGATACCCTCTTCAGAAGATCTTGGCCATTATCCAAGCACCGATGGTGGAAAGTTGCTTTGGGAAAAGGAAGCAGGTTGTTTTTTTTTACCCCAAGTGAGGACTCTAAAGCAATAGTGAGTTCTGAGGTAAGACCAGGATGGGGGAGCTGGGAACTCTAATATAAAAAAGCCGAGCTGAAAACCTGGGAGGCATTTAGCATGCCAGGGAGGCTAGGGGAGAAAGAGACATGATGGCCATTTTCAGGAGCTTGAGATCAATTTTGTTGTGTCACCAGAATTCAGGCGTGGCATTTAGGGACTGAGGCTGGACTCACAAATCTTGGGCAAGAAGATTTAACACATTAGACTATGCAAGGATGTTGTACGTGGATGTTCTGGGTTTAAACAGGGGCTCAATGACTGCCAGAAATATCTGGGAGGTGCGGGAATTCTAGGGAGCACCAAGGCGCGGGGCTCTCAAGCTTTCCTGTGCACATGAATCATTCGGGGACCTTGTTATAACAAAGCTACTGAGCTTTGGGTGGGGTCTGAGATTTTGCTGTTCTAACAGACTCTCAGATGATGGCCATATTGTTGGTCTGAGGACTATACTCTAAGTAGCGAGGACTTAGATTATGAAGTTCCCTCGCCCTAGCTTAGAAGTCAGGAAAGGTCAGACTCAAAGGCTCTTCTCCTCTTTCTCAGGCTTTAAGAGTGGTCGTGAATGAAGCTTCAGTTGTTTTCTATGCTGTATCTTTCTATGGGATCGTATCCTGAGATGATCTCGCTTTAAACTAGGGCCATGCTAGTTTGTCATGGTCATCCTGGTTTCCCAAGGACTTTCCAGATTTCAGCACTGTAAGTCCCAAGTCCTTGGACCCTAAACTGAGGACTAATGGATAAACAACCTGTGGTGAGGCTTGTTCAGAAAGATAACTTACAGGGGCCAAAAAAAACCTAATTTTACTGCAATGAAAGCAAGCCACACAACCTCAATAGGCAGCTTGGGAAATTAAAACGTATTCAAATAAGTCTTCCCAATGTCCATCAGGTTCTCTAGAAATCAATGACTACTCCCCTATGACCGTGTTATTGTGAGAAGTTTCTATCTCTTAAAGGGGTATTTTATTAATAAGCAAGTGAGCAAATAGAACATACTGGGTCAGAGGAGGTGAATTTAGTGGCTCTTTGTTGGTTATTTGTGTTGGTTGGGAATAATATTAATAGCAACTAGTATTTATTGAGTGCCAGTATTTACGATGTGCCAGGCTTTATATGCATCAATTCACTTAATCCTCCAAACCACCCCCTTAAGTAAATGTATCATCTCCATTTTATGCAGGTGTAAACTGAGGATCAACAGGCTAAAGAGGCTCACACAGCTCGTAAATGGCAGCACTGGGCTTCTGACCTAGTGTCTTTGCACATAATGACTCAGGCTATCCTGCCTTTCAGCATAGAGTTGTTTGATAAAGTACAGAATGCCCAGTTAAATTTTGATTTTAGATTAAAAACCCAATTTTTGTAGTATAAGTGTGTCCCAAATAATTCAAATTTAACTAGTCATCCTGTGTTTTTGTTTGTTAAATTTGACAACCCTATTTTAGGATTAAGTATTGATTAAAATGAGATCCTCATTAATCGAAGTCAGAGCACATTTTTGCATGCCAAAATTCATGGGTTTGAATTCTGCTTTACATCTTGCTAGCTGTACAAGACCGGGCAAGTCGCTTAACTCTCAAATCTTCAGATACTCATCTATAGTTACAATAATGGCACTTAGCTTGGGTGACAATTGTGACAATTAAGTGAATGAACATAAATGAGGCCCTTAGCCCTGTTCTGATGTGTTAATCTGTCTCTTACAATTGTGAGTCAGAAATCATCTGTATTGAAGCTCAATCATCAGAGAGGGAATCCCGCTTCTTATAAGCATTTTTTGTATGTTGCAATAATATCTTTTTGTTTTTAGTGGTTGGTGTATCTAGTGAAATGTATCCAAAGTTTAATTATAGGTTGGTCCAAGTTTCACCATTAACTATAAGCATCTTAGTCTTTTTCTGATAGTCTTCAAATGAGATTTGAAAAACTACAGAGGCAAAGTTCATATGCAATGTCAAATTGTGTTCCACAGAGAAATTATCCATTACAGCCTTATCCATTACCATTATTATATTGAAATATAATAAATATAACAATATAATGGTAATTATCCATTACCATTATTATATTGAAATACCATTATTATATTGAAATATAAATAATTGAATTATTATATTTTAGCATTACAGTATTAAAGTTTTTAAAATATTTTTTCTGAAAAATATGAGCGTTAACCTGTTACCTTTGCACTGAGAGAGCTAGGATGCAAATAAAAGTGATGAAAAGTTAGATCTCAGTAACAGACCACATTTGATACTTGTAGGTGAAATGGAAAGACCCTTAGATGGACAGGCATGTGTTCTGGGAAAAGGGTGATGTCCTTACCGAGGGCTGCTGCCGTGCAGTGGGCTATCATGAACCCAGAGTTGAGACCACCTTCAGCCACCAGGAAGGCAGGCAGCTCACTGAGGGAGGGATTGCAGAGCCGTTCGATTCTTCTCTCGCTGATTGCAGCAAGTTCATGGATGCCAATGGCCAAGTAGTCTAGGGCCTGAAAGAGGGTCTCCATTCAGTCAGCCTGTATTGGAATGTGCTTTCTGGGTCAAGAGCAGTTCTAAAAAGCTTACTTTGGCCGGGTATTCACCATGGAAGTTTCCTCCAGAAATTGTCTCTCCCCTGCTGGCGAAGACCATCTTTCAAAAGAGGTTAAGGCTTGAAGATAACGTTTGCTGGCCCATTCAAGTACAACCCCTTCCTGCCCTCATTTTAATGTGGAGGGGGCAGTCCATGTACAAATGTGGGGTGGAGGGAAAGAAACAAGTCTTCCTGCAAGAGACATAAAGGGGCACAAAAGAAAAAAAAAAAACAGCCTTAAAGGCGGATTACATACACCCAATTGGAAGCAGAAGGAATGTGAACCTTGAAATGATGTTTTCTCTTGAGATTAGATTCTCAAGCACCATAACTGTACTGACCTGGTGGTTAGTACCTGCCCTCAAAAAGTGTATAACCTGAAACTAAAAACAGAGACCAAAAAATCCGTTTGAAAACAAATTCTGTTTCTTCAATGGGCACTGCAAACTTGGGTTCCATAGAAGAATCTGTTGAATGGAAAACTCTGCTGTTGAGCAACTACCAAATGTCTGGAATGCTCAATTTTGGGAAAATTTTCAAATTCTTTATTCAGTAATCTGGTGACAGAGTTCAACAGCAGATGGCGGCCAGTATGTCCTCATGGATCCATTTTAAGTAAATGACAAGTTTAGATTTGCTGAATATTATTACTCTCAGAGATAATTATTTTTTAAATTTTTCTGTATTACTCTGTTGCCCAGGCTGGAGTGCATTGATGCCATCTCAGCTCATTGCAATCTCTGCCTCCCAGGTTCAAGCAATTCTTGTGCCTCAGCCTCCTGAGTAGCTAGGATTACAGATGTGTGCCACCACACCTGGCTAATTTTGTATTTTTAGTAGAGACAGGGTTTTGCCATATTGACCAGGCTGGTCTTGAACTCCTGGTCTCAAGTGATCCCCCCGCCTCAGCCTCCTAAAGTGCTGGATTTACGGGTGTGAGCCACCAAACCCAGCCTGAGATAATTCTATTCTACCATGCGCTTTACTTTTTACAGCAAACACCCAGGCAAAGGCAGTAACAGATCCTCCTTCCTGGTTCTAAAGAACTAATTTTTATCTCCTGGGCTAAAGAATATTCATTACTTATTAACTGAGAACTTGCTGTGTGCAAGAAAGGTTCTGACTTTGAAAGAGCTGAAGATGTATGTGTTACGTTAACCTCATCAAGTGTGGATTACTCTGTTCTGCACGTCTAACTGTGAGCCGACTGGGCCTAGCTCCTTGGACCCAGGCTCCTCTCCATTCTCTGAATCCCTGTGGCAATGGAATTCTGCATCAATTTAGAACTTAAATGTGTTTTATTGTTCTCAGGTTGTTCCAAGTTTGTTTGTTGGCTATTAGACTAAAACAATTAGAATTTCACTCCCATAATATTCATCATGTGTGATGGGGCTCTGTATCTGCAATAGAAAATGGAGAAACATATTCTTTCAGGTAACGCCACTATTGCAGGAGAACTCCCAAATATTAGCCTATTGGAAATTTATCAATAATTAGCATTTTTTTTGAGACAGAGTCTTGCTCTGTCATCCAGGCTGGAGTATAGTGGCATGATCTCAACTTGCAGCAACCTCCATCTCCCGGGTTCAAGCGATTCTCCCACCTCAGCCTCCTGAGTAGCTGGAACTACAGGCTCATGCCACCACACCTGGCTAATTTTTGTATTTTTAGTAGAGACAGGGGTTTCACCATGTTGGCCAGGCTGGTCTTGAACTCCTGACCTTGTGACCCACCTGCCTCAGCTTCCCAAAGTATTGGGATTACAGGCATGAGCCACCGTGCATGGCCAATAATTAGCAATCTTTAATTGAAAAAAATAAAGGACTTTTAGTTGAAATTCTTGCTGAGGCAAGTGGTAGCAGAAGAATTCAGTGAGGAATTATTTATCCCCTCCCCCATATCCAGTAATTGAATGGTAATTTCTAAAAACACTATGACATACCCTTTAAAGACATGATGTCAATGAAGAATGGATACCTCTTCCCTATAGTGAAAAGACTCGTACATGAGATAAGACTACATAGAGTTCATAAAAACTACTATTCCATTTGGGGGATAGGGTGGTGTTGAGGTAAACGGAGAGACCCACAATTCCTGAGGCTTATTTAGTGTGTGTTTGACTGAACTGTAAAACAATGTGAGAGAACATAAAACACACTTTCTGAAGTAAGCTTGTGTGAAAGCTCACTTTTCCCACGAGATGTACGAAAACCATCTCACGGGAAACCTTACACAGCTATCACATAACCCTCTGCTAGCCCAAGGCGTGACCTGCTTTCAGGGCTTCTGATTCAGCACTTTCTCAGGGATTCAAACTGAGGGATGTGGAATAGGAAAAATAGATTCCAAAGGGGTTTGTCTTCCGAAGCAGTGCTGTCTCCATGAAAACTTTGCCAGTGTGACTCCTGACTGATCACCTCAACATCTGGGGAACTAAGCCATCATGGAACCTTCCATAGCAAAAACCAGATGGCTCTGAGATCAGCCACACCATTAGGAAGACAGGAGCTCCATCCTTGAGAAATGCAAACAGTCTTACTATTTCTCTGTACAAATGCAAAAGGACTAATTTGAGTAAAGTGAAAAATAAAAACTCAGGATGGGGGCTGTGTGTGGTGGCTCACACCTGTAACCCCAGCACTTTGGGAGACCGAGGCGGGTGAATCACTTGAGGTCAGGAGTTCAAGACCAGCCTGGCCAACATGGCAAAACCCCATCTCTACTAAAAATACAAATATTAGCTGGGCCTGGTACTGCATACCTGTAATCCCAGCTACTCAGGAGGCTGAGGCAGGAGAATCTCTTGAACCTATGAGGCAGAGGTTGCAGAGAGCTGAGATTGTGCCACTGAGCAATCTGGGAGACAGAGTGAGACTTCTCTCAAAAAAAATAAATACCAAAACCTCGGGACGGGGAAGCCATAACATAATCAATACTTTGGTAAGGGTTTAAAGGCTGACCTCTGTGTAGCACAAACTGCTCTCACTCGAAGCAGAGAGGCCTGCATAAACTGTCCAGCGCCTCTGCAGTTACATTTGTGACCTAGATCTTCATCCTTCCACCAGCAACCTCGGCAGTGGGTTTTAGGGCAAGTGTCTTCAGGAAACACGTCAGCCAGTGCTGGAAGTAGCTTCTTGAATCTTGAATGGGTCCATTTTGAAAGTACAGCATGAGGGTGGGGAGGGATAATGAGGGGAGAAATACTAGATATAGGTGATGAGGGGATGGAGGCAGCAAACCACCTTGCCATGTATGTACCTATGCAACAATCCTGCATGATCTGCATATGCACCCCAGAACCTGAAGTACAATAAAAAAAAGTACAGCATGTTAGACTTGGAACCTGAGAATAAGTTCCCAGGTCCACCTCTGCCACTTACCACCTCTGACCTGAAGAAAGTCGCTTAACCTCTGGGCCTCAGGTACTGATTCGTTTACTCTGTGAAATGGAGCAATGGAACTGAGAAGCTACACGAAATGATTGCTTCAGTAGATCCTAAAATTACCAGCTGCAATTCTATAATTGCAGGTTAGTAGACCACCAAAAGATACAGGATTATCTGTTGCGCTGTTCAGTTCTGTGGTAATGATGTTCTTCACAAATGCTATTGTATCATTCACCACACCATGGACCTAAAATACAATCAAAATAAGATATATGACCCATTTGATTACCTGAAGAGTGCCAATATTCTGTCTTTCCTGGGAAAGTGGGAACAGATCTTGTCTTAAAAGAATATAGAAGATCTTATCTTAAAGTTATAACTATGGAAATTATACTCTGTTCATTTCGAATGTGAAGAAAATTTTGTTACAAATCTTTTGGGTTTTCACTGAAACTAATTAGAATAAATTCATGATCATTTGTATTCACTTTAGATCAATCTATAAAAGGCAGCATGGTGTAGGAGGCAGAATGCCAACTCTAGACACAGGCGGATTCATTCCCAGGTTAGTGGTAGGACTTAGGCAAGTTCCTTATTTTTATAGTTAAAAGAGAAGGCCAGGCATGGTGGCTTATGCCTGTAATCCCAACAATTTGGGAGGCCGATGTGGGTGAATCACCTGAGGTCGGGAGTTTGAGACCAGCCTGACCAACATGGAGAAACCCCGTCTCTACTAAAAATACGAAATTAGCTGGATGTGGTGGCACATGCCTGTAATCCCAGCTACTTGGGAGGATAAGGCAGGAGAATCGCTTGAACCCAGGAAGCAGAGGTTTTGGTGAGCCGAGATCGCGCCATTGCACTCCAGCCTGGGCAGCAAGAGCGAAACTCCATTTCAAAAAATAAATAGAAGAAGATGTAGAAAACAGACTTACGGCTTTTTAGAAAAAGCACTTATGGCTTTTGAGAAGTACATAAAATAATGCAAACAAATTCTTAGATGTGACTCACAGATTACTCAAATCGTAGCTATTATCCAAGGAGGAAAAGTTCATGAAGCATGAAGGTCTCACATTAGAAAATGCTCACATATAAGGCAGCTACCCTCTACCAAACCCAAAGACACCCACAGTGCTTTAAAGCAGCACCTGCCTTCTGGCTTCTCCCAGAAATCAAGGAAGTAATACTCTAGCTATGTGATCTTGGGGAAGGTACTTAACTCCGTGCCTCAGTTTCCCCATTGCAAAATGGGAGAAAGAGGATCTTTCTCATAGTTGGGCAGATTAAATGAATTAATACATGAAAGAGTGATAATGGTGCCTGTCACCTGGAATCTGCTATCATTATTAAAATATCAGGGAACTCTTACATCAGGAGTTATTCTTCTAGCAGATCTAATTTGGCAATTCTTTCCCATAGATGTTTTTGATCTATTGTTTAGTAAGCTAGCTAGAAAGATAACTTGCTGAGTAAAGGGAGATAAGGGTATTTATTCTAGGGAGGACTCTGTATTACACCATAGACTGAAATTTGGCACGGACTGAAATACTGTTTATTGCTAATTACGTATGGCAATTAGCCATATGTAAATTATACATCTGCAATACAGAATGCCTAACACCAACCCAGGTCATTCATCTGCATTTTTAATTTAAACTTAAGCATCACAAGTTCATTTATAATTGTTTACATTGCCCATAAAATGCAAATAAGGTGTAACCATTACTGTGCACTTGAGTTGCAAAATGATATAATTAGACTTTCCTATAAACACCTCTGACTATCTGGTTAAAGTTTTAACAGGGAGAACAAGTACAACTCTATTAACTTGTTATCATAATTTCATTACTAAGAATTTTTAAAAGTTAGGGCACTGAATCAATGTAAGAGGTTGACTGGACTGGGTGAGGTGGCTCACACCTGTTACAATCCCAGCACTTGGGAGGCTGAGGTGGGTGGATCATTTGAGGTCAGTAGTTTGAGACCAGCTTGACCAACATGATGAGACCCTGTCTCTACTAAAAATACAAAAATTATGCACGATGCATATGCTGGTAGTCCCAGCTACTTGGGCGGTTGAGGCAGGAGAATCACTTGAACTTGGGAGGTGGAGGTTGCAGTGAGCTGAGATCGTGCCACTGCACTCCGGCCTGGGTGACAGAGTGAGACTCTGTCTCCAAAACAAGAGGCTCTCTGTTGGTTGTCTGTCTCACCAAAAAAAAAAAAAGGTTGTCCTCTGAAAGTAGGTTGAGCAATCAAAAGAAAACAAATAGTTCACCTTAGAGAATAAAAACTACAATAATTGCACACATAAAGGTAAAATATACATAACTTTTCATAGAGACAGTAAGAAATTTGGACTATAGTTGACCATGACATGTTTTTCTAACACTTTCCTGCTTTAAAATTTTTTATCCTGAAGCTGGCGAAAGAAAAGAAACTTTATTGACATTTTTTAATTGATTCGTTTGTTTTCACCTGTGGACAGCAGCGCAAGGTGTACGCATCCTGGACGCGATCACAGAACCTGTGACTCTCTGTGGAAGAGGTGGAAGAGAGGAGACAGATCATGTTACTGATTGTTTCCACAAAACCCATAACCAAACAGGTCACTCCTATGAACATGCCCAGACCTGCTATTTCTGATGGGTGGTGATCTGAGTCCAAGAGTGACCGAAACCGAAAAGCGACTTCAATTTGCCCACGGTGAGGACGAAGAGCATGAATGTCTAAAATTGATGAAGGAGAAAAACTCTGAATAATTCCATTCATTTATTTTTTAAAGATGGGGGTCTCACTACTTTGCCCAGGCTGGTTTCAAACTCCTGGGCTCAAGCGATCCTCCTACCTTGGCCTCCCAAAGTGCTTGGCCTCCCAAAGTGAGCCACTACACCAGGTCGAGTAATTCTGATATTAGAATAAATGACCATCAGCGGCTCAGAACCATCAACAGTGCTGACACAGCCCTCAAAAATCCCAGGGGTCCTTAGCCACCACTCAGGATTAGAAACTTAACCCCAAAAGCACAGTTTTCCGTATTGACTTGATTCTTTCTACTTTAAATATCTGAGAGCACTTATGGCTTTTGAGCTCAACTACATGTTGAGCCCACTGGGAATTCCACTCAAGACACTGGGCCTACCTTAAAGGAATGGGGCCAGTGATAGAAGGGAACCCGACAGTGGCCTAATTTAACTCAGTCACTTTTAGACCGTGTTCTGCCCTTTTCGTATTATAGTTGGGGGGTTGTTGAAATTCACTACTTTCTAAATAAGCTATGAATTCGATAGTTTTTCTTTCTTAATTTTCTAGTCAGGACCAACCCTAATCATACTCTAGTTCTAAAGTCCTGTGAAAAGATTCCTAAGACAACACAGAGCTTGACACACCCAGATCCCCGAGTGATCTGAAGCAGGTCACTCAACTCCTCCCAGGGTCTGTAAGTTGTGGTTCTTTCAAGGATCTAAGCTATCAGCCATAGCTTAGATGAAGATGCAGCACACCGGGTATGCCATAGGCACTTGGGTTTTTTCCTTCCCTACCACCTGCCCCCACCACTCCTGTGTCTAAAGGTCTCAACCACCCCGCCCCACCAGCTCTGGTTGAATGAATAACAACCGAAAGGAAGAACCCTGCTGACCAGTGTCGAAGGCTTTGGTGGTACCCTTCAGCACCTCCAGGGTCAGGGCTGCCACAATGTCAGCCTGCCGTGCAATAGCACTGGCTCTCTCCACAGCTTCGCAGCCCAGGGACGTGATCATCTGCGTCCCGTTGATGAGCGCCAGGCCCTGTGGGGGTAGAGAGCAAAGTTTCCTACTGTGGTTATTGTAACGAACCTACATACCAGTGGATTTTGTGTCTTTTGCTTTCATAGGAGAAAAATTAGCCAGTCAGCTAATGTTTATGTTTTCTAAAGTACAGGACAGTAATGCTTTTTGAAGCCCTTGAAGCATAAGTACCATCATATGTGAACTTCTTAGCACACATCTGGCAAACGAAATACTCCTTAAGTATCCCCATTCCCAAAGCAGCAATGCAGCTCTGGAGTGTAGACGGCACATAAAATCTTTAGTTCATTAGGTTGCATTTCTTCTTTAAATTCTTACTGTGATAGATGAGATATCCAAAAAACCCAATTCTGGTCCAAGACTCTTAGCTTAGAGCATTCTAAGGAATTTTGGCTGAGAACATCTCTCTCTTAGAGATCCTAACAGAACTTGATTTGAAGTTTTAAGTTCCTAAGAGATCTCCTATGCGTTGTGGCATGAAGAATCTTCTTTCTTTTTTGAGACAGGGTCTTAGTTTGTTGCCCAGGCTGGAGTGTAGACTCCTGAGCTCAAGTGATCTACCCATCTCGGCTTCCCAAAGTGCTGAGATTACAGGCATCCACCACCATGCCTGCCATAAAGAATCTTAAATTCTCATGGTGGAGGTGCCCCTTCTTCAGTGATCAATTTTAAACATGCAAGCTGCATTTAAACCATTGAGACTGACATTAAAACTGAGAATTGTGCATAAATAAAGATGTATGCACTATGAACATATTTTCCTTGAGTTTCCTTACCTCTTTTGGTTTTAAAATAACTGGTTTCAATCCATGGGCTTCCAGGACCTATAGAATGATTGAAAATATGAAAATGGGTATCAAATGAAATATGAGCCTATTTCCAATATCATATGGAATCCAATAATAGCTCTTTACATCCAAAAATCCATCTTATAAAAGATGAGACCTGTAGGAACTGGCTCTATGTTCTCTTGTCTATTCTCTAGTTCTGTTCTTGAGTCAGGAGAGCAGACTTATCTTTCAATTAATTTCTGTACTTAAAATCAGGGGCTCCATTGTCTACAGAATCAACCCAAAATTTTGGTTTCTAGGTCCTTTGTGTTCAGCTTCCACCTTAGCGGTTCACCTTCTCTACTGCTGCCTCCTGACACACACACATGCATCTGTGCCACAAGTACAGCTGGTGTCCAGCCTCGGGTAGTCGCTGCAGATGGAAGCTGTGATAAGTCTTACGTATTTAGCATCAGCCCAGCCACTCTTTGGAGACCACATCTTCCCTTCTCCAATTAGCCCGAGAGCAAGATGAGAGAGTGGGGCAAGGTCTCCACTGGCACCGACGGTTCCTTTCTCTGGAACATAGGGCAGGCAGGAGGCTGGAGAGAAGTAGGCAGCAGTTAGTTCAAGAGAACTGCACTCTGACTCTCTTTGCTTTGCCAGTGAGCGCCCCCCACCCTCCGCCCCGCCTCCAGTATCTATCACTTGATGGCATAGATACCTGGGGAAAGATAATTCCTCAGACCCAGCTAATGTGTAAGGGACCTGGATGAATTGCTATAGAAAGAAAAAGAGGAGTGGGGGTGGAGAGGAGGAAGAGAGGAAGGAAAAGAGGAGAGAGGGAGGAAGGAAGGGCTGGAGGGGAGAGATGGCAAGAAGGAAAGAAGGGCCGGATGCAGTGGCTCGTGCCTGTAATCTCAGCACTTTGGGAGGCCGAGGCGGCAGATGGCTTGAGCTCAGGAGTTCAAGACCAGCCTGGGCAACATCGCAAAACCCTATCTCTACAGAAAAATGCAAAAGTTAACCAAGTGTGGCGGTAAGTGCCTGTAGTCCCAAATACTGGGAAGGCTGAGGTGGGAGAATCACTTGAACCCAGGAGGCAGAGGTTGCAGTGAGCTGAGATCGCACCACTTCACTCCAGCCTGGGCCACAGAGCAGGACCCTATCTCCTAAATAAGTAAGTAGAAGGAAGGAGGACACTTCTGGAAGCAAAGCCCTCAACATATGCATGCTCTAATCTGCCCTATTACTTCCACTTGTAGAAATTTTAGCAATGTATCTTAAAGATGCAATCAGGAACTAGCTGGTTTTTTTGTTTGTTTTTTGTTCTGTCACCAGGCTGGAGTGCAGCGGTGCGATCTCGGCTCACTGCAAACTCCGCCTCCCGGGTTCAACCAAGTCTCCTGCCTCAGACTCCCAAGTAGCTGGGACTACAGGCGCGTGCCACTGCACCCAACTAATTTTTTGTATTTTAGTAGAGACGGGGTTTCACTATGTTGGCCAGGATGGTCTCGATCTCTTGACCTCGTGATCCGCCCACTTCAGCCTCCCAAAGTGCTGGGATTACAGGCGTGAGCCACCGCGCCCGGCCTAGCTATTTTTTTTTAATAGTTCATTTGTTTATGATAGGAACAAAAAGTTAGAAATTCTCTAAATATAAAATTAAAGGACATTCATTTGACCAAATTTAGCCATTCAAAGCTATTGGAAAATGTTTGGTGACATTGGAAAAGTAATATAAGTTGTTCCAGAAGAAAGTGGTGCTACCAAAGCGTTAACAGGGGAAGAGAAGTTATCGGCAACTACTCTTTTCATTTTGCCAATCACCCAGTCTACCACCCCACTGCTCCTTATCAATGAACACATACTATTTTCTAAGAAATTCCCAAAAAGCTACCAAAAAAGAGGCTTCATTCTTCTGAAATAAAATCAGATTTCTGACAGTGGTGTTTTTTCCAACTGTTAAATAATATCAGTAGAGTATGGCAGTGCCGTCCACAAACCAGCTTCTGGCTCATAGTTCACCTTGGGGAATTCTCGGAGGTGCCGTAGACTCACCCATAAAGTGCAGGTGGGTTCAAGGTTGGAGTGTTACCGTCTGGGATTTTAGGGCTATGTAGTATGGCACACCAAGGTAGGAATAGAAATAGGTGTTGGAATCACTATGGTCTGTTCAGCACAGCCCTACAGATAATAGATTGTTCATTCAAATTGCTCTCCACTCCTTGGCATATCTTATTTATGTGTCACTTGCGTCCATAACGTGGGAACTCAAGAATGTGTTTTGTTCTTTATGACTGCCTCAGCTCTGCTTCTCCTCCTCCTCCCCCACAAAGAGTTCTGAGTCTCCACTGACCTAAAAGCTTGCCCTTATCTGTGAGAAGGGACACTACCTCCAACCACTGCAAATCTGGTCTCCACGTTAGAATTTTCCTATACCAGAAGAAAGCTCTAAAGAGGTGAGTTCCATCATACCCTGCCACTACACGGCTTCATGATTACAAGTGAGTCATTAACCCCTTTGCATTGCTGTTCTACCCTTGCAGGAAGTTGGATTTTAGTGTGCAAGTCTGGCTGTTTGATCACCTGGGGGGCGTACGATTTCAGATTTTCTGGCACCAGCGAGAACTATTGAATTGGTCTTTGAGATGGACATCAAAATCATGATGCAATTTTTTTTAACCATATTTGTGCACCACTGAATCCAAGGTTCTTCTAGTCAGGCTTGAACGTAAGGGCAGACTTAAGGGTCCTGTTCTAGTCTTGAAGATGACAAATGCTAGGGAAAGGGTCTTGTCGAATAAGTTAAAGTTCACAGGAGTAAGCATCTCTGATCAACCTTCTCCTCTTCCCCCATCTACTAGCCTTATTTTCCCCAAGCACATTTCCCACTCATTTCAATTGTTTCATGCTTTCTTATCTTGGATGATTCCTCAGCATCTGGTCAGTCAAGTCTACCCTGTGGTACATGCCCAGCCTCCACAGAGGTTCCGTGTGGGGAGCCATTGCATTACCATTAAACATTTCGATAACTTGTTTGAGGGTCTCCAGCGAAATGCCACTGTATCCTTTGGCTAAGACATTGATCCTTAAAGCCAGGAGCATCCTACACCTCTCAGGAATTAGTGGTTTCCCAACACCTACAAAACAGAATTGATGTTTTCTCCAAGAAAAGCAAACTCCTGTCTCCTGACAACCTCCCTTCCTCAAATCTTCCCCAGATGCAGTCCAGACTCTATCACCTTCTCCTCTCAGCTCAGGTAGCTGGTCTGCTCCCCCTCCTGCCTGTCTGGCTTGTCCCAGCCTCATCTTCCTGACAAAAGTTAAGACCCCAGTTTTGCCTTCTCAAGTCCCCTTTTTGGGAAGCTTCAGTGAACCCCTGACCTCCCACTCACCTTTAGCATCCAGCGTCCTTAGCACAACTTCTTTACCATTTGATGGGCGCTGATTGGTGACAGTCTTTCCCATCTCACTATGCCCATCCTACCTCATTCTCTGAGTTCCAGGCTTTATTTCCTTTCCTGAATGCACCACTCTCTCCACGGGATGGGACATGTGTTCTTGTCTCAATCCCATCCCTCCACCTGGCCCATTCCTTTTTCTGAGGTTCAGCTGATTCTTTCTGCATCCCTTCCCACTTCAGCCCCTCGTTCTTGAAATGCTGTTTCAAGAAACTAGCTGTTTGTGACTATTACTGGATGACTCACACTGTGCTGTGCTTTATTCGTCTCATCACACGAGGTCAGGAGGCACCCAGCGCTCTGACTTACCTGAAGAATGTGAGCGTACTAAGTTGACCTGAAGCTCCCTGCAAGAGAAAGGTAAAAACCCTCTTAAATACCTTGCAGTGAGAAAATATTCCCTCAGCTGGGAAAATGAAGGGAATCATGGTCAAATCCCTGGAGGGACAGAAGGAAGGCAATGGAAGAAACCAGGCAGCCTGGGTTTTCAATACCAATTCACATGCAAGTTAACCCAAGCCTCATCCTACTGATCTGTAAATTGGGGCAGATGTGAATTATTTCCCTTGTTGAAAAATATTTTAAAGATGGGGGTAGGTGGAATGCAAAAGTATGTGTGTTTCAAACTTACTGTAGCTTATTGATGGGAATTACAGTTCTGGCAAATTTCCCAAAACCCGTTGTAATACCGTAAACAACTAGGATAAAAGCAGACATTATACAGTTAGATGCAGGGATTTTTGTTTGTTTATAAAAAAAAATTATAAAAAGAGAAGGATACCTGTTTTCTCTTTTATGATGCTATCTATGACCTCCCTGGATTTCTGCACCCTCTTCTCAGCAGTTGGGGTAAGCTAGGAACATGTTGGTCAGAACTGAGCAGGTTAAAGACTTCCACAGGCAGCAAAAATGGCCAGAGGCCACTCCACCCTTCCCTCCTATACCTTTATTTTGTAGCGTCCCTTTCCCAAGTTGACCAGATCCTCTGTGGTCAGACTGTCTCCATCTAAGGCGATGTACTACACAAAAGAAGGGGATCTCAGTGAGTCTGAACAGCTTGATTATTCTAACCAGAGTAGGGACACCTCCAGCAGAGCCAAACTGATGCTTCAGAGACCTGATCACTGCATGAAACATGAATGTGCTAAATAAAAAGGAAGCTTGCATAAGAGGAGGCTGAGTGGTGCAAAAGCATAATGCCTTTCCAAGCCCCCTTTCCCTACTACAGAGCTGGGTAAAGCCCTGTGGTGTTTGTTAGCTTGTTTGTTTGTTTGTTTGTTTTGAGACAGTCTTCAACCCAGGCTGCAGTGCAGTGGCACAACTGCAGCTCACTGCAACATCCACCTCCCAGGTTCAAGCGATTCTTATGCCTCAGCCTCCCGAGCAGCTGGGATTACAGGTGTTGCCACCATACCTGGCTAATTTTTGTATTTTTAGTAGAGATGGGGTTTCACCATGTTGGCCAGGCTGGTCTCAAACTGCTGACCTCAAGTGAACTGCCCACCTCAGCTGCCCAAAGTGCCAGGACTACAGGCATGAGCCACTGTGCCTGGCCAGCCCTGTTCTAATTGACAGTGTTTACTCAGAAGTTTTACTGGCCTTCCTCCCCCTAAAATAAGGGGCCTGAATTTTCTTAAGAAAAACAAAGTGGTTTGAAGTTTACCTTTTCAGGTTCCCGGTACTTGCTGTATCTGTTTCCAGGTGAAGGAATATCTAGGGTGGTGTGGAAAAACCCCAGCCCCACCATCTGCAGGAGCCGCCCCCAGAGCAGATCAAGGAGCCTGTGGGAAAGGATACAGGTAAACTCCTTCTGGCTGAGATGGAATGAAGTCGGGAGACATGGCATCGCCCTCTATAACTAAAACAAGAATGCACTGGAGACTCGTTACAGGCCACATTGTACAGCTGCACTCCCCCTGTTAAACCAAGAAAGGGCCCATCAATGGCCCATGAATTCTATAGAAATGGCTGCTTGAAAACCACTTCAGATGGTTTCATGTGGTCTTAGCATCTTTATGTAGGAGGAGAGCAAAAAGCAGAGAGGTAGGTGTCAGGGCAGAGAACAGGGGTTTAGATGAAAGTTCAAGACGGAGCTGCCACTTGCATCCCCATTCCCAGCTTTATTTTCTTTTAAATCTGAACTGATGCCTCTATGCTGCTGGCCTCCAGTCTGGGATGGAGTGGGGGGTTCTTTTGAAAGGCAAAAGGACCTTCAAAATGATTCAGTCACTGCAAAGGGATTCAGACCTGCAGCCTTGAATACCAGTCTAGTCTGTTACTTACTAGCTGCCGGAGTCTGGGTAAGTTACCTCCTCTCTGATTTCTCCATGGCTGTCAAAGGTGGGGGAGAATCCTACTCATCTCACAGGGTTGTGTGAGGACTTAAAATCCCCGGAGGCATGGCACGCACCTGCCCAGAGCCAGCCTTGGCAAAGCTTGAGTTCTGCTCATCATTTTCTCTGAAGTAGGGGTTCAATGCATGCAAGGACTAAGCCAGGCCAAAGTGCACCTGCTTGCGGCCCTCTCCTGCGGCCACTCACCCACTTCCACGAACTCGTTGTCCTCTAGGGCCACCTCGAGTGGGTCCTCGTTGTCCAGCAGGCCCAGGCCCTTGCACCGGCGCACGAGGAAGTGCACGTCATCAATGGAGGCGAAGCCACCATTGTCGGGCTTGTTCTTGATATAGCGCCTCACGGCCTCGCGGCCCAGCCAGCCCACGGTGAGCTGTGCCTCTGGGCAGGGCACGGCCAGCCATTCCCCACGGACGTGCACTGTGTACCTGGGCATGGCTCCACTGCAGCCTGCAGCCTGAGGTCCTCAGCTGGTGGCAGTCACGGGAGGGAAGAGCTTTATGTAGGAGCTACTACCGGGGTGTGGTCAGCTGGAAGGACAAGGGTAGACTTTCAAAACACTCCTCCTCCTTTGCTTTTACTCATTCATGCATTGGACAAATATTTATCGAGGCCCCCAGTGTCCCTTTGGTTTTTGCAGCCCAGTGGGGGCAGGAGCAGAGGATGCAGGGGGGTGAGCTTCCTGTCCACCTGCCATCCAGCCCTGCTGCCAGAAAGACCTGGGGTCTCCCACTTTGGGAGGTGCTGTTCTTGTCCCTGATGGCACCTACCTGCTGCTGGCCCCCTTTCTTCAGGGTCCCCAATTTCTCCCTCTGCTCTTGTTTCTGTCTGTGTTCTCCTCCATTGGGGGCAGCTTATAAACACCATGTTCCTGTCTTTATCTGGAATTACTCAACTGTAAAATGTGTCCTGCTGGCCAAATGTGACACCGGGAGTGTGGCAATCGTCACTCATTTGTTTATTCCACAGATATGTATTGAGCAACTACTCCCTGTCACCAGTAAGGTTTCCTGAAGCTTTCTCTCCACCATGGAAGACTTCAAAGGCCAGAGATCATTTTCATAACCAAAGGTCATCATCTGAACAAACGAGCCACCATGGCTTGGCGATCAGGGGCTCCGACAGCTGTGGATGAGGCACCAGCTCCACTACTTGTTAGCCTTGATCAGGTGAGTGTTACCCTCCATTTCCTTATCAGAAGGTGTAGGGACTGACTGCCTCCCTCCAGCATGTGCAGGATTTACCTAGAATCAGATCCTGGCTCTGCCATTTGCTAAGTGTGTGACCTGTAGGCAAGTGATTTGACTTCTCTGGGTCTCAGTTGCCTCATCTGTAAAATGAAGATAATGATAATGATAATGATAGTATCTATGTCAAAGGGCTATGGGGAGGATTAAGTCAGTTCGTATATGTAAAGCCCTCAACACAGCACCTGGCATGGTGGAAATGTTATAGAAGTGTCTGTGATTACTAGTATCTGGGTGCTAGTACTCCATGTGACTATAATGCTTTATAAATGTTCTGCGTGAATTATAAAGCTATAATGTTCCATACATAGTCTTTCATCTTGGCACATGGATATCCCTCATCCAATTAAGCTTCTTCATCACAGATAACTGCTCCCTGCATCCACCTCATTACCACTGGTATTCAGGAACTCTGGATAGCATGACTAAGGCATCAAAGCAATGTGGATGCTATTATGACTAAGCAGCATTTTCATCGTAAGCCAGTTTTTAGAGAGTTGATTATTGCACTAGAAAAATCCTGAAAAGTCTATTTCCACTAAACCAGACTTCGGTTGGGAAGAGAGACATGGTTGCTCACGAAAAAGGCACATACCCAGACCCAGAGTCCCTCTCATCCTCTGACAGCCTCCCATGAAGCATACGAAGAGCTATCCTTCCTCGACCCTTATTGAAACTTGCTCTTCAGCCACCCACACCCTAATTGCACCCTGGAATTTGTCATGACCTGAATTTGATACACTTAAGAAATATGAGGCCGGGCGCGGTGGCTCAAGCCTGTAATCCCAGCACTTTGGGAGGCCGAGGCGGGTGGATCACTAGGTCAAGAGATCGAGACCATCCTGGTCAACATGGTGAAACCCCGTCTCTGCTAATACAAAAAATTAGCTGGGCATGGTGGCGCGTGCCTGTAATCCCAGCTACTCAGGAGGCTGAGGCAGGAGAATTGCCTGAACCCGGGAGGCGGAGGTTGCGGTGAGCCGAGATCGCGCCGTTGCACTCCAGCCTGGGTAACGAGCGAAACTCCATCTCAAAAAAAAAAAAAAAAAAAGAAATATGAAATTTCAATATTCCACCTTCTGACCGTGACCTTCCAGCTCTCCCCTTACTTCAGTCACCGCCAGCCTTGGACCTGATCTCCAGTCAGTCTCTCCATCCCTCCCCTTCCCACCAGCATCCTCACTTACTTTCCTAGAAGCTGCTTCCCTAGTTGCTCACTGGACCACTCTTCCTTAAGCACTCTGAGATTTCTTTGCATCCCTAAACCTGTGTCTACACTTGGAGTAATACCCATCCCCTCGGTAGTCACAAAAAAACTGCTATCTCTTGGGAGGATTGCTTGAGCCTAGGAGGTCGGTGCTGCAATGGGTTATGAGTGTACCACTGCACTCCAGCCTGGGCGAGATCATGACCCTGTTTAAAATTTAAAAAAAAAAAAGGGAGGGGGACTGCCCTCTCTGTTCACCCAGGCAGAAGACACTGCTAGAGAAAATCCTGTGATCACATAGATTCATGATATTGCCCTTTTATTCCCTCCAGCCCACAGTGACTTTCCAGAACTTTCACCCTTCTGCCAGGACCTTTGCAACATCTACGTCCTCTGATTCTCAGAGGGAGATCTTACCTCCTACATCTGTGAGAAAACTGAGGCCCCCAAATGTGAACCACCTTAACTTTCTGCCCCACTCCATTCATTCATTGACTCATTTAAGAAACATTTTCTCAACACCTGTTATGTAACAAGCTCTATGTGAGGTGCTGGGAATGAAATAAACACGCTCTACCTTCATGGTGCTTACTCTCTGGTGATGGATAAAGCTGTATAAAGATGATGAATAAGAGGTCTAACTATCCTCATGCTGCAAGAAAACCCAAACTTCATGCTCTGGTTGACGGTCCCTGCTGAGCCCAGCTTCTGAGTAATTCCAGCCCAAACATCAGACATGTGAGGGGAGAAGCTTCCAGATGATACCAGCTCTCAGCCATGGAAGTCACCCCCAGCAGCCTGAGGATTCTAAACTCAGGCCCTGCGCATTGTGGGGCAGAGACTTCCTGGCTGTTCTTTCTCCAGGAACACATTTTCCAACTTCCTTTGCCTGGCTAGATCTTTCTTACTCCTTAAGCCTGTTTAGGCCTTTTCTTCTCCAGGAAGCATTCTCTATAAACTCTTCGGTTGGGTTAAATGGCTCTTTTCTGGGATGCTTTAGCATACCTAGAAAGTATCTGTCTGTGTTCATCCATAATTATGTACATATCCGACCTGCCACAAAGACACTCGGCATATGCTTACTAGCTGCACTGAAGAAATGTGAACTACACTGAGCTGGCCCCGAGGCAAACCAGCAAACAGGGTAGTTTGTCTTTAGCGCCCTCTACCTTCTTCACAGCACCCTTCCACACCACTCTTCAAGCATCCCTTGTCCCAATTCACTTTCAGTATCTCTAAGTGATAACTAAAAATGGCATTAACTTACAGCTTGTCTTGTAAGCTCAAAGAGCTGAAGCCTTAAAAAGCAGTATTTGGGTGCATAGATTTGCTAAAGTCTAATCACTTAGACCGGGATCATATGCCAGTGATTGGAACTGAACTCCAGAGCCTGGAGAAAAAAATCACACTGCAGGGTAGATAAGTGACCAAGAGGAAAGAATGAGGCAGGCAGATTGCTTGAGCCCAGGAGTTCGAGACTAGCCTGGGCAACATGGCAAAATTCTGTCTCTATAAAACAAAAATTAGTCAGGCATGGTGGTGTATGCCTGTAGTCTCAGCTACCCCAGAGGCTGAGGTGGGAGGATGACTTGAACCTGGGAAGCCTATGCTGCAGTGAGCCGTGATCATGCCACTGCACTCTAGCCTGGGCAACAGAGTGAGACCCTGTCTAAAAAAAAAAAAGGACTGCTAGGGAGAGTGAGAGCCAGGAAGAAGTCAGGATTCCGGGAACAGGAAGGAGTATGTCTCTTCCATACCTTCCCCACCGTGGGTATTTGCTCCTATTGTAACTTGGGTCACTGTGTTAGCACTTTGAGGGTTTATTTGGTCATGACACCCCCACCCCCACCCTATACCGACACTTATAGTCTAAGACACCATTCCTCTTACAGAGTTTATTCAGCCAGAGGTGGACCCAACCTGGATTAGAGTCTCACCTCTGGGAATTTGGAACTGTGATAGCCTCCCCATGTGGTAAGAGCTATTTGCAATAGTAAAGCTGGAGGGTGGCCAGCCTGTCCATCGTGGACTAGAGAGGCAGAGGTGAGGAACAAGAGCACTGATGGTGCTGCAGTCCTGGGTTGTCAGACCCCTTCTGTCCATCCCAGGTTCTGATAATCTCCCCATGCCTTGTATCCTTAATCTTCCTTTTCCCTTTTTGACTTCCGGTCACTCAGATTACTGTTAGTTGCAATCAAAGAATTCTAAGACAGCTATGGTTCTAATTAATTCTAACTAATACAGCTAATACATTAATTAACAATTGGTTCTACCTAACACAGCTATGTGTGCTGAGGTGCCCTGGGACACTATGTTGCATTGGCAAGGGCACTTTGTTATATTTGTCTTTTATTTGGTTCAAGTTGCTGTGGTGTTTTTGAACAGACTGTCGGGGATGGGAAGGACTGATGCTCCAGGTGACCATCTGACCCCTGATGGACAGGAGACCAGGACAAGCCCACTGGATGAGCCGGAGGGGTCCAGGAGGAGGGAGCTGAGAGCTTCCACTGTGGTTGACACATGCTGGTAAGGAGTTCATCTGCTGTCCACCAGGTAGGTGGTGTACAAATCCAACTAAGCGTTCGGCTTTAAGGTTATTTATTTTTTTTTTCTGAGGCAGAGTCTCCCTCTGTTGCCCAGGCTGGAGTGCAATGGTGCCATCTCGGCTCAATACAACCTCCGCCTCCTAGATTAAAGCAATTCCCCTGCCTCAGCCTCCCAAATAGCTGGTATTATAGGTACATGCCACCATGTCCAGGTAATTTTTGTATTTTTAGTAGAGTCGGGGTTTCACTATGTTGGCCAGACTGGTCTAGAACTCCTGACCTCAGGTGATCCACCCGCCTCAGCCCCTCAAAGTGCTGGGATTACAGGCATGAGCCACTGTGCCTGTAATTATGTTTAAGGTTAATTTTAAAAGCAAAGCAAAATCCTAATCATGCTGAATTTTTGGTCTGCAGTAGATTCAAATTAATGAATTTAAACCAAATATCAGGTAAAATAGTACCTTGACATATTTTGTGATCATGCTGGGAGAAAAATTAATATAAAGCTAATTTAAAATTTTTAAATTGGTAAATCAAAAGATTAAACTTTGTTAAAATTTACAAAGAACATGTCACTATAAGAAGATCAACTTTATTTTAGTAAAATCACCAACAAAAAAGGCAAAACTAAAAAGGATTTTAATTGTGAGCTGAAGTTTTATATTTCTTTATGAATTCCATTTAAAAAAAGAGAAATCTCTAAAACCATCAATAGGCAGGTCTCTAATCCACTTTCAAGTCTTTCCCCACCAGCATTGCAGTCACGGGGTGCATGCTTGCTTTGTGCTCTTGGTAGGTTCGGACAGCTTGATCTTGGGACTTGTCAAAGGCAGCAAGATCCCTGCAAAAAAAAAAAAAAAATTGAAAAGAAAGAGAAAGAGATGAGAAAAAGACAGAGGAGGAGAAACAGAGGGAGGGAGGGAAGCGGGGAGGAGGGGAAAGGGGAAGGAGAAAGAGAGTAAGAACTAAGTCAATACCTAAAATTAAATTAAAGGATGTCAGTAGGGGTGACAGCCAATGTCACCCAAAAAAGGCACCAGACCCAGCCAAGCAGATGGATATGGTCCTGCCGCAGGGTCCTAGTGGCCTCCTTCTGTACCAGAGACTGGCTCTTATACTGGCAGATCAGACATTTTGTGAGAGTTACAGGGAAGGGCTAGAGTGGCTGGGACCAGTGGTTATTTACCAAGCAGCATGGAAGTACTTTATTATTTGAACAGTGTCCTCTAATCTATTACCTAAATATCAGTCCTGTATGTGAGAGTGTGCCTCAAAGGCTTTCTTTTTAAAAACTGCTTTTTAAAATAAAATTTTTAATCAAGATTTTAAGAGTATGAAAACACTAAATTTATAAATAGAATTTCTGAAAACTTCAAATAGAAAGTGAAAATCCTGACCACAGTGAAATAATAATAATGTTATACTAAATAAATAGGACCTACCATACAAAGTAAAATTAGTCATTTTTTAATGTAACTACTATTTACAAATTATAAGACAGAAATATCTATTTTTCCAACAAAAGGTATCCTCTTATTTAAAACCTATTTAAAGTATACTTTACTCAATTGAAAGCTAGATGGGTTTTAATTATGGAAAACATATAAAATATACTTAATTTTGTGGTCACATCTAAAGAGACAATGACTTATTTTGCCAAGTTTTATGATATTATATTGCCATCCCTTTTAATGGCAAAAAACCGCAATTACTTTTGCACCAAGCTAAATACTTGTGAAGTAAATGGAAAGCAAACAGAAGTCACATGGATGTTTATGGCATGATGTTTTTCCTCCCAGATTTAGGCAAAATTCATAGATAAAAAACTTCACTGAGATATTCTTAACCTATATTTTGCTGCCAAGATACAACTTATCCCCTCTCACCGAGCAGTCCTTTATTATATGTCAAGCAACCTACCCTTGACCTCTTTGTGACATTGAACGCAAAAGAGTTGGTGTTCTCTGCTTATTTCTGCTTACATTTAACTTCAGACTCGTTTTCTCGTCCGTCCCTACCCACCAATTATCTTCCAGCTGCCTTTAGAAATCTTTCTGTGTAAGACTGTAAGACTATCTTTGATTTATTTCCATTTTATCAGTGTCTAACTCTATTTGGCCCATAATAGGTAATCCATATATAATGCTTCTAAAAAAAGGAATGAAATTATTTCAAATTTTAAATATTTAGAAGTGTGACTCCCTATTCCAAAATTATATTGATAAACTTTAACAAATTAAAAAATATCTATCATATAGATTATGTTTTACAATGTACTTTAACAACATTTGAGAGTTTGCTTCCCATTTCTTAGATGAATTCAAAGCACAGTCTGGGTGGGTTCTTACTTGAACAAGGGCCGGGTAAACTTCATTCTTCCTTGTTCAGTTGCCATCTTTAGCGCCAAAGGAATTGCGTCCTCCCACTTGGATTGAATGCAGAGCCGCAGCCATCTAAAAGGCGGGTTTTGGGGGTAGAAAGGAAGAGGGGGCAGAATATGACAGGTATATCTGGATATTTCTGTTGTGATGAATAACTGCACTATAATTATACTCTACACCACTTTACGGTATGTCCTGATTCTGAGACTCTCAAATCCTCATATATACAATTTAATAATTGGTGAAGAGAAGGAAGAAGAGCTGGTTCTTGAAAAAGATCATAAAAGGTCTGGATCAGGTAGGTGCTCATGTGCCTTATAAATGCAGTTTCTGAAGGAATTAAACTTTGGTTTAAGCCTCAGATTACAAATTTGAATTAAGAAAGTTTAACATATAATAGAATAAAATATTTCTAACTATTCCCATTTCAAAGTAGATTTAGTTGGTTGTGGAGAAAGCCTATTTACCACAGAATCCTTGATGCTAATTTTTTTTTCTTTTAAGGCAAGCGAGGTTTAGAGCAAAGTCTAACAGAGATTAATACTATCAGCTTACACATTGCAACTATTTCTTAAATACCACTCTAAGTATTTATATAGAAGCAGTCATTTTGACAAGGACTTCTCAAGACTCAAGTATGTCTCACACTCTGCATTCCCTTTCTCCACCTTTCAAAGGGGTTTTCTGCTTTCTTCCACAGAGACAAGTTAAAATGATGTACCTGAATCGTATTTCAGAATTGTTAATGGCATTGAAGTTGTACACCTCTTGCATTCGCTTTATGTGCCCCAATGGAAGAGGTGCCTAAGAGCAAAATAAAGAAGTATACCGTATCATTTCAACAGGATTCCTTGGAAGAAAGGAGCTGGAGAGAAATGCATAGCCAGATTAAAATCCTAAATATTTTATAATATAGAAATAAGATAAAAATAAACGAAACAAATTGCACACTAAAGTAAATTCTGTGCAAACTTATTCTGGATGAGGATATTCTACTGGAAAGCACAGGGATAATTTACTTTGTGAAGTACTCAGATAATTAAATGAGAATTGCTCTTCTTAGACTTTTTAGCATGTATAAATATTATCTTTCAGACATTTCCTAGAGTTTTTCTAGTTATTCTCTATACCTTAAATGCATTCCATTCTCCAGATTAAATCATAGTTCCTTTATTTTTACCTCACTGATTCCCCCTAGCTTTATTTTTATATATTTCCTGTGAAATCCCTCTTAAATTATCTACATCCTTACATAATAGCAGTTCTTGAATGTATTATAGATCTCTTTGGGAATCTGATGAATAACGTGAACTCTTTCCCTAGGGGGGAATATACACCTACTACATGAATACAAACTTACTTCTGTATACAATTTCAGGGGGTTCATAAGCATCCTATCCCTATCTTAACTCACCCTAAAAGGGAAGACAAGTTTGAGTGAAGGAAAGAAAAAAGATGAGTTCAGTTTGAACAAGCAGAGTTTGCAGTGCCTTTGAGTACAGGCAGAGGTGCCTCTAGGTAGACAGTAACTCTCCCCTCCAGCCATGACCTCCTTACCTTACAGGACTCCACACTCACTAACCATCTCTGCTCTCATGAACTACTAGCCCTGCTGCAAATAATTTAGTCCATTAGCCCCTTATGGACACATGCAACTCCAAGTCCATGCTGGTAGACCAACTGGTTAAGGTCATTGCCAAGGCTCCCTGACATTCCCCAAGTTTTACCATATCCATTCTGGAATCACCCTACCATGTTCTCTCTCTCTGTGCCTAGGCCACCCAGCAGTGGTAGAGCAATTTATGAAACCATGATGACAGATGCACTAAAAATAGATTCTCTTACTTTGACAGGGCTGCTCTTGTCTCAAAATCCTATTCCTAATTTTTGCATCAATTCCACAGGAAATTCTTTTCCAAATCCTTTCCTTCCTTCTCAAGATCCTTAGCCTGAGACTTCCTTTCATGGAAGTCTTAAGAATCCAGTCATTGGTTTATCTCAAAATACAGCATCTCTTTTCTGTTTCATGTATTTTTTCAATTGCCTGGATTTGAAACCTTAAAATCTGCTTGGATTCTTTTCTGTTAACCCCTATAATCAGTCAGTCACAGAACTTTGTGCTTTCACCCTGTGCAACCTCTTTTTCATTTGTCCTGTTCTCTCCTCTCCCCGCAGTTCACTTCGAGTCCTGTACTCCTGCGAGTCTCCCAATTAATAACTTCACCACCACACAGCTTTCATGGTCCCAGAGTAGTTGTCACAACCCAGCATTTCATCCCCTAACTAACTCTCCTGCTGGATTTTTTAAATCCTTTCCTACTGACCAGGATAAGATCTAAAATTTCTTAGCTTAGCATTCAAGAATCATCACCTCTGGTCCTACCAGCTTTTCTAGTGTTATCTTCACTGACTTCCTTACCCAGTGCCACCATTTACTCTGGTAACACTGCGGAGGAGTTTCAGCCCTTGCTGCTCCCTCCATCTCGAATTTCTTCCTCCCTGCTAGCCCTGGGGGTGCAAATCAAGTCTCCTCCAAAATTCCCTCTCTGATGCCCCAGTTGGAAGAGAGTCTTTCAGTTTTTCCAAATGATACCTAAAAAGTATATCTCCTTTTATTGCTAATTAAAAAAAAAAAAAATTTTATGAGACAGAGTCTCGCTCTGTCGCCCAGGCTGGAGTACAGGAGCGTGATCTCAGCTCACTGCAACCTCTGCCTCCCAGTTCAAGTGATTCTCCTGCCTTAGCCTCCCAAGTAGCTGGGATTACAAGTGCCCACCACCATGCCCAGCTAATTTTTGTATTTTTAGTAGAGACGGAGTTTCACCATGTTGGCCAGACTGGTCTCAAACTCTTGACTTCAAGTGATCTGCCTGCCTCAGCCTCCCAAACTGCTGGGATTACAGATGTGAGCCACCACGCCTGGCTTATTGCTAAATTTTACATGTGTTCCCCTTCCTATTACATTATAAACTATTTGAAGATAAGCTATATTCTTACATATTTTTATATTTAGCACAATACAGAATACAGTAAGCATTCAGTGCTTTTTTTAAAGAAATGAATGAATTTTATAAATGATTTCTTCCCCATTAGTTTCCACATGAATACTCTTTTGCCAAGATGGGTAGAACATAAAGCTGTGCCTTTCTATCCATTTTAATTTATAAGGTTTTGAGCTAGTGCTTACCTTCTGGAGCATCTGTGCTAAAAACTCATTCAACTGATGGGAGGAGAGATCTTTCAGGTCTGTGGCATTGAATGAATTTAAATCATCTTCTTTGGCCTAAAATAAATGTTACCTGGTTATTTTTGTTCATTTACAATTTAATAAATCTGACATAAAAGTAAAAATTAAGAACCATATGAATGAACAAGATTATTCAAAATTAATTTAAGCCTGAGTTAAGTAATCCTGAGATTGAGTTACTGTAATTTAAATAGCTGATAGGACTCCTAGAATCTATATTACTTACAAAAAACAGATTGTGGGTAGGAAGAGTGGAAGAAACTTTTGACATCCATTGTACCATTCGAGGTATAGAAATTTCCAAAGCAAAGAAACATTTCAAAATGTATGCATGTCGACTAATTTACAGACCAATTCAAAAATGTAGGTAAAGAATGAAATTGTATATTTTTAAATATTACATTAATAAATTGGTAAGGCTATAAACTAATGTTTTCCTCCATGCCCACAGATTCTGTTTTCCCCACTTAATCTTAGAAACCACCTAAGAAAAATGAGTCTGTACTTTTCAAATTTTATTCTCAAAAATCTTTGAAAACATGATTAGGTAATATTCAATAAAGCTTATCAAAATAAGGATTTTTAAATCTTTTAAAACTAGTTTTACATTCTTTTAAATTAGGGCTTTTGTACTTTAAAAGAAAGATATGCAAATAATAAAAAAAGTCAATTGGACAGATTTGGTTTTGCTCCCTGTCTCCAAGTCCTACTCCTGAGTAACCAATATTAGTAGTTTCTGTATATCCTTTCACAAAATCTAACGCATATGTATATACCCTATTAAATAAAAATATTTTCCATCTCCCCCCCCCGACTTTCAGAACTCTCCTTAATAGCAAAACTTCTTTCCCCTTAACTTCTCCTTAATGTGAGAACCTACAACTCCAGCTTATTTTCTGTGCAAAAACCTGCAAATCTAAACTGTATATTAATTAAGGATGTATTTATGTGGTAAAAACGTAAAAAGCAAGAGAATGATAAACCAAAATTCAGGACAATGGTTACCTGGATGGGTTGGCAAGGAGGGTGGAGAGGGAGGGGGTAAGATGGGGAGGGATGTACCAGTAAGATTTTACTACTTATGCTAGTGGTGGGTCACACAGTTATTGTTTCACAATTGTTTTTTACATCTTATGAATATAAATATTCTTTTGCATTTATTTACTATTTAAGACAAATTCATTGAGAAATAAAATACAGAAGGAAAAGAGTGCACTAGTGAACACAATGTCCTGAGTCTGTTCCTAACACTGCCTGTTTCTACTAATATTGAAGAGTTGCTCATTATCTACCTTAACTGCTGGGCCTAAAGGAGTATTTGTGCAGAAATCTGTAGCAGTTTTACTAGCACCAAACAAGCTGGAATACATTTTTCAAGCTGAAACAGAGGATTCTAATACACTCACACTGTTAAGAAATCCTCTTTCCCACAGAAATCTCCTATACTTTTCTTTGTAACAAGTTTGTGAACTACAGAAAACAAAGTTCAAGAAGCAGGTATTATAGAAGAACAAAGCATTGTCTGTGGCAAGATGTGTTACCAGACTCCTCTTAGACAGAAATAATTAAGCCTTATTTGAAAGAGTACACAATTAAACCATTCCTCCAACGTGAACTCAGCACTACTCCAGGCCAAGTATTGACAGGCGAGTTATCTATGGGCACAACCAGCCTACTCTCCGATAGGTGGCTACTAGAAGATCTTATTCCTTCCTTCCAAAAAGGAAAAAAACCCAGCAACAATCAGAATCAGACTTGACCTTAGATCCAAATAGTAATCAGTAATGTTCTTTGTTATGATGTTAGAAAAGTCTCCAAAAAGATGTTTATATTTTATTTGAAATTGGAGTGTTGCTTCTCTTGGTTTCTGGTTACATTTTTCCTGATTTGCCTTACTCCTAATTTGGTTTTTCTTCCTTCTTCTGGCTCTAAGGATGTTCTGCCAATACCTGGAGCTTTCCCTCCCCTTTCTTCTTCTCCATGTCTAATCAATTCTCAGGTTCTTAAATAGTTATAAAATTAAACCTCAAAAATCATTCACCTCTTTTTTTTTCTTCTTTTTTTTAGACAAAGTCTTGCTCTGTCACCCAGGCTGGAGTACAATGGTGCGATCTTGGCTCACTGCAACCTACCTCTGCCTCCCGAGTTCAAGCTATCCTCGTGACTCAGCCTCCGGAGTAGCTGAGATTGTGCACCACCACACCTGTCTAATTTTTGTATTTGTAGTAGACATGGGGTTTTGCCATATTGGCCAGGCTGGTCTCAAACCCCTGTCCTCACACGATCTGCCCACCTAGGCCTCCCAAATTGCTGGGATTATAGGTTTGAGCCACCACACCTGGCCAGCCACCACGCCTAGCTTCAACTCTATTAATATTCCCTCCTGTACCATTCTAATTTCAAACTCCTCAAGTTTTCTTACCTGAACTACTATTGATACCCTCCTAGGTGACCTTTTTACTAACTCTAACTAAAATCTTACCAACTCTAACTTTTCCATCCTTTTTCTTTCTTTTTCCCTTCCCCTCCTTCTTTTTCTTCATCCTTCCCCTTTTTCACTTTTTCTCTCTTCTTCCCCCTCCTCCTCCTCTCCCCCTATTTCTTTCAAGAGGGTCTCACTCTGTTGCCTTGGGCTAGGATCACAAGCACATACCACCATGCCCAGCCAATTTTTGTACTTTTTTCAGAAACAGCCTGGTCTTGAACTCCTGGGTTCAAGCAATCTGCCCGCCTTGACCTCCAAAAGTGCTGGGATTACAGGCATGAGCCACCGCATCAGCTATTTTTTCCATCTTAATTGATCCTATATGCTACACCGCCAGACTAATGGTCCTACTACACAACTCTGATCATTTCATTTGCAATTCAAAAACCTTTAAAGGATCCACTGCTGCCTATACATTACATTTTAAATTCCTCAGCTTGACAAAATCCTCTGTGATAGGGAGCTACTTTATCTTTCCAACTTTGTTTTCCATCTACTAATTCATGTATTCATCCAACAATGAATAAACATGGCCGGCCTTGAGGATACAGAGGTGAATAAAAACAACTCTTGCTCTCAAGAAGCTTATGGTCTGGTGGAAGAAACAAAGAAGGAAACAAATACCGTAAAAGCTTTCTTAAATGAACCTAAAAACAGACTCATCGGATAAACCCCTCCTCTCCATTCCTCTGTGCAATCAGCTGACTGATGGTCAGGGCGTGCTGACCCTCAGAGTGGGTAGGCTGCCCTCTGGTGTCTGTGGCTCTTCTGCTCCCACTTGTTCATTCCTATGCTAAGTCAGCTGCATTTGTTCCAAATGTGTTTATGTCAGTTGCGTCTCTAATTATGAAATCTGACCCTATCAAATCATAGGCAAACCAATGAAAGAGGAGTGCCAAAAGAAAAATTTCTAATAAATACTAAGTTTTGTTGCTGCTTTCAATAAAATCCTTTGCTTAAACACGGTTCCTCTCACCAGAAGGTCCTCCCGCACCTCATCCATGACCTAACCATCTTCAAACCCGGCTTTTGTAAGAAGCGCTGAGGCTGCAGCCAGTTCCAACTCTCCCAGCCCCAGGCGGAAATTCTGTAATGGCTCCTTCTGTCCACCTCTTACTTCACCTGTATCTTCATGCTGCTCATCACTTACTGCTTAGCGTTTATTATTCCTGTATGAATCTAATGTCTTAATTAAACCATAGATGCTTCAAAAGTAAATCCACCTCTGCTTTTCATAGTGTGTGATGCAGCATTTTGTACGTAGTAATATGTGAAGAAATACTGGTCAAGTAAGCTTTAGAAACAAGTTTCAAAAGGCAACAGCTACATTGGTTGCACAGCAGAGGCCATTATCCTAAGTGAATTAACACGAACAGAAAACCAAATATAGCATGTTCTCACATATAAGAGAGAGCTGAACAACTAGGTACTCATGGACATAAAAGTGGCAACAATAGACACTGGGGACTACTGGGAGGGGGGCAAGGATTGCAAAACTATTGGGTACTATGCTCAGTACCTGGGTGATGGGATCATTCATACCCCAAACCTCAGCATCATACAATGTGTACATGTAACAAACCTGCATGTATGCCCCCGAACTTAAAAGTTGAAATTACTTAAAAAGTTATATATCTGTTGCAAATTAATAGGAATGAAATTATTCCTAAATTTTCTGTTATTTTTTCATTAAAGGATTATCCAGGGCACATCCTTATTTTGGCTTCAGTAAAGGGTTATATTTTAGTACATACATGAAGAAGCTTCTCTTTAAGAAGCTTCAAAGAAAGTGAACAAAGTTACTGACAAAGCAAAAGTGCCTCGATTCTTCCCATCACTAAGAGCATTAGCAGTTGGTCACCCAAGATCATTTGACATTTAGGTGGTATGTGTAATTGCTATATTGGAAGCAGTATCTTATAAATTATTTAAAAGGAAAAGAAGAAAGGTAAGATACAAATACTTTTGCATATTTTAAGAGTTAAGAAGCAAGAAACATCAGGATTAATGCCCTCAACATCTGTTTTTTCTCACCATAAAACTTAATTTTCTAGGCTGGGCACAGTGGCTCGTGCCTGTAATTCTAGCACGGTGGGAGAATCGCTGGAGACCAGGAGTTTGAGATCAGCCTGTACAACATAGACCCTGTTTGTATAAAAAGTTTTAAATTAGCCAGGCATGGTGGCTCATGCCTGCAGTCCCAGCTACAGGCATGAGGTGGAGGTGGGGTGACTGAGCCCAGGAGGTTGAGGCCGCAAGAGCCATGATGGCGCCACTGCACTCCAGCCTGGGCAACAGAGCAAGACCCTGTCTCAAAACAAACTCTTAATCTTCTACATTGAGAATAGATACAGTATCACCTTAGATAGATCTGACTTTCAAATAGCCTTTCCAAATACAACTTTTTGTGATTTAAATTACCCTTCCTCCGTCATGAGTAAAGACATATTTCCACAATTCAAAAAGGAATAAAAAAATCACACATTATTACTTACAGTAATCCATCTTTGACTTAAGGCAATACAGGCATTTGTCAGAGTCATATCATAACTGCAAAGATAAAAGTTAAAGATTAAATTGTATAAAAATGCCCATGCTTTTGCAGAAATGCAGTTTGAAAGCTACAGTACATAAATTTCAAAGTCCCTTTTAAATAAGGAAAACAAACTCCAAAGTGATGAAAATAGGAAATATTTTACCTAACTTACATACTACTGGCATCATCCAAGAACTCACAAATCCAAGTGGATTAATCTACACTAATGAAACACCTGTCTATCTTTTAGAGAGAACGCCAAAGCACCTCAGTAAAAGACTGTCATGTGCTCAAGTAGGATATGTTAAAGTAGTTGAAATCAGTTGAGCATATTTACTGTATGGCAGAAACAGTTCTAGGCACTCAAGACAACATGATGAACAATACAAAGTCCTCGTTCTCATGGATTTTACCTTATTGTTCCAAACATCTAATCATCTAACCTGCAAGCACCTGCTACATGATTGGCACTGTTCTAGATTCTAGACCTTTGAGAGAGTCTGATACCATTGTGTGATGATTTCATTCCTTTCTTTTCAGAAGAAAATGAAATTAACACATTGTTAACCAAAGCAAATTATACCAACATTTGTGTGTTCTCAACTTAGAAGTCATATATTTTGCAATGACAGGAAAGAACACGTAGTATGTGCAAAATTCTCACAAAACATCCCTCTTTGTCTATAAATCATGCTTGCATACTCTGAAATGCTCGTATTAGAGAACAGAGAGGCACCTTCCCCTTAAGGCCTAAATGAAGTAAGTTCTGATTAGAAGTTACCACTGAACCTCCCTTTAAGAGAGTTGTGACTGGTACTCCTTGTTTGTTCCCTAGAGGAGACAATAAAGGGGCCAACACAGCTCCCACCTCGAAGTAGCTGCCAGTTTATTACATGAAGTGTCAGGTTGCAGACTGCAGGCATGCCATTTTGTCCTCAAGAACAGGTGGGATCAGAGGTCCTTGGCTGCTCAGGCAGTACACTGCCTTCGACTAAAACAACAGCATTGATTTCTTAAAAAACAGTAGGAAAGGCTGGACGCAGTGGTTCACGCCTGTAATCCCAGCATTTTGGGGGCCGAGGCAGGCAGATCATGAGATCAGGAGATCGAGACCATCCTGGCTAGCAGAGTGAAACCCCGTGTCTACTAAAAATACAAAAAATTAGCCAGCCGTGGTGGCATGCACCTGTAGTCCCAGCTACTCAGGAGACAAGGCAGGAGAACTGCTTGAACCTGGGAGGCAGAGGTTGCAGTGAGCCAAGATCATGCCACTGCACTCCAGCCTGGATGACAGAGTGAGACTCTGTCTCAAAAAAGAAAAAAAAATAGGAAAGTGGAAAACCTTTGGCTGGTCTGTTTCTTAGTGTCCTGAAAACTTCCTTATTAGTGTAATTAAAAGTACTAAGTTAAGAATTAGCCTGGGAAAGGACCCTACTTATGGCAAAGTCTTAAGAAAAGTAAAGAGCAAAACCAGATAGGTGCCTTGTTCTCATGGTGCTTACAGTATATCGAAGGGGAAATACTTTAATCACACAAATAAATGTAAAGTTAGAACTGTGCAAATGCTGTGAAGAGAGGATACAGCACTAAGAAGCCTTAGAATGGAAGATTTGACCTGGGCAGGGATGTCAAGAAATGCTTCCATGAGGAAGTGGTTCCTGAGCTGAGATTGGAATTAACTGGGCAAAGGGCTCTAGGTAGAGGGAACAGCACGCTCAGGTACTATGTTGGAGGACATATGGAGAGTTCGAGAAATCACAAAACTGCCAGTGTGACTGAAGCAAAGGGAGCTAGACTGTTAGGAGCTCAGAATTCCCATTAAAGGATTTTGTCTTAGCCCAAGAGCAAGGAGACACCAGTGGAGACTGCTAAGCAGGAGGACACCATGACACATTTGTGCTTTTAAAGGTTTACTCTAGCTTTAATGTGGAGAGTGGCTAAGTCAGAACAGATACAAGTGCCCAGTTTGGGTGCCAGAACAGTCTTCCAGGATGTGAAGATGTGAGACTGAACTTGAACTGTGGTGGCAGAAACGGAGAGACGTGGATAGACTCAAGAGATATTTAAATACATGTACAAATGATGAGAGCATTATAAAAAGAGGATCGTGGAAGCCAAGATTCCGTGCTGCAATGGATCAAAGTATTTTCTGTGGTTTGAGATTTTCTAAGATACTCTCTCTTTACGGAATTCCTGGGCACAGGAATGATTCCAGGGTTCCTCCAGCATTTGGTATTACTTGAAAGCAATCTTAAGGAATCTAGAATGAACCAAGGCCCAAAAAGGATCCCTTAGCAGCAGTAATATCAAAGAAACACTTTTGAAGAACTAATTTTCTACCCAGATTTCTCTAATTTTAAAAGCAATGGTCAAAGCCTTCCCTACTCTTAAAACTTGCGGGAACTGTCTTTTGCCCTTATCAGGTCCCTGAAGTTAGAGTCTTTGAAAAGACTCCAAACTCCAAATTCTATGCTTTTATTCTCAGGCTCCTCATAATTGTACAGCACACTGCACCGCTGACCACTCTCTGTACCACTTTTAAAGTATTTCTTCCCACAGCTTTCTTAACAATGAACTAACCTTTGAAAGCTCTTTTTAATTTTCCATTTATTTCGCTAGTATCTTTCCTCTGTCCTAGCTCTCAAATGGAGATCCTCTAAGGTTCTAAACTTTACTTCTTGTATTCGTCTTCGTAAGTCATCTCCAAGACGATATCCAAATCCATAACTATTAAAGTTAATAGTTTCCTCACCTGCAACACTTACTAGGTATTTTTTAAAAAATACTTTTCTTTATATTAATAATTACTTGATACATACATGTTTGCTCTGTGAGTTCCTTATTCATCATATTAGTGCCTAACAACAAACGTATGCTGGACTGAGCTGAATCTTTACAATATCTCTGCTCAGTCATTTTTTATTTCTTTTTTTCTCCCCATGGCCAGTTTCCAATAGATTCTAACCCCCAAACATCTCTTCTCTCAGTTACTCCTTTCTTTTCCCACTGCCTTTGTATTACTTCAGGTCCTCATAATCTCTAGTAAGGCTGTTGTAAGAATTAACAAGATAATGCACAGCACTTCTTAAACACTGAAGTGCTAGAAAAAAAAATCTAAAGTATTATTTTTGCTGATACCTTTTTTAGACTTTAAAAGGGTTTACTTGGCTGGGCGTGCTGGCTCACGCCTGTAATCCTAGCACTTTGGGAGGCCAAGGTGGGTGGATCACCCAAGGTCAGGAGTTCAAGAGCCTGGCTATCATGGTGAAACCCCATCTTTAAAAAAAAAAGCGGGGGGCTTTACTGATAATTTGTGCCACCTGTCTTTCCAAAACAAAATTCAAAACATTCTATTGTAATCACCCCTCCCTGACTGAGCTCCTGTTTCCCACCAGAGTCTATGATAACCATGACTGCCCAGTTAGTGGGCAACTCTGACCACATCTCTTCCATACTCAAAACTCCCAATAACTTCTCAACCAAACCCTTCTCAGCCTGGCTGTTTAAAGTGCTTTACAAACAAGCATGACTAGGCCTTGTTTCCTAGCTTCTCTCCTCCTGCTCCCCTGCACATCAATTAAACATTGGCCTGTTTAAGAGAAGCTGGTAGGCAATTTCAGTGATCCAGAAGAAAGGCAACAAGAGGCTGGAACATGCCATAGTCAGTGTTCTCACACAACTTGTGAAAGACCAGGGTTCAGGTCCGATTTAAGGAGAAGGTTCAGTATAAAAAGCAGTATATTGAGGCCAGGTGCGGTGGCTCATGCCTATAATCCTAGCACTCTGGGAGGCGAAGACAGGCAGATCGCTTGAGCTCAGGAGTTCAAGACCAGCCTGGATAACATGGTAAAATCCTGCCTCTCGCAAAAATACAAAAACAGCTGGGTGTGGTAGTGTGTGCATCAGTGATCCCAGCTACTTGCAAGGCTGAGGTGGGAGGATCACGTGGGCCCAGGAGGCATAGGTTGCAGTGAGCTGAGATCACACCACTGCATGCCAGCCTGGGCCACAGAGTGGGAGAGGGAGTGGGAGGGGGAGGGGAGGGGAAAGGAGGGGAGGGGAGGAGATATTGGAGGCAATGAATTTGCCAGGGTTTGAGTCTCAACTTTTACTTACTAGCTATGCAACCTAGGGCAAGATACTTTACCTAGCTAAATCTAACTTACCTCCTTGGGAAATGGGGATAATAACTTACAACAGTGCTGTAATTAACATAATACTTACAAAATATTTTTCTTGCAAAAGTTTGAAGGAAGAGACAATAGCTTATTCTTTTCTAAATCCCTCACCATCCTTGTGCAGAAAGGAGCCACTCAATAATTACTTGAAGTGAAAAACCATATTTGTAAACTGTGGGAATTATTCTTTTGGCCTCAGGGCTAAGGCCAAAACACCTTAAGAACTCTGCTCTCTCATTAATTAGTAACAGTTTCAGGAAGGCATATTATTCTTTCCGATATTTTGAGCAGCTCTAGGATTTAGGAGAATGAGAAGGAAGCATTAGCAGGCAAGTACTTACTTAGGTTTTATAGGAGGCAGTCCAGGAGAGTAGAGCCAGGCATTCCAATCAACTTGATTGAGAACATCAACCTGTGAATAGTAAGAATTCACAGTTTACAACAGAATACCCCTTCCTGTTGAAAAAAAAAATTTTTAACAAACTTCTAAGTCCTTAGATATATAATTTTGTCTACTCTGCCATAGCAAGATAATTTCTAAATTTCTTTTAAAAATTAATATTTTAAATTGATAGATCATAATTGTTTTGTTTTGTTTTGTTTTTTTAAGAAGGGGTTTCACCATGTTGGTCAGGCTGGTCTTGAACTCCCGTCCTCAGGTGATCCGCCCGCCTTGGCCTCCAAAGTGCTTGGATTATAGGCGTGAGCCACCACGCCCGGCCTAGATCATAATTGTGTATACTTCTGTGACACAATGTGATGTTTTGATATATGTATCCAATGTGGACTAAGTCAAGCTAATTAATATATCCATCACCTCATTTATCTTCTAAAATTTATATTTATCACTAGTGTGTTGTTAAATAATTAAAATAGGAAAATTAAGCACTTATAGACGATCGAATTCTGAACCTATTATTGATGACCTCTCTGAAATAGGAAAATTCTACAGTTAGTTCACGTGGTTGCGATCACATTTAAGACAGAAAAAATATGCAATGAGAGATCGAGTCCTATAACAAGTTCTGAACCAATACTACTATTAGATAATTCAAGTTAACGTAATCAGTAAATAAATAGATTATACTGAGCATGAAAAATAGAAAAGGTTTTAAAATCCAACCTTATCTTTAAAATGGGAATACAGGAAATCCTTCCAGTCATCAGTAGTTATGCTCTTATAGGAAAATTTCTCAACATAAGCTTTTAAGAATCCTAGGAAAACCTCTAAGAGTAAAAAAGAAAAGAAATCAATTCATAGAAAGGTAGTTATTTGACATTTTGTGTGTGTGTCTGGCATTGTACTATTAACCACAGAGAACAGAGAACATTCAGAGAATAAGGAAATCTATGAAAACTTTTAGAGTGAAAGAATGTTCAGAAAAGGAGGTGGGACTTAAGTTGGGCCTTGAAGAATATATGTAATTCAGTGGAAGGGAGAAGAGAACTTCTAAACACATAAAGACACAGAAAAGGAATGCACAACCCAAGCTCTAAAAGCAATTAACCCTCATATGACTAGAAAGGAGAAAAATAAGACTAGACAGGTGGAATGGATCCAGGTGACAGACAGCCTTCCAAGTCAATCAACCAAGGAGAACACCTCAATGTCCAACGGGGGATGGGTATATAACTCAGCATATCTTTGTAATGAAATAGCATGATGGCATTAAAAAGTATCAGACAGATTTGTATGTACTGACATAGGATGTATGTGAAATATTGAGCAAAACAAAACACAAATGCAGAACCAATATATAGTATGATCATTTTTTTGTAATTAAAATAATTATATGTATTTATTTGTCTGCTTAATTTACATCTAGAAAATGATCTGGAGCCATACACGCCAAACTGCTAACAGTGGTTACCCCTGGGGAGTGGAAAGGGGTTGATAGACTCTCACTTGTTACTCTTATAAACTTCTGTACCATAGAAATGTTTTCAGGGAGTACATACTATTATCCTAATTTCAAAAACTAATGAGATTTTTTTAAAAATTAAGCAGCATAATTTAAACCTTAGGGGTTATTAATGGTTTTAAGTCGAGAGAAACATTAGAAAACAGTACAGATTTCTTCAGCAGCTACATGCAGAATGAATTGGAAGTATTAAATGGCACAAAACAATAGTTTACAATTCTTCCTAATTCTCACATTACCCTCAAAAATAAAAATAAAAAAATCATAAAATACCCACTACTTACCTGGTCCTCCAAGCAGTTGTTCAAGGTAAAAAAGTAAAGCAAAGCCCTTCTCATAGGGAACTGAAGAATAAGCTACATCAGGGTCTACATCTGTCAGATCAACCACAAGTTTGGTGAAAGGATGTGTCTCCCCAAATGTCTTTACCTGCAAGACATGAAATTAGAGGGATATTCATATAGAAAGACTGTATCACCACAGAAATAAGCTAATAAGGAAGTATTACTTCACTCGGTGTAACTTTAGGGGAATCTAGAACTTAAACTTGGAGACTGGAATACTAGGGTATGTTGGCATACACTTCTGGAAATCTATTAACAGAATGCTTACTTATGTAATGTTCTCTGATATTTCTTGCTCAATAATATAGGCTTTATTCTTATAAAAAGACTAGAAAAATGATTTAATGCCTGGTCAGCAAATTGGGCTTTCAGGAGACAGCATTTAAAAATGACATAAATGTACCAGATAAAATTCAAACACAGTAAACAGCTATATTAATAGCAAAGACCAGTGAGGTCCCATAGCTCCCAGTTTAGATCAGGTCATGAAAACTACCTTACACAAAACAATGAATGGCATGGGATCAATACAGTGTTATACCAGCATCGACTTCACTTTCCACATTTGTCAAAATGACTTTTTGGTTGCTACATAGTAAAGGTGCTTTTATAAAAACTCAGTTTTTAACACCTATACAACTTCAGATGAAGGTTTTTAAAACTTTGACTCCTTTACCGAATTCTGTAGTTCTCCCCATCCTCCCAGTGCATTAAAATGTCTGAACTTTTCACCAAACAATCGTCCGCAAATGTGGCGTTCCAGGTACACAGTATGTCCCTCATTTAACCTGAAAAAAAGTGTTTTAATAAAAACATGGACACAGCAGAGAAGAAAAGACATTTCAATCAAGAAGATATTTTCTTTTTGGCTTTTCTACAGAGGAAAGCAGTTGTAAGGCATGACCACTACAGTTTAAGCCAACTCTGGCTCCCAGGCAGTCAATCCAGACCAATGGGAAGCCCAGCCCAGCAGATGGCAGCAGGAAAGTTAAGCCCTGGTTCTGCTCTTGCATGCCCATATGTTAAAAGTGTGACTATATCAGGAACTAGATAAACATAAACTTAACACCTAGACTGAACCTAACACTATAATAAGTGTTACAGAATTTTTAAAAAATATCCTTGTTGTCTGGGCACAGTGGCCCACATCTGTAAGCCTAGCACTTTGGGAGGCCAATCGAGAGAATTACCTGAGGTCAGGAGTTTGAGACCAGCCCGGCCAACATGGCAAAACCCCATCTCTACTAAAAATACAAAAATTAGCCAGGCATGGTGGCATGCACCTGTAGTCCCAGCTACTCAGGAGGCTGAGGCATGAGAATCGCTTGAACTGGGAGGCAGGGGTTGCAGTGAGCCGAGATCGCACTGCTACACTCCAGCCTGGGCAACAGAGTGAGATTCCATCTCAAAAAAAAAAAAAAAATTCTGTTGGCTGGGCACGGTGGCTTATGTCTGTAATCCTAGCACTTTGGGAGGCAGAGGTGGGCAGATTACTTGAGCTCAGGAGTTCGAGACCAGCCTCAGCAACATGGTAAAATCCCGTCTCTACAAAAAATACAAAAATTAGCCAGGCACAGTAGCATGTGCCTGTAGTCTCAGCCACTTGGGAGGCTGAGGAGGGAGGATTGCAACCCTGTAGCTGCAGTTAGCAGAGATCACACCACTCCACTACAGCCTGGGCAACAGAGTGAGACCTTGTCTCCAATTAAAAAAAAAAAAATCCCTGCCTACCAAAGAGATGATAATGAAGAAAAACAAGAGATATACACAAAACAATTCTGAGTGGTAAGAGGCAGGGGAAAAACAAATCAGTAACAAGAACCAATAAATAAATCATAACAAAAATCTTACCAAAAGTGATCCCAAGTTTTGTTGGTCACTAAATTCCCTGTCCAGCTATGAGATATTTCATGAGCAATGACCTACAGAAAACAGTGTAAGTGATTAATAGTAAGACTAATTATCTTAACCTAAAATAACCCATTCTGTAAACACTCTGTGTTACTCAATTTTTAAAAAATATTAGTTGAGACTTTCAGGAAGTTAGTTCAGCAAAAATCTTTAACGAAAGACACACATACAAATACGATATAAAGTAATTAGAAAACAAAAATTACTTAGAAAATACTAGATAAATCACTGCATTAAACATATTTCATAAATATATGAAAAGATCAAACCATAAAATTTCCTTAAACCTATTAAATCTAATTGTTAATATAATAATGTGACAAGAGTCCCGAAATTGTCTTTTATAACCATATCTTTAACATAAAAATGCAAGGAGCGTTTTAAAATCAGTTGATTTAACACTTCTTGACGGTAAAGCCATAATGAAAAAGTTTAACTTACATTGGAGAGTGACTTGTCTCCTGCCTACAAAAAAAAGAAAATTACATTAGTATTTTAGTAATCAAATTACAGACTATCTAAAACATTGCCTACCTAAACATCTAGTATACTGGCGCTGGTGGTTCACTGCATTTCTACTACAGTATGTCAAAGAGGTTAAAAGAGACATTAATTGAAAACACAAAAAAACACAGAACTCAAAATTAGCATCATTCTTTCTTGCCCTAATTCTAGGGAATTTTTGCAATACAATGAGAGCCAGTCTATTTGTGCCTAACTTCCATGAAACATTCCCTCTACTTCCATTTTTATATCTGCTCTTATTTACCCATCACTTTCTTTCTCTCCTATTACCCAAAATATATTAAATAAAACTTTAGAGTGTCCTATGTGTCCTGTGGTGTATTTTACTTATTTTATTGCTAATTCATCACTCATTTGGTTCTAGGAAGAATTTAAAGTAGCTCACAGGCATATTAAACATAGCAGTGTGCCATGGGCCTAATCCTTGCCTATACATGGTGTACTAATTTTTTTTTTCATTGTACCTAAATTTTTTTTTAATTTACCAAGTGTAAATGGTTTAGTTTGTTTGTCTGGATATATAATTTATCAATGAATTGTTGTTACACAGCACCCCCACGCCCAACATCCCCAAATACCATGAACATAATATTCTCCTTCCCCAAATGGCCAGATTATTTTCCTTTCAAAAACGAGATTGAGGCCGGGCGTGGTGGCTCATGCCTATAAGCCCAGCACTTTGGGAGGCTGAGGCGGGTGGATCATGAGGTCATGAGATCGAGACCATCCTGGCCAACATGGTGAAACCTCATCTCTACTAAAGATACAAAAATTAGTTGGGCATGGTGGTGTAGTCCCAGCTACTTAGGAGGCTTAGGCAGGAGAATTGCTTGAACCCGGGAGGCAGAGGTTGCAGTGAGCCGAGATCATGCCACTGCACTCCAGCCTGGGCGACAGAGCCAGACTCCATCTCAAAACAAAAACAAAAAAGAAACGAGATTGTGATAACCACAATAAACAATAAAATTAGAAACAAGGGTTACATGAACAAGAGAAAAGATTTTTATATGTATATACATTATTAGGACTCTAAGGTTCTTTACATATATATATACACACACACATACACGCGCGCGCACACACACACACATTATTAGGACTCTTAAGGTTCTTTCTAGCTAAGTTTATTTTTGAAAGATGGCAATTTCAAATGAAGAAATATTTACACTTACCAGTAGAGTGGGGGTCACAAAAGTAAGGCAAGGATTCTCCATGCCACCATAAGGGAAGGATGGTGGCAGGACCAATAGGTCATACTGTCCCCATACATATGGTCCTCCCAGATCTTCTGCAATTTTAAGCATAGATTCGGTCTGAAAAATCAACACATATATGTTTGTATCTCTTAATTATCACCATTATACATTTCTTAAAATCGTATACTGCTTTCTATGAAGGTTACAAGTTGATGTTTACTTTAAATGAAAAGGATAAAAAGAATGTAGCAACTGCAAATCTACATAAAAGACAATCTGCTTTTTCCCTGTATCACTTAAAACTATCACATTTCACACTGAAAATCTTCAATCTACTGTCTATCACAATGATTACAAAGGAAAACTACATGACCAACCTCAGAAAACTCGTAAGCAGACTTTTCCACCTGCTCTTTCTCAGACCACACCAAAGTTCTTGGGCCAATTTGCCTGCAAGATTAAAAAGCTTAATAAAGAAGAAATTCACAGCAAATGGTTCATCTGATTCTAAAAGGTATTTAATGTCTTGTAGACAAAACCTTACAGTGAGAGTACATTTACCATGTGCTTCTGGGAAAGGGATGAGGTTAAATGGCATGAGCTGCAAACCTGCTGTTGTATATGCAGCAATAGATACACAGCTCTCTAAGGAGGTACAGGCTAGGCCATAGGAAAATCAAGAGGCAAAGTGTCCCCAATTAGTTTGTTGCCTCTTATAAGACCTCTTGGGAGTCTCATTTCATCCCTCAATCTCACAATTATAGAAATCCAGTCACAACTCATAAGAAACTATTGGATACAGGTCTCACTCTGTTTCCCAGGCTGAGTGTAGTGGCACCATCACAGCTTACTGCAGCCTCTGCCTCCTGGGCTCAAGCAATCCTCCTACCTCAGCCTCCTGAGCAGCTGGGACTACAGGCATATACCACCATGCCCGACTAATTTTTGATTTTTTTGTAGAGACAAAGGGCTCACTTATGTTGCCCAGACTGGTCTCGAATTCCTGGGCTCAAGCAATCCTCCCACCTTGGCCTCCCAAAGTGATGGGAATACAGGCGTGAGCCACTGAGCCCAGCCTACAAGACTATTCTAGAAAAGGAAGGGGTATAAACTTTGTTATGCACTTAAAAGTTGAATACTCTTTTATAAGAAGAAATAAATAGAAAAGGAAGGAAATTCTGTCAGATGCTATAACATGGATAAACCTTAAGGTCATTACACCAGATGAAATAAGCCAGACACAAAAAGATAAAATCATACTGTATGATTCTACTTATGTGAGGTATCTAAAGTAGTCAAATTCACAGGAACAGAAAATAGAATGGGCGGTCAGGGACTGGCGGTGGAGATAGGGGAGAGGAGCTATTATTTAATGCTACAGAGTTTCAGTTTTGCAAAATAAAAAACTTCTGAAGATCTGTTTCACAACAATGTGAATATACTTAACACTACTGAATGGCACACCTTAAAACCGTTAAATGTGTTTAAAACTAAGAACAAACAAAAAATTAAGAAGGAAGGGCACTCTAGCTATTGGTAAAACATTAATAAAATATCTTACGTATCTGTAATATTTGTAGGCTTCCAAGTGCTTTAATATATCTTATCTCATTTGTTTCACATAATCACCCTATGAGGTAGGAATGTAAGACATTATCATTTCTAGGATAAGGAAACAAAGATTAAGAGTGACTTGTTTAAGCTTACAAGAGAATCCAGATCTCTAACTAAAGGTAAGAGCATGCTCATTTTACAATACTTGAAAAATCTAAGGGGTAACTGGTCAAGATTTTTAAATGTAAAATTAATTTGTTGCCTACATTTTATATTTAGATTTGAATTTTTCTAGAGCTGTCGGCTTGATTATCTGAAGAAATAGGCAAATCATCAATCAATTAACCTTGAGAGACATTCAAGACACCTAAGTTTTGATCTTTTCACAAACCTGAAAATTGTTCCAAAAGCTCACCTGCTTTCTAAAGCTCCAACAACTAAAGCAATCAGGTAGCAGGGAATCGGCACCTAAAGAGGGCAAACAAACGCACACGCCGGGCTTCCATTAGTGTTCACAAGTGTCACGCGGTAAGAGAATCTAGATTTAAAAGTAAGTAAATTCCCTTTCAAATCTCCTAATATTAGTAGGGAGAACTTTCCTTTTATACTTCTCATATAGTTCTCATTTGTAACATACAGCTTGAAATTGTGATACACATCATTGTTCAAAACATCTATTTTCCTTTTATTCTGCTTGGAACAAAAGCTTCTCACGTGAAAAATGAGATCACACATACTATTAAAAGGTGCATTTTACGCTTGTCAAAAAGTAATCTACAGAAAGCAACTGTGCTTTTCCTGTGTGTTTGTCTTTTTCCTTCTGATTTTTAAAATGTTTTGTTTTGTAATTCCTTTATGTTTCAAAGCACTATTGGCATGTTGTAGAGACAGAGTAACTTGACAATAAGTAGATGCCAAAGTTATGGGAGCTTGGAACCACAGAAGCTGCAGTGGAAGCCAAATTACCCATTGTGAGGTCAATTAAGAAAACACACACACACACACTCACGTATCCATACACATGCTGTTCATTAAAGGTCAAAGATATCTGTCTAATTACCAGGACTGTAACTGAGTGCTTTTTCAGTCTTGACTCCTCTATCTGCAGACACTCTCAACAGCCACTTGCCCACACCATAGTACCAGGGTAGGTGAAAGTGTAAGAACACAAAAAAACAGGAAGCCAGCCCCTGACTAGAGTGAGGGAAAGTGAAAACAGGCACGCTCTCTACTGTCTCTACAACAAACCCTCTCTTCAATGCAACACTCTGTAAGTAGGACAAAACCCTTTAAAAGCACAAAAGAAAAAGAAATGAAGACAATAAAAACCAAAAGCTGTTCTCAAAATTCTGAAATGTTTCAAAAGTAATTTTGTCCTCTGGATGTATACAAGCTAACTGTAGTTTACTGCCAATGAAAACAAAAATCTAGACCCTAGGACCTTACTTTTTGGATGAATTTGTATATTTTCCTGCTTGGGTCTTCTGGGTCAGGTGCTTCTCCATCACGAATAGCACTCATAAGTGCCACCAGTTCTTTAGGGACAGACACCTAATCAAGGAGACAAATCATTTCTAGTCATAAATAAAAGCTTCTATGTGTCTTAAACTATATATGTAAAATAACCTTTTCCTGCCCTTGAGTAATAAACAGACTATGAATACAGAAAGTATATATATATATATATAAAGTACATATATCTATACAAAAAGTATATATTTATATATATATATATTATATATATATTATATATATATTTTATACATATATATATTTTATATATATCAGTTTTATAAATAAAATTAGCAATATGGAAAACTGGCTTCTTTAAAAGCAAACGTGAATTTCTATCCATTCACCCATGTACATTAAGAGCAGAGTTTTGGTAGAAACTGGATTAAAATCCCAGCTCTGCCACCTACTAACTAACTGAACAAACTTGAGTAAATAAATATATCCCCTGAGCCTCAGTTTCCCCATCAAGTAAGTCTAAAACTTCAAAGGCTTGTTGCAAGAAATAAACAAGAGTCCAGCACCACGCCTGGCAATGGCAGCCACCATCCCTGCTCCCCCAACACTCACAAAACAGATTCAAAAGGACATTATACTCACTGTAGGACAGAATAGTTTTGAACAACTTTGTTTTGACACTTGGAGTTAAAAATAGAGGAACCTTTTAAAAGTAGTAGCTGTGAAAAATTAAAATTTATTGCCAAAAACTTTCAAACAATTTTCTCTGGAAATCTGTATGGAAAAGACCCTTATGGGTCATTTAACTGTGTATCCTAGCTCCATGATTCAGAAAGTTTGATTTCTGACGAATGCCAGAATAAAGGACTCTGCCAAGTATTAATGATCAAGCAAGAATACATTCCAGTAGGGGCTAGAGTTTCATGTTCTTCTTGCATGGCTCAGGATGCAAAACTCCGATGAGGCAGGCACAGGATTAGGAGCTCCTGAACCAGTGCTACAATTATAGATTCTAAAGCACAAAAACATTCAGGAAATAATGTGATTTAGCCACCTTCCTTCATTTAGGTGGTGATACGTTATATACATGAGCCAACTTAGGTTGTGAGGTCATAAAACTTGCTCACGGGTCATATCATTATTTATTTATTTATTTAGAAATGGGGTCTTGCTATGTCGCCCAGGCTGGCCTTGAACTTCTGAGTTCAAGTGATCTTCACACCTCAGCCACCCGAGTAGCTGGGACTTCACACAGTTATTAAGTGGTAGAGAAGAACCAGAGCCCTAGAATTCTTTGCCTCCAAGTATAATACATCATTGCGCTATCCTAGGTGTAATTCGGTTGTGGGATGATTTGGGAAGTAAGAAGGCCCCATAAATACGGCTGGTACTCATTCTATTTGCTTGGTCTAAGTAGGTCTAGCCTCTGGTATAGGGATTATTTAGTAATTACAGTCCACCTTTTCCAAAAAGGATCAAAGGAATAAGTTGGAATTGTATACAGACAAGTCTAGAATATATGCCCACTAGGTTTATATGGCTACAGAATGCAATTATAGAAACCTGAATCCTGCAAATGTCAATTTTTAAAAGTTAAGTAAAAATTGTTCCTAAGTTCTTATTTTTAGATCCAAGATCCTGAATTCCTTTTTAAATGTCAGATTGGTTTCCATTTCCTTTTTTCCCACAGTTAAAATGTTTAAAACTGCTTTTAAAGTAGAGATTCACAATGAGTGCCACAGCCTCATTTTTACATATTTCAGGTAGAATTTCATTAAGAAAAATAATTCTAAGAGGAGGAAAAGAGGAGGAGGAAAATAGATAAATAAATAAATAGATAATTCTAGTGCTAAGAATTCAATTAATATCTCTGCTTATCATTTATACCATATTTGCTTATTTGCTTCATTAAATTCAGCTAATAATTTGTAATAATTACCTCTGCAGTATAGGTTAATTTCACAGAAGGAGTGTCCTGACAAGGAAGGACTGCTCTGCAGTGGATGGCCTGAAAGAGGGAGAAACAAGAAGAAATAGTTATTTCTCTTTCTTATAAATCAAGTCATTAAGAAATCATTAAAAACTGCAGCATTGTTCTTAGACACACACACACACACACACACACACACACACACAGAGAGACATTTATTTATTTATTCATTTATTTATTTATTTAAAACAGGTCTCATTTCTTGGGATCTTTTAAAGTCCAAAAATAGATTCTTGGACTTTTACAAAATCAGATTTTCCACTTTAATCTATGGTTAACTCTCACATTTCAGCTGAAGCATGGAGAAACTGTTAAGCAGTGTTTCCTACTCTATGCTCTGGGTGACAGTAGTGCCCAGTGAGAAGCTTTTAGAAACCTGAGAAAAAGGGGCTCTGTAGTGAAACAGACCTGAGAAGCACGGCATACTGCACCGATGTCTTGCAGAGCCACTGAACATTACACTCCGGAAGGCTCTGAAAAGACCTACAATAAAGAAACCTGTTTCTTACACTTATTTTTAACACAAAACCCATTTCTCTCTGGTTTAACATCTAATGGGATGCCAGTGTCCTAATGAACACAGCCTGAAAAATGTTGCTATACTCTTGACACTTCAATCTTGCAGCAAATATTGAAAGTAAAACAAAGATGCAAAGAAGGCAGACATATTCATTCATATCATAGGCAAAGTATTTCTCTACTGCCATACTAATCTGTTATTAACATTGGTTCCATCCAGTATGGCCAGAGGCCAGGTGCCATGGCTCACTCCTATAATCCCAGCACTGTGGGAGGCTCAGATGAGAGAATTGCTTGAGCTCCAGAGTTTGAGACCAGCCTGGGGAACATAGTGAGACCCTACCTCTACATAAAAAAAATTAGATAGGCATGGTGGTGCACACCCCATAGTCCCAGCTACTCAGGAGGCTGAGGTGAAAGGATAGTTTGAGCCCAGGAGTTATAGGCTGCAGTGACCCAAGTTCCCATCAATGCACTATAGCCTGGGCAACACAGTAAGACCATGTCTCAAACAAACAAACAAAAAAGATCACCTATAATTTTATACCCGGTCTATTTATAAATAAGTCTGTCTACTGCTGGTAAGCAATGGAAAACCATTGAGACAGTCTACTAAATTAAGACAGTCTACTAAACTTAAAGGAATTTAAGTTTAAATTGAGACAGTCTACTAAACTTAAAGGAATTCTGATATTAACTCCCTTCTCTGAAGCTATTACAAATCCTAAACATACTTCATCCTACCACAAACTTTCTTAAAACCCCCAAACTCCAGGTCTTTTCATTTCAGCTCTAGAAAATTCTCCAAAGATATAGGCTCCCAAAGGACCTCTAGATGGATTAAGTAGGACTAGAAGAGCCACCTGGTTCTCTCTCCCAAAATAAAGTTCCAAGACCATGCCTCTAGAGTTCCTTAATGGTCTCTAGTTAGGTGGCATGGCAAGACCAAAGGGGTTTTTCAATGTATCTCATTGGATAAGAGCAAACCCAGGCAAATATGCATACAGAACAACTGTAAGCAAATTCATCAAACAAAATCATGTCTACATGTTTCCTATCAGCTGTAATAATTTATTAATTGAGCTGAAATCTGTTACCCATATTCCCAACATTGCTGCCAATAAGAAATGGACTATATTCAAAATTAACATTTTTATGACTCAAAAATCTTGCATTTCTTGCCAACTTTAGTTAATAGACATTCCATTAAGAAACACTGCCTGAAAATCAGATATTCATAAGATAGAGATTGTGTGATTTGTGCAATCTTGTGTAGAACATTATATCTCTTTTAGGTTATTAAACTGAGGGTTTCTTCGATTAAAAAGATGTTTCAAGTGGCCACAGAAAGTAAACAGGTCTGATTCATTTGCTAATTCCTTTTTTTTTTTTTTTTTTTAGATGGAGTCTCACTCTGGCTAATTCCTTTTTAAAATGGACTTGTATTCAAATTTGACCCTAACACACAGGAATGTTGGGAGGATGAAACATACAAAGAACCTAGCACAATGCTTGGAAATATAGCAAATGTTTAATGAAGTCAGTTCCTTTAATTATAAATTATTTGATTATTATGAAAAGTAGGTCTTTTTCTTTCAGAAGACACACTGAAATGCATTATCCTCGTGACAGGTTGTCTCTAATTGTATGGCTCTTTACCCTTAGTTTTAAAACAGAAAACGGAAGTAGTTCAAGTCATGCAATTTTAAAGGTACAACTAATATATTTATATAACACATATGTTTGTAAAAGTTTAAGAAAAATATGGAAAAGCTACATTCCATAGCTTATTCACCATATTCACCACTACATTCAATGGTGGTTACCTCTCGGCAATGGCGTCTGGCAAAGGTTTAGAAATTAAATCTTTCACTTTCCATTTCTTTACTATTAGCATTTTTCATAACCAGTACATGCTATTTATTAATTTTTTTCCTTCCATTTCCTGACTATTTACTGAATACCTACTCTCTGCCAAGTTCTAAGCAGATCTAGGAAGTCCAATCCAGGTGGACACATTTCCAAACTGAAAGAAGCTTCTTATTTAAAGTAATGCATGAGTGTATTCATAGTGAACGACAAAATGAAGATACATAATTTGTCTATGTTTCTGTAAGATAAATTAAAGCATTACATTAGGTAAAATCCACATACCATAAAACCACTGCTCATTTTGTTTCATTCAACCCTATGTGCTGGGAATTTTCTGCATCAGAAATCATTCTGGAATCCTTTTTACCTGGCACTGACTAAAGAGATATGGGTGTTCCTTCCCAGAAGTCTGTTCAGGAGTGAGCCACTGAAGAGCAGAAGATTTTGGAGAGGTCTCAAAGGAGATTTCTATAACAATTTCTTGATTTCTGTATGAAACAAATAACTGTATTAGTAGAGTATAATTCCATCTAGTTAAAATTTAAACTCATAAGGCTGGGCGCGGTGGCTCACACCTGTAATCCTAGCACTTTGGGAAGCCGAGGTGGGTGGATCACCTGAGGTCAGGAGTTCAAGACCAGCCTGGCCATCATGGAGAAACCCCATCTTTAAAAAAAAAAAAAAAGAAAGAAAGAAAGAAAAAAAAAAGAAAAAAAAATTTAAACTCATAATACATACACTGAATAATATAAGTCACATAGTATGCACTCTCATCACTGACTGAGAGTAAGCTCTAGGAATGCCGCATCCTCAGCGGGTAAGTCTCCTCTCAGTTTTCCTTCCCAAATCCCTGCCTTTGGGTCCTCTGACTTCCCCCATGCTAATTTCTAGCAAAGGTGCAAAGGCAACTAACATGGTTTGAGTTCCCCATTGTGTGTCACGTACTTTGCATCTGTGATATCATTTAATCTTTTTTTTTTTTTTGGTAGACTAAGTCTCACTCTGTTGCCCAGGCTGGAGTGCAGTGGCACAATCTCGGCTCACTGCAGTGTCCGCCTCCTGGGTTCAAGCGATTCATTTGCCTCAGCTTCCTGAGTAGCTGGGACTACACATGCGTGCCACTAAGCCCAGCTAATTTTTGTATTTTTTTTTTTTTTAGTAGAGACAGGGTTTCACCATGTTGGCCAGGATGGTCTTGATTTCCTGACCTTGTGATCTGCCTGCCTCAGCCTCCCAAAGTGCTGCAGTTACAGGCAAGAGTCACCACGCCTGGCCTCATTTAATCTTTTATTAGAGTGGAAAAGTGAAAGAAATCATTTTGGAGTTTCAACTACCACAGCAGCAGGTGCCACAGCATGACAGAGAGCAGTGCTAGTCTGCAAAGTGTTACTGGCCCAGGACAAGACAGGACCAGACTGACTCAACAGAGAGTCAGCATTGCAAAACTTTCAGAGTCATTTTTATGTCTGTTGAATCTAATAATAAAAAAAAAGTGTGTTTGTATTTCATCTCTTCCTCCTATTTCATTTTTATTGTATTTTATAAAAGTATCAGTCTATGGCAGATTGAAGAGGATAAAAACTAGTCTTTTATCCCAGACAGCTTGAGAAGCATGGATAATAAGATAACAGCAAGAGCTTTAGAGACCAGCAGCCCTGCCCATGTTCGAATCCTGACTCTACCACTTACTGGTACTATAAATTTGGGCAAATTATTTGACCTCCCTATGCCACAGTTTCCTTGTGGAATGGGGTGAATAACATCTACCTCACAAGTTAGACTTAAGGGTTTCCCTTCTCTTAAAGGGAAAGAGAAGGCATGAAAACACTGGCCACTGAATAACTGGGGTAGATCACCCTTGTTCTAGGCCAATAGTTTTCACCCTTTTTCTCTTCCCCAATATATCAAGAAGTGGCATATACTCCCAACAGGACAATTCTGGTTGCCGCTTTCTTGAGTAAGTTATTTCTGTAAGGTTCCCTTTCCTCATCTTTAAGTGTAGATCATACCAACAGGGTCACTGTAAGACTTAGATAAAAGAATGCATTTAAAGCATTTATCCCAAGATTGCAACACCATAAAAGGTCTACCTTTGGCATTATCATCGTCCCATTAATAAATGCAGCTGGCCTCTGGGGCAAGGGCAAGGAATATACAGCTTGTAAAAGCTACCCAGGTTATCTTGAAATGCCTCCTTATGATGGCATGCCCCCACCATCACTCTAGATATTATTGAAAGGATGAATCATTTAAAAACTAACAGTTCCCAAAGTCCTTGTTGTGAGGATTATATACAAACAATGTTTTTAGTATCCTAAATATATAAAATTATAACTGCCGTACCAACTTCAATCTAAACAGAAGATCAGAAGTAGTATACCAATCATTACATATTTACAAACTAAATTTTAAAAAGAAAAAATATCTATATTAGTTAAAAATATTTTCCCCCACTATTTAGCTATAAAAGAGAAAGATCACAACATTCATACTTGCTCAAAGCGATAGGAAGAGAGATTTCCATTGGCGATCCCTTGTAACTTTGTCTTTCTCCAAGAACATATCTGACTTCTTGTCCGTTGATCACTACTTTTTCTATTGTAAGGTCCTTTGTATCCAAAACCTAAAATTAGTATTTTTAAATAGTAAGAAAATTGTTTTATTTACCAGAAAAAAAACTAGTATTAGATACAAATTACAACAATTAGTTGCTTGTGGAGAGTAAAATACATTGTGAAATTACAAGAATTAAAGGAGTCAAAAGTTAGTTTAGGTCTCATTTTTTCGGACTCTAAGCATCCTGAAAATTTCGGGGTTCTAAGATTTGCATATATATTGTTAAGTAACCCTAGGACAGTCACACAAATCTGGGGCTTTAAAGTAATAGTCAAATCTAAATCAAAATATGTTTGCTTCTGTCTCCTAAAATTTTCTCTATTATGAAAAGCTTTACCTATAACTTAAGTTTCTTTCACTCTGGCTCCTCAATATACTACACAATATATTTCTTCCTAGAACTCATGTAGTCCAACTCCCATGTACTTTCAACCTTTGCATTCATTAAGCAAATCAGCAGACTGTATATCACTGTTGTTGTATATCTAGAAAAAGCCCAACCTGGTATGGCAACTTGGACCAAATGATTCTGCAGAGGGTTGGGGGGCCATATCTACTTGCCGTGGCCAATTAAGGACAACTAATTGCTTCGGGCAGGAAGGAGTGGCAACAAGTGTCAGAGTATTTTTCTATCCCCCGAATCCTGAGCCCTAGAAATCATAACCTTTAATTAGTTCTCAACTAATCTCCTATCCTAGAATCTTGAACCTTCCTATGCCACAAGACTGTAATCTCCTATCCTAGAATCTTGAACCTTCCTATGCCACAAGACTGTTTCCTAACCATAAAATTCCACTTGATGGATCTACCCACTAACTATTCTAGTTTTCTTCCTTTTTTTTTTTTTTTTTTTTTTTTTGAGATGGGAGTCTCACCGTGTTGCTCAGGCTGGAGTGCAGTGGCTCAATCTCGGCTCACTGCAACCTCCATCTCCTGGGCACAAGCGATTCACCTGCCTCAGCCTACCAAGTAGCTGAGATTACAGGAACGCACCACCATGCCCAGCTAATTTTTGTATTTTTAGTAGAAAGGGAGTTTCACCATGTTGCCCAGGCTGGTCTTAAACTCCTGACCTCAGGTGATCCACCAACTTTGCCTCCCAAAGTGCTGGGATTACAGGCATGAGACACCACGCCTGGCCCCTCCTTCCTTTCTTAACCTCCAAGGACAATCTATGGCTGCTACTTCTACTTCCTCATCAATCATTCTCCCTCTCCCCTTCTTCAATCTGGCTTCTAGCTCCTTTGCTATGGAAAGGGCAGCCCCCACCCCAATCAACAAAGTCTTTTCTGTCCAATAACGTTGACCTCTGTCTACTCACAGCCCTTATGGACCATGTCATCTGGTTAAAACCCCTTCCTTCGCTTCTTTGCCTGTACACATAAATCACAAATGGTTTTTGTCTAATTTTTTTCCTTTCTCCTTATTAATTCCAACTCCCAAATATGGCTATATCCCAACGTTCCAGGCCCGGTCCTTTGATTTTCTTGCCATATCCTTCACTCCCTAGCGCTTACTCATGCCCACATCTTCAATTAGTATCTCTGTGAAGATGCTGCCATTCTATTTCTACAGTTGTATTCCCTCCCCAGGACCTCAGTCTAATTGCCTGCTCAACATTTCCATGGGACATAGCACCTCATATTGAGCAGGCTCCTAAAAATGCCAAACATGACTTTTATACTCCCTAAATCAGCTTCCTCCCCAGATTTCTTGATTCTGTTAAAAGAATTCTTCCAGTCACCTAAGGTTTGATCCCAGTTCCTAATCCCACGCAGCCACTTAGAAGTTGTTCTTTCACAATGTCGCCATAACTTTTCCTTTCCTTCCACTACTATCCCAGGTCAGGCCCTGGACTGGTAGAACTGCTTTCCATCAGATCTCCCTACCTCTGGCATTTTTTTTTTCCTTTTCTGAAATCTGGCCTGGCTACAAGGCCAAGAACTCGCCATTTCCAAGCTGCCCCTCTTTTATATTAGCTAACCAGGCATAATAAGCTCAGAAATTGTCACAAGGACAATCACTAAACCTGATTCCCACCTCTCTGGAGTCAACAATTTTTGTTTGGGAAGAAATTTCCACCCTGGTTTGTTTTCCTTTTTTTATTTTTTTAAGAGAGCTGAATTTGATATGAGAGTACCATCTGTTTCCCTCCTAATGGGCAATTATTTATTTCAGGACACTTTCTTTTGGGGTACTACATCTGTTATCCTTACTATAAATTAGTAGAGGATACGGTTTATAGCTTATTAAAAATAATAGGGTTACTCCTTCATCATACCTAGTTCTGAATAACTATTCAAAATAGCTAATTTGTTTTAAATACTTGAGTACGTTGTGTTTATAACAACTCATGCTTATATAGATGAGTTAACTTAGTCATTTCCCAGTGGAACATATTGTGTTTTCTGTATTGCCTAAACTTTCCAAATCTGTTCAGAATCAGAAGTGTCACAGTGTCATAAGGACAACTATTTCTTTGTGAAACCTTTTGCTATCCCCTGTGTTTGTTATAGCAGTTGGCCCTACCCTTTCCTATAAGACTTATTGTACTGCATTATAATGATTTCTTTTTCCATTAGACTGAGGCTTCTAAAACAGAGAACGTTACTTAGGTCTGTATTTCCAGGCTTTAGCACTGTGTCTCAAAAACACTAGGTGTCAATTAATGCATGAAGCAGGTCCTAGACCAAGAGAAAACAAAAAACGCAATGTTTAAGCTGTATATCTCAAGTCCTAAGCCTCAACTATCATTTGCAAATTACTTCTGAAAATTCCCCTTCAAATTTCAGTGATGTTATTTTAAAAAAATTGGTCAAAAATTATAATAAGAAAGAAAAATAAAGACAACTAGATAGTGGACAAGTTGGATTTGGTACTCTTTAAGAAACTTTTGTTAAGCATCAACTACGAGCAAGGCCAATTTGCACAGGTTAGCAGGAAGCTCCATGTCAACCCAGTGGCCCACTTTTTTAATGTATAGAGGGCTTTATGATGTGGATTTTGTTTCTCCTATCCTCATTCTCTCTTCCTCCAAATTATTTAATTATTTTAATCTTATACTATATACGTTGCTTCAAGCAGTCTCCATTCTTTCTAGAACAAAGCAGAGTTTTTAAAAAAAGCTTTATGCCTCATTATGATGTCTGTATTTACATTTTCTACTTTCTATCCACAGGCATATGATGGGGGAAAAAAACAACAACATGGGTTTGTGTGTGAAACACAAAACTAAAACTAAAAACCACCTTGATTTGATTCCAGTCAGTCACTTACTTAGTGAAGACAAGACGGTTTGCAGTCAGAAATACCTGTTGTTCAACTGCTGGCTTCTGCCTTGGCCGTGACACTAAAACCTCTTTGAGTTTTAGTGTCAAACCAAAAGAACACCTACATATTTCTGAAAGTTTCAATGAAAAGAAACAAATGTTTGAAAGTCATCATCAATTTGGAGGATCAAATGTCAGTGTAAATAAACCAAAATTTGAAAAGAATTTTAGAAAGCTGAGAATTTGTCCGATTAAGCAATTCCTCAACATCACGGACTCCAAGAATGGAGAGGAAAAGAAGACCTGACGTCTCTCTCTTCACTCAGCACTGGCACTGCATGGGTCTTCCCATCTCACCTCTGAAATACAGCTTGCACTATTATCAGTGTAACCCGTGTTAAGCTTAAGCACTGTTTTCTAATTGAATTCCTCCATTAATCAAACTTCTGAATGTCCTCTACATGCCAGAAATAAGACTATAGTAGGAATTTGAGATACAAAGAGTTATGAAACAGTCCCTACATTCAAGAGTCCACAATTTATTGAAGGAAAGAAACAAGTTAACTTTAAATAAATATTAATTAATAAGGATAAGCTCCTGGTCTAAGATTTTTGTCATAAATAAGCAAATAATTATAAACAGATGTCATTTTGTACTATAAACTGCCTTCCTTGTATAAAATCTAACTTATTGTAATTCCAGGCTCCAATTTGCTAAACAGACATGCCAACCAGAAATCATAATTTTAAAATATTACTTTTCTTTAGATTTGGGGCATGTTAAAACAATGAGCAGGTTTTTAGATTGGGACATTCTTTTCAAAATTTAAACATCCTGATTCTTGCTCACTTATAGAACAGAGGGAAAGTTTTTATTTTACAAAAGTGATGAGAACACATGGACACACAGTGGGGAACGCACACTCTAGGGCCTATTGGAGGTTGGAGGGTGGGAGAAGGGAGAGGATAAGGAAAAATAACTAATGGGTACTAGGCTTAATACCTGGATGACAAAATAATCTGTACAACAAACCCTCATGACACAAGTTTACCTATATAACAAACCTGCACATGTACACCTGAACTTCAAATAATAATTTTTTTAAGGTTTTTATTTTACAAAACAGAGGTGAGTGTGAGGCCATATTAAGCAGCAAACAGCTCTAAAAATGTTCGTTCGTTTAATGAGGAGAAACTGCACTGAAATAGGACTTCAGTCTTGCCCAAAGTTGCTACTGCAATGAAAGATAGCTGGTAGTTCAAGAAGACCAAAGTGCAATGTACAAGGAAATAGATACCTTCTTACTTATAATACCTTTATTTTCTTTTGTATAGTACTTTTGGGGATTACATATCAGTACATAGAGAAATCGACCTATTTTTCAAATCAATGAATTTAGCAAAATGTTAAAGGGCAAAGAATAAGAAAGTTAAGTACTTATTAGTTCATATTAATGAAATCAAAATGCAGATCTATTACACAAATAGGAAAAAGAGGCCTGAAACCCACCAATTCTTATCTGCCTGATCTGATCTGATTGCTTATTGATGTGCTTTAGTAGATTTCACCATGCTACACTGTGTAAAATACACGTGTAGCATCCTGCCCTGGTGAAGAAGCCGAACTTGGCTATCTTTTCATGACCCTCTTATTTCTAAAAATGCTCTTCTATGAAATTCTTCAGGTGAAAGGTACCTTTACGTGAAAAGTACAAACCAAATACAATTTGAGCAGAAACATTAAATACAGGTTAAATGATACAGCTAAAATCACTGAATAACATTCCATGAATCTACAATCTTTCTTCATTCCAATGGTTAGAGAGTTTGTGGAAAGACATGTTTTCTAAGTGAAATAACTACTTGGCTCCTTGGAACCAACTATTAATAAAGCGTATTGAATCATCCTTAGAAAACTTGAACGTCCCACCCGTCCTTAAATTATCAGAAGATAAGAAAGTTGATAAGATTCAAAGGTAGAAAGGACCCTGAAGAGAAAGAGCTGCGCCCTGAAGTTAGCAAGCAGGGACTGGAAGTTTCAAAGCAGAGCGGAGAGAAGAGGCCTGCCCGGGGCTGGGAATCCTAAGGGGCTTGAGAACGACTAGCAGGGAGATCCAGGGAACTAGGAAGGAGATGGATAGGTGGTGCCCTGCAGAACTGTGGATTGAAATAAGGGTTCCAGGGAGGGAACCGTGGGATCAGGGATTGACAGTACATGGGATCTGAGGCTTGGGTGAGACTGTTAACCGAGAAAGGTGCGCAGGGGGCTGGGTTTTCCTGGGCCTGAGAAGGGGGTTGTGGGTCGCAGGCCGAGGCAATGAGGAGGCCATGGAGTAATTAGAGCCGGGAACTAGGATTATGGGGGATATCGCAAAGATGACACCTAAGGGCTGGGTGAGTTGAGAGGAGTGGACGAGGCGCTCGGATGTGCCTAGGGACTGGAGAGAGGATCCCGGCGAGGGGCGAAGGAGACTTAAGTACAAGTGGGAGGGTGAGGGAAGGGATGCAGAGGCGTGAGTGGGGTTGAGAGGGGATTGCTGTGGGAGAGCTGAGGACTGAAGACGAAGTGCCGAACATGAGTTGGTTGGCGGCTACAGAAGAGCAGATGGGAGACGTGGGGCTGGGGAGGGGCCGCGGCGGGGTGAGTCCGAGATCCGGTAAGCCCGCAAGGACGAAGGGCGAGGGGCGAGGGGCGAGGGGCGAGGGGCGAGGGGCGAGGGGCGGGGAGGCCCGGGAGAGGCAGGCACTGGGCAGGCGCCCCACCATACCAGGCTGCGCAGATTGTCCTCCTGAGACTGAACCGTGAGCGCTGCAGTCCCGATCAGCGTCCGGCGAGTAAAGTCGACGCTGCAGCGCAGATGCAGGTGCTTGGTCCGGCAGACAGAAGCCGGAGAGGCCAACGAACAAGTATCCACTACCTCGGGCATGGCTCTGGGGGATCACGCCGCACAGCGACCCACACCTGAATACTCGTCGATTGAGAACCTGAGGAGGGAGTGAGGTTAAAAAAAAAAGAGGAGGGGTTCGCGGTGCACGCCGGGAAAGGAAGTTTCTTAAAGTCAGAGGAGCGTGGGTGGGAGGGCGGCGAAGGAACTACAAGTTCCATGCAGCGCGGCAAGCGTGCGCTTGGCTACCTGGGAGCGTGTCTGTTAGGGGTGCTGGGAGGGACTGAGAGTGCTCCTGGAGCTGGAGAAAAGGAGGGGAGTCAGGGCAGTTAGAGGAAGTGTGGCCTGAGGGAAACGATGAGACGTGGAGAGGGAGATAAAACTGAACAGTACCATTTTGGCTCTGTTCAACTTCGGTGGAAGATGTAGTGGCAAACGTAAGAAAATCAAATTCATTGGTCGTTGCATTTAGCGAGGGCGGGGTGGGGCGGAGCGAAAACGTAGAAAAGGTCCTTCAGAAAGCTTTCTCTCGTGCAGTTCCTCGTTAGTATAGTGGTGAGTATCCCCGCCTGTCACGCGGGAGACCGGGGTTCGATTCCCCGACGGGGAGATGCAAGAGTCATTTTCTTTCAGCTGTGATTAAAGATTTAAAGAGCTGCTTTGTCAGTATGAGTGTTTATTACATACATACCGAGATCCTGCAGATCTCAAACGGAGAAAGCCAACTTTCGCATCTTAGAAACTAAAGATTTTCCATAAAAGTTATGCACCGGCCGCAATGGGAGTGCAGAGCTGGGACATCTATTTCAGCTCTGAGCCCTTTGTGGCAGGTGAAGGAGGGCTGAAGGATGCCTTGCCCTTTAGGGTGGGGGCTCAAAATTAAAACTGGAGAAATTGGAAGAGGCTAGGTTTTGAAAAACCTTAAAACAGCTGGCCTTTTAATCCTGGGTGCATCAGTGGGGGACCCATTGAAGAGTTTTCATCAGGGGACTGATATGCGTGGTCAGATTCCTCATGTTATAAAATGCAGTATCAAAACCGGAAGCAGGAGATTTAGGAAACTATTAAAATGGCTCAATCAGAAAATGCTGGAGGCCTGACATAGGTAAGTTAGGATAGAGAGGAAGGAATGAATGGAAGGAAACTTAGGTAGGTGGATTCACAGATTGAGAGGAGCCTAAGGGGGCCCAGCTTCAGTGGCTGGGTAGTCATTAACCAGAGATAGTAGTCTGTACGAAGAGGACAGTATGTTAGGCTGCACTTGGCATTGCTATAAATACCTGGGACTGGGTAATTTATAAGAAAAGAGGCTTAATCAGCTTATGGTTGTGCAGGCTGTACAAGAAGCATAGCTCGGGTATCTGCTTCTGGGTAGGCCTCAGAAAAGCTTACAATCATGGCAAAAGGTAAAGGCGGTGCAGGCCTCTACACAGCCCAAGGAGAAGCAAGAGACAGAGAGAGAGTGGAGGGCCAGCGCCACACACTTAAACAATCAGATCTCAAGACCTCACTGTGGCAAGGACAGCACCAGGCCACAAGGGATCCCCCCCCACCCCCCGTGACCCAAACACCTCCCACCAGGCTCCACCTCCAACAGTGAAGATTATAATTCAACATGAGATTTGGTAGGGACATATATTCAAACTAAATCCGACAGATTTAAGGGGAATATGCTAAATTCAATTTTGGACATATGAAATTTGAGAACCTACGGGAATCGAATGTCCATGAATCACTTGGATATCTAAGTCCATAGCTCTGGGGAGGTGTCAGGTAGACATGACAGCGTCACATAATGTGGTGGATGAAATTATGACAATGGGTAAGCTGAACCCAAGAAGAGTGTGTAAAGAGAAGGGCAAGGAAAACAGGTTGGAAGCTGGGAAAACACCAGAATTTAATTTTTTAAAAAGGGCTAGAAGAGAAACCCATGAAATAAACCAGAAAGATCCAACCAACAACGCCAGATGCAGTCCAGAGGGCCACTGAAGTAAGAAGTGAAAATTCTCTAGATTTTGGCAGTGGGATGAGAGTGGGGAAGGTGGTGGTTTTGTTGACTGTTGTGATTTGGTTGAAGAAAGTCAGAGAGCAGTGGATTGAGCAATGAAGAGAAGAGGGAGGTGGAGCATAAACCACTGTCAAGTTGCTTGGCCAATGTGAGATGGCAAGATTAAGGGGTAGCTAGAAAGGAATGCAGCATTGGGAAAGTGTTTTTTAATTTTTGCTTTTTAGGGCAAGAGAAACTTTGACATGTTAGATACAGAGGTGAAAGAGCTTCTGTAGAAGAGGAAAGTTTCTGCAGAAGGGTCGACCCAGAGGTAAAAAGGTAGTGAAGAAGAAGAAAGTAAAGAATTCAGAGGTGTGAGGGATAGTTGATGGATTGAGCATGCCAGTATGGTTCAATTCTCTATCAAAGGGGATGAAATTTGGCTCCAGCGATAACAATTAGAAAGCTGCTGTATTTCTGCATATCCTCGTGTTGGCCCCTGCAGGCCAAAGGAAAACAAAATAAAAATATTCCAAACCATGAAATCTAATACCTTACATATGCATAGGTCCTAATTCATAGAATATAAGAATCTGTGATCAACATTTGCATTTTGGGTTTTTTTGTTTTGGCAAGGTTTTGCTCTGTTGCCCAGGCTGGATGTAGTGGTTCAATCACAGCTAACTGCACATTCAACCTCTTGGACTCAAGCGATTCTTGTGCCTTAGCCTCCCAAGTAGCTGGGACTACAGGCGCACATCACCACACCCAGCTAATTTTTATATTTTTTGTAGAGATGGGGCTTTGCCACATTGCCCAGGCTGGTCTCAAACTTCTGAGCTCAAGGGATCCACCTGCCTTGGCTTCCCAAAGTGCTGGGATTACATGTGTGAGTCACCACCCAGAGCTGCAAACATTTTTTGAGGTCACCAAATCTAGGGTGACAAATACAACAGATACCATAGAATTCATTTACTCAAATAATACACAATCAAATCATCTTCTTTATCTAGTATAGAGAAGGACACTTTGTTTTAATAAAAAGAATGTCAATATCATCATCTTCTATTATTGATTACCAGGAACCCACAGAGTTTATGCCAGTTGTGTTTAAATAAAAATATCCACAAACAACCACAAATAAATTCCTCCATTAATATATTCATCAAAAAATAAATATACAGTAGGAATTGTTTTCTAAGCTACCATTCACCCCAAATATAGAATGTACAAAATTCACAATTTACAACCAGTTGGAGTATTATTGATATCCAATGGTGAATCGAGAGTGCTTCAAAAAGTGAGGCTTTCCACTCCATCTATAAAAGAAGGGTAAGGCTGGTTAGAATGGCCCACACCTGTAATCCCAGCACTTTGGGGAGCTGAGGCAGGCAGATCGCTTGAGCCCAGGAGTTCAAGTTCAGCCTGGGCAACATGGTGAATCCCTGTCTCTACAAATAATAGTAATAATGATAATAAAAGAAGGGTAATATCAGGGTCTAGCTACCAAAAGAGACTTTAAGATGAAAAAGATGATCTATATAAAATATTGTGAAAAGAATTAATTCCTATATTTATAGAGCCATATGAACAAGAAGAATTCCAGCCCTGCTGTTCCCCTGGAAAAGTTACTTAGTCCCTCAATCCCCTCAGGATAATTGAGGTACCTGTGGCCCATGGAGTTGTTGAAAAGATAAAATGAGATAAAGTATGGGAACTGCTTGGCACTGTGATTGGCACAGATTGAGCATTTGTTACATGTTAGCTAATATGATTATTGCTGTTGGCTTTTATTGTGTCTATTTTAATCACTTTAGTGTTACTCTTCCTTGTTGTGTAAGCAAGAGCTTTTAGGACAACCTGGGAAATGAGAAGCAACCACCGTTTGTACAGCAAAACAAGTCACACCAAATTAGGCCTCTAAAAAGGAATGGCAACATTAGCAAAGATCATGTTTTGAAATGCATTTACAGGAAATTTCAATTGTTGCACAAATACTTCCCTTAAAAGGGCAAAAAGACTGCACATTTTCTCCCCTTCCTTTACATGTATCTTTCTTTTCTTGAAATATTCAATGTAATTTGCAGATATTTATTAAATGCATTCTACTACATTGTGCTACTGAGAAAATAATTGGGGAAGGCTCTGTTCTACCTCTTGGATAATTTATACTCTAGTACCCAGCTATACTAATGACCTAAAACAACATGGTGTTAAGAGGAGATCAAGACCCAAGAAAACTATGCATGAAGTTCTAGAGGGACAAGTTCTATTTGAGGAAGGTCAAGAATAACGTCATGACTGATACAGCATTTGAGATGGGATTTGAAGGATGAGCAGAATATTATTAGGAAAAATGGTAGGACTGAGCATGGAGAATGGGAGGTGGGCAGATTTTCAGGTGGACTTCGCGGGAATCAAGGCATGGGGCCAGAACTAGAGATCTGTTTGGGAAAGAACAATTCTTTTTTTTAAAGATGGGGTTTCACCATGATGGCCAGGCTGGTCTTGAACTCCTGACCTCAGGTGATCCACTCACCTCGGCCTCCCAAAATGCTAGGATTATAGGCATAAGCCACCGTGCCCAGCCGGAAAAGAACAATTCTGAAGGTACAAAATCCTCCAAGTTAATACAGCGCCCTCACACACTCCTCAGTAATCTGCCTTTCTTCTTTCCTCTCCAGGTTATACATCTGGCATGACAGAGATCATTAGTTGTTTCCTAATACCTATGTATCTTTTCATCCTTAGTAGTAAAACCATGTTTAGCTGGACACATGGAGACCCGGAAGTAGACATTTCCCAACCTTCTTTGCAGTTGGGCCATGCCATTAAGTTCTGTCCAATGGGGTCTCAGTAGAATTGTCAATTATGACCTCTAGAAAGTGTCCTTAACAGTTAACTTTATTTTCTTTTTAACCTTTTCTCTATTCTCTTATCTGGAATGTATATAAGATACATGGATGGCTGGAGCTGTAACTATCATGTTGTATCATATGATGAGGTTGGAGCCGTGTGCTGAGGATGGTGGAGCAGCAAGGTAGGAGGACCCATGAGCTGGAAATAGCCAGGTCTCTGAGGCTCATGGAACCCCCATTGCTCTGAATTTCTTATCTTTGAGAAAGAAATAAACTTCTACTTTAAGACAATGTTTCTTGGGTTTTCTGTCCTCCACAGGCAACTCAATCTTTACTAAGACTCCTGGTCTCAGTTGGGTGAGTTTATCAGTTTTGCCCCAGATACTTGCCTTATCTGTTGGTTTTCCACCACATTATTGTGGTCAGATCTTTCTTTCTCCTTGCTTGTGTTATCTTCTAGAGTATTCTTTCTAATGTAATCATCTCACTACCCTGCTTAAAATCCTTCAAGGTCTTACCAACTGCCAGTTGATACTATCTGCCTTTTTTGATTTAAGGCCCATTTTCAAATAGTAGAATTTTTGGCATGCAATCCAAGGGATTAAAAGATAAATGTGGGCTTTTTTTGTTTAAAGAAAGCTTTGGCAAAAATTTTTAAATAACCAATTATTCACAATATATAATAATACTATATTTGTATGCTTTTATGGTTTTTTAAATCTGAAATTGTATTAAAATGAAAGATGAGTCTCATTTCTTGTATAAGTTCACTTTTTTGTTGTTATTTTAGCATTTGATGTTTGTAAGAGTTGAGAATCCTAATTTTCTGAGAAATGACATGGACAACTGCAGCAGTACCTCTGGACTCCACAGTTGGGTGCTCTTCGAGAGATGTTGCCATTTAAACAGAATGGCTTTCTCCCTTCGCTCTGCCTGCTTATGTGGTCTAGCTAGCTCCTGATTAAACTCTGCCTCTTGCCTCTTTTTTGCAGAAATGTGTATCTTCTGCATGCATCAAAACATCACACTATACCCCATAAATATGTGCAATTTTTTACGTCAATCAAAAAAACATAAAAGAAATGTGTATCCTGCTTTACACCGTTATGTCACTCAGCTTAATACCTCCAAAGCAAAATACACCCCCAGTTTTAAATCAAATATTTCTTTTTGTTTTTTTGTGTTTTTGACTGGGTCTTGCTCTGTCACCCACCAGACTGAAGTGCAGTGGTGTGATCTCAGATCGTTGCAACCTCTGCCTCCTAGGCTCAAGTGATCCTCCACCTGAGCCTCCTAAGTAGCTGGGACTACAGGCACGAGCCACCACGCTCAGCTGATTTTTTTTTTTTTTTTGTAGAGACAAGGTTTCACTGTTTCCCAGGCTGGTCATGAACTCCTGGCCTCAAATCATCCTCCTGCCTCAGCCTCCCAAAGTGGTGGGATTACAGGCATGAGCCACTGTGTCCAGGCTGGTCTTGAGCTCCTGAGCTCAAGCAATCTGCCCATCTCAGCCTCCCAAAGTACTGGTATGGCAGGCCAGGTCTCACTAACATAGGCCTCCATAACAACTGTTTCAGTACTGACTGAGTGGTTAAATTAAATATTAAAAGCCAGTACCTTTATACAAAGTCTGGAATGTAATAAAAGCCCACCAAGAATTTTGCCTAGGCCTTTCCTGAACCTTGAACCATGATTAAACAAGTTTATTGGGAGTCTGAAGGAACTCCCCAAGCCTTCATCATTTAGCAGGAGACAAGATAAAGACAATCACCCCAGCACCTGCACCCATTTAAATTAAGTAAATTTACTGAGGCACCACAGGAAGGTCTTCAAGACTCAGACCTTAGTTACAGATTAAGTTAATTACTTATATCTTTAGATGAATGCACACTTACATCTAGACATATAGCTTAGAAGGTATATAAGCTCTGGAAAACGTTGTAAATTTGAGTTGGTCTGGTGATAATTGCCAGGCCTTCCCTCTGTAACTGGTTACAGAAATAAAAACACTCTTCCTCCCCAGTTCATCTGCATCTCATTATTGGGCCACGAGAAATAGCAGCCCAACCCACAGTTTGGTCCGGGAACACTGGGATTACAGAAGTGAGACACCACGCCCAGCTAAATTAAACTTATTTCTATATATTCGTCCGTAGCAGTGTTCATGATTGATAAGTGACCAGTCTTGTTGTGGCCACCAGGTCTGTCAGGATCTTGACTGTGCTTACCTTTCCCATCCCATACTTCATTCTTCCCCCAAAGCACTCTGTCCTCAGACTGCACCTTCACATCAGCCTATCTCACAATTCCACTTCTTCCTTTATGTATTATTTCTCCAGAAACATGTTGCTGCCCTTTGCTTTCTCCACCTTCTTCCTGAAAAATGCCCTGACTGGCAACCTGCAGTAGTTAGTAAAGTCAGGACATGTCGGGTAGACACAGGAGGCGACCTGAAGGGGAAGGAGGGACTCAACTCCAAAGAACCTCACATGCCTTTGGAAGGAGCTTGGAACTTACCTTCAAGACTTCAAGAAGTCACCGAGGTCTTAATCAGGATATGCATGGTCGGTACTTGTCTCTTAGAAAGATTTCTCTGTGGTAGCATGAGAGACAGATCAGAGGCGGTGTAGATAGGAGGAGAGAAAATAAATTCCCAAGCCCATGCACTCTCTTGCCTTCTTCCCTTGTTTTAAAAGACAAAAAGTAGGTCTTTTCCATTTAGAGTTTTACTGATAATTATTATAGGAAACAGCTGGGAGAATGATTCTCAGGTGAGAGATGCTGGTGGCTTTGATCCAGAAGTCCGCAGTAGCATTAGTAAAAAGTGATCAAATTCAGCATAAATTTTGAAGGCAGAGCTACTAGAATTTTTTTGGCAGTTTAGATATGGAGTATAAGGGAAAGAGAGGAGTCAAGGATGATGCCAAGACTTTTGACCCGATAAACCAGGAAAGTGTAGTAGGATTAGCTGAGAAGGGGAGATTGTAGGCGAAGCACACCGGAGTGGGGGAGGGTAAATTCAGGCGTTCAGTCTTTTTTTCTCTCTCTCTTATTTTATTTGTTTATTTATTTAGAGACCGGGGTCTACACTATGTTTCCCAGGCTGGTCATGAACTCCCGGCCTCAAACCATCCTCCTGCCTCAGCCTCCCAAAGTGGTGGGATTACAGGCGTGAGCCACTGTGCCCGCTGTCAGTCTTTCATGTATTAAATTTCAGGTGTCTGTGATTCAAGAGGAGGTACCGAGTAGGCAGTTAGACATATGAGTATGAGTCCAAAAGATAAGCTAGAACTGGGCTGGAGATACACATTTGAGAGTTCAGCATGTGGATGGCACAGGGGGAAGAAGAGACACTAGCCATGGAGACTGGAAAGGAATGGCCTCGATGAAGAAGGAAAACCAAGGAAGTCCAAGTCTTGGATGACAAGTGACATCTGGAAAAATAAAGGAGCAGCATGGTCAGGGAGCCTGACAAAATTCTGACTATGGATGACTCACTGTTTTGTGCAGAAAGGGGGAAGAGAATTTATTCTAAAAAATTGTTCATATAGGCCAGGCGCGGGGGCTCATGCTTGTAATCCCAGCACTATGAGAGGCTGAGGCGGGTGGATCACCTGAGGTCAGTAGTTCGAGACCAGCCTGGCCAACATGGCAAAAACCTGTCTCTACTAAAAATACAGAAATTAGTTGGGTGTGGTGGCACACGCCTGTAGTCCCAGCTACTAGGCTGAGGCAGGAGAATCACTTGAACCCGGGAGGCGGAGGTTGCAGTGAGCCGAGATTGTGCCACTACACTCCAGCCTGAGTGACAGAGCAAGACTCCGTCTAAAAAAAAAAAAAAATTGTTCATATCTACATATAATATTTCTGGTAGGATTTTCAAGAAACCCATGGTATTGTTTGCCTGTGGGGTTGGAGAAGAAGGAAGGCCAAGGAACAGAGGTGAGAAGTAGATATTTCAACTGAATCATCTCGAAAGCCTTTTGAATTTTAATGTGAATATATTTCCGAGTCAAAAGGTTATTTATTGATATGAAAAAAATAAAGGTTACTGGAACCCCAAACCACAAACACAAACAGCCCTTGCTGACTTCCTGTGGACGTCATACTGTCTACCACTGGCCCCACGGGGCTCTGCAGCCTCCACTTGAATGGCTCTACACACCCTGCGGCAGCGGTGCTAAACCAAGGTGTCCAAGCTCTCCGCACTCTCTTGCCCTTCCTTGAGTCTGCACACCCTTCCTGCCCCCACTCTTCCTCCCCACAACCTTGCCAGGGTTCTCCTCCTGCCCTTCAGTACTCAGCCCCCACATCATTCGGTCTGGGTAGAGTCTAGTAGAATCTCCCTCCCTAAGGGAACAAGGTGCGCCTGACACCCTTCTCTTCCTCCCTTCCATGTGTGGGCAAGTAGAAGAAATGATTTCAGACACTTTTTTTATGTTCACCTTACAACATGGTTGAGGCAATCCTGACCAGTTTCTCTATCTTCTATGAAATTTCTTTTTCCTTGTGCAACTATGCACATGAATTCTATATTTATATTCATATCTCCAGTCTGTTCTTCATGTCAACAAAAGGTTTAGGCAGCTGGGAAGGCCAGAGATGAAGGAAGGACAAAGTTCTGCCAATTTTGTAAAACAGTGTAAGTGGTCTCCTCCCAGATCCCTTTCTGGTGCCCCACCCCACCCTGTGGTTGACTGCAGACAGAGTCTGGAAAGCCTTCCCAGCCACCCGTGTCTCCTCCCGTGCAGGTTCTCTGCTTGTGTCCTTGGGAGGAACTGGCCTGAGCCAAATAGGCTGTCAAGCTGTCCTGAGTTGGAGCCAGACAGTGCCCCCGTCACGTGGCCTTCTCTCTTAGGCCTCACAGAGAGTGTCTGAAGATCAGCGGCATCAGCACCTCTTAGAAGCCTCATCAGAAATGCAGATCTTGGCTGGGCGTGGTGGCTCACACCTGTAATCCCAACACTTTGAGGGGCCATGATGGGCAGATCACTTGAAGTCAGGAGTTTGAGACCAGCCTGATCAACATGGCGATACCCTGTCTGTACTAAAAATACAAAAATTAGCTGGGTGTCGTGGTGTGCACGCCTGTAATCACAGCTACTTGGGAGGCTGAGTCTGAGGCATGGCACACACCTGTAATCCCAGCTCCTTGGGAGGCTGAGGCAGGAGAATTGCTTGAACCCAGGAGGTGGAGCTTGCAGTGAGCCAAGATCACACCACTGCACTCCAGCCTGAGTGACAGAGCAAGACTCCATCTCAAAAAAAAAAAAAAAAAAATGCAGATCTCAGGCCTGCCCCGAACTACTGGATCAGAATCCACATTTTATCCAGATCCCCAGGTGATCTGTGTGCATTTTAAATGAGATCACTGCCTTAGAGGCTCAAGAAATACTTTTGGCATTGGAGAAAATTCATTCAAGTGTTAATGAAACATGTCAGGACTCCTTCTCTTGGTGCCCACTGCCCCGGACCCCCAAATCAGTACTCTCTTAATACCCTAGTGTTATCCCCAACAAAGCATTTGCCACACTGCATCACTGTCAGTTTACTTGTCAGCCTTCCCTGCTAGATGGTGTGTCTTGTAGACTGTCTGTTCTCCCTCTCCGCACATCTGTTGTATGAATGAACAAATGTGTAAACGAGCCAATGAGATTTCACATGAGGTTCCAGGCATTCTTTTATTCAGTGTTTCACTCTGTGTTGACTTTGTGGCAAAGAAAATGCCAACTTCTGCACCCACCGTTGTCCTCTGATGCCACCAGGCAAGATGTTTGTTTGTGATATAGAATGCCCTTGCCCACCGCCCCACCCTCACTAGTGGTAAACACTGTTAAAAACATTGTTACTGAAGCATACTCTCCATTCATAAAAGTACACATATAAGTGTATAGCTCACTGAACTTTATAAACTGAGCGTACCAGTGCAATCAGCACCCAGATCAAAACAGAACATTACCACCACCCCACTAGATGCCTCCCTTAAGTCCCCTTTCAGTCTCTCTAAATCCTGCTTCCTAGGGGTAACCACTGCCTGGCTTCCGATAGCATATTACCTTGACCCGTTTGGCTATTTATCTTTCCTTTGCATAAACAGACACATACAGTATCTACTGTCGTGCCTGGCTCCTTGGCTCAACATTACTTTTGTGAGATTCCTCCATAATGTTCTGTGTACGTCTGGGCTGTGTGTGCATTCTCACTGCTGTATAGTGTTCCATGTGTGGATATACCATGATTTACTTATCCATTCAACTGTGGATAGATATTCGGGTGATTTCCAGTTCTGAGTTATTATTATGAATGGTGCTGCTATGGACATTCCGGTCCACATCTTTCGGTTAACAGATTGTAGCTAGGTATTGATATGCTACTCTGACATTTAGACAGTTGCACTCTGCCAGTAGATTTCCTTTAAGACCCCTGCACCAGGCCAAAAACATTCACTGCATTGCAGCAACCTGGTTCTATAGTTGTCGACACAAATTCAACACCCTTCTCCTACCTCAGCTTGGGTAGGGGTTAAAAGTAGATGAAGTATAATGCAGTATAGCTAATCAGGGGGGAAAAATAAATAAATAAAAAATAAAAATAAATTTAAAAAATAAAATAAAATAAATAGATGAAGTAGGGAGGGAAGCTGTTTTCAAGTTACGAGAAAAAGTTCTGTACAACTGCTGGTCTTAATCATATTTTATTTTCCCGCATTCACTTCCATTGCTTTTCCAGGTAAGCCTGATTGCAAGCTTTGCTATACCAGTTTTTTGTGTGACTCCGAGATTCCAGCTCCACTTATGTTTTTCCTACTAAGTAGTCAGTGATATTTCATCACAGCAGGTACTTACACCTTTTGTTCTGATAGTTTAAAGCACAAGTAGGTTTTGATAAGTGTTTGCAGCGTTTCATTTTCAAAAGTCCTAGTTCTGTGTCATATTCATTGGCTTTGAGCCCAGTTTCTCTTGTTCTGCCAACAGAGCAGGTTATCCCTATTTGCGCTTACAAATAACATTTTCATGAGAAAAGGCCAACGTAAAATGCTTTCCTCCTAAACGTTCTTCTCATCTACAAATCCCTGTTTGAGGAACTATTATTTTGTCATTTCTTACACAAGACTTTTTTATTTGAAATTCAGAGTTGAGTAAACCCACGGAAGAGACTGGCATGGTTGACTCACTCTCTGCCCTCTCCTGTGCATGTGTCTCAGGATTTCTTAAACCCAGACGAGCACGTCCACATACCTCCCAGACCTGGCCTCCTCCTCCCTTCCAAGCTGCTTCCCCTTGGCTTCCAAAGCAGCCCCCTTCTCCTTTCATCCTCACACATACCCTGCACTGACTCAGCTCTATCCAGCCAATGCACGGTCCTGGAAGGCCCTCCATACCCACTTCTCTTACTGCTGCTCACTGCCCCCTTTCTCCATAGATATATTCTCAGTGTATTTTTTGCAGGAGAATGGTCAAGGTGGTGGGAAAAATTATAGGAAAGACGCAACCTTCTTGGAAGGCCGGGAGGTTTTGCAAAGCTTTGGGGAAGAATGAGCTGAAGGCAGCTGTTCTTACCCTGAGGCAATTGGCAAAGGGCAAATAACAAGGGAGTGCAAAGGAATTTATCTAGATAAGTTTGTTGACCTATTTTTTCTGGAAACCAACCTTTGATCATCTGCCCACAGGACTACCCACTGTTTGGAGGGTGGAGGGGTGGGAGGTCCGACAATGTTAATTACCAACAAATGGTGTTTGCTCTAGGCCTTTGTCATTATATCTGTGCTAAATTAATGTGAGTGCCTCAGACTTATCGGGGCCACACTTTCTTGTCAACTGTGTTAAGCTGTGTGGTCCTCTAGCCACACTCACAGGCAAAAACACCTGTGTCTGCATACTCCGTTCATCCATTACTTGGCCAGATTCTATGGGACAGATGCAGCAGCTGATGCCTTTGCATGAGGAACGCTGCAATGGATCATGATGGAACACTCGAAAATGAAGGAGAAGAGACTGCACAGTCAGTAAGTCATTGGTGCCTGCTCAGGATTTCCAAGTTCAAGGGAATTGTTTAAGCTATGGTTTCATCATGGGACAACAGTTATCAGCACAACAAATAATGCAGACTGTTGTTTCCCATCACCCATGGTTCCCAGAAGAAGGCATGCTAGACATAGAGCTCTGGGAACAAGTGGGGAGAAATCTTAAACAATATCATACAAAAGGGCAACGGATCCCAGTAACATCTTTAATGTTACGGGCCTTAGTTAGGGCTGCTTTGGCACTGCTCTACACAGAAGAGCATAAAAAGGGAAGGGAGGAGGAACTGTCACCTACTTTACTGACTCTTCCTTCTCCCTCAGCCCCCAATTACTGGGTAAAAGTGCCACAGAGGAAAGGGAGGTTTCCCCTGCGCCCCCTCCCCCAACAAATTGTGAAAAAGACAAGGGATATGCTACAGCTATGGGACCGTGTCTTAGGCAAGCACATTAGAAGGGGACCTCTTGGCCTGCCCAGTAATGCAAGATCAACAAGGAAATCAGGTACATGAACCCATTTCTTTTGACACTTATACAGAAATAAGAAAAAGCATTAGAGTAAATGGAGCTGTTGATCCAATTACGAAAGGATCAATTGAAGCCATAGCAGACAACTTCCGTATGACTCCATGGGACTGGCCAGTGCTAGCTAAAACAACTTTAGACACCAGTCAGTACCTCCTCTGGAGGGTAGAATTTGATGAATTATATGAACAGCAAGCCCTTTTCTAAGAATGGCCACTATTATTCCTCCCTTACCCCTAACGTGACTCTCTCAAAATTTTATTTGGGTAGAACAGTAGCCTTTAAAGGGAGATAAATTAAAACAAGCCCATGAATTAGTTCAGGAGCAATTAAAAGCCAGCCATATAAAACCATCTAACAATCCTTGAAATTCACCCATTTTCATCATTCCCATAACATCTGGCAAATGGAGACTTTTGAGTGACTTATGGGCTGTTAATGCTAATCTGCAAACTATGGAGCCTCTTCACCTGGGGCTCCCTTCCCCCATCGTGATTTCTCAAGACTGGCCTATAGTCATAATTGACTTAAAAGACTGCTTTTATACCATTCCTCTTGCAGAACAGGGCAGAGAAAAATTTGTGTTTACAATACCAGTTATCAATAATGAAAGGCCAGCTCACCAATTTCATTGGAAAGTGCTTCCTCAAGGAATGCTGCATAGTCCTACTATGTGTCAGTATCATGTCAATCAGGCTTTGCTCCCCAGTAGAAAAGAATTTCCTAATTGCAAGATTATTCGTTTTATGGATAATGTTTTATAGCAGCCCCCAACGGAGCCAGTACTTTTAAGTTTATGTGCCTCTGTCCAAAGGAATACACAGTTAAGAGGCTTAATCATAGCACCTGAAAAAGTACAAATATCCACTCCTTGGAAATATCTTCGATACACACTAACTTTCCAGTCAGTAAGAACTCAGAAGGTTAAATTAAATACTACCGACTTACATACTTTAAATGATTATCAAAAATTACTGGGTGATATTAACTTGCTTTGCCCCACCTTGGGCATATCTACTGATAAATTGCAAAACCTGTTTTCTATCCTAAAGAGCAATACAGCCCTAGATATTCCCAGGTATTTAACCCCTGCATCAAAGAAGGAAACTGAGGAAATAGAGCAAGCTATTTCTCAGAGGCAACTAGATTGCATAAACCCAAAATATTAAGTCCAATTGTTTATTTTTCCTACTAAACACTCCCCCAACATGATTACTAGGACAGATAGCCCCAGGGCTATGCTTCCCAGAATAGGTTTTTAGCTCACATACTAGGACTAAAACACTACCTCCCTATATCCAGCTAGTTAGTAAAGTCATCTATACAGGCCCCAGACGATGCAATCTGTTGCTAGGTTATGACCCTGATGTCATAAGAATTCCTTTGAGTAAAAAGCAATTGTAAGCAGTATTGCTCCTATCTCTAGATCTTCAGATAGCACTTATTATGCAGGCCATATAGAACATGCCCTTCCTGCTGTTTTATGGGAAGATGTGAATAGTAATCTATGGTGTGGTCCAAATGATTTGCTAACATGGGGAAGAGGATATGCTTGTGTTCACACCCTCTCAGGCTCTCTCTGGATTTCAACACAACACATCAAACCATACTATGGTGTGGCTGGGACCCAACCGGTTACCAGAAATGAAGGAAATGACCCTGCAGGACCCGCAGCCCCAGACGATGTGGCTTCCTCAGATGACACAAGCCCCGGACAGTACCTGGGGAATGCCCAAGAAGACAACTCAGAAGGCTAAGTGAATTCTGCTCCAAACACAAACACCATTCACTCAAGATAATTTGTTCCTTTTTCATTCTCTCACTTTGTCTGCTACACTCTATTGAGCCCATCTTCTAAATTTGCCTTTTTTCCGCCCTGTTACTTAGGCAGACACTGCCCTCCCAGACTCTAAGGATGCACTGCTTGGCTAGGAGGAATTAACATACCCTCAGTGGGCCCCTCAGTAATGGCACACATTAGACTGAGATGGCAAGAAATACTGCAAGTCACTCCTTGATTGGAAAAAAATGATACTGATTATATTCATGTTTGTCTCATGTTATTTACTAATTCTAGGATACAAAGCTAGAAAACGACTTATAACTGCTGCACCTGACAAACCTGTTGCTGCACACATCTGTACTCTTCAATCTACAAAACCTGATGCAAAAAACAGAAAAGGAGGAGATGTAGGGTATCAGTCAGGGTGGAGGAACAATTATAGGAAAGAAGCAAACCTTCCTGGAAGGCTGGGAGGTTTTGCAAAGCTTCAGGGGGAAAATGAGCTGAAGGCAGCTGTTCTTGCCCTGAGACAAATGGCAAAGGGCAGATAACAAGGGAGTGCAAAGACATGTATCTAGATAAGTTTGTTTACCTATTTCTCTGAAAACCAGGCTTCGATCATCCATACTTGGGTGTCCACAATGTTAATTACCCACAAATGGTGTTTGTTCTAGGCCTTTGTCATTAAATCTGTACTAAATTAATGCTAGTGTCTCCGGCTTCTGAGGTGGGGGCGCACTTACTTGTCGTCAGCTGTGCTAAGCCATGCGGTCCCCTAGCCGCACTCACAGGCAAAAACACCTGTAACTGCGTACTTCGTTCCTCCCTTGCTCAGCCAGCGTCTGCAGGACAGACTTGGCAATTTTTCTCTATTTTGGTAGTTAATCCTTCTGAACATGAACTTCACATATCTATGTATGTATGTATGTGTATGTATATGTACATACATACATGTATATATGCAGTTGATCCTCATTATTCATGGATTTGGCATTTACAAATTTGCCTACTTGCCAAAATTTATGTGTTGTCCCAAAATCAATATTCACAGAGCTTTTGTGGTCACTCTTGGACACACTCAGAGCTGTGAAAAGTTTGAGTCTCCAGAGGCACACAGTCCCAACTGAGGTTAAAAAAAGTCACACGCTGCCTTCTTGTTTCTGCACTTACACTGTAAACAAGTGTTCTTTTTGCAGTCTAGTGTCTCCTTTTTTTTCACATTTTTATGCTTTTCTTTGGTGATTTTGCGGGTTAAAATGTTCCCCAAGTGAGTGCTAAATGCTGTCTAGGGTTAAGCGCAAGAAGACTGCAATGTGCTTTAGGGAGAAAGTATGTGTGTTTGATAAGCTGCATCAAGCATGAGTTACAGTGCTGGTGACTGCAAGTTCAATGTTAATGAATCAACTATATATTACAAAAATGTCTTTAAACAGAAAAACATATAAAATGAGGTTTTGTATTGACTGATTGATTTAAAAAATGTAAACAGAGGATCTCGGGAACCTACTATATTTCCCCTGGGAGTGAAGGTTTAGAATTCACTAATGCAATGTTTATGGCAACTTTCTAGGATATTGTTACTGCAAATCGTGAGATCGACTGTATAAATTTCTTGTCCTTCTGGTTAGTTTGTATTTGTTTCTTTATACCTCTCTCACTCTGTTCCCAAAGAAGTGGAGGGGGCAGTTTCTTCTAGGCATACCTTACAATTCTGTTGTCTCTAAAACGGCACCCAGCTCAGTACAAACAACATAGTAGGTCCTCAAGAGATTCAAAATAAATAAAAGACAGGAGTGGAGAAAGGAAGGAACAAAAGAAGGAAAGATGGCAGCATGAAAAGACACACCACGGATGCTGAGGGTGCTGCTTATCTAAGTGGGCATGGCTTCCTAGAACTTCTCAGTCTCTTACTCCTTAAATGCTTCCTTTTTATTTCATTGAATCACTGAACTAAATATAAAATCAGAAATCCAGTTATATTTTGTGATAGATTTGGCTTTTTTTGCTGCTCTTTGCAAAATCCAACAGAACAAACCTTCTAGGTTCTTTGATTTTTTTTTTTTTCAACTTTTTCTTCTCCCTGTCCTCATTCTCTACTCCTTGGTCTTCACTTGGAGAGGGACAATTCTAGGATTCCCCGAACTCTAGGCCAAAAGGAAGCGGGCACTCATGGCAGGCATAAACATACCTATGGAGAATTATCAGACACTTTTTGTGAGTATTAAATAGCAGGGATGCCCACTTGTCCCTGGAAAGTTTGCAGACATACTGGGAAAATGAGGACTATAAAATGAACCCACCAAAGATCAGTATGGAGACCTAATTAAAGGATATCTAGGTGGACCAGTCACAAGCGCTGTAGGAGCTCAATGGAGACATCAGTGGACATCTTCCTGGAGGCAGTGAGGCTTGCATGGAAATAAAAAACAAAGGTTTCTAATTTTTGTTATTGTTCACCAATATCAGCAAAAAATATGTGCACACCCTCAATAAATGTTTACAAATTCTTTACATGTGCTAATTAATCATATCTCAAGACACAAGAAACGTTGAGGGCAAGGTTTACTCAACAATGGTGAATGTAAATCCTTCCTTTAAATAAGGATCTTATAATTGTGATTTGCGTGGGGGGGAAACTTTTGTCAGATCCTATTTGTCATCATTATTTTGTTTTGTTTGTTAATGCACTCATCTTATCTTGGAGTAGGAGAATTATTAGATCTGCTAATCTTTCCTGTTCTCATTGTTGTGTTGCTATGGCAGCTCAAGCTGAGACAGAAATTGGAACCAGGATGGGTGCTGCTGTAACAAATCCATAAAAATAGTGAAGCCATGAAATCAACATAGGTGCCCATCAATGATGGAGTGGAAAAGAAAATGTGATACATATGCACCATGGAATACTATACAGCCATAAGAAAGATGTCCTTTGGAGTAACATGGATGGAGCTAGAAGCCATCATCTTAAGTGAATTAACACAGAAACAAAATTAAATACTGGCTGTTTTCAGTTATAAATGGGAGGGAGATAAACATGGAGCACACACAGGCATAAAGATAGACACAACAGACACTGGGAACTCCAAAAGGGGAAAGGGAAGGAGGGAGGAAAGAGTTAAAGAACTACCTATTGGGCACCATGTTCACCGTTTGGGTGGCAGTTCAGCAGAAGCCCAAACCTCAGCATTACACAATATATTCACATAACAAACCTCTACATGTATCTCCTGAATCTCAAATTAAAAAAAAAATGTTTAAAAGGCCGAAGTATTTCAGAGGGAGGAAGAATTTGTATGGTGAAACTTGCATAGTGAAATTGGCATCCGTACGGTGCATAATGGATATCTTGGGATCTTCTGAATTACTTATATACATTTTTTTTAATTAAAATAAATTCTAAAAATGTGAAAGCAGTCACGGTGCAGGGTGATGGGTGAAGGCTGGAAGAGTTTTGAGATACATGCTAGAAAAAGCCAAGGTTACTGTGAAAGAACTGCTAAAGATGATTCTGGTGGGGACTGGAAAAGAGCTTCCATCTTCTTTCTTTGAGAATGCATAAATTATCATGAACAGAATGTCGGCAGAAATATAGGTGGCAAAGGCCATTCTGTGAGGCCTCAGATAGAAATGAGAAACATGTTATTGGACAATGGAGAAAATCCTTTTTATAAAGTGGCAAAGAACTTACTGAATTGTGTTCATGCTCTAGTGTTTTGTGGAAGGTAGAACTTTCAAGCAATGAAATTGGATAGTTGGCTGAGGCCATTTCTAAACAGAATGTTGAAAGAGTAGCTCGGTTCATCTTGACTTCTGATAGTAAAATTCAAGAAGAGAGAATTTTACTCTCTCTCTCGATAGAAATATTGAAGAATTGAAGAAGAAATTGTTAATCAAAAAAGAACCAGCACTCGGCCAGGTGCAGTGGCTCACGCCTGTAATCCCAGCACCTTGGGATGCCTAGGCAGGCGGATCACGAGATCAGAATATCAAGACCATCCTGGCCAACATGGTTAAACCCTGTCTCTACAAAAAATACAAAAGTTAGCTGAGCATGGTGACCTGTGCCTGTAATCCCAGCTACTCAGGAGGCTGAGGCAGGAGAATCGCTTGAACCAGGGAGTCAGAGGTTGCAGTGAGCCTAGAACACACCACTGCACTCCAGCCTGGTGATAGAGTGAGACTCCATCTCAACAAAAGAAAACAAAACAAAAAACGAACCAGCACTTAAAGATTTGGAAAATTCTTAGCCTGTCCTTATTGTAAAATAAAATAAAATAAATAATTAGAAACCATGTTCAGAAGAATTCAGCTGGGCACGGTGGCTGGCGCCTGTAACCACAGCACTTTGGGATGCCAAGGCAGGCAGATCACTTGAGCTCAGGAATTCAACACAAGCCTAGGCAACATGGTGAGACCTCATCTCAATTAAAAAAAATTAAAATAGAAAAAAAAAAATAAGAGATTATTAAGAGTGTGGTCAACCATTTAAGAAGGAGAGTAGGGTATGAACTATGGACCTAATCAGCCATCTCAACAGAAGCCAGAAATAGAGATGAGATTATTCCAGCAGAAATAATACTTTAGTCCCCTGCCAGTTGGGACTAAAAGGAAAAGAGAAAACAAGATGGAATTAAGTAAGGCTGCCAATATGCATTATCCTTCAGGAAAAGAGAGGAAGGATCTCAAAGGCAATTCAGACATCATCAGAGCTGCTACTTCCACCACAGGCACAGAGTGCACAGGCGCCTGGGAACAAGGCTGCCTCCATCTTGGTTTCAAAGAGTGGGACTGCTACTCAACAGTCATGTGAGTGGGGCCCTCACAGAGAGCCATGTGGGCAGTGCTACACTGAGCTGAAGAAGCAGGGCCACCCCACTGAAATATGGGGGTGATACCATCCAGTGGTTCTGGAAGTGGAGACCACCACCCCAGTGGGCCTACAGGGCAGAGCATTCACTGAGCCAAAGAGGACTGTATTTCAGTTTTAAGGCCTAATGAAGTTTGCCTTTCTAGATTTCAGACTTCCCTGGTCCTTGTCCTTTTCTACCTTTCAACTTTTCCCTTTTGGAATAGGAATACTATCCTAAGTCTGTTCCATCATTGTATTTTGGAAGCACATAATTTGTCTGATTTCACAGATCCACAGTTGGAAAGGAGTTTTGCCTTAGGGTGAATTTTGAGTCTCGCTCATATTGGATTTAGATGATATTTAGATGAGACTTTAAACTTTAGAGTTGATGCTGGAATGAGCTGACTTTTGAGACATCTTTTACCAAGATGGAATGAATGTATTTGAAATGCAAGAAGGATGTGAATTTTGAGAGGGGCAAAGGGTAGAATATTATGAACTGAATGTTTAAGTCTCCCCCAAATTCATATATCGAAGTTCTAGCCCCCAGCTTGAGTGTATTAGGAGGTGAGATCTTTGGGCGGTAATTAGGTTTAGATGACATCATAAGGGTAGATTTTTTGTGATGGAATCAGTGCTCTTATAAGAAGAAGAGAGTCTAGAGCTTCCTCTCTCTGCCATGTGAAGATCCAGCAAGAAGGTGGCCATCCGCAAGCCAGGAAAAGGGCCCACACCAAGCACTGAATCTGCTAGCAGTCTGAACTTGAACTTGTCAGCCTCCAGAACTATGAGAATTGAATGTTCGTTGTTTAAGCCACCCAGTCTAAAATATTTTGTTTTGGCAGCATCAGCTGACTCAGGCACTCACTTATACTTACATTCTATCTTCTAAATTGAGGCTGCTATGTATGAAATATGATCATAAAACCTGTAATTATCTGAGTGTCCAGAAAAATCATGAATCTGCACAGGATTTATCCAGGGGCAGAGGAAATATCAGTTCACTGAGAAAAATGAAAGGGACAGTAGAAGAACAAAATAGAGTTGTTTATAATTCAATCTTACAAATCATGCTTGTGAAACCAGTTATATAAATAATCTTAAAGAAAAAAACTAACAATGAAATACAAAAAAAAAGAAAAAAAATCTTTTTTTTTTTGAGATGGAGTTTTGCTCTTGTTGCCCAGGCTGGAGTGCAGTGGCACGATCTTGGCTCACTACAACCTCTGCCTTCCAGGTTCAAGCGATTCTCCTTCCTCAGCCTCCTGAGTAGCTGGGATTACAGGCATGCACCACCATGCCCCACTAATTTTGTATTTTTAGTAGAGACAGGGTTTCGCCATGTTGGACAGGCTGGTTTCAAACTCCTGACCTCAAGTGATCCACCCACCTCAGCCTCCCAAAGTGCTGGGATTATAGGCATGAGCCACCACACCCAACCGAAAAAAAAAATCTTAAAGATGTAATAGTTTCTGCCTGCATCCAAATAATTGCCATGTGCCTATGTCCATACTACTTTGGAAACCCCTAATGAATGAATGTGTAAAGTTTGGATGGGTAATTGAGAGGGAAAATACTTCTAATGAGGTTGACAGTTATGAGCAAAGTTGAGAACAAAAAGCAAATTCTGAAAAATAACTCATATTTTGTTACGGTCTAAATGTTTGTGTCACCCCCAAAATTTATATGTTGAAATCCTAACCCCCAAGGTGATGGTACTGACAGTTGGGGCCTTTGGGCAGTGATTAGGTCATGAGGGCAGAGACCGGTGAATGGAATTAGTGCTCTTACAAAAGGGGCTCAAGACCAGGAGAGGCGGCACACACCTGTAATCCCAGCACTTTGGGAGGCCGAGGTGGACAGATCATGAGGTCAGGAGATAGAGACCATCCTGGCCAACATGGTGAAACCCCGTCTCTACTAAAAATACAAAAATGAGCTGGGCATGGTGGCACGTGGCTGCAGTCCCAGCTATTCAGGAGGCTGAGGCAGGAGAATTGCTTGAACCCAGGAGGCAGAGGTTGCAGTGAACCAAGATTGTGCCACTGCACTCCAGCCTGGGTGACAGAGCAAGACTCCATCTCAAAAAAAAAAGTGGGGTGGAGGGGAACCTCCAGAGAGCTTGTTTGCCCTTCCACCATGTGAAGACACAGCAAGAAGGCACCATCTGTGAACCAGAAAATGGGCCCTCACTAGACGTCACATCTGCTGGCATCTTTATCTTGGACTTCTCGGCCTCCAGAATTATGAGAAATAAATCTGATGTGTATAAGCTACCCAGTCTATGGTATTTTGTTATAGCAGCAGAATGGACTAAGACACACTTCTTGAACCCCCAGGTGTTTTTCCAAAGAATGAATGCATCACATTTTACACAAGATATATGTGTGCACTGGGGCCGTCTAGTCTACCCTGGCCTGGTGATCAGGCCCGGGAGTCATTGAAGTTTCCCATTCTCTAAAAGTGGAGGAAACGGCAGCCATGGGAAAGTTGCCTTTTGCTAACACAATTGAGCCTTGACAATAATATACAACTACTTTTGTCATATTCCACTGGTCACACAGAGCAACCCCAATACAATCGGAGGACATTCCACAAAGCCATGAGTACCAGGAAGGGTGATCACTGGGAGACTCCTTGGAAGCCGGCGGCTACCATGAGGCAGGCATTATCATTATCTCTGTTTTACAGATAAACAGGAGCTCCAATAAATAATTGCTCAAGTCACTCAACTTGGAACAAGAAGGGCTGGGGTTTAAACCCAGACAATGAGACCCCAGAACACATCCTTTCAGAGCACTGCCCTATACTCTGGCCTCACCACAGGCCTTTTTTTCTAACTTCCTCTCTTCCCCTCATCCCACAAAACATTGCAAATGAGATTTTTCCTTTTGCTTAGACCATTTCAAAAGTCTTTGTTACTTAAGGGTGGAGGTTGGAGCATTTCCAAAGAATAAAATATGCAGAGAATATCGAACCAAAGTTCCTAATACATATACAATTCAGAAAATGCAACACACAGACAAGGGATATAACAAGACCGTTGACCCAATTTCAGAGCTTGACGTTTACCAAATGAATGCAAGGCACTGTGGGTGATGTGCACATTCTGTTAAATTTCTCTCCTTTGGGGTTGTTTGGGTCAGTCTGTTGTCTCATGAGACTGGGTGGGCTAAATTGAGCAACATTTTGCTATAATAAGTCTGCAAGATTAGACCTTAGGCAACAAAAGCCGGAAAGAGAAACTACATTTCCTATAAAATGTGGAACTGTGGGATAACAGTGTTACAACACTATGACTACAAAGGGGAAATTTATATATGAGAAGGAACTGGATTGTATGTTACCTGTATAAATGATCATGAGAAAGAGAAAGTCACGTTTTTTTGTTGTGATCTTTTAAACCAAATTTGAAGTGCATTGCACCAAATAATTGTAGGCCATTATTTTAAAGTAGGTTGTAGCGCAACATGAATTAATAATCACACCAATTTTATTTTGCTTCATTGGATTTATTTAACAATTGTTTTTAGTACTTCCTATATCCCAGGTCCTTTTCTAAGCACTGTTAATGTATTAACACATTTCAGTTAATCCTGGCAACAGCCTGGGAGGTAGGTAAGATTACTATTCCCATTTTACAGATAGGGAAACTGAAGCATGGAGCGATTAAGTAACCAGCCAATAGTAAACAGACTTAATTTGAAGCACCAAAAAACAAAACAAAAACAACAACAACAAAAAAAGTAACCAGCCAACATTCAACTGGGATTCAAACCAGGCATTCTGGCTCCAGAACCGACCTTTTTAATCAGGCTCTCTGCCTTATGCAAACAGATGGTGAGTTAGTCGTTCTCACACTGCTATAAAGAAATACCTGAGACTGGGTAATTTATGAAGAAAGGAGGTTGAATTGGCTCATGGTTCTGCAGGCTTCACAGAAATCATGGTGGCTTCTGCTTCTGGGGAGGCCTCAGGAAGGTTCCAATCGTGGCGGAAGGCAAAGGGGGTGCGAGGTGCCTCACATAGTGGGAGCAGGAGCAAGAGAGAGCTAGGGTGGAGGTGCTGCACTCTTAAAAAACAAATCTCACAAGAACTCATTCACTATCACGAGAACAGCACCAAGGGGATGGTGCTAAACCATTCATGAGAAATCCGCCCCCATGATCCAATCACCTCCCACCAGGCCCCATCTCCAACACTGGCGTCTACAGTTCCACATGGATTTGATGGGGACACACACCCAAATCGTGCCTGAGGGACACATAGTTTATTCTCTTCTGTGACTCTGCATAGCCCATTCTTGCCACTGGGACCCCTTCCCTCCCAATCCTCATGGTTTCCCCGCCTGTCAGCAAACTCCTGCTCCTTTTTCAAGCGTCAACTGGGATTTACCCTCTACTATGAAGTCTTTGACTCACATACAGATTTAGGTACCTGTTTATTGTGTTCTCAGTATGTCTCATTCTTACTATAGAGATATTTGTTGTTTTTTTATCTACCTAGTGTTAAATTAAATAAGCATGAGGCATTGGCCAGAGGCTCTTTCCATATTTTGAGTTTCCATGGAACAAACAGCAACCTAAAGGATGTAAATAAACTGAAACCTAATTTGGGAGTATATTTTTGTAACATAGAGCCTGGTTTCAGCCAATCACAAAGGAGCTTCAGCCAATGATAAGCAGCCAAGTGATGAGGCCATGCCCAATAAGGCAGATGCCTAGCTGTAGCCAATCAAGTGGTTTCTCTACATTGCTTTTGTGTTCAGCCTAGAAAAGCTCACTGCTCACACTGCCCAGTGGAGTTTTCTGAACCTCTTCTGGTTCTGAGTGCTGCCTGATTCGTGAATCATTCTTTGACCAAATAAACTCTGTTAAATTTAATTTGTCTAAAGCGTTTCGTTTAACACTAGCTTCTATCCTCCCTTCTCTGACAACAGTTCTGCAACCCATCCTACGCCCCCACCCCCCACTTTGGGGGTAGCTCATGTGATTTAAGTGTAGCCAGTCAGAGCACTAAGGAGCTACAGTTCAGAGATAATCATGTGACCCAGGTCCATCTAACTAGAGTGAATCCTGGGACTGAGCACCAGTGGCAGGGAAGAAACACACAAGTTTTTATTGCAAGCCTGGAGCCACGAGCAGACTTTGCAAACTGCCTGAGCATGAAGCAAAAATAAAGAGAGTGAAAGGAATGAGAGTGAGACAGAGTCTGCTGGTGACATTTGATCCTCTGAATCATGCCTCGTTTAAATTTAAGATATATTCTTGGACTCTGTGCATTAACAAATTCCCTTTTTGAGCTTAAGCCTGCTTGAGTTTCTATCATTTGCAACCAAAGGAACATTAACCAATACATACATTTCACTATACATCTGTGTCTATATATCTATATGTATTGCATTTTACCAAAGTGTCTCCCTACTAACCATAATTCTTTGAGGGCAGTAGATGCTCAATATTTGTCAAATGAATTTAGCTGAAGGATGTTTTGAAGGAGACTGACCCTAGAGAAGGGACATCTTCATGGAGGCTAATGAACTTAGTGCAAGATGTGGTCATGGGACCCAACCACTTTGAAGAGTGGGATTGAAAGGGAAGGGATAAATACCAAAGAAAGATTTCACAAGGCAGGGATACAGAATGGGGTGGAACAATAGTTACATTAAAGCCTGCATATTTGTGTGTTTTGGTGTCTCTTTAGCAGCCAGCCTAAATTAAAATTTTATTCTACTGGCTGAGTATTGCTTGTCTCTGCTAGTTTTCACAAGTGAAAAAATTAATGAGAGAGAATCAGAGACTCACATATGAGCAAATAAGCATGATATTTACAAGAAAGAGCTTTTATTAAATAATACCCTCAGGTCTTCGTAAGAATAGGGGTAGAAGTTCAGAGACCCACATAACTCAATTTGCAGTAAAGGCTGTTCCTGCGCAACTTACTGGAGCATGAAAGACCAGCAACGGTCCCAAGTGAAACGGAGACTGGAAGATGACATTGTCCTTCCTTTCTCTAACCACCAGCCAAGAGGAAACTTGGAAGGTGTGAGCAGTAGCACCCAACAACCAGCTCCAGGACTCAGTGGAAGAGAGGAATAAGGTCACTCTTCAAATCCTATTACCTCACATAGAAAAGTAGCTAAATCCTAATTAAGCTCAACATCTCCACTCTCAGCTCATCCCTGAGACAGGCCAGGAGAAGAGGCACCATTTGCTTTACTCTAGGATTGTTGCACTTCTGATCTCTGACTTTGTATTTAAAAAATTAATTTAGACAGTTGCTGCCATATTGGATAGTGTAGCCCAATGGTTTCTTTCTCCCTCTCTTCCCTTTCCTGCTCTGCCTTCTACATCTTTACCATCCCTCTTGCAGAAATGCTCTTGTGGAATGCAACTTTTTTTTTTTGAGATGGACTCTCACTCTTGTTATCCAGGCTGGAGTGCAGTGGCACTATCTTGGCTCACTGCAACCTCCGCCTTTCGGGTTCAAGTGATTCTCATGCCTCAGCCTCCCGAGTAGCTGGGATTACAGGGATGCGCTATCATGTCCAGCTAATTTTTGTATTTTCAGTAGAGACAGAGTTTCATCATGTCGGCCAGGCTGGTCTCGACCTCCTGACCTCACATGATCTGCCCACCTCTGCCCCCTAAAGTTCTGGGATTACAGATGTGAGCCACCGAGCTCAGCCAGCTTACTGCTTTTTTTTTTTTAAGAGATGGGGATTTCATTCTGTCACCCAGGCTGGAGTGCAGTGGTTTGATCATAGCTCTCTGAAGCCTTGAACTCCTGGGCTCAAGCAATCCTCCCGCCTCAGCCTCCAGAGTAGCTGGGACCACACGTGCAAGCCACTGCACTCAACTAATTTCTTAGTGTTTTGTAAAGAGGAGGGTCTTGCTCTGTTTTGCTCTTGAACTCTTATGGTCTCAGTATGTTGCCCAGGTTGGTCTTGAACTCCTGGGGTCTTGCTGTATTGCCGATGTTGGTCTCAAATCCCTGGGCTCAAGTGATCCTCCCACCTCAGCCTCCCAAAGTGCTGGGATTACAGGTGTGAACCACTGTGCTGGCTAACTTCCTATGTCTTAAAAATCCTCCCAGTCTGGGCCAGGGCCCTAACCTAGTGGATGCACAATGAACCAGTTGAATGCGGCCTCTTTTAGTCGAAGGGAAAAATTCTTTCTTTTTTGTTCCAATTATTACTTTATTTATGTTACTATGCTTATGTTACATGAAAAAAGACAACTAAGCTGTTCTGCCCATTTCAGAAAAAGTTTCCAATCAACCCCAATTATGTGGCGACAAATAACTAGGAATGGTGACAACTTTGGGTCAAGACCAACAAGGAGGCTCTGGTACTACAGTTCATCTCTAACAAGAACATGGCACACTGGCCAGCACAGCCATGCTAACACTGCACCTTCAGTGCCGGGCACAGATTCAGATCAATTTTCTGAAGTTGGCAAACCAAGTGAAATGACTAGAACTTTTTTTAAGCTTAAAATGAAGCCCAAGTAAGTTTTTCATATTTTCCTTTCAAAATTTACTTAAAACACACTTTTCATGCTAACAGCCCAGATGGTTTTTTTTCTTACATAACCCACCTTGTAGTTGTGGACAGACTCTTCTACCTCAAGATGTAAACATAGGGGAAAAAATGAATGGTATCTGTCTAGTATTCTCTCTGTACACTGCTGTTGGATGGAAAATACAAACAGTTTTTTAAGAAATGTTCCATCTAGCTGGGCGTGGTGGTGGGCACCTGTAATCCCAGCTACTTGGGAGGCTGAGGCAGGAGAATTGCTTGATCCTGAGAGGCAGAGGTTGCAGTGAGCCGAGATCGTGCCACTGTACCCCAGCCTGGATGACAGAGCTAGACTCCATCTCAAAAAAAAAAAAGAAGTTTCCATCTTAGATTCTCACAACCTCTTGTTCTGCAGGTCATGAATCTGACTCTGATGCTAAGATGACAGTGAATGTAGCCTGTTTTGTTTTCCGTAAGGGGGACCTGGGAAAAGATGAATTCATCCCTTTTTCTTCATGAGTTATCAGATGGCACATGCTTCTCAAAGCCCTCACTCTCTTGAACTAGAGCAGTCTCCAGGATCACATGGCCTTCTTTATAACACTGGCTATCTTCAGTGGCAAATTCATAAATCCATCCCAGTTTGCTATTGCAATTTTTGCAGCTCACATCTTGAACCCTATGGCCGCTAGTGAGCATGACCAGATCTTAAAGTTCACTGCACAGCAGGTTAACTACCTTCTTAAAAGGCCAGTCGTGCCTGTGAACTGAGTGGAGATGGGTTCTGAGCAGTTGGTCAGGATCATGTCAGTTTGCACAAGAACACAAATGGGTACCACCAATATGATCAAGGAAAGTTCTGTCCATTTTTATAGCTAACGTTCTAAAATCTCTGAGTGCCGATGAGATCCGTGGCTGCCAGATCTCCTCAGCTGGGATGAAGACCCCAAGATTCTTGACAGTTAATCAAAACCAGAATTCATACTGAAGCAGGAAATTTTCCCTGACCCCTTCGAGGAGGGGGAGTGCAGGTGAGTGGGTGCAGGAGCTGGGGCAAGTGCTTTTGGGTGCCAGCAGGAGCAAAACTCCATGCAGCCCTGCAGCAGGGTCTAGGGGGGTGCCAGTGACCCCTGAAGCCCCAGAGAGACTGTTACAGCACTCTTTTATCATTGCCCTCTGTGGATGGCTTAAGTGTTAACAACTCAGGGGAATGTCAGTGTAACAGCCTTTTGCACCCGCACTCAAGTTCTCATTCAGCATCCAGGAGGAATGAGGTCACACTAACAAATTGGAGATGGTATATGTGGGGGATTTTATTGCCAGTGAAAGTGGCTCTCAGCAGAAAGTGGAGCTGAAAAGGGGATGAAGCAGGAAAGTAATCTTCCCCTGAAGTCCAGAAGTCCTGCTGGACTCCTCTCCGAAGCTAACCTCAAGCTGTCCCTCTGAAGTCAAGCTGCTTCTCCTCTCTGCCGCCTGAGTTCTGGGGTTTCTATAGACACAGGATGGGGGGCTGGGCAGGCCATGTGTGGTCTTGGAAAAGGCAACACTGGAGCAGGAAAACAGGGATGTAAATTTTCCCTTTGGGCTGAGGTATTAGGCTTTTGAGCTTGAGGGTAAGGCCCCCAGCGAGGGCCTTACCCTCTTCTGCCTAGAATTTTTCTGCCTCCTGTCCCTGTCAATACAGAATAAAATGGTAGGCTGCCCTTTCACGTTATTCTTTTTTTCTTGTAAATACAAATCCTTTAACCTGGTTATTTACTTCTTTTTAAAAGGAAACTGTAAGGTCCTCAGAGCAGGGAGTATGTCTATAAAGCCTTCTACAGCTGGGATCCTTGCTTCCTGATCTCACTTGCTCACTGTCTATAGGCCCTTGGGCAAGTTTTTAAATTTCTTGGTGTCTCTATAGAACACAGATAATAGTATTTAGCCAGAGATAAACACATAGGACAGAGCTCAGCACAGAGTAGGTGTTAAGCCATGTTCACAATTGTTATATCCTTTGCTTAGCACAATACCTTGCACAGGGCAGGCACGAAACAGATGTTTCTTAAATAAATGAATGAATGATGAATGAATGAATGACTGGGTTAAGCATGTTGCCACCAGGTGGCAGAAGAGCCTCACTTATAAAGGCAGAGCCCAACCACTGAACTCTTTTAAGTCCAGATACACACTGTAAAAAAACAAGCAAGCACTGACCCTCATTTAGGCCTTGAAGCGAAGTTCCTCTTCCCTCTTGCCCTTCCTTTCTCTTCCATCTCTGCTCACTCTCTGCTGTAATGAACCATTTCTTTCTTTCCCATTTAATACATATTAGTCAGTTTGGGCTGCCACAACAAAATACCACAACAAAATGCCAACAAAAGACTCAGTAGTTTAAACAACAGATATTTAATGTGTCACAGTTCTGGAGGTTGCAAGTCCGTGATCAAAGCGCCATCCAGGCTGGTTTCTGGTGAGGCTTCTCTTCCTGGCTTGTAGATGTCCACCTTCCCACTGTTATTCTCACAGGGCCTTCTCTGTGCCACACGGAGAGAGGGAGAAAGAGAGGGAGTGGGAGAGGGAGAGATGTTAGATTCACACAACGAAGCCCTAACCGCCAGTTTGACTGTATTTGCAAATAGGGTTTTTAGGGAGGGAGAGAGAGAGGGAGATCTGGTGTGTTTTCTTACAAGGACACTACTCCTATGGGATTAGCCACACCCAAGTTACCTCATTCAACCTTAATGACCTCCCTAAAGACCCTGTCTCCTTATACAGTCAAACCAGGAGTTAGGCCTTCATTTTGTGAATCTGGAGGGGACATCTTTCAGTTTATAGCACGCACCTTTTATTTTTCAATCCCTAATTCTCGCACTTCCTACCAATGTGGTTTTTCTTTCTTACTCTCTATTATTCCCCTCCCCCGCCACCACCCCATCTGCCGTCCCTCAATCTTTGTATGGCTTTTCTAGGGCTAGCTGTAAACTGAACAACTCCAGGGGGCACCATTCATACCATAGTCAGCATAGGTTTGTATCTGTGTTATGGCAATGTTGAGGCTGATGGTAGCAACATGTCTTGAGGAAGGGGAGTCTTTCATTCACTCAAAGGTGCTGCCCCTTCATTTTCCTCTGTTGTTTTCCTGTCCTCCTCATCATCATTCTCTTTCTTCAGCTTCTCTCTTTCCTTACTCTCCTCTTCAGGCTACACCTGTTCCATGTCCATAAATAGATGATTTAATTCATTACGCCACACAGTCATCCAGTACTTTTTGGGCCAGGCCCTCTGTGGGTGCCAGATGGCTCCCCCTATTCTTGTACCTTTAAAGGAATCAGTCTATTTACACCCTAGAGGTCGATACTCAATGGAATGTGCCTCTAACATCCTTGGATCATTCATGGTCTTCATTTACCTTGTAACAGACATTAAGACTCAAGCATGGAGGAGAAGAGAAGAGAACGTAATCCAGTAACATAAACGAATGTCGATTGAACCCTTGGGTGCTACACGCAGTTTTCATCCCTCTCTATGCATGATATTTAATCATCAAAACTGCCTTGGCATTTTGTAGATGAGAAAACTAAGCTGCAGAGAATGTGGCAGACGCCTCCTTGTTTCCTAACTTCCATTTTCTTTTCCTTTATTTAAGTAACAGGAGCTCATGAATTTTGGCTGGGCCCATGACTGCCCAAGGAGGGTCTACATTTCTCAGCCTCCCTTGCATTTTGATGTGGTCATGTGACTACAGTCTAGACACCTGCGTGTGAGTGGAAATGATGTCTGCAATTTCCGAGTTCCATCCTTAAAAGGAAGCTGCTTGCCTCTATGTCCTCTTTTATCTTGTTCCCAGGCAGGACTGGGGTAGGGGTGTAGTGAGCCGGCTTTGACCAGGCAGGTGAGGACAGGAAGCTGGGGAAGGACAGAGCAACCACTCGAAGGAAGCTTCGCACTCACTCCCCACCCACTCACTACTCACCCAGAGCAACTTTCCATCCTGCAACCAATCATACTAAGTGTCCTAGAGAGGGGTACCCTTTTTTAAGAAAAAAAACCTTTGATACCATGGTTTTACTGTACTTTTTCTATGTTTGTATATGTTTAGATACACAAATACCATTGTGTTTCAATTACCTACAGTATTCAGTACAGTAACATGCTGTACAGGCTTGTAGCCCAGAGCAATAGGCTATAGCGTATAGCCTAGGTGTGTAGTAGGCTCTACTGTCCATGTTTGTGTAAGTACTGTACACTCTATGATGTTTGCACAATGGTCAAATTGGCAAGTGACACATATTTCAGAACATATCCCTGTTGTTAAGTGATACGTGATTGTATTTCTATTTGGGGGAACAGAGCATTGGGAAAGAACACAGAAGGACCCCTTGCCTTGAAGGAAGGATGGCAGATGGAATAATGTCCACCCTGGCCTCCCAAAGATGTCCAAGTCCTTATTCCTGAGACGATGAGTATGTTACTTTATTGGCAAATGGGACTTTGAAGATGTGTTTAAAGTAAGGAAGTCGAGATGGGGAAATTGTTCTGGATGATCTGGGTGGACCCCACCAAATCTCAGGGGAGTCTTTAAGGGAAAGATGAAGGTAGGAAAGCGAGAGCCAGATAAGACAGTGTGATGAGGGAAGCAAAGGAGAGAGAGAAGAGGCTACACTATGGGCCTTAAAGAGGAAGGTGCAAGCCATTGTGAGCCAAAGACTGCAGCTTCTAGAAGCTGGAAAAGGCAAGGAAATAGATTGTCCCCTGGAACCTCCCTAGGAATGAATCCTGGCTGACATCTTGATTTTAGCTAATTTAAACTCATTTTGGACTTCTAACCTCCAGGCCTATAAAATACTAGTTTTTTTTTTTTTTTTTTTTTTTTTTTTTTTTTTTTTAAAGCCATCAAATGTGTAGCAATTTGTTAGAGAAGCAATAGGAAATAATACAGAGAGTGACAGGGTCCCTGTGGGGAACAAGTGGCGCACATATAGGACATAACTGACAAAAGTTAAATGAGACACTGTGTTTTACAGAGGCCCAGGCAGGGTTAAAGCACACATACAGGATGAAAAACCACCAAGGCATTAGCAGCAGCAGTGAGCCAGCACCTCCCTGAGGCTTGAAGAGCAAAAGGAAAGGAATAGTGTTACTGGAGACCAGTGAGAGGCCAGAGGCCACCCAACGGAAGTAGTGACCACAAAGGTGGGACTGTGGGTTGAGCAGATCGCCCAAAGGTGTCTGTTATGCACAGTAAGTTCCAATGGGGAAAAATAATTTATAAAGGGCCGGGCACAATGGCTTGCACCTGTAATCCCAGCACTTTGGGAGGTCATGGTGGGCAGATTGCTTGAGCCCAGGAGTTAAAGACCAGCCTGGGCAACTTGGCGAAACACCATCTCTACTAAAAATTTAAAAAATTAATCAGGTGTGGTAGCTGGCACCTGTAGTCCCAGCTACTTGGGAGGCTGAGGTAGGAGGATCACTTGAACCTGGGAGGTTGAGGCTGCAGTGAGCTGTATTCATGCCACTGTACTCCAGCCTGGGTGACATAGCGAGACCCTGTCTCAAAAAGAAAAAAATTATAAAGGACTTTTTCCTCTAAGAAAATATTCACAATGACTTCCTTACTGAATTTCTGAGGTCAAACCAGAAAACATTAGCAGCTGACTTAATTCAAGAAGAAGGAACTTGAATATACCTACTTGTTGGTGTGTCTTCGATTCTTGTTCTAGATTTTACTTTGTTTTGAATATGTAAAAATGCTTTTAGCGATTATGACTGATGCTTCTTATTTCAACAGATATTTTATTTCTCTTTTTTTTTTTTGAAACAGAGTCTAGCTGTGTCGCCAGGCTGGAGTGCAGTGGCGCGATCTTGGTTCACTGCAACCTCCGCCTCCCAGGTTCAAGCAATTCTCCTGACTCAGCCTCCCGAGTAGCTGGGACTACAGGCGCACACCACCATGTCTAGCTAATTTTTGTATTTTTTAGTAGAGACGGGGTTTCACCATGGTCTCGATCTCTTGACCTCATGATCCACCCGCCTCAGCCTCCCAAAGTGCAGGGATTACAGGTGTGAGCCACTGCACCCAGCCTCAACAGATACTTTAAAGGGAAAAATGTATAATTGGATCACAGGATATAAAAAGAAATGCAATTATCTATATGTGCAAAAGCCTAGCTAATTGATAAAAGCTACAAGGTGAGTCCTGCCATTCACGTTGGGTCAGTGACCCACTTTTTCAGGCAAAGTAGCAACAGGAGAATATCAAGTTTCTCTAGTTTTAATACAGTAGTGGTTAACCATATACAGGATCGTTTGGGAGAATGCGCAAGGGGAATTGGGTATTTTGCTCTCTTTATAGTTTTCTTCTTGATAAATAAGCTTCTAGTTTCAAGCCAAATCTCATCATGCAATTTCCTGCCAGTCTTACTTCTCTACAGAGGTTACCTTTGCTATTCCCATCTCTGCCCTCAGGCATTTAACAAACACTGTGCCTTTTCATTTTCCCAGATTTAAGTGAAACATTTTGCAGAAATGAGGCATGTGATAACAGCCCCTAGAGCCCTACCCGACAGCATGACATTAAATTGGGCCTCTGTTTTCTCTCATACTTTTCAATTGCCCCCTAGTTTATATCAAATACATCTACATTAAGAGAGCCCGAGGTTATCTAAGTGAAAAGAGCTCAATTATCTAAAGAAAAAAAGTCAGAATAAAATAATTCTAAGCAAATTGGAAGAATAGCCAATGTTGTCACCAATAATTTGTTTGAGTTTGTTTAATTATTGTTTGTTATACTCTGTTTCCACTTCTTTAGCCAAAGTAAGTTCTAAGCAAATTCAAATCTATTTTTATAGATGAAGTCTATGAATTTAACATAACTTAAAAAAATTTAAACTTGGCCGGGTACTGTAATCCTGGTACTTTGGGAGGCCGAGGCGGGCAGATCGCCTGAGGTCAGGAGCTCGAGACCATCCTGGCCAACATGGTGAAACCCCATCTCTACTAAAAATACAAAAATTAGCCGGGTCTGGTGGTGAGTGCCTGTAATCCCAGCTACTCAGGACGCTGAGGCAAGACAATCACTTGAACCCAGGAGGCAGAGGTTGCAGTGAGCCGAGATCACATCTTTGCACTCCAACTTGGGTGACAAAAGCAAAACTCTGTCTCAAAAAAAAAAAAAAAAAATTACAACCCAAATAAATTCATTTGGCTCTTACCCATATTTCCCATGATTTAGATATGAATTGGTTTAAAGTTTATTTTTCTAGTCAGTGGGGGAAAGTAATGTAAATAATCTATTTAAGAAGTCAAATGGCTTTTAAGCACTTAAAAACCTTTGATATTAGCAATTTACTCATAATCATTTTTTTAATTACAAATTTTTTTCTTTTTAAAAAGTATTTCTTTCTTTTTCTTCTTCTTTTGGTTAAGCCTCAGCAGCTAAATTTTTTATTTTACTTTTTAGAGACAGGGCCTCCCTTTGTCACCCAGGCTGGAGTGCAGTGATGTGATCATCTCTCAGTAGAACCTCAAACTCCTGGGCTCAAGCCATCCTCCCGCCTCAGCCTCCTGAGTAGCTGGGACTACAGGTATGCCTCACCACACCCAGCTACTTTTTGTATTTTTTGTAGAGACAGGGTCTTGCCATATTGCCCAGGCTGGCCTCGAACTCCTGGGCTCAAGCAGTTTTCCTGCCTCAGCCTCCCAAAGTGTTGAGATTACAGGTGACAGCCGCAGCACCCAGACTACTAGGTATGCTATTAATTACATATATATTGAATAAATAAATGACTTAAAGATCATCTGACAGAACCTTCATTGGATGACATTATTTTTTCTTTTCCTTTTTTTTTATTTTTTTTTTAAATAAGACAGAGTCTCACAGTGTTACCCATGCTGGTCTTGAATTCCTGGGCTAAAGTGATCCTCCCACCTCAGTTTCTCAAAGTGCTGAGATTACAAGAGTGAGCCACCACATCCAGTCTTCACTGAATAACATGTTATTTGACATTTGTTCTATCATTGCACATCGATGACTGTTGGTTGCCTGCCCAGCAGCCATTGCTCCCATCACTCCTGTTAGAATAACCCTGATTTTGTGTTTGTTATTTTATTTTATAGACAGAGTCTCACTCTGTCACCAAGGCGCAATGCAGTGGAGTGATCATAGCTCACTGCAGCTTGGAATGCCTGAGCTCAAGTGATCCTCCCACTTCAGCCTCCTGAGTAGCTGGTACTAGAGGTGCACACCACCATACCAGGCTAATTATTTTATTTTTTTGCAGAGATGAAATCTCACTTCATTTCCCAGGCTTGTCTCGAGCTCCTGGACTCAAGTGATCCTCCCGCTTCAGCCCCTCAAGCACTGGGATTACAGGTATGAGCCACCACACCCAGCAGCATCTATCTTTTAAAAACTTGACTCAGGGAAAGGGGCATCCTACTCCTGCTCCACAGCAAAATCCTGGTTGCATAAGGTAGTGATTTTCAACTGAAGGTGATTTGGCAATATTTGGAGACAGTTTTTGTTGTCACAGCGGGAGGGGGATTGTGCTACTGGCATCTAGTGGGTAGAGGGCAGGAGTGCTGCTAAACATTCTGCAATGCACAGGACAGCCCTCACAACAAAGAGAGGCATCCAGTTCAAAATGTCAGTGGTGCTGAGGTTGAGAACCCTGATCTAAAACTATCATGGTGGTCTCATTCCCTAGCTGTTAGTGGTTTACATCTCATCATGTTAAGTAATTCTGATCAATGAGACATGAGCAGAAACTGACAAGGGGAGAATGGCGGAGAATGTTCATTTCTTCCCACATTCACTTTACCTTTCTTTTCTAAAGAAGTTACAATCAGTGTTGGCTAAGCACATGCCCAATTACAGATTATAATTCCCAGCCTCTATCGCTGCAAGGTGTGGCCAAGTTTTGGCTAATGGGATGTGAGAAAAATGATGAGTCTAATTTCTAGACCATGTTTTTAAGAAGAATGCTTATTCTTTACTCTCTCTCTTAACCCTTTCTGCAAACTGGGAGGTGGTACTGCTAAGAGAACTTCAAGCAAGCGCATGACCCCAGGGAATGGCAGAGCAAGACAGAAAGACTTACGTACACTGAGACTGATACACAAAAACAAAATAAATTGCTTTCTTCTTTGAATCATCAAATTTTTTAGTTTTTGTTTTTATTTTTTATTTAGCAGTTTAAGCTGTATGTATGTGAGGCACTCCTGGGGATGGTTTTCCTCTGTGATCACACACACACACACACACACACACACAGAGGGACTATTCATCTAAAGGATGTAAATGTTGTAGGATTTCTGTGAGATGGCTGGAACCATGGCTGCTATCTTGTGACCCTGAGGGGAGGTGGTTGGTGGTTCAAAACTGCCCTACTAAGTGAGAATGGCGTGGAAAGGCCATTCTTTGGCCTTTCCAAACAGCCCAAATCTTTCTTAACCTTGTTGAGTCATTGAATTGACACATTTTGCATCTGTCCTCTCTCAGGACTTCTTGTTAAGCAAGATGGTAAATTTTTCATATCGTTTAAAGATTTGACCTTTAAATTTTCAGTAATAGTCCTTACAGTGATGGCTTTCGGACAGAAAATTAAAATTAAAAAAATAGTCCTATCCTAACTGATTCTCTCAATGTACTCAAGTGTATAGAACTTATGTGTCTAACCTCTCATGGAATTAGAGAAAAAAAATTACATGTCATTTTAAGTATGTTCAGTTCTTTTATTAACTCATGTCGCTTCTCCCCCTACTCCCTACCCTGCAACCAAGATAATTTGCATCTGAGAGGTTTTACTCTATTTCCATTGTAATGCAATTACATTAGAGTGATGTTTAGAAACTACTCTATCTGAGGTGGGTATACACTACCACCCCTTTGCAAAACCGAGGGCTTATTGCAGCAGCTGCTCACCCTTGTAATGCTTCCTGCTTGGAGAATCGAAGGACTATGTGGAGCAGGTGGAATAAAGTTGAATCGAAGGCTCAACTTCCAAGAAGTCAGGAGTAGGATGCAAGGTTCGGGCTGGGCTCTGCAGCAGTCGGCGAGGGGGAGTGTCGAGGAAATGCCTTTTGCATGTCACTGGTGCCCCCTTGCTGTTCTGTGCTGCACAGCCACATGAGGTCATCCCAGATTAGAGGGTGCCCATGTCCAAGATCTTAAACCAATTACTTCATCTCCATTGCTTCCTCTAAAGCCTTACTCTTAGTTCTACACAGTAACACTGCCTGGAAACTCCCCAAGGCCACCAAGCTCATACTAACAGGTTTGTGATGTGGGCAAACTCCTTAGATGATCTCAACATGGAAGCAGAGGCTGTTCCCTGGAGGCGATCTCAAATCCCCTTTGTTCCTCTCGTGGCAGATGAGGGCCTTTGCTCTCTCCCTAAGGGTTCCGCCTGTCACCATCTGTGCACCCACTGTGGAAGGGCCAGCGGTAAGGTGCATTTCTATTTACTTCCTGCCAGCAGATGGCTCCTCCTTTTGGTCTCATCTTGAATTGTTTGCCAGATCAGCCAATTAGTCTCCTCACCCTTCCTGAAGCCTTCCAGGGAAGCAATTTCATCACCAGCAGCCTATCATCATCCCACTTCTTCTAAGTGCTGTGATTCTAAATGCCCACCATGGAACAGAAGCTCTTTCGCACATGGCTCTTTAACCCTTCCTTGAAAGACCTCAATTCAACATTCTCTCTCTCTCTCTCAAACACACACTCACACTCACACAGTACCTACAACCTGATCCAAGATAGGAAACAAAATAATGGTATGCAGCATTGAAGAATAAATTTAAAAGTAAGACATAATTTCAGATGGAATGCAGAAGGAAAAACACAGTAACTATATTTTCTGATCCCCACTGAGGACACAATAAAAACTTTTATTTTAAAGCCAGGCATGGTGGCTCACGCCTGTAATCCCAGCATTTTGGGAGGCCAAGGTGGGTGGATCACGAGGTCAGGAGATCAAGACAATCCTGGCCAACATGGCAAAACCCTGTCTCTACTAAAAATGCAAAAATTAGCTGGGCATGGTGGCATGTGCCTATAATCCCAGCTACCTGGCAGGCTGAGGCAGGAGAATCACTTGAACCCAGGAGTCGGAGTTTGCATGAGCCACTCTGTCACTCCAGCCTGGGTGACAGAGTGAGACTCCATCTCAAAAAAATTTTTTTTAATTAAATGAAAAAGTTTTTTTTTTTTTTTTTTTTTTGTTTTGTTTTGAGATGGAGTCTCACTCTGTCACCCAGGCTGGAGTGTAGTGGCGAAATCTCAGCTCACTGCAACCTCTGACTTCCAAGTTCAAGTGATTCTCCTGCCTTAGCCTCCCCAGTAACTGGGATTACAGGCACTCAGTACCACATCTGGCTAATTTTTGTATTTTTAGTAGAGTCAGGTTTTCACTATGTTGGCCAGGCTGGTCTGGAACTTCTGACCTCAGGTGATCCACCCACCTCAGCCTCCCAAAGTACTGGGATTACAGGCATCAGCCACCATATCCTGCCAAAACTTTTTTTTTTTACTTTGTGGGTTTGTTCTAATGAAAGAAATCTTTTAAGGGTAGAACATCAAATTACACTGAGTTACATTTGACGAAGTATCTTCATTGGAAAAGAGTATATATAATGATACAGGCAGGATTCTCCATCCCCGCAACACAGGATGAATGATGACCTTCCAGGCTAGGCCAAGGAGATCCTCCCAGGGCTATTTGTAGAAACATCAAGACCCTTGTGCAGTTGTTTTAGGGTTTCTCACCTTCAGACATTCCTGCCTGCTGCCTAAAGAAGACATGTTATTCAGGGCATCCCATTTGAATACTGTATCTTCTCTGATGCTTGAGCAAAGTGTCTGTAAAGCTGGACACAGGACACAGGTGCTTCCATCCATGGAGCAAGAGAGCAATGACGAGATGATGGGGGTTAAAGATAGTTGTGAGGGTCAGGCGCGGTGGTTCATGCCTGTAATCCCAGCACTTTGGGAGGCCGAGGCGGGTGGATCACGAGGTCAAGAGATCGAGACCATCCTGGTCAACATGGTGAAACCCTGTCTCTACTAAAAATACAAAAAATTAGCTGGACATGGTGGCGCGTGCCTGTAATCCCAGCTACTCAGGAGGCTGAGGCAGGAGAATTGCCTGAACCCAGGAGGTGGAGGTTTCGGTGAGCTGAGATCGTGCTATTGCACTCCAGCCTGGGCAACAAGAGCGAAACTCCGTCTCCAAAAAAAAAAAAAAAAGATAGTTGTGGGGCAGACACAGCATCTGTGCAGAGGGGTAGAGGTATTTGTGTTTTTCCACTGTTCTGCCTTTTTTTTTTTTTTTAATAGAGTCTCACTCTGTCGCCGCCAGGCTGGTGTGCAGTGGTGCAATCTCAGCTCCCTGCAACCTCTGCCTCCTGGGTTCAAGTGATTCTCTTGCCTCAGCCTCCTGAATAACTGGGACTGCAGGCACGTGCCACCATGCCCAGCTAATTTTTGTATTTTTAGTAGATACGGGGTTTCACCATGTTGGCCAGGATGGTCTTAATCTCTTTACCTCATGATCTGCCCGCCTTGGCCTCCCAAAGTGCTGGGATTACAGGCGTGAGCCACCGCACCCGGCCCACTTTTCTGCTCTTGTTACCACAACTTCCTTGTGTCCTGTGATTATTGCACATGAGCTAGGGTGGCAGGGGAGTTTCAGTTCCTCTTGGCGGTTGAGATGGCAGGTGAGGAGGCGTGGACACAGGATGAACCCCACTTTTGGGCAACCCCTACTCTGAGGCAAGGCTGGGAAAAGCTCACTTTCCCACAGATAATCACTAGGCTGTTGTCCTTCAATATCAGTGAATATAAGCAAAGCCCCCAAAACAGTCCCTGCCACATAAAATGCAATCAATCGCTCAGGGTGAACTGTAACCACTAGTGTCTTCTGGAGCAGTGCCCTGTGCCAGCATGCACTCCACAAGCGTTTTCAATGAAGGACTCTACAACTCTGTGCCCCCTGGCAGCTCTGACTGTCCTGGCAGATCTTCCTCTTCGTTTGTTCTTTTCTTGCAATCTTTGCAATAAAGGGGGCACAACAGTTACTCCTGAATCTTGAACAAAGGGGATTTTACCCCTTGCAACTCTGTTCCAAGCTGGGAAGCTTCTGGCTTTGTGGTGAGCTAGGGACTGCTGTCAACAGCAAGAGATTTAAGGAAGCTGGAACCAGCTGGAGAAGAAAGAAACTGCTGCAAGCAAGTCACTGCAGGAAGTACCAGTGGTCTCCAAAAATGCAGTTGCACCAGATTTTCTATACAATAAGGAGGACTAGTCTCTCCAGAGGAGTCAAGTGTTCCTCTGAAAAGGAACTCACGCCTGTAAATCAGGAAGCCTCAGGCTCTCACTGGCCAAGGGGCAATGGGACACCTCCCCACGGTGATTCATCGGCTCCCTCTGAACCCAGAAGCTCAAGTGCATCCCATTGTGCACCTTTTTGGAGTCTCTTCTTTTACTCCGGTTTCCCAGAATGTGCTCTGTGAGCAGGTTCCACCCTTCATGAGACCCTTTCTGCCCTGTGCCTCCCTTCCCCATTGTCTGCATAGTTTGGCAGCTTCTGCCACTTTCCCTGGTAAGCCCTGCCTTAAAGTGAACCCTCTTCTGTCAACCAACAGGGACTCATTTCATGTACTCACCTGTCTTTCTGGAGCCTTTTAATTCACAGCCTTCAATCCTATAAACCAGCAGGAGATCTGCAATTAGGTTTGGAAACCAGTCCTGGCCACTGACTCAACCCAAGAGTTGATCTTCCATTTCTCTCATTCCCCTCACTTCAGTCTCACAGGGGGAGGCTTGAGGGGGACTCTTTAAAGATAGAAATTTGAAATTAAATTTGCTTAATTAAAAATGGGAAAACTTAAAATTAAATTTAAATTGCTGGTGTCTAACTGCTTCATGGGTACCGGGTTTTCTCTGGGAGTGAAGGAAACACTTTGTAACCGAGTAGAGGTGGAAGTTGCACAATATTGTGAATGTACTACATGCCAATGAATTCTACACTTTAAAATGGTTAATTTGGCCAGGCATGGTGGCTCACGCCTTTAATCCTAAAACGTTGAGAGGCCAAGGCAGGCGGATTGTTTGAGGTCAGGAGTTCAAGATCAGACTGGCCAACATGGTAAAACCCCGTCTCTATTAAAAATACAAAAATTAGCCTGATGTGGTGGCACATGCCTGCAATTCCAGCCACTTGAGAGGCTGAGGCAGGAGAATCACTTGAACCCAGGAGGCAAGGGTTGCAGTGAGCCGAGATCGCACCACACTCCAGCCTGGGCGACAGAGTGAGTGAGACTCTGTCTCAAAAAAAAAAAAAAGGTTAATTTTATGTTATGTGAATTTCACCTCAGTTAAAACAATGAAATCACTTTCCCCACCAAATATTGACCCGGATGCTCAGGCAAACAGGTTCAGGGAAATACTCTGAATGGTGGAATGAGGAAATACCAAGGAGGAGCTGATGGTGTTTGGGCTCCTCACAGCCCCAGTGCAGAGGCTAAGAGGGCAGCAAGGAAGGGAGAGGGAGAATGGGCCGAGCTGCCCACCCGGCAACAGGTTCTGAACAGGGGAGAAAGTGTATGGAATGGGCTTCACCAGCTTGCCATTGAGAATAGAACTACCTGACCTTTACCTACTACAGAATAACAACATTCCTTTTTTTGCGGAGTCTCTTTGGTTGGGTTGATGACAACTGGCCATTCAGGTTCCCTGCATTAGGACGTTCATCCCATAAGCAAACAATGCTTTGATTCTGACAGCCAGCCCCCAGAAGAGTTCAAAGACTAGTGAATAAGACGTCAGCATTCAAAGTGGGTCTCCTTTTGCCTCTGCCTTCAGTAGAAACTTCTGGAGGCAAGCCGGGCATGGTGGCTCACGCATGTAATCCCAGCACTTCGGGAGACCAAGGCGGTCATATCACGAGGTCAAGAGATCAAGACCATCCTGGCTAACATGGTGAAACCCCATCTCTACTAAAAATACAAAAAAAAAAAAAAAAAAATTAGCTGGGCGTGGTGGTGCATGTCTGTAGTCCCAGCTACTCAAGAGGCTGAGGCAGGAGAATTGCTTGAACCCATGGGCAGAGGTTGCAGTAAGCCGACTGCACTCCAGTCTGGCAACAGAGCGAGACTCGAAAGAAAGAAAGAGAGAAAGAAAGAAACCTCTGGAGGCATTCTGTACCTGGGGAGGGTTAGTCAGAGAAAATAGATGATGCTTTGTTCTTTTTGTTTTGTTTTGTTTTGTTTTGTTTTGTTTTGTTTTTGAGATGGAGTCTCCCTCTTGCCCAGGCTGGAGTACAGTGGCGCAATTCAGCTCACTGCAACCGCTGCCTTCCAGGTTCAAGTGATTCCTGGCCTCAGCCTCCTGAGTAGCTGGGATTACAGGCACCTGTCACCACGCCCGGCTAATTTTTTTTTTTTTTTTGTATTGTAGTAAAGACAGGGTTTCACTATATTGACCAGGCTGGTCTTGATCTCCTGACCTCAGGCGATGTGCCCACCTCGGTCTCCCAAAGTGCTGGGCTTACAGACGTGAGCCACTGCACCCAGCCATCGCTTTATTAAATGTAAGTTCTAGATAAAGAACAAGTACCTTTAAAAATTAATTTTAATTGACCAGTAAAATTGTATATATTTATGGTGTATAACATGATGTTTTGAAATATGTACACATTGTGGAATGGCTAAATTGAGATTGCATATACATTACTCACATACTTATTTTTTGTGGTAAGAACACTGAAAATCTACTCTTAGTGATTTTTAAGTATCTAATACATTGTTATCTACAGTCATCATTTGTACAATAGACCTCAGGTTTTTTTTTTTTTTTTTTAGACGGTATCACTCTGTTGCCCAGGCTAGAATGCGGTGGCGCGATCTCGGCTCACTGCAACCTCCACCTCCTTTGATTCAAGCGATTCTCCTGCCTCAGCCTCCTGAGTAGCTGGGACTATAGGGGTGTGCCACCATGCCTGGCTAATTTTTTGTATTTTTAGTAGAGAAGGATTTTCACTGTGTTAACCAGGATGGTCTTGATCTCCTGACCTCATGATCCACCTGCCTTGGCCTCCAAAAGTGCTGGGATTACAGGCGTGAGCCACCATGACTGGCCTGAGTTAGGCTTTTTTTAGATTTCACATGGAAGTGAGCTTGGTCTTGGTCTTGCTGTGCCTGGCTTATTTTACTTAGCACAATGTCCTCCAGGTTCATTCATGTTGTCACAAGTGACATAATTTTCCTCTTTTTAAGGCTGCATAGTATTCCATTATATATATATGTTTTCCTTATCCATACATCCATGATGGACACTTACTTTAATTCCATATCTTGGCTACAGTGAATAATGCTGCAGTGAACATGAGACACAGATATCTCTTTGACATGCGGATTTCATTTCCTTTTGATATACAATCCGTAGTGGGATTGCTGCCATCGCACCTGTCTTCATCCATTTGTGCTGCTACAACAAAATGCCTGACACTGGGTAATTTATTAAGAACAGAAATGTATTTTCTCACAGTTCAGGAGGCTGGGAAGTCCAAGATCAAGGCTCCAGCATTTGGTATCTGATGAGGACTGCTCTCTGCTTCCATGATCACTCCTTGTTGCTGTGTCCTTGTGGCAGAAGGAAGATGAGAGTAAAGCCACTCCCTCAAGCCTGTTTATAAGTGCCCTAATCTCATCCATGAGGGCGGAGTCCTCATGACTTAGTCACTTCCCAAATAGTCCCACCTCTTGATAGCACCACTATGGGGATTCAGTTTCAACGTGGGCCAAGCTCGGTGGCTCATGCCTGTAATCCCAGAACTTTAGGAGGTGGATCACCTGAGGCTGGGAGCTGGAGACCAGCCTGACCAACGTGGAGAAACTCATTTCCTACCAAAAATACACAGTTAGCTGGGCGTGGTGGTACATGCCTATAATCCCAGCTACTGGGGAGGCTGAGGCTGGAAAATCGCTTGAACCCTGGTGGAGGAGATTGCAGTGAGCTGAGATCTAGCCATTGCACTCCAGCCTGGGCAAGAAGAGTGAAACTCCATCAAAAAAAAAAGTTTCAACATGAATTTTGGAGGCGGCACACTCAAGCCATAGCAATATGCCAGTTCCATTTTTAATTTTTTGAGACACCTCCATACTCTTTTCCATAATGGCTATACTAATTTACATTCTCGCTAACATCATACAAGGAAGAGCAAATGCTTTGTAAGCATAAGTATAGCCTCCCATTCAGTATTTCAGACATAGTTATCTTTAAAAAGAAAAAAAAAAGTGTTTCTCCTTTATTTGAAACTCAAACTTAATGGAACACCCTGGATTTTGATTAGCCAAATCTGGCATCTCTGAAATTTCAGAAATTTCTACTGATGGAGTTTCATACTTTGTGGGTTCAGAGAACACTCGGTCTCCTCCAGGACATGTCCTGCCCCAATAGCCTTTCCCTCTGTGGAATATTCAGTCTCCCGAATGATTGTGCAGCTTCAAATACCACAAGCCTCAAATTTGTAACAAATGGCCTCAGGCCTGGTTTTATTTGCTGATACCCTGCTGGTGGCAGTGGTAGCCCCTGCAATTCACACCAGGTGGGAAACAGGCTGCAACGTCCAACCTTCCTAAAGGAAACAGGCTGTGATCCCGAGGAGTGTGAAAGGCACTGAGCTCCACCCACTCCTCAGCAACCCAGTGCCTTAGGAAAAGCTCTGTGCTGGCAGGACCCTGTTCTGGGAGAAACTTCCCAGAGGTGCTCAGAAGTTGGACCTTCTGGAGTTTGACATTTCCTCCCACCTTGGTTCTCCTGAGTTTTCTCAGGTCAACGAGGCCTATGTGAGGAAGGAATCAGCCCACAGCGGGAGGTCTTTTATAAACAGGAACTCAGCAAGGCCAGATTATGGCTCCAAACTGGACTTTGAAATTATAATTATTATTAGAGACAGGGTCTTGTTCTGTCACCCAGGCTGGAGTGAAGTGGTGCCATCATGGCTCACTGCAGTCTCAACTTCTTGGGCTCAAGCGATCCTCTTACCTCAGCCTCCTGAGTAGCTGGTACTACAGACACATCCCACCACACCTGGCTGATTTTTAAATTATTTCTGGAGAGATAGGGTCTTGCTATGTTGCTTAGATGGATCTTGAATTCTTGGGCTCAAGTGATCCTCCTGCCTCAGCCTCCCAAAGCATTGGCATTACAGGAGTGAGCCACTGTGCCTGGCCTGGACAACTATTATTAATGCCCACTTGCCTCTGTTAAGACCTAAACTCACAGCCAGGTGCAGCGGCTCACGCCTGTAATCCCAGCACTTTGGGAGGCCGAGGTGGGTGGATCACCTGAGGTCAGGAGTTCGAGACCAGCCTGAGTAACGTGGTGAAACCCTGTCTCCACTAAATACAAAAAAATTAGCAAGGCATGATGGGACATGCCTGTAATCTGAGCTACTTGGGAGGCTGAGATAGGAGAATTCCTTGTACCTGGGAGGTGGAGGTTGCAGTGAGATCGCACCATTGCACTCCAGCCTGGGCAACAAGAGCAAAACTCGGTCTCAAAAAAAAAAAAAAAAAAGACCTAAACTCAAATACTGGACAAAGGAAAGAAAAGAATGCTTTGTTGACTTCTCACCCTGGGAAATGATTGGCAAGAATGGTAATAAACAGCCCCTTTCCACTCCTCAAGCCCACGAGTCCATTCCTTTGCTTCATTTGCTTAAAGATATAAAGACGTGAAAAAATGAATAAATAAATAAAGGCTTGATCCTCCTGGTGAGAACCACATCCACACCCATCCTACCCTGCAAAGTTCAAACAACTGTGCTATAGGCTGGGGTGGCAGGCTTGTTCTGCATGTCTCCCTTGGTGGAGGCAGTCTGCCAGAACCCCCAGAAACACACAATACTTTGGCTCTTGCTCAAAACGCCAACATTCATTGCCGACAATATCCCCACCTACCACCCATCCCTAGCCACCCTTCCTGGAAAATGTGATGGAGGAGGGAAAGTCGGCCAACCCCAACACCACCTGGCCCTCAGCAGCAGACCTGGACACGGGCCCGGAAGCAGCCCTGGCCAGTCCATGGACAGCTCCACGGGGGAGTGCATGGAGCAGCATATCCTTCTCACAGCTTCAGCTTCCTGTGAGGCTGCGGAGTCACCTCTGTTGGCTTGGGTCTCTCTGACCTCGGATGACATGGGAAACGGAGGCCAGTGGTTGAAATTGGGAGGCTGAGCTGTGATGTGCCACTATCCGGCACAGGGTGGGACACGTTGTCCGTGAAGAGGGAGGCTAACTTCCCACCCCACCCAGTCACAGCGCAGCCTTTCCAGGGGGAACCAGCCCACCTCCTTTCCCCATCTGGCTCTGAAAATGTGTGCCGCATACTGTGGCCCAGTTGCTGTCGGAGGCAATCCGAACTTGACCAAGGAGGTGACACTCAGTCCTTTGTCTACTGTTTTAGGAAGTCTTAACTCCCTTTAGAATAGGCTGCGTTTTGGAGGCTTGTTGGGGAGGGGACGGGTGGATATAAAAGCATACTTTCAGAGGTTTGCTCACGCAACAGTGACATGCTAAAAATTCACAGTGACTCCAGCAGCCGCTAACTGAAATCATACACTTGAATCAATTTTCGCTAATGCAGAAACCTGGCAGCCTTGGCCAGATTCCAAAGGAATAAGAACATAAATGAAATTTGGCTCATTCAACATGGTCCTTAAACAGACTAAATAAAACAACCACGTAAACAGTAGGACAATCTGCTAATAAGACAGACCTTCCTTCTTTGATAGACGCAGCAACTGAATTTTCCCCTCGCGCACAACTGTTTGGGACCATTGAGATGACCAAAGTGACACAGAGAGACTCTATTTCTTCTCAGCTTTTCTGAGACCCTTTGTGGAGGGTCTTTTATGTATTAATACCTCTGTCGAATTTCTCCGTAGCCTGGTGCCCCCTTCAGTGTTGCTCTCCTGCCCAGGAATGTTCCAGGCTTGAGCTGAAGTGTTCCTTCCTCAGAGATACTTTTTCTGACCATCCCCTTCAACCATGGCTTAGCTTCTCCTGCTAGGATTTTTTTTTTTGGGGGGTTAGGGTCTCACTCTGTCACCCAGACTGGAGGGCAGTGGCATGATCTTGGCTCACTGCAACCTCAGCCTCTTGGGCTCAAGTGATTCTCCCATCTCAGCTTCACTAGCAAGGACTACAGGCACACTCCACCATGCCCAGCTAATTTCTGTAGACATGGGGTTTTCCCAGGTTGGTCTCGAACTGCTGAGCTCAAGAGATACGCTTGCCCTGGCCTCCCAAAGTGCTGAGATTACAAGCATGAACCACCGTGTTCAGCCCACCTCTTAGGATTTCTTGTTCTTGTTACTATTAGAGCATCTACTACTAATGACATTTTCATCTTTAATTGTATGATGATGCATTTAATGTATGCCTCCTTTCTAGACTGTAAGCTCCATAAGAGCAATGTTATGGGTTAAGTTATCCCTGCATCCTCCAAAAAAAGTTGTTAAAATCCTAACCCCTAATACCTCAGAATATAACCTTAGTTGGAAATAGGGCCGTTGCAAATATAATTAGTTCAGATGAGGTCATACTGCAATAGAGTGGGCCCCTAGCCCAGTATGACCAGTGTCCTTAGAAGAAGACAGCCTTGCTGGGTGTGGTGGCTCATGCCTGTAATCCCAGCACTTTGGGAGGCCGAGGCAGGTGGATCACCTGAGATCAGGAGTTCAAGACCATGGTGAAACCCCATCTCTACTAAAAATACAAAAATTAGCCAGGCATGGTGGCCGGCACCTGTAATCTCAGCTACTTAGGAGGCTGAGGCAGGAGAATCCCTTGAACCTGGGAGTTGGAGGTTGCAGTGAGCCAAGATCTTGCCACTGCACTCCAGCCTAGCAACAAAAGTGAAACTCCATCTCAGAAAAAAAAAAAAAGAAGAAGAAGAAGATACAGACATGTAGGGAAAATGCCCTGTGATGACAAAGACAGAAACTGGAGTTACGTAGTAGCAAGACAAGGAACAGCAACAAAAGTTAGGAAGAGGCAAGGAAGGAATCTCCTATGGCTTTCTGAGGGAGCATGGCACTGCCAACACCCTTATCTTGTATTTCTACTCTCCAGCACTGTGAGACAATACGTTTCTGTTGGTTTAAGCCACGCAGTTTGTGGTACTTTGTTATAGCAGCTCTAGCAAATTAGAAACAGCAAGGATGGTGTCTATTTTGTTAACTGCTGTATCCTCAGCCTCTAACCCGGGGCCTGGCACATAGTAGGTGCCCAGTAAATATTTGTGAATGAATGAACAGCAGCCTTGAGGATTCACCTTTGGAAAATAAATCATTACACTTTGGTTGCTGACTGTTCCTAAGAACCATTCACATGGTCTTGTTTTTTTTTTTTTGTTTGTTTGTTTGTTTGGTTGGTTTGTGTTGTTTTTTGAGATGGAGTTTAGCTCTTTTGCCCAGGCTGGAGTACGGTGGCGTGATCTTGGCTCACTGCAACCTCCACCTCCTGGGTTCAAGTGATTCTCCTGCCTCAGCCTCCTGTGTAGCTGGGGTTACAGGCATACACCACCACACCTGGCTAATTTTTGTATTTTTAATAGAGTCGGGGTTTCACCATGTTAGTCAGGCTGCTCTTGAACTCCTGACCTCGTGATCTGCCTGCCTTAGCCTTCCAAAGTGCTGGGATTACAAGTATGAGCTACCGCATCCGACCAGTCTTGTTTTATATTTGTTTCGGCCAAGGGAAGTTCCCCTTCACCCTCAGAGGTTTCATCGCAAATTCAGCTCACAAAAAAGGCAGATTAATAAGAGGAAAGGCTTTACACATTTATTACTACAGTGTGCACAGGGAGAATCACAGAATGTTTGCCCAATATCCCAAAGTGTACAAATGCTTATATGCTCTACTTCTTAGGGGAAAGGGAGATGGGGAAGTGTGGATGACTTTAGGGGGATAGTAACTGATTTTTAGGAGAATTCGATGGGCTTGAAAAACAAACAAGGGTCTCGGGCAAAGTCTGTTGGATCCATACAGCGGATGATTATTTATGACGAAAGTCTCTTCAGGTTTGTTGACGGATTTCCTGTGATATGGGTTCAGTTAATGAAATTCAGGGAAGGGACTGGAGGTAATTGTTTTGTTCTTTGGGAGGCCCAGACTATAGGCAGATAAGGGAACTTCGGCCGGTGCTTTGGAGAGGTAGGGGATTGAGAGATAGGAATTAGGAGGAAAAACAATTGTTCTCCTTGGTGGATCTGTCCAGTCTTTATGTAGATAGGGGAAAAATATATTCTAGCATCTGTTAATCTTTGAGAGCCTTTAACTCAAAAATACTCATTAGCCAGGTGCAGTGGTTCACACCTGTAATCCCAGCACTTTGGGAGGCTACGATGGGAGGATTGCTTGAGCCCAGGAGTTCAAAACCAGTCTGGGCAACATAGGGAGGCCTTGTTTCTACAAAAAATTAAAAAATTAGGTTAGGCATGGTGGTTCATGCCTATAATCACAGCACTTGGGGAGGCCAAGGCAGGCAGATCACCTGAGGTTGGAAGTTCAAGACCAGCCTGGCCAATATGGCGAAACCACGTCTCTACCAAAATTAGCCAGGCACAGTAATGGGCGCCTGTAGTCCTAGCTACTTAGGAAGCTGAGGTAGGAGAATCGCTTGAACCTGGATGGCAGAGGTTGCAGTGAGCTGAGATCGTGCCATTACACTCTAGCCTAAGCTACAAGAGTGAGACTCTGTCTCAAAAAAAAAAAAAAAAATTAGCTGGGTGGTAGAGGCTGCAGTGAGCTGTGATCAAGCCATTGTATTACAGCTTGAGTGACAGAGCAAGACCCTCTCTCAATAACAAAAAAAGTACTCATTATCCCAGGGAGTCATATTTTGGGGTGAGGTTCCCTGTACTCCTTCACATTCCTCAGCGATATCAAAACATCAGCAATAAGCAAAATAACCAGCAGAACTTCCCTTGCTTTCCTTCCCCTGACACGCATCCATGGGAGGAATACTGCAGTTCTTGGAGGAATCCAGCTAGGAGTTGAACAGAACTTTACCTGGAGGGTATCATATGTCAAGTGTGTGCTTTGTGAGCAAGTGGGTGAGTGGGTGGGTCTGTCAGCAGCATTTATTAGGAAGCATCCAGGACAAGCCATGAGTTAGTGTTGGTGGTGAGGGTGTTATAAAGAATACCCTCTTTATCCTCGAGGAGCTCACACAGCTGAGAGGTATGTAGGTTAGCAAAGAAATGACTCTCACGTTGTACAGAATCCATTCAATGCACACAAATGATGCTGCTCTTGTTTAGTATAAATTAATGTATAATTAGTGGCATGGAACCACAGGTGTGAGAACTACCCCTTCCTGAGGGAGGCAGTGATGTTTTTACAGAGGAGGTTGTCAGAGGCGTTTGAACTAGAGCAGCTCCATCTTGAACAGGGGCTGGGTAAAATGAGGCTGAGACCTACTGGGCTGCATTCCTAGCAGGCATTCTTAGTCACAGGATGACATAGGAAGTTGGCAAAAGATACAGGTCACAAAGACGCTGCTGATAAAACAGGATGCGGTAAAGAAGTCGGCCAAACCCCACCAAAACCAAGATGGTGACAAAAGTTACCTATGTTCGTCTTCACTGCTCATTATACGCTGATTATAATGGATTCACATACTAAAAGACCCTCTGACCACACTGTAAAGCGCCGTGACAGTTTACAAATGTCATGACAACATCTGGAAGTTACCCTATATAGTCTAAAAAGGGGAGGAACCCTCAGTTCTGGGAAATCAATGCCCATTTCCCAAAAACTCATGAATAACATATCTGTTGTTTAGCATATAATCAAGAAATAACTATAAATATACTCAGTCAAGCAGCCCATGCCGCTGCTGTGTCCATGGAGTAGCCATTGTTTTATTCCTTTACTTTCTTAATAAACTTGTTTTCACTTTATGGACTTACCCCAAATCATCTCTTTCATGAGGTCCAAGAACCCTCTCTAGGGGTCTGGATCAGGACCACTTTCTGGTAACAGGGTGACTTTTGAACCAGTGTATGGTTGGCACCTGATCTGTCACCTTTAATACAAGCAGGTTCAGTCAAATGGGAAGGGTGGAAACCAAATTGTAACAACCCAAGAAAGTATTTGGTGTGTGTGAATTATACTTTCAAGCAGTTTGGCTTCATGGGGAAAAAAAACGAGATAAATGGTCTTTCTTCAGTCTAAATCTCTTTAGTTGGAATATGTGGTCACACCAAACATCTCCAAAGTCTCAGTGGCTTACTAAAAGAAAAATCTCAGGCAAATTAAATTCAGTGGTGTTTAATTGAGCAAAGAGTGATTCAAGAATCAGGCAGCCCCCCAAACCAGACGCTTGAGCAGTAAGGAATAATACAAACCATGCCTACATTTTAGGAGAATTCAGTCCCCCCACCCCCGGCCCCCCGCGTTATCCTAATTTCGTGGACTTTCATTAGTTTTACAAAGGCAGCTTTGGTCCCTGAGCAAGGAGGGGATTAGTTTTAAGGAAGGACTGTTATCAACCTTGCTTTAAAGTTAAACCATGAACTAAATTCTTCCCGTGTTTAGCTTGACTTATGCCCAGGAATGAGTGGAGACAGCCAGCTTGTGAGGCTGGAAGCAAGATGGAGTCAGCCATGCTAGATTTCTCTCACTGGAGCTGTAATCTCCATGTGTTGAGGGAGGGACCTGGTAGAGAGATGACTGGATCATGGGGGTGGTTTCCCGCATGCTGTTCTTATGATAGTGAGTTCTCAAGAGATCTGATGGTTTAAAAGTGGCCTTTCCCCCTGTGTGCTCTCTCTCTCTCTCCTGCTGCCATATAAGATGTGCCTTGCTTTCCCTTCACCTTCCAACATGATTGTAAGTTTTCTGAGGCCTCCCCAGCCATGTGGAACTGTAAGTCCATTAAACCTCTTTTTCTTTATAAATTACCCAGTCTTGGGTATTTCTTCATAGAAGTATGAAAATGGACTAGTACAGAAAGCTTCTGATCTTTGCTTCCCGTCAGTTCCATAAGCAATGATCACGCCACAGTTCTTTCCTAGACATCATTTATAGTCCGTCCACTGCAGGTATCTTCCACCTGGTGATGCAGAGCCTCAGGCTACTGCCATCTTGTGTTCTGCCATGCCCTCGGGCATGGAGTCCTTGCTCCCTCTCTTGAGTTAACAGCAGCTACCTTGAGCAATCTGAAATAATAGGCACGAATGGTGCGAAAGACTAAATGTATCCCCCAAAATTCATATGTTGGAATCTTAATCCCTAATATGATCGAATTAGGAAGTGGCGCCTTGGAGAGGTGATAAGGTCATGAGGAAGGGGCTGTCATGAGTGGGATAAGTTCATTCTCTTCATGAGGCCCTTATAAAAGAGACCCTAGAGAGCTTTCTCATTCTCTTTCTGTGGTGTGAGGACACGGTAAGAAGATGGAAATCTGTAACCCAGAAGAGAAACTTCTCCAGTCCCTGACCACGCTGGCACTCAGATTTCAAGCTTCCAGCCTCTAGAACTGTGAGAAATAAATTTCTGCTGTTTACTAGCCATCTGGCCTATGGTAATTTGTTATAGCAACCTGAATGGACTAGGACAGATGGGAAGTTCACATTCTTAATCAGATCACTAAGGACATGGAGGATTATCCATAGGAAGTTTTTAATAGCCAGGCCTGGAAGTGGTGGACGTCAGATCTGTTTACATTCTACCAGTGAGAATTGAGACATGATCACACCTAATGTAAAGCAGGCTGAGGGATATAATGTAATTATATGCTCAGTGAGACGAGCAAACGGGCTTGGGTGAACACATGACAACCTCTTTGATGAACTCATACAGCACTAAGAAAACTGAGTCACAAACCAGTGAGTCCTTTGTGTCTTCATAGCATTATGGTCTTCATAAGGTAGTATTCTTCCTTATGAAGTCTAAGCAATCACATCTGGGAGTGAGAGTAGGCCTTTGTTGTTAAATGGTGGGTTACTGCAGCCATTTCCTTGAGGGATAATTTCTGTACAGTTAGCAGCAAACCTAGGATTAAACTCCACTGGTACCCCACCCACCACCCCCAATTCTTTGCCTCTGCCGATAACCCAAGAATTCCTATTCCTCCCTCCACCCCAATCATTGACATAGCTGGTGCCAGGGAGCTGGTGTTGAGAGACCACAGGAAAGGTGTGTCATGACAGGAGGCTTGTAGGACTTTGTCAGCCTAAGGGGTTAGACAGCCATTTCTTCAGGAAGTTTCAGTGATAATAACTCCCTCCCTAGCAGGACTTGAGTTTTGGGAAGTGATCCCAGAAGGCACAAGTAAGGAAGTAGGAGAAGTAAGTTAGGGAAAGAGAAAAGCCAAAAGTAGATTACTGTCAGGAGCAACAAGGACTCAGTCCCAGTACAAACTGTCTGAGAAACCATGTGGAACACGTCTCAGAATTGTCCCTTCAGAAGCCAGGGATTGTGGGGCATTTTTCCAACACCTCCATCCACATCGGTGGAGAGTTGACCCCAGGAACATTGAGCACCCTCTCCCTCATCTATGGATTGCATTTACAAGTAGCCTAGCAAGCTTCTGTACCAGACATAGAAAGAAGGCATATGCAGGCACTTGGGATGAAAGCCGTCCACCTGCCTATGCCAGGAACTGCCCACAGCTTCAGGGGCACTCAGGTGGGTCCAGGGAACATGGGGCACCTGCTGCAGATGGGAAAGAGGCCCAGGCAGTGAAAAGTAAGGACCTGGACATGTCACAGGCTCTCAAAACCCACCTGGCTGACCTCACACGGTATAGCTCTCATTTGGAGTGGAACTAACTCTCCCTTCCTTGTGTGTGAACTGGTATTAGCAACCAGTATGGATTGAACATTCACTATATGCCAAGATCTGTACTAAGGAGTTTATATAAATTATCTCATTTAATACGTATTGACCATGTTTCATATACCATGGGAGATGCAAGAGATAAGTAAGACTTACTACCTGCCTTTGGACAATTTAAGCTCCAGCGGAAGGGATAAGATGAGCAAACAAAGATCTTACACAGCAATGGCTGTGAGGAGGGCCATAAGAGTTATTAATAATTATGAGAACTTAGGGGCATGAGACTGACTTCCGGATGGTGGATCAGGCCTCATTGAGGAAGGAGGGAGCATTTGAATCTATCCTTGAAAAACCAGTAGGATTTTGACAGGCATATTAGGACAAGTACATTTATGGATAAAGCTATGGAGTGTTGAAAAGCGGGGAGGGGAGGGACACAGGGTAGAAGGCAGGAAATAGGTCAAGACGGGTGTTGCCAGGAAGCTGTCACAATCTTATCATGCCTGGGGGTGAGACAAAATTCATAATCCAGATGTGAAGCCAAGGTTGGAGGAAGCCAGATCAAGCTTCAAAATGGGAAATGAAAAATGTATACAACAGAAAGCAACAAGCACGTGGGACAGGACAAGTTTGACGAGGCGTGAGGTACAGAGGAGCAGAGGCCAGGCACTCAGGACTCATGCCATGATTGCTGGGTGTCTGTAGCAATTCATTTATTCAGTCACTCAATACATATCCCTCATTCACTGTTTTCACTCATTCAACAAATATTTGTTGAATACTTACTTTGTGCCAGGCACCCATTTACATAACGGTGATACAGTTGAAGACAAACAGGAAAACTCAGTGACCTCACGGAGCGGACACAGACAACATATAAATAAAATACCTAGTATGTCAGACAATAAGTGTATGGAGAAAAGTAAGCAGGGAGGGGTGAGAGGGAGCGCTGTCTGGGGAGAGGGAGGTTGCTGTATTAAAGAGGGTGTCAGGGAAGGCTTCTCTGAGAAAAGAATGTTTGAGCAAAGACCTGAAGGAGGACGGAGTGAGCCACGTGGCTCCCTGAGGGAACCCTGCAATTGCAAAGACTCCAGACAGGAAGGTGACTTGCTGGTCCGACACAGCAGGGAAGCAGGTATGACTGGAGCAGAGTGAGTGAAGTGCCTGAGGGCTGGTGTTTAGTTTAGAGAGAGGAAGGCAGGCCAGATGGTAAAGGGCAGTGGTTTTCAACGGGGTGGTTCCCTCTGATAGTGGGTGTTTGTGAAATTCGTGGAGATGTTTTTGTCTTCTGTAGTTGTGCCTGAATGTTTACATATTAAAATGCATCTTTTATTGTGGGCTACTTTCTTTTTATTTCTGCTTTCTACTTTAAATATGACTTTTAAAAATTGTGCATGGAGGGAGGTCATATTATCTCTGAATTCCAATTCTGGATTGCAAAGGTGGTGTTATACCATGTTGCTACTAACAGCTCCTAACTTGCGTCTAACAAAGCTGAGACTCCAGAGAGAGACCATAAAGAGCTTCATTATGAGAACTCTAAATTTGACTCTTTGAAGTGAGTTTTTCGAGTAGAGTTGAGCAGAGGAGTGGCGGGATCAGACTTGGGATTTAAACAGTTCTCCATGCCTGCTATATGGAGAACAGACTGCAGGGGCCAAGGGAGAAGCCGGGAGACTAGTTAGGGGGTCGTGGCACTAATGGCGAAAGATGGCGGTGGCAGTGAAGGAGTAAGGAGTGGTGTGATTCCGTAATATATTTCAGAAGGCAGGAGCTACAAGATTTTCTGAAAGATTGGTAGGGTGTGAGAGAAAGAGCGGTATTGAGAATAACGCCATATTTTTGACCTGAACATTGAAGGATGTAGATACCATCAACTGAAATGGAAAGCCTATAGGTAGAGCTCATTTGGGGGAAAACACCAGAATTTATTGGACACCATATGCGAGGAACTATTTTAAGCACCAGGAACTTTTTGTTTTTCTTTTCTTTTTCTTTTTTTTTTGAGACGGAGTTTCGCTCTTGTTGCCCAGGCTGGAGTGCAATGGCGCGATCTCGGCTCACTGCAACCCTCCACCTCCAGGGTTCAAGCAATTCTCCTCCCTCGGCCTCCCCAGTAGCTGGGATTATAGGTGCCTACCACCATGTCCAGCTAATTTTTTGTATTTTTTTCACTATGTTGGCCAGGCTGGTCTCGAGCCCCTAATCTCAGGTGATCCATCCGCCTCGGCCTCCCAAAGTGCTGGGATTACAGTTGTGAGCCACCGCGCCCGGCTCAGGAACTTTCACAGGTCTGATACAGAGCATTGTGTAAAGGAGTTCATCAGGCCAGAAGTTGGGGCCAGCAAAGACCAGCCTGTTTGACAGGTAGGATTCCAGCTAGACTCTAAGCCTTCTAGGGTCAGTGAGCATGGTATGGTATCTTGACCAACTCTGTGACCCACTTAGGACATGTTTGATACCTATCTATGGAATGAATGATGATTCTCTGTCTCTCATTCTCTGATTCAAATCATGATGGAATGAAAGTCTATCCTTATGTGCAACCATAAAATTATTAGAATAACTGTTCTGGGTTTAGGCAAGGATTTTTTTTTTTTTTTTTTGGCCCATTTTGGATATTCTTATAAGACTATAGCACCACTAAGACAGAGAGTATATTTAATCTTTGAATCTGAAGGGCCTGGCACCTAGCAGGTATTTATTCAATGAAAATCCTTCAATGTATTTCCTCAGAATTTTTAAAATTAGGTATATTTTTATGGTGTTGTGACCATAATACTCATTTTGCTTCCTAATTTTTACTTACTCTTCTATAAAAATTATTTTTCCAAATATAGATTATTGATTAACTACTATTTTTATGACTGCACAATAATTTATTGTATATGGATAAACTATAATTCTATTACCCATTTCCTCATTATCCAGTAAGATTCTTTTGGGCTATCAAACTAATAACTGAAACATCAATGAATATTTTCCTTAATGAGGCCTGTTATGTACTTTAGGTTATTTTAGCAGAATGGTAGATTTCTTGGTCAAGGACTATAGCAGGCATCATTAATATTTACCAGCATCTGTGTTTCTCTGCTTGTTTTGGGCCTGCAGGAAGGAGGCTTCATTTCTCAGCCTCCTTGCCATTGGGAAGGGCCATACGAATGGCTCTGGACAATGAAGTGTGAACAGAAGTGATGTGTGAATTTCCTGGATGTGGCTGTAGAAAGTCTATGCATGATTTGCCAATCTCTCCTATTTTCTGCAAGGGTGACCAATGACATTCCAGAAGGTAGAGTCCTTGAGTGACACAGAACAACCCTCCCTCTTCACCAACCTGAGGTGGGTATGTTGGAACTCTAGTTATGGTAAACTACCAGGATTCTGAGGTTAATTTGTTACCACTGGTAACCTAGTTTTTCCTAATACAGAGACTCTAAGCCTTATGACAGATTAAAGTACATATTGGCAAATTACACAGTGTAGATAGTAGGTGCACAGTAGGTACCCAATAAATATCTCTTAAATGAATTAATGAGACTGGTCACCAATATTACACGAAAATACCAGTTTCATGGCTTTACAACAGCAATGGGTTTATTATTTGATAGTTCTTGCCAACTTAATAGGCAAAAATATTGTCTTGGCTATATTTTAATTTGTATTTCTTTGCTTATTGTAAAAACTGAACATTTTTTTCATCTGTTAGCTAGTTCCTCTTTTGTATATTATTTATTCTAAAGTTTTCATTCACTTTCAGGGACTATCTATTGAATGCCTTCACTGTTTGCTAGTGAGTAACTTTGCTATCGTGGAACTTTTATTCAGGAAGGGACAAAAATGACATGTACACCAATACTTAAATTTTTTTTTTCTTTCACAAAAACACTTTCTATTTGAGACAAAGAGAAGTCTTGCTGAAAGGATTACAGTTCCAAGCAGTCAAAACTCAGCTGTTAGTGGCACCATTTTGACCTGGCAGATTTTGCTTCTCTTTGGTCAGAAAAGGGTATTCAGGTTGTATTTTCCCCAGTGGGGCAAAAAGAAGGGCACAGCAAACTGGAAGAGACTTCTACTCTACTGACAGGACTCGTCAGATCCAACATCAAGCTAGACACGCCCTCGCCGGCCACTCTACAGGCTGCTGTCCCACTGCTGAGTGACACAGGCTATGCTACATTTACAAGGAAAAAAATGAGGCAGGAAACACAGGTATAGGTCACTTAAGGATGAGCAGGCATCCACAGCTTCAAAACTCTTCATGGAAGGGGTAATCCTTGCAGGAGGCACAGCTCACCAAGGCATAGACCCTCTAGTTCCTGTCGTAGCTGAGTAAGGTGGTCATATCCTGGCTGCTCAGTTCAAAGTCAAAGATCTTAAAGTTCTCAGCAATGCGTTCTGGTGTCACAGACTTGGGGATCACCACCAAGTTCCTCTGCATGGGGAACCGGATCAGGACCTGGGCTGTAGTTTTATTGTGCTTGGCTATGATCGCCTTGATCCTGGGATCCTCTAGGAAGGAAGGTCCTCGTGCTTGGCCCAGGGCCTGTCAGGAGAGCCGAGGGGGCTATAGGCAGTCACCACAATGCCTTTTGACTGGCAATACTGGATTAACTTCTCCTGAGTGAGGAACGGGTGGCACTCAATCTGGTTAACTGCAGGCTTATACTTTAAGCCAGGTTTGTTTAAGATCCTCTCCACTTGGAGATGGTTGAAGTTGGAGTTGCCAATAGCTTTCACCAGCCCTTCATCCACCAGCTCTTCCATGACCGCCCACGTGTCCAGAATGTTGGTGTCACTGGGAACCATGCTGCCTGACTCATCCAATGGGAAAAATTCCTTCCCAGGCTTAAAGCCAGTCGGCCAGTGAATAAGGTAGAGGTCCAGGTGGTCCAGCTTCAGGTGGCTGAGCGTCTTCAGGCAGGCTCCTTTCACCAGGCCCTTCTCCTGGTATGTGCACCACAGCTTGCTGACCATGAGGAGCTCCTCGGGCTTCACCACCTGCTCCCTGAGCTTCTCCTGAGTGGCTACCCCCACCTCATTCTCATTCTGGTACACGTGGGCACAGTCGATGTGGCGGTACCCGATGTTGATGGCCACCTTCACAGCCTCAGTCACCTGGCCTGGAGGGGACTTCCAGGTGCCCAGCCCGAGGATGGGCATCTTGGTGCCGTTGTTGAGCACGAGGTGGCTGGCCATGGCTGCTGTGCTCCCCAGACCCCCACTCGGAACCTTACAAATACTTAAATATTTTAGGTAATGGCAAGTGCTATGAAAAATAAAGCAGGGTATGAAACTTAAAGATTGGCTGGGTGTGTTTTCACACTGACTGGTCATGCAGGGCCTTTCTGATAATGTCATTTTTGAACAAAGGAGATGAGCCAAGCAGAGATTGGAAAGAAAGGTGTTCAGGCCAAGGGATCAGCATGTACAAAGGCCTTAGGACAGGGGCATGCTGGGTATTTTGGGGGAATCTAGCAAGAAGCCAATCTGGCTGAAGCAGAGTGAGCGAGGCAAGAATAGTAGGAGACGATAGTGGACAGGTAACAGGCCAGAGCATGAAGAGTCTTGCTTTTTGCTTTTCTTTGGATTGAGATGAGAGTCAGTCACTGAGGGCCTTTGAGCTGAGGAGTGACATCGTATGACTTAATATTTAAAAGAATTACTTTGGCTTCTCTGTAGATAAGAGACAGTAGTGGATAAGTGAGAAGGGGTCAGATTATAGGTGTATTTTGTGGTAGAGCTAATTGATTTTGACAATAGGTTGGATATGGGAGTGGAATGGGAGAAATAAAGGAGTCAAGAATGATTTAAAGATTTTTTTTTTGAGAGTGAGTTTCACTTTTGTTGCCCAGGTGTGATCTCAGCTCACCGCAACCTCTGCCTCCTGGGTTCAAGCAATTCTCTTGCCTCAGCCTCCTGAGTAGTTGGGATTACAGGCATGCACCACCACGTCCAGCTAATTTTTGTATTTTTTGTAGAGACAGTGTTTCACCATTTTGTCCAGGCTGGTCTCAAACTCCTGACCTCAGGTGATTCGCCCACCTCAGTCTCCCAAAATGCTGGGATTACAGGTGTGAGCCTGGTCTGATTTCAAGATTTTGACTTAAGCAATTAAAAATGTAGTTGCCATTTACTTTATTGCTCTATTAAATTATACTTGGTGTCTTTAATAACTTCAGAAAATTTCATATTAGAAATCAAAGAAACAGTATACTGCGGTGGATAAAGTACTTGACTTCCAGGCCAGGGGTAGGCCTTGATTGATTTCAACTAGTTGTGGCTCACTGGGTGCCACAGCTGCAGTGGCTGGTTCAGGGGTGGTCCTATGACCTTGGATGACCCAATCAGAGGCCCAGGACCTTCATTTAACAATCTGGGAGAGATGCTTCTTCTGCTAGAGATGAACAAGGAAGCATGCTCCCTGAGGCTTCTGGTGGCCCTCTAGCTCCTTTGAGAGAAACCAACCTTAAGATGAACTTGACGTGGAAAGCAGAGAAAAGAGTTAAAAAGAAAGCCAGGTTTTTTGTGACATGGTTGAGTCACTGCATCCATCCTCACCTGAAATCTATCCAGAGGCTGTTCGGTTATATGAGCTAATACACTCTCCTTTGTTTGTGCCATTTTGGGCTGTATTTTCTTCTCTTTCTTTCTTTCTTTCTTTTTTTTTTTTGAGATGAAGTTTTGCTCTTGTTGCCTAGGCTGGAGTGCAATGGCACCATCCCAGCTCACTGAAACCTCTGCCTCCCGGGTTCAAGCAATTCTCCTGCCTCAGCCTCCTGAGTAGCTGGGATTACGGGCATGCACCACTACACCCGGCTAATTTTGTATTTTTAGTAGAAACAGGGTTTCTCCATGTTGTCCAGGCTGGTCTCAAACTCCTGACCTCAGGTGATCCACCTACCATGACCTCTCAAAGTGCTGGGATTACAGGTGTGAGCTACCATGCCCAGCCTTAGGCTATATTTCTATTACTTACCGCTAAGCATGCCCTGACCCAGATAAGCAGCTTTCACATAAATGCTGTCCACAGTTCTCAGGCAGAATGCTCTCACCACCTGTGATCTTAGAACACAGAAAATAGTCACTCTAGAAAATCTGCAACCCATTTGAGCCTGAGGATTGGAGGGTTGCATCATGCTCTGTAAAAGGGGAGGCCACCTTCAGAACATATGCTGTCCAAAATCCTGGAGGAATGGATCCCAGGAACTGTCAGAACAGCAGACATCACATGGCATCACAGGATCTCAGCTGCTTCCCCAGCAACGAGGGCTGGTCCTTCTCCCTGAAACAGATCATCATTGGCAAGTTGCTTCTGCAGTGTTTACAGTCGTCCTCATCAATTTCTGGAAGCATGGGATAGAAACTGATTCTGATGGCAGAGGCTCCATGAATAGCAATACCTTTCTTCAACATTTGTTCCTGAAAGTCCTTTACCAATGTGTGCTCTTTGGGAGACAGTTTAAGGTCGTGGAGAGCAGGACAGTCGGTGGGATCAAACTACCTGGAGTTTCCTCCTGGCTCCTCCAGGACTGGTAAACCCAAAGGAGGGGTCGCAGGGCTGAGGGCAGCCGGCAGATATGGCCCCTGCATCATAGTCTTAGCAAATCCTCTGCAAAAAGTAGGCCGTTGAGATTTTAGGGATTGCTGTATGCTGGACTTCCTGGAGCCTGGGCTCCTTCATTGTCTTAGTGTTAAGAGCATCAGGAGTTTGCAGCCACACTGGTGGGGTTTGAGCCTTAGATCTACCACCTACAGACTGTACAAGTTATTTAACCTCTCTGTGCCTCAGTTTCCTTCCCTGTAAAATTGAATAAAAAGGTATTTATCTCCTAGAGTTGCTTAGAAGATAAATGAGTCACTGCATGAAGTCTGAGAACGATGCCTGGCACTCTCTTAGTCAGTTGGAGCTGCCATAACGAAGACCATGCACTGGGTGGCTGAAACAACAGAACTTTATTTCTCACAGTGCTAGGTGCTGGGGAAGTCCAAGATCAAGACACCCGTCAGATCCCATGAATGGTGAGGGTTGCTTCCTGTTTTGCAGATGGCTGTGTTCTCATGGTGTCCTCATATGGCAGACAGCAGACAGTGCTCTCCAGAGTCCCTTTTCTAAGGGTATTAATCCCATTCATGAGGGCTCCATTCCAGGACTTCATCACCTCCCAAGGGCTCCAGCTCCTAATGCTATTACATTGGGGGTTAGGATTTCAACATATGAATTTGGGGCTGGGAGGCACAAACATTCAGTCTATAATGGGCACCTAATCAGTGTTCACTGAGTATTAGCTTTTGGGTTGCCTGTAACTTGCTAAGAAATAATGTTACAAAAAAATGCCAAAGGCAAAAATGAATAGAAAGAAAGGAAGAGAAGTGCATATGTGAAGCAGATACCATTTAATGTTTGACAGGAAAGGGAATGGCTGTCAGTAAGGTTCAATCTTTTCTCTCCAGCCAGGGTGGAGTTTCTGGGCTGGAACCAGAGAGCCGGAAGAGGAGGCCCAGTCGTCCCCTTCCTGTTGCCACCAGTCTTTGCAGCTGGCTGCTGGTGTGTGCGTGTGTGTGTGTGTGTGTGTGTGTTTGTTTGCTTGTTTTTGTTTTTGTTTTTGTTTTTGAGATGGAGTCTTGTGTGAACACCCAGGCTGGAGTGCAGTGGCACGATCTCAGCACACTGCAACATCCACCTCCTGGGTTCAAGCAATTCTCCTGCCTCAGCCTCCTAACTAGCTGGGATTTTTGTATTTTTATAGGTTTCGCCATGTTGGCCAGGCTGGTCTCAAACTACTGACCTCAAGTGATCTGCCCACCTTGGCCTCCCAATGTGCTGGGATTACAGGCATGAGCCCCTGTATTCGGCCTTTTTTTTTTTGTCCAATGCTGCACAATCCTCTTCCTAATAACAATAAGCACTCCTCACTTTAACATTTCACTTTATGTTTTCAGAGCCATTTCCCATCTCTTCCCCTCCCGTCTGATCCCCACAACAGGATCTGGTAGAACCTATTGTTTTCCCACTTCACAGATGAGAAAGAGTAGGATTTGGGCTTGCCATCCAGCTCAGATAAGATCCAAAGGCATGCCAAGATCATGGGTTCCTTCCTTTTCTTCTTTATATGTATATATATATGTGTATATACACACACACACACACACACACACATACATAATATATATATACACACACATATATATATATATATACATATACATACATACATATATGTTTCAAAATGTTCTCTTTTTTTGATACAGAGTCTGGCTCTGTCACTCAGGCTGGAATGCAGTGGCGTGATCTTGGCTCACTGCAGCCTCCACCCCGCAGGTTCAAGTGATTCTCCTGGCTCAGCCTCCCAAGTAGCTGGGATTACAGGCACACATCACCACACCTGGCTAACTTTTGTATTTTTAGTAGAGACAGTATTTTTCAAACTCCTGACCTCAAGTGATCTACCCACCTCAGCCTCACAAAGCACTGGGATTACAGGCATGTGCCACTGCATCCAGCTCAGAAATGTTCATTTTAAAATGTATTGCTAATTTTCCTTATGTTTTAATAGTAAGGAGTAACTCATATTAAGCATCATATGTGCCAAGCATTATTTTAAGAGCTGTGTCTGTATTGTCATTTACTTCTCAATCAACGACAATGGGGATGGCAAGCCCAAGTCCTCACAACAACTCAATTAGATAGCCACTATTTTTCTCCTTTTACAGATGACATCACTGAGGAACAGTGACCTGCCACTATTAGGTTTAAACTCAGGTAGTTTGGTTCTAGAACCAACACACTTAACTATTATACTAGTTTACATGTGCATGGTAGAATTTATTTTTATTTTTTTAGAGACAGGGTCTTGCTATGTTGCCCAGGCTGGAGTGAGGTGGCTATTCACAGACACTATCCCACTGCTGATCAGCATGGGAGTTTTGACCTGCTCTGTTTCTGACCTGGGCTGATCCACCCCTCCTTAGGCAATCTGGTGGACAAACTGGTGGTCAAACTGGTGGTCACCAAGCATTGGAAACAGATGCTTGGTGCTGAAAAGAAAAATCAGCACTGAGACAAAGGATCTCTCAGCAAGCAATTTTTACTTTTTTTACTTCCTGCACTGCAAGAAGCGTACTCTCACTGGCCATCTTGCCATGAGAGTACAACAAATAGAGGAAAAGCAGACATATTTATCCCTTATGCATTTGGAGTCATCCTTACTGCTGTGTCTGATCTCCATTGCCTGGAGCCAGACCTCACAATCTAAACTAAAACACCATTGGCTAACAACTTAAAACTTTTCTAAACAGGTAAAAGCAATGGTGAGCTGGGACATGCCTGTGTGCATGTCCAGCACAGATATCTTGGTTAAAGTACAAGGATGTAGAATATACTCTGTGCCTGTAAGCATGGCATGTCTAACAGCTACATAGGATAGGGCTTAATAAAGGGTTACTAGCACACTTATGATTTATTTTTTAACAAGAAAGGAAACTTTAAAGAGGAACTTTTCTACTTCCCACATGGGAGATTACCATATTGATGCTAAACTTAGTGCAGACACCTGATTGGCATAGCACACTTGAGCCCAGAATTCCTGGTCTCAAGCAGTCCTCCCCATGCAGCCTCCTGAGTAGCTGGGACTACAGGCATGTGCCACCACACCTAGCCAGGGTAGAATTTTTTAAACACCAGCAAAGCAAAACAAAAAGATGAAGAAAAAGAAAAGTTTAAAAATCATTATCATCCCAATACTCAGATACAACTACTGTTAACATTTGATGTATGAGGATCAATTAGACAAGATGGGGAGTGGAAGGGAAGAGCGTATTTCAGAATTACTTGGGGGAGCTTTTGAAATGTGTATATGCTTGGAGTACTTTACTCAAGGAGGAAGGACAGGCCTGAGGATTTGGGGGAAACATTTTGTGGATACTGATAAGCAGCCTCCACTTTTCCCTTCTACTCCCCAGTCGCCCCACTGCCGCCCCAGTCAAATGCCACCTGTGTATCTTTCCAGTCTTTCTTCCATGCATAGCTGCATATGCATATGCATAAATATACACTTGTAAATGGCAAACCAAACACTAATTAATTGTAGTTTTAAAAAAAAATACCGGCCAGGTGCGGTGGCTCATGCCTGTAATCCCAGCACTTTGGGAGACCGAGGTGGGCAGATCACCTGAGGTCAGGAGTTCAAGACCAGCCTGGCCAACATGGCAAAACCCCATCTCTGCCAAAAATACAAAAAAAATTAGCTGAGTGTGGTGGCGGGCGCCTGCAGTCCCAGCTACTGGGGAGGCTGAGGCAGGAGAATTGCTTGAACCTAGGAGGCAGAGATTGTGGTGAGCTGAGATGGCACCACTGCACTCCAGCCTGGGCAACAGAGCAAAACTGTCTCAAAAAATAAAAACCAAGACAGGCAGGAGCTGCTGGCACATTTTATGATCACATTCTTAATTGCTGTGGATTCTTGCCGCACCTCAAGGGCACACTCATATGACAAATACAAGCTTCCAGGCTGGAACCTGATGGGTTTTTGGCATCAACATCCCTTGCCGTGAATTCGTTGTTCTGCTATTCGGTGAGTGGAAGTGACCAAGCTATTCCCCTGCCCAGGTTCTCCCAGGGGCCTTCTACTTCTGGCTGATTTGTACTGTACGGTCCTCCAGACACAGCCTCCAGCCAGGTGCTGGAAAACTGCCTGTGCCTGTGTTATTCCCCATTCAGGCCGGCTCCACCGCCTGGGGAGAGGAGGCCTGGGGCAAACCCAACAGGAAGCCTGGTGTGCTCCGGAAGGAGTAGAACCTGAGCCACAGAAGGGAGAACAAAGTGTTTCCTCTCTTGCTCCCCGCCGTAGCCCTCCCTGGCACTTGTCACACCACTCCCCAGTACTCATGTACTCCCCGGTCCCTCATAGTGGACTCTGTGCTCTTTATGGGCAGGGATCAGATCTGATTCTTTTTTCTTTCTTCCTTTTTGCATCCTGATTGCTTGGAATGGCACCTGGAACGGAGGGAGCAGTAGATTCCTATTGGGATGAGGCCAGGCGTGGTGGCTCACGCCTGTAATCCCAGCACTTTGGGAGGCCAAGGTGGGTGGATCGCCTGAGGTCAGGAGTTCAAGACCAGCCTAGTCAATATGGTGAAAACTCAACTCTACTAAAAATACACACACACACAAAAATTGGCCAGGCATGGTGGTGCACGCCTGCAGTCCCAGCTACTCAGGAGGCTGAGGCAGGAGAATTGCTTGAACCCAAGAGGTGGAGGTTGCAGTTAGCCGAGATCGTGCCATCGCATTCCAGCCTCCAGCCTGGACAACAGAGTGAGACACCATCTTAAAAAAAAAAAAAGTTCCTATTTGGATGAATATCAGGCATAACCAGAGCTAACACTGATTAAGGGCCTCTCTGTGCTCAAAGGCAGATAAATAAGACAGAACTTTCTGTTCTAATCTTTCCAATAACCCCATAAGGTACAATCTAGATTCTATTATTACCTTCTTTGTAGTGTGAAGGGAATTAGACAGAAAGATGCTAATTACTTTGTCCAAGGTCTCTGAGATCAGTGGCTGGCTACAACCCAAACCAGGAAGCTTAGCTCCAAAATTCCAATTCTAGTCTCTATTGTATCCCACTTCTCCCACGCCCTTTCTCCGGCATGTCAGTGACCATAGCGGTCACCTTAGGATTTCATTTTATTATGTTACCCCCCTGATAAAGAACCTTCCAGGCCAGACTCCCCAGCACAGCCCAGAGGCTTCTAGGGTTGTCCCCAGCCTTCTGAGCAGTGACCTCCTACTTCAGAGGCAATAGGAGCTTGGTCCCAACTCTACCATCTACCAGTGTGTGACTGTGGCCATGGGACTTAACCTCTTTCCACTCCGGGCTCCTCCACACCTGGCACTTATGACGACTTGAGAACCATCAGTGTGGGCACTGCTTAGAAGAGAGGTTAGAAAACGTTTATCTCAAAAGGGCCAGATGGTAAGTATTATTGGCTTTGTGGGCTATATGGTCTCTGCAACACTGCTCAACTCTGCCATTGTAATCCAAAAGTAGAGGCTATGGACCAGGCACTGTGGCTCACACCTGTAATCCTAGCACTTTGGGAGGCCAAGGTGGGAGGATCACCTGAGGTCAGAAGTTCGAGACCAGACTGGCCAACATGGCGAAACCTCATCTCTACTAAAAATACAAAAATCAGCCAGGCGTGGTGGCATGTGCCTGTAATCCCAGCTGCTTGGTAGGCTGAGACACGAGAATCACTTGAACCCAAGAGGCAGAGGTTGCAGTGAGCCGAGTTCACAGCACTGCACTCCAGTCTGGGCAAAAGAGCAAGACTCTGCCTCAAAAAAAAAAAAAAAAAAAAAAAAAAAGGAGAGGGTATGGTCTGAATGTTTGTGTCCCCCCAAATTTGCATATTGAAATTCTACCCCCCAAGGTGATAGTATAAGGACATGGGGCTTTGGGGAGGGGATTGGGCTATGAAGGTGAAACCTTCATGGCTGGGATTAATGTCCTTGTAAAAGAAGTCCCAGAGTGCTAGCTAGCCCCTCCCATTACGTGAGGACACAGGGAGAAGGTATCATCTAGAAATGAACCTTCTATGAACTAGAAAGCCCTCACCTGACACTGAATCTGCTGGGGCCTTGATCTTGGACTTCCCCGCTCCCAGAATTGTGTGATATAAATGTCTGTTGTTTATAAAGTGCCATTTTGTTATAGCAGCCCAAAGAGACAAACAGCCATGGACAATATGAAAAATAATTAGTATGGCTATATATCAATAAAAGTTTATTTGTGGCTAGGTGTGGTGGCTCAGGTCTATAATCTCAGCACAGTAGGAGGCAGAGGCAGGAGGATCACTTCAGCCCAGGAGTTCGACACCAGCCTAGGCAGTGTAGCTAAACCCCATCTCTGCAAAAAGCATTTAAAAATTAGCCTGGTGTGGTAGCGCACGGGTAGTCCCAGCTACTTGGGAGGCTGAGGTGGGAGGATAGCTTAAACCCAGGATGTTGAGGCTGCAGTAAGCCATGATCATACCACTACACTCCAGCCTAGGCAGCAGAATGAGAGCCTGTTTCAAAAAAAAAAAAAAGTTTATTTATGGGCACTAAAATTTGAATTTCAAATAATTTTTATGTGGCATGAAATATTCTTTTTTTTTTTTTTTAAGACAGAGTCTTGCTCTGTCACCCAGGCTGGAGTGCAGTGGAGAGATCTCGGCTCCTTGCAACCTCCACCTCCTGGGTTCTAGCAATTCTCCTGCCTCAGCCTCCCGAGCAGCTGGGACTACAGGCACGTGCCACCATGCCCAGCTAATTTTTTGTATATTTAGTAGAGATGGGGGTTTCACCATGTTAGCCAGGATGGTCTCGATCACCTGACCTTGTGATCCACCTGCCTTGGCCTCCCAAAGTTTTGGGATTACAGGCGTGAGCCACCGCACCCAGCCTGAAATATTCCTTTTAGTTTTTTTCCTAACGATTTAAAAATGTAAAAACCTTTCTTAGCTCAGGGACATTACACACAAAAACAGGTGCGGGGCTAGATTTGGTTCACAGGCTGTAGTCTGCGACACCTAGTTTAGAGCAATGGCTTGTACAAAGGAAGGGCTTAACATATCTGAGAGAGACCAGGTGAAGTAAGGAGGTGAGTAGGAGGCTTTACAAGGTGCTGAGGGCCTTGACTTGGTGGGGACATGTGGATGGAACAGATGTGTTAAATATAGGAGATAGAGTTGAGGATCCAACATCTGCCGAGTGCTGACTGTGGTCAGGCACCACACCTTCTACATTTCCTCCCACTGAATCCTCACACTGACCCTGTACCTCACACCTGTTTACAGAGATGATGAGTGAGGCTCAGAGAGGTTAAGTAATATGCCCAGAGTCACACAGCGTTTAAGTGACAGAGTCGGGATCTGAACTCAGGTTTTTTCTTTTTTTGGAGACGTTGTCTCGCTCTATGGCCAGGCTGGAGTGCAATGGCACGATCTCAGCTCACTGCAACCTCTGCCTCCTGAGTTCAAGCGATTCTCCTGCCTCAACCTCTCGAGTAGCTGGGACTACAGGTGCACGCCACCACGCCCAGCTAATTTTTTTTTTTCAGTTAATTTTGTATTTTTAGTAGAGACGGCGTTTCACCATGTTGGCCAGGATGGTCTCGATCTCTTGACCTCGTGATCCACCCTCTTCAGCCTCCCAAAGTGTTGGGATTACAGGCGTGAGCCATCATGCTCGGCTACCCAGATTTTATAGAACACCAAAACCCAGCCTTTTTCTATTAGGCTGTCATCTGCTGAACATGTATTTTATTGAAAACCTAAGATGTACAAGGTACGATGCCATGTTTAGAAACACAGTGGTGTAAAAGATATACCCCCTGGCCGGGAGCAATGGCTCACACCTGTAATCCCAGCACAGCACTCTGGGAGGCTGAGGCAGGTGGATCATCTGAAGTCAGGAGTTCAAGACCAGCCTGACCAACATCTCTACTAAAAATAAAGAAAATTAGCGAGGCGTGGTGGTGCGCGCCTATAATCCCAGCTACTCAGGAGGCTGAGGCAGAAGAATTGCTTGAACCAGAAAGGCGGAGGTTGCAGTGAGCTGAGATCGTGCCACTGCACTCCAGCTTGGGCGACAGAGCAAGACTCTGTCTTTAAAAAAAAAAAAATGGACCCCCACATGGAGTGCATAGTCTGGTAGAAGAGTCCAGACATCCAAATGAGCAATTATAACTCGGGGTGACATCTCCAGGATGAAAATGAACAAGGGGGCTCAGAAGGTACAGTTCTTACCCACGTTTGGAAAAATCAGAGGCTTCCTGAAGGAAGCAATGTCTACCCCGATGGAAGGTCAAGAGAAAGACCCAGGAAGGCACGAAACAGGGGCTCATGATACTAAGCTACAATTTTTTTTCCTGCATAACCAGGATGCTGGCTGCTGCCCCTACCTCTCAGGTTCACTGCACCTGAAGGTCCAGTCCCTTCTCAGGAGGGGTCCTGTGTCTTTTGTCCTTAGCTGTCCTTTGCCTCCATCCTCTCTCATTCTGAAATGCTACCATGGTTTTGTTCCAGAACTCCCCAGAGACACAACTCAGCTCCTCTCTGCTTTCCTCATCACTTCAAGTGTTCCATGAATTCAGTAAACCTGATTCAAGATTTTGGTGGAGGGCGGGGTGTGGGAGCCTAGTATCCAAGGGGAGGGGTCATTTCTGGAGCCCTGAGCTTCCGCCCTCTCCTGGCCCCCCACTTCCTCCCTGGAGTTGCAAACAAAATGCTCCCTTTGTCTTGTTGGAGTGTTCCCGCCCACCTCCGGCCAGAAGGATCTTGGTTCTTACTTGCACTTAGCAAAGTATTTTCTCAGCAAAAACAGCTCCACCTTCCTAAGAGGAATTCTGATACATAAAAAGTTCTCTTTACACCTCCATTGTTTCATCCAACCCTCCAAGCAAATCACTGGAATAGCTATCATAGTCCCAACATGTCAGGAGTTAAAGGCAGGACTGCCTAAATCCAGTCTCCTTCCCTAGCCACTGGCTATTCCACTTTCTGACACCATTCTGATGGGTCTAGGGAAGGCAGGGGAGGGGACAGCCTAGTGGGGACAGCAGGAAAGGGGACGGCCAGGAACTGAAACCGTAGAAGTATAGTTTCGCCAGAGACACTCATTCCCATTACTTAAGCCTCCACAATCTTACAGTGAATGTGTCTTACTCTTCTTCTTCCAGAATGAGAGAACTGGACAAGACTGGCCTGAGTCACAGACACCCAGAGCAGACCAGGATCCTTTCTAAGAGGAACGCGATTGCCCTCATGGGTTAGGGTTTTTGTGCTTGGTTCATGAAGAGCCTGGGACCTGGCTGCAGTCACCTAGAGCGCCCAGCACTCGACTCGAGAACATTTCTGAAAGTAGCACTGCAGTTCCTTGATAATGAGCAGACTCCAGGAAGACAAGGAGAAGAGGAAAAGGAACATAAGAAAGGAGGTGACAAAGAGACCGTTCTAAATTCAAAACAGAAATTTTAGATTCAAAGTGAATTCGTCTATTGAAGCCAGAAACTGGAGAAGTTCACGTGGTGAGGTCTTGGCCTCGCTCTGCAGAGGGCTGGATAGCATGTCGGGGAAATGAAGTTACTGTGAAGTCAAAGGCTCAGAGGGTGAATCAAGGCACTGACATGTGAGCACCTTGGCTGAGCCTGTGTCCAGGGGAAGGCTAAAGAACAGCAGAGACTCACGCCTATAATCCCAGCACTTTGGGAGGCTGAGGTGGGTGGATCATGAGGTCAAGAGATCGAGACCATCCTGGTCAACATGGTGAAACCCCGTCTCTACTAAAAATACAAAAAATTAGCTGGGCATGGTGGCGTGTGCCTGTAATCCCAGCTACTGAGGCAGGAGAATTGCCTGAACCCAGGAGGCGGAGGTTGCAGTGAGCCGAGATCGCGCCATTGTACTCCAGCCTGGGTAACAAGAGCGAAACTCCGTCTCAAAAAAAAAAAAAAAAGAACAGCAGAGAACCGGAGCCCCGCCTTCAGGAAGCCTTGAGCAGGAGCAGCAAAAATCTGCTTCCTCTCCAGCCCTAAGGTCACTTCAGGCTGACAAACCCTTCCCCCACGCCTTGCCACTTGAGCAGCTCAGCTCCCTGTACCCCACCCCTGTCCTAACCCCCACCCCCAGCTGAATCACAGAGGCCACTCTCTCTTTTTTCTTTTTTCTTTTTTTCCTGTGATGGAGTCTTGCTCTGTGGTCCAGGATGGAGTGCAATGGGGTGATCTCGGCTCACTGCAACCACCACCTCCCACCTCCTGGGTTCAAGTGATTCTCTTGCTTCAGCCTCCCGAGTAGCTGGGATTATAGGCACCTGCCACCACACCTGGTTAATTTTTGTATTTTTAGTAGAGACAGGTTTCACCACGTTGGCCAGGCTGGTCTCGAACTCCTGACCTCAGGTGATCCGCCTGTTTTGGCCTCCCATAGTGCTGGGATTACAGGTGTGAGCTACTGCTCCCCGTCACAGAGGCCACTTTATGCCCACATCTCCCTGAGCTGGGCTTTCTAGCCTTGCACTTCTGCTCATGAAGACTAAGGCTTGCCAGTATGGTGATGACAGACACTGGTGGGCTCCAGCAGGTCCACTTCTGCTTCATGGGGGTAGCCACGGTAGCACAGTGGGCAGCCCTGGAAACAAAATCCTCTTTGACATCCAAAACAAAGCTTGCCTAGAGCAGTGTCTGGTCCAAGTGCTGTAGAGCTGTTAGCTGTTACCTACTCTAGCTTCGGCCCCTTGATGTGCTAGATGGGTAAGTGAATGAAGGAAGTGGGGACTGAGGAAGGTCTTGAACCTTCAGGCAAGGTTGGATGGAGCATGTGCCTTTGTAAAGATTCAGGAATAGTGATGACCGAGGTGTCTGTGGAGATGTAAGTGGAGCAGATGGAGCAGGGCGAGGACTCAAGTAAGTAGCGGGAGCAAGTCCTAGATTGTTTAGGGCCTGGGTTGCCAGGCTAAGGTGTTTGCACTTTAGGCTGTAGGCAATGGAGAGCTGGATGACCTTTTATTTTATTTTATTTTGAGACAGAGTCTCACTCTGTCACCCAGGCTGGAGTGCAGTGGCATGATCTGAGCTCACTGCAACCTCTGCCTCCCAGGGTCAAAGAATTCTCGTACCTCAGCCTCCCGAGTAGCTGGGATTACAGGTGTGCACCACCTTGCCCAGCTAACTTTTATATCTTTAGTAGAGACAGGGTTTCACCATATTGGCCAGGCTGGTCTCAAACTCCTGACCTCAAGTTATCCACCCGCCTTGGCCTACCAAAGTGCTGGGATTACAGGCGTGAGCTACCATGTCCGGCCCTGATGACTTGGATTTGAATGCAGACATCATTTTGCTATCATAGATTAAGACTTGGTAGGCCTGACACGGTGGCTCACGCCTGTAATCCCAGCACTTTGGGAGGCCTAGGCGGGTGGATCACAAGGCTAGGAGTTCAAGACCAGCCTGGCCAATATAGAGAAACCCCGTCTCTATTAAAAATATAAAAATTAGTGGGGCATGGTGGCATGCGCCTGTAGTCCCAGCTACTTGGGAGGCTGAGGCAGGAAGATCACTTGAACCTGGGAGGCAGAGGTTGCAGTGAGCCAAGATCAGGCCACTGTACTCCAGCCTGGGCAAGAGTGAGATCCCGTCTCAAAAAAAAAAAAAAAAAAAAAGACAGTATAGTTGAACTCTGACTTTGCATGTGGGTTCTGTGCCATTTCTTTCTCTCCTTTCCTTGCTCCCTCCCTCCTGTCCCTCCTTTCTTCCTTCCTTCCTTCTTTCCCTCTTTATTTTCCTCTTTGCATTTTCCCAATTCTAACATTCTATGCATTTTATCTTTCCTGTAGTTGGCAACTAATTATCATCTCCTGAGAATCTTCACAGCAATTGGTGAGAAGGTTGAAAATGTGACAAGTTCTTCTCCTTTTTCTGTTTAAATGGGACTAGCCAGCTAACTGCACATTCTATGCAGAAGCAAAGTGTCTAATTTCTCACTTCTGAAGTTGTCAGCTCCTGCCCTGTTCTACCAGACTTAATTTATACTGTCAGGGTTACCATGGGAGATTCCATATGAAGCTGTAACTTGGCTACCTGCGGGTCCCAGTGTTTCTAAGTCTAATTGTTAGACCAGTGGTCCTCCACTAGGGTCAAATTTGCCCCTCAAGGAACATTTGGCAATGTCAGGAGACATTTCTGATTGTCAAACCTGGGGAGAGGGAAGTGCTACTGTTACCTAATGGGTAGAGGCCAGAGATGCTGCTAAGTATTGTAAACACATAGGACAACCCCACAACTAAGAATTATCCAAGCTGGGCGTGGTGGCTCACACCTGTAATCCCAGAACTTTGGGAGGCTGACGCGGGCAGATCACAAGGTCAAGAGATGGAGACCATCCTGGCCAACATGGTGAAACCTTATCTCTACTAAAAATACAAAAATTAGCTGGGCACTGAGGCATGCGCCTGTAGTCCCAGCTACTAGGGAGGCTGAGGCAGAAGAATCATTTGAACCCAGGAGGTGGAGGTTGAAGTGAGCCAAGATTACACCATTGCACTCCAGCCTGGCGACAGAGCGAGACTCCATCTCAAAAAAAAAAAAAAATTATCCAGCCCAAAATGTCAGTAGTGCTAAGACCAAGAAACCTTTGTCTAGACTGAGACCTCTGACCAAGAAAAGATGGTGAAGTGAACTGAGTATTTGCACAGATAGGATTGGAATGGGGTGGGTTAATGGACCTGAGGAAGAGGGCTGCTGGAAGCAACTGAGAAGCATTTGGTATCAGAGGGACAACCAGAACCTTTATGAGCAAATGTTTTGCCTATTTCTAATTAGCTCCCTTGTGCAGATATTGACATTTCAGTATATTGCCCCAACGATACTTATCACCAAAAACTTATTACCAGAAACCATAGCTTCTCCAGTTTCTAATGAAACCTGATGTATTCATCGGTTCTGAAATCTTACAGCTGTGTTTGGCTTTGCAGCCCTAACTGATAATAGCATTTGAAGTCCCTCGTTGCTCTGACTTTCAGGAAATATAAGTAATATTCTTGGAAGGCAGCAGGCATCAGACATCCATTTAGGTGGGGGAAAATGTAACATGAAAGCGTTTCCTGGTCCAGAAAGTAAACCACCACTGAACTTGATCCGACTGGTAAGAGAGTGGGCAATTATTAAGTGAGTTTGGAGAAGTGGGAATCCCCTCTGATCCCTATGGTGTGCTGGATGAAATAATGTTGCACACAGATCTAATCGTGTTGGCTCTCTACAGTGAGCTCTGCCAGCCAGGCTCCATCCTCAACCCTGTCCTCTCCTCTGTCCAGATTTACTCCCTAGTGCTCTCATCCAGTCTGAAGGCTTCAGAGAGTCTCCATATACCAATGGCCCTTCAGGCTAATGGATAATCCCGTTACATTTCCCTGATCCTATTACTCTCCCACTTCCCCGAAAGACGACCTCATGCTTTCCCTTTCCTCAAACCATCGATACATCCTTCCCCAACATGCTGCATTGAGAACCTCTCTTGCTATTTTCTGGAGAAACCAGGAGCAATCAGAAGAAACTCACACCTGCTTCTAGCACATCTATCGGTCCCTGTGTCCTTCTATTCTACTTCCCTCCCGTGACCATGGTCCAACACTGCCTGTGCTTTTCCAAGGTCAGTTCCCTCCCTTGGAAAGCAGAGTCCACCTCTTCTGCCTACTCAGGGATGTCACCTGCCTTTTTCTCCTGAATTCATCCTTTCCCACCGTATCAACTTATTGATAATATATTCCATCAAAAAAAAAACTGCCTCGATCCCACATCTCCCTCCAGCTATTGGTCCATTTTCCAGCTCCTTTAGTAGCAAAAAGACTTGCCTCCTTCTCCTCTCCTCTTTTTCTCCCCTGTATCCTTTTTATTTATACTTTCATTTCATCAAACCATCAATACCAACTCTTGTGAAGGTCACTATGTCCTCCACTTGGCCAAATGCAATGTGTTAATTTTCAGTTCTTATCAAACACTCAGCAGCGGCTACTCCATTGCTCACTCCCGTCAACACACTCCTTCCCACTGTGGGAGGACGTGGGAATTTCCTTAATGGCCAAATGTCTTCAACCCAGGGAAGATTTGGAATTAAATGTAAAGGCAATGGAGTATGTCAAATCTATAGTGTTAAGTCTTTTAAAAATATACATAAAATCTGCAACAAGAGCATCTTGTTGCAAAGAGTTGAAAGAAGAAAAAAGAAAAAAATATATATATACATAAAATTGGAAAATAATCCAAATGTTTGATATTTTAAGCACTTATAATGTTTAAATGAATTTGACAATTAGAAACACTGGGACCCAGGTACCCAACACTTTGGGAGGGCAAGGTAGGAGGATCACTTGAGGCCAGGAGTTGGAGACCAGCCTAAGCAACATAGCAGGACTCTGTCTCTATAAAAAATATTAAACAGCAGAAATACACACACAAAAAAATAAAAATAAAAAGTAAGTTTGTAATGAGTTATGGAATATATAAAATAATTTGAATCTTTTATACTATACTTAAGTATAATATTAGTTTTACAAAAATGACTAGGGAGTCAGGGTTTTTTCCTTTTTTTTTTTCGAGATGGAGTCTTGCTCTGTCGTCCAGGCTGGAATGCAGTGGCACAATTTCGGCTCGCTGCAACCTCCGCCTTCTGGGTTCAAGTGGTTCTCCTATCTCAGCCTCCTGAGTAGCTGGGACTACAGGCACGTGCCACCACACGTTGGCTAATTTTTCATATTTTTAGTAGAGACAGAGTTTCACCGTGTTAGTCAGGATGGTCTTGATCTCTTGACCTCGTGATCCACCCGCCCCAGCCTCCCACAGTGCTGGGATTACAGGCGTGAGCCACTTAAACTGGCCAGTTTAGGACAGTGTCTGCACATGGTAAAGGCTGTAAGTGTTAGCTATTACTGAAACACAAATCAAATACATTTACAAACGCAGTTTAAAATCCTTACAGTTGTTTAATTAAGTCTGAGTAAAACAAAGCCTCTGATAAAACAAGTTACTAAAGTTTTCTCTATAAATAGCCCAAAAAAATTTATAAAAGTTTCTTAAAAGCTTGAAAGAAAACCTAGGATTCTAAATTTCTTATTCCAGTAAGTCAAATACTGCTTGGGGGAAAAACGTGGTCGCAAAGTAATTTTTTTTTTTTTTTTTGGTATACCAAAACTGTCCTCTGGAACATTAGAAAAGCCACAAGCCAAAATTAATTTCTGAGGAGCCCTGGCATGTCCTAGTTTCTGGGACTTCTGAGAGGACCGTGGGTGTGACATGGGGGAGCTTGCTTAATGGATGTGTCCTGAGCCCAAGCCCCCTCCCACCTGCCAGTGAACCTTAGCAACTCCACTTAGATCAGTTTTCTATATTGGCTTTCAGCCTAAGAGTATAGTTTTTGGAGGGTTGTATTCCAATAAAATATCAAAAACCTTATTTTATTTGGATGATTGGGTAATTTTTTTTTTAAACCTTGAGCATCATTATTTCAAAGGTAGCATATCTTTTTTTTTTTTTTTTTGAGACAGGGTCTTACTCTGTTGCTGGGGCTGAAATGCAGTAGTACAATCACAGCTCTCTGCAGCCTCGACTTCCTGGGCTCACGTGATCCTCCCACCTCAGCCTCCCAAGTAGCTGGGACTACAAGCATGTGCAACCGTGCCCGGTTAATTTTTGTGAGTTTTTTTTTTTTTTTCCATAGGGATGTGGTTTCACCATGTTGTCCAGGCTGGTCTGGAACTCCTGAGCTCAAGCAATCCACCTCAACCTCCCAAAGTGCTGGGATTATAGGCTGAGCCACCGTGCCTGACCAGTATTATGTCTTTTAACCAAAGCTCACAATATTGAACTCCTTACAGCACAAGAATAGGAAAGTCAGCATACAGATTACAATGATGAGGCTCTGCTATAGACCCAAGTGCCAGACCAGAATGGGGCTCTCTCTTATCACACAAGTGATTATTGCAAACTAGAAAGCACTCACTTCTCTGCAGTAATGAGACTAGAGCATCAAATTGCATTGAATAGTCACCAGTGTCTGGCATGTAGAACAAATTCACTGATTGATTTGATTTGATGTTGAATTCTCATCAGTTCCTAAACTTTTCCTTCTTAAGAGCAGGGGTGGGCCAGGCACTGTGGCTCACACCTGTAATCCCAGCACTTTGGGAGGCTGAGGCGGGCAGATCACCTGAGGTCAGGAGTTCGACACCAGCCTGGCCAACACGATGAAACCTTGTCTCTACTAAAAAAAAAAAAAAAATACAAAAATTAGCTGGGTATTCCCAGCTGTAATCCCAGCTACTAGGGAGGCTGAGGCAGGAGAATTGCTTGAACCTGGGAGGCACAGAGGCATGGAGGCTACAGGTCATACAGTCTCTATTGCAACTACTCAATCCTGCCATTGTATCACAAAAGCAGTCACACATAAAGAAATGGGCAAGGCTGGGTTTCAATAAAACTTTATATAAAAAAACAAGTGGTGGGTCCAGTTTGCCCTGCAGGCAGTAGATTGCTGACTCCTGCTTTAGAGCAATGCTTCTCAAACTCTGTTGACTAGGACTATTAGATTATTGCTCAACAGATTGTTTTTCTGTATCTAACTGATGTTGGGCTCAGTCATGTGACTGGCTTTGATCAATGAGACTGTGGGAGTGAACTTCTCTGTCATTCAACCAATAGGACGTTAGCAGACACAAGACAAGCAGAGACTTCGAATGTACTTAGAGGATTAGGTTTGCCCTTTTGTGCTTTTAACATTATGATAAGAAGAGCTTCCCCCAGGAAGCTGCTACCCTGTAGCCTAGGCCCAAATGGAAGACATATGGAGCAGACTCGAGTCCAGTGATGAGAAGCCAAGCTTGGCAAGACCTGAGGCTTAAAGCAGACCTGCCCAGCCCAGCCTAGGTTAGCTAATTATCAGCTGATCCACAGGTGAGTGAGCCTAGATGCGATCAGCAGAGCTGCCCAGCCACCCCCAAACTTATGAGAAATAAATGCCTCGCATTTTGGGAGTCCGAGGTGGGAGGATTATGAGGGCAAGAGATCAAGACCAACCTGGCTAACATGGTGAAACCCTGTCTCTGCTAAAAATACAAAAATGAGCTGGATGTGGTGGCACGCACCTGTAGTCCCAGCTACTTGGGAGGCTGAGGCAGGAGAAGCACTGGAACCCGGGAGGCAGAGGTTGCAGTGAGCCGAGACTGTGCCACTGCACTCCAGCCTGGAGACAGAGCAAGACTCCATCTCAAAAAACAAAAAAAGAGAGAGAGAGATAAATGCCTCATGCTGTGTGCCACTGAGGTTTCTTTTTTTTTCTTTTGAGACAGAGTTTTTGCTCTTGTTGCCCAGAATGGAGTACAATGGTGCGATCTCAGCTCACTGCAACCTCCACCTCCTGGGTTCAAGCAATTCTTCTACCTCAGCCTCCCGAGTAGCTGGGACTACAGGTGTGCACCACCATGCCCGGCTAATTTTGTATTTTCAGTAGAGACAGGGTTTCTCCATATTGGTCAGGCTGGTCTTGAATTCCTGATCTCAGGTGATCCACCCACCTCAGCCTCCCAAAGTGTTGGGATTACAGGCGTGAGCCACCGCACCTGGTGCCACTGAGATTTTTAGGATTGTTTGTTATGTGGCATTATTTCAGCAATCTACCGATACAAACATGGTCAATAAGAAACAAATCATACCTTGTGATTCAGATTCATGAAACATTATTTTCTGTTAATCCTATAGCAAAATACATACAAGGTCTTTATCACCTGCCAGACACTGGAGGAATATTCAAATAAGCAAATCTATAAAGATAGAAAATAGATTAGTGGTAACCTAGGGCTTGGGGTTGGGGAGGGTTGGGTAAATAGGGTAAATAAGAGGGATGTTAGTGAGTACAGGGTTTCTTTTCAGAATGATGAAAATGTTCTAAAATTATTGTGGTGCTGGTTACACAATTCTGTAAATATACTAAAATCGTTGAATTGCATATTTTACATAGGTGATATGGTGCGGTGTGTGAATGATGTCTCAATAAAGCTGTTGTAAAGAAAAAGATGGAAGGGGAGGGGAGGGGAGGGAAGGGGAGGGAGAAAGAGAAAGAAGGAAAGAAAGAAGAAAGGGAGGAAGGAAAGAGAGAGGAAGGGAGTGAGGGAGGGAGAGAGGGAAAGAGGCTAAAGCGCAGGCTGGCCTGGGACTGGGTTGTGGGGGATGTGTGGTCAGCAGAAGCAGAAGCAGTGGCCACGCTGTGGAAGGTCTCGAAGGCCACAGTGTAGAGTATGCCTTTTGTTTTCATTGCCATGGGCAGCCACTGGAGGATTTTAAGCAGAAGTGGTGATATGATCTGATTATAAAAAACAGCTCTGGCCCTTCCACGGAGACAGGGCTGGGGGTAGGGGCAAGCCTGGTCTGGGGAACTCTAAGTATCACGAAGGTTCAAGTGAGAGATTCTGTGTCTTGGACTCGGTCACAGCAGTGGGGAATGACATGCCGCAGGCCACAAGCAGGCTCCATCCTTCCCTCCAGCTTTGACCCATCCTCACCTCCTCCCCTACCCCCTCCAGCTTCATTTCCAAGGGAAGGGGATAACATTAGCCAAGATCGTCTTCAAAACTCAGCCTATTCCCTTTACTGAGTTTAGAAATGGAACTGCCTCACTCCATCCAACCTCTCATTTCATGGAGCAGAGGAGCAGGAGAAGGGCATGTAGAGGATGAGACGGTGACTTTCCCAGACCACAGTCAGGGCACCCAGTGCAACTAGACTGTAGCCAACTGAGGTTTTGAGGCCAGAAAGGCCAAAAGTGAAAGCTCTTTTCTTGACCTTTCAGTTACCGTTAGGAAGTAACTGCACATTCATATTTAGAAAGAGAACTGCAAGGAATCAAAAGGAAATGCCACATTCACTTTCATTACCCCTTGGAGATGAATCACTAATCCTTGTGTAAGGCACTCAGACCTGTGCATCAGCTGATTCTCCACGGATGCCTGAGTTCCTGCTTCTGGGGGCTGATTAATGACATTGCCCAGAAAGTGTCACTCAACATGGTCAATCTATCTTCGGCTAAAACACCAACAAAAAAGCGTTCTCGGCCGGGTGCAGTGGCTCACGCCTGTAATCCTAGCACTTTGGGAAGCTGAAGTGGGTGGATCACCTGAGGTCAGGAGTTCGAGACCAGCCTGGCCAACATGGCAAAACCCTGTCTCTACTAAAAATACAAAAATTAGCCAGGCATGATGGCACGTTCCTGTAATTCCAACAACTTGGGAGGCTGAGGAAGGAGAATTGCTTAAACCCAGGAGGTGGAGATTGCATTGAGCAGAGATGGCACCACTGCACTCCAGCTTGTGTGATGGGAACAAGAGTCCATCTCAAAAAAAAAAAGAAATGTTCTCACCAAAGTGGGTGTAAACTCTCTTCCGGGGGAAAAATCAGCTGTGTGGCTGTCACAGCTTACCCAGTTTCAGAGGTTCATTAAGGAAAAGAGTACAAAATTACAAGTACAAGCTTAGTATGAAATGAGTATTGACAAATTTTTTAAAGGCTGATGAACACCACAAATACCACAAAATCCATTAAAATCACATAATATTTTCTTTGCTAATTAACCACCTGAGACACCACAAAAACAATATTTTTCCCTACAGTCTTGACTGCATTCCATCTTACCTGTTCACAGAACAACAATGTTGTAAAATAGTTATTTTAGAGAACAGAAAAATAATCCTGTCTTTCCTCTTGCATGGTTTTTTTCTCTTAGTTGATTTGTTGTTGTTGTTGTTTTTCTTTTGAGACAGAGTTTTGCTCTTGTTGCCCAGGCTAGAGTGCAATGGTGCAATCTCAGCTCACCGCAACCTCTGCCTCCCGGGTTCTCCTGCCTCAGCCTCCTAAGTAGCTGAGATTACAGATGTCCACCACGCCTGGCTAATTTTTTTGTATTTTTAGTAGAGACAGGGTTTCATTATGTTGGCCAGGCTGGTCTTGAACTCCTGACTTCAGGTGATGCACCCACCTCGGCCTTCCAAACTGCTGGAATTACAGACATGAGCTACCTCACCCAGCCAATACTGGTAGTTTAGAAAAGTTTCTTTGTGCTTCAGAATTCTTTGTTGGCAATTCTCCTCCTCCAACATCCTCTATGGTCTGTTGCTCAGACAGTGTCTTTTGTTTAGAGACAAGGTCTTGCTCTGTGGCCCAGGCTGGAGTGCAGTGGTACGATCATAGCTCCCTGCAGCCTTAAACTCCTGGGCTCAAGCAATCATCCCTTCTCAGCCTCCAGAGTAGCTGGGGCTACAGGCATGTGCCACCACGCCCAGCCAATCAGACAGTGTCTTTGACAGCAGCCGGTCCAGGGCAGCCAGCTTCTTGCTACTCCATGTTCCGGCTAGTCCTGAGGTGGTCATGAAACCTGGCTGGAATAGCCTCTGAGCAGGGGACAGAGCAGCATCTCATTCAAACCTTTCTTCTTAGGATCAGAGATAGCACTAGAATGCTCCTTGCAGTCCACCAACACCAGGTGGGCACCGGGTGGCTTGCATATGATGCAAAAATCCTGTCCACCCTGCCTGCAGCCCCAGAACTGGCTCCACGGTCTTTGCAATCCTGGCAGGGAATGCTTGGAGCTTTAGAATGGGCCCAAGCAAATGAAAGACACTGAAGGGTAAACTTCATTCATTGCTCAGTAAATCCACTTCTCCAAGCCCACACTGCCATGAGCAGAGATGACTGGAGCTATCAGAGAGGAGGACAAATTACAGCCTTGTCCACAGCAAGGAGAAGCCAGTGATGATGGCTCCGGTGAGAGAGATAGAGGGCTGCAGCTATATCTAAACTTTTATTGCTATATTTCAAACTTCCTTTAGAAATCAATTTACAAAGAGACGATGATGTAGTATTTTGGTTAGTACCTGAAGGATGTACATGAACCAAGATTAGGATTCATTAATAAGGCACCCCAGGCAAGAGTAGACCTTTTTTTTCCTTTTTTAATTTTAGAGACAGGGCTTTGCTGTATCACCCAGGCTAGAGGGCAATGGTGCAATCATAGCTCATTGCAACTTTAAACTCCCTGGCCAAGTGATTCTTTCGCCTCAGCGTCCTGAGTAGCTGGGATTTCGAGTACACACCACCATGCCCAGCTAATGCTTTTGGATTTTGCAGACACAGGGTCTTGCTATGTTGCCCAGGCTGGTCTTGAACTCCTGGGCTCAAGTGATTGATCCTCCTGCTTTGGCCTCCCAAAGTGTGGGATTACAGTCACGAACCATCATGCCCAGCCAGAAGTAAACATTTTTTACTAGATGTCTTGAATAAGACCATGTCCGATACATACAAACAGATCAAGAGAAGTCTAGAAATATTCCATTAGCCACATTTCTGTAGCATCATTATTGGCTAATTCGTGTAACTAATAATAATAGTAGTAGCTAATATTTGTTCAGTGCTTGGTATGTGCCAGGCACTAATGTCTGGTTCTAAGCATCTTACCTGCATGATCTCAGGTCATCCGCACAGTACCTGCTTTGTTCAAACGGGGCAACCTGGACACTCAGAGGTTTAGTAACTTGCCCCTGGTCATTCAGCTGGTCCATCTGGCTCCAGAACTTGTGCTCTTTGCCAACTCATTGGAAGTTCATTATCATTCACTCTATAGCCATTAGAACATTCTATCTAAAAAATAAAATGATTGTATATACTTCACATTGCAGAATATGGGGTGAGTTCTGCAGTGATCTTCACTAAGTACTAGTTAATAAATCTCTCAAGTGTTTGTATGAGTATGTGTATTTGTCTGTCTGTCTATCTATCTGGAACAAGATATATTTTTTCTACTGAATGAAAAATGACCTAAATTAGGGTCGGGCACAGCAGCTCATGCCTGTAGTCCCAGCACTTTGGGAGATGGAGATGGGAGGATGACTTGAGCCGGATTTCAAGACCAGCCTGGGCAATATGTCAAGACCCCCATCTCTACAAAAATAAAATAAAATAAAATACTAAAGTTAAGATTCTAGTGCCCAAAGGGTTAGGATATTATTTAGGACACTAGTTTGGCTACTGTTGGAAAGGTCAGAATAAGAGTAGCTTAAACGAATGGAAGTTTATTTTCTGTTCTATCATTCAGTCAGAGCATAAACTGTCCAAGGCTAATGTGGGGGCCCCACTATCATGGAAATTCAAGTTTCTTCCACCTTGATTTTCCATTATCCACAACAGAAGTCTTCTACCTCATGGTTGAAGATTGCTGCTCCAGGTCCTGCCATCATATCTTCATCCCAGCCTGCAGAAAGGGGAGAAGAAAGAAGTAGAGGTTATTATCCTTTTCCTTCAAGGTCATGGATCAGAAGTGGTACTTACCACTTTTGCCCAGATCACTTCTCCCTGCATCAGTTCAAATGTATTTCTAACCTCTACCAAGTGCAAGGGAAGCTGGAAAATAGTCTTTAGTCTGTAATCCCTGCTACTTGGGAGGCTGAGGCAGGAGAATCGCTAGAACCCAGGAGGCAGAGGTTGCAGTGAGCCAAGATCCTGCCACTGCACTCCAGTCTGGGTAACAGAGCAGGACTCCATCTTGAAAAAAAAAAAGAAAGAAAGAAAATAGTCTTTAGTGGAACAGTCATGGATGTGGCTTGGCTAAGACTCATATTATTAAATGCAGAAGTGGAGATCAGCTGTTAGGAGATAACCCGCTCTACTGCCACCAGGATAAAATCAAGTAAAAAGACTTTGTGTAGAATTCTGTCTTGATAAGGCTTATTGTCCTGTGAAAATGAGTCATTTTGTATTCACATCAAAAGTTGTACAATTTTTTGTGTGACTTTTAACAACACAAGGGATCTCGTGGTTATTGGTGTTTACAGTGTGAACATTTACAGGGGAACATTGTTTAGCAAAGAAGCTAAACACTTAATGGATGATGATGCCAATCTATGTTCTGGCTCCCACTTACGGTGTCAACATAAAAAGGTTAAAATAGATGCACCAGAGAGTCCCAGGAAGCATACAAGCTTGATGCCCCTACAGTATAGGCCGTAAGGTTTTAATGGATTTAGTCCTTTTCTATCAGCAATTCAGCAAATTAGCTTGAAAATGGAATGGATTGATTTCTGTACAATGCTAGAAACAGCAGGATCTTTCCAACCCCCCACCTGCCACATTCAAACTCAGATCTTTGACTTCAACACTAATATGATAATAAGTTCTTGATACAAACAGCACTCCCTTGGAGCAAATTGAAAGCCTGGAACTGTTGTTTCCCCTTGTTTACTCTGGTCGGAATGACTGGTTCAGAGTACATCAGAGTGTGTATGTATCAGTCCATTCTTACACTGCTATAAAGAACTACCTGAGACTGGGTAATTTATAAAGAAAAGAGGTTTAACCAGCTCACAGTTCTGCAGGCTGTACGGACTTCTGCTTCTGGGGAGGCCTCAGGAAACTTACAATCATGGTGGAAGTCAAAGGGGAAGCAGGCACATCTTCACACGTTAGGAGAGAGAGATGGCAAAGGGGGAAGTGCTTCCTTTTTCTCTTTCTTCTCCTTCCTTCCTTCTTTCCTTCTTTCCTTCCTTTTTCTTTCTTTCTCTTTCTCTATTTCTTCCTTTCTTTCTCTTTCCTTCTTTCTCTTTCTTTCTTTCTTCCTTTCTTTTTCTTTCTTTCTGACAGAGTCTTGCTCTGTTGCCCAGGCTGGAGTGCAGTGGTGCATCTCGACTCTCTGCAACCTCCACCTTTAGGATTCAAGCAATTTTCCTGCTTCCACCTCCCAAGTAGCTGGGACTACAGGCATGCACCACCTCACCCAGATAATTTTTGTATTTTTAGTAGAGATGAGGTTTCGCCATGTTGACCAGCCTGGTCTCAAACTCCTGGCCTCAAGGGATCTGCCCACCTTGGCCCCCAAAGTGCTGGGATTACAGGTGTAAGCCACCAGCCACCATGCCCGGCCCCAACACTTTTAAACAATCAGATAGTGAGAGCTCATTTACCATCACGAGTACGGCAATGGGAAATCCACCCCCATGATTGAATCACCTCTCACCGGGACCCTCCCCCAGCATTGGGGATTACAATTCCACATGAGACTTGGACAGGGACACAGAGCCAGGACAAACCATATCAAGTGTGTATTGGCATCAGCATTAAAGAATCCAGCAGCTCATAAAACTGAGCTATTTAATATTAAGATCAATACAAGGTCTACTTATGACCCACAAGCATAATATATAGGTTCATGTCCAAGTTCAGTGGAGTAAAATGAATGTTATAAAATTATAGGCTATGTCAACATGACCCTAAAACAATCAATCAATTTAATAAACCAATAGATGAAAATCTATCAAATGAGTTGTTAGAAACTACCTTGTATAGGCTGGGCACAATGGCTCATGCCTATAATCCCAGCACTTTGGGAGGCTGAGGCGGGTGGATCACGAGGTCAAGAGATCAAGACCATCCTGGCCAACATGGTGAAACCGCATCTCTACTAAAAATACAAAAATTAGCTGGGCATAGTGGTGCATGCCTGTAGCCCTAGCTACTTGGGAGGCTGAAGCAGGAGAATCACTTGAATTCGGGAGGCAGAGGTTGTAGTGAGCCGGGATCTTGCTACTGCACTCCAGCTTGGCAAGAGAACGAGACTTTGTCTCAAAAAAGAAAAAAAAAAAAAGAAAACTACTTGTATAAGGCCATATGGCAAAACAACTGAATTTTTCACTTATCAGCTAGTTAATTGGGCCTTGTAAAGACATAGACAGAAAGAATGATAAAACTAGGGTCCCAGGAAGTCATCATGTGCAGTCCCCTGTCTGTGGTCACATCAATACTTCACGTATAAAAATACACGAAGTTGCTAAAAACCAAACTTGAGTAATGGGAATTGAACCATCTTCCTCTGAAGTCTGTTCCAGGTTCCAATTAGGAAAGCTTCCTTATTCATAACCACCCTTGTGCTGCAATCACAGCCCATTTCCTATAATTTGCCCCTCCATGGAGAGGAAAACAGCGGCCATTCTTCTCCTTGTGATAGTCTTTCTCATGTTTAAATCCAGGCACACTTAATCTTCTCTTTTCCACATTAAATAATTCAAATTCTTTTGTCTGTTTTTGGAAGATATTTATATTTTCCAGCGATTGTTCTGGTTTTCTGTGGATTTCTCCATGTCTCTTCTTAAAATGAAGTGCCCTATACTGAAGACTATAAAACAGTCTCGTTGGGTCCGAGGATACTGAAAGACTCAATCTCAACCTTTGTCTCTCTGTCTGGACCACAGGCCGTGTTTATATTTTAGTCCCTGGTGGCCGTCAGGTCATTCCTGTGACCCTAACATCTTAACCAGTTTTTCCCCAATAAGGATTTCATTCTGCTCTTGGAAAACCACTTCTCTTTTTTGTCAAGGTAACTTAGGACATGATTTCCTTCCCCCAGTGTGCCAACATGTCCTCCCTACTTGGTGTCCTCTGCAACCAATAAACATATTCTGAATGAATTACTCCAGCCTCAGACAGGGATCATTAACATCCCTAAGCTAACATCTGAGTCACCAACAAATATTTCCCCTCAGTGACTGCTTCAGAGCATGAACAACTCCGCAAATGCAGTTGGATCCACTTGGCTTATTGATAGATACTGTGGGAATGTATTAGTCTGTTTTCATGCTGCTGATAAAGACATACCTGAGACTCTGTAATTTATAAAGAAAAAGAGGTTTAATAGACTCATAGTTCCATGTGGCTGGAGAGGCCTCATAATCATGGAAGAAAGCAAAAGCCATGCATTTTTTTTTTTTTTTTTTTTTTTTTGAGACAGAGTCTTGCTCTGTTGCATCGTCTGGAGTGCAATTGTGCAATCTTGGCTCATTGCAACCTCCGCCTCCCAGGTTAAAGCAATTCTCCTGCCTCAGCCTCCTGAGTAGCTGGGATTACAGGCATGCACCACCACACCTGGCTAATTATTATTATTTTTTTTGAGATGGAGTCTTGCTCTGTCACCCAGGCTGGAGTGCAATGGCGCAATCTCGGCTCACTGCAACCTCTGCCTCCTGGGTTTAAGCGATTCTTCTGCCTCAACCTCCCAAGTAGCTAGGTAGGCCCAGCTAATTTTTTTTGTAGTTTTTAGTAGAGACGAGGTTTCACTGTGTTAGCCAGGATGATCTCGATCTCCTGACCTCATAATCTGCCCTCTTCAGCCTCCTAAAGTTCTGGGATTACAGGCATGAGCCACCACGCCCAGCCTAATTTTTGTATTTTTAATAGAGATGGGGTTTCACCATATTAGCCAGGCTGGTCTCGAACTCCTGACCTCAGTCAATCAGCTCACCTTGGCCTCCCAAAGTGCTGGGATTACAGGCATGAGCCACCGTGCCCAGTCAAAAGGTATGTCTTACATGGCGGTAGACAAGAGAGAATGAGAGAGCCAAGAGAAAAGGGAAACCCCTTATAAAATCATCAGATCAAATGAGACTTATTCACTACCATGAGAATAGTATGGGGGAAACCACCCCCATGATTCAATCATCCCCCACTGGGTCCCTCTCACAACACATGGGAATTATGAGAGCTACAATTCAAGATGAGATTTGGGTGGGGACACAGCCAAACCATGTCAGGGAAGAACAACAAAAACTCTGCTTTGGGCCAGGGTTTCTCAGCCCTGACACTATTGAAATTTAGAGCCAGATAATTCTTTATTGTAGGAGGCAGTCCTGTACATTGTAGGATGTTTAGCAGCATCTGTGGACTTTATCCACTAGATGCCCAATAGCAACTACCCCCAAATTGTCACAAAAAATGTTTCCAGACATTGCCAAATGTCCCCAGGGGACAAAATCACCCCCAGTTGAGAACCACCGTCCCAGATTCATGATTTCCCTCTGCTCTTGTCTCTCCAGACAGAAACTAAATTAGTTCAAGAAAATTTGCTCATCACAGAGCTTCATTCTTCACTACCCAGCATCCCAGGAACTGTTGAACTTGGCATGTGAGGAGCCCTGTCTGTGCAATGCAGTTTCATCATTTGAGATCAGCCTTATCACCCCCATTTGAAAGGTAGAGAGTGGATGAGCTATGACTCCAGCACCACATAGCTACCAAGGGGCATATATGAACCTAGATCAGCTAGGATCTAATGCCTGTGCTCTCTCCATCATCAAATACAGCCTTTTCTCTAGATGCAAATAGATTTGTAATTACTCAAGTCATCCTTTCCCTGTTTATGAGATGGAGATTTTATTGTAAGAACTCTGCAGTCTTCTTTAAATAAAATCTAACCCTAGTTCTCGGAGGTGGCAAGAGGGAAACCCCCAGTGGAGAATCCCTTGACAAGGTCTACCTTAAAAAGTCTGCATTTATCAGGTGATGGATACCCTAAAAGCTCTTGACCACTACACAGTCTATGCATATAAATAATATTGCACATGCACCCCATAAATTTCTACAAATCAAAAAGAAAAGAAAGAAAAATCTGGGTTTATGTTATTAATGCAGATGGTAGTTCCCTTGTGCAGCTTTAAAAAACTGTTCCTTAGCCCTGGCGCACTGGCTCACGTCTGTAATCCCAGCACTTTGGGAGGCTGATGGGGCAGATTGTGAGGATAGGATATTGAGACCATCCTGGCTAACACTGTGAAACCTTGTCTCTACTAAAAATACAAATTAGCTGGGCCTGGTGGCACGCATCCGTAGTCCCAGCTACTCGGGAGGCTGAAGCAGGAGAATCACTTGAAACCGGGAGGCAGAGGTTGCAGTGAGCCGAGATTGTGCCATTGCACTCCAGCCTTGGCAACAGAGCAAGACTCAGTCTCAAAAAAACAAACAAACAAAAAGGCCGGATGCGGTGGTTCATGCCTGTAATCCCAGCACTTTGGGAGGCCGAGACGGGTGGATCATTTGAGGTCAGGAGTTCTAGACCAGCTTGGCCAACATGGTGAGATGCCATCTCTATAAGAAATAAAATAAAATAAAATACAAATACAAATAGAAAAAATAAAATAAAAAATAAAAAACTGTTCCTTGTTTTCCCCCAGCCTTCAGAGCTCCATGCTGCTGGGCAAACTCATCATTCTCCTAGCTAGTCCCACATGGCCCTTTTGAGCTGAGTGCAGGGGCTGTTAGAATGTTTTTTACCAGTTCTCACCATTGTCAATGGCAGTGGTTTACAGTTGCTTAAGGCTTTCCCATTCCCAAAGCACTTTCCCATGTGCTGTCACATTTGATTCCTGTTACGCCTGCAAGAGAGCCTGGCTGGTAGATTATGGAGATGAAGAAAACCAACGTGTAGGCCAGGCATGGTGGTGCATGCCTATAATCCCAGCACTCTGGGAGACCAAGGCAGGCGGACTGCTTGAGCCCAGGAGTTCGAGGATATAGTGGGCCATGTTCGTGCCACTGCACTTCAGCCTGGGTAGCAGAGTGAGACTGTCTCAAAAAACAAACAAAAACAAATAAACAAAAATAATAATATTTTAAAAACGGCCAGGCACATTGGCTCACACCTGTAATCCCAGAGCTTTGGGACACCCACGTGGGCGGATCACGAGGTCAGGAGTTCGAGACCAGCCTGGCCAACATAGTGAAACCTTGTCTCTACTAAAAATACAAAAACATTAGATGAGTGTGGTGGCAGGTGTCTGTAATCCCAGCTACTCCAGAGGCTGAGGCAGGAGAGTCACTTGAACCTGGGAGGCAGAGGTTGCAGTGAACCGAGATCGTGCCACTGCATTCCAGCCTGGGCAACAGTGTGAGACTCTGTCTCAAAAAAAACCCCAAAAAACAAAAACAAGGTGTAGGGAGGCTCTAGATCACTCAGGTGGTAAATAGCGGGGAAAGATCTGTAAGTAGTGGTAAGCCTACCGGCCTCACCTTCAGAGTTTTGTCAAGGCGGACTTCTGCTCTGTTCAGATGGTCCTGGACTTCTCTTCATCAAGTGTCTGGGTTTTTGTCTCAACATTTCCCGGAGAAGGCTGGCTCCCAACATCCTCTCTTTTGATCTTACAAACTGAAGACTGGCTTTTTTTTCCTTTTTGTCACACAAATTTTTTGCTAATAGCATCATTTTCTTCTTTCACTGATCCCTATCCAGAAAGATGAGTTTAATTCTGTCTACAGGCACTCCCAGGTCTACTAAGGAAACCTGTTTCAGCTGCACTCTTTCCATACAAATGATCTCTCCTGAAGGCAGCAGGAGACTTTGTCCTCCGGTTACCTGCAGCTGCAGCCACTGGGGATATCTTTTCCCTTCTTTCTTGTGGTGCCTGTCGGGCCCCACCCTAGCTCAGTGCCAGCTCCTCCTGGAGTCCCCGAAGCCCCTGCTCACCCACCCAATCTCACCCCTGCCCATCTCACTAGACCACAGTGGGAATTGGAAGAAACTTTGAATGTGAGCGACACCACCCTGTACAGGAGAAGGGTAGCATGACAAATTTAGCATAGGATGTGAAAAGGGCATCCTGTTCACTCAGACCCTTTGTCCCTCAGATTTCATTCCCATTGGCTTTTTCTTGCCAAAACCCTGAGCTCATGGAAGTCTACCTTCCTGCAGCCCATTTTCTTTATCTTGCTGATTTATCTCCTTTCCTTAGAGCCTTGAATGTTATCATTTTTGTGGTCATTTCCACCGAAGTTCTTGGGCACTTTTCTTCAAAGGTGAGAGAAATGTGGATATGTTTATGGTCTGGGCAGGACCCAGCAGAGAGGGTAAAGTTGAAGATAGAGGAGATAGAAAGGATTATTGAAAGAGCAAAGTCCTAGGAGAGGTCAGAGAAGATGAAGTCCTGGGAAGAGATGCAAGAACCTTCTGAGATGAGAGGGACAGAAATGAGATGGACGTGGATGTAGACGAGGTGGAGGTGAAGTGACATTGCTCCTCTGGGGTAATACCTGAGGTTTGTTGTCTCACGGCCACGGAAAACTAGGACGTGGACACACCAGAGTGAGGTTAAGAGCAAAAGTTTATAGGCGAAAGAAAGAGAAAAGCTCTCCGCAGAGAGGGGTCCCAGAGAAAATGGGTTGCCAGTTCCACAGTGAAATGCAGGAAATTTTACAGATGAGCTTGAGGAGGCGGTGCCTGATTTACATAGAGCATGAAGGATTGGTCAGACCAGGTGTGTCATTTGCATAGCATGGGAAGAACTGGTTAGGACTGGTTGTGATGTTTGCGTGAAAAAGCTGGCTGTCCACCCTGATCTTTTGCTATGCAGATGGGTTCTCTACCTGGCCGGCACCATGTTGCCTGCTTCTTTACTGTACATATGGTGACAAAGAAATGGGAAGATGGAGCCTCCATGTCAGGTAGCCCTTTTCTATTGGGCATAGCTGCCAGCATTCCCCCGCGCAAGCTTCCAGCTTGCTTATCTATTCTGCAGCTCGATTTTTCAGGCTGCTCTTTGTTATAAAGGAAATGATTTGGGGGCTGCTTTCTTTTTTTGTGATGGAGTCTGTCTCTGTCCAGGCTGGAATGCAGTGGCGTGATCTCAGCTCGCTGCAACCTCTGCCTCCCTGGTTCAAGCAGTTCTCCTGCCTCAGCCTCCTGAGTAGCTGGAATTACAGGTGCAAGTCACCACACCTAGCTAATTTTTTGTTATTTAGTAGAGACGGAGTTTCACCACGTTAGTCAGGTTGGTCTCAACTCCTGACCTCGTGGTCCGCCCACCTTGGCCTCCTAAAGTGCTGGGCTTACAGGCGTGAGCCACCGAGCCCGGCCTATTTTTTTTTTTATTTTAATTTATTTATTTGTAAGATGGAGTTTTGCACTGTGGCCTGGGCTGAAGTGTAGTGGTGTGATCTCAGGTCACTACAACCTCCACCTCCTGGGTTTAAGTGATTCTCCTGGCTCAGCCTCTCAAGTAGCTGGGATTACAGGCACCTGCCACCACACCCAACTAATTTTTTGTATTTTTAGTAGAGACGGGGTTTCACCATGTTGGCCAGGCTAGTCTCGAACTCCTGACGTCGTGATTCACCCGCCTCAGCCTCCCAAAGTGCTGGGATTACAGGGGTGAGCCACTGTGCCCGGCCTGCTTTTTCTTAAGAGGGAAACCTTGCTGAAGACTCTTTGCCCTTACTATCTGCCTAAGTAATTTCTTTCTAGCTTCTGTATCAGAGGCAGTTTCAAGGGAGCATTTTAAGGTCCAAATCTCAGCGTAGGAGCAGACTTAGTGATGCTGGGCATGGGGGCAGGTATTGGTTGGCTCCGCTGTGCTTGGTAACCCAGTGTTGGGTGGAGTGGCAGTTATCATGTGAGGGAAGGTAGAAGGTTTAGAGACAGGTGTTGGAGGGGAACTCTGAAGGTGCAGAGCACACACGTGCGAACTGATGACCAGCGGAATCCACGCTGGGCAGGAAGAAAGTTCATGAAGCAAAGGGGGTTAGTAGACATGGCTCAAATCCTCAACAAGAAAGCAGAAAGGCTACACGTCTGTGGTCTGAAGCCTCGAGATCAGAGTTTCGTTTTTGATGTTCACATACAATGGGTAAACCTCTTAAGACTTGTCCCAAGAATAAGTCGTGGACCACCTGAGCCGTAGCTTGCCCCGCATCCTGTCTCCACTAACTCTCCCAGCCATCAATTTCACCAGCTTCACCTTTGCTCGCCTCCTTCCTTGGATTTCCTGCTTGCTTTTTCACTTTCAAGTAATGGCTTTGACTGTGCCCGACGATTTCACCTTTCCATCCCGGTACGACACCTTCAGATTCTCTCAGGTGAGTCCTCCGCCCCAGCACCCTCCTTCTTGGACACCACCCCAGAGTAGGTTGTTTTCCCCCAGCTGGCCTTGGACTCAGGTGGGATGTGGACAGTTCTCATGGGCGTGAGCTCACCCAGAGGATGGCAGCCATCTGGGTGGAAAGGAGGATTGAAAGGCAGGTTCTCTGTGAATGTGAGGTGCCGAAAGCATGTAATTTTTTCCCCACCTTGTACTCAGATTCCTACAGGAGGCTGGGCATGGTGGTTCACACCTGTAATCCCAGCAGGCCAAGGTGAGCAGATCACTTGAGGTCAGGAGTTCGAGACCAACCGGGCCAACAGGTGAAACTCTGTCTCTACTTAAAAAAAAAAAATTAGCTGGGCATGGTGGCAGGTGCCTGTAATCCTACCTACTCAGGAGGCTGAGGCAAGGCAGGAGAATTGCTTGAACCTGGGAGGCAGAGGTTGTAGTGAGCTGAGATCGTGCCACTGTACTGCAGCCTGGGTGACAGAGTGAGACTTGGTCTCCAAAAAAAAAAAATATTTCTACAGGATCCAGGCAGGTAGAAAAACAAGTGATACCACCCAGTACCACATGCTGCACACCAATGGAGCCCAAGGCCACCTGGTGGCCGCATGTCCCATCTATGTGGAGCAAGAGCTGCTCAGCCTCAAAATTGCTACCATATAGGAATATGCCAGAACTTTTCATCCTTTAATAGAAGCTGGAAGTCTAGGCTTATACATAAAATCTCCTGGTTTTCAAATGATGACAACTCACTCAAAAGAAAGAATCTTTTTGAAGCACCTTGTTGATCAAACTACCTCTGATGGTTGAATTGTGCCTGGTTGAGGGTTGCCAGTTTGCTTGGGTAATGGTGTGGGCGTGGCAGGGGGAGACTAGGAGAAAGTTCCCCAAAACTGGGAAGCAGGAGTGAGGCTGGGTATGCCAATGAGGGGACTTCCTAGGAGGGCCATACTTTTTTCACCCACTTGGATTCAATAAACAGTTAACAAATTTTAAGGTTTTTTCTTTTCTCATTTTTTAAAAAATTTTTTATTTTTTAATTTTTTGCAGACAGGGTTTTACTCTGTCTCCCACGCTGGAGTGCAGTGATACAATCATGTCTCACTGTAGCCTCTACCTCCCAGGCTCAAGTGATCCTCCCACCTCAGCCTCTCGAGTAGCTGGGACACAGACGTGTGCCACAATACAGGCTCATTTAAAACAAATTATTTTAGAGATGAGGTCTTGCCATGTTGTCTAGGTTTGTCTCGATTGCCTGGGCTCAAGCGATCCTCCTGCCTCCACCTCCCAAAGTGCTGGGATTACAGGCATGAGCCATGACACTGGGCCTCTTCTTAGGTTCTCCTTAATCTTTTTTTTTATTATTATTTTGAGATGGAGTTTCACTCTTGGTGCCCAGGCTGGAGTGCAATGGTGCAATCTTGGCTCATTGCAACCTCTGCCTCGTCGCTTCAAGCAATTCTCCTGCCTCAGTCTCCCAAGTAGCTGGGATTACAGGCATGCACCATCATGCCTGGCTAATTTTGTATTTTTAGTAGAGATGGGGTTTCACCATGTTGGCCAGGCTGGTCTCGAACTCCTGACCTCAGGTGATCCACCTGCCTCCGCCTCCCAACGTGCTAGGATTACAGGTGTGAGCCACCGCACCTGGCTACTCTTAATCCTTTGGAAAAGTCTGTTAAGTATGCACAGACTTTGTTGGTGCTATTTTGGAAAATTGAGAGATAAGCAATACAAGAAAGTAAAACTTCCCTGATTGAGCCCTCTGTGGGGGTTAGTGTGGTGCAGCTGCCCTACACGGAGGGGTCACAGGCCTGCAGAGCCAGGAAGGGAGCAGCAGGCAGGCAAGCAGATGCGCCTGGGAGAGTGAGAAGCAGCAGCCGAGACATGAAAAGCCTCTGCTGAAACAGGCGCTGCCCCTGCTGAGACCCAGGGCAAATCCCCAGAGAGGGTGACCATGATCCCTGAAGGCGGTGGAGACACCTAGCAACCTATGGCAACTGGGAAGCGCTTTGCTATAGGTTGCTAGGTGAAAAAGCAGGTCCCTAAGAAACTATTACAGAGGAATCCTTTCTCTGAGAAATAGATAAATGTTTTCATGACTATATATGCATGGGGAAAGATTGGAAGAAGATATGAAATATTAAAGGTGGCTCTTATGATGTGGTAGATCGCGGATGAGTTGGTGACACTGGCACGACACACAGAGGTGGCTTTTGTGGTCTAGGATAAGCAGAGGTAACACCGTGCCTGCCATTTTTCTAAGCAGATTCAGATTTTCGATGCAGATTCGTTGATTCGATCTCCATTACAACCTTGTGAAGTTGGTGTGATTGTTTTCCCTGTATGATTATGGATGAGGAAAGGTGTAAGGAAGTTTAATCTTGGGTCAGACAGTAAATGGCACAGCCCTTTCTGGAGTCATATTTTATAGTGTGATAATTGCTGCTTTTTAAAAACAAAGATATTCTCTCCATGCGTGAGCATTTATTTGAAAATCTGTGTCACACAGGTGTCTCCTTTTTCCAGGTGGTAGTTTGGGGGTTCACAATTTCTCCTTTCAACCTGACCTAACTCAAACCAAACATTTCCTTAGTAAAAATATTCCAGACGACTTCATCTGCTTTGTTGTCTGAGACTGATGTACTGATTCTTCTTCTTCTTTTTCTTTTCTCTCTCTTTTTTTTTAAGGCAGTGTCTCTCTGTCACCCAGGCTGGAGTGCAGTGGTGCTGTCATAGCTCACTATAACCTTAAACTCCTGTGCTCAAGCAACCCTCCTGTCTTAGCCTTAGCTGGAACTACAAGTGAGCACCACCATACCTGGCTAATTTTTTTGTATTTTTTGTAGAGAGGGGGTCTCACTATGTTGCCCAGGCTGGTCTCAAACTCTTGACCTCAAATGGTCCTCCCACCCTGGCCTCCCAAAATTCTGGGATTACAGGTGCGAATCACTGTGCCTGGCCCAGACTCTATTTTTAGTCTTCACGTCATCCCCATCCATTGATTCAATGTATTTTTATGACACACACAAAATCAGTGTTGACTGCTCTCCTACTTCTTTTAGTCTTTCTGGTTTCGCCCCAGTACATACTTTGTTATGAAAAAGAATACGTAAAAATTGAGCTTTGACTCTGTCCCAGGTGTTAGGCTAAGCGCCTTTCAGACTATGTCTTATTTAATTCACACAATCACCCTATCAGGTGCTCTAATTAGCCTACAGGTGAACACTGTGCGACACCGAGAGGTTAAGTCACTTGCCCAAAATCACACGGCAAGTAAATGGCAGAGCCAGGATTTGAACTCCAGGCTGTCCAGTTGTAGACCCTGTGCCTTTGAACATTACACTCTATGCCTAGCTGTGCTCATTGGCCAACACAGTAAGGGAACAAACAAGACTCCTTTGTCCTGGACCTCAGAGTATGCGCTGACATCCTGGAGGCATAAGGCTGCCTCCTTTCCCTGCCTGGCTCTATTACTTTTGGCTAAAAACCATGGCAACCTGGAATAACCCAGGCTCCTCCAACCCACATTCTTGGCATGTGTGCCAGACCACTCTGTCTCACTTATGCTGATTACGTCATTACTCCGGTCCTGAGTGGAGAAGTCAGAATCACCTTCTCTTCACATTTATGTATGAACCTTTTTAGTCAGTCAGTCTGTCAACATGAGTTTTCCTTTTGCTTTCTTTCCCCTTCGCTCCCACTCTGGCTCTGCTCGAATTTTCCATGTCTACTCTGGAGCTTGGTTTCCCTTTGGGCTTGGAAAACCCAGCACTGCCTTTGACTTGAAACCCTCCACTCGCTTGGCCCGCCAGCCTGCTGCTGCAGACACTCTTCTCTTTCTTTGGGACAAGGACCCTTTTTCGGAGACCACATGCCTATTGAGAAGTTGGAGACATTCTCTTCCAAACCACTTGTATGGGGTGACTTGGAGGACATGCCTGCCTCTTCTCCATCCTCCTCAAAGATCTAAAGTTCTTCCTGGTTAACACTGGTCAGTATCACTTAGGCACATATAGGGCAAAAGCCAGTGAATATTCTGGATAAATACGTTGTCCTGACATGGAGCTAGATACTCAGATCCATTGAGTGATGAGATGACCCATTTTACCCCCCAAACCCTCTGGTGTTTTGTTCCTCTTCTCTGGCAGGAAAAGGCTCGTACTGTTAAAAGACCATGGTTGCAGACCTGGTTCTGCTGTTTATCTGTGTGTTTTGTGTAGTTATGTAAGCCTGCTGAGCCTGAATTTCTTTTAAAGTTAAATGCCAGTGATCATCTAATGTTGCAAAATAAAGTGATTTAGACAGCATCAATGACAATGCAGACGTAACGCCCTATTATTCTACCAAGTTACCTGTCTTGGAGGCTCACATCATAAAACCCTCAAAATTAATACCTTGGGTTGGGCCCAGTGGTTCATGCCTGTAATCCCAGTGCTTTGGAAGGCCGAAGTGACAGTTTTGCTTGATGCCAGGCGCTGGGAAATATAGTGAGACTGCCATCTCGCCAAAAAATTTAAAAATTAGCCAGAAGTGGTAGCTTGTGCCTGTAGTCCTAGCTACTTGGAAGGCAGGAGGATCACTTGAGCCCAGGATTTGAGGCTGAAGTAAGCAATGATCACACCACTGTACACCAACCTGGGCAACAAAGTGAGACCCTGTTTCTCAAAAATAATAATAATAATTTATGAAAAAAAGGAAAATTGAGAAACACTTAGTTTTCCTTATATGGAATAGGGAGTAAAAAAGAAATCATTTATGAAAAAAAGATTGTAAAGCATTCAATATTCAGTTGACTTTATCAGAGGATGGGGAGGAGCTAAGGCAGGCCCAAGCAGGAGCCCAGGCTGGAGAACAGAGGCACAATCATAGCTCACTGCAGCCTTAAATTCTGGGCTCAAGCTATCCTTAAGCCTCAGCCTCCTGAGTAGCTGAGACTACAGACATGTGCCACCACGCCCAGCTCATTTTCTACTTTTTGTAGAGACAGGGTCCTGACATGTTGTCCAGGCTGATCTCAAATTTCTGGGCTCAAGCCATCCTCCTGCCTCAACCTCCCAAAATGCTGGGATTACAAGCCTGAGCCACTGCACCCAGCCCTCAATCTTAAGAGTACAGAGCAGTTTCAGGACCCCACTCTCACTTCCCACTTAAGGGCCATTTTTAAGTTCCTTCTGTATAGAAATTCTAAAACCACACCAGATGGGAGTCTATTAAATTGTAATGTGAAAAAAAATTTTAAAGTTAAATAACATTAATATATATCAAAGAGATTTATAAATAGTCATAGTATTCTTTCAAGTGACTATTCACAATGATTACTATAAGAAGCTATAAACAGTGGAGAGTTTATAATGAAACACAGTGAGCGTTTAGGCTCTTCTTCAGATCTACTCTAAAACTGATGCTCAGTAGAACCCCTCCTCTTAGGCAGTAGAAGAATCTCTAGTGTGACAAAGCAAAGGAATCAGATTTAAGATCAAAAACAAATTGTTCTCTGCAGGTCTCACAGGTAGGAATGCTTTTGACTGCAAGGAACAGTAAATTCAACAAAATGACTTATGCCATGTGGACACTAATCCCTTACTTAAGAAATCCAGAGTTGATTTCTGTGTTTCAAAAATGCTATCCAGGCTAGGCATGGTTGGCTCACACCTGTAATCCCAGCACTTTGAGAGGCCAAGGCAGGTGGATCATTTGAGGTCAGGAGTTTGAGACCAGCCTGGCCAATATGGTGAAACCCTGTCTCTACTAAAAATATAAAAAATTAGCCAGGCTTGGTGGTACACACCTGTAATCCCAGCTACTCAAGAGGCTGAGGAAGGAGAATCACGTGAACCTGGGAGGCGGAGATTGTTGTAAGCTGAGATTATGCCACTGCACTCCAGCCTAGGTGACAGAACTAGACTCTGTCTCAAAAAAAAAAAAAAAAGTTTCATCAAGAACCCAGATCTTTATTTTACAAATGTTTTTAGTTTTTTTATTTGAATAGATTTTTGGGGAACAGGTGGTGTTTGGTTACATGAATAATTTGTTCAGTGGTGATTTCCAATATTTTGGTGCACCCGTCACCCAGGCAGTGTACACGGTACCCAGTGTCTAGTCTTTTAGCCCTTGCCACCCCCGACCTTTTCCCTCGAGTCACCAAGGTCCATTGTATTATTCTTCTGCCTTTACATCCTCATAGCTTAGCTCCCACATGTGAGTGAGAACATGTGATGTTTGGTTTTCCATTTCTGAGTTACTTCACTTAGAATAGTCTCCAATTCCATCCAGGATTGGCATTATTTCATGCTTTTTTTATGGCTAAGTACTATTGCATGGTATATAGATACTACATTTTCTTTATCCACTCATTGACTGATGGGCATTTGGACTGGTTTCATATTTTCACAATTGCAAATTGTGCTGCTATAAACATGCATGGGCGAGTATCTTTTTCATATAATGACTTATTTTCCTCTGGTAGATATTCAGTAGTGGGATTGCTGGATCAAATGGTAGCTCTACTTTTAGATCTTTAAGGAATCTCTGCACTGTTTTCCTAGTGGTTGTACTAGTTTACATTCCCACCAGCAGTGTAGAAGTGTTCCCTGTTCACCGCATCCACGCCAACATCTATTTTTTTTTTATTATGGCCATTCTTGCAGGAGTAAGGTGGTATCTCATTGTGGTTTTGATTTGCATTTCCCTAATCGTTGGTGATGTTGAGAATTTTTTCACGTTTGTCGGCCATTTGTACATCTTCTTTTGAGAATTGTCTCTTCATGTCCTAGTGCACTTTTTGATGGGATTGTTTTCTTCTTGCTGATTTGTGTTCTTTGTAGATTCTGGATATTAGTCATTCGTTGGATGTATAGATTGCGAAGATTTTCTCCCACTCTGTGGGTTGTCTGTTTACTCTGCTAATTATTTCTTTTATTATGTAGAAGCTTTTTAGTTTAATTAAGTCCAAAAACCCAAATCTTTATATTCTTCCACCTCAACCATCCTCTGCGTGTTGCCTTTTGTCCCCATGTTTATTACCTCATATTTGCCACAGCTCAAAATATCATGTCCTCACATGCAGGCAACCCCATCAAGAATGAAGGAAGAGTGCTCGCTTCGGCAGCACATATACTAAAATTGGAACGATACAGAGAAGATTAGCATGGCCCCTGCGCAAGGATGACATGGAAACTCGTGAAGCGTTCCATATTTTGTGCAGTCTGCGAAGATCATTTCGGTATCTGCTAACCTACCACTAAGGAAATAGTGAGGTTAAGCAAAAACAGGTGGCACCCAATAACAAAATCGTGATTTTCATTACAAAAAAAGAATGAAGGAAGAGGAAGGGATAGATACAAAAACCCCTTCTCTCCATATGATTCTCTCATCAGGGAGGAAAACCCTTCCAGAAGCCTTCAGCAGACTTTGCATGATTTCTCATATCCCAGAGCTGGGTTACATCTTATCTCTAGTCTAACCATGGGCAAAGGAGTAAGAGGCTTCCATTATGATTCATCCCTGGGGCTGAGTGAATTGCAGCCCTGAGTGGCCATTGGGTAGACAGCGAACAGCATCAGCCACAACAAAGTCATCCAAATGTGGGTTTACAGAAAACAAGGAATCTGGGTTAAGTGAAAACATACATTTTTCTAATGTAAAGTAGACGTATGTTTTATGCATGAGCCAGAAAATAAGAAGCAAATGTATGAAAAGATGTACTGGGATCTGCTAGACAGGGAGTGCACAGATACATCAGCAGACCCTGAGTGTGCCTGTCTGATTTGAGCAGGTAAGTCTTTTTAGTAGGTGAGACCCATTTAGGTGGAACCCGCGGACTGAGTCCATGAACACATTTTACAGAGATTTATCTAGGGAGCAGAATTGCTGTATCCAATGAACAGGTCTCTAAGAAAAGTGACCACTCTGCTGGAAGGCAGTGGACGTCTGCCTGGTAGCCATTTCTTTGACCTAACTCCTACCTTCCATGTGAGGCTCTGCTCTCCAGCCACTCCCAAGACATCAACCTCATGGCCTCTGGAGCCGGCACATGATGCTCATCTGGGCCAACTCATTCTCCATTCTAGCATGTAAACCTGGAGCAGAAAGGCAAGTGCAGTTAGTTAAGTCATGGCATGGCATGGCACCGCCTAAAAAGATGGTCCAGGAGTTCCTGCTACTGATCTTCCTTATCTCCAGTTATCTCTAGGGCTTAACATTTCAGCTCCTCCTTTCTACTCATTTAGTCCTCCCACAAATATTTCTGAGCACACTGTGTGTTCTGGGCACTGTCCTAAGTCTGGTGGTAGAGCAATGAGCAAGAATGACAATGTCCCTGCCCTCGTGGAGTGTGCAGTCTAAGGAGGAAGACTGATGATAAACAAGTGAACAAGGCAGTTACAGACTCCACAAGAGCTGTGAAAGAAATAAGCAAGGTAGGCGATGGAGCCCAGCTCAGGAGGCCACACCAGACAGAGTGGTTAGGGGAAAACCTCCATGAGCTGCCCGTCATCTTCACAAGAATCCTCATTTCTTGCTTTAGGCAGCCAGTTGTTTTCTGTTGCTTGCAATCAAACCCTCCTAACAGACACAAAGAACAGAAGGAATTCATCAGGTCTGATCATAGCCTGGAAACAGTAGCCTCTGGATCATGAGCCCTTCTAATTCTGAATCTATGTCCATACAATCTCTTGATAACTCATTTGACTTACCAAGAGGAAAAAAGATCTAGAGACTATATGGACATGCATATACCATTAATTAAGGGAAAAGATGTTCTGGAAAGCATATGAAAGTTCTCCTGCTACTGCATACTAATAAAAGAGCTTTCCGGTACAAATCCGACTTGTCCGAGGCTAGGCAGTATGAGTCAGTTCTTCCAGGGTCTGAGGTCATTCCTGGATGAGACGATGGCTACAGACAGAACTGGGAGGTCAGTTGGTACTGGGGAAATGCACCAAGGTTCCGCGGCCCATGAAGTCTGACTTGGTGAGTCTGCACATCTTATCCATCATCCTTTAATGCTGGAAGGCAATCCTGAAGTCATCTAAGCCTCATGGTATGAATGAGGAAAACCAGCCCTGAAGAAGTGAAGCGACCCACGGAACTGGCCATAACTCACAGTTAGTATTGGGGAGCCTATGTAGGACCCAGATTGACAGCTCAGGGCAGCCATGCCTTTGCATTTACTGGGTCAAAGACTGGTGTGCTTTCATTTTGGAGCCCTGGCAATAAACTCCAGCTACTACAAGCATGGGACAAAACATTAAGAAAAACCAAACCATTTTTTTATTCAATGCATGGTGGCTGAGGATCTAGCATATGGTGGGAGATGGGGATGAAAAAGTAGATTTGAACCAGGTGGTGAAAGGCTTTAAATGTCTTGTCGTAGGACGTGGACTTGCCCTTAGGAGCCAGGGAGCCAGGAACCATTAAAGGTTGTTAAGCAAGGGAAGTGATGCGATCATATCTGTGCTTTAGAGAACCAAATCTGATGGGAAAGGGAAGGAGCGGAAGGTACCACAGCAGGATTAGGATGTATAAAAACAGTTCAGGTGAGGATGATGAAGGCTTGAACTAGGGCAATGGAAGGAGAGAGGAAGGAAAACATTTAAAAAACTGCGGCTGGACATGGTGGCTTACGCCTGTAATCCCAGCACTTTGGGAGGCCAAGGCGGGCGGATCACGAGGTCAGGAGATGGAGACCACCCTGGCCAACATGGTGAAACACCGTCTCTACTAAAAATTAAAAAAAAAAAATAGCTGGGCATGATGGCATGCACCTGCAGTCCCAGCTACTCAGGGAGCTGAGGCAGGAGAATTGCTTGAACCCAGGAGGCGGAGGCTGCAGTGAGCCGAAATTGCACCACTGTACTCCAGCCTGGGCAACAGAGTGAGAATCTGTCTCAAAAAAAAAAAAAAAAAAAAAAAAACTACTGCAATTCAAGCGGTGCACATCTGTAGTCCCAGCTACTGGGGAGGCTGAGGAGGCAGAAGGATGTGAGTTCAAGCCCAGCCTGGGCAAAATAGGGAGACCTTTATCTTCAAAAAACATTCAAGTTAAGACAACAAATAAAAAGACACTGTAGTAGTATCAATCGATGGGGCTTAGGGAAGGAGACGAGAGAGGGATCTAGTCTGGATCTTGGTCTAGGGACCAAGTCGATGAGACAAAGGGGGACCAAAGAAGTCATAGCGGGAGTGAGAGGAACCTGGACGGGCTGACAGATTTAGTTTTAGCCTGGTTTAGTCCCAGTTGGCAGAGGAACATTCACTGAGCTGTGGAACTCCCGGACCTACAGTACAATTTATCAAGCAGCCTCTGATACTACACACAGGGAGGAGAGGCTGGTTTTCAAAATCCCGTTAAGAACCCAAGGTAGAAATTAAAGAAATGAGATGAAAGTGGATTAAATAAAGAGGACATTGATCTGGGTGTGGTGGCTCCCACCTGTAATTCCAGTGCTTTGGGAAGCCAAGATGGAAGGATCACTTGAGGCCAGAAGTGTGAGACCAGCCTGGGCAACATAGGGAGACCTTGTCTCTACAAAATAAAGTTACAAATTAGACGGGCGTGGTGGCCGAGATGGGAGGATCACTCGAACCTAGGATTCTAAGCTGCAGTGAGCTATGATCGTGCCACCAGACTCCAGCCTGGGTGATAGAGCAAGACTTCATATCTAAAATAAATAAGTAAAATAAAGAGAAATTGATTGTTCAGGGGGATAACTAGGGCGGGGCAGAAAGAGGAAGGATGTCCCCAGGACCGCAGGAGAGAGCAGGTCAAAGCAGGCCAGAAATAGGCAAGAGGCAGAAGTAACCAAGGAAGGGAAGAACAAAGACAAGAGAATGGGGAGGGAGAGACCAGAGAAGGAAAGGGCAGACTTGAGTGTTGAAAGTCCATCTCTGTTGGGAGGGCACAACCCTTTTCAAGGTTTCTTCCCCCACCTCTCTCAGAACTGCGTGCCTTCATATATCTGTGCAAAAGGGATGTATGCAAAGGAGCTTGCTGGACGGACGGTGCTGGTGGGCTGTCTCCTGGCTCACTTGGTGTTTGTTCATCAATAGTCTTTAGAAAGACTGCTTCTACCTTTAAAAAAAAAATGTTGGGAAAATGTGGAATGTGCATAAGAGGTCCACATATCCAACCTCCCCCTGGTATTTTTCTTTATCATCTTCCTCCTCACCTTCCTTTCAGTTTCCCAGGTCAAAAGGGCAGAACTTCCTGTCTAAATTTTAAAGCCTCCGTCGCCTTGATTTTGTTCCTGACTCAATGGAGATGAATTCCGAGTTAAAAACAAACAATTGTGGCTTGTGAACCGTCGTCACGTCAAAAAGACACGGAGTACTTTTGCGGAAACCTGTCTCAGGAAAAATTCCCAGTGTGGGAGGGAAGGAGGGTGAACTCCGTCCTGGAAGGAGGAATTCCAGTTACTCTGAGAATGTAATTTTCTAAGTAAATTCACTACAGTTGAAATGTCTAATAAGAAAGGGAAGCAAAGTTGGTTGCAAAGGGAGAAATAGCATACTGCAAAACCAAAAATTCCTAAGCAGCAAAATTTCTTTCTTTTTTTTCTTTTTTCCAGACTAGCTTGAGTGCAAATGGTACAATCATAGCTCACTGCAGCCTTGAACTCCTATGCTCAAGTGATCCTCCCACCTCAGCCTCCCTAGTAGCCATGACTACAGATGTGAGCCACCACACCCAGCTTAAAATGTCTTGATGCTAGAAAAGTCACTCTTAGACCATCAGACCTGCTGGCTGGAAGTTTGCACCCAGGATCATTGATCTCTTCTGAATCATGAAAGTTGAAATTGAAGAGCTTTCTGTGTAAATTGCTGCTCAGGGTGTGCAGGTATACTGCATACCCAGCCTTGTGTTTCTTGCCTGGTACAAAACCACTTCTATTTCCCCCTCCTGATTCCTAAATTACTACACAAAAACAGAGTTCTTGAATCTAGGAAAGGAGGAAATAATCCCCCGAAATTCCATTCTCAGGATAGAGTTTACCTCTCCTAATACAAGGATTGACCCTCAATAAGAAACATTCAAAGTAGCAGTTATGCTGAGACCAGCCCTTGTGATTCTTTTGCCAGCTCTGCAGAAATTATTTTTTGGAAATGGTGATGCTCTCTTCTTTGCTAATGCCCACAACAGCCACAAAATATTATATTCATCATCAACAACAAATATTTATTGTCTATTGTGTGCCATCCAATTGTGCTAGCCACTGGTGTTTTTATTTTTTTAAAAGTGAAAGTGATTTGGGCCAGGCACAGTGGCTCACACTTGTAATCCCAGCACTTTGGGAAGCTGAGGTGGGTGGATCACAAGGTGAGGAGTTTGAGACCAGCCTAGACAATATTGAGAAACCCTGTCTCTACTAAAAATATGAAAAACATTAGCCGGGCGTGGTGGTGCATGCCTATAGTCCCAGCTACTCGGGAGGCTGAGGCAGGAGAATCACTCGAACCCAGGAGGCAGAGGTTACAGTGAGCTGAGATCATGCCATTGCACTCCAGCCTGGTGACAGAGCAAGACTCTGTCTCAAAAAAAAAAGTAAAAGTGATTTGAAATTAATTTTCTTCCCAATATTTGAAGTCCTTTAGAAATATTATAAATTCAAAAATAGATGTCATTGTCCCAGGATGAGATTTCTTTTTTTTTTAAAGAAAGAAAAAAAATGAAGAAGAGGAAGAAAAAGGAAGAGAAAGAGAGAGAGAGAATGGGAGTACTGCTTTCTTGCCCAGGCTAGAATGCAGTTTAGTAATGGGTATTGAAAACCTCTTTTATACCGATAATTATACTTGATGTAGATAGGAAGGAATAAGGGAAGAAAATAACAAACAAGCAGCCAACCAATATTTCATTTAAACCTATGAAATGCTATGCGATTACTGAGGAGTGATTTACTTCCAATTATGTAGTCGCTTTTGGAATAGGTGTGAGGTGGTAATGTATGTTTTGTGTATTTGAAGTGGAGAGTTCTGTAAATGTTTATTAAGTTTACTTGATCCGGGTCTGAGTTCAAGTCCTGAATGTCCTTGTTAATTTTCTGTCTCGTTGATCTATAAAATCGTTAGCTCTTCTTGTTACATTGATCCTTTTGCCATTATGTAATGTCCTTCTTTGCCTCTTTTGCTCTTTGTTGCTTTAAAGTCTACTTTATCAGAGGCGAGAATTGCATCTCCTGCTTTTTATTTATTTGTTTATTTTTACTCTCTGATTGGTTGATAAATCTTCCTCCTTCTCTTTGTTTTGAGTCTTTGTGTATCGTTGCATGTGAGATGGGTCTGGATGCAGCATACCGATGGGTTTTGGCTTTTTATCCAATTAGAATATATATATAGGTTTAATACTGGCATTTGATGCTAGCTGGCTCTTTTGCCCATTAGTTAGTGTAAATTTTTCATTGTGTTAATGCTCTTTGCTTTTTGATATATTTTTGGAAAGGCTGATATTGGTTGTTCCTTTATATGTATAGTGCTTCTTTCAGAAGCTCTTGTAAAGCAGGCCTGGTGGTGGTGAAGTCTCTAAGTACTTGTTTGTTCGCAAAAGATTTAATTTTTCCATCGATTATAAAGCTTAGTTTGGCTGGATGGGAAATTCTGGGTTGAAAGTTCTTTTCTTTAAGGATGTTAAATATTGGTCCCCACTCTTTTCTGGCTTGCAGGGTTTCTGCTGAGAGATCTGCTGTAAGTCTGATAGGTTTCCCTTTATGGGTAACCTGACCTTTCTCTCTGGCTGCCCTTAGTATTTTCTCCTTCATTTCAACCCTAATAAATCTGGCAATTATGTGCCTTGGGGTTGGTCTTCTTGAAGAATTTCTTTGTGGTGTTCTCTGTATTACCTGGAGTTGAATATTACCCTGCCTTGCCAGGTTGGGAAAGTTTTCCTAAATGATATCCTGAAGAGTATTTTCCAACTTGGATTCATTCTCTTCATCACATTCAGGTACACCTATCAAACGTAAATTAGGTCTTTTCACATAGTCCCATATTTCCTGGAGACTTTGCTCATTCCTTTTCATCCTTTTTTCTCCATTCTTGTTTTCTCATTTCATTTCACTGAGCTGGTCCTCGACTTCTGATATCCTTTCTTCTGCTTGATCAATTCGACTGTTTAAACTTGTGCATGCTTCGCGAAGTTCTCGTGTTGTGTTTTTCAGCTCCATCAATTCACTTATATTCTTCTCTAAATTGTCCATTCTCGTTAACATTTCGTCAAACCTTTTTTCAAGGTTCTTAGTTTCTTTGCATTGGGTTAGAACAAGTTCTTTTAATTCACAGAAGTTTCTTATCACCCACATTTTGAAACCTGCTTCTGTTATTGGAACACACTTGTTCTCCATTAAGCCTTGTTCCGTTACTGATGAGGAATTGCGATCCCTTGTAGAGGGAGAGGCATTCTAATTTTGAGTATTCTCTGCCTTTTTACGCTGGTTTCTTCCCTTCATTATATATTTATCCATCTGTCGTCTTTGTAATTACCGACTTTCTAACTAGGTGTCTGAGCTGACGTCCAACTTGTTGATTCCCTGCGCCGAAATCTGAGCAATCCATTGCGCCGGCCAAAATAGCGGTGTTAAGATTGAAGGTGCTTTTCTGCCTGGGAATCTCTGGACTCTGCACCAAGAACTGGTGCACTAAGGCACCAGCAAAACCGCCACGCTGGCCACAAGAGTCGCCCTGGCGACCCGTGGGGCTCCTCTGCTGGGAATCTCCTGGTCCATGAGCAACAAATATTCGTCTGAAAGTGTGGTGTCCTCTCGTTCTCTGCGCTTTCACTGGGAATTACGAGCCTGAGCTGCTAGTGATCAGCCATCTTGGATCTCTCTCTGCCGAGATTTCTTTTCAATATGATAAATACTTCTTAGAGTAAAAATGTTTTAAGGATCCCTCTCCACAATATTTTTTTTTGGAATCCTCTGATAAAATATTTATTTATGTAATGACTTCTGGATTCTGGTAAAAAAAAAAAAAATAAGAAAAATGTATTTATTTAATTCACTCAACAAATATTTGAAGGTTACATTATGTATCAGGCACTAATCTGTATGCTGAAAAATTCAGTGGTAAACACTAATAATTAGTCATAGATATTGGGGCCATTTTATGTTCTCATTGTATTAAACATTATGTTATGGGTTTTTTATGTACAGTACTCATTAATTCCTGAAATTCTATAATGTAGATGCCATTAATATTTATATAAATTATATATCACATATCAGTATAAATGTTTTCTAAATGAGGAAATTAGGGCAAAGAGAGGTTAAGGTACTTTCCCCAAGTCACACAGCTAGCTAATGATGGAGCTCAGATTTGAATCTAGCCATCTAGGTCCAGAGCCCCAGCTCTTAAAAAACTGGAAACCCCCACCCTCATGTAATTTACATTTCTCATAATTCAAGCATATGCTAGTACACATTCCTTTGCAAGCACACCATAGCCTCGGAGGAGTCTACAGCCCCCAGATTGAAGCCAATAGAATTATAAAAATGAGCACTACATTTAGAGTTGATCCAAAGACTTGGACTCAAAACCTCTACAAATCGGTCAGGCATGGTGGCTCCCATCTATAATCCCAGCACTTCAGGAGGCCAAGGCGAGCAGATCACTTGAGGTCAGGAGTTTGAGACCAACCTGGCCAACATGGTGAAATCCCATCTCTACTAAAAATACAAAAATTAGCTGGGTATGGTGTCTCACACCTGTAACCCCAGCTATTCGGGAGGCTGAGGAAGGGGAATCTCTTGATTCCCCTTAATTTGAACCCAGGAGGCAAGGTTACGGTGAGCCAAGATTGCACCACTGCACTCCAGCCTGGGTGACAGAGTGAGACTCTGTCTCAATTAAAAATAAAAACAAAAAACAAAAAGCCTCTACAAATCATTTTAGCCTTTTTGAGATTTAGCTTTCTCATCTCTAAGTTGAGGATCATACTCCTAAGTGAAGTATACTTGAGTTGATATACTTGAATTTTCCGTATACCTAAAGGGATTGTGCCTTTAATTGCTTCCATGGTCGAGGGTGACCCATAATGCTGTCTACTGGCCTGGATGCGCCACTGTTGAGTTGGTAAAGCTCCATAAGGAGCTAGAGTACCTGAGCAGCCCCAGCTCGCTGTGATGCCCTGCTGACAGCCTCCAGTCCTCCTTCATCCAAGCTTTAGCCCTGTGACTCTAGGAGACTTTCAGCAAATACCATACTCTGCTCGCACAGGAATGCTTTTCAGTGGGAAGAGATTCTAGGTTCCCAGATGCTCAACATTTAATATAATTAAAGCCAAACTATCAGTTTCACCCTAGTTAATACTCATGTTAATAACAAATGGTCCACAGGTCAATACAAAGTTGAGGAAAGTTTTAGACAGCATCCACATAGGACTTGGAAATGCTTTTGTCAGTATTAACAGCCTGACAGTCACTGTAGGTAATAGAATACTGCTTGTCACCTATTAATATGGACTTGGAAGGTAGAGGACTTAAAAAAAAAATCTACAGACCCTTATTCATTTTAATGAAACTAGTCATACTTCAAAATGGAATTCATTTCAAGAATGTTTTGCCATCCTTCTACAGTCTTAAAGATTATTTTGATGCCAGGAAAGACAGATGAATGTCATTGCTAAGGTCAAATGGACTGGGCTTGATTCCTTGTTCTCCATTTTCTAGTTGTGTGTGTCAGACAAGTTACACACCTCCATGAGCCTCAGCTTCCTCCTCTGTGAAATGGGGAAATAATATTTACATTGCAAAGTTAGGAGGATTTGAGATAACACAGATAAAGAACTCAGTGCTGGCCAGGCATGGTGCCTCACGCCTGTAATCCCAGCACTTTGGGAGGCTGAGGCAGGCAGATCACTTGAGGTCAGGAGTTGGAGACCAGCTTGACTAACATGGTGAACCCCTGTTTCTACTAAAAATACAAAAATTAGCCTAGCGTGATGGCAGGTGCCTGTAATGCCAGCTACTCAGGAGGCTGAGGCAGGAGAATCGCTTGAACCTGGGAGGCAGAGGTTGCAGTGAGCTGAGATCGCGCCACTGCACTCCAGCCTTGGCAACAGAGCGAGACTCAGTCTCAAAAAAAAGAAGAAGAAAAAAAGAACTCAGTGCTGTGACTGATAAGCACTCAATAAATAATAACTATTTCCAGCTTTAGGGGAAAAAGATCAAGATTTTCCTTTTCTCCCCAGATACCCCTAATAATGTCTGGGCTGTCTCGTTAGGGTCCTGCTGTAAGCAGTTCACACTCTACTCGGTTTTATAGCATGACATTAGCATTTCCTACACTTAAGTAATACCTGGGCATATTTTAAAGAAAAAAAAAGCATTTAAGGGTTGATTTTAATTATATGTTGCCCAAACGTACATAAGCATAAAATTATACCTAAACTCCTATGCAACTATAAAACCAAACTGAATTTAAAAAAACAAAAACCTGTGCATAACAAGTACAAATCAGAACAACAGCACTGATGTGAGAAATGGTTGTTTGCATTAACAGGGACCACAGGGAGACTATGCTCTGACCTCCCTGGTGCCCCAAACTTTTCTTGTTTGTGGTGTTCCATGACGTCATTTGGCTTTCACAGACATCATGTATAAATCACTTAGGAATTAAATCCACTCGTGTTCCTTTCTCATTAGCTCCAGATAATTACAGTGGCACCACTTTGTACCAATAGGACAGTGAATTCAAACAGAGACTTGGGCCTAAAAATCTCACACTGTACCTGTTTATGGGACAGGTGATCACAGGTGAGCCAGCATATGCAAATATTAACTTTTTAAGGCTATCATTTAAATGAATACACAAAAATCACAAAATCTTAAAATTACCTCAGCCAACTCTTAGACCTACAGGGATCTATAGGCCTTGGTTTAGGAACATGAATGTGATCATTAGGCCTGTGAGCTTTGCCATCAATCTGGGTTCAAATCCAGAGCTATCGCGTGAACCCTGTGTGATCTTGGAGGGATTCACTCATTCAGTCATTCAACAAACATGTAGGGGGCACCTAGTATGTTCCAGGCACTTTTCTAGGCACTGGGAATATAAACGGATACAAGACAGACAAGGTCACTCACTGCCCTCACAGAGGTTGCATTCTGAAATCTACTGAGATAAATCACTTAAACTCCTCCCCAAGCCTAAGCTTCTGTAGCTATCAAATGAGGATAATAATTGGGCCTTACTGGAAGGCCACTGGAAAAATAGATGGATTGAGGCATGTTTAGAAGGTGTGCTGGATCTTCCCGTTTGTCCTTCTGGTCCCATTCTCCATCCCTCTGGTGCAGGGAAGGAACCACTTCAGCTGTTGCTGGCTCAGGTTTTCTCCTCTTCTCTTGCTGATTTGCCTTAACTCTGCACATAGCTTTGCAAACGGTCCCATTAATCCCTCTCCAGTCACTCCATTTGAATATGCCATCAATTTCCTGCTGGGACTCTGCTTCTGAATCACACATAAAGCAGGCATTTTATTTCACAAACTTCAGCGTGCAAGAAGGGTCATGTAATCTGTTTCTGTTGAATAAAATTAAATTTGCCTCCAATTTCCCATTCCACAGGGTTGGTGGGAAATACTGAGCCCATTCTCTTGTCTAGGGTCTGGCTAGAAGCGGGAATGGTGCTCTTTTACCTCCAGCAACTCACCACCGATTTCCTCATGGTCCAAGCCCATATGCAGGTCAAGCTGCACGCCACACAACAGCATCTCCTCTACAAGGACACCATTCACAGCGGAGAACTAGACTGGGGTTGATGGGAGGGTACAGGTGGGCATGGAGGTTCCAGGCCTCTCACCCTACATCCTGGAGCAGCGAGGTACACACAGCTATGCATACACTCAGTAAAGTACACGCGCGCACACACTTGCAGGTTACGAGACCATGCCTGCCCCACCTTGCTCCAGCAGTCATGTCCTTTTTCCCCATTCATGGTTGTTGGAGACCTCATTCCCATGTATCCCTCCCTCTAAACCTGACAGGGCCCCTTCACCTACCAGTATCACGTGTCCAGGTATACACTTTGCCTGCGAATAGAAAAGCATCTCAGCTGGAAAGCATGCAATGAGAACTGGTGCCCTGCAAAGACTCTGGAGAGACCCCCGTGGGAGCTGTTCCGATTGTACGGTAGTTATGTTAGTTTGCTTGGGCTGCCACAACAAAGCACCACAGATTGAGTGGCTCAAACAACATAAATTAATTTTCTGTTTTTTGGAGACGGAATCTTGCTCTGTCACCAGACTGGAGTGCAGTGGTGCAATCTCAGCTCACTGCAACCTCCGCCTCTCGGGTTCAAGCGATTCCCCTGCCTCAGCCTCCCGAGTAGCTGGGACTATAGGCGCAGGCCACCACGCCTGGCTACTTTTTTGTATTTTAGTAGAGATGGGGTTTCGCCATGTTGGCCAGGATGGTCTCAATCTCCTGACCTTGTGATCCACCCACCTCAGCCTCCCAAATTGCTGGGATCACAGGTGTGAACTACCACGTCCAGCCCTCAGAAATTTATTTTCTCACAGGTTCTGGAGTTTGGAAGGCCAAGATCAAGGCGCTAACAGCGTTGCTTTTCTCTGGGGCCTCTTCACTGGGCTTGCAGATGGCCGCCTCTTTGCTGCCTCTTCACAAGGTTATTCCTCCATGCATGCGTGTCCCCAATGTCCCCCTCGTGAATCCAAATTTCCTCCCCTGATAAGCACACCAGTCAGACTGGATTAGGGCCCAAACTAATGGCCTTATTTTAACTTTTTTTTTTTTTTTTTTTTGAGATGGAGTCTTGCTCTGTCACGCAGGCCGGAGTGCAGTGGCATGGTCTTGGCTCACTGCAACCTCTGCCCACTGCGTTCTCTTGCCTCAGCCTCCCAAGTAGCTGGGATTACAGGTATGTGCCACTACACCTGGGTAATTTTTGTATTTTTAGTAGAGATGTGGTTTCACCATGTTGGCCAGCCTGGTCTCCAACTCCTGGCCTCAAGGGACCCGCCCATCTCGGCTCCAAAGTACTGGGATTACAGGCGTGAGCCACCATGCCTGGCCTTATTTTAACTTAATCACCTCTTCAAAGTCCCTATCTCCAAACACAGTCATATGAATTTTGGGAAAATGCAATTTAGCCCATATCAGGAATATACTAACCTAACAATAAATTATTTAAATGAGGAAGAGGGTGCCTTTTTCTGATTAGCACAAAGGCACCATATGGGCTAGTGGTGGCGCAGCTGGAGGCTCCTTAAAGCTCAACGACTCCAGGCCTTCTGTGTCACACTCAGGACAAATAATCCTCTACAAGGGCTGGAAATGTGTGGTCTGGGCCCAGACTCCCCGGGGGCACCAACAAACATTCCCTTCTGGGAATCTCCCCAGGAGCCCAGCTGCAAAAGAATAAGCCAGATATTATCTCCACTACCAAAGGAAGTTCTGACCCTTGCCCCCTTTTAAGCCAGAGGAATTTGCTCCTTTCTCTCTCTCTCCTGCTTTCCCCCATCCCACCATGAGACCCAGCACAATCCATGAGTTTAGCTTTCTTATAAACAACAAGGCAGATAAGTTGTTTTCAGTTGACTTTTTTTTTTTTTTTAGACGGAGAGGCACTCTGTTGCCCAGGCTGGAGTGCAGTGGTCGATCACCTAGGTTCACCACAGCCTCCACCTCCCAGATTCAAGGATTTCTCTGCCTCAGCCTCCCGAGTAGCTGGGATTACAGGCGCTTGCCACCACACCCGGCTAATTTTTGTATTTTTAGTAGAGACGGGGTTTCACCCTCTTGGCCGGGCTGGTCTTGAACTCCTAACTTCATGATCCACCCACCTTGGCCTCCCAAAGTGCTAGGATTACAGGCATGAGCCATCATGCATGACCAGTAGTAGCCTCTTAAACAGCACCAAGTGGTCAAAGGAATCCTTTCTGAGTTGTTGACACATCCCCAGAGTACTGCTGATGATCATTGTGAAAAAGACCCCTGCTCTTTCCATAACCCATCACCAATCTTCTTGGCAGCCTCAGTCAAATATAACCCCATCACTATTTCTCTATGATCTGGGATTACAGGTGTGAGCCACCACGCCCAGCCGCCTTTGGCTTTTGGCTCTGCAACACCAACCTCGCCTTACACAGGGACTGATGGCCACAAATGTCTTGGATCTTGAGGTTGGGAGAGGGAAAATGAAATGAGAAAATTAACTTCTCAGTGGTTCAAGCTGCCGGACACAGAAAGGCTTTAGCACAATGCCAGGCAGCGTGAGAGCTCAATAACATGGCCCGTGGCAATTAACATAACTGTTACTCTCTTTGTAACTACATAGGAAGCAGTACTTGGAGTCTACGGTCTGAGGAAAAGGCACCAAGAAGCACTTGTGCTCAATAGCGCTGTCCAACAGAACTTCCTGATATGCAGCGGAAGCTCTTTATCTGTCCTCTCCAACAAGGCAGCCATTAGCCACATGTGGCTATTGAGCACTTAAAATGTGGCTGATGCAATCAAGGGACTAAATTCTAAATTGTATTTACTTTTAATTCACTTAAACTTAGGCCAGGCACAGTGGCTCACACCTGTAATTCCAGCAATTTGGGAGGCAGCAGCAGGAGGATCACTTGAAGCCAGGAGTTTGAGACCGGTCTGGGCAACAAAGCAAGACCTCGTCTGTACAAAAGAGTTTTTTCTTAAATTAGCCAGGCATGGAGGCACACACCTGTGGGGTCCCAGCTACTCAGGAGACTGAGATAGGAGGATCATTTGAGCCCAGGATTTTGAGGTTGCAGTGAACTATGATCACACAATTGCACTTCAGCCTGAGGGACAGAGTGAGACTCTGTCTCTTAAAAAATAATAATAATAAAATAAGGCCAGGCACAGTGGCTCACACCTGTAATCCCAGCACTTTGAGGTCAGGTGTTCGAGACCAGCGTGACCAACATGGTGAAACCCCGTCTCTACTAAAAATACAAAAATTAGCCGGATGTGATGGTGCACGCGTGTAATCCCCCCTACTCGGGAGGCTGAGGCAGGAGAATTGTTTGAACCCAGGAGGCAGAGGTTGCAGTGAGCCAAGATTGTGCCACTCTAACCTGAGGACAGAGCAAGACTCTGTCTCAAGAAAAATAATAAATAAATAAATAAAAGTTGAAATAACAGCACAGCTATTTATATGACTATTGGGCAGCATAGTTATAAGATTTTTGCCGCAGCTGACAATAGGGAATAAGTGGACATTCTAATTCCAAATAATATAATAATTTCCACCTCATTTCCTAGCCATGCCCTGGGCCCAGATTTGCTTCTCTATCTACAACAAAGACCGAGGCTGCCCCCTTACAGTTTCTATAAGCAAGTCAAAAGCTAACAACTTTTGGAAATCTTGCATGAATTTTTGGAACTTTTCCCAACAACTTTTGGAAATCTTGCGTGAATTTTCCCAAGTCAAAACCTTGATATCCCCATTCATTTTGGACAGGAGAAACATCACAGAGTAATGCCACCCTCTTGAGACTTCAGTTCACAACGCTCCCTTTTCCAAGTTTTATATGCGAGCTGTATCAAAATGGAGTTAAAATCAACATTGTTTTTCTGCGTTGGTGCAGACTTTCAGACCACCACCCCCTGAAGATCCTCCCAGCCACAGCAAGGCTCCACTCAAGCGGGCCTGGGAACTGCAGGTTCCACGCCCCCCGTTCAAGCTGCCAAGCTCTGTGAAAGTCCTTTGAGCACAATTAGGATTTTTTTTACTAGATGTCTTAATGATGTGCCCACAGGAAATGTGTACCTTGGCCCAGCCACCTTCTCACTGCAACTGGAATTGGCATGGCAGCCCCTGGAAAATGGGCACCTCTCATCTTTACAGTCAGCATGAATCACTCCGTTTTGTGCAGGAGCGGGGCTCGCCTGCCTGAGACGCCTGCAGACATAACACGTGGGCTGCTTTCCCATGCCGAACTTTCCCCAGGGGCTGGAAAGGGGCCGAGAGTCCCTTCTCGGGCCACTGTAATTTCTCCTGTCCTCATTCTCTGCCCTTTCCAAATTATATCATTCCCTTGGATCGCATGTTTTTAATGTCTCCCATGTACACACCTTCACATATATTCCCCAGTAACGTGTGTCTGTGGATTTTAAAGGCATGCTTGCTGAGCATGTGAGGTTGCATGAAATCTGCTGGTCTCTCCCTGTTTGAAGCCCTTTGCTGAGTCCCCGTCCCTGATGAGATAGAGCACAAGCTCGTCATCATAGTTAACGAGGCCCATTATGATCTACGTCCTTCCTACACTGGCAGTCTCACCCTCCTCCCCTGTAACATTTGCTGCAGCAATACCGAGTGGCCTGTGGTCCCTCAAACCATGCTGTTTCAGCCAAGCACAGTGGCTCACTGTCTGTAATCCCAGCACTTTGGGTGGCCGAGGCAGGCGGATCACGAGGTCAGGAGATGGAGACCATCTTGGCCAACATGGTGAAACCCCGTCTCTACTAAAAATACAAAAATTAGCCCTGCATGGTGGTACACACCTGTAGTCCCAGCTACCCGGGAGGCTGGGGCAAGAAAATCGCTTGAACCCAGGATTGGGAGGTTGCAGTGAGCCGAGATCACACCACTGTACTCCAGCCTGGGCAGCAGAGCGAGACTCTGTCTCAAAAAAAACCAAAATCAAACAAAAAAAATACCCTTTCACTCCTCCATATAGCTACCTGTGCTGTTTCCCCTGCTTGAGATGCCCTTCTCTCCTCGTCCACCAGGGAACTCTCCCTCCCCTAACACCCAGGCCAGCAGGCACCTGCTCCAGGTAGCTTTCTCCAGTGCCCTCTCTCTTACATATTTTGTGTGTTTCACTTGTCTCCCTGTATTGCGTTTTGTCTCCTTGCCTGTCTTTCTCTAGTGCACTGTGAGATGGTTGAGGACTAGAGCCGTGTTTTCATCTGAGCTGCCAGAACCAATCACAGTGCCGGGCTCATAACCACTAATCAAAGCCCATTGCTGAATTGAAATGCATGGAAAGAGCGTCTGACATGAGGTCGGGCATTTCCCACACTACACATTCTCTTCTCAACAAAGTTTTGTGTAACTGATCTGAATCTTTCTGGCTTTGGATGTAATTATGATTGGTGCATTTAAAGAAAAAGATGTAAGGCCGAGTGCCGTGGCTTACGTCTGTAATACCAGCACTTTGGGAGGCCAAGGCAAGAGGACCACTTGAGGCCTCTCTCTATATAAAAAATAAAATAAATTAGCTGGGTATGGTGGCATGTGCCTCTAGTCCCAGCTACTCGAGAGGCTGAGGTTGGAGGTTTGCTTGAGCCCAGGGGCTCAAGGCTACAGTGAGCAGTGATCATGACACAGCATTCCACCCTGGGTGACAGAGCGACACCTTGTCTAAAAGAAAGAGAGAGAGAGAGAGGTGTAGATTACCTAAGAAATACCTAATGCCAAAGCTTGACAAATGAAATGTAGCAAGGGAGGAAGGGAGGAAAGGAAGAAACAGAAACACACAAGGATACATTTATCCTGGCCTGGCCTGCGGACTCCAACTCCAAATGACAACCTGAATCTGCCCTCGTCTCTCCCTTCAGTTCCACTCAGCCTGGACCAGTCTCTATCATCCCTCACCTGGACCTCTGCAGCAGCCTCCTCTCAGTCTCCACCTGCCCTGTCATGGGCTGAATATTTGTGTCTCTGTGTTGCAGCCCTAACCCCTAATGTGATGGCATCAGGATGAGGGGCCTTTGGGAGGTGAGGAGGCTTAGATGAGGTCATGAGATGGGTGTCCTTAAAAGAAGAAACAGAGGGGCCGGCCGCAGCGGCTTACACCTGTAATCCCAGCACTTTGGGAGGCCGAGGTGGGCAGATCACTTGAGGTCAGGAGTTTGAGACCAACCTGACCAACATGGTGAATGAAACCCCATCTCTATTAAAAATACAAAATTAGCCAGGCATGGTGGTGGACACCAGTAGTCCCAGCCACTGGAGGCTGAGGCAGGAGAATCTCTTAACACTGGGAAGTGGAGGTTGCAATAAGCCGAAATCGCGCCACCATACTCTGTCTGGGTGACAAGAGTGAAACTCCATCTCAAACAGTTTTTAAAAATGCCAGGTGTGGTGGCTCATGCCTGTAATCCCAGCCCTTTGGGAGGCCGAGGCAGGCGGATCACCTGAGGTCAGGAGTTCAAGACCAGCCTGACCAACATGGAGAAACACCGTCTCTACTAAAAATACAAAAAAGAAAAAAAAAAAAAAGAGAGACCAGAGCTCTCCCTCCATGTGTGTGCATACAAGGAGGTCCTGCTGAGCACACAGCACAATGACACTTGACTGCCAGCCAGAAAGAAAGCCCTCACCAAGAACTGACTCTGCCGGCGCTCTGGTCCTGGACTCCCCGGCTCCAGAACTGTGAGAAATAAATGTCTGTCCATTGTAGGTGCTGGGAATAGAGCAGTGAACAACACAGGTGAGGTTCCTGTTCTCAAGAAGCCTAACATTCAGCCCATGACAGGGCAGGTGGAGACTGAGTGGATGGCATTTTGTGATCCCCACCAGAGCTGACCGAGACATGCTCCCTTACACTCTACTCTCCACTCAGCAGCCAGAGTCAGCTTTTACAAATGCAAGTGAGATCAAGCCACACTGCCTTACCCACCCCATTGATTTCCCTTGAATATAACCCACCCTCCTTTCTTCAGCCTATGAAGACCTTCTGTGATCTGGCCATCAATCTCATTTGGAGAATTCTGTCTTAGTCCCTCTCTCTCTTGCTCAAATTCCACTCACATCCACCTCCTTTCAGTCCTTTACAGGCTAAGACCTTGTGCACCATTGCGCAAATGACATTCCTGCAGCCCTTTGGATGACTGGCCCTTTAAAAACACCTCCTCATGGAGACCTTCCTTGACTGTTGCATCTAAAGTCACTCCACAGTCACTTTCTGTCATGCCACCACTTTTATTTTCTCCATTGTTAAAATGCACACTCTGAATGAAGAGACCCCCCTCCCCCACCAACAGGCTTTGTGTGAGCAACTCAGCTGTTTATTCACTGGGTGCCGGTGGGCTGAGTTCAAAAAGAGAGTCAGTGGAGGGCGGTGGGATAGGAGTTAGTTTTATAGGTTTGGGGTAGGCAGTGGAAAGTTATAGAAGTTACAGTTTAGGGCGGTTTTGGCAAGCTGGGAGGGGGTCCTAGGGTCTGGAGTCATGAGGTTGACCAAGGTCGGTTACAAAGTCCAATGGCCTTATCAATTGAGGCGGGAATAAGGAACAATAGAGAACATCTCAAGTTAATTAGGTGCCACAGGGGTTGATCATTCTTCATTTTTTCATGGTCTTCCAGTTACTTCAGATTTTCTAATTCCAGGAGACCATCCAGATGTGTACGTGTGGGTCACGAGTTGCCATGGTGTCCACAGTGCTGTCAAGTCAGCCTAAAAGACCTTATATCCATAGCACTTTTCAGGACCCAATACATCTTCTTGTCTATTTACTCATTCATTCTCCATCTCCCCCAGTTAGGCTTCTTGAGAACAGGAACCTCACCTGTGTTGTTCACTGCTCTATTCCCAGCACCTACAACGGAGCCCAGCTCAGGCAGTTTTAGAAATGAGTGGTTCTCTGGGAGGCAGAGGTTGCAGTGAGCCGAGATCATGCCACTGCACTCCAGCCTGGGCAACAGAGCTAGACTCTGTCTCCCAAAAAAAAATGAAAAAAATGAAGTGGTTCTTGAGTGACTAGACATGCCTGACACTGGCTGGACACGTTCACAGGCAGTATTTTCATACCATCATGTCCAGAAAGGTTTCCTGCAAAAATCAGTAGAGAACTGTCAATGATTGCCAGGGTTTTGACATCCCTGGGGTGAGTTCATTCATAATTAGTTTCTTTGAAGTAGAAGTGAATCAGTGTGTGACTTCATACCCAAGTCCACATCAAAGTGTTTATGGATGAACACAAGGGCAGCGGAATGAAAGCAACCTTGAAATGGGAGGTGTAGGGAACTGCTGTGTGAAGGGACGTGGTGGGTGGTGGCGGGCTCCCGTCAAGGTCTGCACTCCAGCTCTGAGAATGCCAGTCAGTTGTGCTGAAGTTTAGCCAACTTAAAAGCACGGTCAGGCCTATCTGCCCACCCACTTTAAAGACCGAAATGATGAATGAAATTTCTGAAACCCCGAGGTTCTCAGAAGCAAAGTTTGGTATAAAGCTTAGGGTATGCTTTTAGGAGACCACTGTCAGAGGGAATCTGAAATTTTCCTTGGCTTTGAAAAGAGCACTGGACCTGGAATCGGAGACCTAGGTTTCAGCCCAGATTCTAGTGTTCAGGCACTGTGTGACTGTGGGCAGGTCCCTTAACCTCACCTAATCTCTTTTCTCTTCTATAAAAAGTAATTCTTCCTCTTTCCCCTCAGGAGGTTGTCCTAAAAGTCGGAATTAGAATGGCTCTCTATAGGAAAGTATAGAACTATAAGGCATCATATATTGTAGTTGGTTACTGTAATTATTATCAAGATCTGCTCCTCAGCTGGGTGCGGTGGCTCACGCCTATAATCCTAGCACTTTCGGAGGCTAAGGCGGGCGGAGCACCTGAGGTCAGGAGTTCAAGACCAGCCTGGCCAACATGGTGAAACCCCATCTCTACTAAAAATACAAAAATTAGCCAGGCGTCATTGCACACACCTGTAATCCCAGCTACTTGGGAGGCTGAGGCAGGAAAATTGCTTGAACCTGGGAGGTGGAGCTTGCAGTGAGCCGAGATCATACCGCTGCACTCCTGCCTGGGCAACAGAGCAAGGCTCCATCTCAAAAATATATATAAAAAAGATCTGCTCCTGGAATCAAAACAGAAACTATTAATTATTGGAAACTATTAATCCAAACTTCTTTATGTGGGGGGTGTATGTGTGTGTGTATGCATGTGTGCATGTGTGTGTGTGTGTGATGTGTTATTACACTGCACTCCAGCCTGGGTGACAAAGCAAGCCTCTGTTTCAAAAAAAAAAAAATCTGCTCCTGGAATCAGAACAGAAACTATTAATTATTAGAAACTATTAATCCAAACCCCTTTATGTGATGGGATGTGGTATGGTGTGGTGTGTGTGTGTGTGTGTGTGTGTGTGTGTGTATGTGTGTGTTATTACACGTATTCTAGGGCTCCTGCTTTGGGTTGCTGCCCATCTACTTGAGGAAAGCACACCATACAATGTGAAATGCTAACAACAGAATGAAGGGCCAAGAGCCCTTTGGACAAAATGCCGTGGGAGGAGATGGTGGCCTGATGTATTCAATAATCCCCTAACCAGCTCTCCTGCCTCTCTGGGCTCTGTCTTTCCCAAGCCACCCCATGCAGTGGCACCAGAGATCATGCCTCCAACAAAAGAGAGCGTAGCTAAGTGGTCCAAGAGGCAGACTTTGGAGCCAGCTGCTTGGGTACGAGACTCAACTGTGCGGCCCAACCAGGCAGTTATTTCAGCTCTCTGTAACATCAGGAAAGTACCGGTTCCCTCCCCTGAGGGTTGCAGGGAGGACTAAATATATTAGTCTGTATTAACTAGATTTTATATGTATAGCTTATATATTTTATACATACTTATATATTTTATATATACATACAAGCTGTATTTTATACCTAGCTAATTAAGCTAAATATAAACGTATACTTAGCACCCTGTCTGGCCCTTTATAAACATTGGCTCTTATCATTAAGTTGCTGTTCTGGTCCTAAGACTGGTCTAAGCAACATTTTTTCATGGAGTCTCATCTCCTACCCTAGCATGTTGTCAAGCTCTCCCAACTCCACCTCAGCAGCTGTCTGCTCCTCCCCTTCACTGCGGGCAACGGAATGATCTGCTTCTCTTGATCTTCTTTTTGCCTTCAAGGCTCAATTCTGCTTCCTGAAGTTGGAAGAGCCTTTTCTTTTCTCTGAACCCACATAGGACTTTGTTACTGTGTATAGCACTTCTCGTTCTAGTTTTTGAGGTGGCTTTATTGTCCCCTGCTAGACCGTAGGCTCTTGGATGACAAAGATGGTAATTTATTTGACTTGCATGCTTTTTGTAAGCAGGCCTTTTGCCCGTAATAGGTATTTAGTGAATGTTTCTTGAATGCATGGTGTGATCAGAAATGGCATGACAAAAGTGACCGTTGAACTGTGCCTTGAAGGAAGAACAGACTTTAGGAAATCATTATTATTTATTTTGATTGTAATGCAGTGACTAAGAGCATTCATCATGTAGCTAAACTATCTGGGTTCAAATCCCGAGTCTGACATTTCATAGCTCTGTGACTTGGGACAAATTTTAAAAAACACTTTCTTCCTGATGTTACATTGTGAAGATTATCACATGAACTTAGTGGCATCCTTAGCACTTCGTAAATGCTCAATGAACAATAGCCGTTACTACTATTATCACACAGATAATAATGCTGCGCTTTTTTTTTTTTTTTTTTTTTTTTGAGATGGCGTTTCACTGTTTTTGGCCAGATTGGAGTGCAATGGCTCCATCTCGGCTCACTGCAGACTCCGGCCCCCAGGTTCAAGCGATTCTCCTGCCTTAGCCTCCCAAGTAGCTGGGTTTACAGGCACACACCAACACGTCTGGCTAATTTTTGTATTTTTAGTAGAGGCAGGGTTTTGCCACGTTGGCTAGGCTGGTTTCGAACTCCTGACCTCAGGTGATCCACCCGCCTCAGCCTCCCAAACTGCTGGGATTACAGGAGTGAGCCATCACACCTGGCCAATAAATGCTTCTTATAAGAAGTCCAGCAAGACACTAAAAAGTGGAAGCATTCCTCACTGCACCCTGGCAATCTTACCCCCATAGACAGAGCCACTACTATGAGTTTAGTGAATATCCTTCCAGAAGTTTTATGAATATAAAATATATTTAGTAACATAAGGAGTCATACCACAGATACCATCCAATTATGAAAGCCACCGAGGAATGCAGCTGGTGGAACAGTTGCCATCTCCAACTGCTTTGGCCATTAAATGTTTCGGCCTGCAATTGACACACTTCGCTGGCTTTCACAACCCATTGGCCAGAACTAGCGACTTAACCCCAACCAACCCCCCAAAGGGGGTGAGAAGTGTGACCCCAACACGTGCCAAAAGGATGGGAGCTGAAAATCACTGGGAAACAGCACCACTCCCATCTCCTTTCCATCATCTAAAATATGCTGAAAGCGACTAAGAGAGACAAGGGCCAAATGATGGTGTTGTAGCCAGGGCTGCTTCCAAATGTCAGGCCAAAGGCAGGGCTTGAGTATGCTCGGAAACAGCCTGGTTCAGTGGGTCAGGTCATTTTGATAAGCGTTACAGGTAGGGTAGAATGTGGTAGAATAGTGTGAAAAAGCCTTCGAAAACAGTGAAAACCTGCCCAAGAAAATCTTCAGAGAAGCTTTACTCTCCTACTTCTTCTCAATTTTCTTTTCCCTGTGTCCTTAGACCTTCTTTGGGACTCATATAAAGTGCATTCAGGCTCTAACAGATTTCCTATTCAAGAAGTTTCCCAGGGCATAATACAAGAACCCAGGTGACCATAATAACACTGATGGTAAACCCTTTAGCAGCACTTTCTACGTGACAGTGTTTTCCATACATGAACTCACCTATCCTCACACCAGCCCTATAAGGTAGGCGTTTTCACTATTTTCATTTGACAGTGAGGACAGTAAAGCACAAAAAGGTTAAATCACTTGCTCCTAGTTCACCTGGGATTAGAAGCCAGGCATTGAGATTCCAAAGATGGATATAACTGCTGGGGCAATTGGTAGAAGAAATGTTCCAGGACCTTCCCCTCCCCTCAACCTTAAACCCCTAGCTACCATAATTTACCACAAAAGCCTCTGTATTTTAATAAAAAATTTTGGCCAGGTACAGTGGCTCATGCCTGTAATCCCAGCACTTTGGGAGGCTGAGGTGGGCAGATTATGAGGTCAAGAGATCAAGACCATCTGGCCAACATGGTGAAACCCTGTCTCTACTAAAAATACAAAAATTAGCAGGGTGTGGTGGCACGCACCTGTAGTCCCAGCTACTCAGGAGGCTGAGGCAGAAGAATCACTGGAACCCGGGAGGTGGAGGTTGCAGTGAGCCGAGCTCACGCCACCGTACTCCAGTCTGGTGACAGAGCAAGACTCTGTCTCCCAAAAAAAAAAAAATTTCCAGCCCTAACCCATGCCCCATTAATTTTAGCCAGTATTCAATATAGAGAAATAGCACCACAATGAAACCTCATGGGCCCAGCTGTTCCTTTAATAGACTTGACCTGAAAAACTTATGCAAAAATCAGTCCTGCTGTCATCTGGTTGAGAGCCTGCTTTGTTCCTGCTAACTAGTCTGATTTCATTGTCATTCATAATCTCTTGATGTTTGTGTCTTTTATTTTTTTTTCCAACTCTAAATACTTTTATAATTTCAACATGAAAAATCTCCTTTCGTGGTGCATTTCTTCCCCACAGGTAGTGGTAACCTTTGAAACACACACTGACAACACTCCTAGACCTTCGAAGACAGTGAATACTCACTTCAGGCTGAAAGGAATTTCTTACCAAATTAGAGTCTGTGATGATGATCGTTTCTTCACTTTTATAATAACTTTCATCTGAGGCCTGTAGGAGACTGTGTAATGTTAATTAGTTCTCTGTGAAACAGAGAAGGGCACAGGGAAGGTGCAAGGATGGAAATTAACACTGTGCCAAGTACGTAACATAAGCCAGAAGTGATATTTCCACTTCATGTTCCCATTTTCATCTTCTCAGTGTTGACATGCCCAGAGGATGTTAGCAATGGAGACTGATCCGATTTCCTTGCCCTCTTTCTTATCCGCTTTAAAGTCTCAGCTGTGGGCACTTGTCCTCCAGCCCTGTTCCTGTGGGCTTCTGAGTCTTACCTCTAGACTGCAGAAGTGATTTCCTCCCCCATCATCCTTCCCCTAGTGAAGAGAAGGGTGAGTTTGTCCCCAGGATGGTCTAAACATACCAGTCACAGGAGGAAAGAAAGTAAGGAAGAAATTCCATGTTGACGAGAAGGGATCCCAGCCAGTCACTGGTCCAACCTAGTCCCATTAATATAATACTTTGACTCATCTCAGGCCAAAAAAAAACCTCTCCTCCTTCTGGTGCTTATGGTGTGACCTTGAGGATGCCATGTTACCTGTGACCCACTTCATGTTAGGCAAAATGAAGAAGGGTGTGGTTTGAGGGTTTCATGGAGGTTAGGAACCTTCAGGTGCTTGACTGGTGTGCCCTTGATAAGTAGGGTGGCTGAGATGTTGAGATTGACACCCCAGTAAAGAAGGGGAGTTAAAGGCTGCTACATGCCTGGCCTGGGAGCTGGGGAGGGTGTCATTTATGAGGAGGGCTGTGAGAACCTGGAAAACCAAGCAATTACCCAAGATCAAGGGCAAGGGCAAGGTTAGGTCAGAGACCAGAAATGCAACGCAGAGTAGAATCACCCAAAATAGACCATTGGACTAGCTCTGTGGGAAATAGTTCAAAGTTTTTCAACATGGAAGAGCAATGTAACACTCTTTAGAAGGCCAGAGGATCATATTAGGAGGATTTGGTGTGAGAGCAGGGCTTAACCATTGTTATTGTTTCAGGAAAATCTTGAGCTGGTTTCATTTGCCCTCAGTTGCAGATTCAGAAACTTTCCCTTCCATGGCACTACCTTCCCAGGCTCCCAAGGACCCCATCCTCCTTCCTGGGGGCTTACAAGCACCATGAGATATTGCATATTGGGTTGACCGCATGGAGTAAGTCTTCTCAACTGCAACATAGCCAGATCTGGGGGGCAAAGACAGTTGTTATTCCTGCTAAATGGCCAGTGAGAAAATGTCAACAGCCATCCCAGGAAGTCCTCACTGGATGCCAAAAGTCAAGAAAACCAGCCCTGAGGCACAGGTGATGCACAGGCTCCTATGAGTAGACACTGGGTTGTACATGCGTGCTGGGTCTGCTCATGCCCCTGGATTTTCTTCAGATCTTACCCTCTCACCCCAGTCCCCGTCTGTTCCCCTCCCCATTGGATAGCCACAATCCTTGAAGCTCAGGTGGGAGGGCTGGTAAGCAGTTTTGTTCTCACTCACAATATTTCTGCCCAGCGTTTAATCTTTTCTGAGTCTTTTCCATTTCCCTAATGAACTAAGCTTTTGAAACTCAAAAGTCAGGAAGTCTTTTCCTGGTTCTGTTTTCCATTGTGACATCCTTTCTCTGAGGCAGTCGGTGCAGAAGAGCCCAAGTGCTTCAAAGGGAGTAGGGACCTGGGCAAGCACCAAGGAGAGAGAGGAAACATTGAGTTAAAGGAAAGCGTTGGTTCATGCAATACAAGGATTTAAAATAGTTTTCTCCCACAGATCTAATTTCTGAGAGGCTGATTTTAAGTTGGTTGTCTCACTTACGTGGAAACACTCTATTTACGCGGCTTTTGGCCCATCTACTGACTTCTGTATTTAGAACATCAGTTGGATACCCAAAAGATGAGCATGAGTGCATCAGAGACAGGTGGTTCCCATCAAATGCAGCCCAGGAGGCAAGAAGCAGGGAGGTCTGGGAGCACAGATACCTCATGGGTCCCCTGGGAACCACAGGGAGGAAGGAGTCTGGGACTTTTTGCCCTGTCTGCAAATATCCTCACACAGCAGAAGAGCCACAGGCAGCCACCGTGGTTGCAGTGGGTGTGAGGAGCTGGAGTTCCTAAACAAGATGGGGCAGGAGCTTGACCTCTTTCATCTTAGTCAGGACGCTGGATTGAGAAAAATATGACCTGGGAAAACCAGGATCCCACTAGGGTGGAATCGAAATGCTATTTCTGAGGGTAGAGTTAGAAATGGATTGTTTCAGAACTCCATCTAGTAACTGCCCAGTTTGTGAGTCTAAGCTCCAAGATGAAGTGTTGACATTGAGTAGGAAGGTCCTTCTGTTTATGGAATACTGTGGTTTATATAAATCCTATATTTAAGCTTTTTCTCTAGATAGTAAAATGACTGATCCCCTCAAAATAGAATCATCTGGGGTTGCTTTTAGATGAAATGAAAGCATCTAGACAGACCCTGATTTTTGTTAAAATTGGCTGAATTGGCTGAACTGGGTTAAGTGGAAAACACTAGGTCGACCACAAACACACTATGAGTCTTGAGAAATGGACTGAGCTCCTGTCTGGATCTGTATTACCCTGCCTGAGACATATGCTTTAAGGCAGCTGTGAAAGGGAATTGTTTGGATGTATGTGAGACTCTGCACGAAGGACTTCAGTTCTCTGAGTGTCCACGCCATCGATGGTACACGCGAACTACACACTCTACAGACAAACACACACCCATGCACACAAACTTGTGGGAGTCAATCAAGCCCCACAGCCCCAAAAGGCACTTCACAGAAGGGTGAATGAGAAGAGAAAGCAAACCTGAGATTCTGTGGGGCAACTGACACCGATCCCCCGTCCCAAAGATCTCCATTGAAATGTGATTTGTTTGCAGTTCTGAAAGATGTCATTGGTGTCAATGCAGGAACGAATTCGTTTTGGGGTGAGCGGAAATGTCCCCAACTTCTGGTGGTAGCGGATACATCTGAAAAATGGAATCAAATCAATTTTGCTCCCGAGAGGGACAGGTGGAGGACTCCCATTTCCTGCCAATTCAGTTGGAAACAATGAGGAGAGAGGAAAAAAAAAAATGGAGCCCTCCCTTCTCTTTCTGGCCTTAGACATGAACTCCTGATAAGATCCTGGAAAACAGGCAGCTTTTTTAACAGCCGGTTGCCCTCTTCAGCTGAGAAAACAGCACAAGCCAAAACTAGGAACCGGGGCCACCTCTATTGTGAATGTGGCCAGGCTGACTTATTGTCGCAAAACAGCAAATCACGAAATGACTGAGATAAGGAATATAATCACATTTTCACATGAACCGTACATTCTTACCTCTTCTATAGGAGAGGATATCCCTGCAGGAAGGAGGAAGGTGGGGCCTGGCCATGTTCTGCAGCAGGGCTGGGACTGCATTGTCCAGGCCTTTGTAGGGACACAGGAAGAGGGTACGGAAGTTTCTACAGGAAAACAGAGAAAAGTTCAAACATAAACAGCATCCAAAAAAATTTACCAACAGCAACTAGATTTCCTCTCCGGGCCTTCCGTGCTCCCTGCACCCCTGGGCTGGCAGATTTTAATCTCGGATTCTGTTCACCTTGGTAACCTCCAGCGCGTGTGATTATGCTGTTTCCCTACTTATTAAGTTAAAAGGGTGTGTTTTCTATGGCAATGGAGACAAAAACAACCTCTTTCCAGAGACTGTATCCTGGCCTGGCGGGAGACTGTTCTGTCTTTTCCATTTGTCACTTCTGGGGAGGGCATGAGCTTCCCTGAAGTCCCGTGTGGGACAGGGCGGCTCCCTCTTAGGAGCGTTTGAACAAAAGCTTGAAAGTGGCTAAATCACTGCTTTCCACCAGGCAGGGGTTTGGTTCGGCTCCCCAGTTTCAGCCAGAGAAGAGCTTTGAGAAACTCACCCATAAAGGACGTGAGAATTGTATCCTCATCCCCCGGCAAGTCACTAGTGAGGGCTGAGTTTTCTCTTCCACCCTGCTTGCTGTCTGTCCTCCCACCCACCAGGGCTCAGAAGAAGCTGCCACAGGAATCTCTGCTGCCCACCCTGAGGCCGTACAAGCTCTGGTTTTAGGGTTATGAAAACCACGGCTCTAACAGGGAGAATTCCATCACTAAATCCAACAGAAGAGGGCCTAGATGAAACCAGGGAGCAGCTTTGGGGACTCTCCCTGCCTTAGGCCTCCGCCTTGTGTTCTAAACCAAGTGGTTCCTTTTTGCCTTAGGCTATAGAGATGGGTGATCAAAAAAAATTATAGAAAAGTGTTATCAGATTCCCTGGTTGCAGGGAGAGGGGCTTGAGGGAAAAGGCCTTCTCAAGAGCAAACTCTGAAATGTAGGAAGTTCTCTGCACTCTGCCTCCTGACTAAAAGGCCTCACGTTCTGGCTAGGGATCACAGAAGCCACTTCCACACTCGCTCTAATGGGGACTGCGAGGCACTGAAAGGAGCATCCGTTACTTCTCAGATGGGACCAAGCACACATTTCAGGTGTAAACAGTTATAGTTAATAGACAGATTTCCTAGACACTTGCTGTTATGAGAAATTAAAGCACCCCTGCCCCCCTCAAAATAGCTCTTAAGTCTAAGGATCTTCCACAGCCCATCAGGAAAGGGAGTTCTGAGTGGACTGGGCTAGCTTTTCAGGGGATATCTTTTTCTGAATTGCTTTTTCCAGAACAAATGACTTCCATTATGTTCAGCCAGGGACCAATTTTTCACTTAAGTATGTTAAGCAAAATAGGACTTTTTCTCTGGGTGTGTTATAACAGAAAGTTTTTCTGACAGCTGCCAGACAGGTGATTAAAGCACGTTATATAAAAGCCCAGGTACAAGTAAGAGGGCGACCTTGAGTTCTCAACCAGTTTAAATACTATTTAAGATGGATTCTGAATGGTCCGCTGTATGTAAGGAATGCCTGCATTTTCAGAAAACAGGAGCTGGAGAACTCATTCACACAACACACACGTATTGAACAACTGTTGCCTCCAGCCTCACATTCATTCGTTCATGTATTTACTCATTTCTAGAAGGCGTCAGGCACTGGATTACGTTTGGGCAATCAGGGGTGGTTTTAATTCAACACATGTAACAGCAAGGCTTTGGCCCCAACCCATCAGTGTTGTTTTTCAGGGTTTCAGGAGGACTTTGGAGAGGTTGCTAGGCCCTGTGTCAGGTGTTAACTCTTGAGTCACCTGGTGCATTTTGACATTTTAGTCACCACTACAGCTTGCCATCTGGCTCGGTCCCAATTACGGTGATAGACAAGCCCCTGATCTCTGGAAGACAGCATTTTAGGTTCTGCTTCATTCCCAAAGAAGTAAGTCTGAGTCTCAAGCTGACCTGAGACCAAAGTCCAGCATAGGCTTCAGGAGGTTCTCAACTCCCATGAAAAGGAGGCAGCCAGGGCCCTTCTAATCCAAGGCTGAGTAGCAGATGGAGCTTGGGCGAGGCAGGGAGTACTGCTAAGGATGATGAACCAGGAGAGGGATGCCCCTGGCTCTCCAAGCCCCATTTCTCACAGGACCCAGTAGGGGCATGGCCTCCACCTGTGGAATTAGGCCTGCCACATGTAGAGACCAGCAGGCCTCTGAGCAGGGGTCTCTAAAACAGCCCAGCGGACCACTCAGATCCAAGCTTCCACCTGGGTGCTGGGACGTCTCACCTGTTGCTTTTCTTTTTCTAATTTCTTTCTTTTTTTTTTTGGTAGAGACAGAGTCTCGCTCTGTCACCCAAGCTGGAGTGCAATAGTACAATCTTGGCTCACTGCAACCTCTGCCTCCCAAGTTCAAGCAATTCTCCTGCCTCAGCCTCCTGAGTAGCTGGGACTATAGGCGTAAGCCTCTACACCCAGCTAATTTCTTTTGTATTTTAGTAGAAGCCTCTACACCCAGCTAATTTCTTTTGTATTTTAGTAGAGACGGGATTTCACTGTGTTGCCCAGGCTGGTCTCAAACTCCTGAGCTCAGGCAATCCGCTCACCTCAGCCTCCCAAAGTGCTAGGATTACAGACCTGAGCCACCGTGCCCGGCCACCTGTTGCTTTTCTTACAGCCAGCTCTCTCCGCTCATTTAGGTTACTTGCCTGGCCCCTGTGGACACGTGTGATTCCTCAGCTACCCTTTTCTTAAAGACAGGTTTCATTTAGAGTCAAAGTTAGAAGCTTGTTAACCTAGGCCTGAGCCCATCTGAACTTATTTTAAGGTGAGGGTGAACGGTTATCATTGTTGCTTTGATAAAACATGTACAGGAAGTCTAGAAGCATGCAAAGGGCTCACTTCTCTTGTAAATTGTCAGTAAGTGTCAGGTTAAAGAACAGTGAGAAGAGAAAGCAAAAACGGGCGAATTCAAGGTAACTATTGGAGAAAGCTTATACCAATTGGGAAGAAAATCTTTGATGCCAACAACCCCAATCACGTAAGACCTAAAACTTCTACATGAGTACAAAACAATCAAGTGAAATTCACTACAATTACATATAGTTTCCTGTGAAAGTCCAATATTGCATAAAATATTACTATAAATCAACATTGTTGTTTTTAAAACTCGTTTACTGGAAACTTTGCATTCAGATGACGGCCATCACTGACTAACTGATTCCCCACCTTTTCCTTCTCTCACGACGCTCCCACAAAAAACACTTAAGAATTCTTTGTCCCAAATTCTGTGTGGGTTAATCCTCAAAGCCAATTTATGAACCACTTAGAAAAAGACATTTATATTGTTTTATACTCATATCTTTTGTTTGTTTGTTTGTTTTTTGAAATGGAGTCTCGCTTTGTTGCCCAGGCTGGAGTGCAATGGCTCCATCTCTGCTCATTGCAACCTGTACCTCCTGGGTTCAAGCAATTCTCCTGCCTCAGCCTCCCCAGTAACTGGGATTACAGGCACCTGACACCACACCCAGCTGATTTTTGTATTTTTAGTAGAGACGGGGGTTTCCCCATGTTGGCCAGGCTGATCTCGAACTCCTGATCTCCAGTGACCTGCCCACCTTGGCCTCTCAAAGTGCTAGGATTACAAATGTGAGCCACCATGCCCAGTCACATATCTTATTTTTGATCCAAAATAGTAACATTCACTTTTTTCACCATTATCCAAATATTATTTCTGCTCCAAAATAAAATCTCTCAAATAATGAACTTTTATCCATGCTGAAAATGAAATAGGCTGGGTGCAGTGGCTTATGCCTGTGATCCTAGCACTTTGGGAGAATTGCTTGAGGCCAGGAGTTTGAGACCAGCCTGGGCAACAGAGAACCTGTCTCTACAAAAAATAAAATAATTAGCCAAGTGTGGTGGCGTGTGCCTGCAGTCCCAGATACTCAGGACTACCTGGGTTAGTTACAAAGTATATGGTGCTGAGCAAAAGAGATGTACAGCTAGACCTTATGCAAAGAATCAGGCAAATTACTTCACAGGAAGTTACTTTTTTAAACATTAAGCAAAGATGGTTTTTATTTCCTAACAAGCATGTAGCCCCTACCTATGGGTGGATACAGAGTGGGTAGATGCCAAGCAGAAGAAAGAGGTCGTTGCTCAGCTTTGAGGGTCATACCCATTTTTAAATCCATAAGATAGGCTGACTATGGTGGCTCATATCTACAGTAATCCCAGAGTTTTGGGAGGCCAAGGCAGGAGGATAGCTTGAGTCCAGGAGTTCGAGACCAACCTGGGCAACAAAGCAAGACTCTCATCTCTATAATTGATAAATCCATGAGACAATAATCTTAAAAGGCAGATTTGGTGGGGGAGTGGATGAAGAAAAAGTGATGGGTGTCAGGAAGGGCAGCGGTTTGCTTTTACCTGCAAGAGTCAAACCTACCGCACAGCTTCACGCTACCTAGACCATAGTGTGAGTCAACAGCAACCATGCCACAGAGTCAGTCCCACCAGCCAGGAAGGGAAGGGGACAGGGGAGGAGGACAGAGTGAGAGGGAGAAGAGCATCTTTGCTTTCAAGCCCCTTCGCCCTGAGCAAACATCAGAGCAGGGATGTTGAACGGCCCAGGGGGTGGAGAGGAAGTTGGCTCAGAGAAGGACAGAGCTTTGCTTTCTGCTTGGAACTCAGAGGAAGTTGTCTAGCGTTGCATCCATGAACTGTGAGGGCAGCCACAGCGGGGGCGAAATGGTGGTGGTGTGCATGTTTTCAGGGAAAGGGGCCTTTGATTGCTCCCCGTTTCCTGTTGACCTGTATGTGGCCTGTATGGGACATCGAAGTTCCCCAAGACATACTCTCGAGACAGATGAGAATGTAGGCTTGTGAGCTGGCGGGCAGGGGATGTGAGCTGGTCACAGCAAGCTCAGATGTGGCCGAGGGCTGGAGGATGGAGCTGGGCCCCCACAGCCCAGGTGTTAATGCAATGGTGGCCCCCGTGAGGGGGTCTCAGCCCATGGTAGCCCCCCTGGGCCCCATCCAACACCCTGAGGGCCTCTGACCCACCCCTCCCTGCAGCCGGACCGGGTATTAAAGAGAACAGGCAGGGAAAGCATGCTTTAGAGAAAAGGAAGCAATCCTGATAGGAAGTTTCAACTTTCAATTAACTGATTATTTGGGGGAAACAGATTGTTTTAAGCCGGAAGAGGCTGTTACCTTTCATTGGTAAGTGTAAGTTTCTTTTCCCCTACACTATCGGCAGGAGTGGGAGCAGATGAGACCAGCTATAAAAATAAAAAATGTAAATGACCTTTTTTTAAAAAAAACCTGAGCTCTACTGTGTGTATGTCCACACCCTGCTGGTAAGTATGTGATTATAATTACCATGAGCCCTGTGAAGAAAAAGTCCCTTGTGCTTTGAATGCATTTAATCAGGGCACATAACATAGACTGGCAGGCGGCCCTCGGGGACGGCCTCTAGAAGGAAGTGACATTAGAGCAGAGACTTGCTGGAGGGTTAGATAGGCAGGGGAGCGCACGGCAAGGGCCCTGGAGGAAGGAGGCTGCCCCACTGGGGAGAAAGGAGGAGGTCTGCTGAGCTGGAGGGTCGGGAAGGGCCAGCAAGGGGTTGCAGGAGAAGAGGGACCAATGCCAAGTGCCTTTTTAGCTCTTTTTTTTTTTTTGAGACAGAGTTTTGCTCTTGTTGCCTAGGCTAGAGTGCAGTGGCACAATCTTGGCTCACTGCAACCTCCGCCTCCCAGGTTCAAGCGATTCTCCTGCCTCAGCCTCCCAACTAGCTGTGATTACAGGCATGTGCCACCACGCCCAGCTAATTTTGTAATTTTAGTAGAGACAGAGTTTCTCCATGTTGGTCAGGCTGGTCTTGAACTCCCAACCTCAGGTGATCCACCCGCCTAGGTCTCCCAAAGTGCTGGGATTACAGACATGAGTCACTGCACCCGGCTTTAGCTCTTCTTAAGCTTCTAGTTCACTCAACTCAGTTTAATCGATTTAAAATGCTCCTCTATTTTCCAGGGAAAAGCAACAACAAACTAAAACAAACAGTGTGCTTTAGCAATCAGCGATCTTCTGAGAATAAGTAAAGACAGAGGCAACGGGCCTAGAGCCAGGGAGTGGGCACTGCAGCTCAGGCAGCTGCTGAGAGCATAGACCGCTGCCACTGCTGCCCACACCTACCAGATCCTACAGACCTCCTAGCTCTCGGGCATTCCCATATCCTGCCAATCTCTCCAACCCTCTGGAGGGCTGGCTTAGAAGCAGGGCTATCCCAGTCTGGGCGCAGTGGCTCACACCTGTAATTCTAGCACTTTGGGAGGCCAAGGCGGGCCAATCACTGGAGGTCAGGAGTTTGAGACCAGCCTGCCCAACATGGTGAAACCCTATCTCTACCAAAATACAAAAATTAGCTGGGCGTGGTGGTGGGCACTTGTAATCCCAGCTACTCAGAAGGCTAAGGCAGGAGAATCACTTGAACTCAGGAGGCAGAGGTTGCAGTGAGCTGAGATCACGCCACTGCACTCCAGCCTGGTCAACAGAGCAAGACTCCGTCTCAAAAAAAAAAAAAAAAGAACCAGGCTGTCCCTCCTGTAGGGCTGAACCAGAACATGAGAGATCATGCAGATAGAGACAAGAGAACTGAGGGCTCTGGTGTCCCTCGCTCTTGGCATCTGGATTTCTCATGGGCACCAGGGATGCGGTGGCATCACTGAGAACTTTCCTGGCCAGACTGATGGTTGGGAATGGCAGTAGAGCATACTTGCCTAGGCTACTGTACAATCTTTTAACTGGTCTTTCTGCTCCCACTCTGTCCACTCTACATTTTTGTTTTTTTGAGATGGCGTCTCACCCCGTCTCCCAGGCTGGAGTGCAGTGGCATGATCTTGGCTCACTGCAACCTCCGCCTCCTGGGTTCAAGTGATTCTCCTGCCTGAGCCTCCTTAGTAGCTGGGATTACAGGCACCCGCCACCATGCCCCGCTAATTTTTGTATTTTTAGTAGAGATGGGATTTCACCACATTGGCCAGGCTGGTCTTGAACTCCTGACCTCCTGATCCACCCACCTCAGCCTCCCAAAGTGCTGAGATTCCAGCCATGAGCCACCGAGCCCAGCCCCACTCTACATTCTTTTTAAAGAGCTATTTTTACAAAATAAATCAGATCATGTCTCTCCTCTGCACAAAACCTTTTAATGGCTCCCGTTTTGCTTTTAATAAAATTAAAAGTCCTTACCCGCCTCCAAGCCTCCACGGCTGGTTCTGCTTACCTCCCCGGTGTCAGCTCGCCCCACTTGCTCATTCCATGCAATGCACATTATGCTCCTTTCATATCTTCGATGTGCCTGGTTTTTTTTTCCTGGAATCTCTTCTGGGCCTTCTAGAACCCAGTTCCAGGGGGTCACTCTGTTACCCAGGCTGGAATGTGGTGGTACAGTCACAGCTCACTTCAGTCTCAACCTCCTGGGCTCAAGCGATCCTATCACATCGGCCTCTCAGAGTGCTAGGATTATAAGCATGAGCCACCACGCCTGGCCTAGAGCCAGGTTCCTTCTCCACTCAGGTCTCAGTCCAAACTCCTTCAGGGAGGCTGACCCTGAACAATGTTAGCTAAAGTGGCACCTTCCCATTCTCATTCTGTCTTACCACCCTGTTGATGCCTTTCATAGCTTGTATCAATCTAGTATTTTCTTTCTTATTTACTTGATTACTAGAATTTGAATTCCTTGAGGGCAGGGACTTTGCCTTGAACAATTCCTGATGCAAAGAGGAATTCAGTTAGTACTTGTTAGGTAAGTACATGAACGGATGAATGAATGACCTCTTACCAAGGAGAAGCCAAGGTAATGGGAATGAGTCTAGACTACAAACACTTCCATTATGTGATTGGCACTGGGGCTGTTGGTGGATAAAAGACAAATAAAATGTGGGGGCAGGGTGGGGAGTGGGTTGCCCATAAAATTTGCCTGCAATCTCATGACCGACACAAGAGCAGCTGACTAACCCTAAAAGAAACTCTAAAAGAAGTGTTATAGTCGGAACAAAATGTGCTACTTTTGACTGGGGAGTTGATAATAGTTCCTAGATCCAAACTTAGTTCAACAATGCAATAAACAATCAACTGAGGCATTTACTGTTGTTCAAAACATCAAGCATTTCAAGTTGAACAAGCTTCGTCCCTGCTCTCAGGGAGCACACAGTCTCAGGGAGCACAGAAGGAGACAGACACAGAAAAGCAAATTCATCTTTAAGGCAATTAAGTATGGAAGTAGCCAGGGGGAAATACACAGAGGGGTTCAAAAGAGAAAGGGACAGGCTCTACCTGAAGAGAGTGGTCAGACTTTAGAGGAACCGGCCTGTGCACTGCGTGCTGAAGCTGAACAGGATTTTAGCAGGCTGAAAGGGCTAGGGTAAATGATGCAGAACTAAAAATATCAGCAAGGAGGTTTGAATGGCCAAGGTGTGATTCTGCATAGGTTGATGACAGCATCCTATAGGGAACTGGAAATGTAGACTAGGGAGTAAGTTTCGGGATCCTCAGCAGGTGTTGAAGCCATGAAGCTTGGGAAAGCTCCCAGGAAAAGTGTATTAAAATATTAAACCAGAAAGGAAGAAGACAAGATTCGAAGCATGAGCTAAGCCTAGCGTGGCTGAAGCAGAACTGGCTGAGATCACCAACAGGTGGATAGGAAAGAAGACAGGGGACAAGGCCGTGGTGAATGTTAGGATTTAAAGGGCACATGGAGGAAAAGGAATCAGCAAAGGAGTGGCCAGAGAAATAGGAACTAGAATTTGGAGAGTTTCGATTCCCAGAATCCAGGGGACACCTTCTCTGAGGGCTTCTCCACCTCCCTATTCATAACCCCATCCTATTGGCTGCCACTTATTCGATGTCCATCCCACTAGACGAGAAATAAGGTCCACAAGCATAAGAAATGTTTTTGACTTGTTTATTGCTATATCTCCTATACCTAAACCAGGTCTTGTCACTTAGTAGAACGGACATATAAACAATTGAATGAATATGTATACTCAAATGATGGAGAGAGTTGAAAAAAAACAAAAAGTGTTTAAACCTTGGATTTGGCAATTTGACATAAAACTGATGTTTGAGAGACCAATTTTAGGAATGGTGAAAGCCATAAAACTATGTCACAAGGTTGTTGTGCGAATTAAATTAGCTAATATATATAAATGCCAAGCCCAGTGTCTGGATGTAGTTTGAGCTCAAGAAATGTTAGATAATTCATATTATTCCCTCTAGCCTTCACTTTCAGAAGTTGTTCTGGTGGACTAATTTGATTTGGTTGTTTTTGCTTGTTTTGTTTTGAGACAGGGTCTCACTCTGTCTCCCAGGCTGGAGTGCAATGGCGTGATCTCAGCTAGTTGCAACCTCTGCCTTCCAGGCTCAAGTGATTCTCCTGCAACAGCCTCCTGAGTAGCTGGGACTAGAGGCATGTGCCATCACGCTTGGCTAATTTTTTTGTATTTTTTTTTGTGGTGACAGGGTTTCATCATGTTGCCCAGGTTGTTCTCGAACTTCTGAGCTCAAGTGATCTGCCCACCTTGGGCTGCCAAAATGCTAGGATTACAGGCATGAGCCACTACGCCCCACCTGGTGAGCTAATTCTTTATAATGGTATTGTATCTAATAGATTTTTTAACTACCCTTCCAAGATATACTAGAGATGTATTCCCTTAAAAATGACCACTACAAAGCACAATTTTTAATTGATATATAATAGATATACATAGTTTTGGGGTACATGTGATAATTGAATACATGCATATAATTTGTAAAAACCAAATCAACATACTTGAGCTCTCCATCACCTTAAATACTTGCCGATTTTTTATGCTACAACCATTCAAATTCTTTTCTAGCTATTTTGATCTCAAACTCTTGGCCTCAGGTGATCTGCCCGCCTTCCAAAGTGCTGGAATTACAGGCGAGAGCCACTGTGCCCAGCCCTTTTCTAGCTATTTTGAAATATACAATAGATTATTGGAAACTACAGTCACCCTACTGATCCATTAATATCTAATACTGTGTCTTATTTCTTCTGTCGAATCATATAGTTGTATCCATTAATGAACTTCTCTTCATCTCCCCTCATCCAGCCCTTCCTGGCCTCCAGTAACAACCAATCTACTCTGTTTTCATGAGATTTGCTTTTTTAGCTCCCACACTAAAAAGTGTGAACATGTGATATTTGTCTTTCTGTGCTTGGCTTATTTCACTTAATGCCGTGACCTCCAGTCCATCTGTGTTGCTGCAAATGACAGGATTTCATTCTTTTTTATAGCAGAATAATATTCCAATGTGTATATTTATTACATTTTCTTTTCTTTTCTTTTTTTTGGTGGGGGTGGTGGATGGAGTCTCACTCTGTTGCCCAGGCTAGAGTGCAGTGGCACCATCTTGGCTCACTGCAACCTCCACCTCCAGTTCAGGTGATTCTCCTGTAGCTGAAATTACAAGCACCCACAACCACGTCCGGCTACTTTTTGTATTTTTAGTAGAGATGAGGTTCCACCATGTTGGTCAGGCTGGTCTCGATCTGCTGACCTCAGGCGATCTGCCCATCTTGGCCTCCCAAAGTGCAGGGATTACAGGCATGAGCCACCGCACCCAGCCTACACTTTCTTTATGCAGTCATCTGCTGGTGAGCACTTAAGTTGATTCCCTGTTTTGGCTATTGTAAATAGTACTGTAATAAACACAAGAGTGCATATATCTCTTCAATATATTGATTTCCTTTCTTTTAGGTATATACCCAGTAGTGGAAGTGCTGGATCATATGATAGTTCTATTTTTAGTTTTTTTTGAGGAATCTCCATTCAGTTCTCCATAGTAACTGTACTAATAATTTAAATTTCCACCAGCAGTATATAAGGGGCCCCCTTTCTCCACATCCTCACCAACATCTGTTATTGCCTGGTTTTTTGATAGAAGCCATTTTTTAATTTTATTTTTTTAAATTTTTTGTAGAGATATGGTCTTACCATGTTGCTCAAGCTGATCTTGACCTCCTGGGCTCAAGTGATCCTCCTACATCAGCCTCCCAAGTAGATGGGACTACAGGCATGTGCCACCATGCCTGGCTAATTATTTTTTGTAGAAACAGAGTCTCACCATGTTACCCAGGCTGGTCTCCAACTCCTGAACTCAAGGGATCCTCCTGCCTCAACCTTCCAAAGTGTTGGGATCACAGGCATAAGCCAGCATGACTGGCCAACAAAAGCCATTTTAACTGGGGTGACATGGCATCTCACCGTAGTTTTGATTTGCATTTCTCTGATGATTAGTGATATTGAACATTTCTTCATATACAAAGCACTATTTTATGAAATGGCTTTTGAAAGTAAAAGGACATTTGGCCGTCCATTCTAGCTATGGCCTGGGAGCCTAATAGACTCCCAAGGGGCCAGAAGATGAAATGGAATCTCCTTTCCTATGAGGGAGATTCATAGAACTAAGGCAGCTGTGGCCAGCCTTGGAAATAGGGCTTTTGTATTCTGTTCCTAGATCTGTATCAGCCAGCTAATCTAAAGAATGCTCTGACAAGTGGAGTGGCTCAAAAGTCTGGCTCTGTCACTAGGTTTGGGTAAAGAAGGAAGGCTTCAGGTAGAAAAGGTCCTTGAAGGTGTGTAAACATTAGACTGACAAACAGGAGGCATAGGTTCCCATTGTGGATGTGCCACTAACTCTATGAACTTGACTAAGGCATTTAACTTATTTGTGTATCAGTCTCCTCATTTCAAGAATGATAGAATTGGATAGGCGTGGTGGCTCACACCTGTAATCCTGGCACTTTAGAAGGCCAAGGCAGGTGGATTGCTTGAGCCTGGGAGTTCAAGAACAGCCTGGTCAACATGGCAAAACTCCACCTCTACAAAAAATACAAAAATTAGCCAGGTGCAGTGGCTTGCACTTGTAGTCCCAGATACTTGGGGGCACATGAGATGGGGGGATTTCTTGAGCCTAGAAGATCAAGGCTGCAGTGAGCCATATTCATGCCAGGGCACTCTGGCCTGGAAGGCAGAGTAAGACCCTGTCTCAAAAGAAAAAAAAAAAGAATGAGAGGACTGCATGAGCATCAGGGTCTCAGCAGTAGGTTGACTACAAAGAGGGCCACAACTTCTCCCATCCCTGCATATTTGCTCCCTTTGCTACATAGTTTTGCTTTTCCTCCTATCAAGAAGTAGAATCTATTTCCTCTCTCCTTGAATCTGGGCTAGCCCTGTAACTTGCTTTGACCTATAGATTGCAGTGGAAGTAACATTATGTTTGAGTTTGAGCATTACGAGGTCTTGCAGCTTCCACTGTCATTCCTGGAATGATGCTGTACCCATGTGAACAAGCCTAAACTAGCTTCCTTGAAGATGAACGATAATGTGGAAAGAGAGGCTAGGCCAACAGCCAGCACCAACCACCAAACATGTGAGTGAGGCCATCTTAGATCATCTAACCCCAGTTGAGTCACTAGATGGCCATAGTCACATGTGTGATTCCTATAAGACCAGCAGAAGAACCGCTTAGCTGAGCTCAATCAAATTGCAGACCCATAGAGTTGTGAGCAAATAATATGGTTTCTGCTTTAACTCATTAAGTGGTAGTTTGTTACATAGGAATAGGTAGCTGATACACCCCTTTTTATAGCTGGCACTCTAGAAACTGATTTTATTACTCTTAAAAAGGAATCAGGCTATAGGATCTTTTGGTTGGGTATTAAGGTTTGCTGCAGAGAACTGGAACAAAGAGGTTAAGTGACTGTTTCATTTCCTCCCCTCCTACCTCCAGCTTTGACTTTGAAGGCTTTCTCTTTGCTGTGCTGTTGTGTGTGGTCTTATTAGAGCTAGAGCTATGCTACCTTCCCACCCTGTCAGGTCTTGGCTTGGAGTACACTGAGAAAACAAGTGGCTTGTGTGACTCAGTGGTCCTTCCTGCTGAGTCATTGAGTTTTCAGTTTCCACCCTCTGCTGGTTCCAGGAGATGTACATTTGTTCATTTAGTCAATACCTCTGAGCAGCTGCTGTGAGCCTGAGGAACGATGTGGTGAGGGGAAGGTCTGGCTTGGAATGAATGGGTGTCAAGGATCTGAGTAGTTTTGCTCAGAGAGGGGCAAAACCACTGCTCCCTTCTAAGCTTTCCTGCGGCTTAGGAGCTCACATGCACACTTCTCAGCTTCCTCAGAGGTGGCTCATTCTTAAGGCACAGAATTTTAGAGCTGAGGGAACTTTTTAAGGCCAAGTGAGTCCAATCTTTTTAAAAATATATATATATGAAAAAATGAAGTTCTGAGAAGTTAAAGAATAGAGGTAGCTTGTAAAATTAGGCCCAGAATTCAGACCTATTCACTCCAAATCTGGAGCTCTTTCTTTTTTTTTTTAGATGGAGTCTCACACTTCACACCCAGCCTGGAGTGCAGTGGCACAATCTCAGCTCACTGCAGCCTCTGCCTCCCAGGTTCAAGTGATTCTCCTTCCTCAGCCTCCCAAGTAGCTGGGACTACAGGTGCATGCCACCGCTGCCAGCCTATTTTTGCATTTTTAGTAGAGACAGGGTCTCACTATGTTGGCTAGGCTGGTCTCAAACTCCTGGCCTCAGATGATCCACCCATCTCAGCCTACCAACGTGCTGAGATTATAGGCATGAGCCACCATGCCTGGCCTGGAGCTCTTTCTATTGCATTAAAAGATTCTATTCCATCACACCAGGCATGGGGCTTACATCTGTTATCTCAGCACTTTGGGAGGCTGAGGTAGGAGGATTCCTTCAGTCTAAGAGTCTGAGACCAACCTAGAAAACATAGTAAAACCTCTTGTCTACAAAAAAATCAAAAAATTAGCCTAATATAGTCCCAGTTGCTTGGGAGGGTGAGGTAGGAAAATCGCTTGAGCCTTGGAGGTTAAGGCTGCAGTGAGCCATAATCACATCATTGCACTCCAGCCTGGGCAACAGAGGGAGACCCTGTCTCAAAGGAAAAAAAAAAAGACTCCCTCCAGGGCTCACACCCTCCTTCTTCCTACTATTCCTTCCCAGCTTTGTATTTCAGGCATGGAACTAGTTTTCTCTTTGGGTTCAAGGTACAGATATAACCTGAGGAATCTCCTCGGATAAATTCTAACCAGCAAATGATAGTAGTAATAATAACAACAAGAATATACATTCAAAAAGTATTTATTGGCCAAGTACAGTGGCTCATGCCTGTAATCCTAGCACTTTGGGATGCCAAGGCAGGCAGATCTCTTGAAGTCAGGAGTTCGAGACCAGCCTGGCCAATATGGTGAAACCCTGTTTCTACTAAAAATATGAGAAGTTAGCCAGGCGTGGTGGCACGTGCCTGTAATCCCAGCTACTTGAGAGGCTGAGGCAGGAGAATCACTGGAACCCAGGAGGCGGAGGCTATAGTGAGCCAAGATTGTGTCACTGCACTCCAGCCTGGGTGACAAAGCAAGACTCCATCTCAAAAAAAAAAAAAAATTATCAAGCCCCTATTATTTGCCAGGCTCTGCCTCAGCTTTTGGCAGAAGAGGAGAGACAAGCAATGAATCCATGGAGAATATCGCTTCTTGAGGAAGGTGAGGCAGCAACACACAAGGAAACAAATAAGATAATCAGAGGCTGGTGTTATAATAAGTAAACAGGAGGATGGGATAGAGGTGACTGGGCTGAGGAATGTATGCTGAGGAAAGGCCTCTGCAGACGTGACATTTGAGCTGAGCCCCGACTGGTGAGGAACCAATCACTTTTCATATATATATATATAAATATATATATATATATATATATATATATTTTTTTTTTTTAAATTGTATTTTAGGTTTTGGGGTACATGTGAAGAACATGCAAGATTGTTGCATAGGTACACACTTGGCAGTGTGATTTGCTGCAAAACGATCACTTTTCAAGAACAGAAGAACTCAAAGACCCTGGACAAGGACAAACTTATTTGAGAAGGACGGGGGAGGCATATGCCCTCCCTGCTATGTATCTGAGTGGACGCATGAGGGTTCTAAGTGATCTCTTGGTTGATCTTTTAAAAAGACCAACCAGCCGCTTGGATAGAAGACAGATGTTGAGGGTTAAGAATGAAATTGAGAAGATGATTTATTGAATACCAACTACATGTGGAGTATGATTCAGCTCTACTCCTCTCAACACTCCAAAGGAAATCTTTTATGCTCCTTGTATTATGGACAAGGAGTGGAGACTAGAAAGGATCAAGGAACTTGCTAGAGACCAAAGAGCCAGGTTTGAACCTAAGACCATCTGACCCTTCCCGATGGAGCTCACTGCCTCCCTGAGAGGACTGCCCCACCCCTCTGCTAATACATTTTCTGTTTATCATCATTTTTTTTAGATGGAATCTCGCTCTGTCACCCAGGCTGGAGTGCAATGACACAATCTTGGCTCACTACAACCTCCGCCTCCCAGGTTCAAGCAATTCTCCTGCCTCAGCCTCCCAAGTAGCTAGGATTACAAACTGGGATTACATCTGGCTAATTTTTGTGCTTTTAGTAGAGATAGGGTTTTGCCATGTTGGTCAGACTGATGTCAAACTCCTGGCCTCAGGTGATCTGCCCACCTCGGCCTCCCAAAATGCTGGCATTACAGGTGTGAGCCACCATGCCCAGCCCATCATCATATTTTGAATCATGAAATTTTATACCTGAAAGCTATAGATTGGAAGTTCCTTGAAGGCAAGACTCATGTCTACTAATCTTGCCTGTGGCATAGTCCCTTACACATAGTAAATACTAAGACAATATCTGGTGAATACATGAATGAATGAGTGAATGGGCTCCAGTCATGAGAGATTTTCTGAATCACTTCTCACCTCGGCCCTACTGTTTTCAAGACAGTAGGTGAAGTGTTTTTCCCAAAATCACTTGGCAGGGTTTGAACAAGAGCCTAGGATAGTGAATCTGTGCTTCTCTTCACCATACCACGCTGCTCCAAATTACATGTTCGGGGCAGATTTCTTGTTTCCATGTTAGTTTGGTAAACTCAAGGTCAGGCGTGGTGTCTATTTTGTACCACATCATGTTGGTTGTAGGTGGAGCCTCCAGGGAGGTTCAACCTGAGGCTTAAAAGCAAGTTTTCTCTCTGAAAATGAAATTAAACAAATTGAGACTGTATGCGATAGGAAAAAAACAGATGCCTTCTATGTCTCCTGGAACAGCTACGTGACTGGAGTTTAATGTCTGAAGAAAGAACATTTGGGCAGAACAGGCACGGTCAGGAAGGAAGCACAAAGAGAAAGGCCATCGTTGGCTTAATTGTCCAGCATAATGGGGGGTGGGAGCTTTCTGGTTTTCAGAGAGGACCCTCTCTGATGGGGCAGGACCAGTTGGTTCATTAAGCCTCATCACGATTTGAAAGAAACAGCCCTTAAGATGCTCACAGCAGGATAAAAAGCCAAAACCCATCGGTATGCTGCATCCAGACCCATCTCACATGCAACGATACACAAAGACTCAAAACAAAGAGAAGGAGGAAGATTTATCAACCAATCAGAGAGTAAAAATAAACAAATAAACAAAAAGCAGGAGATGCAATTCTTGCCTCTGATAAAGTAGACTTTAAAGCAACAAAGAGCAAAAGAGGCAAAGAAGGACGTTATATAATGGCAAAAGGATCAATGTAACAAGAAGAGCTAATGATTTTATAGATCGACGAGAGAGAAAATTAACAAGGACATTCAGGACTTGAACTCAGACCCGGAACAAGTAAACTTAATAAACATTTACAGAACTCTCCACTTCAAATACACAAAACATACATTACCACCTCACACCTATTCCAAAAGCGACTACATAATTGGAAGTAAATCACTCCTCAGTAATTGCATAGCATTTCATAGGTTTAAATGAAATATTGGTTGGCTGCTCGTTTGTTATTTTCTTCCCTTATTCCTTCCTGTTTACATCAAGTATAATTATTGGTATAAAAGAGGTTTTCAATACCCATTACTAAACTGCATTCTAGCCTGGGCAAGAAAGCAATACTCCCATTCTCTCTCTCTCTTTCTCTTCCTTTTTCTTCCTCTTCTTCATTTTCTTTCTTTCTTTCAAAAAAAAAAGCTACATACGTTCCTCATAATAATAATATAAAAAAAGATGCTCACAGCAGGGTGCTTTCGTTGTTGATCATTGTATTAGTTCCTTTTCACACTGCTGATAAAGACATACCTGAGACTGGGTAATTGATAAAGAAAAAGAGGTTTCATGGACTCACAGTTCCACGTGGCTGGGGAGGCCTCACAATCATGGCGGAAGGTGGAAGGCAGGTCTTACATGACATGAGAGACTGACAGCCAAGTGAAAGGAGTTTCCCCTTATAAGACCACCAGATCTCATGAGACTTATTCACTACCATGAGAACAGTATGGGTGAAACTGCTACCATGATTCAATTATCTCCCACCAGGTTCTTCCTACAACATGTGGGAATTATGAGAGCTATAATTCAGGGTGAGATTTCAGTGGGGACACAGCCAAACCGTGTCAATCATGAAGCAACAAACTCTCCAATGTTAGGTTGGGCTTCCTGGTTACTTTGGAGGGTCCTCTGAACAGGACAGGAGCCGCAGGCATTTCAGTCACTTTGAGAAAGAAATGTTCTGCTTTCTCTCCAAAGTGAATTCACTTGCAGATGTTCTAAGAAAACTGTGTCACCAAAAAAATCTGGTCTTCCCTGGTGGGTCCTCTTAAGTTGAGAAAGGCTCAGGTCTCTACCGTGTTTGGTGTATATTAAAAATTGAACAAGTGCTAAAAGATGGTTATAAAATTTGTGATGTATTTTCAGTGTTTCTCTTGAACCAACGGATGCATTTAACATACAAAATGCAATGTCATATTATTGTGCTAGTGACAATATAATTACAGAACCTACAAAAATAATTAGGGCATTTCAAGCAGTGTGACTGGAGAATAGGCTGTAAGTTTAAAGATGTGTGATGAAAGTCTTCTATTAACACTGTCTTGTTTAAATTTATTTATTTTATTATTTTTTTGTGGCTTGATCACAGCTCACTGCAGCCTTGAGATCCCAAGCTGAAGTGATCCTCCCAGATACTCACAGGCGCACACCACCATGCCCTGCTAGTTTTTTGCTTTATGTAGAGACGTGTCTTGCTATGCTCCCAGGCTGGTCCTGATCTCCTGGGCTCAAGCAAGCCTCAGCATCCCAAAATGCTGCGATTACAGGCATGAACCACCAAACCCAACTTGCCTTCTACTTTCAATCTTGCCAGGCAATCTCTATAACTATATGAACATGACTATTTGGAGATGACTTCAGAGATAAATAAGAGGCCTTGTGTGGTGAGGTCCAAGCCAAGTGGCTATGCTCCGAGGTACGGGTCCAATCAACTTTCTGAACCAGTAAGCCAGGGCCCAGACTGTCACCAAAGTGATGCTATCCATGGGCCACCAGCCAAATCAGCCTTCCCCTGGTGATACCCTGACCTTGTTGCATGACCCCTTCAAAAGATCACACCTGACCAGGCATGGTGGCTCACACCTGTAATCTCAGCACTTTGGGAGGCTGAGGCGGGTGGATCACCTGAGGTCAGGAGTTCAAGACAAGCCCGGCCAAAATAGTGAAACCCTGTCTCTACTAAAAAACCCTGTCTCTACAAAAAAAATCAGCTGGGCATGGTGGCACGTGCCTGTAATCCCAGCTACTTGGGAGGCTGAGGCAAGGAGAATCACTTGAACCTGGGAGGCTGAGGTTGCATTGAAATGAAATCATGCCACTGCACTCCGGCCTGGGCAACAGTGTGAGACTCCGTGTCAAAAAAAGAAAAAAAGATCACACCCTCTTGAATCTGGCTGTTAATTAAAAAGAGAAAATAAAAAGATCACACCCCACCCTGTTACACATAGCAGCCAGCTATCGACACAGGAAATGCTGTTCAAGGAACTTGTTTCCTGAGTGGCTAATAAATCAAGACAGGGATAAATAAAGTATCTTCTGAACATTCTTAGCTATTTTTTAAAAGATAGCTACGTGACAGAAGTGAGAACTTTCCTGGTGACATGGTAGACAATGTGAAAGTGTCAGGCATATAAGGAAGGACACTGGGCTGGGTGCGGTGACTCATGCCTGTAATCCCAGCACTTCGGGAGTCGAGGCAGGTGGATCACCTGAGGCCAGCAGATTGAGACCAGCCTGGCCAACATGTTGAAACCCCGTCTCTACTAAAAATACAAAAACTAGCTGGCCATGGTGGCATAAGCCTATAATCCCAGCTACTCGGGAGGCAGAGGTTACAGTGAGCCCAGATAGCGCCATTGCACTCCATCCTGGGCAACAAGAGCAAGACTTCATCTCAACAACAACAAAAAAAAAAAAAAAAAAAAAAGAAAAACACTGAATCATACACAGTTACCTCCTCTCCCTTTTCTCCCATTCAGCCTCAGCTGACTTCTGGGATCCTCTGTCTTCCCACCACTACTCCTCAATTTCCAGCTTGTCAAATTGTGGCTCTTAAACCATTTGTGGGTCATGAAATCAAATTGGTGGGTTGCAATCAACATTTTCTAAACAAATGAAATAGAATAGAATGTACTCAAACAGTAAAATTTTTTTTAAAGAAGTTTTAAAACTGTTCTCTGGGCCAGGCGTGGTGGCTCATGCCTGTAATCCCAGCACTTTGGGAGGCCAAGGTGGGTGGATCACTTGAGGTCAGGAGTTCGAGACCAGCCTGGCCAATATGGTGAAACCCCTGTCTCTACTAATAAAACAAAAATTAGCTGGACGTGGTGGCGTGTGCCTGTAGTCCCAGCTATTTGGGAGGCTGAGGCAGGAGACTCACTTGAAACCGGAAGGCAAAGGTTGCAGTGAGTTGAGATCGCACAGTTTTATAGGCAAAGAGGCTCACCATTGCACTCCAGCCAGGACGAAAGTGAAACTCCATCTCAACAACAACAATAACAAATTGTGTTCTTTTCTCTTTTCTTTTTTTTTTTTTTCCAAGATGGAGTTTCACTTTGTTGCCCAGGCTGGAGTGCAGTGGTGCGATCTTGGCTCACTGTAACCACGGTTCAAGCGATTCTTGTGCCTCAGACTTCTGGGTAGCTGGAATTACAGGTGCTTGCCACCACGCCCAGCTAATTTTTGTATTTTTAGTAGAGGCAGGCGTTTCACCATGTTGGCCAGGCTGGTCTCAAACTCCCGACCTCAAGTGATCCACCCGCCTCAGTCTTCCAAAGTGCTGGGATTACAGGCGTGAGGCACTGCACCTGGCCTTGTGTTTTTTTAATGTTAGTTTTTTGTTTTCTGTTTTTTTTTAAGCAAATAAAACACATAATAAAAATTTTATTTAAAAAAAAAGTAAATGACTGAGTGCAATGGCTTAGTGGGTTTAGTGCACCTGTAATCCCAGCACTCTGGGAGGCCACGGCACAAGGATTGCCTGAGCCCAGGATTTCACGACCAGCCTGGGCAACATAGCAAGACCTCTTCTCTATTTACTAAAAAAAAAAAAAAAAATTGCTGGGTATGAAGGCACATGCCTGTAGTCCCAGCTACCTGGGAGGCTGAAGCAGGAGCATTGCTTGAGCCTAGGCGTTCAAGGCTGCAGTGAGCCACAATCAAGCCACTACACTCACTCTGCACTGTGACAGAGTGAGACCCTGTCTCAAAAAACAAAACAAAAAAATAAAAAACTATTGTTTTGTGAAACTCGTTCCAATTCCATATATGTGCGTATTGGGTTTAGATGTAAACTTCATTTTCTACTGTGAGTTGCTGATAAGGTTTTCAATTCACTGTTCTAAGTGGCTGATTAAAATGCCCCAGGCTTCTGCAAAGCGGATTCTGTGACCATGTGCTTCTCAGCAGAACTGCTATGAGTAACTGTGACAGAAGGTGACTACTATCATCTGAATGTTTGAGTTCCCCCAAAACTCATATGTTGAAATCCTAACCACCAAGGTGATGGTATTGGAGAGGAGCTTGGGGAGGTGATTAGGTTATGAGGTTATGAGGATAGAGCCCTCAGGAATGGGATTAGTGCCTTAGGAAAGGGACCTAGACCCCTTACTCCTTCTGCCACTGTGAGGACACAGCAGGAAGGTGCCATCTATGAACCAGAAATTGTGCCCCCACCAGACACCAAGTTTGTCAGCATCTTGATCTTGGACTTCCTAGACTCCAGAACCATGAGAAACAAACGTCTGGTATTGATAAGCCACCCAGTGTACGGCATTTTGTGATGGCAGCCCAAACAGACCAAGACAGCGACCTAAAGCAGAGAACCACCCAGGACCTTCCCAGCACGTCAGAGTCTTAGACACACGCTAGTCCAAGCCCTTAGCACACAGTCTTACAGGCAAAGAGGCTGAATCTCTGAAAGGCGACTCAAGTTCATGGTAGAACCAGGACTCCGATCCAGTTTCCTGACCCTGCTTTCTGAGTTCTTCTCTTATTTATTTATTTATTTATTTATTTATTTTGTGGTCCTCTATTGTCATACAGCAAAGAATGGCGGAAAGGATTTAGATTTAGGTCAGAAAACCTGGATTTTAGTCCTAACTCCATCACTTGTTAACAGTGTGATCTTGAGCCCATAAATCTCTTAACATCTCGCCTCCTCATTTGTATCAAATGTAAAACAGGATTAATACTATCAGGGATCAATGGACTTAATCTATTAAATGGCACATTTTAGACTGTGTGGCATTATATGTATTTTCTAATAATTATTATTTTTTCTCCTTAAGTATCCATGGCATTTATTCAAGAAATGTGTATTGCTATGGAGAGAAAGGGGTATGAGTGGAATGTTATCAAGTCTCGCCCTCCTAAGATATCCAGTGCCATCATAATTCCAGGAAGAGGATGCTTCTCTTCATTTCACCCCAGCATCTGCTTCTAACCTCAGTACCCTCACAGTGGTCTACAGAAGTCACTCAATTTAAAGCAAATTCAATAGCATGACAGCCTTTACCTCCAGACCGCCATGGGTGGCTCCCAAAAACAGCCTGCAGAAAGGCGTTTCTCTTTTCTCCCATCTTTGGTTACGTTGGTAGCTAAATCGGCCTGTGGGTACACATAAGGCCCTAAGACAATGGATGCCCCAGTTAGGACATTGTTCCATCTCTACTTGCTCATATGGGAATTCAGTCCCCACTCCTTACCCCCAACACTCTTGTCCAGTTATTTCTCAAAGTGCCAAGGGTGGGGCCTCATACGACCTGGCTGGGGGTTTAGGAGCACAATAAATAGCATCGCTCTTCCCTGTCCAATTTCAGAACCAATTGAGAGAACCATGAGCCAGAGTGATGATCAAAATGATAGTCTTATGAGACAGAAGCTAATTTGGATACCCTTCCAACTGCAGGCACAATGGGTTCATTTGTCATTTTGTCCCCAAGACAGAGTTTGCCTACCTGGGCTAAGCGAAAAAAACTGCAGGCATCCCCCTCGCATGGAGAACTGAGATCATGTGTTCCTGAGACAAGCTGGCTCTGGAAGAGGGGAGAGGAGGAAGCTGAGCCAAGCATGCCAGTTTCTTCTCCTAAACTTGCCAGTTACAGAACTTCCCTCTCCCGTTCCTACTGGAAATGAGACAGGAGGGAATAAGGGCGGGCCCCTACATTTTCAGAACATGTTTGTTCATGTTCTGTGCTCTCTGGCTTTCTTTTTCAGGGGCCCCCTCATGCCCGCAGGGACCACCAGATTCCATGCCAATGTAGAGAAAATGCCCCCTTCATCTCTGTGTTGGGCCCCAAAGCGAAGACGTGCCTGTGTTCAAAATTTCCTGAAGTCAGACAGGAAAAAGCTTCTTCTTCTTTTTTTTTTTTTTAATTGATTCTCACTCTGTCGCCAGGCTGGAATGCAATGGCGCAATCTCAGCTCACTGCAACCTCTGCCTCCCAGGTTCAAGCAGCTCTCCTGTTTCAGCCTCCCGAGTAGCTGGGATTACAGGCGCATGTCACCACCCCTGGCTAAGTTTTGTATTTTTAGTAGAGACAGGGTTTCATCATATTGGCCAGGCTGGTCTTGAGCTCCTGACCTCAGGTGATCCACCTGCCTCTGCCTCCCAAAGTTCAGGGATTACAAGCTTGAGACACCCCACCCGGCCAACAGCTTCTTTCTCTTTCTCTCTTCTCTTTTCTTTTCTCTTTCTTTCTTTCTCTTTCCTTCCTTCTTTTGTTTCCCTTTCTCTCTCTCTCTTTCTTTCTTTCTTTCTTCTTTCGTCTAGCTCTGTTGCCCAGGCTGGAGTGCAATGGCACAATCTCGGCTCACTGCAACGCCCGCCTCCCGGGTTCAAGCAATTCTCCTGCCTCAACCTCCTGAGTAGCTGGGACTACAGGCTCCTGCCACCATACCCCACTAATTTTTTGTACTTTTAGTAGAGGTGGGGTTTCACCGTGTTAGCCAGGCTGGTCTTGAACTCCTGACCTCATGATCTACCTGCCTCGGCCTCCCAAAGTGCTGGGATTACAATTGTGAGCCTCCGTGACCGGTCTCTTTTTCTTGATTTTTTTACCACAACTCCCCTTTGGCTCCAGCCTCCCCAGACAAAGCCTATCAACCCATGCAAATAGATTCTCAAGGAGAAGGAATTTTACAATTGGCCTTGGAGCTTCTACATGCTCTGAAGACCCTGCTCTACAATCATCCTTGCACTTGATGCCATGGTCCCAGTCTTTCCTTTGCTGCTCTCAAATTATTTTCAGGAATTAAAAAAAAATGTGATCACGAACCTGCAATGCCTTAGCTTTTTCCACCCTTAAGGAGTTGGTCTCGAAAGCCCCTGACCACCTCGTCCCCATCTTTGCCATCAATGCACAGCGTGACATCCTGTCCTTCACAGTATTTCCTGAGCTTCCCGTAACTGTCTGATGCTGACTGATTAAAAAAAGAGAGAGAGAGACTGCAGTTTCCTACAAAGCCTTGTCCAACACCTTCTAGGATCAAAACAAAAGATAAAATACTCTATTTTCTTGATCTACTCATTTAAAATCCAAAACAGTTGTTTGCACAGGAACTCTGGGCATCACTGAAAGGGAAGGGGCCAAAGACCATTTGTACCTTTCTGGGCATATCAGATTTATAGCATGTAGGAAGTGATTTTGACCGGCAGCTGGTCGGTACAGGTTCTCATTTGTATTCATCCCAAAAACTATGGCAATGACTCACCGTTTTAGGAGTTGTGACACTTTACCACTATGTCTTTACCCTCCCTTCCTTTCTAAAGGTACAATGTGGATTCAGGGTGGGTGTGAGGGTACAGGGTGTTCATGAATTTCAATCAATTTTTAAATTTAAAAATCTGAAGCTTGGAATCAGTTTTCATTCCCCCCAAAATGCCATCAATTATTCTTCTTCCCAGTGATTGTTCACATATCTCAATTAGTATGATATGACATCATTTACAAAATTTTATTGTACGTCATTTCTTCTATTATGGACTGATTGAGTCAACAAAAATCTTTAGCACTTTCTTGGCAGGTGTTAGGGATATAAAGATGGGAATGCAACGTGAAGCGAGTCATAGAAATAAATCTAAGCTGTAAAGTGCAAATGCAGTTCTGTGGGAGTGTAGGAGACATGGGCCATGCATCTCATCTGGTAGATCTTGGAAGACTTCTTGGAGGAGGTGGGGTTTAAGCCGTGTCTAAAGAATGGGTAAGACATTTACAAGGGTTTCATGAAGAGAGAGGGTGTCTGGATGAACTATGGAGACATAGAGTTTCCTGGGCTCAACCTCAGACTCCAATGGGTGAGGTCCTGGAGCTCATGGCTCTGATGTGTAACCAGGGTTGGGAATCAGCAGAAAAATGCTCTGGTCTGTTCAGAGACGAGATTGCAGCGAAAGTCTTGAAATGCCATCTCAGTGTCTGGGACAGTGACAGCCAGCTATTCTTCACCTCCTTGGAAGACCAAATAAGGGGAATTCAATGAAGCATGAGCATTTGGTTTTCTTTGAAGCTGAAGTTTTTGGATATGAAGTATGTTAAAGACACGTAATATTTTTACGTGATGTGGCAAGCGAGGGCCTTGTCTGGAATAAGAAAGAAAATGCAGTTAAAAATCCAAACCAAAACCAGCGCAGAATCTCTTTTGCCTATGCCAGCAGTTGACAAACTTTTTCTAAAAAGAGCCAGAAAGTAAATATCTTCAGCTTTATGGGCCATATGGTCTCTGTCACAGCTATTCAAGCATGCTGTTATAGTGCAAAACCAGTGTTAGACAATATGTAAATGAATGAGTGTGGCTGTGTTCCAATAAAACTTTACGTAGGGACACTAAATTTGGATTTCACATAATTTTCACGTTACAAAATATTATCCTTCTTTTGGCTTGTTTTCAAACATTTAAAAATGAAGATTCTTATTATTCACAATAGCCAAGAGGTAGAAGCAACCCAAATGTCCAAACCAAATGAATGGATAAATACAACGTGGGATGCATACACAATAGGATAGTATCTAGTTTTAAAAAGGAAGGCAGGCCAGGTGCAGTGAGTGGCTCATGCCTGTAATTCCAGCACTTTGGGAGGATGAGGTGGGAGGATTGCTTGTGTCTAGGAGTTCAAGACCAGCCTGGGCAACACAGTGAGATGCCATCTCTACAAAAAATAAAACATTAGCCAGGTGTAGTGGTGGGCACCTATAGTCCCATTTACTTGGGAGACTGAGGAGGGACGATCACTTGAACCTGGGAGGTCGAGGCTGCAGTGAGCTGTAATCATGCCACTGCAGTACTGCCTGGGTGACAGAGCAAGACCCTATCTCAATAATAATAATAAAATCAAAAGGAGGGAAATCCTGTCGCATGATCAATATGGATGATCACTGAGGACATTATGCTAACCGAAATAAGCCAGTCACAAAAAGATAAATACTGTACAATTCCATCTACACGAGATATCTAGTCAAATTCATAGAAACAAAAAGTAGAATGATGGTTGCCAAGGGCTGGGGGAAGGGAAAGATGGGGGCTTGTGTTTCATGGGGATAGAGTTTCAGTTTCATAAGATGAAAAAATTCTGGAGGTGAGTTTCACAACCACGTGAATCTACTTAACACTACGGAACTATACACTTAAAAATAGGATGGTAAATTTGATATTTTTAAAACCACAATTAAAAATAAAAAAAAGAAAAGGCAAATATTTCTTCACTCAAAAGTCATACAGAAACAGGCAGTGGGCTATGTGGGCTGCAGTTTGCCAACCTCCACCCTGTCAGTGATCCGCCTGAGGGCAAAAAAGACGGTCTAAGTCAACGTTTCTCAAATGTCCCCATGAAATACCTCTAACAACACAAAAGGGAAACCGCAGACGCCAACAGGGGGCTGCCTATAAGTCCATATAACTCTTTATTTTTTAAGGTTTTTTTGTTATTGTTGTTTGTTTGTTTGTTTGTTTGAGACGGAGTCTTGCTCTGTTGCCCAGGATGGAGTACAGTGGTGCGGTCTCGGCTCACTGCAGCCTCTGCCCCTGGGTTCCAGTGATTCTCCGGTCTCAGCCTCCTGGGTAGCTGGGATTACAGGTGCCTGCCACTACGCCTGGCGAATTTTTTGTATTTTTAGTAGAGACGGAATTTCGCCATGTTGGCCAGGCTGGTCTCGAACTCCTGACCTCAGGTGATCTGCCCGCCTCCCTCTCAAATTTTGGCCTCCTAAAGTGTTGGAATCACAGGCGTGAGCCTCCACGCCCGGCCTATACAACTCTTTTAAATATTCTTTTAAGTGAAATTCATGAACATTTAAGAATCTTAGTCCGTAACACATGTTGTCTTAATGTAAAATTGGCATTCACTGTAAAAATCAGTAAAAACTGACACTTGTTTCGGCTCAGAGAGGGTGAGTGACTTAGTCAAGGTTCCATAGCCAGAACAAGCCAGGTATGGGACTGGATCCCCACATTCCTGATTCCAAACATTTCACCAGAGTGGTCTGTGTTACCATCAGGCTTTGGCTGTCTATTCCCAGCCCTACCTGCTAGTCCCCCATATTGAAGCAGTCTTCAAAGGTAGTGATGGCAAACCCTTTTGAGTTTCTATCAGAAATTCATCAATTCATATGTTTCAAACATTATTTATTCTGCTTGGTTTATTGTAAATTTTAGTTTGGTTTATTGTAAAACTCATTTTCTTCTCCCACTCTGTTTTCTCATCCATCTGTAATTTTTTTCTTTACTTTTGATAGCATCCCATTCTGTTCTACATTGCAGGATGTGAAATTATGAAGGATCTGAATGTTTTGTTGTCTTGTACACCCAGTTTTTGTTCTCTTGTGGTAGACTGCGTTATTTGTTCAGAATCCGCCCTTCTTCCCCGCACCAAAAAAAGAGTTCTCCTTTCATGCCCTGCCCTTTTCTTTATCCTATTGACTTTAAACTTGGCCATATGATTTGCTTTCCCCAATGGAACGTGAGTGGAAGTGAGTGTGCCAGTCCTAAGCAGAGGTTTTAAGAAATATCATGTTTTGGCCAGGTACAGTGGCTCATGCCTGTAATCCCAGCACTTGGAAGGCCAAAGTGGGTGAATCACAAGGTCAGGAGTTCAAGACCAGCCTGGCCAACATGGCGAAACTCCGTCTCTACTAAAGATACAAAAAATTAGCTGGGCGTAGTGGCAGGCGCCTGTAATCCCAGCTACTCAGGAGGCTGAGGCAGGAGAATGACTTGAACCTAGGAGACGGAGGTTGCAGTGAGCCAAGATCATGCCATTGCACTCCAGCCTGGGTGACACTGAGACTCTGTCTCAAAAAAAGAAAAGAAAGAAACATTATGTTTCCACTCACCCCGACTTGAGCTCCACCTCTCCTTGAGAACCACATGTCCCAAGCTGTGTCTGTCCCATTAGCCTGTGTCCCAGAAATAAGAAGCTGACATGCACTCAGCCTGCAGACTGCAGCCAAGCCCAGCCAAGCCCAGCCAAGCCCAGCCAACCTAGACTCGTTTGTTGCTGTAAGCTACTAAGTTTTGGAATTGTTTGTTACATGGTATTATCCCAGCAGAAGCTGGCTAATACACCCCTTCTTTTGGAACCAGGCTTTGATTATTTTTGTTGTTTGAGGTTTAGCCCTCTTCCACTCTTCCTACATAAGACCGTTGAGCTGCCTCTCCCTGACCCTGCCTGTGTACCTTCCAGCACATCACACTCTCATTCCTCAAACACACAGATTTTTCGTATCATCTCTGGTGGAATCTCAGCTGTTCTTATTAAAGCTAAGGGAGTCTCACTTTTTCTTGGCCAGCCAAAACACATGACCCTGGGCTCTGTCACTTGCTATAAAGGGCTCCTAAAGAAATCTTACTTGAAATCTACTCATCCTAACCCCTGACTGATTTAAAACAACAGCATAGAAAGGGGAATGTGGATTATGCAATAGCAGATACCACACCTTTTGGCTGATTTTTTTTTTCTTTTGAGACAGGGTCTCGCTCTCTTGCCCCTGCTGGAGTGCAAGTGGTGTGACCACAGCTCACTGCAGCCTAGGTCTCCTGAGCTCAGGCGATCCTCCTACCTCAGCTTCCGAAGTAGCTGGGGTAGTTGGGGCCACAGACGTGCACCAGCATGCCTGGCTGATTTTTGTATATTTTGTAGAGAGATGGGGTTTCGCCATGTTGCCCAGGCTGGTCTTGAACTCCTGGGTTCAAGTGATTCGCCTGTCTTGGCTTCCCAAAATGCTGGGATTATAGGCATGAGTCACCTCCCCTGGCCTTGGCTGCTTTTTGATAGTGGGGAGGAAAGCATGGAAAACAAACAGCAGTTTTCTCTTAGAATGCAAAGAATGGAAGCTGCCAACACCTGAAAATAAAAGCTATCCCGGTGCTTTGAGGAAGAGCAGAGTCAGCTCTGAATCACCCATGCATATGGAGAGCTGAGAGTAGTGGTGGGAACAATCCAGAATACCAGAGAAACTTACAAGGACTTCATATGGATTGGGAAGCCCCAAAGCTGCCCAAAAGTGTGTCAGAAGTGTTTTAGATGAGGTATTTCTTCAAAAGAATAAAACTGGTTGACAAAAACACGCTCCCTTACATGTTGGAATTCTACAAAGATTTGTTGTGCAGCAGGCCGGGGGTGGTGGACTGCCTGAGGTAACACTTTGGGAGGCCGAGGTGGATGGATTGCCTGAGCTCAGGAGTTCGAGACCAGCCTGGGGAACACCATGAAACCCCATCTCTACTGAAAAAAGCAAAAATACAAAAAATTAGCTGGGCATGGCGGCGTGCGCCTGTAATCCCAGCTACCCTGGAGGCTGAGACAGGAGAATCGCTTGAACCCAGGAAGTGGAGGTTGCAGAGAGCTGAGATCATGCCACTGCACTCCAGCCTGGGTGATAGAGACTCCATCTCAAAAAAAAAAAGATTTGTCGTGCAAAAATAAAAACATAAAAATCACTGATTAAAATATACTTATGTTTGGCTTTGAATATACTTTTTAAAAAACAGACTTCATATACCTCGTGTGTGTGTGTGTGTGTACTTTTTATTTTTTTAAGAAATAGGGTCTCACTCTGTTGCCCAGGCTGGAGTGTGAATTCCTGGGCTCAAGCAGCCTTCCTGCTTTGGCCTCCTGAGTAGCTGGTATTAACAGGTGAAAGTAATATCACCACACCTGGCCCCTAGCCTATTTTTTTAATACAATTTTATTTTTTTATTTTTTTGAGACACAATTTCACTCTGTCGCCTAGGCTGGAGTGCAGTGGCATGATCTTGGCTCATTGCAGCCTCCACCTCCTGGGTTCAAACGAATCTCCTGTCTCAGCCTCCGGAGTAGCTAGGATTACAGGCATCCACCACCATGCCCGGCTAATTTTTATATTTGTAGTAGAGACAGGGTTTCATCATGTTGACCAGGCTGGTCTTGAACTCCTGACCTCAGGGGATCCACCCGCCTCAGCCTTCCAAAGTGTTGGGATTACAGGCATGAGCCACGATGCCCAACCCAAAAGCGATTTTAGATTCACAGCAAAACTAAGTAGGAGGTACAGTGGTTTCCCGTATACCTCTTGCCTGACACAGGCACAGCTTCCCCCATCATCAACATCTGCTACCAGAGTGGCACCTTCGTTGTAATTGAATCTACATTGACACATCATTATCACCCAAAGTCCATAGTTCACATTAAGAGTTCATTATTGGTGTTGTATATTCTGTGGGTTTTAACAAATGTGTCCACCATTTTAGTATCACACCGAGTAGTTTCCTTGCCCTAAAAATCCTGTGTTCCTCCTGTCCACCCTTTCCTCCTTTTTTTTCTTTTTTTTTTGAGACAGAGTCTTGCTCTTGTCACCCAGGCTGGAGTGCAATGGCGTGATCTTGGCTCACTGCAACCGCTGCCTCCCAGGTTCAAGCGGTTCTCCTGCCTCAGCCTCCTGAGTAGCTGGGATTACAGGCGCCTGCCACTACGCCCAGCTAATTTTTTGTATCTTTAGTAGAGACGGAGTTTCGCCATGTTAGCCAGGCTGGTCTCGAACTCCTGACCTCAGGTGGTCCGCCCACCTTGGCCTCCCAAGGAGCTGCAGGCGTGAGTCACCGTGCCCGGCCAACAACCACTGATCTTTTTCACTATCTCCATAGTTTTGCCTTTTCCAAAATATCATATAGTTTGGAATCACAGCCGTTTCAGATGGGTTTCTTTCAGGCATATACTTCCTAAACTAAAGCAACACGACTTCTTAACTGTGGATTTTTTTCTCCCTGAAGATAATAAGTTTATCATCTCTCAGTCCAACAGCTGGATCTTATAGGGACACAGTAGGTGTTCTGCTGAGTGACAGAAGACGACTGGGGATTAAAACGATAATACCCAAAGTGGAAAATTAGCTGTGGGAAATGAGGGATCTATAAGCAGCCCTTTTTTCCATATCTTCTTCTGCCCCACTCTCCTGCCGTGCCCCCACCCACACCCCACTCCTCAGAGGCCTGGGGGGCATTCTCCCACCCTTCCAGTGGACTACCCACATGAGCCCTGAAGCAAACGCCCCAAGGAAATTCCTATCACCTGTGTGCTCTCTTAGGCACTTGGAGTTGGGAAGTGGTACTCATCAGTAAAACACACCCCCTGCCCTTTAGAAGCTCAGTTAATCGCAGTGAGAAATTTGTAAACAAATACTCTTTCAGGAGAGATTGCAAAAATAGAAACAACTAAGTGGAGGAACTTTTAGAATGTGGTCCTTTTGAAAGGACCCTGCCCCCAGAGAATCTGACTTAATTGGTCTGGTTGAGTATATTGTTGGAGAGTGAGAAAACACTCCCCAGGTGATTCTGACATCAGCTGGGCTGGGAACCACCCCAGATCTACTGAATCTGGGACTCCGGGAGAGGCCCAGCCACCAGTGGTTTAATAAGCCCCTCGGGTCAAGTTTGAAAACCAGGGGTCTGGGCTGCTAAGTGGGGGCATAGGAATGGAAGGTTCTGGAACGTGAGTAGTGAGCTTGAGGCCCAGGCCTGGGAAGTGAGGGGCTCTTCAACAGGCATCCTCCCCACCTTGTCTCAGCCTAGGGCAATGGGCAAGCTCTCCCATCAGATACCTGCCCTTCTGCGGGACCTCCAGGAGGGATGTGGACGTTTGGAGACCAGTCCTGAGACCACAGAGCCTTCCTTCAAGCCTCAGTCTCTGGCCCTGCGGGCACTGCTCATTTCCAGGAGAGCAACTTAGCAGGCAGGAAAGGTCGGGCCTGTGGAAGGCCATACATTCGTGAAAGGCCAGAAAGGTTCGTGACTAGACACCCCTGGCTTCTAGTGTTATCCTCATTCTTTCCCCACAGTGGGTCCCCCCACCGACCGCTCTTGTTGCCCAGGCTGGAAGTGCAATTGTGTGATCTCGGCTCACTGCAACCTCCACCTCCCAGGTTCAAGCGATTCTCTCACCTCAGCCTCCCCAGCAGCTGGGATTACAGGCGCCCACCACCACGCCAGATAATTAAAAAAAATTTTTTTTTTTAATTTTTAGTAGAGACAGGGTTTCACCATGTTGGCCAGGCTGGTCTTGAACTCCTGACCTCAGGTGATCCACCCACCTCGACCTCCCAAAGTGTTGGGATTACAGGCGTGAGCCACCACACCCGGTGGAGTGCTGGCTTTTAAAACACTGAAAACCCTGACAAGAACGGTGTCCATCTACAACCCCAGACAGAAAGGGACTGCTTTTCCCGGGCTTGCACCCACAGGAAAAGCAGTCATCTGCCCAGAGCCACCAAACCGTGAACACCACTCCCCATGTCCCTCTGCCCCCCAATTCCTCCATCCCGGCGGATGGGAAACGGCGTCCAGCCGCCCCCGCACCCCACCTCCGGACTCTACTCCCGGCCCAAGTGCGCAGAGCACTACTCCGCCGTGGTGCCCCACGCGCGCTCGACCCCCCGGAAGAGAGGTGAGGAAGGATCCCCGGCGTCGGGGAAAGCGCGGCGGCGGCTGCGGGTTGCGGGCGGACCCTCCTCCCCGCAAGGAGGGGCTGCGGCCGCGCGGAGTCGCCGCGGGTCTGAGGCTCCTCCCCGGGGTGGCCGCGCAGGAAGCGGGGCGGGCGGGGGCGGTGCGGGGCGCGCGCGGGGCCGGAGCGGCGGGGGAGGCGCGGGCCTGGGCGGCCAGCCCCGGCGCACAGCCGCGGCCGGGGCGCGCGGCGCGGGGCGGAAAAGCCTGTTTACACAGACTGCACACCGCCTGGGGAATAATGCAGTAAAGGAAGTGAGCCGGCTCGGCCTGACTGCTCCAACTTCCTGCTCTCACACACACCAGAGGGGAAAAAAAAAAGAGGAGCGAGAGAAAGAAAAAAAGGGGGAAAAATCAGGATCTCATTACAAGAGCCACAGACCGTCTGCAGACGCCTGTCAGCATGGAAAGTCGGGGGCTTTCGCCCGGGTCCTCCTAGAAATTCCCCCCGAAGAAGGATCTTGAAGACTCCCCCACATCTGGGTAGGTAACAAGGCTTCTGCCTGTTGCTCCGACACTTGCAAAGTTTCTTTCTGGGTGTTTTTTTCTCTCTTTCTTTTCTTGGGCGCGGTGGGGGTGGGGCGGGGGGCGCCGCGGGGTGGGCTGCGGGCCGGGGTGGGGGTGGGGGTGCGCGAGAGGGAGGGCGGGCCTCGGGGAGGGGGCGCCGGGGATGCTCCTGCGCCCGCGTCGCTGCCACCGCCGTCGCCGGAGCTCGCGCAGGGCCCGGGGTTGCGGACGCCCTGCGCCGGCGGCTCCCCGCCCTGGGGCTGAGCTGCAAGCCCAGAGGAAGGGGTGCTGGGCGTGCAACCCCGGGAGCTCTCACAGGGCCCCGCTGCAGGCAGTGCGGGGAGCGAGGGGCGGCAAGACTCCTGGGAAGAACGGTGGCCGGAGCGGGCTGAGTGCTTCGGCCCTGGAACACCGCCGTCAGGCTCCCCTCGAGTGGGCAGAGGGCAGCGGTGCTCGGATCCTAGGAGGAAGACAGGGATGGAGGGGGCGGTGGAGGGCAGGGTCGCGAAGGTGTGGGACTGGGGGCTGCGTCCACTCTCGCGCGGCAGGTGACCCCCGCCCAGGTCACCGCCCCAGGCGCACGCCCAGTCGGACGTTTAAAAGCCATTGGTTTTTACTGGGCATGGTTTTGGAGAAGGACCGGGCAAGAAATGATCTTGGCGCCCCTTCTATCCCCCATCCTTCTTTACCTTCAAACTCAGTGTGGGCCTGTGACGCTACTGTAACTTTTGGGGAGGAGGGATTAAAATTTTGGCATGGTTCAAAAACAAAAATAAAAGGTCTCGGTTTTGTTATCTTTTTTCTGAACCGGATCATCCTAGGGACAAGCTGCAGTTAGGCAGCGGGTGGAGGTGGAAGTAAGAAATGTTATTTCAGAAACTGCAAAAGGGGCTTTTTAGAAAAAAAAAAAAAAAAAAAAAACCGAGTGTCGGGAGAGTTTCTGGCTTGTCTGGAAACGGCAAGACTAATTGCCATGCGCTTCCGCTTTGAAACTGGCAGCAGACAGCATCTTGAAAATGACTCACTAGAGGAGCTCACAAAGAAACTGTGGTTTGCTCCTTCTCAGGTTTATGTATTTGTGCCTTTTACAGTTTCCTTTGTAGTGTTCGAGGGGTCCCCCGCCCCTTCCCCACCAGCCCCCTTCCACCCTCCCTCCTCTGAGAGCCCCTGGCCGGTCTTTAACTCCCCCCAGCCCAGTCCCCCAGCCTGGGGGTTGAGGAGGGGAAGGGGGAGGCTGAGTTGTTTTTGGAGTTAGCTGGGGAGAGGGTTAAAGGGATTCTGCTGCTGCAGGGGGAAAAAGTTCCTTGAATTTTCCACTGGCTGCTGCAGGAAGAGAGAGCCCCCTTAGTCATTGCTAAGTAATGTCTGCACACACACCAACTAATCTCATTAGGAGTTTCCGCTGCTCGGCACAGGAGGGGTTTTGTGCAGCCGCTGTCAGCCTGGGAGCCCGGCGCTGGGGAAGGAGACAAGTTACGGCTTTATTTACTTAGGGGTACAGCCGCCCAACGAGCCTTTTCAGGACATGTCTTGAAAACTTTGGAGTCACTTTGGCCATTTTGGATTTCAGATTTGCAGGTTTTTCTTTGCCGCGTGTGTCTGTGTGTTGGAGGGTGGGGGAGATAAGCAGCTTACACACACCCATCCTCTCCATCTGTGCTTGTCTTCGGTGGGGGGGAGGGGCGGGGGGGGGCATGTTCCAGGCATCTATTCATGAGCTGAAATCGATTTGTGAGCCTTACAAAATACCCTCTGATCTTTTTTTCTTTCTCTGTACCTGTGGCACCCATTTATTTGGAAAAGGTCAGTTATGAGTTTCAACTTATGAGGACGATAAAATTACAAATTGTGTTAGGAGGGCATAGGTCAGGCAGTTAAGGTGACTGTCCATAAGTGTTCTTAGAGTTTCCAGTAATGGTCCTGCTTGCAAACCCCCCGAGTTTGAAAAGTGATGTCGTTTCTATGCCAAATATAGCAAAGGCCTTCGGCCTTTAAATTTTTTTTTTTTAATTTAAATGGTGTCTAGAAATGTGTGGAGTTACTAAAAAGAATCAAAAGGAACCTGATTGGAACGATGGCGCCCCTTTATTGACAAAGATGTGCTGCTTTTAAGGTGTTGGCGGTTCTTTTACGGTGGCAAAGTGTGTCCTAAAAACAGCCCAGACAGCCCGACCGGGTTATGAGTCAGTGAACCTGAGTACAGAATGTCCCTAATGGCTTGCCTGTCGCAGAGTAGGTGCTCAATAAATTGTTGCAGTGAAGGCTGTGAGTAGGCTAACAAAACTTATAAAGGATAAGAAAAAAGGCTTACAAGATGAGCGTTCCTTAAGAATAGAGGTTGGTGAACTCTCTCAAGAGTACATTTCCTTTAAATAAAAAGGAAGTATTTAGAATTCCACCAAGTTATTATTTGGGATGCATAGGTTCATTTATGTTAGTGGTTCTCAACTAGGAGTAATTTTACCTCCCAGGAGACATTCGGCAATGGCTGGAGACATTTTTGGTGGTTATAACTATGGGGGTGCACTGGCTTCTAGAGGGTAGAGGCCAGGGGTCCTACTAACCAGTCAACAATGCACAGGAAAGAATTTTTTGGCCCAGAATGTCTATAGTGGATTGAGAAAATTTTATTTAGTTTAATGGTGATGAAGGTGATGAAAACTCTAACAATAAGGCATTTAAAAGTCATGAGCTGTACTTTTTTTGCCACATATATAACATAGCATTCATGAATTTTCTCTTTTTGGTTAGTAACATGCAATAATATAGTGACATATGGGTGATGACATTGTGTACCCTTTATGTCCTGAATTGGGCCATCTCTGAAACTCTGCAAGTATAGCATCTTCATGCACTTGGTACCAATGCTGTTGAGACCAGGATGGCAGTAACCCAGCGAGGGGAGAGCAGGGATTTGTCAGCGTCGTTTGAGTTTTGAAGTTAAACAATTATTAAAGACCTCCTCTTTTTCCTTTATAAAAAATTAAATAAAACTGCTAATATACAGTAAATGCAACTCTGAGGTCATATATTAAAATTTATATTTGTAATAACTTTTTGGAACTTGAATCTTTCCCTGAAATTGGTCTTAAAGGACTTCCAGGCAGTGTATGTAAATTAAAATATTCCCTTCTAGCTGTCAGATACTAGAATTTGTGTGTTCTGTGGTACCCAATTATATTCATATATCTATCTGATTCAGAATAATAATATGGTGCTGTGAAATGTTGCAAAACATGACCTGATAACAACCCAAAACACTTCATAAAAAAACTCTCCAAGAATGTAACTTCCTGGAGTAGAGTCTTTTTTCACTGAGGGTGAGTTGCTGCTTACTAATTGTTAGTTTTGTTCCCTTACAATTCTAGGGAATGACTCAGTCATCTCCATGTTTCCCAGACCTGGGGTTCCTCATGAAACTTTATTATTTTTAATTGTTTATGTTGCCAGGGCTGGCCTTGTAATCCTGGGCTCAAGTGATCCTCCCACCTCAGCCTCCCCAGTAGCTGGGATTACAGATGTGAACCACTGCACCAGCTGCCTCATTAAAGTTTAAAAGAAATGGATTGTCTGTCCATTCAGGCTTTGTTCTGGCTGTAGAGCCCAGGTGACTGTCCTTTGACCCTTTCCTAAGGTTCTGTACATATATATACAGATAAGAGGGGAATGGGACTCCATTTTTGTCAGATTTTCTTGTGTGTTTCAGGCAAACGTTTTTTATGTCCTAGTTATCTTTAATTCCTCTTTGCCTGTGTAGATTGACTTATAACACACTTTGAGACCATGCTAGCAAAATAGTATTTTCTACTGGTTGTTGTTTTTTTTTTCTATTGTAAAAAATACTAACGTGAATTGCCTTACAAAGATACGGAAAACCGCCTGAAAAAAATAGACATCTCCCATAATTCTGCTGTTTACATTTTGATGTATAATTTACCAGTTTAAAAAAAATGCATATGTATGTCTATGTATATCCACACATGCACATACCATTTTTAATTGAAAGCACGCTGTACTTACTGTTTGATAACTTTTTTTAACTTAGCATATCATGTAACACATTTTAATAATTAGTACTGGGACTGAAATTATCACATAGAGCTTCTATTTATTGATCTCATAAATGCGTTGACTCAACCATGGATTGACATAATTTCTTCATGGACTTGTTCAGTGTTTTTGTCCTCTGTGGTTCAAGTAATGTTCTAAGAATGCTGCCCTCTTGAAAGACTGAGTTCCTATGTACTGTGAAATTTTGGATTTTGATGAGTTTCTCTGTGATTTAAGAATGAGTCATGATTTGCAGTAGAGTATCAAGATGTAGTAACAGGAAATACAGGGCACTACACATCAAAATAGAATGTTAAATGATGAAAGAAGAGAAACCAGGTTAAACTGAAAATATATCTTGACGTTATCCAAGTGTGAAGGGAGAGGAAGGTGCGCTTTGTACCGTTTAACAACTGTTAATTACTGTTTCATTTTCTATCAGTGGAGTTTCCAAACTTTGAAATTGGTGTTTTAAATTGACTTTTAGCTCAAGATGACTGTTGTTCATAGCTACTTTGAATTGAGGTCATTCAGCTTTTTGATGGAAACCATGGCAGCGAGACCATGAAAACTCTAGTTTTGCCACTTATAGAGCAGCTCCAGTAAATAAAATTAGCTGTGTGTGTGTGTATGTGTGTGTAACCTTTTGTTAAATTCCAAATGTCTTCAAAAATGGTAGATCACTCAGTCTTTTAAATAACTATTCTCTGCAGAAATTCAACTTCCCATGATTCCTGCCTAAACCAAAATAAAAATGGCCTTTCATCCATTACTGGAGATTTGCATATATGTCAGCAGTTTTAAAATAAACTTTGAACTAGTCATTTCAATAAATTGTGATTTGGTTTGAATTCCCACTAGGAATAAAGTCACTGACTACTTTATTGCTATGTATTAATTTACGTTTCCTGGAAAGTAATTATTAAATTCTAAGAATTAAATAAGATTACTTTAAAACATGGTTGAGAAATTTACTTGTATATTTTTAAAGAAATTTAGATGATGTTATATTAGTGTATTCTAATTTGAATTAGACTAAGATGAATTTACTTGCACACTCTAAAACAAGGATCTAAAGCATGTAGTATCATAAGTGTTCTTAAAGCTTCTGAATCTAAGAACAATTCCTGAATATCCATGTGTAATATGGGAGTGATGGGATAAAACACTTACCTGGATACCTTTTCTTTTAATTTTATTTTTAAAAATTGATATATAATAATTGTACATATTTATGGGGTACATAGTTTTTTTTCATATGTATAATGTATAGTAATCAGATCAAGGTAGTTAGATCCATCATCTCAAATGTTTATGATTTATTTGTGTTGGGAACATTCATGATCTTTCTTCTAGCAAATTGAAATTATATAGTATTATAGTCATCCTTCAGTGCTATAGAACTAGGACTTACTCCTCCGACTGGAAACCTTCTCTTAAGGCTGATGAAGCTGGGGCCCCTGTACTCCAGGCACTAGAATAAAGAAAACAGGTCCCTTGGTGTCTTCCCCTCTCTCTTAAGTTGAGGTATGATTTACATACATTAAAATGCACAGATCTTAAGTGTTATTGTATACATCCATGTAACTCTGCCCAGAGAGACAATGTTTCCATATCCCCAAATGTTTTTTGGCTTATGTAGTTAGAGACAGAGTCTGGATCTGTCACCCAGCCTGGAGTGCAGTGGCATGGTCATGGCTCATTGCAGCCTTAAACTCCTGGGCTCAAGCGATCCTCCTGCCCTGTCTCCCAAGCAGATAGGACTGCACGTGTGCACCCCCACACCTGGCTAATTTTTTTTTTTTTTTTTTTGAGACAGTTTCTGGCTCTGTTGCCCAGGCTGGAGTGCAGTGGTACGAGCTTGGCTCACTACAACCTCCGCCTCCTGGGTTCAAGTGATTCTCATGCCCCAGTCTCCCAAGTAGCTGGTATTACAGGCATATGCCATCATGCCCGGCTAATTTTTGTATTTTTAGTAGAGATGGCATTTTGCCATGTTGGTCAGGCTGGTCTCAAAATCCTGGCCTCAAGTCATCTGCCTGCCCCAGCTTCCCAAAGTGCTGGGATTACAGGAGTGAGCCACCACACCTGGCCTCTGGTTAATTTTTTTATTTTTTATAGAAATGGGGTCTCATATTGTCCCTGGCTATTTAAAAAATTCTATTAAGACAATTTCATCATTCTACCGTATAGATTCTTATACCTCAGAACATCTTGGTAAAATATTGTGGTCTTTAATCTGCTTGGTTAAAAATAAATCATTTGAATGTGTAGATTTCTTCATCATACAGTAAAGGGGAACAGAAAAATCCTTTCTGTATTGCTTAATATCTGCAAAATATTTAAACTAACCAAAAGTAATATGTATACTTTAGGAAAAATGTATTATGTTAAGACTGAGATGAGAGGATATTAGATAATCTTCCCAGACCTCAGTTTCTTTAGCCTGATGGTAAAGTGGTTGAGGTGGAGGCTGGGTACAGTGGCTCACGTGTGTCATTCCAGCATTTCGGGAGGCCGAAGCAGGCAGATCACTGGAGCCCAGGAGTTTGAGACCAGCCTGGGTAACATAGTGAGACCCCCATCTCTACCAAAAATTAGCTGGATGTCATGGCGCGTGCCTGTAGTCCCAGCTACTCGAGAGGTCAGGGCTGCAGTGAACCATGATAATGCCACTGCACTCCAGCCTGGGTAACAGTAAAACCCTGTCTCAAAAAAAAAGTGATTAAAGTGGAGAAGCTGAGATAATCCCTTTCAAGTCAGAAGCCCTATTCATGTACTACTGTTTTTTGGAGGAAAGAACCTGACTACTTCTGAGTTGTGAAAGTGTGATACGAATTTTTGCTGTCCTCTCCAAACATCTTACTTACAGACATATGCAGGAATTTAAACAAACAGCTATATTGTGGTGGGAAAAGGGGCTCCCCATAAGCTTCCTCTGGAATTCCATTTCGGCCCCTTAGTGGAAGGCCAGTATTAGTGTCATGCTTCCTTTCCTCCTAGTCTTTTGAGGTTTGTGACAGATAGCACTGATTTCTAGTGATCCACAGACACCTCATTCTTGGGGACATCAGTGACTGTCTCTGAGCTGGGTGCTCAGTAGGGCCAGATAACAGTTTGGTCACTTGGTGAAATTCCTCCTCCTTCCTTCTGATAGTCTTTGAAAGTGCTCTCTGCCCCCACTGCGGTATCTTGAGGGTTTTCACATTCCCTCACACCCCCTCTGATCCCTTCTCTCCCCAGGAGCTAGAACAATCCTTTCAAAACACAGATCTGACCAGGTCACTCTTCTACTGAAAAATTTTCCACTGGCTTCAGCTTAGCATAAAGACCAAAACCCCTAACTCAAGCTGCAAGATGTGATTTGAGCCAGCCAAACTGGCTTTTCCTCAGTTCCTCAAATGCCCTCTGCCCTCTGTCCATTGGGCCTTTTGTCAATGTGGACAAAGAGAATTTTCCCCCAACCTCTCAATTTTTCAGACTGCACGCCTCGCCAATTTGTAGATGTCCTTTAGTTCACACTCCGCTCCACCATCTTTTCCTGGGGAAGCCTTTCCTGCCCCCCCCAACTAGATCTCCCTCAGTCATCTCTTCCTGGCCTTCAGAGCCCTTACCACAAGTGCAGTCACTTGAGCTTGGCTCACTGCAACCTTTACCACGTGGCTTCAGGAGATTCTCCTGCCTCAGCCTCCCAAGTAGCTGGAATTACAGGCTTGTGCCATCATGCTTGGCTAATTTTTTTTTTTTTTTATTAGATACGGGGTTTTGCCATGTTGTCCAGGCTGGTCTTAGACTCCTGGCCTCAAGTAATATGCCTGCTTTGGCCTCCCAAAGTGCTGGGATTACAAGTGTGAGCTACTGCACCTGGCCGCCACAGGCTTTACTTACAGGTTGCCTCATTACCCGAATTCTCCCTCTCAAAACACAGGAACACAAGACAAAGTCTTGCTCTGTCGCCCAGGCTGGAGTGCAGTGGCATGATCTCGGCTCACTGCAACCTCCACCTCTCAGGTTCAAGTGAGTCTCCTGCCTCAGTGTCCTGAGTAGCAGGGACTACAGGTTTGTGCCACCACTCCCGGCTGATTTTTGTATTTTTAGTAGAGATCGGGGTTTCACCATATTGACCAGGCCGGTCTTGAACTCCTGACCTTGTGATCTGCCTGCCATGGCCTCCCGAAGTGCTGGGTTTACAGGAATGAGCCGTTGTGCCTAGCCAGGAACTAGACAGTTTTGGAGACATCTTTTTTGAAGATAGGGCCTGGTGCCCCTCATTACTCATTAATACTCTTTCCTCCATAACCCAGACACCAAATAGATGTGATAACATGGCATCCCTCCTGATCTGAAGTCACTGTCCAAACCTTCGGCCCCGTTCGATTTGGAGAGTGGGGGATGCCTGTGTACGTCTGTGTCATGTGTGCTGCGTGTCTGCGGTGCCCATCTGTCTATGAGCTCCCTCTGGGCCTGCACCGGTTTTCTCATCCTTTGTATTGTCTTAGCACTTTGTGCAATACCTGGCACTCAATGAATTAAAAATAACCTGAAGTGGGGAACACTTGTCTGTATAGCCCCACCCTGTCTTGCCTTGGACTTGATAAAGCCCTCTGTTGCTGTGCATATGTCTGTCTCTTTCCTAGACGATGAGTTATTTGGATTAATAAAAGCACATCTCTTGGTTAAACCATAAAGACAGGCTGGGAGAGGTGGCTCACGCCTGTAATCCCAGCACTTTGGGAGGCCGAGGCGGGTGGATCATGAGGTCAAGAGATCGAGACCATCCTGGTCAACGAGGTGAAACCCCGTCTCTACTGAAAATACAAAAATTAGCTGGGAATGGTGGCGCGCGCCTGTAGTCCCAGCTACTCAGGAGGCTGAGGCAGGAGAATTGCTTGAACCCAGGAGGCGGAGGTTGTGGTGAGCTGAGATCGCGCCATTGCACTCCAGCCTGGTTAACAAGAGCGAAACTCCGTCTCAAAAAAAAAAAAAAAATAGAAAAGTAGATGTATAGAAATGAGGTCAGTTTGTTAGTATCCTGGAGGACAAGCTTTGGCCCTATTGTTGGTATCAGTGTTACTATACTGAGAGTGGGCAGTTAACCGTAAAGTTATTCATAGGGTAGTATATATTGAAAGAATCTTGGCTGAGCTCAGTGGCTCATGCCTGTAATCCCAAACCTTGCCATCATGGAGAAACCCCGTCTCTAGTAATAAAGTACAAAATTAGCCCAGCATGGTGGGGCGTGCCTGTAATCCCAGCTACTTGGGAGGCTGAGGCAGGAGAATCGATTGAACCCGGGAGGTGGAGATTGTGGTGAGCCGAGATCATGCCATTGCACTCCAGCTTGGGCAACAAGAGCAAAACTCCGTCTAGAAAGGGAGAAAGGGAGAAAGGGAGAGAGGGGGAGAGAGAGGGAGAGAGAGAGACAGAGAGAGAGAGAATCTCAATGTGAAGTTTTTTTAATAGTAGAATCAATCATTGTAGAGCAGCCATCATTAGTCCTTTATTAAAGACTTCAGTTGATCAAGTTTTTGTAGTTGCCTTGGATAATCAGTTTTGAATCCTGTAAGATTCACAGTTAAAGGTACTTTCTTTACTTATAGTAAAACCTGTGTGTGTAGCTTCCATCTATACCTTTTTTAAATTAATGATGTTTCTGATTGAGTTTGAAAGTAACAAAAGATTCTGCTTACGTGATTGTGAAGAGTTGAGTGACTTCATACCCAAACTGGTTTTTGGTGAGGGAGGACTAGGTCTCCTAATACATTTCAGCTGGGTTTTGCCAAGGAGCAATTTGTTAATAGTCAAACCTTGATTAAGCAGAATGTATGATTAAGGATGTTTTTCTCCTTGCACTTAATTGTCAGAATAGAGAGATTACATCAACAACAACAGCAGCAGCAGCAACATGAAAACAAGCCCGGAATTTATTCTGGGGTTACTGCAGGAATTCTCTCCGGGGCAATCAACAGGAGCTGTCCTCTGCCTGCACTCGTAGGTTGTTGTCATCCTCAGAGTTAACCATCCTGAGGACCAGGAAGATGATGCTATTCTATTAAGCAAGAAAAGGAGTTGTAGGTGTTCGAATGATTCCCCAACACTAAAAGTTAGGAACATTTCTCTGGTTGACGCTCATTGAACTGGAAATGTCACTTCCCCTCTCCATCCCCTTACTGGAGTTTGGAAGGCTTGCCTTTAGAGGCTCAGATGCAAATCCTTGTCTTCGGAGTTGATTGACAGATGAAAGAGCTATCCCCTGGAAGATGGGGAGTGTGTGTGCGCCTTTATAGATGTAGGCTGTAAAAGGGAGGTATGCGTCTGAGAGAATGGGACAGTAGGTGACCTCAGTTTGTGCTGCTCCTCTTTGCAGAGTCACTGCGCATGTAGGATTGAAGCCCTGATTCTCTGCAGAGGTTGGGGGCGTAGCCAGTGTTTACTAGCGGTCTCCACTTTGAAGAATCGTTTCTTGATGAGAAATCAGGAGGGAACCTGGGTTTATTACAGAATTACGGAAAGCATAGATTCCTGATAATCTCAGCACATGCCATGATGAACATACAGAGAACTGGGGACCAAACCATTATTGTCTTTAGGACTGTGTGTGAGATGCAGTACCTCAGTTTCCTTGTATGATCTTGAAATCCTCTGGAATCCAGAATTCATGAGCATTGGGAGGGAGTTTATGTCTGCTAACGTTCCTGTCTGTTTTTCCAAGCCCCAGCTACTGATCGTTTAGTCCAGAGGGCATTGGATTGTTTCTTTTCTTTTAGAGACACAGCGTCTTGTTCTGTCGCCCAGGCCGGAGTGCAGTGGCGCTCACTGCAGCCTCGAGTTCCCGGGCCCAGGTGATCTTCAGCCTCAGTGTCCCTGCTGTAATCCACTGAGATTACAGCTTGAGCCGCTACACCCAGTGATTCCTTTCATTTTTTTAAAAAGCAGTTTAGAACAAATGCCTTGCAGTGCTCCAAGTGATGCCCGAGTTAGAACTGATTAAACTCTGGGCCGAGAGATGTTGTCATATGTTTGCTGCATGCATAGCCCAGCGCAAAAATGCCCATAGGTGGACCGACTTCATCTTAGATAGTTGAGGCAAAAACAGAAGAGCCAGTCGGCCACTCGGCGTTGCTGTCCTCGCTTAATTCACTTCTGTAGTTGTTGTACCATTAGTTCTCAGTGCCGCATTGATGACAAATGAAGTAATCTGAAGAGTGTTAAAATTTTCTTAAAGTATGTTACTTTAATGACAAAATTATTTGCTGTTTGAAGACATCTTGAATCAAATGACTCAAGTTTACTGTGAATTCTTGAAAGGATTGGGGGTCACAGCTCTCAAATAAGCTTGTTGCCTGCTTTGATTTCAATCAGAGCTGAACCACAAGAACAGCGTCTTCCTTCAGCCTCTGCCACATCCTTTGTGTGTGTGTTTTTTAAGCTTAACTATTAAAGCCTAGTAGTGTGTCTTTCAGAAAGAAGAAACTTTAAGACCTTGCTGTAGATCAATTCAAATATTTTACCTAACCAAAAGGGCGATTTTCTTTCCTTCCTTCCCTTCCTTCCCTTCCTTTCCTTCCTTTCCTTCTTTCCTTCTGTCCTTCTTTTTTCTTTTCTTTTCTTTTTTCTTTCTTTTTTTTCTTTCACAGGGTCTCAGTCTGTTGCTTAGGCTGGAGTGCAGTGGCACAATCTCGGCTCACCAAAACCTCCGCTTCCTGGGTTCGGGTGATTCTCCAGCCTCAGCCTCCTGAATAGCTGGGACTATAGGCACGCACCACTGTGCCTGGCTAATTTTTGTATTTTTAGTAGAGATGGGGCTTCACTATGTTGGCCAGGCTGGTCTCGAACTCCTGACCTCGTGATCTGCCCACCTTGGCCTCCCAAAGTGTAGGGATTACAGGCATGAGCCACTGTGCCCAGTCGGGTGATTATCTTTCACAAGGGGGGACAAAAAAGATCCTCTAAAGCAAGATACGGCTATTATTTTGTATAGTTAGTATATTCACGGTGAACAATTATTGGAAGAGCAGATAGAGAATAAGTTGTATATGACATTTTAAAAAGGGACTGGCCAAGCCAGTGGGTGGTAGATGCCCATGTGGGAATTAAGGGCAGTGAGGATGCCTTGGAGTACAGATCGATGTTTGATGCTAATGTCACCAACAGCCAGTCTCTTCCATCAGATGCTTTTGGTGGCCTTTGCGTAACACCATTCCTTGGACACGAATGAATGAATGGTTGGTCTGCCCCTCGATGACAGTTTCTGTGTTATTTTGCTCTTTTATTCAGTGCATCTTGACAGTTAATTGAAAAATCGGTTTTAAATATGAGGCTTTATGAGAAGACTGTTAAGTTTTGAAATCACTCACTGTCTTATTTTTTGCAAGTTTTAGAAATAACAGTACCCACCAGGAACATCAAGCCATTTTAAAATGTGTTCCACTTACTGTTTGTCTACGGGTCGGGCTTGTTTAAACAGACATTGAATGAAAAGCGAGAGGGCTTGCGCTTGCACTTTTTTACCTGAAGCCCGCTGTATTTTTATTTCCTGTTAAAAATAACTGTATTAGAAGTTGTGTAGACTTAGAATCCCTCGGCATGTGGCACTGTAGCCATCATATGCAGCTAGACTTGATGTCCATTGTACAAAAATGTGAGCGAGACATAGGCGTGTGCGGAGGGTAAAACTATTAAAGGACTAGTGACCACCTTCGTGACTTCAGAGGCAGCTAAAACCCCCCACACGTGTCCACCACATGAGCAGGTGATGATATTTTGAAGACTGCAGAGTCACTGTTTTTTATCGTTCTCTTCCAAAGTGAATGTAGTACCGTACCAGATTTATGTATAAATGTTTATGCCTGGAATTTGTATTTCCTAAACCATGAAAGCGTTTTCTTGAGAAGAGCACGAAAGAAAAACAGTGAAACTAACCGGTTCCTTGCTTCAGGAACCACCTCTGTGAGGTAGCTCTTTGTGCTTCTCAAAAATCTCTAAAGATGTTCGTGGTGATCCCTCCATCACGAATACCGGTAACTCGTAACCATTTTTGCAACAATACTGTATATAGTGGGACCCAAAGACTAGGTAATGTCAGTATTATCCAACTAAACCTTGACATGTTTTGGCAAGTGTTAAACTTCAGAAATAGAAAGAAAAGATGTGTAATACAATATTAACCCTTTGTATAATAAATAATCAGTGATTCAAATATGTTACGCTGTAAAGTGTTAACACTGATCGTATATACTGTAAACAGTGTCTAGCTCTGCCAGCTGTTATCCTTTGCCATACCTGTGTACCATTTAAAAGAAAGATTAAAAATGGTTTCAGCGGATTTACTACAGGAAGGGAGAAAGGTAACTTTTCCAGGTAGGCTGCTTTAGAGGGCAATTTTTTTTTTGAGACAAAGTCTTGCTCTGTTGCTAGGTTGGAGTGCAGTGGTATGATTTCAGCTCACTGCAGTCTCTGCCTCCTGGCTTCAAGGGATTCTACTGCCTCAGCCTCCTTAGTAGCTGGGCTTACAGGCTCGAGCCACTATGCCTGGCTAATTTTCGTATTTTCAGTAGAGACTGGGTTTCGCCTTTTGGCCAGGCTGGTCTCAAACTCCTGACCTCAGGTGATCCACCTGCCTCGGCCTCCCAAAGTGCTGGGATTACAGGCGTGAGCCACGGTGCCCAGCCAGAGGGCAGTTTTTTTTTTTAAGTGGCTTAACTATCCAGAAATGATTGAGTTTACTTTGTTATTTTAAGTTCTATAGAGAAGACAAGAAAGTTCCCAGTTTTCCCAAGAAGAGCATGCAGTGGCATCTCTCCTTTTCCAGGCCCCTGCCAGGGCTTTCTGTGAAGGAGCTGGAAGGGAGAAGGTCAAGGGTTCTTGTTGCCTCATCCAGTTCCCAAGAAAATTATAGCCTGATATGTCATGCGTTGTGAGAAGCAGGCACTGGTGAGGAGAGACGAGTTTTGGGGGAGGCAGTAAATGAAGTGCAACCAAACTGAAATGATGCCCAGGGAGGCTGTGAGACCTTGGTAGGACACTGTGGCCTTGGTAGGACAGGGGGACAGAGGTAATGGTCACACCGGAGGGAGCTTTGCAGGGACGAGAGAAAGGAGCTGCGAGGGAGGAGAAGGCTTTGTAACTCTCTCCAGGATAGACCCAGGGAGATAGAATGGCTGTGCAGATGTTGGAGGTGGCCAGGCCCAGGTGCAGCTGGGCCAGGGGAAGGGGAAGGTGCACAGATGGTTGGGCACCTCTCTGCCAGGAAACGCTCATTGCTGCATCAGGACTAGGGTGCCCAGCACAGCTGTGCAGACTTCCCAGTCCCCAGGGCCCCTTGGGGATCCTTCTGAGAGGAAGGGATGATGTCACAGCCCACACCTGACCCCATCTGGGACCCCTTCCTTCCCAGGGTGCACCATCCTTCCTGACCCTGCCGCAGCCCAGCACGTGTGCACTTGTGTGAAAGAGACAGGGCAGACGCGATGTGAATGGCCATTTGCAAGCGTAACAGACTGCAGGTTGCCATCGATGCAGAAAGAGTGGTGTCCAGATTTTTAGTGAGAAGAACTAACACATGAAATTTTCTTTTATTAAACATATTTTATCTTGCTTTTTTTTTTTTTTCTAATGTTTCCACTGGGTGGTGCTGCAGGAATTCCTACCTTTTGCCTTGGATCTACCCTTCCCAGAAAGACGCCTCTAAAGCATAATAGGAGGAAGTCCTGATTTAGAAAGATTTTACAGTTTCCACACAATAGAAGAGTTTGGAGGATGCTCTGGCAGGAAATGGTTCAGTTTCTGGATGTGGAAAAACCACCATCATTTTGTATCCATGCAAAAATGTTCTCATGGCACTGGGTAAATACTTTGGACTTTCATCAGCTTCTTTAGCGCAGAAAAGCTTTCAAGTGTATCAGAAAGATTAGGGTTTCATTCCAGTGGAAGTGGTCTTAATAAGAATTCCTTTATTTTGATTTTTATAAAATGATCTTAAAGTATCTAAGGTAATAAACACTGACAACCACAGATTTAAGAAAATACTTCTATCAAAGCTGTCTTTAAAGCTGAAGACATTGTTCCATCCTTATTTTAAAGATCAGTTATACAATGTATTGTTCAAAAGGATTACATATTTTTACTTTCAAAATACTTTTAAGAAGTCTTTTAGTTTGATGACACATAAAGGACAGAAATAAGACTAGCTTCACCTGTTCAACAGAGGAGGAGGTTGGAATAGAGAAGTTAACATCCCTGCCATAGCTCACATGACCTTTTTTTTCCTTTTTCTTTCTTTTTTTTTTTTGTAACCTACCTTTGTCCAAGGCACATAAGATTATGCAACTTTCTTTCTTTCTTTTTTTTTTGAGACGGAGTCTCACTCTGTCACCAGGCTGGAGTGCAGTGGTGCGATCTCAGCTTACTGCAACTTCCAACTCCCTGGTTCAAGAGATTCTCCTTCCTCAGCCTCCTGAGTAGCTGGGATTACAACCACACGCCACCACGCCCAGCTAATTTTTGTAGTTTTAGTAGAGACAGGGTTTCACCATGTTGGCCAGGATGGTCTCGATCTCCTAACCTTGTGATTTGCCCACCTCAGCCTCCCAAAGTGCTGGGATTACAGGTGTGAGCCACTGTGCCCGGCTGCGATCACACAACTCTTTAAGGTCTTGGCTGCAATAAGAGTTTGTACCTCTTGACTTGCAACATTTTTCTCTTTTATGCAGGATTGAATTGTATTGATATTAGTGATATAAAAATTTGGGTAAAAGATTTTCCATTCAAGCGAAGACCTCTGAAACATAAGAATCAAAAGTATTATGGGGGCTGGGGGCCAGATACCCACTGGAGATTAGGGAGCTCATTCATTTAAAGCTCCAACTGACGGACAGCTGGCCAGATTGGAATAAGTTTTTCTGACTTCCGAACAGCGTGTGTTTTTCAGGGCATTTGTGGTCCTCCATGAAATCCTAGACACTGCTTTCTTAGAACCTGAAACGGCGCTTCCCTAGAGGTGTTTCTTTTTAAAGGAAAGTGTTGGAGGCCCTGCTGGGTGCTAGGGACCTTGCCAAGTACTGTCATGCACGGTTTCAGTGGGATTCCAGCCTGTTCCTATTCATACTTGAGGTGCTTCTCATGATTCATTTCGTGATGTGAGGTGCATGCGTGTTTTGGGCCTCTCTCGGGCCAGACCAGCTCACTTGTTTCCTCTGACTTTCATCCTGTTCCACCATCCTGCACATACACGCCCCGTGGGAGGTCCAGGAGGCACCGACTTCCAGAACATGCAGCTTCTCACGTCCTGCTTGTATCGAGAGCCACCCTTGCTTATTTCGTGTTGGATGAACCTGAAACCTATCTAAACCACGATACAGATCTTTGAAAGGAGGGCATTGGTTAACAAAATGATGGATGGAGTAGGTTCAAAGATTGCTGGAACAGAACCAGACTGGAACAGCTGGAGACGCAGATCTCAGGCAACACCAGAAATGAACAAGGAAGTGTCCTGATTTAATTGCTAGTGGGAAAGAATTTCCCACGAATTACAGTGAGACTTTTCTCTTAGCAGCAGTGAAGTATGTATGAGAAATGAAGCTTCTTCTGGAGGCATCTGCGCGGTGATTAAGAACCTGGCCGTTGAGGCCAGATGCCCCTGGATATGAGGATCTCTTGGCCCATTTGACCCATGTGGCCATGAGCGTTTTATTTCACCTTTCAAAGTCATAGTTCCTCATGGGCATAGCCAACTGAGAGTGTTAAATTTAGACAGCATGTATAAAGCACTCAGCACAACACCTGGTACATAGTAAGTGGTCATCAAATTTAATTGCATTAAAAAGAAAAGCTCCTATTTAATGAAGTAATGGATTTCTTTAGGTATGAGCCCTTGTCTTGAGAATTCATGGGAATTCAGTATTGCTGGTGGTGGAGGATATATTATTAATAACTAACATTTTCTTAGAACAGTGCTCTTAATTTGAAATTTGTAAGTTATTTCTAGAGTTTTATAAACCCTGGTGAAATTATATGTATTTTGTATAAATAAATCTTTTTCCTAGAGAATTTTAGATTCTCAAAAAGGTTCATGGACCAAATATGCGAAGAGAAAACTGCCCTGGAGATGTGATTTTGTGTGTGTGTGTGTGTGTGTGCGCGCGCGCGCGCACGCGTGTTTGTGTATCAGTTTTATGTATGTGAATATATTTTAGGTTGAATATATGAGATTGGGCTGCGTGCAGTGGCTTGCGCCTGTAATCCTAGCACTTTGGGAGGCCGGGGCAGGTGGATCACCTGAGGTCAGGAGCTTGAGACCAGCCTGACCAACATGGTGAAACCCTATCTCTACAAAATAAAATAAAATAAAAAGAACATACGAGATTGCTCTGGTATTTGACTAGTTTGGATCCATAAAAACAATAATTTTTTATAGTTCAACCTAATAGTTGTGATATTATTAGGAAACAATTTGAAATATATCACAATCTGATATTTATCATGAAATATGATTATAGCTAATTTTTGTACGTTATGTATCAAAGCCTAGCAAGTGAAAATTCATCAGGCAGCCTTGGACCACTAGTAATCATATTTACCTAAAATAACGTCTGCATGTCCATGGACCTTAAGGAAATAAAACATAAAATCTTTTGCTGTGTCCAGTGTTATGAAACAGTCTTTCATTTTCATTGCAGATTTATTAGTAGCCTTATTACATCTAATGAATCATTTTTCTGATTCCACACTATTCTGATCCAAATGACTATTGTTTAGGAGAATCTGCTTAGTGTTTTTTCCGTGTTGAATTCACAGGGTTAATTACTTCGAGAGGAACAAAAATTCTGAGTTTTCTTGGGTGATCAGAGCGTCAGTGTTAGCTCAGAAGGCAGAGTTGGGCTGCAGTGCTGGAGGTTAACTCAGAGCTAACACACAGGACAAAATGAAACCAGAGCTGCGGTGGCAAAGTGGGACAGATGTAGGAGGCCAGGTTTCCTGTGGCCCATTTTCCAGCTTCCTGCCTGCAACCTGCAGAAGAGGAAGCTGAATGTTACCAAGTATGAGAACTGTGGGTCGTGCTTCAAGCTAGAATTAAGAGAATGCAAACAACACAGGCAATAAAAACAATGGCAAAGAAAGTGAATGTTCGGGTTTTAGTCCAGAAATGTCTGGGAAGGAACAGCCCATCTTTTGAAAGAAAAAGCATTGTCAGCAGAGCCTGTCCTTCCATGTGAGACTCTTAGGGAGACTGGGAACTGTCCCAGGTCGTAGGAACCTCTGGTTTTTATAGCCCCACTCATCTTTCAAGACATGGTCTGCTATTTTAGGGTTACCTGGAAAGACTCCCTGCAGCTCCCAGGACTTCTAAATCTGTTTCCTGGGCCTGTTGATACCGGGGGAGGTAGATGTGGTTAACCAAGCAGCTGTAATGAATGACAGCCTCAATTTGGGGAGGCCAGGTGACCAGTTGGCTGCTTTGATCTAGGAGGCTTAAATTCCTTTAACCACCCAATAAAATTTTTGTCTGATGTTTTCCAAGAAGAGATTAAATGAAGATGTGTATGTATTGAAGGCTACATAGTGCACACTCTGTGTGGCTACCTGGTGAGCCACGTGGTGGATACAGGACCCAGACAATGAAGACAGGGAGAAGGGAGTGAGTTCATCTTTCTCCCGGGGGCCGGGGAGGAGGGGGAAGCAAAATAAAATTATTTTGTCTAGGCTCTTTAGCTCATTTTGAAAGAGTCTGCGAAGTCAGATATTACAATCCCCATCTTAAAGAAATTGAGATCCAAAGAAACTGATTCATTGCACACCTTTATATTGAGTACCTATTGTTTGTCAGGGGCTGTGTTGGAAGTGCTGGGTGATGCAAGTGAAACGATGGCTAAAAATAAGTAGTTGTGTTGTGTTTCATGTAAGGCATATATGAAGGGGGCAGAGAAACCTTGTTGAAGGCTTAAATATATAAGCCTGGCTGGGCGTGGTGGCTCACACCTGTAATCCCAGCACTTTGGGAGGCCGAGGCGGGCAGATGAGGTCAGGAGTTCGAGACCAGCCTGGCCAACATGGTAAAGCCCCCGTCTCTACTAAAAGTATAAAATTAGCCAGAGTGGTGGCACATTCCTGCAATCCCACCTACTTGGGAGGCTGAGGCAGGAGAATTGCTTTAACCCAGGAGGTGGAGTTTGCAGTGTGCTGAGATCACGCCACTGCACTCCAGCCTGGACGACAAAGCCAGACTCTGTCTCAAAAAAAAATACATATATAAAAGGCTTTGGTGCTGTGCCAAGCTTTTCCTATATACTGTCTCATTTAAATTGCCTTGCTGCTTTGTGGTACAGAGAAATAGGGTGTCTTTCTGGGACAATCAGTTATTTCTTTGCCCTGCAGATTGACCGCTTGTTCTTCTCTAAGCCCAGAAAGAACAAACTCTGTACCAGGAATCTTAAGAAGTTTTAGAATGTTGTCAAGTTAGGGATCAAGGGGTACCCATGTGAGGCAGCGTCCGATGGAAATAGGCCCTTTCCCGTCTTAATGTGGCCCACTCTGAAAAGTTAGTATAACATAGGCTGGGTTGTATAGTGGTAGGGTAGGGTGCGGTGAAGTAAGCGGGAGGAAGCAGAATGGTTCTAAGACATTTTCTCAGCCAGAGTTAATGAAGCCATCATTTACTTTTCCAAAGAAAATTCACCCGTATAAAAGTCACTGACAAACCAATTGAGTTACTTCTAATTTAGCCAGCGACAGCATAGTTTCAGAAGGAAAGAGGTTGGTTCATATACACAGTAAATTGCATATGTTGTTATTTCAGTGGTTGTCAGTGATTTCCTCTGAAAAATCTCTCTCACTCTCTTTTTTTTCAGAGACAGGTTCATGCTCTGTTGCCCAGGCTGGAGTGCAATGGTGCGATCATGGCTCACTGTAGCCTTAGTCTCCTGTGCTTAAGTGATCCTTCTGCCTCAGCCCTTCAGGTAGCTGGGACTACAGGTGTGTGCCACCACACCCAGCTAATTTTTGTATTTTTTGTAGGGATGGGGGTGTCACCGTGTTGCCCAGGCTGTCCTCGAATTCCTAGGCTCCAACTCTCTTCCTGCCTGTCTCCCAAAGTGCTGGGATTACAGGTATGAGCCATCATGCCTAGCAATCTTTCTCTTTCCCACGATGGAAAATGAAAACTTGGGAGACAAGAAGTTGGCCTCATGCATTTTTTATACACAGTGATAATGATTAAAATAATTTAAATGTTCTTTGAAAATAATAAAGACTTCAGAACTTGTATAAGTTGTTTTGCTTTTTTTTTTTTTTTTTGAGACAAAAATCTCATTCTGTCACCTAGGCTGGAGTGCAGTGGCTCGATCTTGGCTCACTGTAACCTCTGCCTCCCAGGTTCAAGCGATTCTCCTGCCTCAGCCTCCTGAGTAGCTGGGATTACAGGTGTGTGCCACCACATCCGGCTAATTTTTGTATTTTTAATAGAGACAGGGTTTCACCACATTGGTCAGGGTGGTCTCAAACTCCTGACCTTGTGATCCGCCCACCTCGGCCTCCCAAAGTGCTGGGATTACAGATGTGAGCCACCATATCTGGCCTTTTTTTTTTTTTTTTTAAACCCAGATATTATCCTTATTTACTTAATACCTTACACTTACTCTGTGCTGAGTTATTGCAGATCCCTAATCATATAAAATGTTTTCTTCTAATCCTTTGAAGTCTAGGGTTCGTTTTCTATAACAAACTGTCTTCTACCCTTTGTCTTAGACAATGATAATATCATGACATGGAAACGTATGTGGATCTGGCAAAGGGGTTGAACTCACCAGAATTTTCAGTGAGAAGTGTTCATCCATCTTCATGTCTCTAACCATGCAAATTTTAACAAACGAAAAAAGACATGCACACCTCATGAACACCTGCTTTGTTTATTCCTCACCCAGAAGTTTTTCTCTTTTTGGGGGGGCTTTCTCTCATTGCTTTTTTTTTTTTTTTTAAGTTGGCTCATTTCTTTAGTTCCTACCATATAGAAGCTTAAGAAAATCAAAGCTAATTCTACCTCCTCAACTCCCACCTTACTAAAAATGAAACCAGGAACAACCAAAGGGAAGTGCTAGGTTGCCATCAATAGAAAGAAGAACAAATAAGTGGGCATTTCGACTTCTAAGAATGGAGACAAAAGCCTCACACTTTGCATGAGGAGTCTGTGCGGCCCCTACTCACATTAAGACGTCTGGCGCCACCTTGTGGCCAACAGGAAGGAGGTCAGCCTCCTGGAAGAGGCTGGTAGCTTCTGGGGGACAGAGGCTGGAGGAGCTGGGACACCTGAAGCTGGGATCTTGTCATGTGACCTGACAGCTGTCACGTAGGCGGAAGCGGGCACGCTATAATGAGAAGGATCAATATTTCTGTCAATAGCATCTTTCTGTTTTAGGCTTTGTCGTATTAAAGCATGAATCAAAACATTGGAAAGACTGAAGAGGGACATAAAACTTTTTTTTTTTTTTTAAAGTACAGGGTCTCACTCTGTCATGCAGGCTGGAGTGCAGTGGTGAAATTATAGCTCACTGCAGCCCTACTTCCCAGGCAGAGGCGATCCTCTCACTTCAGCCTCTTGAGTAGCTGGGTGGACAGGTGTGTACCACCACACACAGCTAATTTTTGTATTTTTTGTAGAGACAGGGTCTCACTCTTGCCCAGGCTGGTCTTGAAATCCTGGCTTCAAGCAATCCACCCACCTCGGCCTCCCAAAGTGCTGGGATTACAGGCATGAGCTACCACGCCTGGCCTCAAAACTATTTTTATAACTGCATTTTTTAAATGCAAAAGATCTGAAAACAGAATAAGGGCAGAAAATAATCACCCAGAGTCTGCAATAATGTCCCTCCCTGTCTGTGCCAGAGGTCAAGGGCTTTCCTCTCGGCCCCTCCACGCCTGTCTACCTGGTGTCTTTTGCCCTCAGCAGCCTGTGAATGCCCTGCTGTGGGCTCCGTCTGCAGCGGTCATGAGCACTGTTTTCGTTGTCATCCCTTGGCTTGTCATTTAGAACATTTCTCTTTTTTCCATCTCTGACCCAACAGCTCTTACGTACTTAACTCCCCTACCCACTCCAGAGAAACCACATAGATGGGAGCAGAATGTGCCCCAGGGAAGGTGAGAGCCCCAAGGCCCATTTTTGCTGAGGTCACATAGCTTGGAGGCCTCAGCTCAGCATTTAAACCATTGTTTCTTAAGCTGGAGTCACAGAATCTGTGCTCCTGGATCTGAGTTTTCTGCAAACATTTAGGATTTTTTTGTGCTTCCGTATTTGGTGATAGACGACAAAACAGAAGCATACTCTAAGTCACCTTATAAACCGCAGTCACCATGTGGCTGAAGAGGGTCCCTGGATTTCAGTGCCTGTGTGGCACTGAATGAATGGTCTCCCTATATATATATATTTTTTTTTTTTTTTGAGATGGAATCTCGCTCTGTTGCCCAGGCTGGAATGCAGTGGTATGATCTCAGCTCACTGCAGCCTTTGCCTCCAGGGTTCAAGTGATTCTCCTGCCTCAGCCTGCTAACTAGCTGGGACTACAGGCGCAGGCCACCATTCCTGGCTAATTTTTTTTTTTTTTTTTTTTTTTTTGTATTTTTAGTAGAGAAGGGGTTTTACCATCTTGGTCAGGCTGGTCTCAAACTCCTGTAATGAACAAAGAGCCCACACGATGCCTTCCTGCCTGGTGAAGGCCACGTGACTCCCTCTGTGAGGAGCACTTTCTCTGCCCCAGGTGTAGTTTAAGTGCATTACCAGTAACTTCTGTCATTCTTACAACAACTCTATAAGTATCTCCTTTTATCATATCAGTCCCATTTTGCCTCTAAGGATATTGAGGCACAGAAAGGTTAAGTAACTTCCCCAAAGTCCCACAGCCAGACAGGACAGGTCTTTGCAGTTGAACCCAGAGAGTCAGGCTCTGGAATTTGCGCTTACCTTCCTAATAGACGAAAGTACTTCACTAGCACCTGCTTTGAGTTGTAGAAAATAGGCAGCCGGTGTGATGGCTCACACCTGTAATCCCAGCACTTTGAGAGGTCGAGGCATGAGGGTCGCTTCAGGCCAGGAGTCAGAGACTACTGAACAACATAGTGAGACTGTCTCTACAAAAAAATTTAAAAATTAGCCAGGCGTGGTGGTACATACCTGTAGTCCTAGCTACTTGGGAGGTAGAGATGGAGGATGGCTTGAGCCCAGGAGGTTGAGGCTGCAGTGAGCCAACATCATGCCACTGCACTCCAGCCTGGGTAACAGAGTGAGACCTAGTTGAAAAGAAAAGAATTATGCTTCAGTGAAAAACTGCGTTCTTTTTTTGTTTTTCTTTATTTTTTTTTGGGACGGAGTCTCACTCTGTTGGTCAGGCTGGAGTGGCGTGATCTTGGCTCACTGCAGCCTCCGCCTCCCGGTTCAAGTGATTCTCCTGCCTCAGCCTCCTGAGTAGCTGGGATTACAGATGTGTGACATCACGCTCAGCTAATTTTTGTATTTTTAGTAGAGACGGGATTTCACCATGTTGGCCAGGGTGGTCTCAATCTCTTGACCTCGTCATCTGCCCACCTTGGCCTCCCAAAGTGCTGGGATTAAAGGCATGAGCCACTGCACCCAGCCCTGCATCCTTAACTCTAGAGAAGACCCCCTCCAGATGATGTAATTCTAATTTTTTGGAAAGTATTCTACAACCTTGTTGACTATGGGTCACTGATTGTGAAATAATTCTCGTATATAGGCAAGCAAATTCTGTCTTATTAGAGTGCCATTGACTCCCACCCCTAGTTTCGTCTCCATTTTTATGCATTTATTTCAATATTCTTTTATCTATAAATGCCTCTATTATTCAGATTCTTTTTTGAACTCATTATAACGTCTGCCTGGTTCCCTACTGAATTATGAGTGAAATAAAATCTTTAACGTGTTCAATTTGGTATCTGTATGTGAGCCATGATTTTACCCTCTTTTGAAAATTATTTTTTAACAAAGGAATTTCTCAACTGGATGCAGTGGCTCACGTCTGTAATCCTAGCACTTTGGGAGGTCAAGCTGGGCGGATCACCTTAGGTCAGGTAAGACCAACCTGGCCAACATGCTGAAACTCCATTTCCAATAAAAATACAAAAAAATTAACTGGGGGTGGTGGTGTGCACCTGTGGTCCCAGCTACTCGGGAGGCTGAGGCAGGAGAATTGCTTGAACCCAGGAGGTGGAGGTTGCAGTGAACTGAGATCGAGCCACTGCACTCCAGCCTTGGGGATAGAGTAAGACTCTGTTTCCAAAAAAAAAAAAAAAAAACAGGATTTTCTCCACTCTAACTTCAGAGAGGCCTTCAGTGGCCACCTTAATACTTTGCCATGGCCTCCGCACACCCCGTCTCCCTCTCTCTCTTTTTTTTTTTGAGATGGAATCTCGCTCTGTTGCCCAGGCTGGAATGCAGTGGTATGATCTTGGCTCACTGCAACCTCCACCTCCAGGGTTCAAGTGATTCTCCTGCCTCAGCCTGCTAAGTAGCTGGGAGTACAGGCGCAGGCCACTATTCCTGGCTAATTTTTTTTTATTATTTTTAGTAGAGACGGGGTTTTACCATTTTGGTCAGGCTGGTCTCAAACTCCTGACCTCGTGATCCGCTGCCTCAGCCTCCCAAAGTGTTGGGATTACAGGCGTGAGCCGCCCAGCCCAGCTGGTCTCCCCATCTCTTTAGCTGGCTCCACTTTCCTTTTCCCATAGCAGGTATCTTCCAGTATCCTGTCTATGTCATTTCATTCACCATGTATGTGTTGCTGACGGCCTGTCTTCTCCCATGCAAATGTGAGCTCTGTGGGGACCCAAGTCTTTGTCCTTTCGTTTGGTTTACGGATGTATCTCAAATACTCAGATGATGTCTCAGCATAAAATGGGTACTCAAAAAAAAAAAAAGAATGAAGTGGGGAGAAAATGAAGATTTTTTTGTTTTGTTTTGTTTTGAGACGGAGTTTTGCTCTTGTTGCCCAGGCTGGAATGCAATGACACGATCTCAGCTCACCCCAACCTCCGCCTCCTGGCTTCAAGCAATTCTCCTACCTCAGCCTCCTGAGTAGCTAAGACTACAGGCCTGCACCACCACGCCTATCTAATTTTGTATTTTTAGTAGAGACAGGGTTTCTCCATGTTGGTCAGGCTGGTCTCAATCTCCCGACCTCAGGTGATCCTCCTGCTTCGACCTCCCAAAGAGCTGAGATTACAGGCATGAGCCACTGTGCCCGACCTGAAAATGGAGTCTTTATCGGGAAAAGTGTATAAATGCACCTTATTCAGAAGAACCTACAGCAGAGTAGTCATTGCCATAACTTTTTTGTGAGAAGTGGATGCGTTTCTACCAAATACCTATTGTTTGTAAAATAAATTGATAATTTGAATGGGGTAGAGGACGAATATATTTTGTCTCTAAATTTCATTGTATCTTTATATAAGAATTACAGATCTTGAGTTTATATCCAGTTTTGTTGCTTATAGTTAAGAGTAAATATAATAAAAAATACAATAAGAAATCATTTGTTGACCAGGCGTGGTGGCTCATGCCTGTAATTCCAGCACTTTGAGAGGCTGAGGCAGGTGGATTGTCAGGTCAGGAGTTCGAGACCAGCCTGGCCAATATGATGAAACTTCATCTCTACTAAAATACAAAAATTAACCTAGTGTGGTGGCAGGCACCTGTAATGCCAGCTACTCAGGAGGCTGAGGCAGGAGAATCGCTTGAACCCGGGAGGCAGAGGTTGCAGTGAGCCGAGATCGCGCCACTGCACTCCAGCCTGGGTGACAAAGCAACACTCTGTCTCAAAAAGGATCATTTGTCAACACTGAGAACATACCACATTTCCGCCTGCTCCTTTAAAGGAAGTATGCATATGATTGACAGCTGACAAGCTGCTCTAAGTGATCTAACTTCATTCTGCTATGGCAGACCACAGCTCTGCATTACAAAGGGAAAGGAGTTGGGGTGAGTAACAGGTGGTTTTGCCCTCTGGAGTAGGAGGGGTGGGCCTCTGCCAGCTGTGACTCTGGTCCTGACCTGTGTTTGTAGAAATGGTGAGAGGCCAGCCAGAGATGGGAAGGCCCTGCAGGTTGCAGGGTTGAGGTGAGGTCAGAGGAGTCCAGAAGGTATCAGATGTGAAGGGGGCACCTCTTCCTGTAAGAGCAGCGATGCCTCTAAAAGCAGAGGGATGGGCCTCAGTGTGAAAACACAGAGTTCGATTCTGCAAAAAGAATGGCATTAAAATACATGATAAAATTCTGTACATTCAAAATAACAGCTGATAAGGATGGGAATAATAGACACAGTGGGGAGAGAGGGAGGGAGTGAGGGCTGCAAGATTACCTGTTGGGTGCAGTGTTTGCTATTTGGGTGATGGGTACACCGAAGCCCAATCCCCACCATTATGCAATATATCCATGTAACAATTATGCACTGTACCCCCCAATCTTAAAAAAGCGGGAGTCTGGCCGGGTGCGGTGGCTCACGCCTGTAATCCCAACACTTTGGGAGGCCAAGGTGGGTGGATCACAAGTTCAGAAATTCGAGACCAGTCTGGCCAATATGGTGAAACCCTGTCTCTACTAAAAATACAAAAATTAGCCCGGCATGGTGGCGGGCGCCTGTAATCCCAGCCACTCGGGAGGCTGAGGCAGGAGAATCGCTTGAACCTGGGGGAGCTTGTGGTGAGCCAAGATCACACCACTGCACTCCAGCCTAGCAGTGAGACTAGCCTAGAGTAAGACTTTGTTTCAAAAAAAAGAAAAAATAAATAAAAAAGTGGGGGTCTGAGGAGGGAAAGATAAACATTTTAAAAGAGGAATTAAAAAAAAAAAGGATTTCTAGTGTTTCTTTCATGTGTTCTACATATTTGAAGCTGAGAGTTGGGGGAACTTAGCTCAATTAGGCAGATGAAACATTTTATCTTAGAGCAGACCTCCGTGTGCATAATAATCTGTCAAACATAAATCTCAAGTACCACCACTTTGGTCACCTGTTTAGGAGCCACAGCGTGCTGTCTGAATTACCCACATTCCTTAAAGTGGCATCAGATAAATGGGCTTTATTGTACCTGCCTGTTAAGATATTGGACTTCATTAAGGATTCTAGGTATCAAGGAATTAATTTGTTTTTAAATCGCTTAAATGTTTCTTCTGGTGAGAGAGATACTCATATAGATGAGTTTACAAAAATCTGTAGCGTTAGTGGTTATTGGGAGGGCGTGCTTCCCAGCACAGTGGTAGAAAGTTTGTTTTCTAACACCCCAGAGGGCAAAAGTTCCAGCTGGCAGAGGCGCAGTGAATGTAGTGTGATTGTACATGAAAATAGTTGTGTAAATTATGAAACTTGATTTCATCATAGTTAAACTACATCGAGCAGAATGAAAACAATGTGGGGAGAACTGTGGCGGCTGGTGGCCCACCGCCTGCCTGTCCCTCTACCTGAGTCTCCCCACATACAGCCACCATTTTCATCATGCAGATGGCTCTGGCCAGAGGGATGGTGGGTTCCAGAGCTGCCTGGGGCCTCCACCATACCCCAGGATGACTTCTGAGCGTTGACAGGAGTGACTGATCTTTGTAGATGTGCCGATAAGCTCTGAGTAGGGAGCTAGTTTTGCGACTCAGCTCTGAGTAATGTCTGGCTGGGATTTCCACCAGGAATGCTTACGTGACTGCCCAGTCATCGAAACTGGTGGATCCACCAGGGTCAAGGAGTGGCTCTAGAGAGCGCTAGAAGAGGAGAACCAGGCCCTCAGCCCGGGGCGGGGCTGGGCATGCCTCAGACAGGAGAGGCTTGAGCCCTTACTCACCTCCGCTGGAGCGGGGTTGTGCATAGCAACCCCTCTGAATAATCCTCTGATGATCCCCGTGCCTGCAGCTGCCACCTAAGCTCTGCAGCTTGGTTGAGCAGTGGGGGCATTTCTGTGGTTCCTAGTGAACAGCTCCTTGCCTTCTCTGAGCGAGTTCCTTTATTCCAGAAATCCGGGAAGCCCTGAAGCAGCAGGTCCCCATCCCCACCATTTGCGCCTCTCCTTTCTGCTCTTCGCCTCTCCCTTTTCTTTCTTTCTCTCCTACCTTTGCCTGAGGCTATGGCCATAGCACCCATGGCGCCACTTAGCCCACATGTGGCCTCTGAGCAAAAATGCGATCAGCTGACGCAATCTTGGCTTACTACAACCTCCGTCTCCTGGGTTCAAGCAATTCTCCTGCCTCAGCCTCCCAAGTAACTGGGATTACAGGCGTGCCACCATGCCCGGCTAATTTTTGTGTTTTTAGTAGATGTGGGGATTTGCTCTGTTGGCCAGGCTGGTCTCGAACTCCTGACCTCAAGTGTTCTGTCTGTCTCGGCTTCCCAAAGTGCTGGGATTACAGGCATGAGCCACCACACCCGGCCTTCCTCATGATTTTGAACACAAGCTCTAGAGTGTAGAGATAATGGCGCCTCCAGCAAAGGGATAATTTTTTTTGTAAACAAAGACATCTTGTATTATAATAATCAACTTTTGCCGCAGTGGTGCTGTGGAACCAGTTGCCCCAAGATCACTGGCTTACAGCGGCATTAATTTTTCTCAGAAGTCAGTGTCGGGGATGCTGCTTCAGACGACGGGTAGGTGGTGCTTGGCTTCGGACTTTGGGTTGAGTTCAGGTCATCATGTGTCTCGTTCCGAGGGCAGCAGCTATAGCACAGGAGGAAAAGTGCCAACTTAAGATGCCTCCCAAGACCCCAGCTTGGAATTGGGATGCTGTGACTTCTACATCAGTGTACTGGCCAAATGCAGTCACATGGCTAAGCCCCAATGTCAGCACTCCTCCCACAGCCACCCCAGTGCAATACCACACAATCACCTAAGGAGAGGGAGTTGAGAACGGAGAACGTTTAACAGGTCTGCCATATGGGTTCTCATAAGTCACGCCCAGAACATGGTCTCTGACACACGGGGTTGGATCGAAATGAAAAGTGATTCTGTATGCACAGGAAGCTGCGAGGAGGCCAGGCAGGTGGAATGCTAAGTGTACAGAACACAGATAGATGTTTCTGCTGCCCTCCTGTCCCATGTGGAACGTGATGTCAGTTCAAGGTGGAGGGTGGCGGGGGCCGATCACTTCCCTACCTGGCATGTGAGCAGAGCCCAGCAGCCCCTTCCCTGCTGACCCCCAAACCCACCGGCAGCCTTCTGCCCTTAGCAGCAGATTATCTGAGCAGGCACTTAAAGTTTCAGAGATACATTCAAGCTGACTGTCTCAAGTGTGTGGCCAAGAACATCTCAAGAATTTGCAGCAAATGTTAGCCGTTTGTAGTGCCAGTGAAGAGAAGGAAGTTGTGGCTCATATCCAAGTCCTCAGAAGGGTGGTCCTGTGAGGAGCTGGGGCCCGTCAGCTGCCATGCATCCCACCAAAACGGGGACTTGCAAGACTCCGGAGATGCAAAGGTGGTTTTGACCCAGTGATGAAATACTGTCTTACAGACCATTGTGGTTAATAGTGATTTCTGTAAAGAATATTCCCTTTAGGCTGGGCGTGGTGGCTCACGCTTGTAATCCCAGCACTTTGGGAGGCCGAGGCGGGTGGATCACGAGGTCAAGAGATCGAGACCATCCTGGTCAACATGGTGAAACCCCGTCTCTACTAAAAATACAAAAAATTAGCTGAGCACGGTGGCACGTGCCTGTAGTCCCAGCTACTTGGGAGACTGAGGCAGGAGAATTGCTTGAACCCAGGAGGCGGAGGTTGCGGTGAGCCAAGATCGCGCCATTGCACCCAGCCTGGGTAACAAAAGCGAAACTCCATCTCAAAAAAAAAAAAAAAAGAATATCTTTTTTAAAGAGTCCTAAATAAAATGATCTGTAGGGGCTGGGCACAGTGGCTCACGCCTATAACCCCAGCACTTTGGGAGGCTGAGGTGGGCGGATCACCTGAGGTCAGGAGTTTGAGACCAGCCTGGCTAAATGGTGAAACCCCGTCTCTACTAAACTACAAAAATCAGCTGGGTATGCTGGTGTGTGCCTATAATCCCAGCTATTCGGGAGGCTGAGGCAGGAGAATCGCTTGCACCCAGGAGGCAGAGGTTGCAGTGAGCCGAGATTGTGCCACTGCACTCCAGCCTGGGTGACAGAGCGAGACTGCGTTTCAAAAAAAAAAAAAGAAAAGAAAAAGAAAGCCCTATTGGGTAATTGGAGAGCACTCCTAGTCTACTTTCCTTTAACTGGGAGGAGTTGTGGGGTTGACAATATTGGTACAAATAACCCTCCCCAAGGCAATTATTCTGACTTCTGGGTCTCCCAGAGCTGCACATCTTTTTCATTGCCCCCTGGGTTGCTCTCACTCCAGGTTCTCTTCCTGCTCCCCCCACCCCCCACCCTGCCCCAGGACTTCCATGTCTCCTTCCCATCCAAGGGGATGATCCCAGGCTCTTGGTGGCCACTCACATTTGGCCTGTGGTAAAGCTTTTGAGGCCAGTCTAACCACCTTTTAAAAAAAAATGTAATGAACATTGATAAAACAAATGGATTATTATTATTACTGCTTAGAATCAATACCCATTGCCATAAAAGTCCTCAAATGCCTGAAATTGAGAAACCGCCCAGGAGTGGGGAAAAATTTCCTTGAGAAGGTCCTGTTTGAGCTGGGTCATGATGGATGAGAAGGAGTTCACCAGGCTCCAAAGCTAGGGAACAGCATTTTACACAGAAGGAATAGCATTTTAAAAGTTCTCACCAGAGTCAAAGGAAAGGATAACATTTTATAGGTTTTTGTCTTGGTGGGAAAAATTGCTTTTCCCATCTGTGCGCCTGTGATGGTAGGCTTTGACCTGCAGCATCACGAGTGCCAGGAAAGGGAAGATCTCTGCAATTGGCAGTGATTGTTCAGTTTCACAGGCATCCACGGACTGGGCAGCTTTGAGCATTGTGCAGGTTATCAGGGTGCCGGCAATAACAAAGTAATCCAGCAAAGTCCCTTCCTCATGAAGCTCATCACGTAGTAGGAAAGGCAGTTACATTTAGACATGTATCACACACGGGAGCGATATTCCAGGTACCTGTATAAGTGCACTTAGCACGGGGTCCAGCATTTTAATTAGAGACTGACTGTATTAGTTCTTTCTCACATTGCTATAGGGAAATACCCAAGACTATAATTTATAAAGAAAAGTGGTTTAATTGGCCCACAGTTCTGCAAGCTGCACAGGAAGCATGATGCTGGCATCTGCTGGGTTTCTGGGGAGGCCTCAGGAAACCTACAGTCATGGCAGAAGGCAGAGAGGGAGAAGGCATGTCACATGGCCCGAGCAGGAGAAAGAGAGCAAGGGGCGAGGTGCCACACACTGTTAAATGACCAGATCTCATGAGAACCCAGTCACTGACTCAGGTGTGGTACCAAGGGGGATGGTGCCAAACCATTCATGAGAGATCCACCCTTATGACCCAGTCACTTCCCACCAGGACCCACCTCCAACGTTGGGGATTACAGTTCAACATGAGATTTGGGCAGGGACATGCATCCAAACTATATCACGGACCCAAAGAGAAATTGATAGGATGGGCAGGAATAGACACTTGTGTTAAGTGGGGAACGGTTTGAATGGGGACCTTTTCTGCAGATGGTCATGTCATTAATGGTTGTTCCACATTATTCCCGATGCTTCGCTGTCACTCAAGCAGACGTATATGGTGAATAGAGGACCACAGGGCCTCCCTGTATTTCTGAATTGTGGCCTCTTACAGAAATGCAGCCAGGAAGTTCCGGGTTCAGAGTGATCCATGGAGATGGACGTGAAAGCTACTTTTTATTAGGTTCACGGGGGGAAGGAGGGGACAGCTGAGTTGCCCATTCTGAAGCCCCCCTTTCCTGCCAAGTTCAGTCGGCCTCGTGACCACCAGCTCTGACCTGGCCTCCTCTCCCCCAGGTATGGAGAGTGCAATCACGCTGTGGCAGTTCCTGTTGCAGTTGCTGCTGGATCAGAAACATGAGCATTTGATCTGCTGGACCTCCAACGATGGTGAATTCAAGCTCCTCAAAGCGGAAGAAGTGGCCAAGCTGTGGGGACTCCGAAAAAACAAAACAAACATGAACTATGATAAGCTGAGCAGAGCCCTGCGATACTATTATGACAAGGTAAACCCTTGACCTTGCATGAGACCATCGTGGGGAGGGAGTGGAATCCCCTCTGCGTAGTTCATTGATGAAAGAAGATAATAGCGTGCTGTGAATCAAATTAGAAAATAAAATAGAGGCAGTGCATGCTTTATTTTTGGAGAAAAGCTATGCTATAGGGATTCCACCCCCGGAAGCCCTTTGGCTATTCCTGAGGGTCACGTTTTGTTTCTTCTGCATTTTCGTCTGAGTTTGCCAAAGAGCTTTGCTAACAATAGACATGAGATGCAGGGGGGTTCTGGGGCTTTCCTCATGTTGAGTCGCTTGATGACAGAATGCATGTTAAAATCTGGAAAGTCTGTTTATCCTGTCTGATTTGTGCTTCAATTAAAGGGACCTTTCCTGGGAGGTGGTAGCTTTAGCAGATTATTTTTTAACTATTCAGTGCCTCAGTATCCTCCTTTCTAAAACCGGAATCAGCATAGGAATAATAATAGGAATAGGAATCCTGTCTCAGGATTGTCACGATGGCCAGCCGAGCCGTTACGTGTTAAGTTCTTAGAACGCTGCTTGGTACGTGGTGCTTGCAACTTTATGGGACACTTCCCTAATTGGAAGAAAGAACCATTTTCATTGTGAAGTCACAGAGATGAGGCAGAGTGCTTTGTTAAGTGATCACATAGCGTGGTTGCCAAAACCAGGACCATTCAAATGAGTTTTAATGCATTTCTGGAAAAGCAGTTTAATGTGTTTGCTAGGGCGAAATTATTGCTATTTAGGAGAAGCATTTCAGGCCTGTAATTATTGGCCATTTCTGTTTGAATCTGTTGTTGCTGAATATTTAGCCTCTAAGACATAAAGACGTAGAGCCATGATAATGGTAAGCTTTTATTCTGGTTTTATTGTTCACATTAAAAAGTAAATTAAAAACTGATTTAAATATTAGTTCCTGATCTATATTTAGGGCCTGCCGTCTGCCAACCTCTTTGGAATTCAAGACATAAGGATTATATATTTCAGGAAGTAGAAACATCATTAATTACAAAGTGTTCCTTTATATGATCGTAATTGCACGTGATTATGTCATTGAAATGCCAAAGGTGCTCTGCTTTAATGTAGCAATTAATTAATCCTGACTTACTGCCGAGTCCTACGAAGATATAAAAGCACTTCCTGCAAATCGCACTGTCTGAAAGCCTCGCAGATGGCTTATTGTTCTGCCTGTTTCCCCAGGTTCTCAGTTCTGCAGTGGGAAGGGGGGTTGAGGGGGCGCTGAAGGAAAACACTCTTGTTGCCTGCTGGCAGAGTGCCTAAAAGCTGGGCTTTGAAAGTCAAAAAGCATTTTCATTGTTTTAAATCAAGGTATCGAAGAAAAGAAGCCTCTGGGACTCCACTCGTCTCTTTCCTGGCCTGGGCCTGGAGGCTTAAGGGTTGTGTCTCTTTAGCATGAAGGGATCTCTGCACTGGAAATGACTGCTCACTCACTGCTCACAAAATTAGCAAAGCCATTCCTGTTTAGACTACATCTTATCTCCCTAGGGCAGATGTTTAAATCTCGAGAGAGAGCAGTTTCATAGGCTTCAGTCAACACATATGTGCTGGCACTTAGTTAGATGGCTAAGGCCTGTGCTGAGCACTTCATCCTTTGTCTCCTTTAAACTTTACAACAGCCCCATAGACAGGTGCTGCTGGCATCATCCTCCTTATACACGTGAGAATGTGGAGGCTTGGACGAGAAACCTGTGCAGGCTCACGCAGCCAGTGAGTGGCAGAGCCTGGATTTGAACCTAGCTGGTCTGCCCAGATTCCCAGCTAAAAGGCACACACACGCCCTGTCTTCTGGGCTGTTCATTTCCTTTGCCTTTGAATGTCTTGAGTTCCAAGTAGGCAGTCAGGCTGTCCAAAAGATATTACAACCTAAGAAGTTTTGTTTGTTACCAAGAGCTCAGGTTGGGCGTGGTGCCTCACATCTAATCCCAGCACTTTGGGAGGCTGAGGCAGGAGGATCACTTGAGCCCAGGAGTCTGAGAACAGCCTGGGCAGCATGGTGAGACCCTGTCTCAACAAAGAATTAAAAATTAGCTGGGTTTGGAAGTGCATCCCTGTAGTCCCAGCTACTTGGGAGGCTGAGGTGCGAGGATCATTTGAGCCTGGGAGTTTGAGGCTAGAGTGAGCTATAATTGCACCACTACACTCCAGCTTGGGCAACAGAGGGAGATCCTGTCTCTTAAAAAGAAAAAAAAAAGGGGAAAGAAACAATTTGAGTACTGAAAAATCCTAGCAAATGCTATGCATCAGGTGGAGCCCAAGGTCAGGAGTCCAGGTGGCTGGTGTGGCCTGCCTACCAACACTGCCCCTTTCTCTCTTGCCAGGCAGAGCATGGGGGCTGGCCACATGACCTTTGAGCAGCCCCAAGAATTGAGCTGGAGCTGGCAGTGAGGGCAAGAGCATCCTCCTGTCCAGTTGTGTCATGTAGACTCTGGCTACCAGAAGAAATTGTTCCATGTCTTTTCTTCCACAGATACACCTGTCCACATGCACACACACACACAAGTATACACATACACACCTGTCCACATGCACACACACACACAAGTATACACATACACCTATCCACATGCACACACACAAGTATACACATACACACCTGTCCACATGCACACACACACAAGTATACACATATACACCTATCCACATGCACACACACACAAGTATACACATACCCACCTGTCCACATGCACACACACACAAGTATACACATACACACCTATCCACATGCACACACACAAAGTATACACATACACAAAGTATACACACACACCTGTCCACATGCACACACAAGTATACACATACACACACCTGTCCACATGCACACACAAGTATACACATACACCTGTCCACATGCACACACACAAGTACACATACACACACCCATCCACATGCACACACACCTATCCACATGCACACACAGATGTCCACATGTGCACACCCATGCCCATATGCACAGACACGTCCACATGCACACATAGATGTCCACATGTGCACACCCTTGCCCATATGCACACACACCCACATGCACATAGATGTCCACATGTGCACATCCTTGCCCATCACACACCCACATGCACACATAGATGTCCACATGTGCACACCCTTGCCCATCACACACACCCACATGCACACATAGATGTCCACACGTGCACACCCTTTCCCATATGCACACACACACCTACATGCACATAGATGTCCACATGTGCACACCCTTGCCCATCACACACACCCACATGCACACATAGATATCCACATGTGCACACCCTTGCCCATATGCACACACACATCCACATGCACACAGATGTCCACATGTGCATACCCATACCCATGCACACGTCCACGTGCGCACATAGATGTCCACATGTGCACACCCATGCCCATACACACATGCTTACATGGCCATGGCTATATGCACACACATACATGCACACACGTCCACATGTACATACACATGTCCACATGTATGCACACACATGCTCACTTGCACACACAGGTCCACAGGAACACACAGCCATGGCCATATGCACACACATGCATGCACACACACGTGCATGCGAACACATGGCTGTTTGATTCTTTCTTATAAAATGCTCTCAAGTGGTGAGTAAGATGGAAAGCTTGACAGTTTAAAAAGAAAGGAGGGAGACAGGGAGGAAGATGAGAAGAAAAGAGATGGATGAGGGAAATGGAGGGGAGAGGGAAAAAGAGGGGATGGAGAAAGATGGAAGAAGAAGAGGCATGTCAAAAAAAGTGACAAAAACTACACTCTATTTTACATTTTCCGATGAGCGCTTTCTTCCTTCAGTTTTGCCAGTGTGACTTTGTGATCGTAAGTGTAAGTTCACTCTGAGTTCCCAGTGTGTGACCATTCTCGGCTCACAGAAATGGCAGTTTTAAGTGGCTCGGCCTCTCACTTGACAGACAGATTGGAGCAGTGTCTTTGTGAATGTGAAGCCACCTGGGCACCCTCGTGTGTGCCGCCTTGAACTTCGAGCTGCTGTGAACCACGTGCATTTCTCAGCATCACGTACAGCTCAGCCTGACCGTCTGCCTTTTAGTGTTCTCTTCCTTCTCCATGTCCCCTCTTCCTCACTAATATTTATCCAGAGCCTTTCCGTGCAGAAGTCAGGTAGCTGCTGAACTCGGCAGCTGCGCCCTTTTCCCCGGCATCTCTTCTGTCCTTTGCTCGCTGTCATCTCTTCCCTCATGGCTGCAACTGCACAGACCTTGGCTTGTCCTAATAGGAAATTTTTCCTGCTGGAGTAGACAAGCATGAGAATATCATTGTTTTTATATGTTATATGTCATATTTTTAGCTCGTTCCAGAATATTAAAAATGGGCAGAGAAATAAGTGGAAAATGTGAGCAAAACTTACAGAAGGCACTGGAGGAGAATCGTATGTGTGCTCACGGGTCAGGTTGGAGCTGAGGCACTTGAATCATTGCTCCTCCTAAAAGTGTTCTTTTCCTCCCCTCTCAGATTATAATAGCGAGGTGATTGCTCCAGCCTAGATCGTCTGGGGTTGAATCCAGCTCCGTGACTGTGGGCGTGTTGCATAATCTGTCTGGGTCTCAGCTTCCTTTTCTGTAAAGTGGGTATAATCATAGAGTCTACACCATGGGGCTGTGGTGGGATTCACTGTGTTCACACCCACGCAGGGCTGAGAACAGGGCCCCAAACAGGACTGAAGCATGAGTCAGAATAATAATACAGATGATAATTTCTCTGTCACTAATTTGAAAATTTCAGACAGTGTTAAGAAGAAAATTAGAACCTGGGGGGATCACTTAAGCTCAGGAGTTCAAGCCCAGCCTGGGCAACATAGCAAGACCCCTGTCTCTTTGTAAAAAAAATTTAGCGCAATTTATTATAAAAAGAAGAAGAAAATCAAAATGTTTGTTGCTATCTTGCTGCACGGGTGCATGGAGATAGGCGGACGCCAGATCTGAGTGTTGTAACGGCCCTTTTCACTTAGGACCTATAAGTGCTTTTTTAATGATTGAAGACAGACAACAACAGTTTCTTTCCTCAGTTGCATATTTTCATACATTTAATCTATTCTGAAAACTCAACCACTAAGATGCTTTCATTTTTTTTTTTTTTTTTTAATTTTATATTTTTAGTAGAGACGGGGTTTCGACATGTCGGCCAGCCTGGTCTCGAACTCCTGACCTCAGGTTATCCACATGCCTTGGCCTCCCAAAGTGCTGAGATTACAAGTATGAGCCACCATGCCTCGCTGATGCTTTCATATTTAAATGACTCTCCCTCACTGCTCTGAATCAAAGCTCGGGTACTTCTCTGAGCACCTGCAGTTGAAGCCAGTCTCCACCTTCTGGGCTCTCTCAATGACTGGTGGGGACGTGATATCCAGAGCCCTCGAGGTTAAAATCCAGCTGTCCCTCAACCTCAGAGTCTCAGTTCACCCACTGGAAAGTGGCGATGAGAACAGCACCCTTCCTCATTGGACTGTGTGAGAATCAAAAGAAATGATAAGATGATGCGGACAAAGCGCTTAGCACAGTATCAGGCACCCGATAAGCACCATCTCAGTGAAAGCTCATCATTTCAGTTATGTGTATTTATGAAACTGACTGTATTACGTCGTAGCTGTCTGTATATAGCTACCTTCGTCATGGCCTTCTGGCTGTACCACTTTTGTTGCTCTGGTACCTCATACAGGGTCTGGGATGTATTAGTTGCTTAGTAAATGCTGGACAAATGAGCAAATGGATAAAACACTGACGTGAGCCGGGTTCGGTGGCTCACGCCTGTAATCCCAACACTTTGGGAGGCTGAGGCAGGTGGATTACCTGAGGTCTGGAGTTCGAGACCAGCTTGGCCAACATGGTGAAACCCTGTCTCTACTAAAAATACAAAAATTAGCTGGGTGTTGTGGCGCATGCCTGTAATCCCAGCTACTCGGGAGGCTGAGGCAGGAGATTCGCTTGAACCCGGGAGGCGGAGGTTGCAGTGAGCTGAGATTGCACCACTGCACTCCAGCCTGGGCAATAAGATCCAGTCTAGGCAATAAGAGTGAAATTCTGTCTCAGAAAAACAAAAAACACTGACATGTCCACTACACAGGTGCATTCATTTATGTCATGAAAGTTGATATTAATGAGTGATAAACTAAAAAAAAAAAAAAAGTGTTTATGGTCCTGTAGTTTCCTAGGGCTGCCGGAACAGATGACCACAAACTATAGGTGGCTCAAACAACAGGAATGTGTTGTCTCATAGTTCTGGAGGCCAGATGTCCAGAGCAGGGTATCAGCAGGGATGTGCTCCCTCTGACTCGGCCGGTCTCCTTCCTTGCCTCTTCCCAGCTCCCGGGCTTGCCAGCAGTCCCTGGCATGCCTTGGCTTGCAGCTGCCTCACTCGGCTCTCTGCCTCCATCAGCACATGGCATTCTCCCCATTCTGTGTGTCCAGATTTTTCCTTCTTCCTTCCTCTGTCTGTCCGTCCGTCCGTCCTTTTGATGGAGTCTTTCTCTGTCACTCAGGCTGGAGTGCAATGACACTGTAACCTCCGCCTCCTCAGTTCAGGTGATTCTCCTGCCTCAGCCTCCCAAGTAGCGGGGACTATAGGCACCCGCCACCACACCCAGCTGAGTTTTGTATTTTTAGTGGAAATAGGGTTTCAATATGTTGGCCAGCTTGGTCTTGAACTCTTGACCTTGTGATCTGCCCGCCTCAGCCTCCCGAAGTGCTGGGATTACAGGTGTGAGCCACTGTGCCTGGCCGATTTTCCCCTTTTTATGAGGATACTGGTCATTGGATTAGGGCTCATCTTAATGCATTATGACCTCATCTTAACTTGGTTACAAAGACACCCCTTTCTAAATAAGGTCATAGTCACAGGGGCCGGGGATTAGGACATCAGCATAGTTTGGGGAAGGACAGAATTCACCCTGCAACAAACACCTACATATACAGTCATGCACCGCATAACGTTCTGTTCCACAGTGGGCCACATATGTAACCACGGTCCCTTAAGACTGTAATTCCATATTTTTACTGTACCTTGTCTACATTGAGATGTTGAGATACATACATACTATTATATTAGTTGCCTACGTACAGTATTCAGTACGGTGACATGCTGTACAGGTGTGTAGCCTTGGAGCATATGGCGTAGCCTTGGTGTGTAATAGGCTGGACCATCCAGGTTTCTGCGAGTACATGCTATGATGTTTGCACAACAATGAAACTGCCCGGCGATGCGTTTCTTAGAATGTATCCTCATCGTTAAGCGATGCATGGCTGTGTTTCAGACACTGCTGGGCTTTCGTTTACATTTTCAAAATTACGCTTAAAAGGAGAGTGTTGGTTTTTCTCTATAAGTGACGGTTTGATTCAGCAAATCCTAAAAGGAAACCGCTCCCCATGACAGGCACAGCACCTAGATTTCACAGCGGGTATAATACTAGACTCAGTGACAGGTGTGACACTAGAATCAAAGACAGGCTCATTGCTGTGCTAGGACCGCAGGGTAGAGACAGGTTCACCCAAGACGAGTCCTGCCTTGGAGGGATTCAGAGTTGCTGGGAATTGAGCAGCTCCTTGGCCTGGAAGTCTACGTGATTTTAATAGATGACTTAAATGGGAAGAAAAGCCAACCCTGGGGGCGCCAGTCCCAGATCGGCAATGCTGAGACTGGAGGTTCTGATTGTCCTTAGAGGTTCGTTCCTGCATCTGCGGTGCGAGGGGACTCTGGAGGGCCAGGGTTCCACAGCTGAGCTCTGCCAGGGAACTGCTTCCCCCAGCTGCAGCTTTTGAAGAGGCTGCTTGGCAAACCCAATTAGAATTCCAAGAAACAAGGGATGCTCCATCCAGGGAACGGGGTATTTTGCTCCCCAGGCATGGATTGAAAGACCCCTGTTTCATTTGAGAGGCACACAGGTCATGGGAGGGCGCCTGTGGCTGAGCCCGTGAGAGGCAGAAACCAGAGTCCATAGAGGCCTGAACAGGACATTTAGCTGAGGCGTGGGCATCTTACATTTCCTGTCCACCAAACAGCTTGTTTCCCTTGGTCTCGCTTTAAGCCCTAGGAGAGGGGTTTGGTTCTGATGGTTTGAATTTTTGGGTAAGTTTTTTTTTTTTTTCCTTAGGTTTAAACCGAGTGTTCCAGAAGGTACTTTTATAACCTGATGTACCAATAAGGCTCTTTTTCAGAGATTTTATTTATTAACAAGCTAACAACTCTTTCACTCCTTAACGTGAGACAGATGGACCCTTCATCTGAGAGTGGAGAACGTCAGGGCCCACGCCCAGAGCGTTTCTGTCACTGGCCCTGACAACTGCCAGGTACCGTATGGGCCAAGCCTTAAGGGCAGGAGTTCCTGCTGGGATTTGCAGCATTAACTACTTCTTGAATAACGCTCTTTTTTTTGAGATACAGTCACTCCTGTCACCTAGGCTGGAGTGCAGTGACGTGATCTCAGCTTACTGCAACCTCTGCCTCCCAGGTTCAAGCGATTCTCCTGCCTCAGCCTCCTCAGTAGCTGGGATTACAGGCACATGCCACCATTCACAGCTAATTTTTGTATTTTTAGTAGAGGCGAGGTTTCACCAGACTGGTCTCGATCTCCTGACCTCAGGTGATCTGCCCTCTGCGGCCTCCTGAAGTGCTGGGATTACAGGCATGAGCCACAGTGCCTGATGTAGGGTTTCAAATTATACAGCCACCTCCAGTTGACACGGCCTCTTCTTTCACCTCTGCCTTTTCCTTTGCCATCCAGCCATCGTTTTGAAAATTTATCTCCCTCCTCCTGAGGGGCTTAGCAGCTGGTCAGGGAGACAGACGTGAAACCAATTTTAGTAGAGAACCCCATGTAAAGTGTCGGCATAGCCGATGCTGGGGCCTTCCGGGAGAGCAGGGAGGGAAGTATATGCAGAGGGAAGGCCTCTGGAGGTCAAGACAGTTGGCCTGGGTCTTGAGGAATGAGAATGAGTTTACCCGGCTGAAACAAGTTAGGAAGGGATATACCAAGAAGGGAAGAGCGTGAGCCAAGGCAAGCGCGTGTGGATGAGTCGGACCTTTCGAGCACAGAGTGTCTTAGGAGTGAGGGTGAGATGTGGTTGGAAAAGTGAGTGGGGAATGGAGTAAGGGGTATATCATGCTAAAGAGTTGGAACTCTGTGGTCAGCGCCTGTAAAGAGTTAAAAGCAAGAGAGGGAGGGGTGCCATGCTCATGCCTGTAATCCCAGCACTTTGGGAGGCCAAGGTGGGAAGATTGCTTGAGTCTAGGAGTTTTGAGACCAGCCTGGGCAATATAGTGAGGCCTTGTTTCTACAAAAAAATAAAAATAAAAAATAAATAATAATAGATGAGCAAAAAAATGACAAAAAATTAATTGGGCATGGTGGTGCGGACGTGTAGTCCTACCTACTTGGGAGGCTGAGGCAGGAGGATCACTTGAGCCCAGGAATTAGAGGCTGCAGTGAGCTCTGACTGTACCACTGCACTCCAGCCTGGGCAACAGAGTGAAAGAGCAAAACTCTGTCTCTTAAAAAAAGAAAAAAAGCAAGAGAGTGCTATGATCAGATTTCCATTTTAGAGATAAAAATCTGCCAGGCGTGGTGGCTCACGCCTGAAATCCCTGCACTTTAGGAGGCTGAGGTGGGTGGATCACCTGAGGTCAGGAGTTTGAGACCAGCCTGGCCAACATAGTGAAACCCTGTCTCTACTAAAAATAAAAAAAATTAGCTAGGCGTGGTGTGGTGGTGAGTGCCTGTGATCCCAGCTACTCGAGAAGCTGAGGCAGGAGAATCACTTGAACCTGGGAGGTGGAGGTTGCAGTGAGCTGAGATTGCGCCATTGCACTCCAGCTTGGGCAACAAGAGCAAAATTCTGTCTCAAAAAAAAAAAAAAAAAAAAGAAAAAGAAAACAGAAAGAAAGAAAAATCTGTGTCTCTTCTTACTCTTCTTGGCATGGATCATTTTACACCTCGATCGTACAGCCTTGATCTTCTTGGCCAGGTACCGTGAATCCATTTCTCTCTGTGGGCCGGGTTGGTCCTATCACACCTTCAGCCTAAGGGTGGAGAGGGAAAAAGGATGGGCTCCGGTATTCCCATAAGGTGGGTGACTGTTTTCTGCTCACGAGATGCTGAAGACACAGGCTTTCTGTTGTTGCAGAAGGAGACCTGGAAGCTTTCACAAGCCCTCATCCTCTTCCGTCCAGCAGACTTTTTGTCCTTGCTGGCGGTGAACATTCAGCCCCGGGGGAGGCTGAAAGCTCTGCTGGCTCCCTTCTCATCAAGAGATGAAAATGACGATAGGATGAGAAATCCTCCCGTCTCCACAGCAACCTCTTGGCTTAGCCTCACGATGTACTGAACAATCTTTACTTAATTGGAAGGGGTTTCGGGGAGAACAGTCAAGACAAAGTCATTGGCAACCTATTCCTGGAAGTAGAATGCATCACCTTCTTAACTTAATTGGATAATTCATTTTAAATTGGGTGTGCAATCACGACAAGAAAATGTTAGTATTAATAATACATATCTGAGATCGACTGCCTCTGCCAAGAAGCCTGGCCCTGGCGGAATTCTTTAATTCCCCAAAATAAATTTTGCAAAGAAAATGATGCTGTCAGAGTGGAGAAAGAACAAACATCCAGCAGACATTAATATCCCAGAACTTTCTAGAACATCTTTGTGGGTCATGGAATGTTAGGGAAGACCTGGACTCCCTTTGCGGTGTCTTATGGATCGCGGGAGCCCTCTGTGCCCAGCCCTGGGTGTGAGTGTTGAGGGCCTGGTATGTTTTGTCGCATGTCTGTCTTTCCTACCATAGTAGCTAGTCAGATGGTTGGAAGCGTAACAGATGGCAACGGGGCTATTGCCTGGGGGCCCCAGGGGTGACCAGGGCCTCTCTCGAAAGCTTTGGTCCTGGAAGCTGCCTAGAGACCTGTGGAGTGGCCAGACCGCCTCACGGAGGTCTTCCAATCTGGTCACTTTGCCCTGGGAGATGGCAGCTGGCACTGGGGCCAGGCTGCTGCCAGTGGGGGGGCTGCATGTTGACTAAGGCACGGCCTCTCTTGCACGTGCTTCCAGGCCAGCTTCCTTCTGGCACTCAGTGTTCCCCCCAAATAGGGCAGTTGCTAAGAAACAGGGATGAGCCAGAGGCCCGGGAGCGCCGTCAACACTGTGTTGATGAGGATGCTTCTGCGCCAGGGGCTCAGCTGCCAAAGCTCCTGCGGCCTTGCCAGATTCACTTACGTCAGGCTGTTGCCCAGGCCCACACCGAGGTTGCGTTTGCCAGCATGAGCGTTCCTGCTTCTGGGATTTTAGCTGCAGGAAAATGTAGTGGTTGTGTAGACAGACTCACAGAAACTCCAACATTCACAGCATAGCACCCACCTCCTGCCGTCCACCCACGCCTCAGCTGCTCCTCTGCACGGCCTCTTTCCCACCCCTGCCTGCGCCCCTCCACGGCTCCTCTCAGTTCCCAGCCCGAGTTTGTAGCATAAGGAAGGGATGCTCACGTGTGTGGAGCATTTTGTTTGAAGCCAGGCACTGCGCTAGGTATTTTTACATCTATTAACTCATTTTCCAGTTCGTGATGCGCCAGTGCTGGTGGTCAGTATTGAGCCTGTTTTAGAGGTGAGGAGGCTGAGTCTCCAAGGGGTGGAAGTCACAGACTCAAAAGGCAGCAGCAGGGCAGTGGCAGAGCTTTCAGACTAAGAGTGTCGACCCCCAAGGCCCATGCCTGGGCTTCCAAAGCTGGAGGGCGACACAGCTCCAGAGCCCTGGGCCTGACCTGAGTCCTGTATGCCTAGTGCTGCTGCTGCTGACCCCAAGGGCAGCCAGAGAGGAGAGACAGGCCCCCAGTATTTTTTAATTGAAATGACAATGGAAAAACCGCTGGCAGGATGATCCGAGTCAGCTGAGAATGTGAGTTCGAGTGGCCCCAGAACACCCCACACTTCCTACGGAAAGTACTGAGTGTGATGCTCCTCTACATGTGCGCCTCCCGGCGGCCTCCAGGAAGGACTCCAAGCTCCTTCCACCATCCAGCCCCAACCCAACCACCCTCGCTGCCTGGCTCACTCCAGGCCACCCTTCAGACTCCTCTCTGATTGTGCCTCCTCCAGGCCGTCCCTGTCCCACAGCCCCTCCCAGAGGGACTTGGTTTCTGCCTCTCCCTTATAGGGGGCCGCATGCTGGGTTTTCTTCCCGTTTCCTGCGTTCTGCAGTGCTGAGGGCGTGGCAGCACCAATCAAGCCTAGCGGGGATGAGTAAAAAGCAAGCATCCTTCTCCATAGCACAGAAGGGAGTCTGTCACTTTGGAAAGTCACCCTGGAGAGGATCCAAGAAAGCATCTTGCCCTACCTACCCCTCCTTTAGCAGGTGAGGACCCTTGAGGGGAGGGGAGTGTTTCCAAGTAAATTGGTGACAAAGCCAGGATGAGAAGATACTCCCAGACCACCTGTGGCTCATGACACACACTGCCCCGCCATGCCATCTGCCAGCATTGGAGGTGGTCACTCCATACAGGAAGGTCAAGGTCAGTGTGAGCAGCTCCCCCACCCAGCAGGGGAAAGGGGATATTTGCATTGGGGAGCAGTTTTGTTTTATTTTATTTATTTATTTATTTTTATTAGATGGAGTCTCACTCTGTCACCCAGGCTGGAGTGCAGTGGTGCTTTCTTGGTTCACTGCAACCTCCATCTCCTCGGTTCTAGTGATTCTCCTGCCTCAGCCTCCTCAGTAGCTGGGACTATAGGTGTGCTACCATGCCCAGCTGGTTTTTGTATTTTTAGTAGAGATGGAGTTTTACCTTGTTGGCCAGGCTGGTCTCGAACTCTTGACCTCAGGCGATCCACCTGCCTTGGCCTCAAGTGCTGGGATTACAGGTGTGAGCCACCACCAGGCCTGACAGTTTTATGTTCTATCTTTTAACACTTCTAAGGCCTTTGAATAAAAGGACCCTTGAGCGTTTAAGGAGAGCCAGGAGGCAGACGGGACTCCAAGTCCAGCCAAGAAGAGGGGGTGGAAAAATGCTGTGAACATCCAGCCGAAGCCTCCCGGGTCAGGGTGTCCTGCCAGGCCAGCAAGCCAGCCCTTCTCACCAGCACCCTCAGGGTGCCGTGGGTACTCAGGCGCAGGGATGAAGAGCGCCTGAACTTCAGGCTGGCTGAGTTTGGTGATAGTTCACGCTGCAGCTTACCAGTGCCAGAAGACACAGAAACCTCAACCCAGACCACAAGCAAACCTCCCCCGGGAGCCCAGCGGAGTCGGCCAGTTCAGAGACAGAGTTCCAGCCTTTGTTGGCAGCACGTCATTCTTAGAAGTTTGGAATGGGTGTGGGTGGGTGTGTGCGTGTGTGTGAGTGCACAACCTCCAAAGTTCAGCTTTGCACAAGGGATGGTGCTGGTACCATCGCAGCGGGCATGGCCACTGGCACTCCCGGGGTGGCACTCCTGGGGTGACCGGTGACCCCAGGCTGTGCCTCCTCTGCTTGCTCAACAGAGATTATTATTATTTTTGAGATGGAGTGTCACTCTGTCACCCAGGCTGGAGTGCATTGGCGCGATCTTGGCTCACTGCAACTTCGCCTCCTGGGTTCAAGTGATTCTTGTGCCTCAGCCTCCCGAGTAGCTGAGATTACAGGCACCCGCCACCACTCCCGGCTAATTTTTGTATTTTTAGTAGAGATAGGGTTTCACTGTGTTGGACAGGATGGTCTCAGTCTCCTGACCTCGTGATCCACCCGCGTCAGCCTCCCAAAGTGCTGGGATTACAGGCATGAACCACTGCTCCTGGCCGAACAGAGATGACTTTAAGAAAGGGGTGTATTAGTTTCCCAGAGCTGCTGGAACAAAGGACCCCAAACTTGGTGGCTCAAAACAACAGAAATATATTCTCTAGAAGTTTGGGAAGCCAGAAGTGTGAAATCTAGGTGTCTGCAGGGCCCCGCGCCCTCTGAAGGCCCTAGGGAAGAATCCCCCCTTGCCTCTTCGGCTTCTCGTGGGCCCCAGCCACCCTCGGTGTCCTTGGCTTGGAGCTGCCACACTCTGTCTCTGCCTTCATGTCACATGGCCTTCTTCCCTATGTGTGTCTTCATGTCTTCATGAGGACACAAGCCATTGACTGTGGTGCCTGCTCTAAATCCAGGATGGTTCCATGTCGACATCTTGAACTAATTACACCTGTAAAGACTTTCCAAATCAGATCTCATTCTAAGGTCCTTGGTGGACATAAATCTGGCAGGACCATTAAACTCACCGCAGAGGAGGGTGATGGGGGAAGATTGCCCTGGGTGAGAAGCAGCTCAGGTTGATGGGTCAGAGGAGTCTCACTCTGTGGCCCAGGCTGGAGTACAGTGGTGCATCTCAGCTCACTGCAACCTCTGCCTCCCGGGTTCAAGCAATTCTCCTGCCTCAGCCTCCCGAGTAGCTGAGACTACAGGTGCACATCACCGCATCCAGCTAGTTTTTGTATTTTTAGTAGAGACGGGGTTTCACCATGTTGACCAGGATGGTCTTGATCTCTTGACCTTGTGATCTGCCCACCTCGGCCTCCCAAAGTGCTTGGATTACAGGCATGAGCCACTGTGCCAAGCCAGATGCTCTTTAATAGCCGGATGTGGTGGCTCACACTTGTAATCCCAGTACTCTGGGGAAGCCAAGGTGAGAGGATTGCTTGAGCCCGTGAGTTCAAGATCGTAAGATGCTCTTTAGTGGGGGTGGATGTGAGGTGAAGCCTACCCCCCAGTCATTTGTAGCAGAGTCTAGTATGGCCAGCTAACTGCTCACTGTGCCTTCTGCTTCCGATGGCAGAGACAGGGCATGTCACAGCCCATCCAAGCTGCTGTGGGGCACTTCAAGGACAGAAGCCAGCTTCGCTCCTCTGTGCCTCAGAGCCCGGCACAGGCCCTCCCAGAGGAGAGTGTGTATTCAGTCTTCATTGAAAGCTGGGTGTGGTGGCTCAAACCTATAGTCCCAGCTACTTGGGAGGCTGAGACTGGAGGACCACTTGAGCCCAGGAGCTCCAGGCTGCAGTGTGTAACAGTCATGCCTGTGAATAGCCACTGCACTCCAGTCTGGGCAATGCCAGCAGGACCCCGTCTCTAAAAAACAAAAACAATGTTTGCTGAAAGAATGTTTGCTTGTTGGAGAGATACAGTGACTGCTTGTTCTAACTTTGGAGAAAGGACACTTCGGGTTTCATATCAGGAAAGAGTGAGTCACACTGTGGTCTGGATGGGAACCCAAAACCAGGCGTTGAAGAAAATGTGTTGGCCAGGAAGCCGCGGCCTGGAGACACTCTTCTGCTGCATGGGGGTGGTGTGAATGAACTCAGCTGGGAGCCCCGGGTCCTGCATCTGTGAAGTGGGTATCAAAGCATTGTGAGGTTAACAGGAGATTGTGTGCGAGCATTCTGTAAACTGTAAAGTGAGGTGCCCATCCAAGCAATTTGCCCGGAAGCCAGAAGAAAATGAAAAGTGTGATATAATGAGCAGTGTGTACAATTAGTTTATTGCATGTTAAGCAAAATTCACTGGGTGAGGGGTCATGTTTTAAGGACTTGTATGAGTGAGGGACTGACTACACTGAGTCTTTAGAGAAAACTAGCCTATGGGGGCCGGGCGCGGTGGCTCACGCCTGTAATGCCAGCACATTGGGAAGCCGAGGCGGGCAGATCATGAGGTCATTAGTTCGAGACCAGCCTGACCAACATGGTGAAACCCCATCTCTACTAAAAATACAAAAATTAGCTAGGCATGGTGGCGCACGACTGTAATCCCAGCTACTCAGGAGGCTGAGACAGGAGAATGGCTTGAACACAGGAGGCAGAGGTTGCAGTGAGCTGAGATCGCGCCACTGCACTCCAGCCTGGGCAACAGAGTGAGACTCCATCTCAAAAAAAAAAAAGAAAAAGAAAAGGAAAAAGAAAAAAATAGCCTATGGGGTATTTTTATTCCTGTTTTAGGGGTAAGTAAACTGAGACCTGTGTAGATGTTCAGTAACTTTCCTGAGGTCATAGGAAGCAGAGAGGCTGGAATTCAAGCCCCGATCTGTTCACCCCAGCACTGGTTCCATGTAACGTGACCCGTCAAGGCTCCTGGCCTGTGTGTCCTGGTGTGAGCTGCTGCTGGGCACAGGGCTGGGGACAGTCGGGGGAGCTCAGCAATGGGTGCCATCACTGGGCTGTGTGTGGTGGACGCAGCTTCCTGTTGTTTCTGTCACCCTCGTCACTTGGATGGCATGCCACTTAGAGGTCGGCTGCTTATGTCCAATCTGCTGCAGTGGGACTGCTGGGTCCCTGGTGCCTCCTGCTAGGGTGGCCCTCCAAAGCTACCTTCTTTACCCTGTGGCTTGGCAGAGGCAGTTCTATTTCTAGGTGATGAACAGACCTTACGGAAGATTGATCTTTTCCACCCAAGGAGCTAGAAATAACTGTTGTTAAGCAAGGCCTGTGCTTTCTCAGCAAGAGCTGGCTTTCCCAGGCACTCTGCAGTTAACCCCACGATTACTCTGGAATGCAGAGACCCCGTGGCCCTGAGGGTTTACTGTAGCAGCAGCCTCTGCTTCCAAATGCAGCCGCTTTCTGGAAGAGGGTGTGGTGGTGGAACAGAAGTGGCTTAGGTCTTGGCAGTCGATACAATCGGGTTCAAACTTTGGCTCCACCAGTTACAAGCTGTGTGATCCTGGGCTAGTCAGCTTTTTAGTTCCTATTTCTTTCTCTTAAAATTCTTAATTTGACAAGTAATACATATCAAATACATTTTCTTTTTTTTTGAGTCAGAGTTTTGCTCTTGTTGCCCAGGCTGGAGTACAATGGTGCAATCTCAGCTCACTGCAACTTCTGCCTCCCAGGTTCACGCGATTCTCCTGTCTCAGCCTCCCGAGTCGCTGGGATTACAGGCATATGCCACCACGTGAGGCTAATTTTGTATCTTGAGTAGAGACGGGGTTTCTCCATGTTGGTCAATCTGGTCTCGAACTCCCGACCTCAGGTGATCTGCCCACCTCGGCCTCCCAAAGTGCTGGGATTACAGGCGTGAGCCACCACGCCTGGCCTTCAAATACATATTTTTTTAGTGTGAAAATGCACACAAGCAAAAAGAAATGCGAAAAATCACTGTTAAATTTTATTATATATCTTTCAAGATTAATTTTTCTATCTCCTTTTATTTAAACATATATGCATATATACAATTGAAAACATAAATATATATGCAATAGAAAATTACTTCATTAAAATAGTGGAATTATCTCATTCATACTGTTGTTTTTTCATCTAATACATATTTAAAGGTCTGGGAAAATGTTAGCAGTGTCGTGTCCCCTGACATAGCTCCATGGTGTTCCATCACATGGCTCTCTCAGTATTCAGCCTACCCTCTGGTGGTGGGCAGGTGGATATAACCTCAGTGTCCAGGGGGACCTTGGCTTCTCCATCTCTGCCGTGGGATAGCAGTGCCCATTCTGCAAGGCAGCAGTGTGCGCTCAGCATGCGGCTGGCCCTCATAAATGCCGGCTTCTTTCCTTGTCCTTTCTCTGCACTGGTTCCTTTCACATAGGGGATCTACCACGATGAGATGAGTGAGCCCCAAATAAATGCATCATCTCGTGTGTCTGCCCAGCACCTGAACTGGTTCCCACCTCAGGGGTCTCAGTGACAGGGGCTCAGAGCCAGAGGAGCCCCGAGCCAAGGCCAGGCCCAAGCAGAGGTGGCAAGGCTGCGTCTGGGCAGCATGGTGCTGCTCTGAGAGGCCACGGGGAGCAGTTGAGATGAGCTGGGTGCCTGGTTAGTGTCCGCACCACCTTTCGGGGCCTGACGTGTGGCGTCTCGCCTGCAGGCTGCCACCAGCGTCTAAGCAGAGCACGTGGATCCCGCAGTTCACATCTGCGGCTCCCTGCGTCCCCCTCCTCCAACTTCCCCAAATTAATTGGATTGTGTGAGGTTCCCCGTTACAGTGGATGTCAAGTGCTGGCCGTGTTAGGCACAATGTAATATAAGCCTTGTATCTCTTGTCGGAACCCAACTAAATAAAAACACCATGTTTCCCCTGCACAGTTGAGATATGTAAACCAGTTATAATTCTGCCTGCTGTACGACTGAGCATGTTACCCAGAACTTTGGATAAAGCTAACAGAATATGCAGTCTTCTGTGAGGGTTAATTTTGTCTATTAAATTGTCATTAGGGCTGACAGAGGGTGATATTTAGGTTTTGTTCTGTTTTTGCTTAAATGGGAGTGTAAAAATAATGAGAATACCAATAGCTAGTATATGCCATGGGGCTTGTCATGCATGGATATTTCAGACGTTCTGATAGAAGCTGTACATGGATGTCTCATTCAGTCCCATGAGGCAGATGGATCAGTCCCCATTTTATAGATGAGGAAACTGAGGCATCGAACTCAGGAATTGACTCGGGAGCCCCTCCTTTTAATCCACACAGCAGCCCTTGTGATAGGGTCAAGTGGGTATTTATTGGAAAGGTCCCCTGCTCTGTCCCCCTTACCCAGTGCAGGGGTTAAGAAAGGCCTGTTTGAGGCCGGGCACGGTGGCACATGCCTGTAATAATCCCAGCACTTTGGGAAACTGAGGAAGGTGGATCACCTGAGGTCAGGAGTTCGAGACCAGGCTGATCAACATGGAGAAACCCCATCTCTACTAAATATACAAAATTAGCCAGGCATGGTGGTGCATGCCTATAATCCCAGCTACTCAGGAGGCTGAGGCAGGAGAATTGCTTGAACCTGGGAAGCAGAGGTTGCGGTGAGCCAAGATCGCACCATTGCACTCCAACCTAGGCAACAAGAGTGAATCTCCGTCTCAAAAAAAAAAAGAGAAAGGCCTGTGTGTTAGGAAGTCGGCAGCACAACCGATCCTGCTTGCTTAGTGAGCCACTGACATTTCTCAATTTTGAGAACGAGGTAGGAGAGTTGCAGAATCAGAGGGCAGGAGCACTGTTTCCAGGGTGCTCTGGAATGGCAGAGGATCGAGGGGCCGGACCACAATGATGGGGAACTTGCCACAGGTCTGGCTCCTTGTGGGGAGGAAAAATGGAAGATCAGATAACAAGACTAAGCGAACTCCAGACGCATCACCTGAGGTAAAAATTGGGGGTGCCAGAGCAGAGTGAGTGGACGGACACGTTCAGCAAATATTTGTTGTATCAGTGGACGGGTGAAATTACAGCTCATTAAGCTCTCAGGATTTGTGAGGTTGTACGTGGCATGTGGAGTTTGCTTGTGGCCTCTAGTGTCTGCCTGGGAGTTTTCAGTTTAAAAATGCCAGCAAAGAAGCACAGGCAGGTATGTGTATGGGATACGCCCACGTGGAGCTTTAACCAGCCTGGGAATTAGCCATGGAAAGTTGTGTCGTTCATGCCTGTGTCTTTATGCTTAAAATTGTGTCGTTCACGCCTGCGGCTCTCACAGGGTCAGTTTATGCTTGGGTCAGTTTTCCTTATACTTAGTAATTCATACAACAAACAGCTAACTCATTTTAATATAATCCTAATTTAACATTGTTATTAAGAAGGTAAATCTGGCCAGATGCAGTGGTTCATGCCTGTAATCCCAGCATTTTGGAAGGCTGAGGTAGGCAATCATGAGGTCAGGAGATTGAGACCATTCTGGCTAACACAATGAAACCCCATCTCTACTAAAAAAACAAAAAAAATTAGCCGGGCATGGTGGCATGCACCTATAATCCCAGCTACTCAGGAGGCTGAGGCAGGAGAATCACTTGAACCCAGGAGGCGGAGATTGCAGTGAGCCGAGATTGCGCCACTGCACTCCGGCCTGGCGACAGAGCAAGACTCTGTCTCAAAGAAAAAAATAAAAAGGTAACTCTAATTCCATATGCATCTTTTCATTACCTAGCACTGCATATACTTATAAATTACAGAACTTATTGAAATATTTCTCATCTGTCTGCTGCTTGGGATTATTTACAGGCTCCTTCCTCTTCAAAGGGCAGAGTGGACTCTGCGGGTCTGTGCGTGTTTGTGTGTGTACATATTTAAACACACTGTGGACACCCATACCTGTTCTTATAGGTATGCTTGTAACCTGTCAGGGTAACAGACAGCACTGAAATGGAAAGGCATTTTCTATGCAGTTTAAGTGAAATAACTGAGGGACCCTCTCATGGGATGCCTTGGTCCCCAGAGGTGGCTGGAGGGTTGGGAAGGGTTCTTTTGCACAAGTCTGCCCGGAATCCTGTCCCAAATGGACTGCTTGCCCTTTTGGCTACTGCATTCTCAAAATGGCAACTTGGCCGGGGTGACAGTGAGCTTAATTTTGGTATCCAATCTTCCTCTTTCGCCTGGAACTGCCACTGAAGTCTGTTTTAAGGGGATGTTGCTTTTTCCCATCACTAAAATTGGTCCCATCCTTGCTGCCCGGAACCTTACATGGAATGCCTGCCAGGCGAAGAGGCACTGCCTTTTTGCAAATACGTAGTTAGTGGGAAATTACAAAGAGGCTGGTCCCACCCGTGTAAGGGGGAAGCGGATGTGTGTAACACTCTTGAAAACCACACTGGACACACACTCAGCTCCACCCAACACAGACCAGCCTCGCTCAGATTACCAGGCAACTGTGAGCAACAAATACTTGTGAGTCTGGGATTGAAGGGATGGGAACTAGACTTTTTCTAAATATCCTCATCACTTACCATAATAAGAGCTCCTGACCAACTGTTCTTGTGTCCCGGGCTGCCTAAGTTGGCTGAGTCTTGTGTCACCCTTCATGGTAGCCAGGAGCTCAGGAGTCACATTGCCTGGGTGCCGTCTGCTCTCTCTAGGTACAAGCTTGCCATAGTGTCTGATTTATACTTCCTGAGCCTCAGTCTGCTCATCTCCAAAATGGGGATAATAATCATTCCAGTCTCCGAGAGGATGAAGTGAGTTGATGTTTGTCAGGTTCTTAGAAGATAGCCTGACAAATAATACATGCTCAGCCTGACACTGAGTCTTCTCAACAAACTGTGTTGGAAGGAGACTTCCCTCTGGAAGCCACAGAGGGAGCTTCCAGCATATAGGCCACTGCTCCTGGGGGCAGTCCTGGAAGATAAGTAAGAAGGGGCTGTCCGTTCAGCTGCAGGGACACACGTCCTCTGAGCCCACGCGTTTCCTAATCCTCCAGCCGCAGGCACCGCTGTGGGGGGCTTTCCTTACCGGCTCCCTCGTGTAGTGGACGTCCCGGGTGCTGGGTCACTGGGCTGCATTGTTCTGACTCACTTACTCTGTCCAGCCCTGCCCTCTTCTCTCCGCATTCCATTCTTAGCCTTCGCCCCTGGCAGGTTTCCAGGTAGCCAGATCGAATCTGTCTTTCCCATGGTCTCCAAAGAAGCACAACCTGCCTCGGTTCTTTCCAGTGGCTGTCATTTCCACCTTTTGGCCAGCTATTGTCTCCATCCCTGTCACTGTGTAACCTATCCCCAGAAAACTCTGGGTGTTCTCTCTGCTCCCCCCGCAGAGGCTGCAGCTACCGAAGGGCCCTTCCCAGCCTCTCCCCCAACTTTTTTTTTTTTTTTTTGAGTCAGTCTTGCTCTGTTGCCCAGGCTGGAGTGCAATGGCTGACATGATCTCCACCACAACCTCTCCCTCCTGGGTTCAAGCAATTCTCCTGCCTCAGCCTCCGGAGTATCTGGGATTGCAGGCCTGCGCTACCACGCCCGGCTAATTTTTTATATTTTTAGTAGAGATGGGGTTTTAGCATGTTGGCCAGGCTGGTTTCGAACTCCTGACCTCAGATGATCCACCCCCATCGGCCTCCCAAAGTGCTGGGATTACAGGCGTGAGCCACTGCGCCCGGCTGCAGCTCCCTTTTTGTGTTGGGTAGGGGTTGACATGTTAGGACAGTCGCTGTCTAGCTATAGGAAGTTCCCACTCTCTTCTACTTAAACACGTGAAATACTTGATTCTGTATGTTCTTTTCTTTAAAACCAGCTTCATTAAGACATAATTCACATGCCACACAATTCATCCACTTACTGTGTACAGTTCATTGGCTCCAAGCACAGAGTTCTGCATCCATCACCATAATCCACTTTAGAACGTTTTCATTACCCCAAAAAGAAACCCATGCCTCCTTCCTTCCATCTCTCTCAGCTCTAGGTAACCATACTCTACTTTCTGTTTTTTTGTATGGATTTCATGATTCCGGACATTTTATATGAATAGAATCATATGTGGCCTTTATCATGTAATATCTGACTGCTTTCACTTTGCAGTACGTCATAGAATAGAATATTCCATTCTATGGCTCATGCCTGTAGTGCCAGCACTTTGGGAGGTCAAGGCAGGCAGATCACCTGAGACCAGGAATTCAAGACCAGCCTGGCCAATGTGGTGAAATCCCATTTCTACAAAAATACAAAAATTAGCCGGGCATGATGGTGGGTGCCTGTAATCCCATGTACTTGGGAAACTGGGGCAGGAGAATTGCTTGAACCCAGGAGGCAGAGGTTGCAGTGAGCCAAGATTGCGCCACAGCACTCTAGCCTGGGTGACAGAGTGAAACTCTGTCTCAAAAAAAAAAAAAAATCTATGATTCTATGTAATGAATTTGAGGCCCATTATGTTACATTTGTTCCTTACTATTCCATAGTATAGTAAGTCATCATTCCTCAAATAATGAATTCTAGGCCCCAGTCATATTGTAGCAGATTCATTCTTTACTACAGCTGATAATATTCCATTGTAAGGATGCCCAGCGTTTTATTTGTCCTCTTGCTGGTGGTCAACATGTGGTCGTTCCTCATGTTCTTTTTAACACAGCAAGGCCTGATGATCTGTCTGAGGTTGCCTTTCAGTTCCCAACCATTTTTTGAGCAGGGGAGACATTTTTTGTCATTTTTTTCCTAGCCCTAAATTATTTCCTGATGCGCCCATGAATGTAATCCCACCTTAGACACAATGTTACAAACCTGTAAGAAAATTAAAGGTTTTTTTTGAAAAAGAAAAAAAAAAACAATTAGTTTTTAAGATTTGTTAGAAGAAATGGTTCAGATAATTTTTCTTCTGTGTTTTTATTTCGGCTCTAAATAAAACGTTTATAGAAGTTTGTCTTTTGTGTAATTATTTAGCCTCTAAAAATTCACTCAGTTTAGTTCAAACTGGCTGAGGGAAAAAAGAAAGTTTTCCCTCAGGGAGGAAAATATTATGAGCTAAAACTAAAAATACCTTAGAATTTTAGCAAAGGAAGCATTAGCACGCCAGGCCGGCACACTGTCTTTTTAATAGGAATTGACTCTGGGTCAGGTGGGTCCAATGACACCCTGATTTAATTTATTTCCTGCTGGGAGCTGATGTTCCCGGGCACGTTTTCTGACCCAGAGCACTCGGCAGAGACGCTGCTAACGAGGCCCAGGTGGAAAACCTCGAAGTTTCCCGCATTTCTCTGAAGGTTTGTAAGGGCTGTTCAGCTTTGAGTGGCAGTGTGAGTGTGAGGTCGGTGGCGTAAACGGGACTCCGCAGGTTAAATTGCAGGTGGGAGCTCCAGGATGCAGCAGGGTGGCCGCAGCCACTGGAGCTGCTGTTTGAACAGGCCTTGACTGTAATCTAAGGTGCCCTCGGCATGGGCCTGTGTGCAGGTGCCCGGCGAAGTCTCTCCACGGCTGTGTGTGTGGGATCTCCTGTGCTGAACGGGGCCCTTAAATGTGCCCTTCGCTCCCATCATTTAAGTGGGAGACAAGGCAAATCAGAACGTCGTTATGTAAAGAACGGCAGGCAGACACGTATTTAGAACCACGCTATTGATTTCAAAAAGGACATCAACATTCAGTTCAATTTCATGTCTATTAGGGGAATATTTGATTCTCTCCCCCTAAACGTGTGTGGGACTGTGAAAAAGCTTAGGCTCTAGAACCAGTGGATGTTGGTGGTTGTTGGGCAAACGGCTCCCCATCTCTGGGATCTTGTTTGTGTCAGAAGGATGACACCCTCTACCTCTAGCAGGGCTAGTGTGGGGATCCAGCAAGGTGGCTTACGTACAACCCCCAGTACAGAAGACAGGGACTCAGTCAGAGCTGCTTCTAAAGCTCTTCTCGAAATGATCTTTTTTTAACCCTCACTCATACCCAAGTTTTAGGTGGAACAGTGTCTAAGGAAACAGAGTCCTTTTCCCATAGGATGGTGCTGGGTTTTTGTGCCTGGGAGAGACCATCTTTGTCTCTGTCAGCCTCAAGATTCATCCACAGGGCAAGGCACACAGCAAGCATTTGGTAGGTAAATATAGAATCCAGTGGCTTTGGCAGGGAATTCATGTATCCATTTAATAAACCTCAAGAACGGCACAGCCTTTAATATAAAGTCCCTTCTCCCAAAGGGCTGCAAAAACTTTTGCAATGATTATTGCTTTTCGTTGATAGCCTAATGTTTGAGGACTGGAGCCATAAACTGAAGAGCCAGAAGTAGACACCAGCAACTAAAAATACTGTCTGTGAATGTCACAGATATTCAGAGTAGACAATTTGTTTTTCCTCCAGTGGCTTTCTTCGAAAAAATAAATAAAAAGGAAAAATATGATTACATGAGTTAAGAAAACATTGTAGTGTTTGATGATAATAACTTGCATTTTATAATGCTTTCCAGCTTACAGAATGCTTTCTCATTATTATTTCATTGAATTCTTCTGACTCCCAGAGGTAGGTAAGACAATACTGCGTTTGGTTAAGGAAGTGCTGCCTCTTCCTCTTCACCTACCAGGTGTCTGTGTGAGATACGGAAGTGCTCTAAGCTTATTTTCCTAATTTTTAGAATAGGAATCACAACACCTTCCTTTTAGGATTGGCTGTTCAGATTGTATGAGATCAGGTCTGAATAATCCCATCCCCATAGTAAGGGCTTCATAAATGGCAGCTGTTACTATGTTATTACATAGAATAATCCTCATCGGACCAAGGTTGGGGGATTGCTTGAGTCCAGGAGTTTGAGACCAGCCTGAGCAACAAAGTGAGATGCTGTCGCTACAAAAAAATAAAAATATATATGTAATCGGGGCATGGTGGCATGCGTCTGTAGTCCCAGCCATTCAGGAGGTGGAGGCAGGAGGATCACTTGAGTCCAGGAGGTTGAGACTGCAGTGAGCCCTGTTCGCGCCACTGCACTCCAGCCTGGGCGACAGAGTGAAACCTTTGAAACCTTGTCTAAAAAATCATCATCATTGTCATCATCATCATCATCTTCCTTTCTTGACAGATGAGGAAACTCAAAGTGGCACTTAATTTGCTAAACATCAAAACCCTAGTAATGGCAGAACTGGAATGCAAGTCTAATTCTCCTGCTTCCAACTTTATTCCTATTTCTTCTCCTTAGCCAAGAATGTGTATCAGAAACATTTTGGTGCTTCCGCCAGCGACACTGACCATTATCATGAGCTCTTACATGGTTTCTCCAGCGCACTCATATTTTCAGTGTCTGCTTTTGTATTTGCAGAACATCATCAAGAAGGTGATCGGGCAGAAGTTTGTGTACAAGTTCGTCTCTTTCCCGGAGATCCTGAAGATGGATCCTCATGCGGTGGAGATCAGCCGGGAGAGCCTTCTGCTGCAGGACAGCGACTGCAAAGTGTCTCCCGAGGGCCGCGAGGCTCACAAACACGGCCTGGCCGCCCTCAAAAGCACCAGCCGCAATGAATACATCCACTCAGGCCTGTACTCGTCCTTCACCATCAATTCCCTGCAGAACCCACCGGACGCCTTCAAGGCCATCAAGACGGAGAAGCTGGAGGAGCCGCCCGAAGACAGCCCCCCCGTGGAAGAAGTCAGGACTGTAATCAGGTTTGTGACCAATAAAACCGACAAGCACGTCACCAGGCCAGTGGTGTCCCTGCCTTCCACATCAGAGGCTGCGGCGGCCTCCGCCTTCCTGGCCTCGTCCGTCTCGGCCAAGATCTCCTCTTTAATGTTGCCAAACGCTGCCAGTATTTCATCTGCCTCACCCTTCTCATCTCGGTCCCCGTCCCTGTCCCCCAACTCGCCCCTCCCTTCTGAACACAGAAGCCTCTTCCTGGAGGCCGCCTGCCATGACTCCGATTCCCTGGAGCCCTTGAACCTGTCATCGGGCTCCAAGACCAAGTCTCCATCTCTTCCCCCAAAGGCCAAAAAACCCAAAGGCTTGGAAATCTCAGCGCCCCCACTGGTGCTCTCCGGCACTGACATTGGCTCCATCGCCCTCAACAGCCCAGCCCTCCCCTCGGGATCCCTCACCCCAGCCTTCTTCACCGCACAGGTAAGAGTCATTCCTGTCTTCCTGGCCACAGCCAGCCTCAGTGGCTTAGCAAAAAAGAAAGATCCACTACAGCAACTTCCTTCTGTCCCTCAAAACGCAGTCCTATGACTCACGTACCAAAGTCACTGTGTAAATTTGAAGGGAAGTTGCTTTTCCATCCTCAGACCAAGGGGCGCGCACGAGGCAGGGCTTGGTGTGTCGGCTCTAGTGGGGGGCTGGATTGGTTTCTTGCTTTTAGTGGCCTGCAGTGACCATAGGTGGAACACGCGCACTGGCTGACAAGGCAGAGCTCACCAGCATTCCCTAGGGAAAGTTGAGTGGGCCAGTTTACATTTCAGGAGGCACTTGGGCTTTATGAAATTTTTATGGCAGAATCTTCTCTGGGGGCACTTAGTAAGGAGCCATTTGTGTTCTGATAACAAGAAAATAGATGTCAACTCATACCATCATTGTATCTGTCAATGTGGATATGCGGTTGTCAGGTAGGTGATAAGGAACAAAGGGGCCACCCCAAACAGCTGCTTCGACGAAAGCAGCTCTGAGAAAGCCCCATCTGCAGCACTGGGGAGAGGAAAGCAAACTTGCAGAGCCAAAAAAGCCTTTGTTGTTATAAATTCCAAGGAGAAAGCAGCCTTTTCCTTTAAAGCAAATACTCAGATGCTCTTGTTCAGCTGACAGTTGCCGCGCAAAGGCATAGTAGGTGCTGGGAAACCATATTTCTGCTTCCCCTTGAAAAGTGGATGCAATTTTAGTGGCAGAGGTTAAAGGAATATTCGTTTTAGGTTCACAGACCTGGATTCAGTTCCTGGCTACACTGCTTCCTAGGAGTGGGACTGTGGCGGTTGCTCTCTGGGCCGGGTGCCACGTGTGGAAATGGATTACTGTAAGGATGAATGGGACCATGGCCAGGCTTCGTGAGCTGGCGACACCTGGTAGCATTGTTACCGCAGAGCGGCACCCGTCCCCTCTCTCTGTAATCTCATTGTAGTTGTCTTTGTTGTCACCAGCAGCAGCCTCGGCAGCATGATGGGCTCCCCACGTGCGCCAGGCACTGCTCCAGACACTTGACATGCATTGCCTTGTTTTTCATAGCAGCCCTGTGACGTGGATACCGGTTGAGCGTCCTGTTTCCAAAATGCTTGCAACCAGAAGCATTTCAGAGTTCAGATCTTTTCAGATTTAGGAATATTTGCATGATACTTGCCAGTTGAACATCCCACATCTGAAAAACCTGAAATCCAAAATGCTGCAGTGAGCATTTCCTTGGAGTATCATGTCAGGACTCAGAAAGTTTCAGATTCTGGATAATTTGGGATGCTCAACCTGTGCTATTGTTATCATCCCATTTCCCAGATGTGATAAATGAGGCACAGAGGTAAAGTAGTTTGTACAGGGTTCCACAGCTAATAGGTGGTAGAGGTGACTTTGGATCCAGTGTCTGCCTCCAGAATCCATGGGTTGAAATGAAATGCATTCCTGTTGCAAGAAGGCAGTGACCCTGATCACGATGGCCGTCCATGGAGCAGCTGGAAGCTTTGGGCCACATTCCCCTCCAGGCTTTCTCCGGACTGGATTGCGCCCAGGGTTTTCATGACAGCTCAAGCCTGTGAGCCAGTGGTGACATGGGCCACTGCAGAGGGGAGGGCCGGGGATCAGGATATAGGTCAGAGTGAGCACGTGTGCTCTTAAATCAGGCATCTTCCAATTAAGGCTGTCCAGTGACCAAGGGCTGCTGAGCAAATGGCTCAGAAACAGCAGCTCCTAAAAGTAGCTTAGGTAAGTTGAGAAGCAGGGCCAGGGTGGACGATCTGAGCTTCTCCTCCCCTGGCCTCCTGTGTGTTTACAACTCTCAGGGTGAGAAAGGTCTGAAGCCAGGCCAGGGCCAGCTCTGATTTAGGTGTTGGTGTCCCCTGGGAGCCTGGATCACCTTCTCAGAACAGAGTGAGGCAGATGCCAGCCCTGTCTCAGAGGAAATCAGCTCAGCCAGCCCTGTGGATGATGTGGATGGAAGGGTGGCTCCCCTTGGTGGGGCTGAGGACATGAGAGAGGGATCAAGGGTAGATGCCCAACGAATGGATGCAAAGGGCCAGGAGACAGAAGCCACTAGCATGGCCTGAAACCAGGTGGGAAGGCATAGGAAAGCCAGGATCTTTATAAGAGGACCTGTGCCTTAGGCAGTGAGGGTGCCTGATCCTCAGCCAAGCTGTGAAGGTGGGGCCATGATGGTTTAGTAGCAGGAAGCCCAGAAACGGTCCTGTGGGAGGGAGGCAAGGGGCAAGGTCTGGACTCAGGGCAGGAGAGTGGAAGTAAGGGACCTGGCTGAGAGGGTCTTCAAATCAAGGGACGGGGAGGGGCACCAGACAGTCCTCTAAACCATGCAGAACTCAGGGGGGTCACCAGCTACACTGGGAGATGGCAGAGGCTCGGAACTCAGACCCCACCTTGAACTTCCCTCACGTTCCTGGAGTGGGCTCTGCTCCTGGCATGGCCACGGGTGGCCAACAGGAAAGGAGAGAAGGGGCAGTGAGGAAGACACCAGAGGGGCAAATGGCCAGACACCATTCCTGTTCTTGTGAGTTTATAGGTTGCTGTCCAGCATATGGGGCAATATATAACATAGGGTTATAATTTAGGGTGCTGTGAAATTATGGAGGACCCTGAGAACTAGCTGAGGAATTTCGACTTGTTTCGATGGGAAATTAACAGCTCCTAGAGGCTGGGCGCAGTTGCTCACACCTGTAGTCCCAACACTTTGGGAGGCCAAGGCGGCGGATCGCTTGAGGTCAGGAGTTCAAGACCAGCCTGGCCAACATGGCAAAACCCCATCTCTACTAAAAATAAGAAAATTAGTTTGGCATGGTAGTGCACACCTGTAATCCCAGCTACTGAGGAGGCTGAGGCAGGAGAATCACTTGAACTTGGGAGGTGGAGGTTACAGTGAGCCAAGATTGTGCCACTACACCCCAACCTGGGTGACAGAGAGATTCTGTCTCAAAAATAAATAAATAAACAGCTGCTAGGGGTATAAGTGAAAAAAAAATTCTCATTAGAATCTACAACAAATAACTATTGAGTAATAACAGAGCCTTTAGAAAGGACACCAAAACTACAGTTGCTTGTTTGTATGACCTTGTGCATGCACACACATCATAGCCCTTGGCAAGAGTCAGACATGCAGCACGGAGAAGTGCCTTAGGAGCTGAAGGGCAAGATCGTTCAGTTCAGTTCCAGTACCCATCATGTGTAAGCTGCTGTGTTTGGAGCTGGGGCTACAAACATGGATAAAATAGTCTCTGATAGTTAGGAGCTCATAACTTACTTAAGTCACTTCATCTAGTATCTCAGATGCAATACAAAAGGAATACTAAGTTGAAAAAGGAATCCTAAGGAGGAAGGTATTAACTTTGCCAGAGATGGGGGAAGAATGTCCAGAGGGCTTCCTGGAGGGGGTGGCACCACTTGGGCAGGGTGTTGAAAGATCCGTCTGTGGCAGGATCTTTTTTCTAGTAGAATGGGAGAGGAAGGCGTTGTCTGCAGAGGAACAGCTTGAGGGAAGGCATAGACACTTGAAATAGCTTTGTGATTAGGGGAAGTATAGCAGTGGGAAGTATAGCAGTGGGAAGCACTGAAGGGGCATGACTGACGGTCTGAATTGTTTTAGGAATCACCCTGCTGGTGAGATTGGGAAGGGGGAAGGCTGGATCCAGGCAGGATGCTACTGTAATATTCCAGGCAAAAGACCACGAGTATCGAAGGTTGTATGGTGGGAGGGATCAGAGAGATGGATCTGAGACAGGGAATGCCATCAACAGGACTTGGTGACTGACTGGGTGGGAGGAGCAGGGAGAGCCAGAACTGAGTATGAGGAACATGGGAGGAAGAAGCTCCCTGGGAAAAGTCTAAACATCCAGTCAGGGCCATACTGAGTTTGAGAACCCTGCAGGACACTGGGGTGGAAAAGCCCAGTTGCATCTGGAGCGGGGAGAGTGTTTTGGGGCTGGAGAGGAAGTTAGGGAGTCGTCAACATGCTAGGGGGTGAAACCATGGGAACGGATGAGGTCACTTGCGGATAGGGCCTGTAGCCCAGGGAACTATGGGCTGGGCTGGTGGTCAGGGAAGTTCCGAGGGAGTGTTGAAGGGCTGGTGGGTTGGAATGCCTGGGCCTCCATGCATATGAGGAAAGCTCAGACACATAAACCAAGTACGAAGGTTCTGGGAGGGAAGTATCGAAGAAAAGAGTCAAACTCTGTAAAATATTTGAAGGGATTTATTCTGAGCCAAATATGAGTGACCATGACCTGTGACACAGCCCTCAGGAGGTCCTGAGAACATGTGCCCAAGGTGGTCGGGGTACAGCTTGGTTTTATATATTTTTAGGTAGGCATGAGATGTCAAATACATTTAAGAAATACATTGGTTTGGTTCAGAAAGGTGGGACAACTCAAAAGCGGGGGCTTCCAGGCTATAGGTAAATTTAAACATTTTCTGGTTGACAATTGGTTGAGTTTATCTGGAGACCTGGGATAAATGGAAAGGAATGTTCAGGTTAAGATAAAGAATAGTGAAGATCAAGTTTTACTGTGCAGAGGAATCTCTCAGACAGCAGACGAGAGAGAGAGAGAGAGAGAGAATAAGAGCAGGTTGTAAAATGTTTCTTACTGGACCCTGGCTCAGTTTATTTTCTCCTGGATCTGTAAGGGAAGGAAGGAAAACAAAGGGGAAAGCGGATTCTCTATAGAATGTGGATTTTTCCCACAAGAGACTTTATAGCACAATTTCAAAGTATGGCAAGGAAATATATTTTGACATTAAATATTTTTTCTTTGTCTCATAATGTTATGCCACAGTCAGATTGAAAAGTAAGTCACGATGTATAGGGTTCAATAAAAGCCATCTGATGAGAATTTATGGTTTGTAGGGCATGACTCCCTAGACCCCTAGGTAGGAATTTGGGCAAGATAAAAAATCAGAGCTTAGTCCTCAGAAGTTAGGGAGTGTATGAAACCAGCTTATGAGGAACCTGGAATTGTGGCTAAGGAGGACATCCCATCCTTTCTGAAACCGTGACTGAATGTTGAGTCAACTTAGTGTTTGAGGGTGGCTGATTTGGTGATGGGATATAGAATAAATGGGAAGGGTGACCGGAGGCAGGTGAACTGGCCTGGCAGCTGTCGTAGAATGCCATCTGTACGGTGATAGGGACTTGGATACAGCAGGAATGGAAATGAGGGATAAATAGGAGAGTGAGTTGTAGGGCACCTCCAGAGACTTTGTCCGGAGCTTGCGGTTAGGCGGAAGGCATTTTGCACGATAGGGACTGGGATGCGGGTGGTAGATGGGGCCATGAGTGCAGGGATTATGTCTTGTTTTATCCTCATCTGTGACACCTGAAACATAGTATGCACTCTTGGTCAGTATTTGTTGAGGCAGTGCATATGTGGTGGTACTGCTGACAGAAGGGGAGGTCTTAAGAAACACTGATGTGGAAAGGCGCTGGGCTTCATGAAGTTTGAGCATGGTGGGGGCATCTGAGTGGAGATGCCCAACAAGCGACAAGTCGGGGGGACCCAGCTAGAGCTGCAGATGGCTTCAGTTCATTGTTATTTAGGAACTGACTACTACAGGAGGAAGAAAGACAAGCAGATACCTTAAAGGCTATGCAAAGAGGTATAAGAAAAATGTGCCAATCACCATAGTGGGAGGCAGAACATGTTAAATGTTAAGGAAAAAAATGGTCACAGAGTGTTACAAAGATTCAGAAATAAGAAATCCCATCTGATTGAGGGGATCAGGAACGTGTCCTTTGAGGAGGTGGCATTTTGATGCAAAGAGGAAGGCAGGAGGAGGCAGAGGGCCAAGGGTGCCCAGGTGGGCACCTGATGCCAGCTCACCCTGGCGAGCTCAGATGTACAGGCTTTTTAGGAGACTCTATGAAGTGGAAGTAGAAGATGAACTGAGTGGGGAAAATGAAAAGGAGATCACAGGACGAGGGTCTTATCCTTTGCAAATGCATTGCCAGTGGCATCAGCCATAGGATCAGGAGCTCCTCATCTGCCATGCTTGTTAAAATGAGACCGTCTTTGGGGAAGGAAAGAAGACAGCGCTTTTTGCTGTGACTTCTTTAGCCCTTGGCCCTCAGGTTCAGCCCACCCTGCCTGACTCCAGGAGCATGTGAAGAGAGGCTGTGAAGACTCTCGCTGGCCCAGAGATAACCCAGGGCAGGCATTATAGAAACTTTCCTTAAAAAAGCAACCACATGGTTCTTTAAGGCCACAGTATTTTCAGGGAGAACTTCAGGGAGAGAAGGGAATGAAGTCATTTTACAGTGTTTATTTGCATATATTATAGAAGACATTTTGGACATATTAAAGATGAGAAACAGAAGGCTACTGTATTCTGAGTACATCCTGTATTCTTTAGAAACAAATGTGCAAACATCTCAAATCCAGACATAGTTTTAGACTAGAGAAGTAGATACTCTAGACCTTGTACATTGCTCAGAGGATTAGAAAGGAATGGGTATATGATGGCCATGGATGAGAGGAGGATAGCTGTGTTTTGTGGTTAGGAGATTGTCTGTAGGGCTTTGAGAGCCTTCATTGATGGATAAACTAGGAGGCCTTGAACACACTGGTTATTAAATGTTAATGTGACATACTGTGGTTGGAACTTTGTTCCAGAGTAACATGCAAATCTTAGTTTTCAGAACACCTGAGCTTATGGCCTTGAGCCTAACACAACTGAGTAGCCTTCAAGGCCAGGCTGACTCAGTTCAGTCTGTTTCAGAGGATTAAGTACTTTTCTGTATACAGATGAGAATTTCTCCCTCGCAAAGATGAAATACATTTATTAAGTATGTCATGTATACTTTCAGTTGATTACCAATCCATTTATTCATTCAAAAACATGTAGTAAGTACCTAGCCAGATAACCACCTCTGGCACTTGTTGAGCATTTCTATAGCCAGGCACATATAAAGAGCTTGCAACACATCAGCTTATTTAATCTTCCCAACAACCCTGTAATGTGGGCATTTTTATCCTTCCCATTTGACAGATAAGGAGACTGAGACAGAGAGAGGTTAGGTCGCTTGCCTGAGGTTACCTGGCTAGGAAGTCTTGGTTCTGAGATTGGAACCCTGGCAGAGCTCATGCTGAGCCGTTAATTTTTAACTGTTAGGCCAGATGGCCTGGCATGCTTGTGAAATTGCGACTAGAACAAATGGGAAGCTTATTCAAAACATGTATTTATTCTAGTAACCTCATAGGTCACTCAATATGTAGGAAATGCCATGGAACCAACGACTCAAATAATTTGGTATAAATGTGTTTACATTTCAGTAGCTTCACAGTTTGAGGAACTTTGGATGTTTGTCTCCATTCTGGTGAACAGAGCAGACCTTTCAATTTAGGTTTAAGCCAAATGCTGTTGGTAATTAATGAAGCTATGGAGGCCAATTCTAGGAAAAAATAACACTTCAGCATCCAGCATGATGCAATCTGAAAGGCTGGCGCCTTTGCTGTGGTTCTTCTTACACAAAGCACCTTATTGACATCACAAAACCACTGAGGGACTCCTTCTAGTCACCAAAGGTACAAAACCACCCTGGGCTGGGGAGTTCGTCTCCACTGAGAATAAAATCCATGCAGACTTAGCAGCTGGGCGGGTGTTCTTCGGCCCTCCAGCTGGCTTGTGGGCCAGGACTCCTGCTGCATGTGTGCAAGCAAATGCAGTCCTTGAAACTCTCCTGGGAAACCCAGGGTTTTGGCTTTACACTCAATCTGACAAGAAAGGGCCCTCCCTGCCCCCACCCAAACCACTGCCAGGGCAGTGAATTCTCATCATCCCCACATCCAGATGGAATCTGGAAAACTGGCTCAGAGCTTCTCAAGAGGCTGCTACAGGGTATTTTAGCAGCAAATCCTAAACCCTTAACAGCTGTTGATAGGGAGACCATTTAAAAACATGTGTTTGTAACCCAAGGAATAGCTGTCCACTGTAGAAAAACAGGAAATACAGATAAGAAGAATTAAAGCCCCTTTATGGAATCCCATTTGTTTGTATACTAATCCTTGTTTAATTTGGGAAGGGGAACAAGTTCAACAAATCATTCAGACAAAAGTTGATACAAACTTGAGTTTTCCACCAGAATATTTAGGGAAGGTAATGTGTCAATACCTTTTTCCTTTATGAAAGTGTTAATAAAATTAGCATTGAAGAAAATTAGCTGGGTGTGGTGGCTCATGCCTGTAATCCCAACACGTTGCCAGGGCAAGGAGGGCGGATCACTTGAGATTAGGAGTTCAAGACCAGCCTGGCCAACATGGTGAAACCCATTCTCTACTAAAAATACAAAAATTAGTCAGGTATGGTTGTGGGTGCCTATAATCCCAGCTACTCAGAAGGCTGAAGCAGGAGAATTGCTAAACCTGGGAGGTTATAGTGAACCAAGATCGCACCACTGCACTCCAGCCTGAGTGACAAAGTGAGACTGTCTCAAAAGAAAAGAAAATTAAACTGTTCACAACCCCACAGAAATAATGCTGCCAGTTTTCCTGAGACAGTAAAGTCCTTTCCTGGTCCATGCCTAGCCTAACTAACCCCTCTGCTGTTCTGTGGATCATAGCCCGAGTCAGGTTAACCTATATGAAGAAGTCTGTTTGCTTTATTTCCCAGACACCAAATGGATTGCTTCTGACTCCGAGTCCACTGCTCTCCAGCATACATTTCTGGAGCAGCCTTAGTCCAGTTGCTCCACTGAGTCCTGCCAGGCTGCAAGGGCCAAGCACGCTGTTCCAGGTGAGCGTTTGGAAATGAACTTTTGAACATTACACTTGTGAGGGATGTTTTTTTCTCCAAATCCTGCAGAGCTAATGGTGAGTTTTGCCTTATGTTTGGTTAAAATGTTAAATGTCCAAAGGAAGTTCATGTTAGTGGGGCTGCACGCCCTTCAGAGGCAGACATTTTCATTGAGGCAGAAATTGTGTACTCATGCCAGATACCCATAGGTTGAACAATTCATTCTTGAAGTGTTTTGCATATTTTCATTTGTGTATGAAAACAGGAAATTTATTAAAGGCAAAACGTAAAAAAATTATTCTTTAGGCCAGTATGATGGCTCACACCTATAATCCCAGCACTTTGGGAGGCCGAGGGTGGGAGGACTGTTTGAGCCCAAGAGTTCCAGACCAGCCTGGGCAACACAGCGAGACCCCATCTCTATTTAAAATAAAATGAAAATAAAAATTATTCTTTATAAAAGCTCACAGAATACTTTAAAATATTAATCCTCCTAGTTAATGGACCAACTCACTTGACATAAAGTGAAAATAAAAATAGTGAACAATTCCCCATACAGGGATAGAAAAAATTACTTGCATCATTTTATGAATCATCATTAAGTTACCCTTGTTCTATAATGAAAAATGAGAATCCAGGACATTTGCTTAAAAAGTAATGAAGACTTAGCTGCTTTATCTTACAGAATGCTCCATACTAGGCAAGCACATTCATTTATTCATTCACACACTAGTGTCCTGCAGGACCATCACTTGCTATCATAGAGAAATCAGTATTTCCTCCTTGAGATCCAAAGATCATTACTCACTGACTGAGGTGTTACTGTTTGAATATGTGAGTATAGGTGGAAAGGTTCCTAGGGACAAGACTGAAGAAAAGGTGGACTCAGTGCAAATTCCCTCTTTCCCTAATTCTAGCTTTTTTCATTCTTCCTGTCTGTATCCTGTGTCCCACAGTGTGGCTTACCCCAACTTAGTTGCAGCTCTCTGGTTACCACTGTATCTAGCACATAACACTTTGTTGTATGATTGCCTGTTGATCTGGCAATCTTTCCCACTAAACTATGGGCCCTAGAGACCAGAATGGAATCCTGTTGACTGTGGTGTCCTCTCATCTGGCACATGGCTTGGTACACAAGTGAGGCTCAGTAATTATTGAATGTCTAAATGAATTCACAAAGAGAAGTCTGAGAAAGGCAAGTTAATAGCAAGTCTTCACGATCATCTGAGCTGGTCATTTTGGTTGTCAAGGTTAATGTTTGCTGAGTACCTCCTCTGTGCCAGGAGCTGTACATGCTGGGATTTAGGGTCTCTTTAGAAGGGTGGAGCTTAAGAGGTTTTGATTGCCATCTTGCTGCTTTGGTTTCCTAGTGGGGTTGGGTAGGGTGTTATGATGTGACTATATCCTTGAGTAACTGGGTTTCTATATCTTTCCCAGCCCTTATTCCCATCACAAGAAATTGAGCTAAGGTCTTGTTGATTTTTAACACTTTCAGCTCAGGCGCAAGGAAAACAGAAACTAGAAATAGTGAGCAAAAAGCAATGAGCAAATGTATTAAAAAGTTTAAAATTAAGAACACTAATCTTTTGGTGGGGAGATAACCCCTTATTTCCTGAAAGTCTCAAGATTAGAGCAATAGAATTCTAATAGAATAAAAAGAAATTGTTTGGTTACAGTCAACTCCATGGCAGCAGGGACTGTGATACTACTCTAATCCTAGAATCTAACACAGCTTCTGTAGAGTTCAGTAGGTATTTGTGAATAAGTGGCCTCTCATTTCTCTCCTTACTGGGAATTCTGCCACCTGATCGGTGCAGGCCTTGGCAGCCTCTTAGGAAAGCAAATGGAGCACTATTGGCTGGGGTCTCTTTGGGATCCCTTGCCTTAGATACTTTTTCCAGCCCAACATTCCCAACAGTAAATGATGGTTTATGTCTACAGTGATTCTACACATTATCAGGATCTCTGGGAGTTGGGATACGTGCATATTCTCTTTTCTTGTCATGACTGTAGATCAATGGTTCTCAAAGTTAGCATGCAAAAGAATCTCCTAGAGGGTATGTTAAAATGAAGATTGCAGGCCCCAACTCCCAGAGTTTCTGATTCAGTAGGTCTAGGATAGGGCCAGATAAAAACTTTTTTTTTTTTTTTTTGAGAGAGAGTCTGTTGCCCAGGCTGGTATGCAGTGGTGTGATGTCACCTCACTGCAACTTCCACTTCTGGGTTCAAGTGTTTCTCCCATTTCGGCCTCCCAAGTAGCTAGGACTATGGGCGTATACCACTATGCCCAGTTAATTTTAGTATTTTTAGTAGAGATAGAGTTTTGCCATGTTGTTCAGGCTGGTCCCAAACCCCTGACCTCAAGTGATCTGTCTGCCTTGGTCTCCCAAATTGCAGGGATTACAGGTGTGAGCCACCAGGATACCTGGCCCAAAAATATTTTTTTCATGTTCCAAGTGATACTACCCAGACTAGGAACCAATTTGAAAAGCAGTGCAGACCAGAGGTTCCTAATTTACATTTAGAATTCTGCATCAGAAATTACTGAATTTAAAGGCTACTTGCTTAGAGTTTTAATTTCACCAAGTGGACCTGTTCTCTTTCCTGAAGCCATTCAGAATACAACCCTGAAAAAAAAAAAAAAAGAAAAGAAAAAAAGGCAACCTGGTATTCTGGATGGCTGACAGGTTATATGGCCTTGGGCCCTTTTTTTGTGGTTGGATCCATGAGACTAAGGAAAAAAATGTTTTGCCTTTTAAAATATTGTTACTCTGGTGGCTCATGCCTGTAATGCAAACACTTTGGAAGCCAAGGCGGGCAGATCACCTGAGGTCGGGAGTTCAAGACCAGCCTGACCAACATGGTGAAACCCCATCTTAAAAAAAAAGAATTTAAAAAATTACTGTTACTCTTTGAAAAGAGCAATTGAGTGTGGCAAAAGTTGAATAGCAGTTTTGAGAACGGTAAACAAAATACGGTATATGAATACTACTGATTTTTAAAATGACCTTACTATTGATAGATATTCAGAATTCAGATTACTATCAGCAGTGTCTCTTACTTATTTTAAGAACTTTTTTTGGTTTTTTAAAATTTTTTACATTTAGAGAAGGGGGTCTCGTTATGTTGTCCAGGCTGGTCTTGAACTCCTAGGTTCAAGCAGTCCTCCACTTCAGCCTCTGGGGTAGCTGGGACTACAGGCATACTACCACGCTGGTCAACATCCCTTTTAAACTTATGGAAATAATTTTCTTTCAAAATGACAACAAATCTCTTTCATGTGTACTATAGATGTAATAGAAGAAGAAAAAAATAGACTTGGCTTATACATTTTAAGTGATACTGGCAAATTTCTTATTATCTTGATTGGAAACGTGGATCAAAATCCTTGGGGTAACAGCTGAAGAGCTGAAGCGTTTTTGTACAAAAGAACCCCTAATATTATTATAGCAGGTTATAGCAGATATTAAAGAATTCTAAGAAAGGGGAGAGAAGACACCTTTCTAGAAGAGGTATGCTTTAACAATTGAGAAATGTTTAGGTAAGGAGAGGGGCACCAAAGATTGTGCTAAATGTAAATAACCTTGATTTATAAATAAAGTAAATTCAGTTTTTCTTGGACAGTTTAGTATTTTCTTGTCTAAGGATGTCTGTTCCTTGACTTGAAATAGATTTTGTTCCAATTTGGAATATACTTAGTAGGGTATGTCTGTCTTGACCCAAGTTAGAGCTAATTAAGTTTTCAAGTAAGAACGTGTGCTGGGGCCGGGTGCGGTGGCTCACGCCTGTAATCCCAGCACTTTGGGAGGCCGAGGCGGGTGGATCATGAGGTCAAGAGATCGAGACCATCCTGGTCAACAAGGTAAAACTCCGTCTCTACTATAAATACAATTAGCTGGGCATGGTGGCACGCGCCTGTAGTCCCAGCTACTCGGGAGGCTGAGGCAGGAGAATTGCTTGAACCCAGGAGGCGGAGGTTGCAGTGAGCCAAGATCGCCCCATTGCACTCCAGCCTGGGTAAAAAGAGCGAAACTCTGTCTCAAAAAAAAAAGAAAGAACGTGTGCTGTAATTTTTAGTTCAGCGAATCTAACCCAGCAAATAATTGCAGTGCTCTGTGACAAGGGCTGTAGGGACAGAAAATGTGAATAAAATGCTGCAGAAATGAGGGGTAGAGGCGCTCCTTCCAGCTGTAGACCGAACAGGCTCCAAGGAAGCAGTGGCGCCTGAGCTGGGAGGAGGGGACAGGATTTCGATAGAGTGGGGCACATGTAGAGGAATAGAGCCAAATGACTGGGACATGAAAGTGTGATAGGAGATAAGGTCAGAAAAGCAGCTGTGGGCCTTGAATATATGCTTAGGAGTTTCTCCCTTTATCTGTTAAATGTTTAGGCTTTTTAAGCTGGAGGTAGGAGGATGCGATCTGTTTTAGAGAGAGAAAAATCATTGATATTAGTGTGGAGGAAGAACTGAAGAGAAAGTGGAAGGAACAGGAAGAAGAGGTAATTATTATTGTTATTTTTTAAGACAGGCTTGCTCTGTTGCCCAAGCTGGAAATGGAGTGCAGTGGCACAATCACGGCTCACTGCAACCTCTGCCTTCTGGGCTCAAGTGATCCTCCCACCTCAGCCTCTCAAGTAGCTGAGACTACAGGCACATGCCACCATGCCCTGCTAATTTTTAAAATTCTTTTTGTAGAATCCACATCTCACTGTGTTGCTCAGACTAGTTTTGAACTTCTGGGCTCAAGGAGTCCTCTCACCTTAGCCTCCCAAAGGGCTAGGATTACAGGTGTGAACCACCATACCTGGACAGAGGAAATGATGATACTACAAAAATTAAAGGGAGAATCATCTTTTAGATTAGAACAGTGGACACAGGATGTAATTAGAAGACATTTCAGAGGTAAGCTCAAGAGAGCCAGACTTTGAGATGGGTCTGAGAAGTAGGTAGTGAAAATTAGGAAGAGGCAAAGATTACTAAGTGATTAACATACTGGAAATGCATAACTATAGTTAATACCAGGCACGGTGGTTCATGCCTGTAATCTCCCAGCACTTTGTGAGGCTGATGTGGGTGGATCACTGGAGCCCAAGAGTTCGAGACCATCAGGGACAACATAGCAAGACCCTGTCTCTACAAAAAAAATACAAAAGTTGGCCAAGTGTGTTGGCGTGTACCTGTGGTCCAAAGTACTAGGAAGCTGAGGTGGGAGCACTGCTTGAGTCCTGGAGATTGAGGCTGCAGTGAGCCATGATCATGCCACTGCACTCAAATCTGGGCGACAGAGCGAGCCTGTCTGAAAAAATAATAATAGTTAACGTTTATTGATGGCTTACTGTGTGAAAGACATTGTTCTTAGCACTTTTGGTGGCTTCTCGTTTAATACTCCCACTAATTCTATTTTAAAGATAAGAAACTAAGGCACAGGGATATTGCCCAATTTATTCAAGGTAACACACTAGTAAGTGGTGGAGCCCTGACTCAAATTTATGTGTGTGGTCCCAACCATTTTCACTGACTTGGAGTGAGCAATGGAAGAAGAGCAGGTTTTGTGGGGAAGAGGCATTGGTTGGAGATGTCTAAAATGGAACTGGTTGTCAAGTCCAAGCATGGTACTGGAGAAAAGACGCTGGGGACAAAAGTTTGGGAAATGTTGCAGTTTAAAAAAGGGACTGTAGTGGGAGCAGAGCCTAATAAAGATGACTAAAAAATATGTCAAAGCCAGGCTAATCAAGAGAAATCCATTGAGTATATAGAAATAACAAGGGCAGAAATCAGTAATTTATTTTGCAAAACAGATTAACGATACCAAAGCTGATTCTCTTGAAAACACCGATAAGGTAGACCAAAGAGAGAGAAGATGCAAATGAAAAGAATGAAAATGCAGGCCGGGCACAGTGGCTTAGACTTGCAATCCCAGCACTTTGGTTGGTCGAGGTGAGAGTTTGAGACCAGCCTGGGCAACATGGTGAAACCTCATCTTTACCAAAAATACAAAAATTAGCTGGGCATGGTGGCGTCCACCTATAGTCCCAGCTACTTGGGAGGCTGAAGTGGGAGGATGGCTTGAGCCTGGGAGGTGGAGGTTTCAGTGAGGCCAATATTGCGTTACTGCACTCCAGCCTGGGTGACAGAGTCAGACCCTATCTCAAAATAGATGAGATAAATAAAAGAATGAAAATTTAAAATCTGCTCATCTACCAGTGTTTAACTCTTAACTCAATGGGAAGAGTGTTTAGGAGCATGGACCTTAAACAAGAGTATAAACTGAATGTACACAGATTTGATAATGCAGTTGAAGTGGATAAAACTCTAGAAAAAATTAAAATTTCAAAGTTCCAGAAAAGAAACAAAAACCTTGAATATGCCAATAACCATTAAAGAAATTGAAACAGTAATTAAAGATACCCCCTAACTCCTACCAAAAGAAAAAGTTGGTCAATGTGGTACAGAAATTTTTCAGTTTAAAACTTGGCTGTGTTGCTTATTAGCTGTGACCTTTAGCCAACAGAACTTAATTTGAAATGTTTTCTCATCTGGAAATTGGCAAAACTAAACTTAGGTTACAGCTCCTAGGTAGGATATGAAATGACAAGCCTTGATAAACTCTTAAGGCACTAGACGTAAGTTACTGAAATAGTTTGAAAATTGTAAAAACATAATTTACTTAAATATAAGTATTTGTTGTACTTCCAACATGTGCCAGGCTCTTAATTTGATATTTGGCGCTTAAGTTTAATATTTAACTTACCTGGACTAAATAGGAATTAAGCTAGAAAAGACAGCTCTCGAGATCTTTTTGACACATCATCCTAGACAATGAAAATCTGGTTCCAAGTAGACACATATTAAAAGGCCTTCTTCAGTTGGGATTGCAACTAAAATATCCAACCTGAAACTCATTATCAGAGCATATACTGTCATCCAACTATTTATCATCTTAGTTATCAACAATACAGAAATGTTACTCTTTGTCACTTATGAGTGATCTAAGTGTGACTTTTAATTAGAAAGAATACTTTCTTAGCTCCAAAATAATCTATTCTAAAATCTTTTAAGATTAAATACATTTCTTATTTTAGAAGAATAAATGCTGCAAGAATCATCTTTGTAGTACCCTGAAAAACTGATGGCAAATTGCTACAGTATTAGAAATTACTGACTCACATGTAAAGAGTCTATGGCTTTTAAAACATTCTTAATATTTATAGCATATCAGCATCCTGAGTAGCTTAGAACTAGATGCTTTGGCAACATATAAATTACATATTTTTTCCTAGTAGCCTATGCATATAGAATAACTAGGCCTTATTTCTGGGCCTTATCCTTTGTTTGCTCTATGTAATCTTGATCTCATTGTCATCGTCCAGTTAAATACACTGGCAACTAATCTCCGTCACAGGGGTGATGAAAGAAGTGGACTGTCTGGGAATGTGAAGAACCTAAGTTCTTCCCAATGGATTTGCAATAATGATTTTGAAAATCTTTTGTCCCCTACAGTTCCCCACACTGCTTAACGGCCACATGCCAGTGCCAATCCCCAGTCTGGACAGAGCTGCTTCTCCAGTACTTCTTTCTTCCAACTCTCAGAAATCCTGATGACGTCTGGCCACAATTAAGGACTCATTAACTGATAAACAAATTTGTCCCCATGGGCTAGTTTACCTGTGTCATGAGAAGGACATTGTGAAACTGTTAATTTGGTTTGCACTTTTCATAACAAGGATAGTCTAGATTTATGTTAGCATTTAAAAAACTGTTTTTTTATATATTCAAGTATATATGAAAATCTGTTTTGCATTAAGTGAATTTTAATGTTTTTGTTTTTATATCCTTTTAGTCTTAAGTGTTGAACACTGTTGACAGTGAATAACTTTTCTTAATGGTTTTCAGTATAACAACAACTAATAAGGATGTGAAGCTTTTTTTCTCTTTAATTCTGCGTATGCTAAACTGTGTGCTTATATAGACTATAACCAGCTGTGCCTTCCTTTGCATTTAGCTTTATGTAAATGATATTTTTTTAGTATTAAGAGGAAATGTTTGAAAGATGAAAATTACTATCAAACAAACAGCTCTCTAGTAGAATTTCATTATTTTTCACCAGTGGGCAATATGAAAGCATAGTCATATCACATTTTTGTTTTTACTTTGAATTGTATAAGAATTGCCTTGGAACCTCTTTTGAACTGAAACTCAGTAAATGTCCAAGTAATGTTTTTATAATAAACTAAGCCATATTTAGACAATAAAAATTGATAAAAGAAAATATGTTCTAAAGTGCATTTTTAAAAGAAGAATGAACTTTGAAAGGCTAGCCTCCTTAGCTGTTTACAATATCTTTTAAATGTCTCCCAGACAAAAATCTGAGATGATGGAAAAGCTACATCAAGTTCTTGCTGTTCCAGGCCCGAGAATATCTCCTAGGTTAGCATATTCTTATTTCAAAAAATAATTGTTTTTCTCCATTTTCCCTAGAGAATCCTGACCATCTGATATATTCACTGTGTCAGTATGAGTTGGGGTTCCTCTAAATCCTTGCAACTGTAATTATTAGCATTTAAAAATCTAATGCTTTGGAAGAGGCTCACAGAATGGTGCTGAATCCAAACAACTTTTAGAAACAATTTTGTAACACTAGGTATCCTCATCAATATAGATAGTCACAATTTTTGATGGATCCCAAACTTGCTGTAATACAAATAGAGAACTGGAGGTTGCTTGAGGAAATTGAGAGAGGATACACTGCTTTATATACTACTAAAGTTATGGGGAGAATGAAGGAAATCTTGACAGAAGAAAAATTCTACAGGAACCTCATCATTGTGGAACTGAACTGATAACAACTTGGAACACTCCAGTAAATTCTTTTGTGTAATGTGGTTTGGAGCAGTGATAATACAGACATATTTTCTGTTCCATCAGAAAATCAGCAGGCACCAGTCCAAAGGTACCACACCTGTACATGAAGAAGGAACGTTCTAATACAAGAGAACTGAAAAGCACCCAAAGCTTTAAATTCAAGATTAACTATAATCCTTAACTACAAGTGATAAAAACTAACTTGAAATGTGACTAAATAACTGACCCAAACTGGGCATTAAGTGGCAAGATTATGAAAAAGGATTAAAAAAATGAAGTTTGTGAAAACATTTCTTGAATTTTCAGAAAAAATCTAGAATATTGCTACAATACTTAGAAATTCTGGGGTTTTTCAACTGGAATTGAGCATCTCTGTGGGGATAGGCCCTTAAGGGATAAAAATCCAAACACTCTAATATGCCTCCTTGACTGTAAAGTAATTGTAGTGATTCCAAAATCCAAGAATAGACACTATTCCCCCCTCACCCCACCCCTGCCATAGACTAAGGATAATTCTGTACCTGAATAAAAGGAGCTGACCCAGGGAACTGATAATTACCAAACATAAAATGATAGTGCTAGAAGGGGCCTTTGAGAATGCTTCCCACCACCTGTTTGCAGCTCAAGACAGGTGCACATCAGAAGCTGAGAGTTGCCTAAGGCCGCACAGCCCACTGAAGGTAGAACAATGATTGTTCAGTCCAATTGTTTCCTCTATGCCTAGCTGTAAGTAATAACTGGTTCAAAACTACCTGTTAGCAAAACAAACGAAAAACCACATAAAGACAGAGGATTTAGAATTTTGTTGTCAGATAACACATTCAAAATGCATGATTCTTAGAGAAACTAAAGGAAGTTAATGTGCAAAAATCTCAACCAAAAATACTATTTTTAGCATACTTGTTTATATAAATGATGATTGGAAATATTTAAATGCCTACAGATCTGATTCTTATTTTCTTTTCCTTTGGAAACTGGGATTAATGTATACTCTACATCCATTTATTAGAAATGGAAAAAATACAATTTTTGATGAATGAAAATACTTCTGTAACACAAATAGAGAACTGGAGGAACTGAAGTATGACTTGTATAGTTCTGCCTCATTCTGTGTGTGCGTGTGTTTTAGCAGAAGTATTTTACTCAGAAAATAGGTTTCAAAGAATATTGACTTTCTTTTCCTTTTTATGTCTGCTTAATCAGTGTTAAACTGCCATGGGAAAAGTTTTATAGAACTATATAACCTGAATGTTGGTCTCTTTGTACACATTTTTTCTATGACTGCAAATCTTCATTCACTTTCATACATGTATCATTTTTACTGTCATATTATTTTTGTTCAATAAAAACTTTGTGATAAAAGGTGTTTAGAGGCAACTGGACTGGCTTACTTCCATTTGCTTGGGATGACCCAAACCACTTTTTCATATTACAAGTTGGAAAATGAGTCTTGTCACCTACCCTTAAATATAGCACATCCAAAAAAAGAAAAGAAGAAATGTAATTATTGAGGTTCATTTGTGGGAGAATGGAATGGGATTGAAAAGTAGACCCCTGATCTTTTAAATAAGTTCTATCAGTTGCTCTGTATTGAGAAGCTGGAAGTGAGAAGGTAGGGAAAAATCAAATTACCATTTATTCTTTTAGCCATTTTGTTGATTCAGGGGAATGTGAACTGCTAGGCTTGGTGATAAAAGTTACTATTTCTCTTGGTCTCACTTCCAGGCTGACCTGGCTCTGGTTTTCATAGGTAAATTCAAATCAGTCTCCACTCTGGGTTTGCTATAAGGAGACTGGTGTGAGGGGAGAGGAGGGAAGGCAAGGAGAAACAGCGGATTCATGCAGTCCCCGAACAACACGTTCAGTATCACTAGTGTGCCAAAAGACCACAGATAACTCATAGCTGCATATGGTATAACACAGGTGGTGGTAGGAAATCATTTGCTTACTGAAGAAACATTTAAAAATCAACTATGTTCCCGGTGCCATCTTAGAAATGGAGGATGACAACCTGATCCCTGTTCTTAAAAAGGTAATAGATTTTCTTGGTTCTGTTTACACATAAGAATTCAACCAGCCAAGTGCGACGGCTCATGCTTGTAATCCCAGCACTTCAGGAGGCCGAGGTGAGTGGATCACCTGAAGTCAGGAGTTCAAGACCAGCCTGCCCAACATGGAAAAACTCCATCTCTACTAAAAGTACAAAAATTAGCTGGGTGTGGTGGTGGGTGCCTGTAATCTCAGCTACTGGGGAGGCTGAGGCAGGAGAATCGCTTGAACCTGGGAGGTGGAGGTTGCAGTGAGCCGAGATCACTGAACTCCAGCAAAACTCTGACTCAAAAAAAAAAAAAAATAATAACCAAATCAGTTTTATAAAATGCCCTTTTATGCTTATATATTCACAGGGGTCTGCCGCCCCCCGCCCCCCGCCCCTTCATGTTACCTGGGATTACATGGCCTTGCCTAAAGGATTGGCACTGAAGGATACACTGGGTTTAGTTACCCTCTCCAAGATGAGTCAGGTCTCTCAAACACATTTTTATTTCATTGCTGGATGACATAATTTCAGTTAATGGTAGCAACAATTCGTAAGGTTGCTATCATGCCAGGCACTGTTCTAAGCATGTTACATGGATTACTTTACTCAGTTTTCCTAATAACCCTATGAGGGAAGTACTATCATATACCATTTCACAGACAGGAAATTGAAGCCTAGAGTGGTTAAAGAACTGGCTCAAGGTCACAGAATTGGCCAGATTTCAAACTGAGCATTTTGAATGAGGGGCAATGATCTTAATCTACAGGACTTCTAAAGAATGTAAATTAGCAATTTACATCTTCACTTAGAACAGTATTGAGTGCATACAGACCTTTCAGACATGTTTGCTCTATCATTGTTTGCTGGGAGAGCAGATTTTCAGTCACTGAGAAGCTGGCTGTACCTAGACTTCTCTAGTATTGACTTTATTCCTAGACCCACTCCCTAGTGGTGTGTGTGTGTGTGAACAGCTTTATTAGAGGTTAGTTCTTAAGATTTTAAAGACACATGTTTTAGCCAGCTAGGAAGAAAACATTTCTATCACCAATTTTTGATGGCTACATCTGTCTTTGGTTCACTCAGAGAGGAAAGACAAATCCAAGTTAATATTACATAACTGACAAAATATTTTTTAGAATTACTCAATTTCTTAATGCATGTGTGCCTTAATTTGATCAGCAACTCCTGTTCCCCTAAAATGTATCATGTAATGGGATAAATAAGTGAGCAAGACACAATCTCTTTTCCTTCATGGAGCTTGTGGACTAGTCAGGGAAAATAACGTGTGATTAAGTGTTGCAGAGTGAAGTATGAGAATGCCATTGGGAAGGAAGAGAGTTAAGCAGCAGAGCACATAACCCAGTCTGTAGTGGGGTGTGTAGGGCAGAGAAGGCTTTCTGGAAGAAAAAATTAAATTGATAATGAGTAAGAGGAACAAAGAGAAGAGGGATGGAAGAGCAAGCAGAGGAAAGAGGATGTTTCACGATAAGGTGAGGTGTGAGGAACTCAAAACATTAGTATGGCTGGATTTACCCTCACTGAGAACAAAGCCTCATCATCATATGAGATAGTAATATAGATACCAGTAACAACAGAGTCAAAATTGAAAAGGGAGGAGGGGGGCTTCTAGATTCCTGAGGAGTAATGATGCAGTGATTAGCTATGATTCTGTAGAAGAGCAAGATGGCAGGATGGGGCCCTCCAAAATAACCTTTTTCAGTGTTTCTGGAATAACAGTGCATGATCATCATCCAGAGATAAGCTACACAGCCTGTTATAGCACCATGTCACCCATTCACTTGACAACCTCAGCAGCACACATATATGACGAAGAAAGTAAGATGAAGATGATGATTAAGACTATTTTAACTGCTAGAATGTGGAACTACTGTCAGTATAGCTGGAGAGTGGCAGTTTCAGCTAGCACTGTTCTAGGAAAGACAAGAGTCCCAAGGGAGTCTTGTGTATGTCCCAAGTCTGTATTCACTAAAATTCCAGACCTCAACCAGAGCCCAATGGAGCCATCCTTTTGTAAACACACGAGAATGCTGGCAGAGGCTAAGTTTCCCTTACCCTCTGAAAAGTGCTTGCATATCATCCAGAGGGTCACCAGCTACATCTTCATGGTCATCTTTATGATCCAGCCCAGGTGTCTCTGTATCACTACTGCAGCAGGGCTAAGGTGGAAGAGAGCAGCAAGAGCAGCCATCAGGATTCCTATTCCAGCCTCTGTCTTTCTCTCCCTGTCCCCCTCTCACAGATGCACACCTGCACACCTAGCTTTAGTTTACAATCTTTGAAGTGCTAATCTTTCAAAAATGGGTTTTCAAATTAGTGGAATTTTCTCACTTCTCTTAGGGGGAACCCATGAATGAAAAATCCTCCCCATCATCACAGATTGAAATTATACATTCTCTTCTAATCAAAGTAGCTTTATATTCAGTGGCTTGGTCACCTTCTTTCTGTTTGAGTCTAACAGAACCTTGGTGACTTTAGTGTTTTTTCTGGGTCAGTGAAGGAAACTGATTATTGTAATAACTTCAGCCGGGAATGATGACAGCTGAGGGAAACTCCTGCCTATCTGACTAAACCCAAAATCTGAATTTAAGATTAGAAAATAGTTTCAGGCTGAGCGTGGTGGCTCACATCTGTAATCCCAGCACTTTAGGAGGCAGAGGCAGGTGGATCACCTGAAGTCAGGAGTTCAAGATCAGCCTGGCCAACATAGTGAAACCCCGTCTGTATTAAAAATACAAGAATCAGCCGGGTGTGGTGACATGCGGCTATAATCCCAGCTACTCAAGAGGCTGATACAGGAGAATTGCTTGAATCCAGGAGGCGGAGGTTGCAACATGCCAAGATTGCGCCACTGTACTCTAGCCTAGGTGACAGAGCAAAATGCAATCTGAAAAAAAAAAAGAATAGAAAATAAAAGAAAAGAAAAGAAACAATAGTTTCAACTTTACACTAAACAAGAGGGAAAAATGTTGTACCTTTCTCTTGGGTCTAAAGCAATGTATTAAAAACTTTGGAAATTTCAAGTTTGGAACATAGAAAAGTATGCCAATTCTTCAGCAGCCTGCTTGAGGGCTTGTGTTAACACTTTTAAAATTCAGCTGCAGAATACAAAACCAACACACAAAAATTACTTGTCAATCAAAAAGAATCAATGTAAGAATCTAGATTAGAATATTTAAAAAATAAAACCACTGACATTATAAAAAAAACAACGGGATTTACATTTGGGGATAAATCTTTTAAAATGATATGAAATGAAAATAAAAATATATAGGCAAATGAAGAAGAACATGAAAATGGTATACTACAACAACAACAACAACAAAACAGCTAAATACAAGGCACTATGGAAGAACTGAAGAACAAAAAGCAAGTAAGACATACAGAAAACAGCTAAATGACAGAACTCATTCCTTATCAGTAATTATTTTAAATGTAAATGTTGTAAAGTCTCCAATTAATGGGCACAGATGGGTAGGGTGGATTTAAAAAATGATCTGTCAATATGCTATCTACAAGAGACTCACTTTAAAAACACAGACACTGTCATTTTACTTTGAAGAGGCTGAAATAAAAGAATGGAAAAAGATATTCCATACAAACAGTAACCAAAAGAGATATGGGGTGGCCATATTTTTGTCAGATAAAATAGACTCAAGTATTTAAAAAAAAGTTACAGGAGACAAAGGACATTATATATTGCTAAAAGGTTCAATCCATCAAGATAGGTAACGATTATAAACACATATGCACCCAGTAACAGAGCCCCCAAATATATGAAGCATACACTCACAGAACTGAAAGGAGAAATATAACAATCCTAGATATCAATACTCCCACCTCAACAATGTACGAAAGACCCAGACAGATTAGGAAAGAAAGGAACTGAACACTATAAACCAATTAGACCCAACAGACACATACTAAACACTCTACCCAACATCATTTTTCATAGAATGAGACATACTTTCTCAAGTACACATGAAGCATTCTCTAGAACAGACCATATATTATATAGGCCACAAAACAAGTCTTAATAAATTTTAAAAAATGAAATCATACAAACTATCTTCTCTAACCATAATGGAATGAAATTAGAAATCAATAACAGAAATAAAAAGGATTATAAGACACTAATGAAAAAGTTTATGCCAGCAAACTGGATATAACAAATTAAAAGGACAAATTCCTAGAAACACACAAACTACCAAAATTGACAAGAAAAAATTAAAAACCTGAATTATATATAACAAGTAAGGAGACTGTATCATTAATCAAAACCTCTGAACAAAGGAAAGCCAGGACCAGATCACTTCACTGGTGAATTAATACCAACATTTAAGAATTAACACCAATCCTCAAACTATTCCAAAGAACTGAAGAGGAGAGAATACTTCTAACTCATTCTCTTAAGCCAGCATTACCCTGATACCAAATCCAGACAAAAACACTATAAAAAAAGAAAAACTACAGGTCAAATACCTTACAAATACAGGCAAAAAAAAAAAAATCCTCAAAAATATATTAGCAAACTGAATTCAGCAGCATATTAGAATTACATACCATAACCAAGTGGGATTTATCCAAGGCATGCATATGAAAATCAATATAATATACATCAACAGAATATATAAAACAATATGATCATCTTAATTGATGGAGAAAAAGCATTTGAAGAAAATCCAATATTCTCAAGATAAAAATACTCAAACTAGGAATAGAAGGAAACTTCCTTAACACGTTAAAGGCCATACATAGAAAGACACAGCTAATAGCATACTCAATGATGAAAGACTGAAAGCTTTTCCCCTAAGACCAAAACAAGACAAGGACACTCTCCTTCATCACTTCATAGTACTGGAAGTCCTAGACACAGCAATTAGGCAAGAGAAAGAAATAAACAGCATCCAAATTAAAAAGGAAGAAGTAAAACTATCATTCCTTGCAGGTAACAAGATCTTATGTGTAAAAAACCCTAAAGACTCCACAGAAAGCCTGTTAGCACTAATAATCAAATTTAGCAAAGCTGCAGAATATAAAACCAACACACAAAAATTACTTGTATTTCTATACACTAGCAATGAAAAAAAACTAAAAAGAAATTAAGAAAATAATTCCATCTACAATAACATCAAAAATAATAAGATGCTTAGGAATAAATTTAATTAAAAAGGCAAAAGACTTGTATACGGAAAACTACAAAATTTTGCTGAAATTAAAGATGACCTAACTAAATGGAAAGACATCTTGTGTTCATGGATTGGAAGATTTAATACTGTTAAATTATAATAAAAAAGTGATATATAGATTCTAATTTAATTCAATCCCTCTATAATAATCCCAATGGTGTTTTGTTTTGTTGTTGTAGAAATAGAAAATTCCATGCTAAAATTCATATGGAATTTCAAGAGACTGAATAGCTACAACAATCTTGAAAAAGAATAAAGTTGGAAGACTCACATTTCCTGATTTCAAAACGTTCTAAAGACAGTCATCAAAAATTGTGCTACAACTCTTATAGCTAGACATACAGGCTAATGGAATAAAACTGAAGGCCCACAAATAAACTTCACATCTATGGTCAACCAACTTCTGACAAAAGTGCTGAGACCATTCAATGGGGGAAAGGACAGTCTTTTCAACAAATGGTGCTGGAAAAAAACTGATATTCACATGCAAAAGAATGAAGTTGGACCCTTACTTTATACCACGTATAAAAATTTAAATGGACCAATGCTCTAAATATGAGAGCTAAAAATATAATAAACTCTTAAAGGAAAATATAAGAGCAAATATTTATGACCTTTGAAACCTGACTACTTTCTTAAATATGACACCAAAAGCACAGGCAACAAAAAAAGAGATAAACTAGATGTTGTTAAATTAAAAACTTTTGGCAGCGCAGTAGCTCATGCCTGTAATCCCAGTACTTTTAGAAGCTGAAGCAGTTGGATCACGAGGTCAGGAATTTGAGAACGGCCTGGCCAACATAGTGAAACCCCGTCTCTACTACAACTACAAAAATTAGCCAGGCGTGGTGGTGGTACCTGCCTGTAATCCCAGCTACTCGGGAGGCTGAGGCAGGAGAATCACTTGAACCCAGGAGGCAGAGGTTGCTGTGAGCCAAGATCACACCATTGCACTCCAGCCTGGACAACAGAGCAAGACTGTGTCTCGAAAATAAAACAAAATAAAATATAAAAAGTTTTGTGCAACAAAATGACACCATAAGAAAGTGAAAAGACAACCCAAATAACAGGAGAAAATAATTACAAATCAACTACCTCATCAAGGTGTAACAGCCAAAATACATAAAGAACTCTTACAACTCAATGACAAAAAGACAACCCTATTTTTAAAATGGACAAAGTTCTTCAATAAACGTTTGGAAAAAGGTTTATCCAAAGCAAATAAACAAATGGCCAAAGAAGTATGAAAAGATGCTCCACATCACTAATTAGGTAAATGCAAATCAAAACTACAGTGAAATACCATTTCAACCTATTAGAATGAATATAATAAAAAAGAGGAAAATAAGTACTGGCAAGGATGAGGAGAAACTGGAACCCTCATGCATTAGTACTACAAATATCAAATAGTACAGCCACTGTGGAAAACAACTTGGCAGTCCCTCAAACAGTCAAACATAGAATTATCATATGACCCAGCAATTCCACTCCTAGGTGTATATATTCCCCAAATAATTAAGAACAGGGACTCAAACAGATACTTATACCTCAAAGTTCACACAGCATTATTCACAAAAGCTAAAAGGTTGGAAATCTTAGTGTCTGTCAACAGGTAAATCAATAAATCAAATGTGTATAATCATAATAGAATATTCAGTCATAAGAAATGAAGTTCTGCTACATCCTAAACATGGATGAACTGTGAACATTATGCTGAATAATTCAGACACAAAAGGACAAATATGGTATACTCCACTTATGTGAAATACCTAGAATAGCCAAATTCACAGATTAGAGGTTACCAGGGGCTTGGGGGAAGGGGGAAATGGTTCAGAGCTTCTGTTTGGCGTGACGAAAAATTTTAGAAGTAGATAGTGGTAACTGTTACATAAATTTGTGGCTGTAATTATGCCACTGAATTGTACACATACAAATAATTACAATGCCAAATTTTATGATATATACATAGCTTAACACATATTTTAAAAGTAAAGATTAAAAACAACCCACATGAACTGTCCTGAGTCCAAAAGATAGATTATTATGTTAACAAGTAGTCTTTCAAATGAAAGTTGATAAAGCATCAGACAGAATGCAGCTACTCCATACACCTTGAATGACACATTCAACGTGTGTTCATAGTACCACTCGGAAAAAAAACATAAAAGACATCTTCTCTTACCTTTAAGAATCTTATCAGTTTAAGAGGAATCACAAGTATTCAAAGTTCCAAGTTTTGGAGTTTCAATTCCCTTCAATGCAATGTTTTCAGGATCTGAATGATGCTCGAGTAACAAAAATAAAACAAAAAAACAAACACTTGTTTGCTTGCCAAATTCCTTAATGAAGAAATATCCCTAGGAATCCCTAGGAAGAAACATTTTATGTAACAAATGGATATATATTTTCACCTTTTATATGCAAGAATTAAGCCTATGGAAAATTATATGTCAAATTTGCAACAAATCAAATATACATGAAATGACAAATTTGATACTTTAATAATTCAGAGTGCTATTAAAAAAACAGCAGAAATTTTTAAGCAAATGATTGGCACAAACAGAAAGCAGTTATCACCTCTAGCGCAGTGAGACTTCATTATCTTAAAAATGACCCATAAAAGAAAAGGACGCCACTCAACACAGCCTTCATCCCGAAGAAAGAACTGTGACTCAATAAAACCACATTTTAACAACATGGAGATTTTGTTATTATAAATTTCAAAACAAAATGAAGGAATTTCCACATATTTATAACTTTCAAAGAACAATATTGATACATGTCTGTCAGTTAGAAAGAACAGCAGTTTGTTAGGCTACAAGGTTTAACATAAAACCAATTTACAAATGTGAAAAGGAGTAGTGGTCCAATATTCACCATTACACATGAATCTGTTTCTTCCAAAAAAATTTTTTTAAAATTAAAATTTCAGTATCATGAAATCTTAAAATAACACCCCAAACATGCCACAATCACTATTCACAAATAAAGTTAAAATGAAATATACAAAAATCCACTTAATACTGTTAAATAACAATAAACTACAAGATTTCCTGAACAGAAATGGTAGGACCCCTGAATGTTTTACAGTGAATTTCAGGAAAAGAAATTAAGTTATGACTATTTTCATGATATATAAGGCAAAAATTTACATGACCATTTCAAAATATAACAATTATGATTTATAGTTTGTAAGATGCACTACACAAATAGTCCTTAAAAGTGAACACAAATGCTTAAAATACTGTTACCAACACCAAAGTGTGTTTATGATGTTCAAAGAGATGCATAATTAAAACTAATATTTAGTATCTCTGGTAAACAGGTAATACCCACAATAATTTAAAGCAATCCTGTAAGTTCTCATTTGTCTTATTTGTAATTTACCATGGCTCATTTCAAAGACATATTACAGCTTTCAGCTGATTTCAAGTGAATGTTACTGAAACACATAGCCCCCAAATGAAAGAAATTGTTCCCCAATGAAGTATCACCCTTTCTAATAAAATAAATGTATTTGAAACAAAGCAAGATCTTCATGTTTGCAAGACCTTTCATGTTTGAATGGACTTCTATGGTTAAGTTTTAACTAAATTTAAAGTACAATGTAAAACAGGTAAGTGTATTAGTATACAAATATCCAGTAATATGCAGTAGACATTTCTAAAATGAGGAACAGGCAAAAAATAAATAATTTTGGAGCTTTAATTTGTTGGTATCTAATGTGAGATCCTCAAAATGTCAGGTATTCACTTGCTTGAATCAACTTCTGCATCACATGCTTATCTAAACATAATGTGCTTGTCAATCTCTTAGCTACTCTATTTGCCAATGTTCATTAAGAAATTATATAGCATAAACTTAAAGTGTTCAAGATGGCTCACTTATTTTACTGTTAAGCAAAGCTAAATTTACATTCCAGGAAACACTGCAGTTTAATTTTAAAAAACAAACAAAAAATGCAGCAGTAAAACAATTTGTGAGGAGAAACAGATGCATTCACATATAATAAAGCCACTGCAACTTCAGGCATTCAATTGTTGTGTTAAATAAACAGACAGTAGTTATTTAGCAGCAATGATTCCGCAATAAATAATGCACTGTGTTTCTCAGTCCTGCACAAAAATTGCAGCTACAGTTACATCAACCTACTGGCTCTAATGGCAGAGAAGACCTTAAAACCAACTGTACAAAAAATTGTCACACTGTGACAACAAATATAAAAACAATCTGTAGGTCTGAAATAAAAGACTCCACTGTGAAGAGGACAGTGTAGACAAACGGAGATTCCAAGTCCACCAAAAGAAATAATTGCCTTCAGATCTGAGTCCTTGGGTAAGAAAGGCTGGGGGCTGGGCTTGAAATCATGTTATCAGACTTAAAAGAGCATGCTCTGTCTTCTGTTCTTCCCATGTCCTAAAATATAAAGTCATTTTATGAGGCAGTTCAAGGTTCAGTTTTATCCCACACACAGTTATTTGGTGACTAGGAAGCTAATGTTCCCACCAGCAAAAGCTAATATTCCAGGGTAAGAGTGATCAGCACTGTCTTAAATGACCCTTCTGTTGATGGGGTTAGTCTACAGCTTCTATGCTTCGAAGTGATGAACCTGATGACTAGGGAAGCACAAGATGTGTCTTCTGTCTCAGGTACCAGGGATGGCGTGTGCAGTGATCAAGCCAGGTCACTTGTAAGTCTTTATGCCATCTGTAGCTTTCAGGATCCCTGACTTGACTGAGTCAGATTTTTCTCTGAAGATTTACTGAGCTGCCCACATCATACAGAAAAGTAAGTACGTGCAATGTTAAACATACACAGTTGTGGAATGCACTGTACATTGGTTTTTACATCAATAATTTTACTGATCAATTTATAAACCAAAAGCTTGGTTCCACGCAAAAATTCATGATCGACACGTGAAATGGTTTATGACAAACACACCTGTCTCTGGATAAGAAGAATTTCGAAAACCCGGGTCCTTTTGCAACTGAATCTCTTTCAAACTGAATATTGATACACCTAAAATGCATAGACAAAAATTATTAGGTGAAGGTCAAACATTATTAAAACAAACACAAACCAACTATCAACAAATATTTATAAAGCATATACTGATTCAATATGAAACCATTTTACAAGGTGATATCCCTGCTGAAACTTCTCCTTTTTGTCCCAATGTGTTGAGGAGAAAACCAAATGAATGAAGTAATCAACCTTCAGAACCTTTCTTCTCCCAACTCTGTGTTAGAGCATGCTGTGAGCAGGTGTTTCTCTGAGGAGAATATATACCGTTTGTTCCAGGACTTTCTGGGGTTGGGAGACCCAGTTAAAATATATCATCACACTAGGTATTAATTCTCTCTGTCCTTTATCTCTGTCTCCTTAGATGGCATGAAGGTATCAGGCCGTCAAGTTATCTTCAGAATTTTAGCAACAAACAAGGAAAAGGTTTGTATAACCATAACTGCCTACCTCAAAGTGAAACTTGATATTAAAAATGAAATACAAATATCTTTTTGAAAAAACTTGTAATTCATCTCTTTCATTTCTAATCTCTGTCAGAGAGGTATTCTTTCATTTAAGTCTATCCAGTAAAGTAGAAGTGAAAAGTATTAAGGATTTTTTATTCCAATTAGCTTTGTCACTGACTGCTACATAAGCCTCAATGAATCAATATTGTCTAATAAATGAGAATGGGAAATTTGAAAGTTTTTGGCAGCTTAGTTCCCAAATATTCTTCAAATTCCCCAGTCTCCTTACTCTAAAGTAAAATGCTGTGATAATCTAAAATAGAATGATACGAGTAAAATCAACATTACTCAAGCATGGGAAATTTGCTATTTCAGTGACTCTACCAATACACTCATCATGGGGATAATGAGTGACCACAATAATGGAAAATCATCTTTGTATCTTAAAAAATGTAGTTTTTGCTGGAAATCCACTTTTTTTTTTTTGAGACGGAGTTTCGCTCTTGTTACCCAGGCTGGAGTGCAATGGCGCGATCTCGGCTCACCGTAACCTCCGCCTCCTGGGTTCAGGCAATTCTCCTGCCTCAGCCTCTTGAGTAGCTGGGATTACAGGCACACGCCACCATGCCTAGCTTATTTTTTGTATTTTAGTAGAAACGGGGTTTCACCATGTTGACCAGGATGGTCTCGATCTCTTGACCTTGTGATCCACCCGCCTCGGCCTCCCAAAGTGCTGGGATTACAGGCATGAGCCACCATGCCCGGCGGTTGAAATCCACTTTAACAACTCTAAATCAAAGCTAGATTGGGCCTAGGGACAATGCTTGTCATCAGATGGCATATTCCAACTAAAATCCAATAAGATTAATGATCCATAACTAAATACTATTGGTTTCCTACAAAGGAGTGGCAATGTGCTCAGTGTTACAAGAAATAAAACTAAATCACAGGGAAATAAGACACACACCTCCCTTCAAGAAATTCTTATCTAACTACAGAAAAGTCTAAAATCTTAGGCTTATAAATCAGTAACTGTCTTCCCTCATCTACCCGAGTCCCTAACCTTGGACAAATAAAAATAAAGGGGGAGAAACACTTTAGGATTTCTCTTACTTTCTGGTAAAGTATGTATTCTTGGTCCCAGACTTCGAAAGTACACATGTTTCATGGCCTCTTCTGCTGAAACCCTTTTCTTAGATTCATACTGTGAAAAAGCAAAGAACTGCTTCATTAGCTTTTTCTCTAATTACTGTAAAGAGTAGGAGATGGTCAAATTAGCATTTATAAATACTTTTTAATAATCTTGATTATTTAATATACTAAAATACTATTTTTCAAGCAATGATTTGGAATACTCCAGTTATTCTCTAATTTGAGTTGTTGTTGAGATTGTATAATAATACCTCAGTTCCACATTTCTAAGATAAGGCTGGATCTTAAATAAAAATTTTTATTACTTGTATTTTCTGAAGTGAAGAAAAATTAAAATACCTAACCTGTGTTGTTACTTCTCTTTATGAACACCAAATGACTGGTGGACATATATCCAGTAACTTTATGGCAGCCATTCTTAATTAGCTATCCAATACTCATTTCTCTTTTTTCTTTGATACAGCTAGGTTTATTCAGGGTGTCCATCAACTCTGACAGATGAATCATGAATCATAACTGTTCTAAATTTAGACTAATTATGACAATCCTGCTCCCCAATTCCCAGTCTCTCCTACAATTAATGTTTTGGTCAATGAGACTTGGAAAGAAACCTCATAGGGGTTTTGGTAAAGCTTTTGCTTCCGAATTCCAAGAGGACTAATGTAGCTGGTACTACCCTTATTGTCACCTCTTATTCCTGCTTTGGAGAGAAATATGAATGGTATTTGGAGGCAGAGCATCCTCCAAAGGCTGCAGGTGTAAGGAAAAGAGAACATAAGAAAGCATAAATTGCAGAGAACGTGGCCTTGACACAGTTGATCAATGCCAGTAACCAACTACCATAGACTGTTTTATGTGACAAGAGACCCAGACATACTAGCAGAAACCATGTTTTTTTTTTTTAACTTAAACATGCGCATTAAGCAGAAATAATTTTATTTGTCATTAACAATACTGAGGGAAGTCCTACTGACCCCATTCTACAGATGAGGAAGCTGAGGCTTAACTACCTATTTAACAATTACATTAAGATCTGACTTACCTGAAGAAATTTTGTTATCAACTCAATTCCTTCAGAGTCTAACCTAGAAACAACAAAGAATAAGTAAAAATTTATTCTCTCTTAGCTGATAAAACTTTTCAGATAAAACTATTTTCTAAGTGTTTTAATCTGCTAAATTTAAGTGCCCTAAACTAGTCACTCTTGTTGCCTTCAAATAGACTCAAATTTCTTTTAGTCTTAAAAGACTGGCCTTGCTATTTAAGAATAAGCCATAAATAACTTGGCTTCAATTCAAATTTTCAATAGCCAAGAACAAATTATTAAAATTATAGAACTTAAAAAAATCACCATGCTGTCTCAAAGTTAACTTATAGTATTAAGAAAGTTTAAATACTGTATTACTTTTCACAGTGCTTCACTAAAGGCAAATATATAAGAGCATCATTTTCCTATTACACAGGTGAAAACACAGACAAGTGACCCCAAAATGTATCACAGCTGTTCAAGACAAACACAGTTGTTCAAGAAATTAGCTATTCAACAAATGTTTACAGAGTAGTCTGCTCAGCACCGGGTACTAGAAGGTATTAAGCTCAATTTATATATGATACATAACTTCATAAAACTTCATCAATACTAAAGATGAAATTAGTTTAACTAGGGGTAGTAAGGTTAGGGATTATCTTTTTTATTATTTTTTTGAGACAGAGTTTTGCTCTTGTTGCCCAGGCTGGAGTGTAATGGTGCAATCTCTGCCTCCCAGGTTCAAGCAATTCTCCTAGCCTCTCAAGTAGCTAGGATTACAGGCATGTGCTACCACACCTAACTAATTTTATATTTTTAGTAGAGACAGGCTCCATGTTGATCAGGCTGGTCTCGAACTCCTGACCTCAGATGATCTGCCTGACTTGGCCTCCCAAAATGCTGGGATTACAGGTGTGAGCCACCACGCCCAGCCTAGGATTATCTTAATGGAATAATCTCTTGATCAGAAATAACAGGTTCTATCTTACACTGCCTTTCACTGGTAAAAGTACAATAGTGAATAACGAAATATTTTCTTCCAAGTGCTCTCAAGTGGATCCTGTGAATGATGCAGTCTATACATTCTATGTAGTTTGCCATTCTAGCACATATCCAGAGTTCCCTGAGCACAGACAAACTAGGTGCTATAGTCATGGAGACTGCTTCAAAGAAAAGCTTCAACCTTCTACACTGAACATTACCAAAAGCAAGCAATAATTAAAGGACAAAAATAGAATTTCTGCTATTTGGGAGAGACACACAGAAAAAAGCACAGCACATGTTATTATTCTTCCTAAGAAAATCTAGTCAGAATGGTATTAGTTGCTATAGTAACAATGAGAGTACCAACTCACATAAATACTTTAAAAATATTTTTGGTGTCATAAATATTTTGCTGTTCCTTCCCTAGCTTGAAAATAAAAGAAAGCAGAACAAGTGTCTTATGCTGTGAGCCATGTGAATGGCTTTGGGTTAAAACAGATGATGGCCTTATTTGGTATCTTGGTGACTTTCAAATGTTTTTTGGCGGGAGAGAGAGATGAAAAATGCAGTTACAGGGGTTATTCTATGTTATCTCCTGAAAATGTAATACATTCCACAAGTAAAAATGTTCTGACTCAAATTTTATTGGGAGCCTTGGGTTGATCTGGGGATAGGTCTAAGAAGAAACTTAAATGAATGGCTGACATTTAGATGCTACATTTTGCTAAGGAATCGAACAGAGTTTATATTCTTCAAATATGAATTACATGATTAACACTGGCCAAAATACTGATAGGTTACCCTGTTTTACAGAGTCAAGATTACTAACATAACCCTCCCTTTCTTAAGTTTTTATAAATAAATACAGAATAATTCTGTAGAAAGCAAAATAGAAATTTCATCATAATCTTTGTGGTACAGAATAAGGCATTTGTTAATCAATGTCTTCTTTCTGGGAAAAGGAATATCTACATAAACTCTAGAATTCTAATACATACGCAGTTCTAAATTAAATTAGATACTAAAATATGAAAGGATTATGTGTATTATGTATTTTTTCCTGAATCCTTACTGTGGCTAATCCTTCAAAAGACTGAAAAGAATCATGTGAGTGTTACCCCTTTTACATAAGAAAAAAAAAAAAATACCTGGGTGCATGGTTAATTAGAGGCTGTGGTTTGTATTTTGGAAAGTTGTAGTTCTTGAACTCCTCATTTGAAGAAATACCTGGCCAAGTTTCCTGAGATGGAGTTCCTGAATTTAAAAAAAATTATATATATTTATAAATACATATATAATTTATATATAAATTATATATGCATATATATAACAAAGTGTCTTAGACAACAATTTACAACTACTAGATGACTTAACTATTTCAGCTGCAATTGAAATGATAGATATAAACGTACAGGGACTTTTTGTTTGCACTTTGCAATGATACTGTAAAACAGGATGCCTGGCCCTTTTTCTATCCAACTGATACCACCCAAGTTAGCAATATTCCATAATAATATGATGACACCCAATTTTCCATAATAATTATATTGTTTTTCCATAAAATCTTTACTGCAAAGATAAAACTTAGATGAAGTTACTTAGAAGGATCTTCACAGTGTCCATTCTAATTCTAAGTAACAGCTATTTATGTTAGAATCAGTATCAAATTTTAAAATACGTATTTTAGAGATACAGTCTTATCAAGCTAGTCAATTGTGGGTGCAAAATCACTGGGAAAAGATTTCTTCTGTTACCTAGCAGTCGGAAAATTAAGTGCAGCTCATCTTCCACAGTTGATCCTGGAAATAAAGGTCTTCCAGAAGCCATTTCAAAGAAAATGCAACCAACACCCCTTTAAAATAGATTATGAAAAAAATTGAGCAATTCATTTACATATTATGAAGCACAAGAATCTTTCCCTTAAAACTGCCTCTCTGGAGAATTTTGCACTAGCCTGTTGAAAAACCTCCTGAAGAGATATTTTAGATCTAACTAATTTGTTCATATTCACCCTGTCTCAATTTCTATGTTGCTATATCTGTTTTCCCCACTTAAAATATCCAGCTCTCCTTTGCATAATCCTTGAAGAATAACACTAACAACAGCTAACAGTGACTGAAGGTATATACCATGTGTTAGAAATGGTTTTTTTAAGTATATCAATTATCTCACTGAATCCCTATATTAGCAATAGTGTAGACCATGGATTGAAAGTAGCAAAAAAGGAAGGCAGAAAAACAACTGAAGAGATATAATGGTCTTCTAGCAGACAACAGTGACCTAAGCTGGGCAGGAGAAATGGAGAGAAGCAAATGATTCCAGATGTTTTGATGAAGGAAGCAGAGATAGAACATGTTGGTACAGGGTGGTGTGTGCAAGAGAAGGAAAAGAAATGGATGGTGGTTCAAAGAATATTGTCATCTAGGAACTGTATGAACATACATAATTTAAGACACAATGTTTCCATTAAAGGGCTTGTAATCTAGCAACTGTATATAGAAGTTGATTTTACATATTAAATGTTATATAGAAAATAAGATGATACAGTTGCTATGGAAAACAGTATGGTCGTTCCTCAAAAACTTAAAAATAGAATTACTACAGGATCCAGCAATTCTACTCTTAGGTATATATCTAAAAGAACTGAAATCAAGCCAACACAGGAGGACTATTTGAGCCCAGGAGTTTAAGACCAGCCTGGACAACATGGCAAGACAATGTTTCTTAAAAAGAAAAAGAGAGAGAGAGAGAATTGAAAGCAGGGTCTTGAAAAGATATCTGTATACCCATGTGCACAGCAGCATTATGGATAAATGGGTAACAGAAGGTGGAGTATATATTTAATGGAGTATTTTTGGCCTTAAAAAGGAAGGAAATTCTGGCACACATTACAACATGAATGAACCTTAAAGACATTATGCCAAATGAAATAAGCCAGTCACGAAAGGACACATACTGCATGATTCTATTACTCAGTAGTACTTAGAACAGTCAAATTCCTGGAGACAGACAGTATTACAGAATAGTGGTTACCAGAAACTGGAGGTGGGGGAGGGGAATAAGAAGAAGTTGTTAAATGGTACAGAGTTTTGGTTTTGCAAGATGAAAAAGATTCTGGAGGTGGACAGTGGTGATGGCTGCACAATATAAATGTACCTAATGTCTCAAAACTGTACACTTAAATTGGTTAAAATGATAAACTATATGAGTATTTTATCACAATATTAAAAATTAATTTTTAAAAGTTATATGAAGCATTTTATACAACTGTTCAAGACAGCAACAGAAACAGGTATATGACTTATTACCACATAAAGAACATAGAAAATAAATGCAACCACAGTTCAGAAGAAGGAACTGCCACCAGAGCCTAGAGTATATTCAGGAAAGGATTTATGAAAAGTTGCGTTTTGAACGTTACTAGGAGCAGCCCAAGTTTGAGGACCAGAGTGGACATTCCAGATGGGTGGACTGGTATGAACCCCAAGAGCAAAGGTTGGAAAGTCCACGTTATTCCTGAGGTATAGTGAGTATGCCATTTTGTTAAAAGGGAGCATTTGTGTTGAGAAATAGTCTGAAATAATTTGAAAAAGGTAGTTTACAGACCTCTGATGGTAAGTATCAGATTGAGGAATTAATTGTACCTTTGATAGGTAATGAAGGGGGTGGCAATAAGTGTTTGAGTAGAGGAGTGTCATGACAAGTGGTGTGTGAGAAAGATGACTACAATACTTTAATTATTACTTTTAGTTCAAATTAACGCAGGAAGATTTTGGTGAATATTGAATGATGATAAAATAATTTTGTTTTTTAAATTATTATGTATCAGATACTCTTCTGAGTGTCTCATATAGCACTCTTCTGAGTGTTCATTCAGTCTCAATATCACCTACAAAACTTCAAAGTAGGTATTGTTACTATTCCCATTTCCTTAAATGAAGAAACTGAGGCAAAGGCCAGTAATTTGAATAAAGTTAATATATAGTTCTAGATGACAGAATTGGTATTTAAACCTAGGTAATCTAATTCCTATGCCAGAACTCATTAATCACTGTTTATATTATAAACACTTCAAAATAATACCTCCTTAAACGTCAAATATTTATCAATACACCCTGCATTAACAGCTACATTCGATTAAAATTATAAATGTCAGTGATATCTATATATATATTTACCACATGTCAATCTGTGTTGAGTACTCTGAGGAACCGAGAAGCACATCAGGTGGCCGATACCATAGTGTGACAACTTCATTTGAGTAGGTCTTTGTGGGAACCGACTTGGCTCGGGCTAGTCCTTCATAGGGAAAATAAAACAAAGGGTTAAGAAAAAGCTATAATGGAAATGGATCTCTCAGCCCCTATCGTCACCATAACTCTATTCAAAGGCATAACTGAGATGGCTAATTCAGTTTCTTGAAGCTTCAACATTATTAGCTTTATGAATTTGTTAAGCGTGTGTGTGGCTCTGAGTCAGCAAATCCTTATGCAGTTGAACTAAATAAGAATTAACTTCACAACCATGCTTACTTTTATGTTTGAATGTACCTAGTGCAATATTCTGGGTTAATCTAAATTATCTTTATTTATATGTTTGAATACACCTGGTGCAGTATTCTGGGTTGATCTAAACTTAAGATGTTTTCCTTTCGTCCATGAATCGTGATGCCAAAATTATTTCCCAGCTGCAATTAAATTAATCCAAAATAGGCCCATGACACTGAGAGACAATTTTACTTCTAACAGCTATGAGCTTTTGTCACCTTTTAACCTAATTCCAACTTTCATTTGTCAAACCACTTCTTATCAAAAACTCTGAAGTTATTGGTCCATAATCTTTTTTTTTTTAAAGAAAAAGGAAGAAAGAGAGAAAGAAAAAAAAGAAAGAAAGAAAGAGAAAAAAGAATGAAGAAGAGGAATAAAAAGGAAGAGAAAGAGGGAGAGAGAACAGGAATATTGCTTTATTGCACAGGCTAGAATGCAGTCTAAAAATGGGAATTGAAAACCTATTTTATGCCAATAATTGTGCTTAACAATGGAGACAGGAAGGAAGAAGGAAAGAAAATAACAAGCCCCCAACCAATATTTCATTTAAACCTATGAAATGCTATGCAATTATTGAGGAGTGATTTACTTCCAATTATGTAGTCACTTTTGGAATAGGTGTGATATGGTACTGATAAGAATGTATGTTTTGTGTATTTGAAGTGGAGAGTTCTATAAAAGTTTATTAAGTTTACTTGTTCTGGGTCTGAGTTCAAGTCCTGGATATCCTTGTTAATTTTCTATCTCGTTAATCAGTCTAATATTGACAATGTGATGTTACAGTCTCCCACTATTATTGTGTGGGAGGCTAAGTCTCTTTATAAGTCATTAAGAACTTGTCTTATGTATCTGGGTGCTCCTGTATTGGGTGTGTGTATATACAGAATCATTAGCTCTTCTTGTTGCCTTGATCCTTTTACCACTATGTAATGTCCTTCTTTGCCTCTTTTGATCTTTGTTGCGTTAAGGTCTATTTTATCAGAGGTGAGAATTGCAACTCCTGCTTTTTATTTATTTATTTATGTTTGCTCTCTGTTTGGTTGGTAAATCTTCCTCTGTCCCTTTGAGTCTTTGTGTATCGTTGCATGTGAGATGGGTCTGGATACAGCGTACCGATGGGTTTTGGCTTTTTATCCAGTTAATAATATATATGAGTTTAATACTGCCGTTTGATGCTAGCTGGATATATTTTTGGAAAGGCTGATACTGGTTGTTTGTTTATATGTGTAGTGCTTCTTTCAGAAGCTTCTGCAAAGCAGGCCTGGTGATGGTAAAATCTCTAAGTGCTTGCTTGTTTGCGAAAGATTTTATTTTTCCTTTGCTTTTGAAGCTCAGTTTGGCTGGATATGAAATTCTGGGTTGAAAGTTCTTTTCTTTAAGGATGTTGAATACTGGCCCCCACTCTTTTCCGGCTTGTAGGGTTTCTGCTGAGAGATCTGCTGTAAGTCTGATAGGCTTCCCTTTGTGGGTAACTGACCTTTCTCTCTAGCTGCTCTTAGTATTTTCTCCTTCATTTCAACCCTAGTGAATCTGACGATTATGTGCCTTGGGGTTGGTCTTCTTGAGGACTATCTTTGTGGTATTCTCTGTATTACCTGGAGTTGAATATTGTCCTGTCTTACTAAGTTGGGAAAGTTTTCCTGAATAATCTCCTGAAGAGTATTTTCCAACTTGGATTCATTCTCTGCGTCACATTCAGGTACACCTATCAAACGTAGATTAGGTCTCTTCACATAGTCTCGTATTTCTTGGAGACTTTGCTCATTCTTTTTTATCCTTTTTTCTCTAATCTTGATTTCTCGTTTTATTTCGTTAAGTTGGTCTTCGAACTCTGATATCCTTTTTTCCGCTTGATCAATTCGATCATTAAAATTTGTGCATTCTTCGCGAAGTTCTCATGTTGTGTTTTTCAGCTCCATTAATTCACCTATATTCCTCTCCAAATTATTCTTGTACCATTTCGTCAAACCTTTTTTCAAAGTTCTCAGTTTCTTTGCATTGGGTTAGAACAAGTTCTTTTAATTCACAGAAGTTTCTTATCATCCACCTTCTGAAGTCTACTTCTGTTAATGGAAGGCATTCGTTCTCCATCAGGGCTTGTTCCGTTGCTGATGAGGAACTGTGATCACCTGTAGAGGGAGAGGCATTCTGATTTTGGGTATTCTCAGCCTTTTTACGCTGGTTTCTTCCCATCATTGTAAATTTATCCACCTGTCGTCTTTGTGATTTCTGACTTTCAAATTAGGTTTCTGAGTGGACCTCGAACTTGTTGATTCCCAGCGCCGAAATCTGAGCCATCCACTGCGCCAGCCAAAACAGCAGTGTTAAGATTGATGGTGCTTTTCTGTCCGGGAATCGGCCAATAGGGGACCCAGTCCCGCTCACTCTGCACCAAGAACTGTCGCGCTGAGGCGCCAGAAAAACCGCTGCGCCGGCCACAAGAGTAACGCTAGCGACCCGTGGGACTCCTCCGCTGGGAATCTCCTGGTCCGTGAGCAACAAAAATTCGTCTGAAAGTGTGGCGTCCTCTCGTTCTCTGCACTTTCACTAGGAGCTACTATCCTCAGCTGCTAGTAGTCAGCCATCTTGGATCTCTCCCTGATCCATTATCTTATTGTGATTTACTGAACACTTCTTTGCAGAAATTGACTTTTTCTTGGAATAAAATTACAATGTTCTTCTGTACTCTAAGTTTTAAGTTACATGGATGATTTTGGAGTAAGACTTCAGTGCCCTTGGATATTATCAATTGCAGTTCAAGTCAGGGGTGCCCCATCTTTTGGCTTCCCTGTGCTACAATGGAAGAGGAACTGTCTTAAGCCACACATAAAATACACTAACACTAACAACAGCTGATGACCTTAAAAAAAAAAAAAAAATCGCAAAAAAAAAAAAGCTCATGTTTTAAGAAAGTTTACAAATTTCTGTTGGGCTGCATTCAAAGCCATCTTGGGCCACATTTGACCCATGGGCCATGGGTTGGACAAGCTTGCTGTAAATGATGTAAAACATTTGCTATTCCTTTGCTAATTTAATATGGAATCCATTGACTATCCAGAAATAAAGGCTAGAGTTTACAATTTTATCTCAAGTCACTAGTGTGAGAGAGCTGTTATTACTGCTAAGCCTCTAAATTATGATCTGAAGAAGCAACTTAAAAAATATCTGGAAAATTCTAACTTATTTTGCCATAAACAAGGAAGAATTTATTTTTTAGGCTGAGACTGCAGTTATATATAACTTTGTATATCTGATTTAAATATCAAATAAGAAAAATGTCATAAAAGAATTCGATATTTTGCTGATGTCAGAAATTTAAATAATTAGGCAGGACTCAGACTATCTTAGTTCAGTGAAAGGGTATAACTGGAACAATGTTGACATTATTTTATTTAATTACAAGTTTTACTCTTGCATCTCAACTTGGTGAAGTAAGTCCAACAAATTATTTTCCAACCAATTCTGGTAATTAACAAGATGGAGGTAGCTTTCTGACCTCTCTTATTGATATTAAAAGTGAGTTATAGGAAGGCAAAGAACAGGGCTGCAAATGTGCTTCTCCTGTAACATACCATCAAGGCAAATTACCAGTTATAGTTTCCTCAGTGTCCTACTCTCCCACTCCTGAGAGGATTCTGAACTACGATGTTTGTCTACATGGGTTTCTAGTTTACAATCAGAATTTCAATATTGGTTGGCATGAAACAATCTCTCCTAAACCAACTTAATTAAATGTGATATGGTATTATTACACAAGTCATTTTCTATTATTAATGAAAATATCTATCTCTATCAGTAGTTCCTAGATCTCTGATTTACACTGATTATAGGAAAAGGGGTAAAATTTTCATAAAGACAGAGAACTTATAGAATAAATACTCAAAGTTTTATGACTCTCCTTTACACAACCAATAAAAAAAAAAAAACAAGAATAAAGACAGAGTTGAATATACTATCTCATGGAATAATCAGAATTTGCTGCCCTGTGGGTAGATAAAATGTGCCTGGCTTGCTCTGTAGAGGTCAGAAGCAAAATTGAAAGCACTCAGAGTAATCCCTGATAAAAGTAGGGGTTTTTTTTCTTCTTCTTTTTGAGATAGGGTCTTGCTCTGTCACCAGGCTAGAATGCAGTGGCTTGATCATGGCTCAATGAAGCCTCAACCTCCCAGGCTCAACTGATCCTCCCATCTCAGCCTTCCAAGTGGTTGGGACTAGAGGTATGTATCACCATGCCTGGCTAATTTTTAGATTTTTTTGTAGAGGCAGGTTTTTACCATATTGCCTAGACTGGTCTTGAACTCCTAAGCTCAAGCAATCTGTAATCCCAAAGTGCTGGGATTACAGGTGTCAGTCATCACACCCAGCCAAAGGTAGATTTTTTAGAGTCCCTGACATGCCTTTTGCATTTCTTTTTTTTTTTTTTTTGAGACAGAGTCTTGCTCTGTCATAGAGTAGGGTGATCTCGGCTCACTGCAACCTCTGCCTCCCAGGTTCAAGCAATTCTCCTGCCTCAGCCTCCCTAGTAGCTGGTATTACAGGTACCCGCCACAACGCCCGCTATTTTTTGTACTTTTAGTAGACACGGGGTTTCACCATGTTGGTCAGGCTGGTATTGAACTCCTGACCTCATGTGATCCACCTGCCTCGGCCTCCCAAAGTATTTATAATACCCAAGCGGGGTTTCTCTTCACTGCCATCCATTTTGGGATTGGGACTAAAGAGCATTAAACGCAGCTTGGCTAAAAAAGAGAAGAAGGAGGAAAGAGAAAGACAGGATGAAAAGGGATGGTGGCTGGGGAAAGGAAAGAGAAAAAAAAGAGAGTAACAATTATTACAAGGGAAATAACATAAGCTATGCCCAAGAAGAGACTTTATGAAAGCATATGCAAATAGCTTATAATTTGTTGTTCAAACACAGGTGACCCATACATTTCCTTTTTAAGGAAGGAAATGCAAAAAGCAATTTACCCTTTAAATGGCAAAGTATTAAATAAGCAAAATATAGGAACGTCCAGAACAAATTCACCATTTAGTAACAGTGAACAGTAATGCTTAAAACACTCATATTTATCAAATTTAATGAAATACTCCAAATATAAAACTACTATAATCAAGGCTGGGTGTGGTGGCTCACATCTGTAATCCCAGCATTTTGGAAAGCAGGTGGATTGCTAGAGGCCAGGAGTTTGAGACCAGCCTGGCCAACATGGTGAAACCCAGTCAACTACTGAAAATACAAAAATTAGCTGGATGTGGTGGGCACCCCTGTAATCCTAGCTATTTGGGAGGCTGAGGCACCAGAATCGCTTTAACCCAGAAGGCAAAGGCTGCAGTGAGCTGAGATAGCACCACTGCACTCCATCCTGGGTGACAGAGCAAGAACCGGTCTCAAAACAAACAAACAAACAAACAAACAAAAAACTACCATAATCATTTGTGAAAAATTAATAAATTCTAGTTATGGAAAACTGCATGGGTTTTTTTAAAACTAAGTTCTCTAAGAGTATTCAAACTCTCAGAATGTAGAATACAAAAAATTGAAAGGTACCCTACAAAGTTCCTTCAATATGAAACAGTTTACTTTCTAAAAGCAAAAAGAACATTTCATCTTACTTTCAATTCCCTTAAAACCAGATTAGCTAAAGAGGTATAGATAAATAGCTCCAATTAAATTATTGAGCATATAATAAAAACAAAGTAGGCCGGGCACAGTGGCTCATGCCTGTAATCCCAGCACTTTGGGAGGCCGGGACAGGCGAATCACCTGAGGTCGGGAGTTTGAGACCAGCCTGACCAACATGGAAACTCTGTCTCTACTAAAAATACAAAATTAGCCAGGCATGGTGGTGTAATACCTGTAACCCCAGCTACTCAGGAGGCTGAGACAGGAGAATTGCTTGAACACCGGAGGCAGAGGTTTCGGTGAACCAAGATCACCTTACTGCACTCCAGCCTGGGCAACAAAAGCAAAACTCTGTCTCGAAAAAATAATAAATAAATATATGCATACATACAGAGCAATGATGGCAGGTATATTAAGGGAACTCCTTTCAGTAGTTGCTTCTAAACTCGTTGCTCTCAGGACCCATTTTATACTCTTGAAAATTATCAAAGACCTAAAGAGTTTTTATTTATGTAGTTATATTTACTGATATTTGCCACATTCGAAATTAAAACTCAGAAAATTTTAAAATATATTTTCTCTTTAAAAACACCACTCATTATATGTAGCATGAATGGCATTTTTATGAAAAAAAATTTTTTTTAAATAAAAACAAAACCTAGTAAGAAGAATGGACTTCTTTTACATTTCTGTAAATTTCTTTAAGTCTTGTTTTTGGTGTAGAGATGGGATCTTGCTGTGTTGCCCAGGCTGGTCTTAAAACTCCTGGCTTCAAGTGTTCCTCCACCTCAGCCTCGTAAGTGCTGAGATTACACCTGTGAGCTGCTGTGTCTGGCCTAAAGTCTATTTTAACAGACGACACCTGGTTGAGGGGGAACATGTGTAATCCCAAAACTTTGGGAAGCCAAGGCAGGCGGATCACCTGAGGTCAGGAGTTCAAGACCAGCCTGGCCAACACAGCAAAGCCCCATCTCTACTAAAACACATAAATTTAGCCCCGTGTGATGGTAGGCACCTGTAGTCCCAGCTACTTGGGAGGCTGAAGCAGGAGAATCGCTTGAACCTGGCAGGTGGAGGTTGCAGTGAGCCAAGACTGCACCACTGCACTCCAGCCTGGGCAATAAGAGCAAAACTCGGTCTAAAAAAAAAAAAAAAGAAACAAAAGATGACACCTGGATTCCACATCTGTTTTTCATTCAATCTGTTGTAGTATGTTGCTTTGATACATATCACAATATGTATCACAATAGATAAAATACACGTATCACAACATACATACATACATATATGAAGGAAATCAGATCTCACATAGATATGAAATTGAAAAGAGGAAGAGCATTTTAATAGCCTTTTCTGATAATTGTAGATAGTCTTCTTTGATACTACATCAGAACTAGAAAGTAAGTGGTTTCTTGAAAACTATGTGGTAACAGAAATTTTATCAATGAACCTCTCATACTTTGTTGCACTAAAATTCACTGATCCATCTTGTACTTTAAATGGATTTGTATCCATGCAAGATTCTGTAATATCATGCATTAGCCATTTGGAAAACACTGATTCTCCGAGTTATACATTCTAAATGTTTATACACTTTTTCAGCATATTAAAAAATTGTGTTTGTTAAAATCACCCTTGATCTCATCAGAAAACTCTCCAAATAATTGAAAAGCCATCAAAGCAGATCCAAATTTCCAAACTCTAATTTTGGCTTGAAAACTTGAAATTTTATTATGGGCAAGAAATACTGTCAGTTCTTTTCCTTGAAATGATAGGCTTCCTTCATTCACATTTTCAGGAAAATGTCTGCCAAATTACCTAAATCTGAATAACAATAGTTTGTCAGTCATTTAAGTAAAAATGGTGTCCCTTCAAATAACAGGGCTAGTTCAATATACACTTTAAAAATTACAAAATCACTTTTCCTTGAGGCAACACACTATTTCTGCGTGCAGCAAATACGTTTTATGTCGACTTCCCATTTTATCACATAAAATACTAGAAATGTAGTCAAGGATAGAAATTAAACACAATTAATAAATTTTATTGCTTCATCATGCACCTTTTTAAGTGTAACTGATAGTTTTCCGTCCCTTCAAATAACAGGGCTAGTTCAATATACACTTCAAAAATTACAAAATCACTTTTCCTTTAGGCAACACACTATTTCTGCGTGCAGCAAATACGTTTTATGTCGACTTCCCATTTTATCACATAAAATATTAGAAATGTAGTCAAGGATAGAAATTAAACACAATTAATAAATTTTATTGCTTCATCATGCACCTTTTTAAGTGTAACTGATAGTTTTCCCTTTAAGTGTAGTGGTAAAGAATACAATGATGGCCCAGGCACAGTGGCTAACACCTGTAATCCCAGCACTTTGGGAGGCCAAAGCAGGTGAATCACCTGAGGTCAGGAGTTTGAGACCAGCCTGACCATCATAGTGGTCAGGCTAAAAATATAAAATTAGCCAGGCATGGTGGCACATGTTTGTAATCCCAGCTACTTGGGAGGCTGAGGCAGGAGAAATCACTTGAACCCAGGAGGTGGAAGTTGCAGTGAGCTGAGATCGCATCATTGTACTCCAGCCTGGGCTTCTAGAGCAAAACTCCATCTCAAAAAGAAAAAAGAAAGAAAGAAAAAAAGAATATAATGATATATTTTGGTGCCACTACTTTGATGCATACTAAGAAATCAGTAGTTTTACCTGTTATTACTTTGAGATCATCATCGCAAATATTAACACAGTGAAAAAGGCCAGTAACAGGTAGTACAATTTTGGTAATAAATTTATGTTTGGAGACCTCCTAAAGAAGTCTCAGGAGCCCTAGGGGTCTATGTCCACACCTGAGAACAGCCTGTACCTTTCAGAATTTGCTGCTAATAACCAACATAAATCACCCACCAAAGTTCTGTCAAATATCTTATTTTGTGGGTTACAGAGAAAATTTTCAAACCCACATAAAAGCCAATGGTGTGTTATGACAGTGATTGGTCTTTTAAATTTAAGAACCTGGAAGTATTAATAAATATCCCATATATTCCATACCAAAATCTGCTAGCTTTAGTTCTCCTTTTTCATTAATGAGGAGGTTCTGTGGTTTCAAGTCTCGATGCAATACCTTTCTTCTGTGACAATATGCCAAACCACGCAGAATTTGGTATAGAAACAGCTATAGAAACAAATAAATAAAAATTAGTCTTACAGATGAGACATGCTTTAGTATAAGCATAAATGATGGTAAGCAGAAAAGCAACTGGCCCAGAGCATTGTAACAGGAAAAGGAAAGTAATTGCATCCTTAAATACAATGTCTTTTCCTTTTATAGAGTGGTTTTCTGAATTTAATAGTTTATTATTCTCTTTGAAGCATCTACCTATTTTCTAGTCTGACAGTATCTATGGAAATATTTTTAAAAATGAAACATCCTCCTAGCAGTAATAGTTCATTTACTGTGGAAAATGACTTTATATATATCCTCATACACTTACAGGCCTACTAAGGCTTACATAGTTTAATCATGAAATTCTGGCAAAACAACCAATCAACCAACCACCCCTCCCACTCATCTCTCCTTAAAAAACAAAATCAAAAACAAAAACTCTGATCTGAAGAGTGTCTTAAAATAAGGCATTGGAATGGGTGATTTTATGAAAAGTCTGAGGTATCAAAGAGTATGCTGCTGCATAGCTCTAGCAAACTACTTACTATAAAAATAACCTACACCAGATTCTATCACCCACCTCTTGGGTACTTTACTTTCAGCACCTCCTACTCAGCCTTCAAAATCTACTGTAATTCAAAAAGGGGCATTAGGACTGTAGTGTTCTGAATGACTCTGAAAAAAGCAATTCCTATAAGGCTAACGGTAGAGGTTTTTGTTGCAGCTTTTGGTAGACAGAGGGTTATGGAACACAGAAGACCTTTGATTCTCTGGGGTTAACAAAAAGAATCTCAAGTACAGAGGATTCAAGAGTTTCCCCTCAGTTCACTGTAGGTGAAAAACAGCATCAGAACACTGATCTGCAGCCAAGGCTGCAGATCAATAGTATGCCTGATTGAATTCTCTGTGCCAGAGTCTCTGCAGTCTTCGTAATTATGTTTTTAAAACTCTAAAAATTACTATTTTAATGTATTCCGGTTACACTTTATATTTTGAAAGTATAAAGGCCATTTAAACAAATAAATAATAAAATGCTTTCCAACTAATCATGTAAACCTGGCGTTAAAGAAATAAACTTCTCAACATTTGTGAAATTATTATCACTAAGGACCTTGTTTTATTTCCAAATTATTGCTAATAAAAAAGCAGGAAAAACAAAATTAAAACCACAAAAAGATACAAAACGACAGTTATAACACTTTGCAAACAAAAAATGTAAAATATAATGAAAACAACCCTGACAGAATATATATTTAAAGCCCTATTTTAAAATTCTTAGCAATGTGTTATCCATACGTTCTGAGTTGTCTTTTAGTAACAGAAACTGGCTCTCCTTTATAACCACCAAACTTAATATTTTTTTTTAATGTTAGTTTAAAATTACTACCTACAGAATTAGAAATGTCTGAAACACACAGCTATGACAGCCTATTTTCAGAATAGGTTCTTACATATTGTTGACTAAGTCTGGATAAATAAATCTTTGCTAAATTTGGATACACCACTCAGGTCAAAGAAACCTACTATAAGAATACAAATTATGCCTGATGCTGTTACTCAGTTACAGGGGTGTCATCTGGATCTGACTTTATGGCAAACGTTTTTAGCATTACATTTTTAAATATGTTGTAGTAAAAAAACACACCAATTATCTTACTTTTCTTCCTGACAGTATAGATTGGTATTTCCAGCACAGTGTTCACAAAGCCTGCATGTTCTGGCCGTAATCATCAGTCCTGAAAAGTTGCTGTTTTATAATTAAATACCACTTATTTGGGGAGTTCGCTATCTAAAGAAGGCCTTTCACAGAATGCAACCATCATTTGCATTTATTTAAAAATTTTTTTAAAGCAGAATATACCTGTACATGTATTCTGTATCTAGGACAATCAGTTGTAATGTGAAATGTCAAAAGAATGAGGTGGTTCTAAAAAAAGATCTGATCCTAAGAAAGCTATAGTATAGTAAATAGGTTCTGAGTAAATACTCCCCATTCAGAGGACAATAACCTATTTAAAAGGCCAAACAGAAAACCCTGAAGAATAGTTAGGAGGCTGGTACATTTCATTATATAATGTGATTCACATATGCTTTAAACAAAATTTGAAAATTACACAGGAAAACATACCTTTACGTTGTGCATACTCATGATGTTTCCACAGTCATCCATGTACTGTTTCAGGTCTTTATCCTGAAAAAACACAGCAGTCTGCTATGTGATACACAGTTTTCAGAAGGTTGTGACTGGTTCACTTAATAGTATTTTAATTTTTTAAAATAAGTTGTTTTTCAAGAAGAGATACTGGATGAACTATACACAAAATTTTACTAAAAACTGATAACTAAACAACAAAGTCCCTTGGGCTGTGAAAAAGTCCAATTTAAGCACAGCTGCATTTTAAAGAAAAATAAAAAACAGATTAAAAGTCCAATTTACTATGTTTTTCTAAAACAAAGTTAAATACTGAATTTTTATGAAATGCTTACCAGATACTCAAACACCAAAGTCAAGGATTTATCTGTGTGAACAATGTCATGTAAGGTTACTATGTTTGCATGTTTTAAATCCTTTAATAGTGAAACTGCAAAACAGAAAAAGAAAGACAATTATTTACTCTGTGGTAGTCTTTATAAAAACCTGAAGTAAGTTGAACATATGAACTGATTAAAAGATTCTCTTAAGTTTAGGTCTCCAGCAGTGGCTCACACCTATAAATCCTGTCACTTTGAGAGGCCAAGGTGGGCCTTTCACTTGAGCCCAGGAGTTCAAGACCAGCCTGGGCAACAATGGCAAAACTCGGTTGCTTTTTATAAAAAAAAAGAGAAAGAGAGAGAGAGAGAGAGAGATTCTCTTAAGTTTAAAACGATAATTTACCAAGGGGACTGGCTGTAAAAATTTTCATGAAAATCAATTTTTTCTTTTCTTTTATACTACTGGGTTTGATACTATAATACTTAGAATTGTCCTCAATATTATAATACTCTCCGTATCATCTTCTGTATTTTTCTTAAACGTTAACTTTTGAAACTTCTGGGATTAATTTAGATATAAAGTATAAAGAACCATTTTTCCCCTCCACATTACTAATCAGTTGCCTCAAGCCATTTTCTGAATAATCTTTTCTTTATAAATGACACTATGATGTAAATATGTTTACACCCTGTTTTTTATATTTATTTAGTTTATATGGTTAATTTATAGTTACCATGTTCCCCATGTACCAATGTAAAACATTTCCGTATGACAAATAGTTGTCTATGATAGTGATTTTTAATGAATTCAGATTTCATTGTAAGATATACATTAGGCTGGGCGCATTGGCTCATGCCTGTAATCCCAACACTTTGGGAGGCCGAGGCAGGCGGATTGCCTGAGGTCAGGAGTTCCAGATCAGCCTGGCCAACATGGCAAAACTCCGTCTCTACTAAAAATACAAAAAATTAGCTGGGCGTGGTAGCGGGCGCCTGTAATTCCAGCTACTTGGGAGGCTGAGACAGGGAGAATTGCTTGAACCTGGGAGGCAGCAGTGAGCTGAGATAGTGCCATTGCACTCCAGCCTGGGTAACAGAGCAAGACTCTGTCCCAAAAAAGAAGAAAAAAATAGTTATACATTAATATAATTAATTCTTTCTTTTGAAAATTTTCATTTTAGAAATTAACTTTAAGGTTTAATTATATCTTCTAGTCATTTATTACTTGTATATCTGAGCTCTTTTTACTTATAAAAAATAAAGTTATTCTGCCACTTTGATTTTAAAATGTTCTGTATAAATATTATACCTTCTCTTATAGCTGTGCAGGGTGCACCTTCTTCATGTTCCAATCGGATTTCTTTTAATGCCACCAAATTCTCTGTCAATTTACTTCTTCCTTTATACACTGTTGCATATGTACCCTATAAAATATATTTTTAAACGACACATCAAAAGTATCATAAGAGTCTATTTAATATCATCTGTACAATAAAGGGCTCTACCTAAATTTCTAATTTCTAAGCATTGTTAAATTCCATCTTGCAAAGAAAAACACACAATAATCAGTCTTGGCTTTTCTTACAGCAAACAGGAATTTCAGTTCATATGCACAGCTTCCATACTTCTGTAAAACTAAAGAATGCCTCAAGAGTATAAAAACATAGACAGAATATTTACTTTTTGTACTTTATTTCAGATTGACAATTAGATCAATAGCTTTAAAATCAAAAGTTCTTTACCCTCAATGGTATATGGAGACTGACAGACACTAATTGAACATATTATTGAAAAATGAAAATGTAATGTTCATATTGTTAAATCACAAAAATAAATTTTTTTTTTGAGATGGAGTTTCACTTTCACCCAGGTTGGAGGAGGGTGGCACAATCTTGGCTCACTGCAACCTCTGCCTTCTGGTTTCAAGTGATCCTCCTGCCTCAGTCTCCCAAGTGGCTGGGATTACAGGCCCCGCCACCATGTCCGGCTCATTTTTGTATTTTCAGTAGAGACGGGGTTTCACCACACTGGCCAGGCTGGTCTCGAACTCCTGACCTCGTGACCCACTCGCCTCAGCCTCCCAAAGTGCTAGGATTACAGGCGTAAGCCACCACGCCCGGCAATCATAAAAATTTTACCTATGTTTCAAGATTTTTCAGAATCTTTGTACATTAACTCTCCTTTAAATAACAATGATCTCTTCTATCATTGCCAGGACAGCCCTCAAGCTCCTTTAAGGCTTCCCTCTTAACTATTATTTTCTTTGCCCTTTCTTACTATAGGAGGTAGGCCATTTTTAAATCAGTAGTACTAGTAGCAATTCCAAGAAAACGAAGGTCTTAAGAATTTCCTTAACCTTCAAAAAATGTGTTTTTATCTTTAAAGGTAGTATTTGATTTTTCACAGATCTGAACTCATGCAATTTCCCATGACAGCCAGGAACAGACTGAAGACTGCCAGGAGACTAAGTGACAAATGCCTACTTTGTTATCAAGAAAGCGTAATACTTTGTGCTTCAATAAAAAAATATGAAGCTATAAAAAATACACATTTCCTCTCAAACTGATGGGTAATTTCAAGGACTGAAGAATCCAACTCCTAGAAACTTTCTGTTACCTTTTCAGAACAAGTATATAATCTTGTAGACATCAGTATTTACATTTTTTCCAGGTTAACAAAAACTGTGGAGTAACAGTTTGAATGATGAATAACAAAAAAATAATGTGTGTTATATTTTTGAAATAGTATTTACTTACCTCTCCAAGCTTTTCCAATTTGATGTAGGTTTCCATTTTTCCAAAGCCAATTTCTGACTGAAAGTAAACAATGATAAATTTAGTATTTATTCTTTTTCTGTTTGTTGTTGTTGTTGTTTGAGACAGCATCTCACTCTGTCTCTCAGGCTGGAGTGCAATGGCACAATCTTGGCTCACTGCAACCTCCACCTTCGGGGTTCAAGTGATTTTCGTGCCTCAGTCTCTAGAGCAGCTGGGATTACAGGCACATACCACCATGCCCAGCTACTTTTTGTATTTTTAGACAAGACTTTACCATGCTGGCCAGGCTGGTCTCAAACTCCTGACCTTAGGTGATCTACCTGGCTCGGCCTCCCAAAGTGCTGGAATTACAGGCATGAGCCACTGAGCCTAGCCTAGTATTTATTCTTAAAGTTTCTTTCTTTCTTTTTTTTTTTTTAAAGACAGAGTCTTGCTCTGTCACCCAGGTTGGAGTGGAGTGGCACGATCTCTGCTCACTGCAATCTCTGCCTCACAGGTTCAAGTGATTCTCCTGCCTCAGCCTCCTGAGTAGCTGGGATTACAGGCATGCACCACCATGGCCGGCTAATTTTTTTGTATTTTCAATAGTGATGGGGATTCACCATGTTGGTTAGGCTGGTCTTGAACTCCCGACCTCATGATCCATCCACCTCGGCCACCCAAAGTGCTAGGATTACAAGCGTGAGCCACCATGCCCGGCCTTAAAGTTTCAATTCATCTCTTCCTCAACTTCTGAAACTCTCCTACTCTAAAGAGTGACTAAGAATAGAAAAATCTGATTATAATCAAATGGTTGAATATCTATCAAGTTCTAAAATAAACTGAATGTTGGAACATTCAAAGGTTCAAAAATATCAAAGTTCACAATCAAAATTGTCAACCCATCCTTTGTAAACATTAGTTAACATTCTGTTATGAAAAATACTTAGTTTTATTCTAAGATACCCCAGGCATTTTAAGATACTAAAGAATCTTATCAAGAATGACTACTTGGGATATTTTTTTTAACAAAACTGCAAAATAAATAATTTTCCTATATATTTTCCCTCACCAATCTGAATTCCCAAGGAAGTCCTGCAAACAATAAAATATTATTTGTTTCAGGTTTTCCAATCAAAATACAATTAAAAAGACAACTAAAAATCATACCCTACTAAATGGCAAACATAGAAGCAGCAATGTAAGTCTAATTCTGGCTATACTCCCCCCTCAAAAAAACCACACAACAATAACAAGAGAAAATAAAAGTGAGTTCTCAAAAGCCTTGCTTTAAAAGCCTTGAGCTTACCTGACTATTGTGTATGGAGATGATAAATGGGATAGATGAAATATACCTAAATATGTAATACAAATCCAATATTTAAAATGAAGAAACAAAAAACCTTAACACAAAAATTTAGGCAATTTTTTTTTTAAGATAGACTGAAAACTAGGGACTGAGAGAGCAGAAATATTTTAAAAAGTAAAACAGAATGGGAAAAGAATTTTCTTAAAGTTGCTTTCTAGCACCTCTTTGTAGATAATGGAAAAGGTTATGATAATCTAAAGAAAGATTCACTTGCTTAGAATGGTGCTAATGCCCTTAAATAAAAAGCTGGTCAAAGGAAAGGTTTTTTAAATACATAATCTTGGGCCGGACGTGGTGGCTCACGCCTGTAATCTCAGCACTTTGGGAGGCCGAGGCAGGCGGATCATCTGAGGTCAGAAGTACAAGACAAGCCTGGCGAACATGGTGAAACCCTGTCTTAAAAAAATAAATAAATAAATAAATACATAATCTTGGTTCTCAAAGGTGTGTAAATTATGCCAGGTGATTAAATGCTGTGATTTAAACTCTAGAGATCTAAATATGCAATTTTCCTTGGAACTGCGAAATAAAATTAAAATAATCTTTGGTAATTAGACTTGCATTACTTACCATGTTAGACAATAGGATAAATTACCCAAAGTTGAATGGCCAAAAGTAGCAGAGGCCCCCTCAAAAGAACTGTTTTTATCTTTTTGTTACAATGATATATATTATGTTAAAAGCCATGTGGAAAATTGTACATCCAATAGTACTTTGGTCACAGGTATTATTGAATGAATGAAAAATTATTTCTTTTTGTACTCTTTATGACATTTTCCTATATATGATTTTTTCATAAAACATTAAATTTTAAAATGAAGTTTTATAACCATCATATACCATTCATCCATGTATATGACTCAGTATTAAGTTCTTCACTTTCTATTATCAATAACTATGCAAAAGAAAGAAGTAAAACTATAATAGATAACATTTTTTAAATACAGGTGAAGTTTTTAATTTCAGTATGAAAAACATGGCAAATAACCCACTATCTGGCACATGACAGCCTGATTCTGAATAATCTTTTAATTTATATATGTTTTATATAGCCTATTTCTATATGATCTTAAATAATTTACTTCATAAAAAAGGCTAATTGCCAATATCACAGAAACTAATAAAATATATTTATTCTGATACTTATCTCTGGAATTTAGGTACTTAAATTCATGAATATAGAATTATTGTAATTTTGCCATGAATTTTAAGTTTTGTGCCATCTTTTATGAGGGGAAAACACTACATTGAGAATAAATGCAAACTAGTATGAACAAAAGAATGAATATTCCTGAAAAAAAAAAATATTTAAAATGTCATTATCTATAACAATAAGACGCACATGGGAAATAAGACTGTAAACTAGGCATTTTTTCTTCTCAGGAGTAGAGAAATTTTCTTATTAATCCTTTTATCTTAAATGAATGAATACCAGTATGTTCTTAAAACATCAAATGTACTTATGTCCAATGGTTACTATGATAAAATGTTGAGGTTTGCTTTAAAGACTATGTAAACGAACTACAAATTAGGTAGTAAAGACAAAAATGTTTCAGAGATTACCATATCATATAAAGTATGTAAGGAATTAAAAAAAAACACTAAACAATGTAAGGAACTGTAAGGTATGCATTAAATATTTAACATTACAAAGAGTCACTCTTCAGAGAATAAAATTTAGTGACATTACAGTACGCTGAAAGTTTGTTTTTAATAAAGGAAAGCAAATATTATGCCATAATTATGACATTAAGTTTAAATCTGAATAATGAGTCTATAAAATAAACAACACTACTTAATTCCACTTATGCAGGCGGGCAGGCAGAAAATTCAGACAAAGGCACAGTTACACTAGTGAATTGTCCGTCAGATCCTAAATCAAAAAGTAAAAGTGTACACCCCTCATTTTAGCAATCTCCAACTTAGGATTTAATGATTACATCAAAATAGTACTTACTGAATCTTTAAATAAAATTTTTAGAAAATTTGCTTGCATTTTTATTTGCTGAACACAACAGGATTAACAATAGATATAATGACTAGCTTGTTGATGTGCTCTCCTACAGAAATTATTCAGAGGACAGAGGACAAAGCTCATTTATTCAACATTTACCCAGCACAATGTTAGGTGCTAGAGAAGACAGATACGATTCCCACTTTCATGAGTTCACAATCTAGACCGAGTTCCATCCTAGATTATTTTAAAACATGTTAAAAGTTTAAAAGTTTCATAGAAACAGAAATAATAGCTAAAGAAATAGCACAATAAGCTTTATAATGTATATGTTGTTGTTTCAGTCTCTGTAGAAACTGTTAAAAATTGCCAGTGCCAACTATACTGAAGTCATCATGATGGGGTTCTTGTAAAAAAATATTCAATTAGCAATAACTGTGCCTTGCATAAACCTCATTGGCTATGATACTATCACTGCTTAAAGCTTATATTTTCGTGTGATATAAAAGCCCACTTAATGCTGCCTGCAAGACAAATGATGTTTTCTGATATTTCACTGTTCCAAGAAAATACTTCACTTTTTGGTAGCCCCAACCAAATTCCTATTCAGATGGCTCTTATAGCATAAGCACATGAAAATTCTAAATACATACATATATGTATTTAGACAGATATTAACAAATTTATATAATTATATATATATATATAAATTAAATAAATTATAATAGTCTTCCTAGAATTTAGTGTAACTTGTAAGCAAAACCAAGCCTTAAGGGACATTTTTTTGTTTACTTTGGATCTAGCAACATAATTACTCTATCACATGCTGGAGATGCTGTTCTAGCTGAGCTTCAAAACAAATGAAGTATAGGAGGTCCCCCTTATCCACAGAGGATACTTCTAAGACCACCAGTGGATGCCTGAAACAGCAGACAGCACTTAAACCTTTATGTACTATGTTTTTCCCTATACATATTAATATACTCCTAAGGTAATGTTTAGTTTATACATTTTGCAGAGTAAGAGATTAACAAAGAAACAACTATAATAATACACTGTAATAAAAGTTACGTGAATGCAGTCTCTCCCTATCTCTCACTCTCAAAATAATCTTACTGTACTACATTCACCTATTTTCAGACTGTGTATGACCTGACATAACTGAAATTGCATAAAGTGAAACCACAGGTAAAGGGGGAAGCTCCTGTATGTAGAGTGGATCCACAGATGCCATTTTTAAGAGAGAGAGAGAGAGAGAGAGAGAGAGAGAGAGAGAGAGAGAGAGAGAGAGTGAGTGTGTGTGTGTGTGTGTGTGTGTGTGTGTGTGTGTGTATGAAAGAAGATGGAGGCTTTTTCAAACACCCATTTCCCTCCCTGTGGGAATTACCAAGTTACTGCTACTGACAGAAATGTGTTTTATCCCTTAGACTTGGTGGGCAGAGGGAGAGATACAGAATCTCTATGCTACTTAGTCACTTTGTCTTACAAAAATTGCTATTATCATCACCATAATACCACCTTAATCCTATACTCCTGTACATAACATGCTAAGGTAAATTCTGTGGGACTTTGAACCTCACTCCCACTCCCACATCCCATATTGTATTTCTAATTGCTGAGAGACATAAGGACTTGATTGTATTTTCTCACCTGCTCTTAGAAATGAGAAAGGTCTATATGATCTATATTGGTAAAGCCAGGGATGAAGAATCCAAACATTCATTGTTTAGGGAGAAATACACTCTTAAAATGTATAAACTTATAATTTTAATACAATGAATCAAATTTTTATATAGGGACAGCTTTCATTCTAATTGAAGTTGTCAATTCACTTAGTCTCACGAAACTTCCACTGGGTATACCATTATCGTAAGGGCAACGAAGCTCTGATGAATCCTGACTACGTGCATGTGGGCTTTCCCACTATTCTAATATTTAAACATGTCAAGAGAATATTTTATTTCTTAGCAATCATAAAGGAATACTAAATAGCACTTCACCAATCCAATAGGCAATATTTTTAACATGACCTATGATCACTAAAGGTAATGCGGTATCCTGGAGGGGATCTTGGGACAGAAAAAGAACACTGACAGAAAGTGAAATAAATTACGGAGTTTTCATACTAGTAATGTACCAATGTTGGTTCCTTAGTTGTGACAAATGTATTAAAGTAATACAAAATGTCAATAATATGGATAACTGGGTATGTGGTATAGAAAAACTATATAATTTTTGTAATTTTTTTCTGTAAATCTAAAACAAAAATTAAAAGTTTATGTAAATTAAAAAGTCAATGGAAAGGATTAAGATAAGATGTGAAGAGACTGAATACACAGGAGTTTATAGAGGTAACAGTCTAAGCATCCTGAAAAGATGGGATAGGAAGGCGGACAACTCCTCAAGATTAAAAACAAAAAGAACAGAATGAGTATATGTGTAGGTAGATTTGCGTGTTTATTATAAAGAAAAGGAGGGAGTTTCTGGTTAATGGCCCCCCTCTTTTATTTTTGAGACAGGGTCTCTCGCTCCATTGCCAAAGGTCGAGTGCAGTGGTGCAATCATGGCTCACCACAACCTCATCCTCTTGGGCTCAAGCCAACCTCTCACCTCCCACCTACCATGTAGCTAGGACTACAAAGACGTGCCACCACACCTGGCTAGCTTTGTTAATTTTTTGTAACGATGGAGGTCTCACTATGTTGCACAGGCTGGTCTTGGACTCCCGGGTTCAAGCAAACCTCAGCCACTCCAAGTGGTGGAATTACAAACATGAGCCACACAGCACCTGGCCGTATCTCTTTTTTATGATGTAGGAAGAGAGATCATCTGCTTACAGTAAGAGAAGAAGAGTTAATCAGTATTGCTGGTAGCCAAGCAATACTGGGGATCTATGTGAGGCTGACGACCATAAATTCATAGCAGAAGCAATCAGCCCTACTGTATAACTTTCTTTGGCAAAGATAGTTTCTTAATTCCTACTCAAGCAAAGGTTTTATGTTATTTTTACTACTTTACTTATCATATATTGCTATCAGAAAATGTGAAAACAGGCCAAGAGCAGTGGCTTAAAACTATAATCTCAGTTGATTTGGGAGGCCAAAGGAGGATGACTGCTTGAGGCAAGGAGTTCAAGACAGCCTGGGCAATATAGTGTAACCCTGTCTCTACAAATAATTTGTGAAAAACAAAATACATATATATATATATGTATGTATGTGTGTGTGTGTGTATCTACATATGAGAGAACACACTGAATGTTTAATACTTTTAGAAGACAAGGCTAAATTTTATATTTTACCTTGAAAAAATATTCTATTTTTTAGATTAAGGGTATATTATCTATGGAAAACTCAACTTTAGTACACGTGAAGAATATTTTTCTTTTCCTACCTCCTTTCCATCCATCCCTAATCTTCACCTATCTCCTTTATGCATAAACCTAGGGTCCAGACTTCTCTATTGAAGAACTGATCTCTTTGAAAAAAATTTTACTTTTTAGGTATATAAAGAATATATTATCTATAGATACACAAATTCTAATACATGTAAAAGAAATGAGTTTCTTTTTCCCACTCCCTTTCCATCCATCCTTAATTTTCACATGCCCGCCTTAACTGCCTGTGTTCAAATATAAAGCTGGAGTAGAGATTTTCATTTTGAAGAATAATTTTTAATATATTTCCAAAAAGTATGCTTTAGTAAGGTAGATGAATAATTGAAATGGATGTCACCAGTAAAATCAAAAACGTAGCTAGCGTAATTAATCTGAAATCTATAAGCCATTTCAGAATTTTTTAAAAAGGGAGGTAGGTAGGCCAGGCACGGTTAGATCACCTGAGGTCAAGAGTTCAAGACCAGCCTGACCAACATGGAGAAACCCCATCTCTACTAAAAATACAAAATTAGCCAAGTGTCGTGGCACATGCCTGTATCCCAGCTACTCGGAAGGCTGAGGCAGAAGAATCAATTGAACCCGGGAGGTGGAGGTTGTGGTGAGCTGAGATCACACCATTGCACTCCAGCCTGGGCAACAAGAGCAAAATTCCACCTCAAAAAAAAAAAAAAAAGAAAAAGAAAAAGAAAAAGGGCAGGAAGGTAGGTAGGAACACTTAACCATTAAATAAAAACTCTAATCACTTAGCATCCATTAGAGGGCACTATATATGAAATTACAGTCTAATTTCATATAGACTGTAAAAGATAGCTCTTAAATGACAGCCTTAAAAATTATAGTGATTAAATCACATTTTTACTCCCAACTGAACCAAATACAATCTCAAAATTTATCCTAAGTACCAATCTTCGATAAAAATTGAGAGCCCAAGAAAACTTTCTACTTGACAATCAAATGACAAAATCATCCCAATAAAAAAGTCTTGGCCGGGCATGGTGGCTCACGCCTATAATCCCAACACTGTGGGAGGCTGAGGCAGGTGGATCACTTGAGGTCAGGAGTTTGAGACCAGCTTGGTCAACATGGCAAAACGCTGTCTCTACTAAAAATACAAAAATTAGCTGGGCATGATGGCACATGCCTGTAATCCCAGCTACTCGGGAGGCTAAGGCATGAGAATCACTTGAACCAGAAGTGGAGGGTGCAGTGAGCAGAGGTAGTGCCACTGTCCTCCTGCTTAGGCAACAAAGTATCACTCTTGTCACACACACACACACAAAATGTCTTAGGCAGTGATCCTAAATTATGATCATCATAAGCTTAAACCAAAATCAAGTTTTGTGTTATACTTTTTACCATATTTATATATTGGTGAATGTCAAACAACAATGTGTTCATGGTATATACAGCATAAAGTGATTTTATTTTTTAGAGTATCTAACAAAAATATTTTTTAGAATATCTAACCTGGCCCACAGGGGCCAGGTGCTGTGGCTCACACCTGTAATCCTAGCACTTTGGGAAACCAATGCAGAAGGATTACTTGAGGCCAGGCATTTGAAACCAGCATGGGTAACACAGTGAGACCCCGTATCTCCAAAAAAAAAAAAATACTTTTATTAATAAGCTGGGTGTGTTGGTATGCACCTATAGTTCTAGCTACTCAGAATCCTGACGTGAGGATTGCTTGAACCCAGGGGTTCAAGATTACAGTGAGCTATGATCGTCCTACTGCATTCCAGCCTAGGTGACAGAGTGAGACCAGGTCTCTAAAGAAAATAGTTCCATTATATAATAATATGTTAAAGGCTGGGTACGGTGGCTCACACCTGTAATTCCAGCACTTTGGGGAGGCCAAGGCGAGTGGATCACCTGAGGTCAGGCATTTGAGACTAGCCTGGCCAACATGGTAAAATTCCATCTTTACTAAAAGTACAAAAATTAGCAGGGCTTGGTGGCCCATATCTGTAATCCCAGCTACTTAGGAGGCTGAGGCAGGAGAATCGCTTGAACCCAGGAGGCGGAGGTTGCAGTAAGCCAAAATTGCACCACTGCCTGGGTGACAGAGCGGGACTCTGCAAAGTCCAACTGGGTATTAGGTGGTATTTTGTCTCTTCCTGGTCCCTAGGATTTATGTTCTACTTTCTATTTCCATCTGATTGCCACATCATCCTTAATTTTGAATAAATTCCTAATTCTCCCTGCCTCAGTCTTTCTCCCCTTCTAATTCATTGTTTATACTTTTCCTAAAGCTATTGCTATGGAACAGAAATGTGATCATGTCAACCTTTGTTTAAATAAATATCTTTGATGTCTTCTCATTACATGGGAAGAAGTCCAGACTCCTTGCCCTACATCTAAGGCTTTTTAGTCTGGATCTGTCCTGTCCGGTTCAAGCCATAGCTTTTCTATTATTCCATACCTACCCTTCAGATCAGTTCTAATTTCCCAAACATGGCATATACACCCAAACTTCTGGGTTTTAGTTTTAGTGCATGTCATTTCCTCTGCTTAGAACACCCTTCATTCATAGACTATTTTTAACTGACGAATTTCTGCCCATCCTACTATAGGACTATAGTTATCCAAAACAGATTCTCACATAAACAAATCACCTGAATTTACATTGAAGGTGATATTACAACTAGAAAGGTTATTTTTTGAATAAATGGTACTGGGTTAATTACTATATATTAGGAAAATATATTTGTAAGACATGAAACTGATAAAGGTCCTTTATGCAAAACATATTTAAATATTCATATAAACCAATGAAAAAAGACAGAAAACCCAATAGAAAAGAGGAAAAAAAAACAGACTTGGGTAGTTAATTCACAAAAGAGAGTATCTAAATATAAACATATAATAAACATATGATGAACAATAAACACACAGAAAGGTGTTCAACTTAGTCATCAGAGAAATGCAAAATAAAACGAGAGGGCACTACCAACTCACTAAAAAAGTTAAAATAATTATTTTTTTAAAGACATTATCAAAAGTTGGCAAGGAGAACAACCAGAACTATTGTATGCTAGTGATGGAAGTTTAAATTGGTACAACCACTCTGGAAGCTGGTGACAGTATCTAGGGAAGCAGAACATATGCATACAATATGATGCAACAATTCCACTCCTAGGTAAGCACTCAACAGAAATGCTTACATCTGTTAAGCAAAAAACGTGCACAGGAATTGAGACAGAAGCACTATTTGGTAATAGTCAAAAACTGAAAACAATCAGAATGTCCATCAATAAGAGAATCAAATACAGTACACTCATAAATGGAATACTGTGCAACAAAGAAAATGAATTGTCCATAATTACATTCAAAAGTAGGGCTGAAACTCACAAACGTAACACTTAACAAAAGAAGCCAGCCACAAAAATAATACATACTGTGTAACTTCCATATGTACTGCGATACATGTGTTATATATATATATATATATATATATATATATATATATATATAAATTTTGTGTAAGTATTCTATATATTTACATAAAATATATTTTAATGTAATTACATATTCATAATTACACAAAGCTCAGAAATTTAAATAAGGGTAATCAGAAAGAGAATACTATACATTTAAAAAATAAGTAAGAAAATATATGTGAATGAGGATTAAAAAAGACCCAGATATCAAAACATACCTTAATAGTATGATCAGAACAGTGTCATATATATGGGTAAAACTACTCCCTGGCATCAAAAGGCAGAGATTATGGCTACAGTTGAGGAAGTTTAGGAAGTGAGGCATACTAAGTAATAAAAAGGGAACAGAGGGGGGTTTTTGGGATTTCTGAAATTTTATTTTATTGAACCAGGTACTGGTTACAGGTATGTTAAGAATTCAAAAATTTATTGAGCTGTACAATTATGGTTTGTGTACTTCTCTGTATATCTAGTATATATTAATATATGTTTATCCAGTACATATCTAGTATATCTATATTTCTAGTACATATTTATACATTTAGCAAGTATCAACATTCACCAAAAATAAAATATAATATAGCTTAAATCCTATTCTAATATACATCCTATTCTAATATACATCCTATTGAATGCATCTTAAGGGTTCCAATAAACCTTTAAGAATGGAAAATAATAAAATTGAGATGGCAACATAATAAAATTTAGCTATTCCAAAGTCAAATATAAAAATTATTTTAAAATGTTTACACCCAGAAGAATCAAACAAGCAGATCTAATTGATAGTAGAGGTATAGGAGAACAAAAACTTACTAAGGAAGCTCTACGAGACCTTCGACTCATTGGTTGGTCAAATGGTGGACTGTTTATCTGCAACTTTTCAAGATATCCATCAGGTATTCTGATGTCTGCAGGCAGCGATAATCGCTTATTTAAATCCTTAAAAAAAAAAGATATTCAAATATAGAAAAGACATGGGCATTTGACTTTTGAATTTACAGGCTCTAACATATTATTTCTTAATGATAAGCAACTGTGATAAGTAAGTTTTATGTAATATACTCATGGTAAAAACATTTACTATAAGCAAAAGTAGAGCAAAGTGTTACAAAAATGGAATTTTGCAACCCCAGTAATTTTTGAGTACTTTCACTGGTAAGTTCAACTTGGAATTTACTTTGAAAATATTATACCATACAATAAGAATAGGCAAAGACTACCTACAAACTGTGATCAGTTTAAATAACTAACCAAGTAGATATTATATGATCCTGTATGCAACATGGGCAAAGAGAATTAAAATATTTATTATTGGTATATTAATGAGATTTCTACTTTATTTAATTATACAGTGTGAGCTGGGAGAAACTTGAAAAGAATCTTGTCTATATCATCACATCAAGAAAGTTAAGCCCTAGAAAAACAAATTCCTCCTATTCATAATAGCAGCCAAACCATGAAACGGAATGGAGATGTATAGGAACTGCATAGTTACTGAGAAATCTAAGACTTAAGTATAAAAACAAAGAATGCTACCAAATGGTAAGAATAAGTAACGAAAAGATACTGGTCCCTCCCTATATTAATTTTATAGTTTATATAACCATAAAGAAATCACAATAAGCTTATTCTTGGACAAAACAAAATCCCTAAAATGTACTGATAATAGAGTAACAGAAAAAAAATTGAAAAACATTCTAAAATAAGAAAGAGTGTTATATGTGTACATGGGGGAGGGATAAAGAAAGAAGTCTTTCCAGATATTAAAATACTCAATAGGCCAGGCACAGTGGCTCAAGCTTGTAATCCTAGCACTTTGGGAGGCCAACATAGTGAAACTGTCTCTACAAAAAATACAAAAAATTAGCTGGGTGTGGCGGTCTGTACTGTAGTCCCAGCTACTTGGGGGACTGAGGTAGGAGGATCACTTGAGCCCAGGAAGTTGATTGATGCTGTGGTGAGCTGAGATACTATCACTGTACTCCAGCCTGGGTAAGAGAGTGAGACCCTGACTCATAAAACAGAAAAAATATATACCATAAAAAGAATATAATCTAGAGCATGCCTCCTCAGGAGGGGAAAACAAATTACAGCTCAATGAAGAATAAGAAACTCCAGATTTAGACCCTAATACTAAATAAAACAAATGATTTTTAAAAATCATATATAAAGTGAAGAAAAATAAGAAATATTTTATTATTGTGTCATAAGTATATCAAGTTGATTTAAACAATTGAAAATGTTAATTTATCATTTAAAAACTGACTGTTTTCCTTAACTAAGAAGCAATCCTTTTATAATAAAAATATAATCAACCAATAGGAGAGATACCCTAATCACCATCTCAACAACACCAAAAAAGCAACAATACTTTTATTTCAAAACATGTTCAATATTTTTTTTGCAGAAACCTATTTTAGTTTTACAATACATACTGAAATAACAGTTATAATACACTTATGCCCTCAGGTTATACCATAACGCTTACAAAGAAAAGAAAATGAATTCTTCATTCTTTTACATGGAGAAATAAATGTGCCTCAGAGATTAGTAGCTGTAGTGAACTACAAAGAAAACCACATTTATAATATAATGCAAGAAAAAAAAGCTGTTTATTTTATTTATACCTCTTAAAATTTGAAAGAGAAAATAAAATGTTTAATTACCCAGATGAATCTCAAAAATATAATTAAAATCATATTTTCTGAAAAGAAGACATTGCTAATGTATCATTCTATCTCCAGAAGTTTTGAAGATTCACTTCTCCTTAATGGAGAACCTAAAATAATGTTTCACAAAAAAATTTAAAAATAAATAAAATATTTCACAGAATGAGAACAATTATAACTACTATATACCTATCTTGGGATAAAAATTAGAAAAGACAAAACATTCATAGACTACAATTTATGAATGCAAAGGAATGACTTTCTTACAAGTGTCACATGTCTTCATGAAAATTTTTAAATGAGCATTTACTTTGCTTGATATGTATGTGTATTTATTTACATATACCAACATACATATACACAAGTATATTTGTATTTTTTAAATGATTACCTCCATTGAGATCCGTCTATGTATACGACTTCTGAGACAAACACCTGTAGGTGACTGGACTTCATCAGATGATGTCCCAGAAGCTTGGTCACTCTCACCATCTGATCCCATTTTTAGATTTTCATGAACAATATCTATATTAAAAAAATAAGACATTAAAAGAGATATATTATATTCTAATATATCAATAATTTATTATCACTATGGGTAAAACACAGAAGGCTAACACATAAAAATCATAGCATAAAAAGTCATTTACATTCTGGGTGCCACAGGTATGCAGTTAATAGATGAAAACATGATTCAAATATCTTAAAACAGTGGTGTGAAATCCTTTTACACTTTCAAATTATGAAAAAAATTAACATTCAAGTTATCAAGAGTTCAGTAATAAAATTATAAACTACAAATAATATCTCTGAGAATGAGTCAGTTCTCTAATTTTCTAGATCTGGGAACTAAGCATTGAAAGGTTAAATGACTTTCAAAAGGTCACAAAGCTTAGACACAGAGCTGGAAGAGAAACCTGGTCATTTGCCTCTTATTTAGTATTCTTTCCATTAAATAACATGTCACTGGGTCTACTGTCAAATGGAGCTAATTCTTTGAATATTCTTTTAAACACCTCTTAAAAGCTGCTAATGCAGTTTTTCTTCCCTGCACCCCAAGTGTTAAAAATAAAACAATCAAAAATTACTCACTGAATATCTACTTTGTACCAGAACTACAAAAACAAGTTTATGATTTTCAAATACTTGAAAATCTGTACAGAGCAAAAATATATTACAATAAAGGTGGGTTATGGTATGTTTAACAGAGATAAAAGTTAAATGGAAGTAGGGGGAGGAAGATAAATGCCATCTGAAAATATTAAAAACAAACCTGTATACGGGATTTTTTTTTTTTTTTTTTTTTTGAGACAAGGTCTTACTCCATTGCCCAAGCTGCAGTGGCGCAATCATGGCTCACTGCAGCCTCTACTTCCCGGGCTCAAGCAATCCTCCTGCCTCAGCCTCCCAAGTAGCTGGGAGTACAGGCACCCACCAGACCTGTTTTTGTTGTTTACAGTTTTGCCATGTTGTTGAGGTTCATCTTGAACTCCTAGTTATTTGTGCCTCGTGTTCCATTCTTAGAATGCTAAGAATGTGGGAGTTATTTCTATTCTACTGCTCAAGGTCATCACCAAGGTCTGATTGCAGAAATTTAAAAAAAATGGCAACTTTAGGCATAAACAGGTTAAGTAATCCACCCACCGTGGCTTCCCAAAGTGCTGGGACTGATTAAAGGCATGAGCCACCACACCCAGCTAAGTTGTATACTTACATACCTGCTTATATATTTGCATTTGTCAGTCATTCTCTAATAACCTAGCAAGAAGAGTGTACTAGAAACAAATGCTAGTTCTCTAGAACTCCTTCCTTGCCACTATGACTTTCTATATACGTATTCATCTTCCAAAAAGAACCATGTTGTTTCATGCTGCAGTGCTTTAACACTTTTTCCTCATTTTTACAAGATGCCTTTCCCCATTTTGTCAACCTTCTGAGCTCAGGCTTAGTCTTCAAAACTATGCTCATGTGTCATCACTCAGTTGAAGTCTTTTCTAATCTCAGACACAGTTGACTACTGTGCCCCCACCCACTGTACTGAAGAACATTTTTTGGTGCATGTGATTTTATAAGATCCTTGGGGACAGGATTTAGCTTATTCACTTTGCTATTTCCAGAACTTAACCAACTGCCTGGTACTTAGAAGGTGTTTAACAAATATTCAAGATAATTGTATATTATCAAACAATCAAGAGATGGACTAGATAACTAGATCTCTTTTTCAAATGAAGTTATATGAAATATCAATGTGTGAGACCACTGAAAATAGTATTTTATGTAAGTATAAATGTTAACTTTTAATAATATTTACATATAAAATTATGAGAACTGCTTAGTTTAAGGAGAAATTTGAACTCAAGTGTCTCATATCAACTCTATCTTAGAACTCACTTTATGTCTGTATTTTTGTCTTGGTTAACTCAATACTGAGAAAATTCCAATTCATATTCATAAGCAGTTGCAAATGGTTAATGGTTTTTAATAGCTCAACATGTAATCTAAGAATACACTTCAGTTATGTTGAGATTTCTGGAGAAATTTTATGGTGATATGTGAACAAAAAGTTAACTTGGCAGCAAAAATAACGCACCGGTGATTGATTCCTAACCTGTTAAAATTTGATATATAACACATCGGAGGTCACGTATTCTTTTCTGCCACACTTTTAAAATGCTAAAAATAATTTAATCATGACTTCCATTTCTAGTGAGATATGAAAATCTTCCTTTCCTCAAGAAAATGTTGGCTGAAGTATTTTAAAATATACAGCTGAGTGTGCAAGAATGTATGGATAATACCTAGGAAGTAAAAAAGAGGAGAGAACGAAAACTCAAAGCTGTCATACATAAATTTACTCTATCACTGTCTTGGGAGAGGTTGCTGATCTTGATGAGATGGTCCCTGGGTTTACCTTCCACACTGGGATAAAAGATGAAGCCCTGGCTGTCTGAGTTACAAGTAAGACCTTCCCACAGAAAGGCCCAACTCCCAAAGTGCTATACTTTTGAGACTTAAAGCGTACACTTAAAAATAAAATCTGTCCTGTTGCATAAGAAATTGGACGACAAAGACAGCTTACTAATCTCAGACTATGAATAAACACTTGAGTACCATCTGACCCAAACAAGAAATTACCCACGTCATTAACAAACCAGTGTAGTTCTGACATGATTACCAGTTATTTTCATTTCCATCAAGACAAACGTGAAACAATGAAGGCTTGGCAGAACTTTACTCATCTGTTGGGGGCAGATTACGTCTTTGCTAATCAGGTAATACAACAGCTGCAGACACAATACATTTTTCTCCCCCAGCACAATATTCTTTAAAATTTAATCTGCATTATTATCATTTTCAATATCACTTTTTTTTTTTTTTTGAGACAGAGTTTTGCTCTTGTTGCCCAGGCTGGAGTGCAATGGCGCATTCTCGGCTCACCGCAACCTCTGCCTCCTTGGTTCAAGCGATTCTCCTGTCTCAGCCTCCCAAGTAGCTGGGATTACAGGCATGTGCCACGACGCCCAGCTAATTTTTTGTATTTTTAGTAGAGACAGGGTTTCACCATGTTGGCCAGGATGGTCTCGATCTCTTGACCTCGTGATCCACCCACCTTGGCCTCCCACAGTGCTGGGATTACAGGCATGAGTCACCATGCCTGGTCTTTAATAGCACTTTCTTAAATCTAGAACAAGGGTCCAGAACAAGTGTGGCTTCTTTTCATACGGCCCCTAAGCTAAAAATGTGTTTTGTATTTTTAAAGGACTACTAAATAGAGAATATGCAATGGAGACTGTACTCCATAAAACCTAAAACATTTATTACTAACTGCCCCTACAAAAAAAGGTTTGCAAACCCCTGGTCTAGACAAATAAGAAAACAATAAGCCAAGACCTGATCTGTAGTGTTTTCTGATTTCTCTCTCCATGGCCAGCTTCCGGCTACCAACATGACAACACTGAACGTACGGTTGGGAAGAAGTGTGCAGTAGCACACTACTGTATAGTGTTTGGACTATGGAGAAAAAAATAACCCCTGTGGCATAGATAAAAGTGGTAAAACAATTAGGAACCAATGACTTTTGAGTATTAATTGCATTTATTTTTAATTTAGTTTACCTAACTGTAAACTTATATAATTTAAAATGTAATAGCTATGTTTAACAACCAGTTTGCAAAGTTCCTGAAAATCTAACAACCACCTCAAATGAACTAGTGAGCCAACTCCAGCATACCATTCTGTAGAGATGCACTACAGAGATAAGGGCTATATTTCATTTCTCATAGAGAAAAAACTCACTGTAGATAAGCTCATACTCCCAAAATAAAGAAACACATTTAGAAATAATATACTATTCCAATTGCAAGCAGATAAAACAAGCAGTAGAATAAAACCCCTAGGAGCTTCAGTGAATATAATTATCTAAGAAAACTACAAAACAGTTATACTTAAAGTGATTTCAAAAATCAAAACATAATAGGCCACGTATGGTTGCTCGTGCCTGTAACCCCAGCACTCTGGGAGGCTGAGGCAAGTGGATCACTTGAGTCCATGAGTTCAAGACCTGCCTGGGCAACATGGTGAGACCCCGTCTCTTCCTGGGTGACAGAGTGAAGCATTGTCTCAAGAGAAAAAAAAAAATCAAAACATAAGATATCATCAAAAAAGACCAGAAGAATAAACAAACAGAAACTTGAATTTTTTTTTCTTGGATATTTAAAGATATAATGACAGAAGAATAAAAAATTGAGTTAATAATCATATATACTTATTATTACACTAGGCTTTATATGGTGATGATCTAAAAAATTACTGAGGCATGACCCTAAAATAAACACCATCCCAAACTGCTATTCATCTGAAATCTTGCTGCTGTTTCTTATGGGATTCATTTCCCACTGATGGACAGGATTTTCAAATACTACTTCTCTGTATTGTCAGCACTACTACCTCTCTAGAACTTTCCAACTTTCTGCTATTCCTCCTGATTTTTACCTGACAAAAGAAGCCAGATAATAAAGGTTGCTGACTTTTACACAACTAAAACTTAACTATGTACATGACATATAATCAGAAAGGTAAACACAAAGACAAATAATCAAATTACCTAATCTGCTTCCATTTCTGGGCATTGCCATGAAGGAGCCGAGGCTCCCTCCAATAACACTGTGTGGTCTCCGCAATGGGGGCTTCTTGAAAGATCCTGTGTACTGGTGGAGGAAGGAATGCATACTGTGAGACGTTGGAGGCCTGCCATTCTTCACAATAGGCTCTGTGGTTCAGAGTATTCAAAAATCATTCCATCATCAGCCCAAGATCCAGGATCACATGAGAAGGATTGAGAAAGCAAAACAAAAAGTTGTAACAGAGATTATTACAATTAGCCTCATTTCTTTGCTTACCTACACACAGTACTAAAATTAAAATAGTTTCTCTGAAAAATTACTCAAGAAAATACTTGAATATTTTAAGTTGGTCTAGTAACCGTCCATTTCTTATATAATCAAAAGTGGGTAAGAACCACAAAACTCCTAAAATATCTCATCAATTTTTGATCCATTTGTTTATTTTAGTATATCTCAAGATTGTTTCCATACCACTCCTCTATTGACTGACTACCTGTGTTCTTTATAATTAAGCATGTTTGACTGGGCGCAGTGGCTTACACCTGTAATCCTAGCACCAAGGCAGGCGGATCACCTGAGGTCAGGAGTTTGAGACCAGCCTGACCAATATGGTGAAACCTCATCTCTACTAAAAATACAAAAATTAGCTGAGCGTGGTGGCGTGCGCCTGTAGTCCCAGCTACTTAGGAAGCTGAGACAGAACAATTGCTTGAACCTGGGCAGCAGAGGCTGCAGTGAGCCGAGATCATGCCACTGCACTCCAGTATGGGCAACAGAGCCAGACCCCGTCTCAAAAAGAAAAAAAAATTAAGAATGCTTTAGAATATAAAAGACATGGTCCCAAAAGGAATTTACATCCCTGTTTGCTGGACATTCAAAATGGTATGCCAATTAGTGAATAAAACAGAAGTACCTAAGTACACATCAATATAGAGGCTCTAAGTTTATTCCCCCAAATTTGAGATTAATATAAATAGTATTTAAAAAATCTTACTGATAACCAAGCAGAAACATTTAAAATATATATAATACTTAAAAGTTATTTAATTATACGTCAGGGAACTGTTCTGTAACGTTTGTTGGGAATCACATAACTCCTTTCCACTTCCAAAGAAGAGCTCTGACACCGGTTAAAGATATAAGTCTTGTGATACACAATTAGTTTTCTATGTTAGAATAATGTTTCTACTGGTAGCAGCCAAGGAGTTTTAAAAAGAACTGGGCTGCTCTGAATACCTTCTCCTTTAAAATGAAGCCAACTCTTCTTCTGTAGCTAACAATCAGGCACAAGGGTATCTCCTGATCAGGGAATTCCTCTACCTGTAATGGTTTCTCAACCAAGGACAGGTTGATAGGAGTAGTTGGCTAGAAGTCTTAAAGTGAAAGGCTTCTCTCACAAGAAACTGTTAGGATCCACAGAACAAGACCAGGGTATGGGCTCCAGAAAAATGGGCCAAGAAGGCCATGTGGCCTGAGCCTCTACTAATACTGGCTGCCTGAAAGGGTAGAGGAAGGATGGGGCATAAGGGCCCAAAGGCTCACACAAGATTCAATCTATCTAATCTGGGTCAAAGACCAGACTGGAGGCAGGGGCACATGCCTACCTAGTAATGCAGAACATGTGTCCAAAGTTTCCTATGATCTGTACATTCCTTGGCAGTACCTAACTGATAAAAGAATTTGGAGCTCTTAAGTCTAGCAAAATAATCAATGATTTAATAATGAATGAGGAGGGGCTATCTGATATAAATGCATAAATAAATAATTACAAATGTCGGATAATACAGGCTAGAGCATACAATAAAATTTTTCTCAGCCAATTGTGATGGCATGAACCTATAGTCCCAGCTACTCAGGAGGCTAGAGTGGGAGGATCACTTGTGCCCAGGAGTTTGAGGCTGCAGTGAGCTAAGATAATGCCACCGCATTCCAGCCTGGGCAGCGGAGTAAGAAACTGTCTCAAAATGAAAAAGAAAAAGAAAAGAAAAGAAAGATTTTTTTTTTTTTAATCTTTCTAGGTTGTATTTCATGTGTGAAATATCACAATATTAAAATATTTAAGGCCAGGTGCAGTGGCTCACACCTAAGTAATCCTAGCACTTTGGGAGGCAGAGGCAGGCGGATCACGAGGCCAAGAGATCCAGACCATTCTGGCCAACATGGTGAAACCCCATCTCTACTAAAAGTACAAAAATTAGCTGGGCATGGTGGCACGCGCCTGTGGTCCCAGCTACTCAGGAGGCTGAGGCAGGAGTACCACTTGAACCAGGGAGGTGGAGGTTGCAGTGAGCCAAGATCGGCCACTGCACTCCAAGTCTGGGTTACAGAGCAAGACTCCATCTTAAAAAAAAAAATAAATAAATAATGCAAATATTTTGCCTACAGACAACATTTTAGTTGCTCTGTAAAGCTGTCCTAGGGAATATAGCTTGACTATTCTGGAGAACATAGGCAAAAAAAATGAGATCAAAAGGACATACTATTTGATAAACACTATTCTAGGCACTGGGCATAAACTGGTAACAAAACAGACCAAGTACTATTCTCAGAGTGCATAAAATCTAATGGGGAAAGACACACACACACAATCAAGTAATGACAGGCGAAATGCAAAAGACTAAAAAAAATAGATGCGAAAATGAGTAGTTATTTTACACTGTATATTGAGAAAAGTTCTCTCTGCAGCGATATTTTTAACAGAAATTTAAATGCAAGAAAGAGCCAGTCAGGGAAGATGGGTAAGTTGTGGATAACAGGATATTCCAGATAGAGAAAAAAGCTACTGCAAAAGCGGACATATGGCAGAGTTTGACTTGTCAGAACAGTGATCCTCAAACTTTAACATGCTTCAGAATCATCTTCAAGGATCTGTAAAATGTAAGACTGCTGGGTCTCACCCACAGACTTCCTGGTTCAGTAGGTCTCGTGTGGAATCTAACAATATGTGTTTCTAACAAATTCCCAGGTCCTGCTGACATTGCTGGTCCAGGGATCATACTCTGAGAACCACTGTGTTAGTGGACTAGAAAGAAGGGAAGTGTAGCTATAGTATCTAACTGTGGGGGGAACAGTGATACTAGATGAGACCAGAGACATAAAGAGGGAACAAATCATTCAACATTTTATACATCACCACAGAAGTTTGAATTTTATTATCAGATTGGAAGCAGTTATGGTGGCTTTGAAGCAGAAGACTGATATGATCCGATTCGTGTTTCAAACATATCACTGTGTGCTTGGTACAATGGCTCACGACTGTAATCCCAGCACTTTCAGAGGCCAAGGACAGCAGATCACTTGAGGTCAGGAGTTCGAGATCAGCCTGGCCAATATGGTGAAACCCCATCTCTACTAAAAATACAAAAAAATTAGCCGGGCTTGGTGGCATACACCTGTAGTCTCAGCTACTTGGGAGGCTGAGATAGCAGAATTGATTGAACCCAGAAAGTGGAGGCTGAAGTGAGTCGAGATCATTATCACTGCACTCCAACCTGGGTGAAAGAGACTGTCTCAAAAATGAAAACAAAATCACTGTGAAGGGTTACAGATAGTAGGAGGTAAGCAGGTAGGGATGAATATAACAGGTAACATGAGAGATCTCTTGTCATGATGAATTAGTGCTTTATCTTGATTGCAGTGGTTATACGAATCAACACAGGTGAGAGGAAATGACACCAAACTACATTTACACTTTATTCCAGTATCTATAGTTACATAAGATGCAACCAACTGGTGGGGAGGGAGATTGGGAGAAGAGTACAAGTACAGGTCCTTTCTGTATTATCTTCACAACTTCCTTTGAATTTGTAATAGCTGAAAATAATTTTTTAAAAAATCACTTTGGTTGCTGTTGAAAAACAGGCAATAGAGAATCAAGAGCAAAAGGAGGAGATTACTACAGTACCCTAAGCAACAAATTTTGGTGGTCTAGACTAGGGTATGTACTGAAGACGGAGGGAAGTAGGCAGATTTAGGACATATTACAAAGGCAGAAGCAACAGGCCAGCAGACACGGCTGCTAAATTAGTTTCACACACCCTCCTACCACCCAGCTTTTAGCCAGCATTTATAGTAAAAACATCTATACAAATACTTTTTGTTTTCTTTTTTTCCAGGCAGGCTCTTGCTCTGTTGCATAGGCTGAAATGCAGTGGCGCAGTCACAGTTCACTATAGCCTCAACCACATGGGTTCATATGATCCTCCCACTTCATCCTCCCCACCATAGCTGGGACTATATGCACGCACCATCACACATGGCTAATGTGTATCTTTTCAGTAGAGATGGGTTTTTGCTATGTTGCCCAGCTAGTCTCAAACTCCTGGGCTCAAGTGATCCTCCCCACCTTGGCCTCCCAAAGCACTGCAATTACAATGAGCCATCACGCCTAGCATTAAAATATTTTTAAATCTTCAGATCAACTGTTAAAAATATATAAAGTATGATATATTAATGGACTATAATTGGAATTGCATATCAGTCACATAGATCAGGGGTTCCCAGTCCCTGGGTCACAGACCAGTACTAGTCCATGGCCTGTTAGGAACCAGGCCACACAGCATGAGATGAGCAGTGGGCAAGTGAGCAAAGCTTCAAATGTGGTATTTACAGTCACTCCCCATCGCTCACATTACTGCTTGAGCTCCACCTCCTGTCAGATCAGTGGCAGCACTGATTCTCATAGGAGTACTAACCCTGTTGTGAATTGCGCATGTGAGGGATCTAGGTTGCATGCTCCTTATGAGAATCTAATGCCTGATGATCCATCACTGTCTCCCATCACCCCCAGATGGGACCATCTAGTTGTAGGAAGACAAGTGCAGGGCTCCTACTGATTCTACATTATGGTGAGCTATATAATCATTTCATTATGTATTACAATGTAATAATAACAGAAATAAAGGGCACAATAACTATAATATGCTTGAATCATCCTGACACCATCCCCCCCAACTCCAGTCTGTGGGAAAGTTGTCTTCCACAAAAATGATTCCTGGTGCCAAAAGGTGGGGAATCACTGATACAGATGACTATCATAATGATGAGTATGTAAAAGTTATTTATATGGTAAAAAATAGGAAGCTAGAATGGTGGGGGTGGGGGGTAAGAAGGAGACAACAGGAAGGTAAAGGAGAGAAAAAAATCAGGAACAATGCCTAGACTTTTAGTTTTAGTAATTGATTAGGCATGAAAAGTTTGATTAGAGGCAGATTTTGGAGGAAGGACATCAAGAATTCTGATTTGGTCATATGAAGTCTAAGATTCAAGATTCCCATTAGACATCAATGTGGAGAAGCCAAGAAGGCATTTAAATATGAATCTAGAGATCCAGATGAAGATCCTAATTGGAGATTCAGACTTAGGAGTACTCAATATATATATATGGTAGCTGAAATTGTAAGGTTGGATGAGGTCACCCAAGGAGAGGGTATGATAGAGAAGCGATTGTGGCCCATGAGAGAGCCACAATAAAATGGAATAAAATATTCCAACACTTCCAGATCTTGAAAGTAATTAATTGGTCAATTCAATAAGATGATAACACTCTGTTTTTAAAAAGTAATGAAAATCTTGGAGACATTATGCTAAGGGAAGTAAGTCAGACACAAAATGACAAATATTACGTGGTTCCACTTATATGAGGTACCTAGAATAGGCAAATTCATAGACAGAAATTAGAATAGTGGTTACCAGGCTGGGGAGAGGAGGGGAATGTGGAGATATTGTTAGTTCCAAGTAAGGATTTCCAATGATTTTCACCACCACAACATGGCAGTCATTATGATTCCACTAAGAAATGTTATTTGGCATCTTATTTATCTGGATCTTCTAATTACATGAACTATGATGAGGAACATCATACAATTTTATAACCCACCTCATAGCCTAAGCCATTCTTTCCTCCCAATCCTGCTCTTTTAAACATTACTACTGGCTTGATCCTATTTTAGATCCTACATATATCCAATGGAGGTCATGCCTTCAGCTTCAACCTTTCATGGAACTTGTGTTATCTGTAGGAGTTAGCAGTCCTACTTAAACTCCTTATGTTATCTGCTATTGCAAAAAACAGTTACTGTTACAATATATCCACAAACTGTCAAAGACAAACTGTCACAGCTACCATGTAAGAGATCAGCAAGAGAAAGAAACCTAGGTGAAAGACAGAGACTCACAATATCCATAAAACTGGGATTTGTTGACTCATGACAAATTGCTCCAATATACAAATGCAACAGTTAAGAATGAAAATATGGAATATCAGAAAAACCAGGCCATTTTAAACTTTGCTTTTCAGTATTACTTCTAATTCTAAATAATAAGAGACATTCTGTAGGGTTTATCTGACTACACTTCCTGGGAACATGTATGTTTTATTAGCTGAAGAATTTCAGTTGGTCAAGAAGTCTCAAGTAGTATATGTACAATAAAACATAATTTTACCTTTCTACAACTGTGATTTATTCTCTTCCTTACGTTTAAATTGTCACCTATTCTTCTTATCAAATTCAATAATCTCAATATATCTTCCTATTACAAGAAAAGTAAGTTCAAAGCTAACTAACTACATAAAGACAAGATTCTAAAATATAACTTTCTGTGCAAGTGTTAAAATAGAATTAAGACTTATCAAACATCTGTTCTGCTGCAGTGACAGCAAAAAAAGATACCAAATAAAATTGAGCATCCATGAGGGAAAGGTGTATCTCAGATGAACTGAATTTTTAATTGAGATGAAATTCTTATAACATAAAATTAACCATTTTAAAGTATACAATTCAGTGGCATTTGGTATACTTACAATGTGATACAACCATCACCTCTCTCTGTTCCAAAGCAGTTTTCATACCGCCATTTTCGTATCACCAAAGGAGATCCCACACATGTTAATCAGTCACTCCTCAGTCTTTTTCTCCCTATCAGCCTCTGGCAACCACTAATCTGCTTTTTGTCTCTATGGATTTACCTGTTCTGGATATTTCATATAAATGGAACCACAGAGTATTTTGGATCTGGCTCCATTCAGTTTTCCAAGTTCATCTATGCTACAGCACGTAGTGTTTCATTCATGTATTGAATACTATTCCATTCTATGGATAGACCAAGTTTTCTTTATCCATTCATCTGTTGATGGGCATCTGGGTTGTTTCGACCTTAGCTATTGTGAACAGTACTGCTATGAATATAAATATTTGTGTACAAGACTTTGAATATCTATTTCAATTTTTGGGGTATATTCCTAGGAATAGAATTGTTGGGTCAAACAGTAATTCTATGTTTAACTTTTTGAAGAACCGAGGTAAATTAATTTTTGACAGGTTTTTTTTTGTTTGTTTTGAGATGGAGTCTGGCTCTATTACTCAGGCTGGAATGCCGTGGCACGATCTCGGCTCAATGCAACCTCTGCCTTCTGGGTTAAAGCGATTCTCCTACCTCAGTGTCCCAAGCAGCTGAGGACTACAGGCATGCACCACCACAGTCAGCTAATTCTTGTATTTTTAGTAGAGACAGGGTTTCACCATGTTGGCCAGGCTGGTCTAGAACTCCTGACCTGCAGTGATCCACCCACCTCAGCCTCCCAAAGTGCTGGGATTACAGGCATGAGCCACCATCCTTGGTCTTGACAGTTTTTTAAAAAACTAAACATTCAACACTTCTCAGTTAGTAAAAAGAAAACTGATGGGCTCAAAATTCCTTTTCTTGCAGGTTTGTGCAAAAATTTTATTTCATATTTAGGGAAAACTCTACTTAGTTAAGGCCAGTATCCTTAAATCAACCAAGTTTTGCAAACTTTCAGCTTTTTTTTAACTTACTGAATACAAATTCAGAATTCATCTTTCCTTGGGTTCAACCCACCTGTCAAAGTGCAAACATACTAGTTTCTATAAATAGACAAAGTAATGTTAATTATATTGTACATTTACAACTGAATTAAAACCTTCATAGTATGACTCAGTTATCAAAATGAGAGAGATAATTATCTCGCATTCTATTTGGATAGAGATATAACATGCATAAGTGAGAATATATAGGTATAATCAAATGCATCATACACATAATTTTTCAAAGATGTTTATAGTATCACCCCCAATTAATGTGTTCTAGATCTAGAGTATGCATGAGAGCCATGTGCCTAGATATGTAAGAGTAATAGGATTGTTATCATGCATGTGACTAATCAAGAGACAGTAATCAAAAAAACATTGGTCCAAAGGTGGTTTACTCAGGGAAATTATGTAATGTGCCATGTGATGTTTCCGTCAATGACAAAACCCATATACAACAGTGGTCTCATAAGATTATAACAAAGCTGAAAAATTCCTATAGCCTAGTGATGTCAGTGATGCCATAGCCGCTGTAGTGCAATACATTTCCCTTTCTATGTTTAGATATACTTAGATACTCAAACACTTACCACTGTGTTACAACTACCTACAGTATTCAATATAATACGCTGTTCAGGTTTGTAGCCTATAAGTAACAGGTTGTATCATGTAGCCTAGGTGTGTAGTAAGCTATACTACCTAGTTTTATTTAAGTAGACTCTGATGTTTGCACAACAATGAAATCGCCTAGTAATGTACTTCTCAGAATGCATCCCCATTGTTAAGCAACGAATGACTGTATATTCCTCCTACTCCTTCAGCTAGCATTATGCTACGATTTGGCATTAATCAAAGCTGACTTTTGCTTCATCAACTGCTTATATCATGTGTGAGAAGATCACTTAAAAAGTACAGTCTATACTTCTCATTCATTATGCTATATTCTCTGTATCCTAACATGGACTATGTCTATGTGTGTCACCCCTATCTAAGAGCTTTTATACTCTAAAATATGTCCCATAAGAATAGAATGTGTTGGAACCAGCTATCAAGCACTGACAGGTGACCAAAAAGGTGTAGAATCTCTGTGAGAGCTGTTGGTGAAATCTATGTGCTATTACAGAGAGAAAATAAGCAATAGCAGATTATGGTAGCCTATGCTACCAGCAATCTTTGTAACCGAAGAGGAATCAATGTCTGTTACGATGTCTTCAAGTATTATGTATTACTCCAAGTGAGTCAGGTCAAGAAGAAACTCAATAGATTGCCTATTTACCCTTTTTTACTACAAAGTTACTACTGTAATAAAAGGAAGTCTTAATAAACAATATATACAACCTGAAAAAAACAAATATTTTTAAACTTTCACCATTTGTTAAAAACAAAGCATGTTTTAAGGTAGTTAATACCAAAATATTCCAGAAAATATGCAATTGGTCTAAAATATTAGCTAAAATATATGTTCATTTTCTATGACCCATACCGTTTCTTTAGGAAAAGAGGTTCGTCTTGTAGTCAAATACTTAACTAAAAATATGTCCCAGAAACTATCCACCAAGATACATACTGTGCTTATTTTATTCCTGTTCATCATTGGCAAACACATAGGCAAGACTCTCCTATCGTAAGAGTGAGCACACTGGGCTTCCCACCAAAAATTCTATGGGAGAGCTAAAAGAGAATTAAGGATTTTGCTCTCTGTATCTAGAAGAGATCCTCTGGCAAGAGGAACAACAGTAAAATCATAAAGTCATCATTGAGATTTGACCCAAATGTACAATTTTCCCCTCCTCATATAATTATATTCAAATTATTATATTAAATTTCCTACTGAGCCCATCCCTCTCTCCTCCCTGCCATGTTAAAAACAAAACAAGGCCAGGTGCAGTGGCTCACGCCTGTAATCCCAGCACTTTGAGAGGCCGAGGTAGGCAGATCACTTGAGGTCAGGAGTACCAGCCTGGTCAACATGGTGAAACCCCATCTCTACTAAAAATACAAAAAACTTAAGCCAGGTGGGGTGGTGCATGCCTGTAATCCCAGCTACTCAGGAGGCTAAGGCAGGAGAATTTCTTCAACCTGGGAGGCGGAGGTTGCAGTGAGCCAAGATCGCACCACTACACATCAGCCTGGGTGACAAAAGCAAGACTCCATCTCAAAAAAAAAAAAAAAAAAAAAAAAAAAAAAAGGTAGATGTTATCAAGGAAAACCAAAATGAAGGGGTCCTTGCAGAACAGACGCAATGCTGCAGACTTTGAAGGGAGAAACCTGGCTTCTAAAGTACTAGTTCTAGAGCTGGGTAAGCCTGAGCAAATAATGACCCTTCTGAGGAAAGGAAATAAGAAAACTGAAGACTGGGTAGGATAAATGGCTTACTCAGAGTCACCAACTATTAAGTGTATTAGTGTATCCAAAATCCAAACCCATGACTTTAAAAAGTCCAGAGCCCACTGCACTATACTATTTCCTCTCTCAAAACTTAAGTATTGGAATTCAGTGGAAGGGGCAGAGGGTGTTCATGCTTTCCAATCACTGCCACACATCTCTAGCAGCAGAATTTCAGGTGCAGGTAAGGAAGATTTGCCAGATACTCTGCACATCATGACACATTGGCAGCCAGTCACATAAGCTCCTTCTCAGTTATTATTATGACATTCCTAGGGCTATTTCAGATTTGAATATGTAGCCTTCCTCTAAAAATTTCATCAGGATTTTGTATTTAATACACAAATAACATCTGGGTACTACTGCTTTATGTTGTAAAAAGCACTGTCAAATGCATGAAACATAAAACTATGATGAAGCCACAAACAGAAATTTCACACACTTCCTATACACTTTTAACATGTATTAACTTGGGTTACAAGAATAACAAAAATATTAACAGTTATTTAACAATTAGGATAATATTATAAAATGCATTCTTATCTAAGAACTAGTGAAAAACGGAAGGATATGTGGAATAGAACAATTCCCAGGGTTTGAGACCAGGTATTGTAATGTTGGAGCAAGAGAAAAATTTTCCAGTTAGTAAGCAAACCAAAGTTATATAGTCTTCAATTTTCTAAGAAACCACGGAACCAGACAGAAATAAACAAAAGGAAGCTATTATGAACTTATCTAAAAAGTAACTTTACATTCTATTCATAAAGTAATTGAAAGGAGGAAGCATCTCCCCCTATGCCAAATATTTACCATTATCCTTACTGCTGTTTTCTTCAATAGTCATTTGTTCAGCCAATTCAGACAGTGATTCATCAATAGTCTGGCTTCCTCGGAGTGTGAGGGATAGCCTTCTTTTAAATTTTTTCATCCTATCAACTGAAGGTGGCTTGAAAAATCCTGAAAGGAAAGAATAAACACAAAATCAAAGATATAATTATAATATTTTACCGCTAAAGAAAAATATCACCTAGGTTTACTGGTAATCTTTAAAATAGGAATATAATGAAGAATTCTCACTTCTGCCAAACATCATCAAATCCAACCCCTTTTTTAAAAAGATCCACCTACTCTGAATAATGCTGTATTTATCTGGCATTCCATGTAACTAAAGAAGAGCAGGCATTCCATGTAACTAAAGGGTGGGACTTTAAACATCACAACTAAGTTTAGAAGGATTAGAAATTTTCTTAAAATGTGTATTTTAAAAACCATTATAGTAAAATATCAACATTATTTTGACACTTTGGTTCCATCACATAAATATCAATCATCATATTGGAACCAGCCGGTGATATCTTCAGATATAAGTGGGGAGTGGGTGAGGTAACGGAGGAAGATAAAGAACAACATTTGACAACGAGGGTCTCTTTCATCCTAAGAGTACCAAGCTTTAGAAGGAAGAAAGGAAAGCGAAATTAGCGGGTACTGAATTAAACAGCTACAACAAGAAATTTTCCTTTTTACGTTCTTACACAGCCAATACATTAGGGTTTGGTCTTGTTTTCCTTTGTTAGGCTTTTGAGGGTCTCTTTCATCCTAAGAGTACCAAGCTTTAGAAGGAAGAAAGAAAAGCGAAATTAGCGGGTACTGAATGTCTGACACACGGTAGATACTTTCATATCTCTGAGTCTTTCTAATTCTGAAAGGTAGAATATACTATCCCATTTTCATACATGAGGAAACATGCTCAAACAAGTTCCCTGACCCATGTCAAACAAATAATAAATGACAGAACTGAGATTTAAAACTAGAATTACAATTTACATTTTCTTCCACACTTTAACATCTTTGAAATCAGAATGTATCTCACAATTAATGTGATGTCAAAATGTAACTGACAGTATTTTTTCTTTGAGGTACATAAATCAATGGTACAATTCATAAGAGAGTCTTATATGTGATGAAACAAGGTACTTATGCCAAACCCAAACTCTTGACCCACAATTTCCTTTCTAACTTGCCATTTCCATGATGAGCTGGTTTACCAGATCACCATGCACACTATAACCATTATGCCAGCCAAAAGTAAGGGCTGTACAACTCCCCTAGGTTAAAATACAGGGGTTTTACCATCCAGCTCTGGATATCTATTTTATATCTGTATGTGTTTTGCTTATTTTCTCATTCTAAGAGTTTATCTTAAGTAACTGAGTTTGTGGAACAGGTAACTTCTGCATATTATTTATAGAATAATTTTTGTTTGCTCAAAAACTGGGGGAAGGTATAGCAAATAAACTTCTAAATAGTAACTTTATATTTTCCTACTTTCATATTATATACTTATTATATTTTAAAATAGAAACCAGCTGGGCATAGTGGCTCATGCTTGTAATCCTGGCATTTTGAGAAGCTAAGGCAGGAGGATATCTTGAGGTTAGGAGGTTAAGATCAGTCTGGGAAACATAGTGAGAACTTGTCTCTACTAAAAAATACTTAGCCAGGCATGGTGGCATCTGCCTGTATTCTCAGCTACTCAGGAGACTGAAGTGGGAGGGAGCCCAGGAATTTGAGGCTGCAGTGAGATATGAATGTGCCACTGCACTTCAGCCTGAGCAACAGAATGAGATGCTCTCTCTTAATTTTTTTAAAAATCCACTATAATAAAAATACCAAAAAATACTAAATACACATTAAAATAGTAAGAGTTGCAACTGCACTTTAATAAGAACTCTTTTCACCCATAAGCTCTAAAATAAGAGACATACTTTGATATTAAAAAGCTCCTATTCCTTAGCTCAGTTTAAAGACAAATTTATACTTCTAAATGTTTTCTATTAACTTATCTTCCAGTTCACTAATCCTCTTTTCAGCTGTGTCTAATCTGCAGTTAAATCCATCTGTTGTGCTCTTAGTTACTATATTTTTCAGCTCTAGAATTTCCATTTGATTCTTTTCTACAGATGTCAGTTCTCTAGTGAAATTCTCTACCTAGGCATCTATTTTCATGAACTGATTATCTTAAAGCCCCTGTTTTTAACTCCAAAGTCTGCACAATCTGTGGTCTATTTCTCTTGTCAATTTTCTTCTGTTGATTTTTTTTTGTATGCTTAGTAATTTTTTATTGTATGTAAGACATTGTGAGTTATTGTATGCAAATGCATATGGGAAAAATGTAGAGCCTCCAGATGATGTTATCTTCCTCCAGTGAGGATTTAATTTTTAACAGGCTCTGTAGGAGCAGACTGAATGCAATCCAATTCAGACTGAGCTGACTTGAGACTGGGTTTCAGACACTATGAAGATTGTTCTGTCTCTGATTTGTCCTCACTCAGTGGTGTGGCTCTTCAACAGATTCCAACTGTAAACCTAAGGCCTGAACAATAACAAACTATTGAAAGCTCAATTCAACTTCCTCATTTTTTGCTCATCTCTTACACTTTGCTCAGCTTTTATCTTCTTATCCTAAACAGCTTGAGTTGGAAAGAGGAAAACTTAAAGAGTTGGAACAAAAGGAAAATCTGCACAGAGTATGTCTGTCTCCCTTCTCTACTGAATCTTGACTCTTCAAATGTTGATTCACTGAGAAGCTTTACAATGTCTTCAAAATGATTTTTCCCTCTAGCATTTCTAGTTTTCAGCAGTTTTAGTCTGTTACAAGTTACTCCATTATAGGCAGAAATGGAGGTCTTGATGTGGATTAGATGAGATAATACATGCATTTCACCAAGCAAGGTGAATTTACAGGAGACAGTTAGTAAACCATGATGTTGATCCCAATTAAGAAACCTGTTAATTGTAGGGCTATCCTAAATGCTATTCTTTACTTCTGATAGTCAATCTTTATAGCTGTACCTTGATAGTCAGTAACTCATGCCATTTGTTTAAACATATTAGATATTTAAGTTGTACTGAGCTATTGCCACTCTCATCTATCCTCTGTTTCTGTAAGACTTGACTTTACACTAGAGATGTCTTCCTTTGTTAGGTTCCTGAATCACCCTGTGTAGTAAAGAGGTAACTAGGTAGGCTTGGGGTACTCTAACTCTGCACATTCTGAAAAAAGCACTAGTCTGTGAGAGGCTCCTGGGAGATAACCTCTGAGCCCTTGGAATATCTTGTCCAATAATAGTGTCTCTGTATAACTGAGATCTTGATCACATCAGATAATTTATATAAACAATATGAATTATGGTTAACGTTTATTTTTGTATGCCTGGGGTTTTGGCCTACACTGTATCAGTTTGACTTCTTAGGGGAGGAAGGACAGGAGAGGCTGGAGACTGAGTAACTAAAGTCAGTCATATGAGCACTTCATGCCTATCTGATCCACAGCAATTTTCTTGCACAAGACACAGGTGAGCTTCCCTGGTTGAAGCTCTCTGCATGTTGACATAGCCTATGCAACTTCACTGGAAGAAGACAAACAGAAGCTCGTATCTGGATCCTCTTGGGCTTCAACCTATACACCTTTCCCTTTGATTTTCATCTGTATCTTTTAGCCATAACAAATCATAACTATGAGTTTAGCAGCTTTTCTCTAAGTTCTGTAAGTCCATTGAGCAAATCATCGAGCATGATGGTTTGGTCTTGGGGATTCCCAACGCACACTCCAAGAAATCTACATGCCCCTCAAAAAAGTCCTAGGAGATGGTAGTTCATAACTACCAACATTTCAGACTCCAACTTTCTCAAACATAGGCATCTAGTCACTTGCTGCGTATCCAACTATACGGACATCAACACTTCAGAATCTTGCCACACCATTTTTGAAAGTTTGCTGACCATGGGATCTGCCTATTATTCTACATGACAAATAAGGACAAAATAACAAAATATTACAGAAATGTTATTACAGAATTAATTCACATAATACAGTAACATTCTGTAACAGAGACCAACTATAAATGGATTCAGTATCTATTACAGCATAGAATTGAGTTATCCAAAACTGTTGCCAATAGCAGCCTAATGGGCACTCAAAAAGTATGTAGTCCAAACTGAGTTGTGCTGCAATAGTAAAATACACAGTGGACTTTGATTGCCAGGGGCTGGGGAAGAACAGGAATGGGAAGTTATTCTTTAATGGGTACAGAGTTTACATTTTGCAAGATTAAATGAATGCTGGAGATGGATAATGGTGATAGATGCAGAACAATATGAACTAAATACTACTGAACTGCGTTTAAAAATGGTCAAAACAGTATTTTACCACAGCTTTCTTAAAAATTAAAAAAAAAAACCTTAGTGGCTTCAGACAATAACATTTATTATCCCTCACCCAAAAAAAGTTATTAATTATTATATTAATAACATGTCAAGGGCCAGGCACAGTGGCTCACGCCTGTAATCCCAGCACTTTGAAAGGCCAAGGCGAGCAGATCCCTTGAGGTCAAGAATTCAAGATCAGTCTGGCCAACATGGCGAAACTCCGTCTCTACTAAAAATACAAAAATTAGCCAGGCGTGTACGCCTGTAATCCCAGCTACTCAGGCTGAGGCATGAGAATCACTTGATCCTGGGAGGCGGATGTTGCAGTGAGCTAAGATCGTGTCACTGCACTCCAGCTTGGACAACAGAGTGAGACTGTCTCAAATAAATAAACAAACAAACAAAATGTTGAAAAATATTTCAGATGTCTGGTTAAGTAGAAAATATCACCAAAATTAACTCTGCCTTTTAAAAACCTTTCAAAAAAATGCCTACAAAAATCTTAAAAATTACATATTTGGTGTGCATTGTATTTCTATTGGACAATGCTGATAGAGAGCGTCAAGTAGATCTTGGTAGTTTTAAGAGAGTCCAAAAGAAAAAGAATAGAATCACATAAACCTTAACCTTTTCTTCATATGTTCCCTGTACATTTGAACAACATATCAGGGAACGTTCTATGTGCTTCTAACTCAGAATAATATGCATGGCACTTATTTCATCATCAAAGAGTGAACAAAATCCTGGTCTATAAAATAACCTTAATTATACTTATTTTATATTGTCAGGAATAAAAAAGATATTTCTAATTCATAAAAACAAGTGGAAAATACTTATAAAGCTAAACATTGCTACAAAATTTTCAAATAAAATCGCATCTTCAAATTGTTCCTATTTTTAATCTGTGATATAATTATATGATTTTAATTAAGTTATAATGATTTGTAAACACAGATAGTAAAGAATTTCATTACCACAGCCTAGATCATTATTAAAGAAAAAATATTCCCAAATGAAATAGGTTTCTTGACATTTCTAATTATCTGTAAGTAGAACTGTGCATATCAACTTTTTTTCATTAGCTGAGAACAAAAACACATACGTGAAACTAAAATCACGTTTTATGACATATTGTCTTTAGGGTTAATCTTTAACGTTTACTGTAATAGGGCAGTGCTAAATTACAGATTTTCTAAAATTGGAACACTCAAGAGTTTAGTTAAAATACTTTACCTAGTTTAGCTAAGATTTTTATACTGTCATTTCTCTTTAACTTTTATTTTAGGTTCAGGAGTACACAGGTATGTTTGTTATATAGGTAAACTGCATATATGAGGGTTTGGTGTGCAGATTATTTTGACACCAAGGTAATAAGTACAGTACCCAATAGGTAGTCTTTTGATCCTCTCCCCTCCTCCAATCTTCAGCCTCAAGAACGCCCCAGTGTCTGTGGATCCCCTCTTTGTGTCCATGTGTTCTCATTGCCTATTAGCCCCGACTTACGAGTGAGAACATGTGATACTTGGTTTTCTATTCCTCCATTAGTTTGCTTAGGATAAATGGATGGATCTGGAGGCCATTATCCTACACTATCATTTCTATAAATATTAAGATAGAGTAAACAATGTGACTTAACGGTAAATGACTAAATGTTCACATTTCAGTGTAAATGTCATTCTTCAAAAGGCCCTTTTCTGACTCACTCTATTCCTTCATACTTCACTCACAGCACTTATCATATACATATATACATACATATTCCATATATATACATACACATACATGTGTATGCACACTGCAAAATAACTAATGTTTTTCTAGACATCAAAAACACTTCTAGCTTTTTGTAATACTTAGATCAAATTTAAAATGGTAAAAGGACAGTAAAGGATAACAGAATGACAGCATGTAACTCTCCATTTAAAGACAGTTGAAAATGTTCAAAAATCAGTTCTTAACAGTAAGTACATAAAAGGAACTTGCAAATATAATACATTATCTTACTTCATCTTGGGCTAAACTTGTTCTGGGATTATCTGCTACACAGTTAAAAAAGTTTATATTTTACCTGAAAAGGTAATTAGAATCTATTTACCTAAAGAATATAAATAATGATTCTAGAATGCCAACTAAGTTTGGGCCTTAGGAATGGAAAAATATGCATACCACACACTGTTTTTAAAGAAGATAACAGCTATAAATACTCCCAAACTAGATGTTCTAGTATGAGTCTTTACTTGTAAAAATGATATTATAGTGTAGTTTTCTCAGTACTTGCAGTAAATAACTCTTTGGATATAAATTCACCTTATTGTCAGGCCTCCAAGTCCAAGACTGGCCATCATAGCCTTGGTGACATGCCCATATACCTCCAGATGGTCTCCAGGAGCCAGAAAGTCTGAAGTAACTGGGTGGTCATAAAGAGGAGTGAAACAGCTAGCTCCTGCCTCAACTGATTGCTCTCTCCCTGTGACATAAGACCATTGTTCCTGCTAAGCCTTGTGAAATTTCCCCCCTAGACATTGGGTTTCTCAAGACCCACACCCCTGTGACTATGTAATTTATCACATCCTCCCCTCTACTTGCAACTGATAACCCTCGCCCTGTGAACATGCCTGTTTCTAACAGATAAGCCCTACCCTTGTAACCATGCATCCTGTGACATCCTTTCCTCCCAAAATAGATTACTACCTTTAACTGACCATTTGCCTCAATCTATATAACCAGTTCCCTTTCCTACTCTCTTTGCCTAACTCCTTTCTCAGAATTGGCCCACTTGTACTCAAGCACTAAATAAAACTACTTCATTGCCCACATGAAGTCTTCTTGGTGGTCTCTTTACACAAGCAATGCACTTAACACTTATATTCAAGCTACTCTAATATAAAAGGACTTTAATTAGAGTGGCAACCCACTGTTTATGTTTTTGAAATATTCTTAAAACAATTTTTGTTAATAATTGCAAAAAATTAAAGAAAAGGTTAAATATTATTTTGAAATGCCTAAATGACTTTCCTTTAGGTAAACAGGCAAAATTTACATGTAGAACATATCAAATATTGTGAAGTAAAGATTAAAATACAGGATTTAAATGGGAAACTAAGGTTTTTCCACTTAATGTTGCTTTTGTCAGTCTTTTTGAAATATCAAACAGAGATAATGACAGATTTGTTTCCTCATAACATTTTCAGCAACAACGACTACAAATAGAAACTACTGTATACAAAGTGAACTCATTAGGTGGCATGTAAGCAAATGTTCTGTTATTTTCCCCACAATGATTGACAAATACCAAACACACTCTAGGACATGTAAGCTAATCATACAGAATGAGGAATAACCAACGTTTAAAACTTAAACTTTTTTCACTAGAGACAATTTTGTTATTTGCATAAAACACAAAGTAAAATACAAAAATTAGCCAGGCCTGGTGATGCGCATCTGTATTATCAGCTACTCGGGAGGCTGAGGCAGAACAATCGCTTGAACCTAGGAGATGGAGGTTGCAACGAGCCAAGATCGTGCCACTGCACTCCAGCCCAGGTGACAGAGCAAAACTTCATCTCAAAAAACAAAACAAAACAAAAACAAGAACAAAACACAATACATAAAGTGATTGTACAAACCCTGACAGAGCACTGAATTAAAATTTCAATCATGCTTAGAGGTTTTTCCCACGAACACTTAAAAATTTTAATCCTTGGCTGGGTATGGTGGCTCACACCTGTAATCCCAGCACTTTGGGAGGCCAAGGCGGGTGGATCACCTGAGGTTGGGAGTTTGAGAATAGCCTGACCAACATGGAGAAACCCTGTCTCTACTAAAAATACAAAATTAGCTGGCCATGATGGCACATGCCTGTATTCTCAGCTGTTCAGGAGGCTGAGGCAGGAGAATCACTTGAACCCAGAAGACGGAAGCTGAGGTGAGCCAAGATCACGCCACTGCACTCCAGTCTGGGAAACAAAAGCAAACACCATCTCAAGTAAAAAAAAAAAAATTAATCCTTTATGTGTTCAAGTCTGAGGGTGATTCTTTTCTTTTGACAGTATGAATAGGGAAACACAGAAACTAAAAAAAAAGAAATGTACCAAATATTTTCCTCTATTCATAAATACCGTGAAAAAGACAATATAAGATTATTGTGACACTTGAGGTATAAAATGTCAAAGAAGAATGCTCTAGAACACATGGGCAAACCAGTAGCTACCATTCCCCATTCCTCAGCTTTTCCACAACAATAGTGAATAGCAGCCCCAATCCCTGGAACAACTTATTAGTGCCATAGCAGGCAGCAGGAGAACTTTGTCCTCCAAAAATTCAAGTTTGAATATTTTGGTCTGTTTGGCAAGATGGATGAGAGATAGGCACAGAGACAGATATTTGCCTTTATTTAGGCCCTCTAGGGCTAACTGGGAAGGAGAGGCGCACTGGCATCCACTGGAAGATGTAATAACACAGCATCTTCTTATTTAACCCAGATATTGTTATATCATTGTTAGGTCACAGACTTACTACAGAGATAATGGAATAGAAACTTTAGTGACTACACACAAGAAGGAATACACAGTTTGCAAAAATGGTTTAGGAAAGTCACAAAGGAATGACAACAGCCTTCAACCAGCCAAGAAAGGCCTGATGAGTGGGAGAACCGATAACTACAGTTACCACATTGGAGTACAGTGGCCAGGTCTCAACAAATAACCACAAAGCTCACAAACAGGAAAGCACGACCCATTAAGAAAAAAAGCATTTGACAGAAACCTAAGAAGTACAGAATTTGGAACTGCTAGTCAAAAATGTTTAATGAACTGTCCTAAATACGCTCAAAGAGCTGAAGGAAATCAAGAAAACAATGAATGAGCAAAACAAGAATATCAATAAAGGGAGTGAAATTATAAAAAGGAACCAAACAAAAATTCCAAAGCTGAAAATTACAATAACTAAAATTTAAAAATTCACTAGAGTGGTTCAACAGATTTGAGCAGGCAGAAAAAATTATTAGCAAATTTGAAGACAAGGCAATTAAAACCATCCAGTCTTAGGGATACAAAGAAAAAAGAATGAAAAAAAAAAGTGAATAGAGCCTGATGAACCTATTGGACACTATTAAGTATGCCAAGATACATAGCATAGGAGCCCCAAAGATAAAAGAAAGGGGGAAATATTTGAAGAAATAATGGTGGAGAGCTTCTCAAACCTGATGAAAGACATGAATATATACATCCAAAAACTTCAGTGAAATCCAAGAATAAATTCAAAGGAGATCCAAAATTAAGGCACATTATATTCAAAGTGTAGAAACCCAAAGATAAACAAAGAATCTTGAAAGCAGAAAGAGAAAAGCAACTTGACATATACATGGGTTCCTCAGTAAGATTAACAGTTGATATGTCATCAGAAACTGTGATGACCAGGTGATGACCAGGTAGCAGTACAAATGGCATATTTTAAATCTGGAAAGAAAACAAAAAGTTAACCAATAATTTTATATTCAGCAAAACTATCCTTCAAGAATGAAGGAGAAATTTCCAGATGAACAAAAGCCAAAGAAGTTTGTTACCAGCAGACCTACTCTACAAGAAAGATAAAAGGAAACCTTTAGGCTGTAATGAAAGGACATAAAAATTTGTAACAATGGTAAAGGTAATTACACAGAGTAGTAAAAGAGGGTATTAATGTACTTTTGGTTTGTAATTCTTTTTGCTTTTCTTGTTTCTTAAATTATTTTATTGTTTTTAAGTTCCAGGTAATCAGGTAATTATAAAAGAGAGTATTAATGCACTTTTGGTTTGTAACTCTTTGTTTTTCTTGTTTTTTAAATTATTTTATTGTGGGTTTTTTTTTTTTTTTTAGTTCTGGGATACACGTGCATGATGAGTAGGTTTGTTATACAGGTAAACGTGTGCCATGAACAACCCATCACCTAGGTATTAAGCCCACATGCATTAGCGCTTTTCCCCAATGCTCTCCCCACCCCCACCCTCCTCTGACAGGCCCCAGCAAGTGTTGTTCCCCTCCTTGTGTCCATATGTTCTTACTGTTCAGCTCCCACTTCAGTGTCAGAACATGAGGCGTTTGGTTTTCTGCTTCTGGGTCAGTTTGCTGAGCATAATGGCTTTCGGCTTCATCCATGCCCTGCAAAGGACATGATCTCATTCCTTTTTATGGCTACAAAGTATTCCATGGTGTATGTGTACTGTATTTTCTTTATCCGGCCTATCAATGATGGGCATTTGGGTTGATTCCATGTCTTTGCTATTGTGAACAGTGCTGCAGTGAACATACACATGCATGTATCTTTGTAATAGTGATTTATATTCCTTTGGGTATATACCCAGTTACAGGGTTGCTGGTCAAATGGTATTTCTGGTTCTAAATCTTTGAGGAATCACCACACTGTCTTCCACAATGGTTGAACTAATCTACATTCCCACCAACAGTGTAAAAAGCTTCCCATTTCTCCACAACCTTGCCAGCATCTGTTGTTTCTTCACTTTTTAGTAACTGCCATTCTGACTGGCATGAGATGGTATCTCATTGTAGTTTTGATTTGCATTTCTCTTAAAAGGCTAAATCTCTGTAATCCCAGCACTTTGGGAGGCCGAGGCAGGTAGATCATGAGGTCAAGAGATCGAGACCATCCTGGTCAACATGGTGAAAGCCCGTCTCTACTAAAAATACAAACAATTAGCTGGGCACAGTGGTGCGTGCCTGTAATCCCAGCTACTCAGGAGGCTGAGGCAAGAGAATTGCCTGAACCCAGGAGGCGGAGGTTGCAGTGAGCCGAGATCGCACCATTGCACTCCAGCCTGGGTAACAAGAGCGAAACTCCGTCTCAAAAAAAAAAAGGCTAAATCAATCTGATGATGGGCACATAAAATATAAAAAGGTAATCTGTGACAATAACAATATAAAGAGGAAGAGGTAGAGATATACGGGAGCAGACTATATACTACTAAATTGGTATTATTCAAATGAGGCTATTATCATTTTAAGATGCTAAATGTACTCCCCAAGGCAAACACTAAAAAACACAAAATATTACAGAAAGGGAAAAAAGAAAGAAATTATAATGGCACACTATCTTTTTTTTTTTTTTGAGATGAAGTCTCACTTTGTCACCCAGACTGCAGTGCAGTCAGCCCATCTCAACTCAATGCAATATCCGCCTCCTGGGTTCAAGTGATTCTCCTACCTCAGCCTCCCAAGTACCTGGGACTACAGGCACCCACCACCACACCACGCTAATTTTTGTATTTTTAGTAGAGACAGGGTTTCACCATATTGGCCAGGCCGTTCTCAAACTCCTGACCTTGTGATCCACCTGACTCGGCCTCCCAAAGTGCTGGGATTACAGGCATGAGCCACTGTACCTGGCCCTGGATTGGTACACTATTTTAAAAATCACATAAGTACAGTTGGGTGCAGTGGCTCACACCTGTTATCCCTGCACTTTGGGTGGTCCAGGCAGGCAGATCACTTAAGGTCAGGGGTTTGAAACCAGCCTGGCCAACATGGAAACCCCATTTTTACTAAAATACAAAACAATTAGCTGGGCATCGAGACACGAGCCTGTAATTCCAGTTAATTGGGAGGCTAAGGAGAACTGCTTGAACCCAAGACGTGGAGGCTGAATTGAGCCAAGATCCCACCACCGCACTCCAGCCTGGGTGACAGAGCAAGACTCCATCTCAAAAAAAAAATCAGCTAAGTGCAATAAAAGGGCAATGATAAAAAAAAAATTGAGGAGTTAGAAACAAATAAGACATACAGAAAACAGCTAACTAGAAAATTAGTTCTTATAAGTATTTTAAATATAAATGGATTAAATTCTTCAATTAAAAGGTAGAGACTGGCAGACTAGACTTTTTAAAACCCAATCCACCTAAATGCTGTCTAAACGAGAAGCACTTTGGACTGGGTACAGTGGCTCACGCCTGTAATCCCAGCACTTTGGGAGGCCAACGCAGGCAGATCACAAGGTTAGGAGATCGAGACCATCCTGGCAAATTCAGAGAAACCCCGTCTCTACTAAAAATACAAAAAATTAGCCGGGTGTGGTGGCACACGCCTGTAGTCCCAGTTACTTGGGAGGCTGAGACAGGAGAATCGCATGAACTTGGGAGGCAGAGGTTGCAGTGAGCTGAGACTGTGCCACTGCACTCCGGCCTGGGCAACAGAGCAAGATTTCATCTCAAAAAAGAAAAATTACAAAAAATTAGCCAGGCATGGTGGCGGACGCCTATAATCCCAGCTACTTGGGAGGCTGAGGCAGGAGAACTGTGTGAACCGGGGAAATGGAGGTTGTGGTGAGCCAAGATTGCGTCACTGCATTCCAACCTGGGCAGCAAGAGTGAAACTCCATTAAAAAAAAAAAAAAAAAACCAGGTGCAGTGGCTCACACCTGTAATCCCAGCACTTTGGGAGGATGAGGAGGTCGGATCACAAGGTCAAGATATCAAGACCATCTGGCCAACATGGTGAAACCCCGTCTCTACTAAAAATACAAAAATTAGCTGGGCAGGATGGCACGCGCCTATAGTCCCAGCTACTTGGGAGGCTGAGGCAGGAGAACTGCTCAAACCCTGGAGGCAGAGGTTGCTGTGAGCTGAAATCTCATCACTGCACTCTAGCCTGGTGACAGAGACTCTGTTTCAAAAAAAAAAAAGAGAGAGAGAAGCACTTTGGATACAAAGACACTAAGAAACTGTAGCTATGTTTTTGTCAGACAAAATAGAGTATGATAACAAGAAACAAAGAAGGCCATCATATAAGGGGTTCAATACATTAAGATATAACTATTATAGATAAACAAAATGTGAGATAGCCATACAATGGAATATTATTTGGCCAGAAAAAGCAAAGTTTTCTTTTTTTCTTTTTATTTTTTGTAGAGAATTACTGATACATACCACAGCATGGATGAATCTTGAAAACATTATGTTAAATTTAAGAAGCCAGTCACAAAAGACCTCATATTACGTGATTCTACCTATATAAAATGCCCAGAATAGGCATATCTATAGAGATACAAATTAGATTTGTGGCTGCCTAGGACTAGAAAGCATAGGGTGTCAGGGTCATAGCTAAATGGTACGGGGTTTCTTTTCGAGGTGATGAAAATGTTCTAATATTGACAACTTTGTGAACATATTAAAAACCACTGAATTGTAAAAAAAAAAAAAAAAAAGATATAACTATTATAAATATGTATGTACCTAAAAACAGAGACTGATAATATATTAAGCAAAAACAGAAGTGAAAGGAGAAATAGACAATTCTACAGTAATAAACAGAGACTTCAATATCCTATTTTTCAATAGTGGACAGAAGAACCAGACAGAAAATCAATGAAGAAATACAGGACTTGGCAAGGTGCTGTGACTCACTCCTATAATCCCAGCACTTTGGGAGGCCGAGGCAGGCGGATCACCTGAGGTCAGGAGTTTGAGACCAGCATGGCCAACATGGTAAAACACTGTCTTTAACTAAAAACACACGAAAAAGTAGCCAGGCGTGGTGGCACATGCCTGTAATCCCAGCTACTCAGGAGGTTGAGACTGGAGAATAGCTTGAACCTGGGAGGTGGAGGTTGCAATGAGGTGAGATTGGGCCATTGCACTCCAGCCTGTGTGAGAATAGCAAAACTCTGTCATCCAAAAAAAAAAAAAAAAAAAAAAAAAAACAGGCCAGGCGTGGTGACTCATGCCTGTAATCTCAGTACTTTGGGAGACTGAGGCAGGCAGATCACAAGATCAGGAGTTCCAGACCAGCCTAATCAACATGGTGAAACCCCGTCTCTGCTAAAAATACAAAAAAAAAAAATTAGCTGGGTGTGGTGGCGCACGCCTGTCATCCCAGCTACTCAGGAGAATCGCTTGAACCCAGGAGGCGGAAGTTGCAGTGAGCCAAGATCGCGCCACTGCACTCTAGCCTGACTGATGAGACTTCGTCTCAAAAAAAAAAAGAAAAATAAAAAACCAAGTAATGTAATACACCACATTAGCAAAATGGAGATAAACCACATGAACTCCTCAACTGATTTAACGAAAAAGAAAGAAAATGATTTTACGAATTCAACACCCTTTCATAATAAAAATCACTAAATAAACTAGAAATAGAAAGGAACTTCCTCAACATGAAAAGACCATATATAAAAACCCACAGTTAATATCCTACTCAATGGTGAAAGACTGAAAACTTTTCTCTTAAGATCAAAAACTAGACAAAGATGCCTGCTTTTACCACTCCTATGCAACACAGTACTAAAAGTTCTAGCTAGAACAATTAGGCAAGAAAAATATATATAAAGCAGCCAAACAGGAAATGAAAAAGTAAAACTATCCCTATTTAGATAAGATGACATGATCTTATATGAAGAAAACCTTAAAGAATCCACAAATAAAACTCTGTTAGAGCTAATAAACTCATTTCCTTAAGATGCAGAAAGAAAACTGCCATGCAAAAATCAGTTGTATTTCTATAGGTTAGCAATGAACTATAAAAAAGGGAAATTTTTTAAAAAATCGATTTGGAATAGCATCGAAAACAGTAAAATACTTAGGAATAAATTTAACCAATGCAGTGATACATGTTGAAAATTACAAAATATTGTTGAATAAAATTAAAGAAACTTAAATAAATGAAGTATATCCCATACTCATAGACTGGAAAACTTAATATTAGTAAGATGTCAATATTATCCAAAATATCTACAGATTTAATGCAATCTCTATCAAAATGCCAATGGTGCTCTTTTGCAGAAAAAGAATATAGTCTAAAATTTGTACCAGTTTACAGAGAGCTACGATTATGCCACTGCACTCCAGCCTGGATGATAGTGAGATCCTGTCTCAAATTTAAATAAATAAATAAATAAATAAAGGAAAAAGAAGAACATATCCTAAAATGTATACAGAATTCCAAGGAACCTTGAATAGTTTTGAACTAGAAGAACAAAGGTGGAGGTCTCATGCTTCCTCACTTCAAGACTTAATAAAAAGATAAAAAGCTACAACAAACAAAACCTATGGTACTGGCATAAGAAGAGAAATACAGAACAACAGAATAGGACTGAGATCCCAAACAGACTCTCACACTTGATTTTTGACAAAGGTGTCAAGACCATTCAATAGGGAAGGGGCAGTCTATTCAGCAAATGGTGCTGGGAAAACTCATGTTTTCATGCAAAAGAGTGAAACTGGAACATTATCTTATATCATATACAAGAGTTAACTCAAAATGGATCAAAGGCCTAAATATAAGAGTTAAAACTATAAAATGCTAAGAAGAAATATTCCTGATGTTGGATTTCACAATGATTTCTTAAATGTGATACCAAAAGCATAGCAACAACCAAAAAGACCAAAAAAATAGACATACTGGACTTTGAAACAACTCACAGAATGGGATAAAATACTTGCAAATCATATATCTAATAAGAATTTAATATCCAGAAAGAACTGCTACAACTCAACAACAAAAAACAAATACCCAATTTAAAAATGGGCAAAGATCTTGAATGTACATTGCACCAAAGATATACCAATGGCCTATAAGCAGATAAAAAGATGTTCAACATCATTACTCATTATGCAAACCAAAACCACCATAAAATACCACTTCATACCCAGTAGGATGGCTACGATCAAACAGAAAGCAGTAAGTGTCAGTGAGGATGTGAACAAACTGGAACACTGATGCAACTATAAAATGGTGTAGTCATTGTGAAAAACTGGTAGTTTCTCAAAAAACTAAACAGAATAATCATATGACGCAGCAATTCTACTCCTAGGGATATATGAAAGAAAAAAAAACTGAAAACAGGGACTCAAGTAGATACTTGTATACCAATGTTAAAAGCCAAAAGGTGGAAATAACCTGCCAATCAACAGATGAATAAACAAAATGTGGCACACACATACAATGCCATAAAAAGAAATGAAGTTCTGACATATGCTACAACATAGATGAGCCTTGAGAACATTACGCTAAGGGAACTAAAACACAAAAGGACAAATATTGTATGATTGTACGCAGATGAAAAGGCTCTAGAAACAGTTGTAATGTTTACATAAAATTTCAATTTTAATTAATGTCACTGGACTTCATGCTTAAAAAAATTAAAATGGGCTGGGCATGGTGGCTCAAGCCTGTAATCCCAGCACTCTGGGAGGCCGAGGCGGGTTGATCACGAGGTCAAGAGATCGAGACCATCCTGGTCAACATGGTGAAACCCCATCTCTACTAAAAATACAAAAGATTAGCTAGGCATGGTGGCGCGTGCCTGTAATCCCAGCTACTCAGGAGGCTGAGGCAGAAGAATTGCCTGAACCCAGGAGGCAGAGGTTGCAGTGAGCCGAGATCGCACCATTGCACTCCAGCCTGGGTAACAAGAGCGAAACTCCGTCTCAAAAAAAAAAAAATTAAAATGGGCCAGGCGTGGTGGCTCACGCCTACAATCCCAGTGCTTTGGAAGGCTGAGGAGGGCAGATCACCTGAGGTCGGGAGTTCGAGACCAGCCTGACCAACATGGTGAAACCCCATCCCTACTAAAAATACAAAATTAGCAGGGCGTGGTGGCACATGCCTGTAATCCCAGCTACTCGAGAGGCAGAGGCAGAATAACTTGAACCTAGGAGGTAGAGGCTGCGGTAAGCCAAGACTGCACCATTGCACTCCAGCCTGGGTAACAAGAGAGAAACTCTGTCTCAAAAAAACAAATAAATAAATAAATAATAATTAAAATGATAAATTTTGTTACGTGTACCACAATAAAAAAGTTTTATGGTTGTAAAATCCAGGTAAAGAACAAAGAAAAAAAAATGTTAACTATTGCATTAGCAGGCATTTATATCAGTTTTCCATCAAGCCTAAATACAGCCAATATTTGAGCTTTACTGAAATAATCAGCTAAATAATTTCAATATGAACAGTCAACCTATACCAATTATGTTGAACACAACAGAGGATTAGTGCTTATGGTTATGATGCAGACACTCACAAAGACTGTTGTTACTCCCAGCTTAACAGTAAGAACAAGCCAGATAAACTACAAAATCATAGTTTTTTAAACTCAGAAAGTTGAGGATGCAAAGAAAATAAATCAACTAAATTCTAGAGGAACAAGCCCTTTCTGGAAAAGAAAACAGGGCTGAGATCATGGTGAAAGGAGAAGTGAACCTTCTCCTTTAGAAGGGGGAAACTAGTCCACTTTTAACAGACTTTTCAAGGGGCACATGGGGGCTAGCAAGATAGATTAAAATCTCAAAAGCCTCATTCACAAACCAAATCTGCACTTTCCCAATAGGATCTCTTCCAAGTACTGAAGCTGAAAAAGGGAGGGTAAGGTGATGGGACCACAGAATGCTGGGGACAAGGCAGAAGAGCTGAGAGAAACTCCTGTCCAAGTGGCTTAGGGCCTTCACTAAGTACGAGGTCATGCCTGCCAAAGGAAGGTGGCAAGGTATTAGTTCAGTGCTCTCTCCAGTCGAAAGGACCTGAAGCCAGGAGTGGGGCTAGAGAGAGGAACAAAACATGTCCCAGTTGCTCAACATGCCAACAGCATGGGGCTGTGAAACAGAGAGGGATCTCCCACAGTTCAACAAACTGGGCTATCAAGGCTGGGATGGGCTATAAAGGATGGTGAGAGTTCCTGAATCTCACAGGTGCTCAGGTCCCAAACTCTAATAAAGGGAGTGTCCTTATTCTGCCTTCACAACGTCTGATACCAGTGGTAAACTAAATATAACTAAAACTGCCACAAGGTCCCAACCCAAACCAGATTGATTCAGCCCCTAACACTAGTGTCCTGACAGAATACTTCAGTCTGTACTTTCCTTTTTCACAATGTCTGACATAACATAAAAAATTAAGAGACCAAGAAACAGAAAATTGTGACCCATAATCAAGAAGAGTAAGTCTGGGGGAAAAAAGTAAATTAAGAATTAAACCATCCTGGTCAACATGGTGAAACCCCGTCTCTACTAAAAATACAAAAAATTAGCTGGGCATGGTGGCATGTGCTTGTAATCCTAGCTACTCAGGAGGCTGAGGCAGGAGAATTGCCTGAACCCAGGAGGCGGAGGTTGCAGTGAGCCGAGATCGTGCCATTGCACTCCAGCCTGGGTAACAAGAGCAAACTTCGTCTCAAAAAAAAAAAAAAAGAATTAAACCTATTGGAACAAATTTAAATTAATCTAGAACTCAGAAAAAAAGTCAATGTTTAAAGTGTGAGTCTGAGAGTTGCACTTACAAAACCGACTGAAACCAGGAAGGGTATGTGTAATAAGAAGGAAGGTCAGAAACTTGAGGAATGCTTAACAGTTAACAAGTAGATGAGGGAGAAGTAATCAATGCAGTTCCAAACAGAATGGATAGAAACACAAATTCTGACAACTGAAGAAACATTAGAGACAACCTGGGCCAAGCAATTTATTTTATGATTAAAGAAACAAAGCCTGAGGAGGCTCAAAAAAGTGTAATGATCTGGCCAAAAGTGAGAGGGGGTCAGGTCTTAAAATTTCACCTTAGGGATCCCAACTCAATTTTCTTTCCATAGTAGCAAATTTCCAGAGTTAGAAAGCAATTCTCTTTACCTGCTAGCTACTGAAGGATTAAATTCTAGCACGAAGAAGAAAATAGCACATGTATCTCTACTCCTTCAAACCCTGCTCCTCTTGCAGTCTTCACTACGGCAGTAAATGGATGGTAACTACCGTCTAACATTTGATCCAGATGTCTTTCTTTTTCTCACATTCCACAATCAGAGCAACACCAAAGCCTTCAAAACGTATCCAGAGTCTGACCACACAAACTGCTAAAATCCTTATCCAAGCCCAGTCTCATCATCTCGTTGCTTAGAATTTAATGTTTAGAGCATCCCACTGGGGATGGTGGTTCACATCTCTAACACCAGTGACTTGAGAGGCTGAGACAGGAGAATTGTTTGAGGCCAAGAGTTCCAAGACCAACCTGGGCAACACAGCCCCCTTCTCTTAAAAAAAAAAAATTAAAAATTAGCCAGGCAGCGTGGCACATGTCTGTAGTTCCAGCTACTCAGGAGGCTGAGGCAGGAGGATCAGTTGAGCCCAGAAGTTTAAAGCTGCAGTGAGCTGTGATCTCGCCACTGCACTCCAGCCTGGGAAACAAAGTGAGACCCCAATTCTTAAGAAAAAGAAAAAAATTTTCGAGCATCCTAATTGGTTTTACTGCTCCCACCCCAACACCTCTACCCTCCCTGCCCTACCGCCCATAATATATTTCTATTTAGCAGCCAGAGCAAATATATTCAATCTTAAATAACATAATACTCTTCTTCAAAACCCTACAATGACTGGCACTTACTCAACAGTTAAACCCAAAGTTCTTAAATGGCTTATGAGGCCCTCATAAGTGGCCTGTCTGCCAATCTCCTTTTTAACTTCATTTTCTGCCATTCTGCTCCTACCCACTCCACTCTAGCAGCACAGTGTCTGCTGTTTCTGCTTTTGCACCTGCTGTTCCCTCTGCTTGGAAGGCATTTCTCCAAGATGTTAATGGCTCATTTCCTTACTTCCTTTTAGGTTTTACTCAAATATTACTTCCCTGGTCACCTTGTAGTGACAACTCTAAACCCAGGTCACACGTCACACTCTATTCCCCTTAACTGCTTTAATTTTCTCCATAGCCTTGTTGTCTAACATTCTATATTGGTGTTTTGGTTTTTTTTTTTTTTTTTTTTTGAGACAGAGTCTTGCTCTGTCTCCAGGCTGAAGTGCAGTAGCACAATCTCAGCTCACTGCAACCTCCACCTCCAAGGTTCAAGTGATTCTCGAGTAGCTGGATCTAAAGGTACACGCCACCACACTCACCTAATTTTTTTGTATTTTTAATAGAGACGGGTTTCACCATGTTGACCAGGATGGTCTCGATCTCTTGACCTTGTGATCCTCCCTCATCAACCTCCCAAGTGCTGGGAGTACAGGTGTGAGCCACTGCACCTGGCCCATATTGGTCTGTTGTTGACTCCCTCCACTAGAATGTGGTCTCCTTAAGAACAGGGAATTAATATATTTTGCTCATTATTGTATCCACAGCATTTAGAACAAATTTTGGCACTCAACAGGCACTCATAAATGCTGAATGAGTTAATGAATAAATGAATGACAGCAAATACTAATATAGTACTAGAAATTAGTCATCTTTTTTGACTTAGGCTCTGTCTCCCTGACTGAAGTCAATCTATTAACTGGCAAAGTTTCTGATCATTGTCTCACACAAACTGCTTAGGTTTTCTCCTATTTGTTAAAAAGTATTATTCATTCATTTCAACATTCACACAGAGGCCCTATCATATCCTCAGCAATATAGGAGACACTGAGGGCAAAAAGATAAATATAATATTAACTCTGTTAATAATATTACTTAGTCTTGAGAGGTGTTATATCATTTTCAAAACGATGACATTATTCTGCAAATGAATGAAACTCCAGGATAATAACATTAAATGTTTTCATAATTATTTCAAAGTCCACAAATTCATCCAAAAAATAGCACACATACTCAAAGCGAACTTTTGAAAACTGTTTGACCCATGTGACAACATATAAAAAAATTTATTTATTTGAGACAGGATCTCACTTTGTCACCCAGGCTGGAGTGCAGTGACACGATCATGGTTCACTGAAGCCTCCACTGCCCAGGCTCAAGAAATCCTTTCACCTCAGCCCTCCAAGTCGCTGGGACTACAGGTATGCACCATCACACCCAGCCAATTTTTGTTTTTGTAGAGATGGAGTTTTGAACTCCTAAACCAAGCAAACCCCCTACCTGGGCCTCCCAAAGTACTAGGATTACAGGCATGAGCCACTGTGCTAAGTCTTAAAATTTTTTTTTTTTTTTGGGAGGGACTGGTTCTTTATCTCAAAAAGGCACTTGTCAATATTCAGTATCAAAACAGTTACACTATTGATTTGTCTTTCTCCCAATCGGTCCAAAAAGACCACATAAAAGGAGAGTACATTTTAAGCCAATAAGCTACAGGATGTATACCTAACAGACCTTCTAGAAACCTTACCAGAAAATGGGGACCAGATAGGGAAACTTTAAAAGATCAGCAAACTGCCAGCCCACGGACTGCAGAGGCTGTCACAGCCAGATGGGGTGGCCAGGGTGCCACAAATCCAAAGAAGCAAAGTTTCAAAATAATATAAAAATTTAAAAGTTTTCTCAAGATTTCTCCAGCACTGACTGATACAAAGCACAATGAGATGGCACTTTTAGAGACGGCAGCTTCAAACCCAGAAAAGGGTAATGAGATGAGTTTCATATGGCTAAATCAGTGGCAAAAACATAATCTTCTTTCTTTCTTTCAAGGAGGCAGGAAAGCAATTAAGTGGTCATCTCAACATAAGGGGCACATGATCCGTTCTGTACAGCAGTTGGGAGGGAGTAGAGATGGGACAAAAATTTGGTCTAAGAGATCTTACCATCTTAATTTGGTCACTTGTAATGAAAAAAATAAAAAATAGAAATAATGTTGTCCAAAGAGATCTTAAAGCTGAAAACTTGAACAGCACATTTTTTTGTTGTTGTTGTTTTTGTTGTTGTTTGGCTAACTCCTGGAATCACCTTTCTGGTTTAGCTGGTACTCTGTACAGAGCAATGAGGTTTCCCATAGTGGAGTCTTTCCCTGGGCTCTGTTTGGCTCTCAGTAAGGCAGGGCTATACCTTTTCCTCTCCTCTATGGAGAGGGCAATATGCATTAAGCTGAAAAGTCACCTTCCAAAAGTGAGAAAGGGATTAGCTTGCTGCTTCAGGGCTGTGGAATTATTTGGAATGTTTACAAATGGTTGCTACAAAACAACAAAAAAGGTAATTACAAAATGTGTATATCACGACATGCTTTTAAAGACATTATGCATTGTGCTCACATTCCCTTAAATGTTGTTTCCAAAGGTGCTCAGCCTCTAGCCCAGCTGGAATCTTCGGGAAGAGGCAGAGACAGTTTGGCGAATAAGACACAGGGGAGGAGGGGGCAGCAAAAGGAGAAAGCAGCCTTCCAGTTAAAGATCAGCCCTCAGTTAAAGGTCATCTTCAGGCAGGCTGGCCTCAGGCGGAGTCAGGGTCAGAGGGAGAAGCAGCAGCAGGGTGGGACTGGGGCGTTCTACATCTCATTCAGGTCAAGCAGAGTCTGGTCCAGCATCCTTTGTGTACAGAGGTGCTCCTCTTTGGTGCATTTCAGTTTGTCTTTCAAGTCATCAATTGTCTTTTCCAGCTTGACTACCGATCTCTCAGCAAACTCAGCACGGGTCTCTGCCTCCTTGAGTTTATCAGTAAGAATTTCGATCTCTTCCTCATATTTGTCTTCTTTTTGAGAGTACTTTTCTTCAGCAGTATTGACACTTCAGGCTCTGGTCCATCAGTCTGATCTTCTCATCCATCTCTCGGCAACGGGACTCTGCCAGCTCAGCTCGTTCCTCTGTGCGTTCCAAGTCTCCTTCAATGATGACCAACTTATGAGCCACCTCTTCATACTTCCTATCTGCCTCTTCTGCAATGTGCTTAGCTTCTTTGAGTTGGATTTCCTGGAGTTCCGTCTTCTCTTCATCTTTTAAGGCCCAGTTTTCAATAACCTTGATAACTCTCTCACTCTCATCAGCAGCTTTTTCAGCTTCTTCCAGCTTTTGCAGGGCAGTGGCCAGACGCTCCTGAAAACGGACCACCTCCTCTTCAGCCAGCTGGATCCTACAGTTCAAGGAGGCCACTTCAGCCTCAGCCTGTTCCCGGGCCCGCCTTTCTCCATTAACTTCTCACTGGAGGCACTCAGCTCCCTCCTCTGCATCATCTGCCTGCTGCTGCAGAACCTGGATCTTGCGCTTCATCGCCTCGATGGTGGTGATCCCAGCCATGGTGCCCACCCAGCTACTGCTCGCGCTCCGGCTCCTGCCTCCTCCGCGAGGCTATGCAGTCTCCTCTCACCACCTTAAAATTTAATTTAATTGGCTGACTTTATTAAACTTGTAGAGATCAAGACATTATAGTTCACTATATTGGAACTCCTATATGAAATGATGTCCCTACCCATTACCTCCTGAATTCAGTAAGAACTTAGACAAAAAACTGCCAGTAGCTGAGAAGCTTCAACGGGTTTATTAAGGTTGTTTCTCAACATCATCTGCTAAATAATCCCCCAGATCCCTCTGACTTTCAGAAGATAATATTTTTCAACTGAAACTTATTTTCATTATTTTCTGTAAACATATTTTTGTACACGTTGTATGTTGGGCAAGAAATTAAAATTCAAAATATAATTAAAATCTGATTTAAATGTCACTCAGAATGCAGATCTTTCCATCATGAATAATCAATTGATTTGCAGAAGATAAATCCCTAGAGAAAGGGCATTTGTCTTAAACAGCTGTTCAGTTTCAGAGAATTCATAAAGTCATCTATTAGAAATGTCATCTGATGCTTTTGATAATGGTCTGACTCAGAACAGAACCAAGAGAGCAATTGTAACCACTTGAGGTAGTGCCTCATTTTGACATACAAATGGTTATATACAAAAGGGGAAAAACGACCATTAAAATGAAGCTCAGGCCAGGCACAGTGGCTCAGGGCTATAATTCCAGCACTTTGGGAGGCTGAGGCAGGAGCATGTTGAGGCCAGGAAATTGAGACCAGTCTAGGCAACATAGTGAGACCCTCAATTCTACAAAAAAAAAAATTTAAAAATAGCCAGATGTGGTGTCACATGCCTGTAGTCCTAGCCACTTACGAGGCTGAGGCAGGAGGATCACTGGATCCCAGGAGTTTGAGGCTGCAGTGAGCTATGACTGCACTCCAACCTGGAAGATAGAGCGAGACTCTGTCTCAAAAAACAAACAAAAAATAGAAGAGGCAAGAAGGCAATTATCATTTTACATCTCAGTTATGTGATGAACACTCCTACTCATGAGTTTGCATATAAGTACTGTATTTCTCAAAGTATAACTACAGGAAGGTCATAGTAGACTACTTGAGCTTCAAATTACCCTCCCTAGTCATTAGAAAGCAACCTTTTTAACTAATAAAGCAAGCACTGAGAGGTTACATCTTTGGGTTGTACATGCCCTACCTTCTCTGAGACAGCAATTCAGCTTATTTTATCTGGTGAAAAGTTAAATAATAGTAATATTAGGTCAGTAAACTCAAATTCTTCCTGAGAAAGGTATCCTGAGATTTTAATCCAGGGTACATATCCAAGAGAAGCTGTAACACATTTACCCAAAAATATGGACAGAAATGGTCATAGCAACATGTCTATAATAGCATACTAGAAACAACCCAAATGTTTATTACAGACAGGACAAAGTATGGTAAATCTGCAGAATGGAGTATCATACAGTAGTAAAAATGAATGAACTATAACCACATGCAATAAAGACGAATACTAGTAACATGATCTTTAAAAAAAAAAAGTCCCAGAAGACTACATTTAGTACTTTTTTATAAATATAAAAAAAAAAAAACAAGGCCAGGTGCGGTGGCTCACGCCTGTAATCCCAACACTTTGGGAGGCCGAGGTGGGCGGATCACGTGGTCAGGAGTTCGAGACCAGCCTGACCAACATGGTGAAACACCACCTCTACTAAAAATACAAAAATTAGCCAGATGTGGTGGCGCACGCCTGTAATCCCAGCTACTCCAGAGGCTGAGGCAGGAGAATCGCTTGAACCTGGGAGGCAGAGGTTGCAGTGAACCTAGATCAAGCCACTGCACTCCAGCCTGGGAAACAAAGCAAGACTCTATCTCAAAAAAAAATTTTTTTTAATTTAAAAATTTGTCGGGTCTAGAGGCTCACGCCTGTAATCCCAGCACTTTGGGAGGTCAAGACGGGTGGATCATGAGGTCAAGAGATCGAGACCATCCTGGCCAACACAGTGAAACCCCATCTCTACTAAAATATAAAAATTAGCTGGGCGTGGTGGCGCATGTCTGTAGTCCCAGCTACTCAGGACGCTGAGGCAAGAGAATTGCTTGAACCCAGGGGGCAGATGTTGCAGTGAGCTGAGATCACACCACTGCACTCTAGCCTGGCATCTGGCAACAGAGCAAGACTGTGTCTCAAAAAAAAAAAATTGAAAAAAATTAAAAATTTATAAAAATAAAAAAACACTATTTTTATTATTTAGGTGAACTATATATAATATTTTTAATAGAAAGGATTAAAATAACAAAGTTTATGATAATAGTTACCAATTAGGGAGAAGCAAGGAGAAAAGCACATAAAAAGTTAAGTTATTGACAATATTTAAGAAGTTGAGTTCACAGGTATTATTTTATTGATGTACAATTACATACACAGATTATGCAGGGACCAGTGAGAATCCTGTCATAAGCCCAGAATTACGATTAACAAAATTTTGTGCAAATTTGTTTTAAAAAAAAAAATTTACGGAAAAAAGAATAGTCAGGGCACGATAGCTCACGCCTGTAATCCCAGCACTTTGGGAGGCTGAGGTGGGCGGATCACGAGGTCAAGAGTTCAAGACCAGCCTGACCAACATGGTGAAACCCCATCTCTACTAAAAATACAAAAATTAGCCAGGCATGGTGGTGCGCACCTGTAATCCCAGCTACTCCGGAGGCTGAGGCAGGAGAATCAACTGGACCAGGGAGGTGGAGGCTGTAGTGAGCTAAGATCACGCCACTGCATTCCAGCCTGGGTGATGAGCGAGACAAAGAAAGAAAGAAAAGAAAGGAGAGAGAGAGAGAAGAAAGAGGAAGGAGGGAAGGAGAGAAAGAGAAAGAAAAAGAGAGAGAGAGAAAGAAAGAGAAAGAGAGAAAGAAAGCAAGCAAGCAAGCAAGCAGAAGCATAATTAAAAAGTAAAAGTAATGGCCAGTCACGGTGGCTCACGCCTATAATCCCAACACTTTGGGAGGCTGAGATGGGGGGATCGCCAGGTCAGGAGATCAAGACCATCCTGGCTAACATGGTGAAATCCCTAATCAAGCCTCAGGTATATGACTTCTGGAGGATATCACATAATCTTTGATGCTAGGTTAAGATCTAATTTAAACATCTCATTATCTGAAGAATTTCAGATGCTGAAAATTATCAAAATAAGATCCCTCCCTTCATGAGATAATTTTATCACAACTCACCTAGTTTATATGAATCCTGTGTTAGGAACTAAGGACAGAGAGAAAAGACATCAGCACTGGCCTCAAGATGAGAAACACTACAGAAAATCAGACAATGCAGTGTGAGAATGACATATGCCCAGGCAGCTCTGGGACCACAGAAGACATCTGACGGGATACAGGGAACAGGGAAAAGCCCCGCACATTGCAGAGGCTCAGTAACTACCAATGTGATCTCCAGGACTTTGGTTGGCAAAGGCCTAGTATTTTGACCAGTGTATAGGCAGGGTTCAGTCAAGAGACAGAAACTACACCTGTAATTTTAACACAGAATTTAATAAAAGTTGCTAACCAGGAAAACTGGAGAACTGAGAAGGCAAAAAGGAGGAGAGACATATATCATAGACATAGTAAATGCAAAAAGCAACTATCAGTACCACAGCTGAGAGGAACAACGGGAAGTAGTAGGAAATACGAAAACTCAAGAGGCTTGAAGGAGAAATCCTAAGAAACTGGGATCCAGACCTCTGAAAAGAAACTACATGTCAAGAGCTTGGAGGGGAACCCTGCAAAGCTGGAACCCAGATTTTTGAGAGGGAGGAAATGGCTAGTTGATGCTGGCATCTCTGAGGGGATGTGATGAAGACGGCTTTATGAGTGTGGAAAAACTGCAAACTGGAACCATTTGCCACTCCTGTTCCTACCAGGGTGAAGCTTTGTTGCTGTGGAGATATGAACAGGAAGAGGAAGTAAACAAATAGGAGAAAAATCCCTTGCTCCTCCTCTTTTACTTTCCTATCTCCTACTGGTAACATCTATTGGGAAAAAATAACAGGAAACTAGTTACAAAAGAGAAATATAGTCTGTAGGGTCCCAGCTCCTACCTCACAATGCAGTTTCAACGGGTAAGTTTGAAGCTGCAGGAAAATAGCTTAATACCTGTATAATTTTATTTCTCCATTTTAAATATTTAAGGTAATATTTTACAAATATTTGGAGTTACAAAATCTAGTTAAACTAGGCTGTTTGAGTTTTCTCATGACTTAGGAGGAAATTATATAAACAATACCAAAATAAGGGTATCTATTTTAATACACCAAACTTTGAAAGAATGACCCTTCTGTCCTCTGTAATAAAGGCAATATACAGATCTTACAAACCAGAATCAAAACCTTAAGAATTGAGAGAAAAAAATTTCCCACACCCATGCATACCTAGATGGAAAAATTCTTAAGGCCCAAATTTGGCATCTATGTGAAAACTTGAAACTTTCACTTATTCAAAAATCATCAAAAGAGAAGATTAATGTGGATTAATGAAAGGACTAAATTGCTAACATTTTAGATTAATGCTATTTCATTACTTTCAAAAGTAAGTAGCTTTTCCCTTTAGACCAAATCTTCTTCTAGTAATTTATATTGATATTTTTATTGCCTGAGATGTTCTGAGTCTTTCTCTGTAATAGTTTGACTTTTTATTAATATTTATCATTTCAAACATGCCATATTTCGCCAAATCTAAAATGCCATCACTTACACAATATACCATTACTGAATAAAGAAAAAATGCAAAAATTAAACTATGACTTCATGTGTCCTTTCGTGGACTTTTAAAACTTAGTCAAAGAGCTCTTCTATATTAATAACCTAATGCACTGTTAACGGATATTATCTCGGGTATGTTTTGATTACATTTTGGTGCCAATTGCTGTTATATTGATTTTTAGAGTGCATACAAATATTTTGGTTTTTCAAACTTGTTTTTATTTTTCTGATAGCTTTGTTTACCTTATTACTTAACAAACCCTTTTCCAGAGAAAGCATAAAGATTAGTCCACGTCTGTTAATTTCAAACTAATGGACTAAATAATTTCATTTATTATTATTATTATTATTATTTTTGAGATGGAGTTTCACTCCTGTTGCCCAGGCTGGAGTGCAATGGTGTAATCTCACTTGGCTCATTGCAATCTCCACCTTCTGGGTTCAAGTGATTCTCCTGCCAGCCTTCTAAGTAGCTGGGATTACAGGGACACACCAGCACACCCAGCTAATTTTTTGCATTTTTTTTTTTTAGTAGAGGCGGGGTTTCATCATGTTAGCCAGGCTGGTCTTGAACTCCCAACCTCAGGTGATCCGCCTGCCTCAGCCTCCTAAAGTGCTGGGATTACAGGCGTGAACCACCATGCCTGGCCTCATTTATTATTTACAGGATCAGAGGGCTAGGGGAATGGAAGGAGGATGGAGAGAAATTGGTATACAGTTTTTTTTAGGGGTGATTAAAATGTTCTAAAATTAGATTATAGTGATGATTATACAACTACAAATATATTAAAAACATTAAATTATACACACTAAGGGTGTGAGCTTTATAATATATAAATTATGTCAGTAAAGGTTTTTTGTTTTTTTTTTTTTGAGACGGAGTTTCACTCTGTTGCCCAGGATGGAGTGCAATGGTGCAGGATCAGCTCACTGCAAATTCTGTCTCCCAGGTTCAAGCAATTCTCCTGCCTCAGCCTCCCAAGTAACTGGGATTACAGGTGCCTGCCACCATGCCTGGCTAATTTTTGTATTTTTAGTTAGAGATGGGGTTTCACCATGTTGACCAGGCTGGTCTTGAACTCCTGACTCAAGTGATGTGCCTGCCTCGGCCTCCCAAAGGATTGGGATTACAGGTATGAGCCACTGCGCCTGGATAATAATATTTTAATATAATTATTTTATTGTAAACTCTGTCTCCTCACATCAATAAAACAACTAATTGAACATAAGATATTTACAGTACACTTTAATTTTTTTTTTTTTTTGAGACAGAGTCTCACTCTGTCACTAGCGCTGGAGTGCAGTGGCCCCATCTCAGCTCACTACAACCTCTGCCTCCTAGGTTCAAGCAATTCTCCTGTCTCAGTCTCCCGAGTAGCTGGATTACAGGCGCACACCACCATGCCCAGCTCATTTTTATATTTTTAGTAGAGAGGGGGTTTTAACATGTTGGCCAGGCTGGTCTCAAACTCCTGGCCTCAAGTGATATGCCTGCCTCAGCCTCCCAAAAAGCTAGAATTACAGGTGTGAGCCACCATGCCCAGCTTCTAGTTTGATTTTTATAAAATCTTGTTTTTGAAAATAACTACATTAGAGGATTCCCTAAGTTTAGTTGTCAGAAAACTTTGTCTGTAAATAACCCAACAGTAAATATTTTAGGCTTTGTGGGCCATACATAGTCTCTGTTAAATATTTTTAAGCAACCTTCAAAAATGTAAAGCAATTCTTAGCTCTAGGGATATTAGACCTCAGCTCTAATCACATACAATTTTTTTATTTTGGAAATCAAGCAGTCCAAATGCAGCCCACAGCAATGATAAGATTAATGAGAGGACACCAAACATAAAAGCAGTTTTGGTCTTGGAGGAATATATTTCACCTCTCATTCTGCTAGGTGATATTAGGGGTAGAGGGTTGAATACTGACTAAAATGATTTCCACACCAAAATCAGATGTTCTAGATGTGTCTTCTCAGCCTCCAAGGTACAGTGATGAAAGAAGAAAGACCTCACACATTTATTAAGAATTTGTGAGCTCTTTCACAAAAAAAAAAAAAAAAAATACTTGAAGGGACAAAGATAACTACAGAAATAATTCACAGATATACACTATATATATATATCTATATCTATCTATATATCTATATCTATCTATATATATATTCAAAGTTCCTATCACCTCCAGTTACAAAAGAAGAAAACAAGTCATCAATTAGCATTTTAAAATTAGAACACCCTGGCCACGCACAGTGGCTCATGCCTGTAATCCCAGCACTTTGGGAGGCCAAGGCAGGAGGATCACCTGAGGTCAGAGTTCAAGACCAGCCTGACCAACATGGAGAAACCCTGTCTCTACTAAAAATACAAAAATTAGCCAGGTGTGGTGGTGGGTGCCTGTAATCCCAGCTACTCGGGAGGCTGAGGCAGGAGAATTGCTTGAACCAGGGAGGTGAAGGTTGCAGTGAGCTGAGATGGCACCACTGCAGTCTAACCTGGGCAATAGATCAAGACTCAATTTAAAAAAAAAAAAAAAATTAGAACCCCCTGTACAGGGGCCTACAGAACTCTAGTCCGGGCGAGGTGGCTCACACATGTAATCCCAGCACTTTGGGAGGCCAAGGCAGGAGGATCATGAGGTCAGAAGATTGAGACCATCCAGGCTAACATGGTGAAACCCCATCTCTACTAAAAATTCAAAAAATTAGCCAGGTATGGTGGCAGGCGCCTCTAATCCCAGCTACTCGGGAGGCTGAGGCAGGAGAATCACTTGAACCTGGGAGGCGGAGGTTGCAGTGAGCTGAGATCATGCCACTGCACTCCAGCCTGGTGACAAAAGGAGACTTCATCTCAAAAAAAAAAAAAATTGAGCCACTCTGATGAAAAGTACATCACTGTAATTCTAATCTGCATTTTCCTGGTGACTAACATCACCAATCATCTTTTCACGTGCTTCCCCCTATCCATTTCACTGAGGACTCCAATCATTCTTATGCTGTGATTATTTGGCTGTGTTCTGTTTGGTTTTCTGCTGTTCTGTTCTTTTCCCATCTTCTTTTCTCCTCTATGCTTTAAATATATCCTCCTTACAACAACCACTCTGGGGTGGGTACCATCAGGAAAGACAGCACGTATTATAGGAAATCACTTTCATAGGCTTGGTCTTTGAGTCCCTAAAAACCGAAAATATTTTTCTGTGTTTCACAAATGAACTTCAAAATTGCCTTGAAAAGAAAATTAAGGTTGGTAAACTCCTTTTTCAGAAGAGGGTTGGGAATTTGGTGCCACCTTTAGTTTCATCAAGCACCATGGAAAACCAATAAAGTATATTCAAAGACTCAGGAAGTCCTCACAGATATGAGACAGAATCAAAGTATATAAAAAAAGGGACAGAACTCGGCAAAAGCATTACTTGGTTATGAGGAAATTTTCAGACACCAAACCTTTGTCTGTTTATATATATATCACAAATATGTTTGTCAATCTAATAATTTCTGAATGTCTATATATTGTATTAATATTTACTATACATTTATCCCTAAAAATTAAAGTTTTAAATTGTCCTTAAATATTCAATGTTAAATAAAAATAAAATTGCTTTTTTCTCAAAGATGAGGTATTTGATAATGGTACATTATCTTCCCTGTGCCAATCATTAAAATAATTTTTCCACAAAGTAGATAACTCATTTATCAATTTACTGTTAAAGTAACAAAATAACATCACTATATACCTAGCTTTATAGAGTTTAAAGAGTCTTTACATCCATCGTTTTATTTGACTCTTAATTCTATGAAGTAAAAAAGATAAGTTATCATTCATATATATATGGAGAAAACAAAAGCTCAAAACTTAAGACTCACCCAAGAGTCACGAAACTACTTAGTAAACCCTGATAAGGCAAAATGCAAATCCTGTGTGTTCCTTCACTAACCTCACAAATAAGTTGGTTGATGTGTAGATTATAAGTGAAACACAAATTGCCTTTCCTTTCAATTTTTGTGAAATTAAGCAATATTCCTGAATAAAGTCAGACCCTCTTGATAATCTTTTTCAAAAGAAAAACTACACCTAAAAGCAATTTTAGCAATATCAAATTATAGAAAGTTAACAAATTTCACTTACTATGCTACCAAAATGTGTTTGACAAATTATTTCCTAATGAGGTCATCTTATCTGATTTTTCTCTTATGTATTTTTAAAATAGGTTTATAGAAGCTGGGCATGGTGGCATGCACCTATCATTCCAGCTATTTGGGAGGCTGAGGTGGGAGCACTATTTGAGCCCAGGAGTTTAAGACCAGCTGGAGAGAGCATAGCAAGACCCTGTTTCTATTTTTAAAAACTATAAAGCAGATAATCCTATAAATAGTACTTCTACAGGAGCCCTATAAGCATTCCTCCTTCCTTCTTTGATAGGCCTGTGAATATCTCCATAGGCAGGATCAAAAAGACAAATTCCAGACTCAATTCCACAATTAGTAAGGAAAATTTTTCTATACCTGGTTACATTTCAACACTTCTAAGAACAGACTGCAGACACAGGGAAGGCCAAAAAGCTTCTAGCAACTACCTTCCATCGCTATCCAGCTTTCCGAGACTGGCCACTGTATTTTTAAATGAAATCAAGTTATTTAAAATTATTAACAAACTCTTTTTGAGAATAGTACTGTCAAGTGTTAGACATTCCACCGGAGAACTAGGCCACATCCATTTATTGTATCAACACAGATGTTATCCTTCCTACACAGCAGGCCATTTCAATCATTTCTTTTATAAGCAATATGACCCAGTCCCTCATATAAAGGAAAGTAAAATAAGTATTCATCTGAAAAGCTCCCTTAGTTCTAGGTATAATAAATCACAGCCACTATCACATATCTCATATATTACTATATCTAGTGTATCACAGTATCTAGAACAAACAGACGTCAAGTAAAAATCATCTCTGAAAAACAAGTGAAATTATAAGCGGCTTAAACAGCTCTGTCCCAAATTTTTTTAAAAAAATCAATTCATAGTATCTCGTGCTTGTTTAAACTGTTTGACTAAGGTTAACACCCACAGTTTGATTTTTTTATAAATCAGTCAGATTTTCAACCAGGGATATAATATACCTGTAACTCTGGACAATCGGAGGTAGTAAATATTAGTATGTTATCAGTGGTCTTATAAGGATTTAGCCAAGACTGTAGATAGCTCAATACCATCAATTATCAGGAAGGTACACAAACATATGTGACTTCTGTTAAATATCTGCATCTTTTTCTCTTTTTTCTTAGAAGATATTAACTACATAAGTCAAAGAAATTTTAATAGTTATAAAACACCTACGCATATTTTAACTTATTTCATTTTCTTTCCTCATTTCATGACATTTCTAATTAATGAAAGATCTTTGCTCGTATTTCACTCTAACTCAGCTTGTCCTCCAAGTCAAGCACAGAGACTTCTAGCAAGGTAGTAGTTCCTTTGTTATTAAGAAATCTTATAAAGTAAAATACTTCTCAAGTCTGTGATTAATTTCTTCAATTACTATCTGGTGCTGACAGTCTGAGCATTAGACTTTATTACTAACAGCTGAAATAAGAAAATGTGAATTACACTTAATGAAGTAGAGCAGATTCAGGACTATTCTTTAACATTATTCTCGGTAATGAATGGGAGAAAAGAGTACAATTATCAACTTAAGAGGTGAGAACTGCCCACAATTCTCAGTCCCTCTTATCAATCCAGTAACTTACAGTGTTCCATATGTAAAATTACCTATCCTGGCATGTGAGTCACAGCAGAAGCAAAGCTGCAATCTCTAGAAAATAAACTTCAATAAAACCTTTATAATAAGCTGAGCACAGTGGCTGATGCCTCTAATCCCAGCACTTTGGGAGGCCAAGGCAGGAAAATCACTTGAGCCCAGAGTTCAAGACTAACCTGGACAACACAGCAAGACTTTGTCTCTACTTAAAAAAAAAATTAAAAAAAAAAAATGCCGGGCATGGTGGCTCACGCCTGTAATCTCAGCACTTTGGGAGGCCACGGCAGGAAGATCACCTGAGGTCAGGAGTTCGAGACCAACCTGATCAATACGGAGAAACTCCATCTCTATTAAAAATACAAAATCAGCCAGGCATGGTGGCACATGCCTGTAATACCAGCTACTCGGGGAAGGCTGAGGCAGGAGAACTGCTTGAACCCAGGAGGCAGAGAGTGAGCCGAGATCACACCACTGCACTCCAGCCTGGGCAACAAGAGAGAAACTCTGTCTCAAAAAAAAAAAAATTCTTTAGGAGAGAGATCCAAGATGGCTGATCACTAGCAGCTCGGGCTCGAAGCTCCCAGTGAAAGCGCAGAGAACGAGAGGACGCCACACTTTCAGACGAATATTTGTAGCTCACGGACCAGGAGATTCCCAGCGGAGGAGCTCCACGGGTCACCAGAGCGACTCTTGTGGCTGGCGCGGCGGTTTTGCTGGCGCCTGAAAGCGGCAGTTCTTGGTGCAGAGTCCAGAGATTCCTGGGCAGAAAGGCACCATCAACCTTAACACCACTGTCTTGGCCGGCGCAGTGGATTGCTCAGATTTCGGCGCTGGGAATCAAAAAGTTGGACGTCCGCTCAGAGACCTAGTTAGAAAGTCGGTAATTACAAAGACAACAGATGGATAAATATATAATCAAGGGAAGAAAGCAGCCTAAAAAGGCAGAGAATACTCAAAATCAGAATGCCTCTCCCTCTACAGGGGATCGCAATTCCTCATCAGTAACGGAACAAGGCTTAATGGAGAACGAGTGTGTTCCAATAACAGAAGCAGGTTTCAAAATGTGGGTGATGAGAAACTTCTGTGAATTAAAAGAACTTGTTCTAACCCAATGCAAAGAAACTAAGAACCTTAAAAAAAGGTTTGACGAAATGCTAACGAGAATGGACAATTTAGAGAGGAATATAAGTGAATTGATGGAGCTGAAAAGCACAACACGAGAACTTCGCGAAGCATGCACAAGCTTAAACAGTCGAATTGATCAAGCAGAAGAAAGGATATCAGAAGTCGAGGACCAGCTCAGTGAAATGAAACAAGAAGACAAGATTGGAGAAAAAAGGATGAAAAGCAATGAGCAAAGTCTCCAGGAAATATGGGACTATGTGAAAAGACCTAATCTACGTTTGATAGGTGTACCTGAATGTGATGAAGAGAATGAATCCAAGTTGGAAAATACTCTTCAGGATATCATTTAGGAAAACTTTCCCAACCTAGCAAGGCAAGGTAATATTCAACTCCAGGTAATACAGAGAACACCACAAATATATTCCTCAAGAAGACCAACCCCAAGGCACATAATTGCCAGATTTATTAGGGTTGAAATGAAGGAGAAAATACTAAGGGCAGCCAGAGAGAAAGGTCAGGTTACCCATAAAGGGAAACCTATCAGACTTACAGCAGATCTCTCAGCAGAAACCCTACAAGCCAGAAAAGAGTGGGGACCAATATTTAACATCCTTAAAGAAAAGAACTTTCAACCCAGAATTTCCTGTCCAGCCAAACTAAGCTTTATAATCGAAGGAAAAATTAAATCCTTTGTGAACAAACAAGTACTTAGAGAGTTCACCACCACCAGGCCTGCTTTACAAGAGCTTCTGAAAGAAGCACTATACATATAAAGGAACAACCAATATCAGCCTTTCCAAAAATATATCAAAAAGCAAAGAACATTAATACAATGAAAAATTTACATCAACTAATGGGCAAAACAGCCAGCTAGCATCAAACGCCAGTATTAAACTTATACATATTTCAATTGGATAAAAAGCCAAAACCCATCGGTATGCTGCATCCAGACCCATCTTACATGCAACGATACACAAAGACTCAAAGAGAAGGAGGAAGATTTACCAACCAGAGAGTAAAAATAAACAAATAAACAAAAAGCAGGAGATGCAATTCTCGCCTCTGATAAAGTAGACTTTAAAGCAACAAAGATCAAAAGAGGTAAAGAAGGACATTACATAATGGTAAAAGGATCAATGTAACAAGAATAGCTAACGATTCTATAGATCAACGAGATAGAAAATTAACAAGGATATTCAGGACTTGAACTCAGACCTGGAACAAGTAAACTTAATAAACATTTATAGAACTCTCCACTTCAAATACACAAAACATACATTACCACCTCACACCTATTCCAAAAGTGACTATATAATTGGAAGTAAATCACTCCTCAGTAATCGCATAGCATTTCATAGGTTTAAATGAAATATTGGTTGGCTGTTTGTTTGTTATCTTCTTCCCTTATTCCTTCCCGACTACATCATTAAGTATAATTATCAGTATACAAGAGGTTTTCAATACCCATTACTAAATTGCATTCTAGCCTGGGCAAGAAAGCAATACTCCCATTCTCTCTCTCTCTTTCTTTTCCTTTTTCCTCCTCCCCATTCTCTCTCTCTCTTTCTCTTCCTTTTTCCTCCTCCCCATTCTCTCTCTCTTTTTCTCTTAAAAAAAATTCTTTATAGTGACTGGTAGGGATATTCAGAGAATAATGGGAGGCTTAGATTTACCAAAAGAAAGCACACATTTAAAAATGTATATCAAGAAACACTGGTCTGCTATTTAACACAGATAAGAAATGTCACACTCTGGTATGCTATTTTAGGAAAAGGGTGAGTTTACAAACAGTCCAAGTCTATTTCATCTAGGCTGCATCTATATACATGGCCTAAAACGAGTTCAATAGGAAAAAAAAAATGTGTGTGTGTAAAGGAAGGAATTATTTTTCTATTCAACACAGAACAGTATATTAATGTTCCTTTTATTCCAAGGGAAACTGGAAGATGGTATTCTGAATCTACCTAAGTTATAAAGAAAATCAGGAGGTCACAATCTTTAGATGTGGCTGTATCTTCCCATGCATTTTTGTGGCTACATGTTAGAAAGTGACTCAACTATTCCCTCTTGTTCCCTCTTTCAAAGGTAGGAAATGAGAGGTTATCCTGAGGTCAGGAGCTTCTAATGTGGCTCTTGATTTAAACTGTGTGAACTTGCTCTACTCCAGGATGAAAGCAATCATGACCAGATCAATGTGCTCTGCAGCTGGCCAGTCAGCTGCTCCAGAGGCAGCAGCCAGCAAAAGAGCTCTGGAGCCCTCTCTGGGCACCGTGCCTCCTAAAATCTGAGCACAGGCCAATCTTGTTGCCACTCATTCTTAAAAGGTTATTTTCAGTTCCCTAATAAGTAAAATAAATGTAAGTAGGAAATATCCTCCTTTTAATATTCCAATTGTTGAAGCTTTCCACATTGTAGTCTAACATTCACTAGAAAATGAAATATTTTGACACTTCAATATGAAACCATAATACTGGCTCCAGTCTGCCTTAGAAGCATCAGCTGAATCCTTGGAAGAGGAAATTTAAAAGAAGCTACTCTGTCTAAGACAGACAGAAAGAGAAAGAGAAAGAGAAAGAGAAAAAGAGAAAGAGAAAGAGAAAGAGAAAGTGGGGGGCGGGGGCCACACAATGAATAAGGCTGGAACGCAGTACAATAGAGTCCTGAATCCTAGGTAACTACAAAGTCTTCTTTAAAGAAACAGTTTGAATACAAAATTTCATGACAGTTGCTGGAAGCTACAAGTGGTACTATGAAATCACTGTATTATTCCAATTTTACTACAAAATTCATGTTAAAGTTTGAAAAAGGGCTTCAGTCCCACTACTGACTTTCAAGTTAGAATTCTAGAAAAGTAGGCCTGTGATAGGTGTATTCACTAAAAAACAAGAATCTAGTGAATCAACTAACTCAGGAGCAGTCCATTAATCAAGTTGGTAATTCAAAGAATCACAAAAAGAAGATATATATATATATATGTATATATGTATATATCTTTAATATACACATCTATGTACCTTAAGCACGTTAACTTAAAACACTCAAATGCACTTATTTTTTGCTGTGAAATGAAGGCTTCTATTCATGAAAGAATTCTTTACATAAGCCAACAGTCTACCATTTCTAGTTGATTTCTTTAAAAGTAAAGAAAAAACCTGACAACACTAAGAAAACAGGAAAAAAAATGAAGTATTTCTTATAAATGAAAAGTGTTGAGCAATCATTCTACCAGCCCATCTAGTTATTAATAATGTCACAGATATATCTCATGCATATGTGGTGAGAATTTCTTTTTTAAAAAATAAGGTTGGCCTGGCCAACATGGAGAAACCCGGTCTCTACTAAAAATATAAAACTCAGCCAGGCATGGTGGTGTGCACCTGTAGTCCTAGCTACACTTGGGTGGCTGAGGCCTAAGAATCATTTGAAGCTGGGAGGTGGAGGTTGCAATGAGCCAAGATAGGGCCAATAGACTCCAGCCTGGGTGAGACTCTATCTCAAAAAAAAATAAAATAGCTTGGGAATGGTAACTCATGCCTGTAATCCCAGCACTTTGGGAGACCGAAGCGGGTGGATCACCTGAGGTCAGGAGTTCGAGACCAGCCTGGCCAACATGGTGAAACTCCGTCTCTATTAAAAATACAAAAATAAGCCAGGCATGGTGGCACACACTTGTAATCCCAGCTACAGGAGGCTGAGACAGGAGAGTCACCTGAACGTGGGAGGCAGAGGTTGTAGTAAGCCAAGATCACATATAATAAAGTGTTTCAAAAGTAAAATAACCAGAAAACGATGAGTACCTATTGATATCCATGGACAACTTTAAGTAAGTTAAATTTATGTTTAGGTACTTCCCCTAACCATCAGTTTCTCTATCATAAGGAAAGTGCCTATAAATTCAGGGGGGAAAAGTACTTAAAAACCATTAATATAGGGCTGGGTGCGGTGGCTCACGCCTGTAATGCCAGCACTTTGGGAGGCCAAGGTGGACAGATCACAAGGTCAGGAGTTCAAGACCAGTCTGGCCAGCATGATGAAATCCCATCTCTACTAAATACACAAAAAATTAGCCGGGCATGGTGGTGCATGCCTGTAGTCCCAACTACTTGGGAGGTTGAGGCAGGAGAATTGCTTGAACCCAGCAGACAGAGGTTGCAGTGAGTCAAGACCAAGCCACTGCACTCCAGCCTGGGCAACAGAGCAAGACTCCATCTCAAAAAAAAAAAACTATTACTAAGACTTTTAGGTAAGACACATTCTATTAAAAGATTTGATCTTGTATCACTTTCTCCTCTTCAGTAGTAAAATGTGCTTTAGTTAGGGAATGAAAAAAATACGAAATTAACTTTTCACACTATATAATTATCTAGCAAACGTGTTAAAATATAAAAGTATAGAATGTTTTATATTTTTTTATACCTATATACAATTGTATATGTAATATATAAAAACATAAAATGTAAGGTGCTTGAAAATATATTCTCTTAGGAGTTATAAAAATCAGCAGTTGAAGGCCAGGCGTGATGGCTCAGGCCTGTAATCCCAGCACTTTGGGAGGCCAAGGCAGGCAGATCACCTGAGGTCGGGAGTTTGAGACCAGCCTGACCAACATGGAGAAGGCCTGTCTGGACTAAAAATACAAAAAATTAGCCAGGTGTGGTGGCTCATTCCTGTAATCCCAGCTACTTGGGAGGCTTAGGCAGGAGAATTGCTTGAACCCAGGAGGCAGAGGTTTCGGTAAGCCAAGATTGCGCCACTGCACTCCAGCCTGGGCAACAAGAGCAAAACTCTGTCTCAAAAAAACAATCAGAGCAGTTAAGAAGACACAAACTAATCTTTCCTTTCCTTACTGTACTTCTCTATCTAGACAAAACTGGTACTTCCTACACCACACACACACAACCCTCCTATGTATCTTTCATATAGCAACTCCCCTGTTTCTTTAGTTTAAACACAAGATTATGAACACTCCAGGGAAGGATATTTTACTGTTTTTGTTTTAAAATCCCCATTTCTTTGTGAAGGAACTGGCTCTAAGAAGCCCTGAATATTAGAGCTGGACAGAAAGACAGAAAGGAGGGCAGTTTAAAAAAAAAAAGTCACTGCAGAGTAACTTATAAACTAGGAAGACACAGACCTTATCAGGTGTTCAGTATATTCTGCAAATTTAACCAAATGGGCCAAAATGTTGTGAGAAAATTGGAACATATGTCAGATAATGTTTTCTTCCAACTCCTATTAACAGTAAGATTTGATTAGCAACTGTATATTGCTTTGTTTATTTGGTTCGCACCAAAGTCTTAAGAGTTCACATCACTCTACCCATTTTACAGAAGAGGAAACATTACAAAATGTGAATACATTTATCTGAGATGACACAGCTAGCAAGCCTTGCCATTCCCAATCAAAGCCTAGGGCTCCAACTATTCATAGTACAGGTTACTTGTGAGTAGATTCCAGAAATGGAATTTAATAAGTTACTACAGCTTGACAGAAACAGCCTGTAAGAATCTAATTTAGAGTAAGATCAAAGGTAGGATAAGCAACCCACTTCATTTTGCTCTAAAGCAGAGATTCGCCAAGTATGTGTGGTCTAGAAAATATTCATGGGGGCATCCTGAGGTAAAATCTACTTTTATAAAATACCAAGTTACTTGCCTTTTTTACACTTCTCTCACCAGTACACCATGGAGTTTTCCAGAGACTACACGGAATATCACAATAAACTAAAAGGCAAAATCAGATGTGTGAATCCAGCTGTTTTCTATTCAGCTAGACATTAAAGAGACTTGTAAATATGTAAAACAATGCTATTCTCAGTTCTTTTTTAAGATTTGTTAACTCTGTAACGTTTATTTTTAACAATATTTTGTAATCTAAAGTTTCTGTTTTCATCTGTTTCAATAACATTTAAGAGTATAAAGAGGTCCTGAAACCCAAAAGGTTGAAAACGCACTACCCTAAAGCTATTCTCAACCAATCCTCAGACCTGAAATCAGGTCTTCTAAATTGGTTTACTTACCAGGATCAAGTTGGCCATGTAAATGAAAACTTCCTAGGTTTCAGTGTATCATAAACTCCTTAAGGAAAGAAACATTTTTAAAAAATCTTTGTGTTCCTCCCTGCTCCCACTGCATCACTCACATCCCTCTTTTAAAACATTGTTATAATAAAAAAAAATTGTATCAAGCCAGATTATTTCTCATTGTGTATTTCTAAGCTAATACATTATACTTCATCCTCTAATTAGCATAAGAGATTCTACAATACCAGATTACCTCAAAATGAACTGAAGAGGAATGTCACCAAACAAAGCTGAAAAGATCAGACTCACTACAGGGTGACACACGATGGCCCACTGACATAAAGATATCCTGTGAAGCCCAGTTAATTATTCACCCTTTAACCACCTCCTAACTCCAACAATAAGAAATTAAAACAGCATTTTAAGGGCCTCATTTTAATAGGAAGAATTAAATACATAACTAAATATTTAAAAGGTCACATTTCACACTACTTAAGAATGAAATTTCAGTCCAAGGCGGTGGCTCAGGCCTGTAAACCAAGCACTTTGGGAGGCCAAGCCGGGTGAATCATCTGAGTTTGGGAATTCGAGACCAGCCTGACCAATACGGAGAGACCCTGTCTCTACTAAAAATACAAAATTAGCCAAGCGTGGTGGCACATGCCTGTAATCTCAGCTACTCAGGAGGCTGAGGGAGGAGAATCACGTACTTGTCACTAGGTAAATAGAAATTTTCTTAACATGTTAAAAAGGGGAGGGAGGAAAAGAGGGATGGTGGGGGGAGAGGGGGGAGAGGGGGTGAGAGGGGGAGGGAGAGAGAGGGAGAGGGAGAGAGAGGGAGAGGGAGAGGGAGAGGGAGAGGGAGAGGGAGGGAGAGGGAGGGAGGGGGAGAGGGAGGGAGAGGGAGGGAGGGAGGGAGGGAGGGAGGGAGGGGGGAGAGAGAGAGAGAGAGAGAGAGTGTGTGTGTGTGTGTGTGTGTGTGTGTGTGTGCGTAGACAACTTTCTAGTCTTTCTCTCCAACAGGCATCTGAACTGGACAAATGCTATTTTGTCATTCTGTAACTTATGACACAATAATATTTATGACATTTTTAAAAACACAATATTAAAGGCTTTATAAGACAAATTCTACTAAATAGTGGCCAACTTTCCTCGGCAACAGTAGAAGACTTGGCAACATATTAAAAATACCAGCGTTCTTCAATCTTCTAGTGAAGTTTTTATTTGGGGGAAGAAAAGAGCCGTTAAGGAAAAAAATCTCCCTCTTATATGGCCGGTTAAATTCAAAGATACTGAAAAAGCCTCAAAAAAGAGGCTTCCTAGGGCCAAATCAATTGATCTCAAAATTATAAAACTACAATTATCTTCAAGCTTTCTTTGTGATTTGGTGAGGGGTGGAAGGCACTTTAATCCTCCATCACATTACTTGCTGAGTGGAAAATTAGAAATTGCTCACGTATCAATCCTTAACAGGAAGGGAGCATAACAATGAGCCAATTTCCAAGCATACTCTACCATCTTTATAAGATCTAAGGTAAAGGACAAGTTGGAGATTTTCACCAAAAGAGTAAGAAAAGGTGTATCTAATCAACTAACCAAACTTCAAAGCCACAACTTTTTTTTTTTCAGGTTTTCATTTTTATTTGTAGAACTTCTATTCTTCTAATTTTACTTATTTAGGATACCTCAGTATATTATAAATAGAAAAAATAAAGTATTAGATTAACACAAAATGAAGAAAAAAAGGATAAAATACAAATATACATTCTAAACAACAGCCCTTAAAAAATGTTGAAAGATTTCCTATGAGGATATAGAAAAACATTTAAAAACAATAATTGAATTAACCAGAATTCCGATAAACAGGATATTGTTTGGGCTATCTGAATTCTCCATTAGGTAAACTAAATGGATTCTAGTTAACCAAAGTTTGGCTATATAAGCCTAGATTCTCTCTCTGCTTCATTATTGCTTACTACCTATTTAGTCTTCTCAAAAGCTTAGAGGTAACACATCCCTACATTTAATTAACACCTATTGTGAAATGTTAATTATGGTACACACAACTTTGGCACTAGTGATGAGGGGTTTATAGCATACAGGAAGTTCACTTTGTTTAAGAGAAACTGAGAATAAGTTCCAGAGTAAGCCTAACCTAGGTTCAAATCCTGATTCCTTCATTTGGACACTGGAGAAAGTGAGAAGTATGACACTGAGAAAATTGCATTTAGTTTTCTCTTTAGAGAAAGTAATTAACAGGCCAGGAGCCGTAGCTCCCAAAGTGCCTGTAATCCCAGTACCATGGGAAGCCGAGGTGGGCGGATCGCCTGAGGTCAGGAGTTGGGTATCAGCCTGACCAACATGGTGAAACCCTGTCTCTACTAAAAATACAAAAAATTAGCCAGGTGTGGTGGCGGGCACCTGTAATCCCAGCTGCTTGGAAAGCTGACACAGGAGAATCCCTTGAACCTAGGAGGTGGAGGTTGCAGTAAGTCAAGATGGAGCCAATGCACTCCAGCCTGGGTGAGAAGAGCAAAACCCCATTTAAAATAAAAAAGTGAGAAAGAAATTAACAATTACCTCAAAAACATGTGAGATCTAAATCAGAATGCATGTATTGTACCTAGCACACAGTAAGCATTTAACATATACTATTTTTGCCACTGTATACTCCCAAATTATGAACATCCAATTTATGTACTGTATATAAAATTGCAAGCTACATATCACTAACCCTCTTTCCCCAATCACAGTCAAAACGAAAGATTAAGTAACTTTTAAGGAGTAACATGGCAGCCAAATTGGTAAAATTATTTCTACAAAAATATTATCGATTTCAGATAATCTGCAAACAGATTTTCCCACTAGACAATTCTTATGTGAAGAATGTCATGACAAACTGAATAACTCTGTGAACAGCCTTTATTTTGTACATGCATTAAAAAAAAACCTGTTAAGTAAAAATTAGATCTCTGGGGCCAACAGGTCATTCTTCACCTAGGTTCACAAGAACTTTGTGTTCTGATCCCACCACTTTTCAGCTCCATCTCCAGAGACATATTCAGTGAGTGCTTCATTGCCTCAAAGAAATTATTTGTAACTTCTATTCCCTTAAGGTGTTTTGCTCAGGTCTCTTAACTTTGCACAAGCACATCCTACCAGGAACAATTAACCCCTTCCCCTTCATCCCATGCTCTGTTCTCTTGGCAAATTCTTATACTTCCTTTATAAATTTAGTCAAATGCCCCTTCTTCCCAAGAAGCAACACCAGAGATCTCAAGACTCTGTGGAAACCAGGAACAGAGAGGAACTAATTTACTTCTCCACAGAAGTAAAAATAAGTTCAGATGGGCGGAATACCAGTCAAGTCATAAGCTTTCCAGCAAGTGAGGTTATCAGACGAGCCCATCAGAAATAAATGAAGCAACGCAGCAAAGCAACTTAGAGCTACAGCCACTCCAAAAGCAGAAAGGTACATATACTTGGGTCTACTGCAATGCACAAATATATCCTTGTCCATCCCAATCCTAATCCACCTAAGACTTTCTCCACATCAGCACAGTTCATCTGAGCATTGCTGAACAGTTAGTCACACAACAAAGCAGTTTGATCAGGGAACCTAAATGGGCCTCAACACTGGCCAATAATCTTACTGTAATTCTCTGCTGTGCTTCGTCTCCCACTCTCCCCAGTGTCTACTTCAAACCATCTCCACTATCCACAATTATATGGTGATCCTTCCTCTAACCCTCACTGAGTGCCTGTGTGTATACACACAAACAGTTAAAGACAGAGCTTTCTCAAAACATCAACAAAGCTGAAGAAAAAAAAAATTTTAAAAAGGAAAAAGAAAAAAATTAATAAATAAATAATTTTTTAAAAGAGCTTTCACGTAGAAATTTCCTCAACTAACCCATACCAGTATCTTCAACTCTCCTTGCCAATATTACAGGAGTTTGACCAGTCCTTCATTATCCTAAAAACATCTTCCTTAGTTTCTCAATAACAATATCCTCGTTTTCTTCCAACCTTTCTGGCCACTCCTTTGCACATTTATTTCACCCCTTTACCCCACCCTCAGCCACACATAAACACACCAGTATGGCCTAAGTCCTGGAACTCTTAAGACACAGCATTTTTCTTCTATGTTTCCTCCTCCTTAGTCAAGCTCATTGTGGGTGCACAGCATCTAAGCAATAACTCCCAAATTTCTGTCTCTGATCCAACCTCTTTTTTTTTTTGAGACAGAGTTTGGCTCTTGTTGCCTAGGTTGGAGGGTAAAGGCATGATCTCAGCTCACTGCAACCTCCGCCTCCTGGGTTCAAGTGATTCTCCTGTCTCAGCCTCCCGAGTAACTGGGATTACAGGTGCCCACCATCATGCCCAGCTAATATTTTATATTTTTAGTAGAGACAGGGTTTCACCATGTTGGCCAGGCTGGTCTCGAAAACCTGACCTCAGGTAATCCACCTGCCTCAGCCTCCCAAAGTTCTAATATTACAGTGAACCTGACCTCTTTATTAAGCTACCAACTCACCAAGTCAACTGCCTACTTGGGCATGTCAGACACCTAATTGTTAAAGTCAGGCCTCATTCCTCAGGGGAAAAAACTGAAAATCAAACCATTCACCAAGAGAATGCACTGTCTTTGAAAATGAGCCTAAGAATCAGACTTTTTATAAATACGTGTTCAAGTTTCTTGTGACTCTAAATGGACAGTGAGAACTGAAACTCTCTACACGGAGTTTACAAGCTACATTAACTATCACTATACAGATGTCTTCAACAACATGACTTTGCTCTTCCAGGAAACTCTTATTCAGGCAGATAAGAGTTACAAAAAAACTTCATTGTTCATTTCAGGAACTCCCCGAAAAACCCATATAAACCAACATCAGACTATTCAATTTTTCAATAAATAGTAGCAAATGATTGTTCACTGTCTAAGATACTGAAAAATCTCACCTCAAAACTCTTGCCTTGCCATGTCTGTCAATCTTAAAATATTTCATCATGATCCTTACCTAATTCTAATAAAGCGTTGCATTGAAATACTTAAACCAGACTTCAAACCCTCAATAAGTACCCCAACTTTGCTGTTCCTTCCTGGTTTGCCATTCTTTTTACCACCCACACAGCCCCATACAAATGCTTATAAGCAATATACTCAACAATAATTTTTGGTGGTATTTTCCAGGAGCCAACATTCCACTGTACTACCAGACAGCTTCCCAAATATCTGTCAAAAGCTCAGTTCAGTGACACTAGTTACATCACAAGCAATGTGGGGAAAGTATTAATGCTGTTATAAAAGGCTAAGATAAATCATCACCCTGTATTAGGCAGCATCCACTGACACTACTGGCCCAGTTTCTTAATGAGTTAACAGCAACCTGGCCCACTAATTAAAGTTCTGGAGATTATAGAGTTTAGTAATCAGAGGACCATAAAACCAGTAGAAGTTCTAAGGAAGATGAGAAACAGATTATAAGCAGGTCTAATAATCTAAAGAGGACCCCTATGAGAAACAAAGAAAAAAACAATTGATACATGAATAATCCACAACACTGATAATCAGAAAAACACTATGAAATACACTATGATTTAACAGTGAAAAGAAACTCTAAAAAAGTTTCCATTTACCGTAATAATCATCTATCAGTTGAGACTTCTTACTCACCAAGAGTAAACGCCTAAGCATTTCTTTTACTATAAGTCATTTAAATCACCTATATGGCCACAACCATGCTGATGCAGCTATAAGTAGAAAGCAAAGGGTAAGCATTTAAAATGCCTCAAAAATTAAGATGAATTGAAGGATTCAAATTTTAAAATCTAAATGTGAAAAACACAACCACAAGTATTAGAAGAAAATGTGGATGAACTCCCTTATGACCTTGGAGTGGTGAAGACTTTGCTAAATATATTTCAAAATCCATATAAAAGTCAAAATTTATGCATGAAAAAAATCATAATCTAAAATATATGTATTTGCAGCCCACATCACAAATAAAGGCTAATCTCCCAATAGGGAATTCCTAAAAGCAAAAAGACCAATGACCTAATAAAGGACATGAGAGTTCATAGAAGGGAAAAAAATGTAAAATGCCCCTTAAACATATGAAAAAATGTCCAATGTCATTGATAAAGACAGAAATACAATAGCGTGAGTTACACCAGTTCTCACATATCGAATGCAAAATTCAAAAAGTCTGACAACACATTCAATTGCTGAGGTTATGGGAAACAGACCTGCTGTACATATAGGTAGTACAAAATGCCAATCTGGCAATATCTAACAATTATAGTTTTTTAAAAATGAACTTTAAGTATCATTTCAGATTTACAGAAAAATTGTAGAGTTCCCTCAGACCACATACTCAGTTTCTGCTGTTAAGATTTTACATTAGTATAGCATATTTGTTATAATTAATGAACCAATACTGATACATTATTAAAATCCATATTTTATTAAGATTTCTTAGTTTATACCTAATGTCCTATTTCTGTTCCAAGATCCCATGAAGTTTACTACATTACATTGTAGTAATCATGTCTTTTTTTTTTTTTTTTTTTTTTAACAGGGGTAGACAGAGGCAAGTCATGTCTTCTTAGGCTCCCCTTAGCTATGAGTTTCTCTCACTTACCTGTTTTTTATGACCTGGACAGTTTTCAGGTATTTTGTAGATGTCCCTCAACTAGGATTTGTCTGATGTTTCTCTCACGATTAGACTAGGGTCATGGTTTTTTGGGAGGAAGACTATCCAGGTTGAAATACCATTCTCATCACGTCATACTGTCAACACAATTTATGACTGTTGATGTTAACCTTAATCACAAGACTGAGATAGTGTTTGTCAGTTTTATCCTCTATCAAGCTACCTTATTTCCAATTTTCAACGCTGTACTCATTGGCAAGAGGCCACTTCATGTAGCTCACACTTGAAAAGTAGCGAGTTGCGTTATACCTCCTTGAGGGCTGTATATCTAATTCTGCACAGATTTGTCTGTTCTTCTCCTATTTATTTAGTCAATCATTTATTTATTTATTTTATTTCAAAGCTACTGAAAATCAATCATTTATTTCTATCAGCATGAACTCACAGATATTATTTTATGCTTTGGGTTATACTTCAATACTACTTTTTTGTTGCTCAAATTATTCCAGTATTGGCTACTAGAAACTCTTTCAGTTGGCTGTGTCCCTTTGACATAACTCATTCACTGCTTTTGTTTGAATAGTTCCTTCCTTTCCTCTTGTTTGAATAGTTCTTCCTGGAGCACTACAAGAAGCTCCAGGTTAATTTTATATTTTTATGGGCTGCCCCAGTCCTAGAATCAGCCATTTCTACACAGAGGCCTGGTTCCTTTTACTGGAGAATGGTATTAGAAACCAAGATCTGGGCACCAGGTATGCTCATTGCTACAAGGATATCATTGCTTCTAGGTTCTCTCAGCTGACAGAGGAAGAAAATATGTGACCTAAAGATCTACAATTGCTTGTGCAAATAGAAAATGTTATATGTATATTGTTAATCATTTGGCATTGTAACAATGCAAATGTTAGGAAAATAGGAAACAACCCAAATATCTACAAAGGACTGGGTGACTAAACTATGGTACATCCACATAATAAAATACTATGCAGGTACTAAAAATAAAAATCTTTATCTAGATATGGAAGGGTCTCCAGAATAAAATACATATTTGTTTGTAACTGCAAAAGGAAACACTGGAAGGATAAACAGGATAATAAAAAGTGTGGGAGGAAAACAAAGTAGCAAGTAAAGGAGGAAATAAGACTGTGTACATCCTTCTATATGCTTGAATTTCATCTGTTCAAAAAAACTAAGTTTAATTTTAGAACTTAAAACATACAACAGTGGAAGAATTTGAAGGGTCGAAATACTAAGAAAGAAAAAGGTATTAATTTCTGAAGTGTAAATGCATACTATGAGACAAAGTAGCTCGAACCTAGAGACAATGTACCAAAAAAATTTAAGTTTAGGCTGGGCATGGTGGCTCATGCCTGTAATCCCAGCACTCTGGGAGGCCAGGCAGATCTCCAGAGGTTGAGAGTTCCAGTCCAGCCTGACAAACATGGAGAAAGCCCATCACTACTAAAAATACAAAAAATTAGCTGGGCATGGTAGCAAATGCCTATAATCCCAGCTACTCAGGAGGCTGAGGCAGGAGAGTCACTTGAACCTGGGAAGCAGAGGTTGTGGTGAGCTGAGATCGTGCCCTTGCACTCCAGCCTGGGCAACAAGAGCGAAACTTCACCTCAAAAAAAAAAAAAAAAAAAATCTAAATTTAGTAAAACAGAGGTATTTCAAGTCAAACTCAGTTGAATTCAAAATGCTGAAATGCTACAGTACAGCTGCTAAAATATATTACCAGAACCTCTAAGTTTACTGAATTACTGTTAAATGGGAAGTGTTTTATGATCACCTATATTAGCAGGGAGGTAAAGGCTAAAGAAATGCAAAATAATTTGTAGAAACACAATTAATTTTTATATTCTTGATTTTAAGATACAATTAATTTTTATATTCTTGATTTTAAGATATGCTGATATTTATAGTAAACAAAAGCATCTATCATTTCTACATTTTGTAAATCTAATTTTTTTTGAGACAGTGTCTCAAGTCTGTACCCCAGGCTGGCCAAAGTGCAGTACTATTATAGCTCACTGCAACCTCAAATTCCTGGGATTAAGCAATTCTTCCACAGATTTAGCCTCTTGAGTAACTAGGACTGCAGGCACACACTACTATGCTTGGCTAATTTTTTAAACATGCTTTTGTAGAGCTAGGGATCTCACTATGTTGCCCAGGCTGGTTTCAAACTCCTGGGCTCAAGCAATCCTTTCACCTTGGCTTCCCAAATTGCAGGAATTATAGCCAACAGCCACCATGTCCAGCCATAAATCTACTATTTATATCTCTTATTTCTCCAAACAAAATGGTGAAACCAATTTCTAACTTATAGAAACATTTCCTCATTGGAAGATAAAAATGGCAGAGTTTCTAAATTAAACACACATTTCCAAGTGCTCCTAAGAAACAGTAAAACAATTCTCCCTAGGTGCCGTGGCTCACATCTTTAATCCAAGCACTCTGAAAGGCCAAGGCAGGAGGATTGCTCAAGCCAAGAAGTTTGAGACCAGCCTGGGCAACACAGTGAGACCCCATCTCTATAAAAAACACAAAATTTAGCTGTGCATGCTGGCATGCACCTGTAGTCCCAGCTGCTATGGAGGCTGAAGTGGGAGGATCACTTGAACCTAGGAGGTCGAGGCTGCAGTGAGCCATGATAGCACCAATGTACTCCAGCCTGAGAGACAGAGTTAGACTCCGTCTAAAAAAAAAAAAAAAAAAAAAAAAAAACAGTAATTCTCATGTCTCTGAGGTAAACCAAAAAAGGCAAAAGAGGCACAAGTAGCTCTTTTTAGGTTTTTTTTTGAGACGGAGTCTCGCTCTTATGCCTGGATCTTGGCTCACTGCAATCTCCCCCTCCTGGGTTCAAGCAATTCTCTGCCTCAGCCTCCTGAGTAGCTGAGTTTACAGGCGTCCACCACCACGCCCGGCTAATTTTTATATTTTTAGTAGAGATGGGGTTTTGCCATCTTGGTCAGGCTGGTCTTGAACCCCTGTCCTCATGATCCATCCACCTCAGCCTCCCAAAGTGCTGGGATTACAGGCGTGGGCCACCGCGCCCAGCCATTTTTTAGCATTTTTAATATGGAAAGCAACCCTTTGAGAGTGCTTCCGAAGCACCAACATCACAAAAGCTTGTCTATTTAACTTGCAGAAGTTCATTTGTAATTGTACACACAACTTTCCCAATGCCTTCACTATAGAAAAAAATAATATTCTGCCTAAGAAGTGTCCAACAGCCTCCTTCCTGGAATATCTCCCCTCTTTGACCTCATTTCCTACCACTACCTCTATGAGCAACCTTTATCTCTTTATTTCTATTATATGGAAATACTCATTAGGCTGGTAAAGAATAACATTTTTAAAGGAATATAAAATAAATCTTTTTCATATCTCTTTTTTACATGTTCTTTTATCATAGGAAGTGGTTCTCTTCTCTCATTTATTTGTAAAGCTAATTACCTTTGGCATCACTTTATCTGAGGCATCTACTTAATACCCTCAGCTAAACGTTACTCTCTCCTTCTCTTCATGATAATCCTAAATTCATCTGTGACCATAAGTTCATCTTTGGTAATAACACAAATAAACTAATATACTCTATCATAAGCCACCTAATAATCTTTTATCAAGATGTTCTTTAAGCTTTCTGAGGACATTCCAAGACAGTATACAGTCCTATGGTCTCACTGGAAATTCATATAGATAGCATTTCAGAGGCAATACCATGTTGATTTTGACTGGATATTCATATAAACTTTTTAAAGAGATGAATAGTAGAACTAACCCTTATCTGTAAGTTTTGAATTTATAGTTTCATCCCATATACAAAATCATTTTTTTGTACAAGGAAAAAAAAAACAGATGCTCTTTACATGACACAACCTGGACAATGGAAGTCTATTCCAATTCTTGATGCAACTCTGATACATATGCTGACATATCTAGGGTTCAAATTTTATAGCAGGAAGACCAGTTTTGAAGAAAAAATATAGACTTCTAGGGAGCTGTAAGGGCCACCTGCAATTTTTCTCCCATAAACTTTACTATTGCCCTTAGGTCTACATTTTTTTTGTCTGTCATTTACTAAAGAATTAAAAATACATATATGAGTATCAAAATTATTAGAAGGAAAAAAACAGAGTTTTGTGATACCAGATATTAAAATATATTATAAAGCTGATAATTAAAATAATTAACTGATAATTAAAATAAGCTGGCATGAATATAAAAATAAATGGATCACCAAAACAAGTTATTTCAGTTTTTTAATTATATATAATAATTTGGTATAAACCAAATATCAGAAACAAAAAAAAAGAAGATGCCAGGACTCAGAGAGCAGTCATAGTTTCCCCCTTAGCAGTCTGTGGGGATAATAGGGGTGCGAAGAGGGCCAACATCACAGAAATCAAATAAAGTCAATATAAGTAATTATATTTTTCTAAAACCAGTGATTAAAAGCAAATATTTTAAATAATCATATCACTAAAAACAGATGTGGCACATTACTAGTGGTACTGGTACAAAAGAGAATACGAGAAAAGGGTTCAAAGATTTTGATTTGGGAATTCCACTTCTAGATATCTATCTACCCTAAGGAAATGCAAAATGGGCGGGGGGTGGGGAGGATATCACATGTTCAAGTTTGTCACCGCACAATTTAAAATAGTGAAAACAGAAACACGTAAGATATTAAGCCTATTTTGAACACCTCCAAGCACACAAATTAGAAAATCTACAGGAAATGGATAAATTCCTGGAAACACACAACCTCCCAAGATTAAACCAGGAAGGAAGTGAAAACCTGAACAGACAAATAACAAGTTCCAAAACTGAATGAGTAATTAAAAAAAAAAAAATCCTACCAACCAAAAAAAGTCAGGGACCAGATGGATTCACAGCCCAATTCTACCAGACATACAAAGAAAAACTGGTACTAATACTACTAAAACGATTCCAAAAAAATCATGGACGGTTTCCTCCCTAACTCATTCTAGGGAGCCAGCATCAGCCTGACACCAAAATCTGGCAGAGATACAACTAAAAAAGAAAACATCAGGACAATATCCCTGATGAACACAGACACAAAAACCCTCAACAAAATACTAGCAATGAACTCCAGCAGCACATCAAAATGTTAATTCCCCACAATTAAGTAAGCTTTATAACTAGGGTACAAGGTTGCTTCAACACATACAAAACCATAAATGTGATTCACCACATAAACAGAATTAAAAACAAAAAACATATGATCTTCTCAAGAGACAAAGAAAAAAGCTTTTGATAAAGCCCAGCATCCCTTCATGAATGGGCAAAAGTTGGAAAATTCCCTTGAGAACTGGAACAAGACAAAGATGCCCATTCTCACCACTCCATAGTACTTGGAAGTCCCAGCCAGAGTAATCAGGCAAGGAAAAAAAAAAAAAAATCAAAGGCATCTAAATAGAGAAAGAAGTCAAACTATCTCTTTGCAGATACAATATGTATCTAGAAAACCCTAAAGACTCTGCCAGAAGGCTCCTAGAACTGTAAACGACTTCAGTAAAGGTTCAGAATACAAAATCAATGAATAAAAATCAGTAGCATTTCTATACAACAACATTCTAGCTGACAGCCAAATCAAAAACACAGTCTTATTTATAGCAGCCGCCAAAAAAAATGATGTACCTAGTATTACATCTAACCAAGGTCAAAGATCTCCAGAAGGAGAACTACAAAACAATGCTGAAAGAAATCAGTGATAACACAAATGGAAAAATATTCTATGCTCAGGAACTAGAAGACTCAATATCATTAAAATATCCATACTGCCAAAAGCAATGTATAGAGTCAGTGCTATTCCTAACGAACTATCAATATAATTCTTTACAAAATTAGAAGGAAAAAAAAAAAAAAAAACTCTTCTAGGATTCATACAGAACCAGACAGAGCCCAAACAGTAAAAGCAACCCTAAGCAAAAAGAACAGTGAGAGGAATCATACTATCCAACTTAAAACAAAACTGTAGGGCTAAAGTAACCAAAATAGCAAGATACTGATACAAAAACAAACACACAGACCAATGGACAGAATGGAGAATCCAGAAATAAAAGTTGCACACCAACAACCATCTGATCTTCAACAAAGTTGCCAAAAATAAACAATGGGAAAAGGACTCTCTATTCAATAAATGGTGCTGGGATAACGGGATAGGCATATACAGAATGAAAGTGAGCCCCTACCTTTCATCATATACAAAATTAACTCAAGATGGATTAAAGGCATTAAACTATAAAATCCTAGAAGAAAACCTAGGAAACACTCTTCCAGACATCAGCATTGGCAAAGAATTTATGGCTAAGTCCCCAAAAACAACTGCAATGAAAACAAAAACTGACAAGTGGGACCTAATGAAACTCAACAGCTTCTGCATGGCAAAGGAAATATCAAGAGTATACAGACAGCCTTCAGAATGTGAAAAAAAAAAATTTGCAAAACTATGCATCTAACAAAGGACTAATATTCAGAATCCATATGGAACTTAAATCCACAAGGAAAAAAAAAAACACACACACAAAACATATTGGAGAAAGGCCAAGATAATATTTGAAGATAATAACCACTGTGTTAGAGAATTTAGATTGTACATTTTTATATGATTATACATTCTTACATTTTAAAAATAATTTTCTAAAACTAGTAACTGAAACTATACAGATAGGAAACAGTATCACTGATAAGAAACAAGTTAAAAGAGTAAGATACTAAAGGAATAAAACATAAAATAATTGAAACAAAAGACAATTTATACATAAACTTAAGAAAACTGACAACACCTGGTAAAACTGGAAGGCTCCAAGTAGAACAAAAAAAGGGAGGGAAAAATAAGATGGAATGATGGGAAGGTTTTTTGGTTTTTGTTTGGTTTTGTTTTGAGATAGGGTCTCTTACTCTGTCGCCCCAGCTGGGGAGCAGTGGCACAATCACAACTCACTGCAGCCTCTACCTTCCAGATTCCAGCAATCCTCCCACCTCAGCCTCCGGAGTAACCAGGACTACAGGCGTGCACGACCACACCTGGTCAATTTTTAAAATACTTTTTATAGAGATGGCATTTTGCCATGTTCCCCAGGCTAGTCTGAAACTCCTAGGCTCAGGTGATCTGTCCACCTCAGCCTCCCAAAGTGCTGGGATTACAGACGTGAGCCACCACAGCCAGCTAGAAAGTTTTAATTACTTTGCATTTACTTAAAAAAATTTCCACTCATTTATGTTTATTAAAAACTGATATACTGGCCAGGCACAGTGGCACAGGCCTGTAATTCTAGCACTTTGGGAGGCTGAGGCGGGAAGATCACTTGAGCCCAGAAGCTTGAGACCAGTCTGCACAATACAGTGAAACCTCATCTCTCTCTACTCTCTACAAAAACCTTTAAAAAATTAGCCAAGCATTGCGGCGGCACCTGTAGTCTCAGCTACTCAAGAGGCTGAGTAGAGGGATCTCTTGAGTCCAGGAGGCAGAGGCTGCAGTGAGCTGAAACTGTGCAACTGCACTCCAGCCTGGTAGACAGAAAGAGACCCTATCTCAAAATGAAAAACAAAAAAACTGACATATTACATGGACATATTGCATAACGGTAAGTTTTTATTTATTTTTTTTCTTTTCCATACCCAATTCCTGCAGAACGGTAAGTTTTTAAAAAGAAAAATAAAACAATAAAAACTGACATAAGCAAAGAAAATCTGTACAGAAAATATCTCAAATCACTTATCACCTGAAACAGTAATCTTTTTTTTTTTTTTGAGACGGAGTTTCGCTCTTGTTACCCAGGCTGGAGTGCAATTGCGCGATCTCAGCTCACCGCAACCTCCGCCTCCTGGGTTCAAGCAATTCTCCTGCCTCAGCCTCCCGAGTAGCTGGGACTACAGGCGTGCGCCACCATGCCCAGCTAATTTTTGTATTTTTAGTAGAGATGGGGTTTCACCATGTTGACCAGGATGGTCTCAATCTCTTGACCTCGTGATCCACCCGCCTCAGCCTCCCAAAGTGCTAGGATTATAGGCGTGAGCCCTGAAACAGTAATCTTAAGAGACATTATCACCTAGGACCCCCTCCTCTGTCATGGCCATGTACTCTTCCTCTACCTCTGCTTCTGCACTGGCCTCTTCCTGCAACAAACAGCTTCCCTTTTCTTAGGTTTTACTTAGGTTCAACATCCACAAGTAGTGTATCCAGAGGTAAACTGTCTGGTAGAGTAAAATATCTAATGTTACTTCCTCAAATACATCTTTCCAACTGTACAGGTTCTCTGTTCTTGAGTATCATTTTCACAGCTTTAAGATGTGTATTCATGATGACATCCACACCAGTGGCTGTTCCATGGACCTGTGTTCTACTTTTCAATTGAATGGTTACAATTTCATGAGTCATTTCATCAAAAATCTCATGAGCTTTGTCCTAGCAGCGCTGTTATTCTTTGGGTCCAATAGCACACAGAATTCAACAACCAAGGACCGACCAACCCAACAGAAGTATGACTCTACTTTAAATTTAATGTATGAGTGGTTCCTTCCCTTAACACAGTGCTAAACTCTAGAACAGTGTTTCTAAAACTCCAGGACCCATCAAGAATTGCCTGAAACATTAAAAACCCAAACTCATAGAGTCTCAATTCAGAAAAAGAGTTTGAGATTACACACATACAAGCATGCCTTTAGATTTTTTTCTTCTTTTAGTCAACAAGAATGATTCTGAAGTTCAGGTTAAAGCCATTCCTCTAGAATAATATATAATAATAAACAATAATATAATACTAAACATCCAGGCAGATTTTATGACAGAATAAAATGCAAAGTCAGTTTCTTCTTTTGATGTGTAGGCTTTATAACCAGTTGTTCTATGATGATTTCAGAAAAACCTGAGGTGCATGGTGGCTCAAACCTGTAATCCCAGCACTTTGGGAGGTCAAGGCAGAGGCTAACTTGTGTCCAGGAATTCAAGATTAGCCTGGGAAACATAGTGAGACCCTGTCTCCACAAAAAAAAAAAATGTTAAAAATTAGCCTGGCATAGTGGTGTGCGCCTGTGGTCCCAGCTGCTCAGGAAGCTGAGGTGGGAGGATCGCTTTAGCCTGGGAGGTTGAGCCTGTAATGAGCTGGGATTGTGCCACTGTGCTCCAGGTCTGGGCAACAGAGTAAGATTCTGTCTCTAATAATAATAATAAAATGAAAGAGGAAAGAAAAACAATCAGCCAAGTGTGGTAGTTCACGCCTGTAACCCTAGCAGTTTGGGAGGCCAAGGTAGGAGGATTTACTTGAGCTCAGAAGTTGGAAACCAGACTGGGCAACACAGTGACATCTCGTCTCTCTATTAAGAAAAAAAAGAAAGGAAAAGAACTCTCTCTATTAAGAAAAGAAAAGAAAAACTCGAGAGTCACATACAAGAGTCACTAACAAGGAAAGCAAATACCGTCTGGACTATTAAGATGTCAGATAAATGAAAAAGCACAGGCCTACAGAAACGGAACAGAACAGGGAAAATGGTTCAAAGAAATATCTGGCTGGCCCTAAGAAAAGCTTATCGACATTCTGAGAAAAGATTATCACCTATTTATTCTAAATGGTCATTAGATTAGAAACAACAATGCACATCCTAGATTATATAATCTACTGGTATGTATGTATGTGTCACTGCCACCCCCAAACATACAAGAAGGATGGAACACACCCATTAATTAATAACACAAACTCACTGCTACAGTTATGCTCAAATCCAGTGGGAGTAGAGGCATAATAGAAAATCAGGGAAATATACAAAGTTTAAGAAGCCAAAGAGATGATTTTGATTCAATTGTCCTTATGAATCACTGATTTAGACATTCCTTCAATGTGAAGGAATGGATTAAACAGTTCTATTAACACTACCAAAAGTTCTTATTTTATAGAGTTATGGCAAGGTGGCTCATGCCTGTAACTGTAATCCCAGCACTCTGGGAGGCTGAGGCAGGCAAATCACCTGAGGTTGGAGATCAGCCAGACCAGCATGGAGAAACCCCGTCTCTACTAAAAATACAAAAAATTACCCTGGCATGGTGGCTCATGCCTGTAATCCCAGCACTTTGGGAGGCCGAGGTGGGCGGGATCACATGAGGTTGGGAGTTTGAGACCAGCCTGACCAACATGGAGAAACCTTGCCTCTACTAAAAATACAAAAAATTACTCAGGCGTGGTGGCGCATGCCTGTAATCCCAGCTACTCGGTAGGCGGAGGCAGAGGCGGGGGCGGGGGCGGGAGAACTGCTTGAACCCAGGAGGCAGAGGTTGCCGTAAACCAAGATCGCACCATCGAATACCAGCCTGTGCAACAAGAGCAAAACTCAGTCTCAAAAAAAAAAAAAAAAAGAGGTCTAAAAAAAACAAGGTGAGTGCTTGCAAACTGCTTTATGTGCTGTGTTGGGCTGTTCTTACATTGCTATAAAGGAATCTCTGAGACTGGGTGATTTATAAAGAAAAGAGGTTTAATTGGCTAAGTGCAGTGACTCACGCCTGCAATCCCAGCACTCTGGGAGGCCAAGGCAGGAGGATCACCTGAGGTCAGGAGTTCCAGACCAGCCTGACCAACATGGAGAAACCCCGTCTCTACTAAAAATACAAAAAATTACCTGGGCATGGTGGCACATGCCTATAATCCCAGATACTTAGGAGGCTGAGGCAGGAGAATTGCTTGAACCTGGGAGGCAAATGTTGCAGTGAGCTCAGATCGCACCACTGCACTCCAGCCTGGGGAACAAGAGTGAAAATCTATCTAAAAAAAAAAAAGAGAGAGATTTAATTGCCTCATGGTTCTGCAGGCTGTACAAGCATGATGCCAACATCTGCTTGGCACCTGGGGAGGCCTCGAGAAGCTTTTACTCATGGTGCAAAACCAGGTGGGAGCAGGTATGTCACATGGAGACAGCAGGAGCAAGAGAGAGCAGAGAAGAAACTATAAACTTTAAAAACAACCAGATCTCATATGAACTCACTCATCACCAAAGGGATGGTGCTAGGCCATTCATGAGGGATCTGCCCCATGATCCAAATACCTCCCACCACCAGGCCCCACTTTTTTTTTTTTTTTCCCTTGAGACAGACTCACTCCGTTGCCCAGGATGGAGTGCAGTGGCATGATTATGGCTCACTGCAACCTCCACCTCCCAGGTTCAAGTGATCCTCTTGCCTCAGCCTCCCTAGTAGCTGGGACTACAGGGGTATGCCACCATGCCCAACTAATTTTTGTATTTTTAGCAGAAGTGGGGTTTCACCATGTTGGCCAGGCTAGTCTCAAAACTTCTGACCTCAGGTGATCTGCCCACCTCAGCCTCCCAAAATGGTGGGATTACAGGCATGAGCCACTGCACCCAACCAAGCCCCACTTCTAACAATGGGGATTACTTTGAACATGACATTAGGAGAGGAAATCCAAACTGTATCACACACATTATTTCATCTAATTCCCACAACCCTATCAAGTAGGTTCTGTTACTTCCTAATCTTTAAGAATAAACTGACCTTTAAGAGTTTTTTTGTTTCATTTTGGGTTTTTTTGTGTGTTTTTAAGGCAAGTTCTCACTCTGTCACCCAGTCTGCAGTGCAGTGGCATGAGCACAGTTCACTACAACCTCAACCTACCAGGCTCGAGCGAGCCTTCTGCCTCAGCCTCCTGGGTAGCTGGAACTACAGGCACGTGCCATCATGCTCAACTAATTTTTTTTTTTTTTTTGTAGACATGGGGTCTCCCTATGTTGCCCAGGCTGGTCTCAAACTCCTAAACTCAAGTGATCCTCCCGACTTTGCCTCCCTAAATGCTGGGATTACAGGCATGAGCCACCTTGCCCAGTCAACATGGTATCAGTTTTTACTGAAGTCGCCTTTATGAAAAAATAAATTGAAAATATATAACCAATTCTAAACTTTATGCAATAGAACCTAAGTTGCAGATCTTTTCTAAAAAATTGTAGCTGAAATAAATGTTTCAACCATTTTATAGCTTCTTGGGAAAAAAAGGGATCAGAGCAAAATGGAAATGTAACTAATATCTAGAGAGGGAGGGATCAACCAAAAAAATCCATGCTCACCAACTTATGGGCAAAAATTATTGCAAAACATAATACCCTACTGTTTCTGAAATGATAAATGTTGGTTAATAAACCATGATCTCAAAAGTTTAATATAAAAAGTGTTTTGACTATATAAGTTGAAGAATTTTAAAAAGCACTGACTCCCACAAATTATGAAAATTCATTTTAAATGTCACACTTCAAACAAGATGTTACCAAGCCGAAATCTCAAACTAATGTTTAAAATAAATCTATTATTTATAACATACCCATAAAAGAGGTATAATTTTTTTTTCTTTTGAGACGAAGTCTTGCCCTGTTACCAGGCTGGAGTGCAGTGGCGCAGTCTCAGCTCACTGCAACCTCTGCCTTCCGGGTTCGAGCAATTCTCCTGCCTCAGCCTGTCAAGTAGCTGGGATTACAGGCATGTGCCACCACATCCAGCTAATTTTTGTATTTTCAGTAGAGACAAGGTTTTACCATGTTGGCCGGGATGGTCTCCATCTCCTGACCTTGTAATCCATCTGCCTCAGCTTCCCAAAGTGTTCGGATTATAGGCATGAGCCACCACCGAAAGAGGTATACTTTAAAACTCAATTTTTTTTTAGATGAAGTCTTGCTCTGTCACCCAGGCTGGAGTGCAGTGAGGCAATCTCAGTTTACCACAACCTCCGCCTCTGGGTTCAAGTGATTCTCCTGCCTCCAGGCGTGTGCCACCACACATGGCTAATTTTTTTGTATTTTTTAGCAGAGACAGGGTTTTGTCATGTTGGCCGGTTAATCTTGGCTGATTCACCCATCTAGGCCTCCCAAAGTGCTGGGATTACAGATGTGAGCCACTGCGCCCGGTCTAAAACTCAATTTTTTAAAAGCCTTGGCCGGGTTCACGCCTGTAATCACAGCACTTTGGGAGGACGAGAAGAACAGATCACCTGAGCTCAGAAGTTTGAGAACAGCCTGCCCAACATGGTGAAACTCCATCTCTACTAAAAATACAAAAATTAGCCAGACACAGTGGTGTGTAGTGTCAGCTACTCAGGAGGCTGAGGCTGGAGAACTGCTTAAACCTATGAGGCGGAGGGTGCAGTGAGCCGAGATCTCGCCACTGCATTCCAGACTGAGCAACAGAGAAAGACACTGTGTCAAAAAAAAAAAAAACCCTTCAAGTTTGAAAGTATACCATAAAATAGTTTTTATTTAATTACAGTAATTCTACAGAAAAACAAGGCCCACTCCTGTAATCTCAACACTTTGGGAGGCTGAGGCGGGCAGATCCTGGCTAACACTACTAAAAATACAAAAATTAGCCAGGAGTGGTGGCACATGCCTATAATCCCAGCTACTCCAGAGGCTGGGACAGGAGAATTGATTGAACCCGGGAGGTGGAGGTTGTAGTGAACCGAGATTGCACCACTGCACTCCTATCTGCACAACAGAGCAAGACTCCGTCTCTAAATAAAAAGAAAAAAAATCTTCTAGTCAACTACATAAACTATCACAGCAGCACGAATAACATTAAATGCATTAACCGTTTCATCCTGAGTACAATTCTGCACTTCAGCAAGCACATTTAAGCCTATACTACATAGTTAAAGAACTAGATTTCATTCATTAGGGATGATTTTAGGGGGGTTTTGTTTTGTTGTTTGAAACAGTCTCACTCTGTCTCCCAGGCTAGAGTGCAGTGGTATGATCTCAGCTCACTGCAACCTCCACCTCCCGGGTTCAAAAGATTCTAGTGCCTCAGTCTCCTAAGTAGCTGGAATTACAGGCCTCTGCCACCACACCTGGCTAATTTTTTGTAGTTTTAGTAGAGACGGAGTTTCGCCATGTTGCCCAGGCTGGTCTCGAACTCCTGACCTCAAGTGATCTGTCAACCTTGGCCTCCCCAAGTGCTGGAATTACAGGCGTGAGCCACCGCAAGCGACCTTTTTTTTTCTTTTTTCTCAGTTAAACCAAATTTTACTCTTGCTATATTGACCAATGTTTTTAGACCTTCAGAAATGACTATTTTCTTTACATATAAACACTGTAATTTTATATTTCCAGTTTCTCTAAAAGACAACAATCTTTGAAGGCTACACCCCTTTTCTCTCCATTTTCACTAACTAGTTAGTACAGCTCACATGCAATTAAAAAGTCTCAATAATGCCAAATTACTATCCCTCCAAGTTGGCCTACAAACTGCTTCTAGATTGCTCTCACACAAATTTACCACCAAAATTGCATAGCTCCAATATTTGAAACCTTTTATGCTCTTAATTATATCAAAATGTATTATTGATTGCTTCTAAGCCTACTCTGACCTTAATTTACCAACTCGATGTTGTTTCTCATAATTCCACCACTTTACTCAATTTAACAATATGATAATATGGGGAGAAATACAGAAATGAAAAAAAACACAGCCTCTCTGGAGCACAAAGCCAGCCAAAAGAGGGAGAGATCTGAAAGTAATTAATTACAATATAACATATTAAGTACTACAGTAGACATAAATACTATATAGCAGAACCACCATAACTCTTGTCAGAATGGAACAATGACCACATTGGAGGAAATGACATTTGGGCTTGAAAATGAGAATTTCTCTCCAAGTCAGTGTGACAGCATTGTAGTATCAACATACCAGTTTCTTCATCTTTGTATCCCAGCACCTTACTATAGTGCCTAGTACAGAGTAGGCAGGTACTTCAGACATGGATGGATGAATGGATGGCAGCACAGAAAATAGGATAAAATGGTAAAAAGACATATATAAACATAAAGAATATGGTTAGATTAAAATAGGACAAAACTGGAACCAGTAAATTAGATAAGACATTCCAAAACCCTTATGTAAGAAAGTGACACAGGAAAAAATAAATCTAAAAGATATTTAGGAATTAAAATTAACAGGATTTGGTGTGACTAACTGGACTAAGGGGAAATAAGCATAACAGAAAAGTGTAAGAAAGAAGCTGCCAAAGTTTTTGGCTTACGTGACTAGGCTGACAGTGGTACCATTCACTGAGATTGGGAATAGAAGTAGGGGATTTGAGTTCAGTTTAGGTAAGGAAGCACTAAGGCAATATCGAGTAGGAAGCTGGAATGGAACTCAGAAGAGGTCTAGATTAGAAATAAAGAGGTGGAGATTATTGCATACAGGTAATGAGAACAAAGCCCTAAATATAGACGAGATTACCAGGAACGCTTTAAACCTGGAAAGAGGGCCATGGACAGAACACTCAGCCAGCCAATATTGCTGATATTTTACATACTACAACATTGCCACATTAAATTATATTGTTACAACACAGATAATGGCCAATACAATGTTGAGGACATAACAAATGCTTTAAAAATACCAACTGCATACCTGAATTAATTGAAAAATGAAATTTATTAACTCAAATTGAGCCATAAAAAATCACTCCTAAAACTAACTTAAGGCTGATCACAGAGGCTCACACCTGTAATCCCAACACTTTGGGAGGCTGAGGCGGGTGGGTCACCTGAGGTCAGGAGTTTGAGACCAGCCTGATAGTGAAACCTCATCTCTACAAAAAATACAAAAATTAGCTGGGCATAGTGGTGGGTGCCTGTAATTCCAGCTACTAGAGAGGCTGAAACAGGGAGAATTGCTTCAACCAGGAAGGTCGAGGTTGCCGTGAGCCAAGATGGCGCTGCTGCACTCCAGGCTGGGCAACAGAACAAGATTGTCTCAAAAAAAATTTTTTTAACTAATTTTTTTTTTAATAGAACAGACTCAAGGGGCTGAAGTCTGATTAAGGAATCCAATTTTACTTCAGAATCAATGAAAAATCTGGGCACACTAGCTCATGCCTGTAATCCCAGCACTTTGGGAGGCTAAGGCAGGCAGACTGCTTGAGCCCAGGAGTTCAAGAACAGGCTGGGCAACATGGTAAAATCCCATCTCTACTAAAAATACAAAAATTAACTGGGCATAGTGGCATGCACCTGTAGACCCAGCTACGTGGGAGGATCACCTGAGCCCCGGAGGTCGAGGTTACAGGAAGCCGTGATCGCACCACTGCAATCATCCTGGGTGGCGGAGTGAGACCCTGGATCTTAACACATACACACATATACACACATACACACACACACACACACACACACACACACACATATGCACTAAATGAAAAGCTTCTTTTTCCACCAGAAATAATGTTACAATTATACAATTAATAAACTAGTTACAATGTTTAATACAAAATATTAAAATCTAAAGTTGTTACACTTCAAAAAAGTGTATTTTAAAATAATACTAAAAAATACATATTAACTAATTTAAAGAAAAGCAAGTCTAAATTTGGAGTGATAAGGGCTACAATGCTGTTACTTGATAATTTCTCACAAGTATTAATATCAACTTTACCAACCTTTGTTTACATTGTTGAATATTAACACATACTAATAACAAATATTATCCAACGGTTACAAGAATAGGATTAAATACATGACTTGAGAAGGCCAAAGTTAGTAACTAAACTAGAATACAATGAAAGAAAAATCATCTTTGGGTCCTTTTCCCTTGTTTACAAACATGTACACAAAATTTAGAGCATTCTTGAACACATTTACAATAACAAATAAAGTAAACAAAAATGTGCTATTAAAAGGTAGACAAGCACAGGCACGGTGGCTCATGCTGGTAATCCCAGCCCTTTGGGAGGTCAAGGAGGGCAGATAACCTGAGGTCAGGAGTTCAAGACCAGCCTGGCCAACATGATGAAACCCCATCTCAAATAAAAATACAAAAATTAGCTGGATGTGGTGGCTCATACCACCTGTAGTCTCAGCTGCTCTGGAGGCTGAGGCACAAGAATCGCTTGAGATCACACAACTGTACCACTGCACTCCAGCCTGGGCCAACTGAGTGAGACTGTGTCTCAAAAAAAAAAAAGGGTAGACAAAGGTTTTTTTTAATTAACCTTTATGGCAGCAGAAAAAGCAAGCAACTTTCCTTTCACTGTATTTTACTTGACTGGACCACCTTTAGGTCACATCAGTAACATTTTCTGTACTTTAAATGTGAACAAGAGAAAATATATATTAACAATACTAATTTCCAATTTTTATATCATAAGAGTTGATTTTCATTACTCTGAAATGAAAATTTCAAAAGTTACATTGCAAAAAATGTTTAGGTTACAAAAAATGAACAATCTGGTCTGATATTAATTATCCCATATTACATAGCCACATATCGACAAACACAAATTCAAAATGCATAGCCTACCTAATAAAAATAAGCAATATCAATTGTGTGTGTGTGTGTCCACATGTGCATATATTTGATTTATATGTATGTACAACTTATCTACCTTAAGGCGAAATTTTTCCCCAATACTAAAGCAACCCTACATAGCATCATGCATCCGGGCTATCTTCCTTTGATGGCATATGCTCAAATAATGAAAACTAACACATGTGAAATCAAAATACATAATTAAAAATACAAGTTAAAAAAGTACATGTATAGTACTTGCATCAGAATGCCAACTTTTTTTCCTTTTCAGTACTCATAATCATTTCAATTTATGTACAAAGAACTCTAATAAATCATTGATTAAACATAAATCTGTAATCCCCACCCCTACCTCAGACAGAGTCATGCTCTGTTGCCCAGGTTGGAGTATAGTGGTGTGATCTCAGCTCACTGCAACCTCCACCTCCTAGGTTCAAGTGATTCTCCCACCTCAGCCTCCTGAGTATCTGGGATTACAGGTAATCGCCACCACACCAGGCTAATTTTTGTATTCTTAGTAGAGGTGGGGTATCACCCTGTTGGCCAGGCTGGTCTCAAACTCTTGACCTTGTGATCCACTCACCTCAGACTCCCACCATGCCTGGCCCATATAAATCTTTTAAATCTTTTTAGCATCTTGATTTTTAATTCATTCTAAGCAACAGGTCCTACCTTACATAGTTTACATACTTCAATATTTTAATGTAGTAAAACCAGTTCAGTGGAGTTTAAATCTTATTTTGATGAGCTTTTCTAATTTATCACTCACTGTTTACAGAGTACAGACAATAACACTGACTTTTTAAAATCTCATCCTCAAGGAGACAGTGTAGAGTAGAAGTCTGAATGCCTAAACTGAATGTCAATGTCACCATAGAGGTCAGTCCCTGGAAACAATGACTTAACCTAAGGTCTTTGTTTCTTTATTTGAAAACAGGCAGGATACCTACATGAAGCACTTATTGTGAGGATTTAACAAAATAATACTTAGCATAGTGCCTAGCAGAGGAGGTAATTAATGTTAATTTCTTTCACAATGCTTATGTTATGGACTGAAGATCTGTGTACCCCCAAAATTCAAATGTCCTAACCTCCCAGTGTGAAGTTCTAACCTCCCAGTGTGATGGTTATTAGAGGTGGGCCTTTGGGACATAATTAGGTTCAGATTAGGTCCTGAGGGTGAGACGAGACCCTCTCATGATGGGATTTGTGTCCATTTAAGTAGAAAAGAAAAAGACATCCCCACTTCTCCCTCCCCTCCCTCTTCCTATCTCCCTCCCACTTCACCTGCAAGCAGAGAGGCAAGGCCCTGAGAATACACAGGGAGAACAAAGTTGAGAGGGCAGCTGGTTACCAGATTTCAGACTTCCAGCCCACAGACCTGTAAGAAAATATGTGTCTTTTAAGCCACCTTAATGTATGGTATTTTGTTATAGCAGTCTGAGTAAACTAAGGTAATATCAAAAAATATTTTCAAAAGCAGACTTTGGAGAGCAAGATAATTTTCACTTCTTCCCAATATGCCACAGATCTGTAAATCAACATCCTCAAACAGTATTCAGTATCGTAAGTTACTGCAGAACATGATAACATTATTCGATTTACTGGTAGATGTCTATGGTTTTCCATGTTGGCCAACAGGGAGAGGAAGACAGGGGCCAACAGAGAGAGGAAGACAGGCTAGGAACAATAACCTACACTCAGGTACATTCAACACATTTTTCTGGCAATCTCTTGCCAGGTCAATATTTCGCAGAAATCAAAAGTCACCACCAACTAACTATACTAAAAGCAAAATAGTAACAAAGAATCTACTAATGAAAAGAAAAATTCTTAAAGGCCAGTCTAATTGGGCCTCTCCCCACCAGTTCAAATAAATCGCCAACATTGTAGATTGAATGCTAGTGAGCTACACTAGGTTCACTATGACAGGCAGTTTTTTTACTTCACGAATGCTACATAGAGCACATTTTTAAATCCCATAAACCTACTGTTTATCTTCAGCATTTAAAATGCAAAGTGTCATAACCACTTCATGAAACATACTTTAAATGCCAATTTTCTAATTAAAAGTTTAGGCAAAAATTAATTACCCATTTAAAACTATTCATTCTTCTCATGTATGAAAAGTGAGACTTTTCTTTCTTTCTTTATTTTTTTTTTTGAGACCGAGTTTTGCTCTTCTTGCCCAGACCAGAGTGCAATGGGTCGATCTCGGCTCACCGTAACCTCCACCTCCCGGTTCTCCTGCCTCAGCCTCCTGAGTAGCTGGGATTACAAGCATGAGCCACCATGCCCAGCTAATTTGTATTTTTTAGTAGAGATGGGGTTTCTCCATGTTAGTCAGGCAGGTCTTGAACTCCTGACCTCAGGTGATCCGCCCGCCTCAGTCTCCCTAAGTGCTGGGATTGCAGGCGTGAGCCACTGAGCCCAGCCAACAATTTTTTAAATAGATAAAATTCCCTAGAGAACGTAATTTTTACAATATAGCAATAAATTAAGTAATTATCCATCCTGGAAGTCTAAAACAACAAACAAAATACAAAGAACACTCTGGAAGTCTAAATGTCATGTAAATGAATGCCAGCACATGGTTGTAAAATTTTATAAAGACTAGGAAACCTCAATAAAGATTCAAAATGTAATGCCTTATAAATATTCAGCACTAGTAGACAATAACAAAGAAAATCATAGGGTAAAAAATTTTGTGTTCACAGATAACTTATAATATTAAGGGGCACTATCACAGCCATTTTCGAATAGCTACCTCAGCTGCCATTAGAGCGTCCATTGTTCACAATAAAATAGTTGCATTTTCAGTGAAAGAAGAAAAATATTGCTGAAAATAAGGAAAAAACCAAGCCTCAACAATGCAAACAAAATGATTTTACATGCCATTTCTTTCCACCATAATTGTAGGACTGAACTGAAAACTAAATATATCAACAAATCTACACCTTAAAATCTGTGTTTAGTCAACACAGCCATACTGTGCTACAGGGCAAATAAAATTTAAATTTTCTTTTTTCTTTTTAATAAAAACCAGTCTCTTTCTAATAAGTCATTGCTTGGAAGAATTGATCCCCTAGCGTATGTTTCCTTACTATGTATGTATCTCTTTGTTTTTTCATTCTGGTAACCAGAGTACATATGACAGGCTGCATTATTTCAAATACCTAACACTAAAAGTTACTTTTGGGCCTGAATCTAAGGATGAGAATGATACATTTTATAGAAGCTTCTTTTAGTACAGCAATGGGCAAATTATGGTATTAACAAGACTTTAATTCTACATTTACATTTTTTCTCATTGTAAATGTAATGTGAAACTTGTAAAATACAGGGAAAAAATGTTTGATCACGATATCACCATTCAGAAACCTTACTACCTTTTCGTAGATTTCCATCTACTGACATTCAAAGTTCAATTTTCTAATTCAATACTGATAAATATGTAGGGAAAAAAATCAATGTATCCTCAATATGGCCTTTCAATAAATGTACATAAAACAACAATTATTAATTATATGACCTGTCAGTTTCACAAAAGTCTCTAAAATGTTTCAAGTGGCGGGGTGGGGTAGGGGGGTCCCATAATTCAGACACTAGTCCTGAAACTGAAGTCTCTTCCACAATGTTTATATGTCAACCCTTTAATGGCAGTGAGCGGCAAAATATGACTTCGTACAGTGATATCAACATTAATGTCCCTATATCAAACAGGCTTTGCTTTTATTTTCTTTCCATTTATATTTCAATAGTGCTTTATTTTCAAAGGTTAAAAATAATCAAATAATAACCTTTATCTGCACAATAATTTTACCTAAGCTTAAATTCAAAGACTCGTTTTTTTTTTAAGCTAGCCATTTAAGCTGTTATTGCTTCTGGCCTATGAGATGGTTTGCCAGATAAAATAATATTCTTTATATTCCTATTCTCTCTCATAACATAAAATTCAATGAATATCTCTTATAGTCACATTTTCTTTTGTTCCAATCCACTGTTTATGGGAGCATGCAGATGTTAGAATTGCAAAAACTGAATGATTTCACTAACAAAGCAACATCTCAACGTTTAATAAATAAGTCAACTCCTCAGACTCATAAAAGAATGAAACAAAACCAATTACATTACCACTAGCAATTTCCCCTTAAACATGAGTTTAGTCTTATTTCTAGTTTCAAGGGAAGCTTTGGTCTGCTCAAGGTATCAAAGGTCTTCGAATCCCATTCATTTTCTTCTGCCCAAGAGTTATACAAAGTACGTCTAAAACAGAGTAAGTCAAGTTTGTTACTTTGATCTTCTTACACAAACGCCTTTTAAAAGAAATCTTTCCACAAAGCGTCAAAAAAGAAACAGCAAAGTTTGGGGAAAGAATTGTCTGTCTTTAGGTCAAGCATTTCCTGTTAAGTAACTAAATAAGGTCTGGCTGCCAGGAATACACTTTGCTGACCCCAGTAATGGCCAAGTCTCAAAACAAATTTGCCTCTTCTGTATCTTGAAAGCGACCTGTTATGACCTGATATTAATTTTGACTAAGAGGTGATAGAACATGACCAACGACGTGTCTTTGGTGGACATATTCATATAAAGGAGGAGAGAGCCACAGATTCCAGCTAAATGCTTTTGCCACTTTTGCAGAAGAAAAGCTAATTGTTAACGGCCATGTGACATTATAGATCCCAGAAAAGGAAAGGGTGGGAGGAAGAAAGAGGAGTTCAAGGCAGTTCAGGGTCAGAACAAGCTCAGGCATCCTGTCATTAACGAACGTTCCCCAAGCTGAAGGCAAAATACTGCTTACCCGAAAAGGAGTGGGTGAAAAGTAGGGGGAGAATGAGGGGAAAACCACAGGAGAGTCAATGTGGCAGTGTGGGGGTGATAGGAGGGATGGAATCTGGAGCTATCCAGCTGAGTTGGGGAGCAAAAGCATCGGGCACAAAAATGCTGAGAAAAGCAACTGCGACGGAGACCACAGCACTAAGCACCCTTCTCCCCCCATTTTTCCCTCCCCAACGGTTTGCTGGGTTTCCCACATTCCCTCCACCTCCGCTCTTGACCAACACTCCGGGGTGTGACCCGCCAGCAGGCGGCTGCCCTGATCTTTGTCTCTGCCCGCTCCCCACGCGCGGGCTCCTCCTCCGCGCTCTCCACCGCGCACAGCCCCGGCGTCTCCAAGGAGCTGCAGGCGCCGCAGCCGCCGCCTCCTCGCCCACCTCCCGCGGACCTGCGCCCCTTCCTTCCCCTCCCGGGCAGCGCCGCCCGCGCCTCCAGCTCCAACCCCCGCCGAGGGGACCTTTGTGTCTCGGGGGACTTTCGGCCTCTTTCCCCTCCTCCGCCTCGCAGGAGAACCTGCCTTACCCGGAGACCAAGGCGGCAGCGAGCACCGGGGGCGGCGGCGTCTGTCTATGTCGGCGCCTCCCGAGAAGCAGCTCGCAGACACTCACACCCCACCCGAGTCCCGGAAATGCCCGGGCGACGCACGGTCCGCGCTGGCCCAGAGGGGTGACAAGCGGACACGAGCCCCCAGCGCCGCGCCTCCTCGCTCAACTTCCCGACCGGGCCTGAGCCTCCCGCGCCCCCAGCAGCCCCCGCCCCCGCCTCTGTCCCACGCAGCCTCCCGACCCCAGGGCCGACCCCACAGCAGAGGAAAGCGCAGCGCGGCGCGGACGCCGGCCGCCAACTCACCAGCAAGAACGGAGACCGCCGGTGCGAGGCGAGGCGAAGAGAGGCGCGGGGGGTGGGGGAATCGGCTCCGCGGACGCCCGCGGCGACCGGATGCAGGTCCGGATCCCAGCGGCCGGCAGACGTGAGGCGCCTCCGAGCGCAGGCCTCCGCCGCCGTAAAACCGCCTTCCGGCTCTTGCCGCGGGTCCGGAGCTTCGGGAGGGGCCGCGGGTGTCTCACGCGTTGCCAAGTCCCCCGGTCAACATGGCTCCCGCGCCGAAGAGCCGCACGGACGGCCCACTAATCCCCTCGGAACAGCCGGGCGCGAGCAGGGCGGGCACCGACGGTGGGCTGAGGCGGTCCGGCCGGGCGCTGGCTTCTCCGCAGCTCTGGGGCGGCCCGCGGGGAGCTCAGGAGACTGCGGGCGGCCGCGTTCGCTCCCTGCGTGTACGTCGCTTTCGCACTCGCCGGCTGCGGATTGACGCCTCCGCCTGTTCCCCGGGAGAGCGAGCGCAAGAGAAAAAAGACTTTTATTGAAACGCTCCAACCAGCGGCGGCAGAGAAAAGCGACCGGCCGCGGGAGCTTCCCCCACCCCCGCCCGAGCCGCTCGCCGGGGGCAGCGCGACCCCTGCCGGCGGCGGCTGCGGCGTTGGGGGCGGGGCCGGGGGCGGGGCCTGCAGGGCGGGGCCGGGCGGGTGTCCCCAGGAAACTCCCCGTCCCGAAGTGCGGGTCTTGGGGGAGCGACGGGAGGGGGCCAGGGGACCTTACCGGAATGAGGGCCTGTCCGCAGCGACTGCGGGAGAAATTGTGCAAATAATGCAGCCCTTCCAACTTCCCCCCGCCCCTCAACTTCCCCCGCCCCAAGCAAAACCAAAACTCTTGCTTCAGTTTTACAAGTAATTATTGTTCAAGGTGTCCGTGCCACAATTCTCCATTGGCTTTCTAGAGAGTCCATGTCAAAGGACCCGCACTGATGGCTGCAATTTTTCTCCTTTGTTGTGTATGGGTTCGTGGGTACTAGTGCCGCAGTCTTTCAGACACACCGCATCTATTCTTTTAAACTACAGTACAGTGTTTTGTATATATTATTATGTGCCAGGCAAGATGCTGAGTCCTCTGAGGACAGAAAGTCTGGCTGGGACGAAAGATGATCAACAACTGTAATAAAAATCTGAACGTCATGAGAAGAGAAATACAAAGTGCTATGAAAACAGAAAGGACTACTGTTGCACGGGTTAGGTTTTATTTTCTTGGGGGAGGCGGGCCGCGAGAGGTTGGCCCAGTTTCTGCAAATGTTTTTACTTTCTCCTTTCCCAGAGGCTACAAACTAGTTCTGGAATGAACAGCAGAGTGGTAGTGAAGACAAACTAAAGTAATACTGACCCACTTTTTTCCACTAATAAGGATAAAAGCATAAAGTAAAAACAAACTTCAATCCCTAGAGGGAGATAATGAGAGGACTAAAAAAGAGAGTAGGGACCGGATGTAGGCAACATAAACAAGAAAAACAAAACCACATGAAAGACCTGTGAAGTGAGATATACATTTTTTTCAATGTTAACACCCGGAAGTAGAAGCTGCATTTTTAATGCAGTTTGAAATCACATTATGTGCTAAAAACTTCGGAGAACTGTCTTTTTAGATTTAGGAATGAATCCTTTCCCCTTTAAAAATGCTGTATGCTGACATCTTTCTGTTATTTTGTGGGGCAAAGTTGAATGCATCTACAGTTATATCCAACGATCATACATGTCAGTCAGGCTTCTCCCATGCCTCTTAAAATTGCTAGGACCAGTAAATTAGCAACAATTATGCTCTACACGTATTTAACACTTGTTTACCAACCAAGAATGCAAATATACATAACAAGCTTTCCGTTAGAACAAGTGTTCTTTGTTTAAAAGCACTGTTAATGAGGCCTTTTCGATTTGTCCAAGTCAAACTAGGAACTTTAGAATATAGCAAGATGTAGTATCATTTTCTGAGTTCTTGTTAAGTTACAGAGAAAGAAACATTGATATTTATACAAGGCCTATTTATATGCAAGGATTTTAATATACTTGCCTTATCTAAATTAGTACTTTAGTAAATATCAAAAAAAAATCACCAAAAAAGGGAGTCTATGAAATGGCATCCTAAGTTTCAGCATTAATACTTCTACCTTCATGTCATTAGATTAGAATTACTACATGAGAAATAAAAAGATTATTCTGTCTCATCTGAAGCACCCTCTCCGTCGGCTCCCTGCAACCTCCGCCTCCTGGGTTCAAGCAATTCTCCTGCCTCAGCCTCCCGAGTAGCTGAGATTACAGGCATGCGACACCACACCCTGCTAATTTGTATTTTTAGTAGAGATGGGGTTTCACCATGTTGGCCAGGCTGGTCTCAAACTCTTGACCTCAGGTGATCCACCAGGCTGGGCCTCCCAAAGTACTGAGATTACAGGCAGGACCCACCACCCCTGACCTACTTATTTATCTCTTTTTAAGTTTTTATTTATTTATTTTTAGATGGAGTCACACTTCGTCACCCAGGCTAAAGTGCAATGGCACAATCTTGGCTCATTGCAGCCTCTGCCTCCCAGGTTCAAGCGATTCTTCTGCCTCCCCCTCCCGAGTAGCTGGGACTACAGGAAACCGTAGCCTGGCTAATTTTTGTATTTTTAGTAGAGGTGGAGTTTCACCATGTTGGCCAGGCTGGTCTGGAACGGTCGCTCACACCTGTAATCCCAGCACTTTGGGAGGCTGAGGCAGGCAGATCACTTGAAGTCAGGAGTTTGAGACCAGCCTGGCCAACATAGCAAAAACGCCATCTCTACTAAAAATACAAAAATTAGCCGGGTGGTGGCAGGTGCCTGTAATCCCAGCTACTGGAGAGGCTGAGGAAGGAGAATAGCTTGAATCCCAGGGGCAGAGCTTGCAGTGAGCCAGCATCATGCCACTGCACTCCAGCTTGGGTGACAGAGCAAGACTCTGTCTGAAAAAAAAACAAAAAACTATATGTAATGTTGTGATCATGTTAGTTGTTTTTTCCCTAGATTGTAATATAGGCTTTTTTTTAAACCTTGTAAAACTATGTTAAATTATAAAATTATTTACTTAGAATATTTTCCTGTGATTAATAGATATTTCATAGTGGTTCCTGAAAGAGAAAGATTGAGGAAGAATTCCAAGGTCAAATCCACTTAAGAAATACCACATACTTTTTCTCCCTTTTGGAAATTTACAATATACATTTACATATTTAAGGCTCTTAGAAGTTCTGAGATTAAAAAATAATTTTATTTCCAGTGAAACAAGCATATCCCAAAGTGTTTTCACCATAAAATGGCTGTATCATGGGACATATATGAAAATATCGAGGGGAGAATATTGAAGGTGATTGAACTTTGGACAATTGATAAGTCCAGAAAATCTTTGCTGGGATTCACATTCTGAAAATGACACTGGGAAACAAATATAAAACATTCAGATAAGATACAAAAAAGAAACACTTAAGCTGGTTTCAGCATCAGTGGGTCTCAGCAATGTCACCTGGGAATTTCTTAGAAATGCAAGTTCTCAGTTCCGACTCCAGCTGAATCAGAAACTCTAGAGTGCGGCCCAGCAAACTCTTTACTAAGATTTACTAAGATGCTGTGTTGTACAATAAACTTTGAGAACCACTGCTCTATATACAATGTCAATACATAGCTTTAGTTACAAAACAATTTTCCATATGTCCGAATTTCTGGACTATTTCTAATTATGAATTCATATTTCTTACAAATTCTCAAAGAAATTAGATAACTGATCAAATTGAAAAAAACACTTTTTGTCTGGGTTCATTCCCTATTTTACTAGCCTGAATCATATAGGAAGTCTATTTATTTGTTTGTTTGTTTCGCAAGAAGAGTAAAGCAAAATAAGCTAAGGACGGCAATCAATTATTTTCCCTCTAATATCACTTGAGCAAAATAATTTTACATTTGGTAAAAATGAAGCTGTAGGTGAGAAAAAAGTTTTGTCAAAGGCTTTTTAAAACCTGCTTCAAAAATGAAACATCTAGCCTGGCCTTTACATTTATTTTTAGTATTTTGTACCATCCTAACACCTGCAAAACAGCTATATACCATTGCATAATGATACAGTTGTACCCTGTCACTTAAAGGTTAACTATAGAGATTTGACAGAGTCAGATCTATTTGAGATCATTAGCAGAATATTTCCATAGATTTACAAGTTACAAATTTGGGGAGGGAAATTTCTTCCCTACATGTAAAATTTCCAATTTGGAGTATCAGACTTAACCCTAGAGGATGAATAACATCTGAGACATTTGGTTTAGTCCAGGGAGCATTATAAAAAGCTTTCAGCAGAGTGATGTCATGTGTCCTTACAAAGGAAATGAATCCAGGAATCAAATCCAATTTTTGGCAGTTAAGGTGGACATAATTTTCAAACATTTTATTTTAAAATGAAATTTTTCTCTAGTTGCTGACAAAATGCTTAGGGAGAGTTAGTTTCCAGGCTTCCAGTAAGACTGCATACAGGTCTCTATTAAGAAATTAAGATGGGATTAAATAGTTTTTCTTTCTTTCTTTTTTAAATGTGATATTAATACCTCAACTAGATTGATGTTCTATCTCTGAGAAAAAGCAGATATGGGCCTTGATCAAATAAAATACATTTAAAGTTTATTTGAGCTTTTTGAAAAATATGAAACACAACATGAAGCCATCTTTTCTCTTTTTCTTTTCTTTCTTTCTTTTTTTTTTTTTTTTTTTTTTTTTTTGAGATTTTGAGGTAGACTGTCACTCTTTTACCCAGGCTGGAGTGCAGTGGCTCAATCTAGACTCAATGCAACCTCCTCCTCCCAAGTTCAAGCAATTCTCCTGCCTCAGTCTCGAGAGTAGCTGGGACTACAAGTGCGTACCACCACGCCTGGCTAATTTTTGTATTTGAGTAAAGACAGAGTTTCACCATGTTGGCCAGGCCAGTCTCAAACTCCTGACCTCAAGTGATCCACCTGCCTCAACCTCCCAAAGTGCTGGGATTACAGGCATGATGAAGCTATCTTTAAGCTTTAACAAATGCCTTGCTTAAAAAAAAAAAAAAAGTTGGAAAGTGGGAGTTGGGATAGTATAGGTTCTTTCTTCTTAAGCAGATTAAGAAGAAGGATGTGGCAATTGGCCATTTCCCCAAGAGCCTGTTGGAATTATCATTACATTTTTTCATCTTTTTTTTTTTTTTTTTTTTTGAGATAGAGTCTCCCTCTGTTACCCAGGCTAGAGAGCAGGGACATGATCTTGGCTCACTGCAAGCTCCACCACCTGGGTTCCAGTGATTCTCCTGCCTCAGCCTCCCAAGTAGCTGAGATTACAGGTACCTGCCAACATGCCCAGCTAATTTTTGTATTTTTAGTAGAGGCAAGATTTCACCATGTTGGCCAGGCTGGTCTCAAGCTATTGACCTCAAATGATACGCCTACCTAATCCTCCCAAAGTGCTGGGTTACAGACGTGAGCCACCTCTCTTGGCCTTTTTCATTCTTTTAATGATTCTTTGAAATCTGACCCAGTGATATTCTTTTCGGTAAATTGATAGGACTTATTTGTATTATTCTAGTCCTTAGCTACTATTAGTAGTTCAGAAGTGCAAATTTCAGTAAACTAACTTTGCCTTGCCTAAGCCTACATGACCCCCAGAACCATTCTAGAATTGATATGATCTGTGAAGAGGAGACTAGAGCAAATATTTGGAATACAGTTATTGGAAAAATGGAAAAATGAAAAACAAGGAAGAGGAGAAAGAAGACAAGATAAGAAGCAGGGAAAAGGGAGAATTAAGTCTTATACAAATTTTATTTCAGCAATAAGAAAGCTGCAGATGTTGTTAGTGCTAAACTTCATGTAACAGAAATAAAGTAGAAAAACATAAATTAAGCAGGTCAGTGTTCTAACCCTGAAGCAACATTGCATGGAAATAAGGCTTTGCAATCGGTTGGATTGGATGGGAGTCCTGATTTTGTCACCATGAGATTTTGCTAAATTACTTAAGAGTTTCTCCATATGTAAAATTGGGTTAATAGTCTACCTGCCAGGTTGTAAGGATTAAATGAGATAATGAATGTAATGCATTGTATCTCAAGTTTTTCTGTTGTTAAGTGACATGAATAACAACTCAAACAAAACAGAAGGGGGATTTTGTTGTTTGTGTAATTGAAAAGACTAGGGGTCAGGTACTATGGCTCACTCCTGTAATCCCAGCACTTTGGGAAGCTGAGGCAGGTGGATCATTTGAGGCCAGGAGCTCAAGACCAGCCTGGCCAATATGGTGAAACCTCTATTTTCTCTAATAAAAATACAAACAATAGCCAGGCATGGTGGCGTGTGCCTGCAGTCCCAGCTACTCGGGAGGCTGAGACAGGAGAATTGCTTGAATCTGGGAGGCGGAGGTTGCAGTGAGTTGAGATTGCAACACTGCACTCCAGCCTGGGCAACAGAGCAAGGCTCCATCTCAAAAAAGAAAAGACAAGACAAGACTAGGGATGGCGCAGACTTTAAGGTCATCTTACCCAATAGCCATCCCAATGTCATCAGAACCTGGTTTCTTTCTTTTCGGTTCTGCTTTTGGCAGCCTTGGCTCTCTACCCATTAGGTCAAGAGATGTCTGTAATATTTATAGCTCTAAGCTTCCAGGTTCAAGTCCCACAGGAAAAAGGGAGTAACATTCTTAGTAGCACAAATATTAGCTTTATGTCATTCAGTTTAAATCACTGACTGTCATTGTGGCCAAAGCAGATAAGTGATTGGCTAGGGCCTGGACATACGCTTCACCCCCATAGACAGAGTAGAGTCGGCCTCAGCTGAATCACATGTGCTGAGAGTATGGGAAGAGATGTCCTCCCAAAACAAGAAACAGGTTCTCCTACCATAAGTAGGGTAGTGGATGCAGGGCAACCATTTAATTAAAATGCAGAAAGCCAGGGATGAGTGGGCTTTATCACCAGCCAGATTTTTGTCTCTCATCTGGGCTTCTGTCTGTGTGCCAACTTCATTCTTTATAAGTTCACTGACAGCTCTGAGATCACACTCTCACAGTTCCTAATCCAAGGGGAAGGAGGTCCATTTAGAAAATTCCAAGGAAAGACTCTGATTGGCCTGGGTCATACGTGCCCACCCTCTAATAAGAAGGGTCCCACCAGGACACATGTAATGGGGAAAATGCAGTTGTCCAAAGGACTGGAGGATGGCTTCTAGCAGAAGAGGAGAGGGGTGGGATGCAGGACAGTCAGAAACCACAGGTGTCCACTATACCTGGGTAAATGCCAAGGGCATAATCAGAAATTGAAAATCAGAGAAGGCTGGGTATAGTGGCTTACACCTGTAATCCCAGCACTTTGGGAGGCCAAGGCAGGTGGATCATTTGAGGTCAGGAGTTCAAAACCAACCTGGCCAAAATGATGAAACCCTGTCTCTACTAAAAATACAAAAAAAAAAATTAGCTGGGCGTGGTGGCAGGTGCCTATAATCCCAGCTACTTGGAAGCCTGAGGCAGGAGAATTGTTTGAACCTGGGAGGTGGAGGTTGCAGTGAGCCGAGATCATGCCACTGGACTCCAGCCTGGGTAACAGAGCAAGACTCTGTCTTAAAAAAAAAAAAAAAAATAGAAAAAAGGAAAATCAGAGAAAGTATAAATTTTGATAAGTAGAGCAAGGGCAAACCGAAAAAAGGGGCAAATGAAGGGATAAACAAAAAGGAATGAATTACTGATACACGCAGCAACATAGACGAATCCCAAATTAATTATGTTGAGTGAAAGAAGCCAGACAAAATAAAGAGCACACAATGTATGATTACATTGTTATAAAACTATAGAAAATGCAAAATATACTGACAAAAAGCAGATCAGTGATTGCCTGGGTCTGGAGGAGGGAAGGATTACCAAGGAGCATGACACTTGTGGAGGATGACAAATGTGTTCTTTTTTTAATGATTGTGGTGATGGCTTTATGGATGTACACTTATCAAATTGGATACTTTAAAGACATGCAGTTTATTGCATGTTAATCATACTGTTAAAAAAAAGAATGGGATCCAAAACACTGTGCTGTTTAATGGCCATTTGAAACCACTGTATTATCTAACCTGTCTGTACAAGCCTGAATTTTTCAAAACACTAAAAAATGCAGGCTTTCAGTAAGTATATCTATATAGAAGTCGCATCACTTAACCCATAGGTGGTTTCTAGCCTCAGGGTCAAAGAAGAGGTTAATATAAGCTACAAATATATTCTAAAAATACTTTTCTTTCTTTTTTTTTTTTTTTTTTTGAGACGGGGTCTCACTCTGTTGCCAAGCTGAAGTTCAGTGACACAATCTCGGTTCACTGCAACCTCCATCTCCTGGGTTCAAGTGATTCTCCTGCCTCAGCCTCCCGAGTAGCTGGGATTACAGGCATGCATCACCACGCCAGCTAATTGTTGTATTTTTAGTAGAGACAGGGTTTCACCATATTGGCCAGATGGTCTCAATCTTCTGACCTCGTGATCTGCTAGCCTCGGCATCCCAAAGTGCTGGAGTTACAGGCATGAGCCACTGCGCCTGGCCAAAATACTTTTCTTGATAGTTTCTCTCTGTAGTACAAAAGTGTAGCAGTAGGCAACAGTGAGTGAGCCATGCCTGAAACCTACTTAACCTATATGAAATATTGACCTGTTAAATCCAGGATATCCTGTTAAAGCAGATTGTAATATGCAATAAATGTCAGTTCCCTTCTCCCTTTACTTCCTCAATGTGGAAATAATCTGAGAAGTTTGAGATATTGTTCCATCTCATGTGTTTATTTAATGTAATTTTTTCCTCATTTTATATTCCTAGTCTGAACCATAGATCATCTGTGCAATTAGAGGTGCTTTCCCTCTAGGCAAGGAGAAAATTGCCATTGGGTAGGATATCCTATTGCTTTGGGCACCCTGATACTCAAAGCCATTAAATAAATTACAATTAAATTTTTTTTCTAGAGCTCATAACAATTACTTATCCTTAAATTCCAGTTTGATTGGAAGGCATCGGAAGTGCTAAATATTTCAGCATTAACCTCTCAAACACTTAGAAATATAAAGACATTTACAAAAACAACTTGTGTTCGTCACAAGATCATTTTCTTGTAGTGTTAAAAAAACACTTAATAATGTAATCGGTTTAAAAAGATTTTTGAAGAATCATGGTGTGTAGTGAAAAAATAAAAACTAAGGCCGGACGCGATGGCTCAAGCCTGTATTCCCAGCACTTTGGGAGGCCAAGGTGGGTGGATCACGAGGTCAAGAGATCGAGACCATCCTGGCCAACATGGTGAAACCCCGTCTCTACTAAAAATACAAAAATTAGCTGGGCGTGGTGGCGTGCGCCTGTAGTCCCAGCTACTCGGGAGGCTGAGGCAGGAGAATTGCTTGAACCCGGGAGATGGAGGTTGCAGTGAGCCGAGATTGTGCCACTGCACTCCAGCCTGGCGCCTGGCGACAGAGTGAGACTCTGTCTCAAAAAAATAAAATAAAATAAAAAAAAGACTAAGATAAAATAAAAAATTATTTTATATGTTTGGATCATTCACTTCATTTTAAATGAACCCACTAATAAAGTGGTCAGTGCCTATCTGCGCATCATGCTTTATTCCTTTATTACTTTCTGTCAACTGCTAGGCATGATGGAATCAAATATTTCAGGCCTTTTTTATTTCACATAAATGTTCTAAAAATTTTTAGCATGATGCAGTAGAATATAGAATTCAAAGTGGGACAGGTGTGGTGGTTTATGCCTGTAATTCCAGCACTTGGGGAGGTCAAGGTGGTAGGATCACTTGAGGCCAGAAGTTCCAGACTACCCTGGGTAACATGGTAAGACCCAGTCTATAAAAAAATAAGAAAAAAAAAATTTGCCTGATGCAGTGGCTTGCACCCATAGTCCCAGCTACTCAGGACACTGAGGCAGGAGGATCACTTGAGCACAGGAGTTCAAGATTACAGTGAGCTATGATTGTGTCACTGCACTCCAGCCTGGGCAACAGAATGAGATTCTATCTCTTATTAAAAAAAAAAAAAGTGAAAGGAACCTGAACCTGGGTTTAGATCTTGACTCCACTATTAATTGTAAGACATTGGGAAAGATAGTTAATCTTCCTGAGCTTCAGTTTCTTCATATGTAAAATGTTCATATCTCATAGGGCCTTTCATGAGGATTCAACAAGACACCAAATATTTGGCACTTAGCAGGCAATGAATAAACGTGAGTGTTCTTCCTTCTACTCTCACATACCATGACTGCAAAAGTCATGGAAAAATACTTTGATGAAAATGCATCTAGGAAGGCAGAATTTATAATGCTCAAAAGAAGTCATCCGTCTTCTATGGAAATGCACTACAATATTTAGAAAAAAGTAACACAGAAAAATAAACGTTTTTTGCTTGAAGATTTGCAGCCCTATTTAGACCAAAAATAAATAAATAAATAAATAAATAAATAATGTTTATTTCTTAGTGTACTATTCATCATAAGTATTGCCTAACATGGGCCGAGCAAGGTGACTCACGGCTGTAATCCTAGCACTTTGGGAGGCCAAGGTGGGTGGATCACGTGAGGTCAGGAGTTCGAGACCAGCCTGACCAATATGGTGAAACCCCATCTCTACTAAAAATACAAAAAGCTTAGCTGGGCATGGTGGCAGATGCCTGTAATCCTAGCTACTCAGGAGTGGGCAGGAGAATCACTTGAACCCTGGAGGCAGAGGTTGCAGTGACGTGAGATCCACCACTGCACTCTAGCCTGGGCAACAAGAGCGAAACTCCATCTCAAAAAAAAAAAGTATTAACTAACATTCAGAATATGAAAGATCAGTAATAGCTACTGTGAACAAAATACATGTCATTTGTGATCTGAAAAGATTCTCCTGTAAGGGGACCAAAGCACATGAACCACAGATTCTTATTTACCTGCTTTCTATACCCTGTATTTACAAGTACGGCTATAAATCTAAATTTATTTTATCAGAGGTACTCAAACAATTTTAAGATTGAGAACTAGAAGTTATCTATCATATATATATAATATATATTATCATATATATATGGGTTATCTATCATATATATCTGGGTTTTTTTTCCTGTTTTAGAGAGAGTCTTGCTCTGTCAAGACTGAGTGTACAGTGGCATGATCTCGACTCACTGCTACCTCTGCCTCTCGAGTTCAAGTGATTCTCCTGCCTCAGCCTCCTGAATAGCTGGGACCACAAGCATGCGCCACCAAGCCCAGCTATTTTTTGTATTTTTAGCAGAGACAGTGTTTCACCATGTTGGCCAGGCTGGTCTCGAACTCCTGACCTCAAGTGATCCACCCCCTCAGCTTGGCCTCCCAAAGTGTTGGGATTACAGGCGTGAGCCACCGCACCCAGCCTCATCTATACTTTCAACTACCGTTTCCTTCAAGAATTCCTTCAAACAATTTGTATTTCATCTCTACAATGACCAGGCACCATAAAGAATGGAAGCATGACACAGGCAGTGTCCCAGTCCTCAAAGCGCTTAGTGTCTATCGGGGCAAAGAAGGCCTGTCAATAATTTAGAAGGCGCTAAGAGCCTAAGATAAAAGTTTGAATATGCTGCTCAGGAGAAGAGGAGGCCTTCTAGCTGGGAAAAGTCGTAGGAGTAGGAAATCAAAGTAGGTTACAATGCTTACATAAGACAAGTCAACAAGCACTTACTGGTGCCTAATTAGGAATCTCGCACTGAACGCTATCGAGAATGCAGCAGTACCTTAAGTGGCAATCCCTGGCCTCGATGAATGCATAATATGTAGTTTGACCACATATCTTAGCACTAGGCAGAATTTGCAAGGTAGTCAACCTATTTCTCTTCGATCTGTAGCTTTTCACATATTTACTTCAAATATTAATTGTTTATTAACAGTAATTCAGTTTTAGAAGACAATCTATTATAGGTAGCTATAAAAGGCAGGTGCCTCTCTTTTTGTAAGTGGTTTGATACAGAGATAATTATATTAATAATAAATGAAATCAGAACATCTTGAAATAGCCTCTCGTCTTTTGCCAAATTGTGCACGGGACATGGCATTCTTTATGATTCTTGCTCCATGGCAATATTTTCAAAACTGAAATTTTAAATTAGTTTTCTGGTTACTGCCTGGGCTCTTGTTTTTAAAGTATTAATAGTTTTGGCTGTAGAGTCACATGAAATTTGGGTCTAGTGTTTTTACATAACAAGATTAAGATTAATGCTGAACTTTTATTAGAAAGGTTAAACACTATATTTCACAATAGAGACATACTATAAATTCCGAAAAAGTCTATTTTAAAATAGTCTTCAGAAATAAATTTAATGTTGTTTACATTGTAAACCCATTAAATGCAAAATATTCCATTTCTTTCCCTAGCACTTGGTTTTCCAACTTCTCCCATCCAAGTACTAACCAGGCCTAACCGTGCTTAGCTTTACGAGATAAGGCACGTTGAGGGTGGTATGGCTGTAGACCCAACTTCTCCTCGCTACAGCAACTTTGCTAAGTCTGGCATCCAAGGTTTTTCATTTGCTTACCTGAGAAACACTGCCTTTCTTTTTGTATCTCATTCATGCCTTTTGCTGTTTTGCAAACTAAGTAGCTCAGCTTTTTCCTGCAGGTCATGTACTTCCAACTCAGATTGAGACAAGTCTGTATGGCTCACACAAGTGACACCAAGCTAGCAAAATACAACAGGCTCCAACTATACTGGAATTAAGCCTGAGGGAGACTGGTCAGTTTTATTCAAAACAAAGAATAAATTGGAATGAGAAGCTTTAAGTAGACTTTGGAAAGATGATAGACGAAGAATGGAAGAAAAAGTCATTAGGTTTTTAAGAACTTTCTACTTTTCTCATGTAATATAAAATGTTAATTTATCTCTTTTCTTTTTACCTTTTTTTTGGTAAACACTTTTAAAATCCTACATTCAGAACATCATTAAAAAACTTAGAAATGAAAGAAAATCGTCCTTAACTTCACAACTCCAACATAGTAACTTGTATCATTTTGGAGTATTTCTTCTTAGCCCTTATTTCATATTCATATATGTTTTAATAGTATACAGGTAGATTTGTATTATGTTCTTCATTTATCATATCATAAATACTTGTGTCTGTTGCTATAGAGTCTGCATGATTACTCTATCAGCTGCCTAATACTCTGTGACCTGTGTTTCCTGAACCTTCCCTACAGCCCTGCGAAGCCTTCCCCGAAATGTGCCTAGGAGTCACTGGAGTGAAGGGGTGTCTCCCTTGGTTGGGGTCCTGCCCAGTCAGCTACCATATAGATCATTTAATTCCCCTTCTCCATCGCTGGAAACCACAGTGTTTTCGTGCAAGCAGAGTCTCACATGCTGCTTGAGGGAAAGATTTTAATTTTTTTCTTTTGTGTTTGCTTTGCACACATTGGATTTATTTCAGATTACTCCATTTATGTGAATAAACAAAAATGAGGGAAGAAAATTTCTTCTAAGTTTTTTTAATATATAAAGGAAGTTAATTTCTAATGCATTAAGATAAAGTGTTTACCAAAATTGGGGATAAGGGGTGTTTATGTGCATTATTGTGAGAAATCAGATACAAGAATGACTGCCTCTGCCACCATTTCCCTGGATACTATTAACTTCCCAGATGGGACTTCCACTTTAGTTTATCCTCCCAAACCACCCACCTTGATTTCACCCACTGCTGATAAAAACTGAAAGGTTCCTGCTTACAGTGGAGAAATTGGACTGGGAACTAACAAAGGCCCTTGGGGTTCCCAGCAGTAAGTACTTGCTTTTCCTACACTACCTTTAAATTATACTCACTCATGAAAAGAAAGGTTTTGTCTACATGCTAGGCTTACACTTAAATTTTTTGATCTCCATTTTCTCATATGCAAATTGGGATAATACTTTCTACTTTGCAGAGTGGTTGTTAAGGACCAAAGGCATGCCTGTATAGCTCTCAGCATCACAGTACCATATTGATATATATTTTTTTTTGAGGGGGCACCCGAATTTGAACCAGGGACCTCTTGATGTGCAGTCAAATGCTCTACCACCATATTGATATTGACAGCTAATATTGTTATTTATTGTTCATGTGCTAACAAAGGACTTAATTCAAATAGCCTACCCCATCTTCAAAATGGCAGACAGGAAGTACTAGGAGTAAAAATGTCAACTCTGTTTTGTTGTTTTGATCAGCAATTAAAAAGAAATTCTTGGCCAGGTGTGGTGACCCACACCTGTAATCCCAGCAATTTGGGAGTCTGAGGAGTGAGGTCAGGAGTTGGAGACCAGCCTGGCCAATATGGTGAAACCCTGTCTCTACTAAATATACAAAAAAAATTAGCCAGGCATGGTAGTGCATGCCTGTAATCCCAGCTATTCAGGAGGCTGAGGTCAGGAGAATCCATTGAACCCAGGAGGCAAAGGTTGCAGTGAACTGAGATCACGCCATTGCACTCCAGCCCGGGCAACAAGAGTGAAAAACTCCATCTCAGAAAAAAAGAAAAAAAAAAAAATAAACAAAGAAACAAAGAAAAAGAAATTATTGAACTAAAAAAAGAATTCAGGTTATGAAGATATTTTATTGAATTAAATGTAGAAAGGTATAACTTTTATATACTTGAAAATTTAAAAAGCTTTAAGCTTTAAGTTAGCTTTCTCTGCTTTTTTCTCTTTAAAGCAATGGGTCTATTTCAACATATAGCCCCAAGAACTTACCAAATTCTACTATAAAGTATTATATGCCGAGTTCAGACAATGGCAAAGTGACACACCAGGAAAAGCCAGAGTTTGGGTTTAGAGAATAGAGACACACCCAGGTGAAGGCTGGTGTTGGTTTTTTAAGATGCTTAAATATGCTAGCGGATTTGTAACTGGGACGTCTGTTATTAAAGAAGAAAAACAAGCAGGAACAAGATGGGGTAGGTGGCAGATGGATTTTCCAAGCAGCTGGCAGTTAGCACAGGTTTGGACAGGTAGGAAGTCAAGGTTGAGAAAATCTGATAGTCACACATATGGAACAAAAGACTTTACTTTCACGGAATTTTTTTGTTTGTTTTTGTTTTTGTTTGATTTGGTCTGGTTCCAAATAACTTTCTTATGTCACCGTGGGATGCCCCACTGAGGAGATGTAATGGCTACATGTGTAGTGGTACATATAGTACATGTCTCTTATGCCTTAGACATAAGAGAACTGGGTTCAAATTCCAGTCCTAACACTTATTAGCTGTGTCACCTTAGGCAAATGTTTTATGTTCCAGGGACTCCACTTATTCACTATAAAATAAAGTCACTATTTATTTACTGAGACAGGGTCTCCATCTGTCTCCTAGGCTGGAGTGCAATGGCATGATAATAGTTCACAAGGCTCAAGGGATCCTCTTAACCTTCCAGGTAGCTGGGATGACAGGTGCATGCCACCAAGCCTGGCTAATTTTTGTATTTTTTTTGTAGAGGTGGGGTCTCACTGTGTTGCCCCAGCTGGTCTCAAACTCCTGGACTCAAGCAATCCTTCAGCTTTGGCCTCCCAAAGTGCTAGGATTGTAGGTGTCAGTCATTGTGCCCTGCCTAAAGTGGATGTTTTAGATGAGCAATTCTTAATCCTGTTTTTGGTTAAGAATTCTTATCTTGGCTGGGCACAGTGGCTCACGCCTGTAATCCCAGCACTTTGGGAGGCCGAGGCCGGTAGATCACGAGGTCAAGAGATTGAGACCATCCTGGTCAACATGGTGAAACCCCGTCTCTACTAAAAATACAAAAAATTAGCTGGGCATGGTGGCGCGTGCCTGTAATCCCAGCTCTCAGGAGGCTGAGGCAGGAGAATTGCCTGAACCAGGAGGTGGAGGTTGCGGTCAGCCGAGATCACGCCATTGCACTCCAGCCTGGGTAACAAGAGCGAAACTCTGTCTCAAAAAAAAAAAAAAAAAGAATTCTTATCTTTAAAACTGGAAGCATTCCCTTTGAAATCTGGCACTAGACAAGGATGCCCTCTCTCACCACTCCTATTCAATATAGTACTGGAAGTTCTAGCCAGAGCAATCAGGCAAGAAGAAGAAATAAAGCGTATTCAAATAGGAAAGGAGGAAGTCAAATTGTCTCTATTTGCAGACGACATGATTGTATATCTAGAAGACCCCATCATCTCAGCCCAAAATCTCCTGAAACTGATAAGCAACTTCAGCAAAGTCTCAGGATACAAAATCAATGTGCAAAAATCACAAGCACTCCTATACACCAATAACAGACTTAAAGAGAGCCAAATCAAGAATGAACTGCCATTCACAATTGCTACAAAGAGAATAAAATACCTAGGAATACAACTAACAAGGAACGTAAAGGACCTCTTCAAGGAGAACTACAAACCACTGCTCAATGAAATAAGAGAGGACACAAACAGATGGAGAAGCATTCCATGTTCATGGTTAGGAAGAGTCAATATCGTGAAAATGGCCATACTGCCCAAAGTAATTTACAGATTCAATGCTATCCCCATCAAGCTACCAAAGACCTTCTTCACAGAACTGGAAAAAATCACTTTAAACTTCATATGGAACCAAAAGAGAGCCCACATAGCCAAGTCAATTCTAAGCAAAAAGAGCAAAGCGGGAGGCATCACACTACTGGACATCAAACTATACTACAAGGCTACAGTAATCAAAACAGCATGGTACTGGTACCAAAACAGAGATATAGACCAATGGAACAGAACAGAGGCCTCAGAGGCAACACAACATATCTACAACCATCTGATCTTTGACAAACCTGACAAAAACAAGCAATGGGGAAAGGATTCCCTGTTTAATAAATGGTGTTGGGAAAACTGGCTAGCCATATGCAGAAAGCAGAAACTGGACCCCTTCCTGACACCTTACACTAAAATTAACTCCAGATAGATTAAAGACTTAAACATAAGACCTAACACCATAAAAACCCTAGAAGAAAATCTAGGCAAAACCATTCAGGACATAGGCGTAGGCAAGGACTTCATGACCAAAACACCAAAAACATTGGCAACAAAAGCCAAAATAGACAAATGGGACCTAATCAAACTCCACAGCTTCTGCACGGCAAAAGAAACAGTCATTAGAGTGAATCGGCAACCAACAGAATAGGAAAAAATTTTTGCAGCTTACCCATATGACAAAGGGCTGATATCCAGAATTTACAAAGAACTAAAACAGATTTACAAGAAAAAAACAAGCCCATTCAAAAGTGGGCAAAGGATATGAATGATACTTTACAAAAGAAGACATACATGAGGCCAACAAACATGAAAAAATGCTCATCATCACTGGTCATTAGAGAAATGCAAATCAAAACTACATTGAGATACCATCTCACACCAGTTAGAATGGTGATCGTTAAAAAATCTGGAGACAACAGATGCTGGAGAGGATGTGGAGAAATAGGAACGCTTTTACACTGTTGGTGGGAGTGTAAATTAGTTCAACCATTGTGGAAGACAGTGTGGCGATTCCTCAAGGACCTAGAAATAGAAATCCCATTTGACCCAGCAATCTCGTTACTGGGTATATATCCAAAGGATTATAAATCGTTCTACTAAATGGACACATGCACACGAATGTTCATTGCAGCACAGTTTACAATAGCAAAGACCTGGAACCAACCCAAATGCCCATCAATGATAGACTGGACAGGGAAAATGTGGCACATATACACCATGGAATATTATGCAGCCATCAAAAACGATGAGTTCGCATCCTTTGTAGGGACATGGATGAACCTGGAAACCATCATTCTCAGCAAACTGACACAAGAACAGAAAATCAAACACTGCATGTTCTCACTCATAGGTGGGTGTTGAACAATGAGAACACATGGACACAGGGAGGGGAGCACTACACACTGGGGTCTATTGAGGGGAAATAGGGGAAGGACGGCAGTGGGTGGGGAGTTGAGGAGAGATAGCATGGGGAGAAATGCCAGATATAGGTGAAGAGGAGGAAGGCAGCAAATCACACTGCCATGTATGCACCTATGCAACAATCTTGCATGTTCTTCACATGTACCTCAAAACCTAAAATGCAATTAAAAAAAAAATCTAAAAAAAAAAAAAGAATTCTTATCTTTGATCATATCAAAGAGGGTCATTCACCTCTTTTGATCTAATGAAAGATAAGAATCACTTTCCCACAAAAATGCATATAAACATGCCACCCCTCCAATTTTGGCACATACTTCATCTTACTGCATTAGAAATTGACTTCCTTCACACAGAAAAAAGTCCTAGAAAAAATGTTCTTCTCTCATTCTTGTTTATTCACCTAAATAGAGTAATCTAAAATAATTTCAGTGAGCAAATACAAAATAAAAAAATTAAAATTCTTCCCCCAAAGCAAATTTCAACATGAAGGCTGCCATTACTTGACTTGAGAAGAAATTACAGTGTAATCTTACATGGTAATATGTTTGTCATTTGTGATACATCTATCAATTTTGATAGCAACAAATGTAAGAAAGCCCAGATTAACGAAGGTCTGTTGTGGCAGATGAATAGGTTTAAGTCTAGACACACTGGATTTCTCTAGGGCCCTTCAAGCTAATACAGTTGCATCATTTCCTCACATCTACAAAGTTGGTCATCTTTGCAAAATCTGTATCGTCTATGTTGTATATGTCAGGAAAGAAATGGCTAAAAATCACCACTCCAATTTTAAGGGCAAACTACTTTAAGCCTTAGAAGTATTCTGCAGTGTTTCCAGAAGTCTGCAGATTTCTACCTTGTGAGAAATCGACGTTTCATCACTCTTAAACGGAGCCAGGAGAATATCTTCCAGCATGGAAAAATTGTTCATATTTGTCTGTTCCCAATCTCCTTTCCCACAGTGGCAACTTAGCCAAAAGGACTCATAGATTTTTTTGTTTGTTTTTTCTGGTCAGTTTCCAAACTTAGCCAAAAGGACTCATAGATTTTTTTTTTTTTTTTTCTGGTCAGTTTCCAAAATGGCAACCTCAGGATCTTACGCTGAACAAAAGCCTTAACTTATTCATGTATTCTGCTTTTATTTCTTGACAAAAATCTCTTTAAACACCAGTGAGTCGAAGCCTGGGATCTGGAGAAATTGATGACTTCTGCAACTATAGGTAAAACATCTTTCAGGACTATTGGCAGGGACTTTAATGCCTATGCAAGATGATGTAGAAAGCCATGACACATAGTGATGTGTTGAGCTTCTTTCTTCATCAAAGCAGAAAAACCAGATGCATTGCCAAACATTACATGTGTACCATAGTCTCAAGGTTCTGTTTGCAATTAGAATTTTTACTTGAAGAAGTAACTCTATCATTTTAAGTAATTCAGAACCTTTGAGGTTTCCAAAAGGGAATTGCAAAATTTATTTTAAAAATTTTCAACACATATATAACAGATAAACATTAGAAAATGACTGAACTGAGATATGGCACTTTTTTGCCAAACAGAAATGGCATAATTGCAAGTTACTCCATGTTCTAATTCAAAATAATAGATGAAATGTCAGTAAATTCAGAATAGAGTATTGTATTTGGCAAAGGCACTAATTCCCTATTATTCCTTTATTCCAAGCCATAATTCAACTTGATCATTTAAAAAATGCAAGGCTTATATTACATGTGGCTTCCAGTGCCTAGCAATGCTTGTCAGATGCTTCAGGATGGGAAGTGTTAGGCAAATGCAGGCTTGTGGAAAATTCCAGCCTTTCAAATTGAATCTTCTGCACAAAACAATAAACAAACAACAATAGCAACAACAAAACCACCACACTATCTCATGAATTTTCTGGATAATGTAACATAAAAGAGTGTGTGTGTGTGTGTGTGTGTGTGTGTGTGTGTTTTTCAGTTCTTTCTCTGCTAGCTGCCATGAGCCAGAATCATGATGCTCAGTAAGCAATCTGGCTTTCACATTCATTACCTTCTAGCAAAGCATATCAAACCAAGGGACACCTAACCTTAAAAACACTTTTTGCTCTTTCTTTTTTATTTTTTTTTTTGAGATGGAGTCTCGCTCTATCGTCAGGCTGGAATGCAATGGTGCAATCTCGGCTCACTGCAACCTCTGCCTCCCGGGTTCCAGCAATTCTGCCTCAGCCTCCTGAATAGCTGGGATTACAGGCTTGCGCCAACACGCCTAGCTAATTTTTGTATTTTTAGTAGAGACGGGGTTTCATCATGTTGGCCAGGATGGTCTGGATCTCTTGACCTTGTGATCTGCCTGCCTTGGCCTCCCAAAGCACTGGGATTACAGGTATGAGCCACTGCACCCCTTCATTTTTTGCTCTTTCAATTTTAGCTACATGTGATATAAATAGATATCTGTAAACATAATGCCACATATAATTTTAATTCTTTTTTTTTTTTTTGAGGAGTCTTGCTCTGTAGCCCAGGGTGGAGTGCAATGGTATGATCTTGGCTCACTGCAGCCTCTGCCTCTAGGATTCAAGCGATTCTCCTGCCTCAACCTCCCAAGTAGCTGGTACTACAGGTGTACACCACCATGTCTGGCTAATTTTTTGTATCTTAGAGGTGAGTTTTCACCATGTTGGGCAGACCGATTTTGAACTCCTGACCTCAAGTGATCTGCCTGCCTCGGCCTCCCAAAATGCTGGGGTTACAGGCGTGAACCACCTTGCCCGGCCACCTAATTTTAATTCTTACCAAGAAAGCACTATTGAGCTATCACAATATATAGTTATTTTATTCTGTATAGTAACTGCCCATACCACGTATACCACATTTTTTTTTTTGAGACGGAGTCGCCCTCTGTCGCCCAGGCTGGAGTGCAGTGGCATGATTTCGGCTCACTGCAGTCTCCACTTACCAGGTTCAAGCGATTCTCCTGCCTCAGCCTCCTGAGTAGCTGGGATTACAAACGCTCGCCACCACGCCCGGCTAATTTTGTATTTTTGCTAGAGACGGGGTTTTTCCATGTTGGCCAGATTTGTCTCGGACTCCCGACCTCGGGTGATCCGCCCACCTCGGCCTCCCAAAGTGCTGGGATTACAGATGTCAGCCACCGCACCCAGCCTATTTTTTCTTTATATAAGCAATTTTCAAATGTACAGGAAGAAAATGTGTTGACTCATTCAAGTAAATATGTGTTAAATATTCACCATGTGCTATCTAGGCATTAGAACAGTGAAGAAACATGGAAACATGCTGATGATATGAAGTTAAAGATTTCTGTCTGTATCTAAATAACATATATATAACTACGTAAAAAAATTGCTTGTAACAAAAACTTGGAAGGAAATACAAGATGCTTTTTTTTTTGAGACGATGTTTCTCTCTTGTTCCCAGGCTTGAGTGCAATGGCGCCATCTCGGTTCACTGCAACCCCCACCACCTGAATTCAAGCAGGTTCCTCTGCCTCAGCTTCCTGAGTAGCTGGAATTACAGGCGCCTGCCACTACGCCCAGCTAATTTTTGTAATTTTAGTAGAGGCGGGGTTTCACCATATTAGCCAGCCTGGTCTGAAACCCTTGACCTCAGGTGATCTCCCCGCTTCTGCCTCCTTAAGTGCTGGAGTTACAGGCGTGAGCCGCTGCGCCTAGCCAGACAAGACTTTTTTGTTTGTTTGTTTGTTTTTTGTTTTGAGAAGATTTGCTCTTGTTGCCCAGGCTGCAGTGCAATGGTGCGATCTCGGCTCACAGCAACCTCCGCCTCCCAGGTTCAAGCAATTCTCCTGCCTCAGCTTCCGGAGTAGCTGGGATTCCAGGAATGCGCCACCATTCCCGGCTAATTTTGTATTTTTAGTAGAGACAGGGTTTCTCCATGTTGGTCAGGCTGGTTTTGAACTCCAAACCTCAGGGGATCTGCCCGCCTTAGCCTCCCAAAGTGCTGGGATTACAGGCATGAGCCACTGTGCCCAGCCCCACCTCCTTTCCCAGTTCCTTGTTTTATTCACCTCTAAATCCTGCCAGTCCAGCACAGTGGATGGCAGTTAGTGGGCACCCAGTAGGAGTTAGCTGAATGATAAAAACAACAAATGAGGTTCTGAAACCTCCAAGTCTAAACACCCAGCAGACCGTAAATACCCAGCAACCTGTTGAAAGTGGCCTGCAGGGCAGAGGATGGTGGCTCACGCCTGTAATCCCAGCACTTTGGGAGGCCGAGGCAGGTAGATCATGAGGTCAGGAGTTCAAGACCATCCTGGCCAAGATGGTGAAACCCCATCTCTACTAAAATACAAAAATTAGCCGGATGTGGCAGTGGGCACCTATAATCCCAGCTACTTAGGAGGCTGAAGCAGAGAATTGCTTGAACCCTGGAGGTGGAGGTTGCAGTGAGCTGAGATTGCGCCACTGCACTCTGGCCTAGGTGACAGAGTGAGACTCTGTCTCAAAAAAAAGAAAAAAAATAGTGATCTGCAGGAGAATATTTAGACAAAGCTAATCAGCTTCTTTCTCTACCCTTATCCCATCAGCACTGTAGAATTCAACAATGCACAAAACCATTTTGCAATTCCTGCGTGGCAAACCTTTGCTTCAACAAGCACATGCCTGAATTGTGCAGGCCTTTGGCAGTATTGACTCACACATCGTTAGGTACCCCATGCCCCTTTTTTTTTTTCTTTTTTTGCAACCATCTTATGCCATCATTTTCTTATCTTTAGAAAGCATGTTTTTTTCATTGCTCTTAACTGTAATAAATTTTGCTCATTTGATTTCTGACAATTTTGATAATATGCTGCAGTCAATGTGTGCTTTTTTTATTAATCTCTTTCAAAATGAAAAAGAGAAGAGCTGAATTTGTCTTGGGAATAAATTTCAGTAATTCCTTTTTCTTTACAAATTGTCTCTATAAAAATGTAAAACCAATCTTGGCTGACAGAGAATGCAGAGTTATTTATGTGTTAAATGATATAAAAATCTCTTGATGAGCTCAACTTGAGTGTCTGAAAGAGCCAGGAACCCATGATCCAATTCCCAACTGGGAGCCAATCTTATATTAAAACATGGGAAGTATTATCTAAGGAATTTCACTGCAGTGCAGCTGGGAACTCTCTCTGAAATTTACTGCAGTGTGCTGGGCCACAATTTGAACTTGAAAATTTGAGATATTCTTTATCCAGACTGATATTCTGATGAAAATTTAAAATAAAATTGCTTATATCTTAAGAGTCGATTGTGTATTGAAACTGTATTTAAAAATACTTGACTGGCCAGGCATGGTGGCTCACACCTATAATTCCAGCACTTTAGGAGACTGAGGCAGGCAGATTACCTGAGGTCAGGAGTTTAAGACCAGCCTGACCAGCATGGAGAAACCTAGTTTCCACTAAAAATACAAAATTAGCTGGGTGTGGTGGTACGCGCCTGTAATCCCAGCTACTCAGGAGGCTGACGCAGGAGAATCCTTGAACCCGGGAGGAGGAGGTTGTAATGAGTGGAGATCACATCATTGCACTCTAGCCTGGGCAACAAGAGTAAAACTCTGTCTCAAAAAAAAAAAAAAAAAAAAAAAAAAATACTTGGCTGGGCGCAGTGGCTTATGCCTATAATCCCAGCACTTTGAGAGGCTGAGGCAGGCAGATCACTTGAGGTCAGGAGTTCAAGACCAGCCTGGTCAACATGGTGAAACTGTTACCTGTAGAAGAAGGCCAAATTCCTGGCATGTTGAACAAAGAATTGGACAAAATGCACAAAGCAAGGAAGAAATGAAGGGTTTTACTGAAAATGAAAGTACATTCCACAATGTGGGAGCACGCCTGAGCATAGGGGCTCAAAGCCCCTGTTACTGAGTTCTTGTGAGTTTAAATACCCTCTACTTGGGGTATGCCCTATGAAAATGAAGAGGATGAAGTAAAGTTACAAGTCATTTACTCAGTGTAAGCCCTATAGAGAGGATATTTCTTCTCATAGCTGAAGTGTGAATCAGCCTTATGTTCCTTGACTCCAGACCCTATTTTCTTGCCTCAAAACCCTGTCTCTACTAAAAAAAAATTACAAAAATTAGCCAGGTATGGTGGTACACACCTATAATCCCAGGTATCTGGGAGGCCGTGGCAGGAGAATTGCTTGAACCCTGGAGGCAGAGGTTGCAGTGAGCCAAGATTGCACCACTGCATTCCAGCCAAGGTGACAGAGTGAGACTCTATCTTAAAAAAATTTTTTTAATAAAAAAACCCATAAAAATACTCTATCATTTATGTCCTACTCATTTATATCAGATAATCAAAGGGTTAGTGGACTCTGTAGGTTTCATAGTGACCACTAAATATAACGTGTGACTTGAGGCCAAGAGTTTGAGACCAGCCTGACCAACATGGTGAAACTCTGTCTCTACTAAAACTACAAAAAAATTAACTGAGTGTGGTGGCATGCGCCTGTGGTCCCAGCTACTCAGGAGGCCAAGGCAGGACAATCGCTTGAACCTGGGAAGTGGAGGTGGCAGTGAGCCAAGATCATGCCACTACACTCCAGCCTGGGCAACAGAGCAAGACTCTATCACAAAAAAAAAAAAAACCCACCCAGACAAATATAATGTATGAGATAGGTCATCAACACCTACTGTAATTTGTTTTTAATTCAATTCAAATCATTTTATGTAAATATACTTATGTACCTATATGCATACATATATATATATGTATATGTATATATATTTCTCCTCCTCTTTCCTGAAATTATTTTAAGAGACAATACCCCACATGTTAAGATATTAAAATACAGCATAGTGGGAAAGCCAGACTGCCTGGGTTCAATCCAGGCTCCAATATTTACTAACTGTTTGATAAGTACTCTAAGCCTCAGTTTTTTTCATCTGTGGAACCCAAGATTGTTGTAAAGATTAAATAAGATAACTCGTGTAAAGCACTTGGCACAGAGTCTGGCAAACTGCGATATTAGTCATTAAAATGAGAAAAATCAGGATCTGGGAAAAGAAAAACACAAATATTCTAACCATATGGATAAACATGTGGCTTAAATTGTTCAAATTAAATAGTTCAATTGACTTTGAGTTTCCTAGCACCGTAACAGTAAGGAGAAGCACAACCCATTATACGAATCTTGGGGTCAGAAGGGAGAAGAAGCAAACCAGTTCAGAAGTGAAATTTTTGCTAGTACTGAATTCTGAAAGGAACTCATATAGGGCATATTGAACACACTTACTAAACAGACATTTACAGCAAATATTTTAATGAATCTAATATGGCTATGAGAGCAACCTTCGGTAAAACCTCGAAGTATACCATGAAAATGTAGCTCAGTAAAATGTTCTATAATTGGCTAATTATATGGTCCCAATTTACAGTATTATAGAATTCAAAAAGTAGTTGCTGAACATTTGTTTTTGTTTTGTGCAAGGTACTGTCATAGGCGCTGTAAGGAAAACATAGATGAATTAGACTTAATGATTGCCCTCAAGAACTTACAAATTAGTAAGGTATGGAAACAATGATAAGAAAGTAACAAGAATTATGGCCAGGCGCTGTGGCTCACGCTTGTAATTCCAGCACTTTGGGAGACCAAGGCAGGTGGATCATGACATCAGGGGTTTGAGACCAGCCTGACCAACATGGTGAAACCCTGTCTCTACTAAAAATACAAAAATTAACTGGGCATGGTGGTTCGCACCTGTAATCCCAGCTATTCAGGAGGCTGAGGCAGGAGAATTGCTTAAACCCAGGAGGCGGAGGTTGCAGTGAGCTAAGATCACATCACTGCACTCCAGCTTGAGCGACAGAGCGAGACTCTGTCTCAAAAAAAAAAAAAAAAAGAAAATAACAAGGATTATGATCAGGGCAAATGAATATTAACCCCAAAGGAAGATATGAAATACTCTGGAGGTTCAAAGGAATGAAAAGTCTGATTTCTCAAACATGTCAGACTCAACCCCACCTCAGGGCTTCTGCACATGTTGTTCTCTGTGCTTGGAACGTGCCTCTCGTCATATATGCACATATAACTCCTCCTCTCCCTTTAGCTCTCAGCTTACTTTACCTCCCTTTAGAGGTCTTTCCTGACCATCTGCCACAGATGAGACACCCCTTTACAATTCTCTGTCTCAGCTCCTTGTTTGTTTCATCATAGCATTCATTACAATTTACAATTATTTCATTTATTTGTTGACCGATTTGCTTTTTATATTTCCCCAGGTAGAAGCTCTATGAAGACAGGACACTATGCCTGTCTTGTCTATCATTTTATTCTTGATGCCTAGAACAGTGCCTGACACACAGTAGGCATTCAATATTTATTTGTCGAATGAACCAACCAACAAACAAAAGATCACATTTGGTTGGTCGCATCGGGACAGGTTTGATGAGAGGAAGAAATCCTTAGAAACTGGATAGGTTGTAGGTAGGGAGAAGAGAGACGTTCCAAATGGAAGGAAAAGCACACGCAAATGTTTGGAGCCCAGGAAATGCAAATCATTTTTTGAGAGCAACGAACACTGTCTGTATTTGAACTTAAGATGCACTCTTCACCCTTCTGTTCCCTCATTCCATTTTAACATTTTCAAATTTGTATAATTGGTATATGTGTAATTTGTATAATTGGTATATTGTAACCACCATCTGAATGTACTATGGTTGTGTCATTTTTTTCCTTGAAATGTTCCTTAATTCATAATGTGTCTTATAATCATCAGTTGCATTTTAGAAATAGGAAAATAATTTAGTTTTACTGGAACATAGAGTATGTCTATGGGAGCTGACAAAGCTAGTGCTGAAAAGGTCTGTTGTAAAAATTACTCTGGAGACATATAACATGGCCAGAGTAGTAAGTTTATACTAATTTTTTTTCTCTTGCACTCTGAGCTGGAGTGCAAGGTACAATCTCAGCTCACTGCAACCTCTACCTCCTGGGTTCAAGCAATTCTCCTGCCTCAGCTTCCATAGTAGCTGGGAATACAGGTGTCCATCATCACGCCTGGCTAGTTTTTGTACTTTTAGTAGAGATGGGTTTTCACCATGTTGGTCAGGCTGGTCTTGAACTCCTGGCCTTAAGTAATCTGCCTGCCTTGGCCTCCCAACATGCTGGGATTTTGAGCATGAGCCACTGTGCCTGGTCAGTTTAATTTGTCAGCAAGGAGAAGGGGTTCCTACTAAAACTGTAATGCTATATCATCTCCCAAAATAGTTGTAAATCTTTCTCTAAAGAGATTTTTTTCTTTGCTGTTTGCATTTTTAAATTTAACCTCAAGACAAAAATGTCTCTGTACAAGGTACAGAAGATACATTTTTCCCTACTGGACTATGAGCTGTTTGAGGGCAGGAACTGTATCTCTAACAACTAGCACAATACCTGGTATGTAGCAGTGGCTTTATTCATGTTTATGGATGTTAAATTGCTGAAGCAATTGTTGAATAAATGATAAATAGAATTTTAAGATCTTTATGAGAAAAAAATTATTCATGAATAAAGGAGATAAAGACAATGGTAAGAATTTTTTTTTTTTTTTTTTGAGACAGAGTCTTGCTCTGTCGCCTAGACTGGAATGCAATGGGGTGATGTCGGCTGACTGCAACCTCCGCCTTCCGGGTTCAAGGGATTCTCCTGCCTCAGCCTCCTGAGTAGCTGAGATTACAGGTGTCCGCAACCATGCCTGGCTAATTTTTTGTATTTTTTAGTAGAGACGGGGTTTCACCATGTTGGTCAGGACAGTCTCGAGCTCCTGACCTCAGGTGGTCCACCCACCTCGGCCTCCCAAAGTGCTGGGATTACAGGCGTGAGCCACCACGCCTGGCCCAATGGTAAGAATTTTTGAAGCCAAATGGAATTAATCTAGGAAAAGGCCTTGTAGGAGGGAAGAAGCAGCAGAGAGAGGTGGAATGGCAGAAAGGAGGAATCAGCGCCCTACTAGGGAAAACAAGACATTTAAGACCTGTTAAACTTTATGGAAAAAAACGGTGAAATGTGCATGGGAGCTGAGAGAATGCCAGGGAGAATGAAATGCACCAAGTGAAGGCAGGGACAGGAGGAAGAGGTTAGCCGTGGACCACAGACAGCCTGATTCTGTCATGACTCACTTTTACTGAAAGTCAGTTATGAGACAGAAAATATGCATAAGTGTTTACATGTGAATATTGAAGTCACCCAGAATGTAGGCAGGATCCTGCTCACACTTGTCACCAGCAATCTCTATGACACTAAACACAAGGGATATTTTCAGTCCTCCCCTATACCTGACCTTAGCAGCATCTGAATCAGTTGACCTCTTTACTTTTTCTAAAAATTACGGTAAAACTACCTTTAAGAATACAGTTTGACTGGGTGTGGTGGCTTACGCCTATAATCCTAACACTTTAGGAGGCCGAGGTGGGTGGATCACCTGAGGTCAGGAGTTTGAGACCAGCCTGATCAACATGGAGAAACCCTGTCTCTACTAAAAATACAAAATAAGCTGAGCGTAATGGCACCTGCCTGTAATCCCGGCTACTTGGGAGGCTGAGGCAGGAGAATCGCTCGAACCTGGGAGGCGGAGGTTGCAGTGAGCCGAGATGGCATCATTGCACTCCAGCCTGGGCAACAAGAGCAAAACTGTCTAAAAAAAAAATTATAGTTTAATGACATGAAGTGCATTCACATTGCTGTGTGATCATCACCACCATCCATAAAACTCCTTTTTCTTTTCTTTTTTTTTTTTTTTGAGAAAGGGTGTTACTCTGTCCCCCAGATTGGAGTGCAGTTATGTGATTGTAATTCACTGCAGTCTTGATCTCCTGAAATCAATCGATCCTCCTGCTGCAGCCTCCCAAGTAGCTGGGACCACAGGCACATGCCCACACACCTGGCCAGTTTGGGGGATATTTTTTAGGGGGTCTTGCTCTGTTGCCCAGGTTGATCTCAAACTCCTGAGCTTAAACAATCCTCTCGCCTTACATCTCCCAAAGTGCTGAAATTAGTGAATCACAGTGCCCGGCTCACAGAGATCTTTTCGTCTTGCAAGACTGAAACTCTATGTCCATTGCACAATAACTCCTGTTTACCACCATCCCCCAGCCCCTGGCAACCACCCTTCTACTTTCTGTCTCCATGAATTTGACTACTCTAGGTGCTTTATTTTATTTTATTTTATTTTATTTTTTAATTTTTGAGACGGAGTTTTGCTCTTGTTGCCCAGGCTGGAGTGCAATGGAGCCATCTCGGCTCACTGCAAACTCTGCCTCCTGGGTTCAATAGATTCTTCTGCCTCAGCCTCCCCAGTAGCTGGGATTACAGGTATCCACCAACACGCCCGGCTAATTTTTGTATTTTTAGTAGAGACAAGGTTTTGCCATGTTGGTCAGGATGGTCTCAAACGCCTGACCTCAGGTGATCCACCCGCCTTGGCCTCCTCAAGTGCTGGGATTACAGGCATGAGGCACCACACCCGACCTACCGTAGGTACTTTATATAAGTGGAACCATACAGTATTTGTCACTTTCATGACTGACTTGTTTCACTCAGCATAATGTCTTCAATTTCATCTCATGTTGTAGCATGTGTCAAAATTTCCTTCCTTTTTAAGGCTAAATAATATTGTATTGTGGCTGGGTGCAGTGGCTCACACCTGTAATCCCAGCACTTTGGGAGGTCAAAGCAGGTGAATCACCTGAGGTCAAGAGTTCCAGACCAGTCTAACTAACATGGTGAAACCCCGTCTCTACTAAAAATACAAAAATTAGCCAGGTGTGGTGACGGGCACTTGTAATCCCAGCTGAGGCAGGGGAATCGCTTGAAGCCGGGAGGCAGGGGTTGCAGTGAGCTGAGATCACGCCATTGCACTCCAGCCTGGGTGACAAGAGCGAAACTCCGTCTCAAAAACAAAACAAAAATATTGTATTGTTTGTCTAGGCCACGTTTTGCTTATATCTCTTCAGTGTTTGAGACCTCTTTCCCTTGGCTTCCACAATACCACATTTTTCTGGTTTTCCTCCTACTCTCCTCCTAACATCTATTTTTCTGCTTCCTTTCAGGCTCACCCCTCACCATTGGCCCTTCAACGTTAGAGTTTCCTAGTTCTTAGTCCCAGTTCCTGCCCCCAACTACCCTTATCCTAGTCAATTTCGCTCAAGACCACGGCTTCCCTTCCTGTTTGTTTGCCAGGGTCTCCATGTGTGCAGCTCCAGGGGGCTGGGGGGTGGGGCGCGCAGGCAGCAGTGAGGAAGGAAGGGGACATCTGCCTCCATGGTCAGCTCAGCCAAATCAGCACTGACGAACAAAGGGGCAGCAAATGTCTCAGCCAGATTGCTCTCACATCTGGATCAGGAGCTTAAGTGTGATTTGAAAGGCGTGAGGCCAAAATGATGCTGGAGGAAGCTGACTCGTGCTGTGATTTCACAGAAAAGAATGCGGCAAGAATAAGATCATGGGAGACAGCTGTGATGGCAGTTCAGCAACGAGATGACTGGTCTCCAGGCTGACTCTGACAATAGGGATGGATGTGAAGGAAAAACATGTTTATAAGAAAAAATGGACATAAATTGGTGGCTGGAAATGTGGGAATGAAAGAAGTGATAAGCAGTGAAGTTAATGCTTTCTCTAAGGTTTTTGCCTATAGATGCAACATGGATACAGATGAAGAGGCACATGGGGTAAGGTATGGAGGAAGGAACTTCCATGCCCTCCATGAATACACCACCATCCAGGAACCTCCACGTGTTCAGCTATGTAGAAGCTCACTGAACTCTGTCCTTTTGTTTTTGTTTTTCGAGACAGAGTTTTACTCTTGTTGCTTAGGCTGGAATACAGTGGTGCAACCTCAGCTCACTGCAACCTCTGCCTCCCGGGTTCAAGCGATTCTCCTGCCTCAGCCTCCAGAGTAGCTGGGATTACGGGCACCTGACACCATGCCTGGCTAATTTTTTGTATTTTTAGTGGAGATGGGTTTTCACCATGTTGGCCAGGCTGGTCTCGAACTCCTGACCTCAAGCAATCTGCCTGCCTTGGCCTACCAAAGTGCTGGGATTGCAGGTATCAGCAACTGTGCCTGGCCCTTTTTTTGGGTTTTTATGGAAGCTTTATGACATCAGCATTCATTTCTCCAGGGTACAGGCAGGAGACTCTAAGACCCACAGTCAGAAAGGTGGGCGTGGGGCAGGAGGAATTAGAGTCCTGCCTTGAGGCAGGGGAGAGGAAGGCAGGAGGTCAGAGGCTGCCCCTGAGGCCTAACACACTCCACATTACATCCAAAGACTGTAATGGCCTGGCCTGGTGGCTCATGCTGGTAATTCCAGCCCTCTGGGAACCTGAGGCTGGTGGATCACCTGAGGTCAGGAGTTTGAGATCTGCCTGACCAACATGGTGAAATCTTGTCTCTAGTAAAAATACAAAATTAACTGGGTATGGTGGCACATGTCTGTAGGCCCAGCTACTTGGGAGGCAGAGGCAGGAGAATCACTTGAACCCAGGAGGCGGAGGTTGTGTGGCAGGGATGGCCTCACAGACACAGGCCTAACAACTGTTTCAGCACTGGCTGAACTGAAAACCATCATTCTCAGCAAACTAACACAAGAACAGAAAATCCAACACCACATGTTCTCACTCGTAAGTGGGTGTTGAACAATGAGAACACACGGACACAGGGAGGGGAACATCACACACCAGGGCCGGGGGGTGGGGGGCTAGGGGAAGAATAGCAGGGGGTAGGGGTATTGGGGAGGGAGAGCATTAGGAGAACTACCTAATGTAGATGATGGGGCAATGGATGCAGCAAACCACCATGGCACATGTATACCTGTGTAACAAACCTGCACGATCTGCACATGTACCCCAGAACTTAGAGTATAATAATAAAAAAATACCTTACTCAACTAAGAGCATATGTGTACAAACTTTTATGTGATGTTTTCACTTGATAAGAAAGCACCAATATGTTTCTATATTATAAAAGTTTTCATGTATTTCACATTAGTATCTGCATAATTATCATTCATATCACTGTTTCAAAGTTTTTGTTTAATCATTCCCTTATTTCTGGTCATCTATACTCTGTTATTATTTTTGCCACTGTAAATAAAACCCTTTGAATTTGAATTAAAAAAAAAAAGCTGAAAGAGCCGTATCCTTATACAAAGGCTGGAATGTAACTAAAGTCCACCAAGCGTTTGGCTAGGCTTTTCCTGGGCCTTGAAGCATGGCAAAACAACGAAGGAATTCTTAACAGGACCCTTTTAGAATTAACCAGCTTTATTGGGGGTCTGAAGAAACTCCCCACAAACAAGTTTATTGGGGTCTAAAGAAACTCCCCAAACCTTTAATGATTTAGCAGGAGACAAAATAAGGGTAATCGGTCAGGCAAAGTGGCTCACGCCTGTAATCCCAGCAGTTTGGAAGGCTGAGGTGGGTGGATCATGAAAGGTCAGGAGTTCAGGACCAGCCTGGCCACCATGGTGAAACCCTGACTTTACTAAAAATATAAAAATTAGCCGGGTGTGCTGGTTCATGCCTCTAATTCCAGCTACTCAGGAGGCTGAGGCAGGAGAATCACTCGAATCCAGGAGATGGAGGTTGCAGTGAACCAAGATTATGCCACTGCACTCCAGCCCAGGGGACCGAGAGCAAAACTTCATCTCAAAAAAAAAAGATAAGGGTAATCACCCCATCACCTAGACCCATTTAGATTAAGTAAATGTACTGAGGCTCCAGAATAAGGTCTTCAGGACTGAGACCCTAGTTATAGATTAAAATAAGCTAATTGCTTATGCCTTTAGATGAATATAGCTTAGAAGGTATATAAGCTCTGGAAAAGTTTGTAACTTGGAGTTGGTCTGGCGATAATTTCCAGTCCTTCTCCCTGTAACTGGTTACAGAAATAAAAACTGTCTGTCTCCCCTGTTCATCTGCATCTCGTTATTGGGCGGTGGAAATAGCAGCCTGATCCTCAGTTTGGTCTGGGAATAGTTGCAGTGAGCCGAGATCGTGCCACTGCACTCCAGCCTGGGTGACAAGAGTGAAACTCCATCTCAAACAAACAAACAAAAGACTGTAACAAGGGCTGTGGGAATTCTGAGCCAGGAACTGTGGATGAAAACCAATATATATATCAAAACACCACAGGCCACTCCCTGGTTTTCACCCATGAATCACTTACATCAAATAATATACATAATCATTAATAATTAATGAAGTTATTAATACAATTATTATTAGTAATAATGCATTAATAATTAACACAATGTGTTTCAGTCCATCTGAAGCCACTGAGATTTGCAGATTTCTTTTAGATCTTGTCAGGTTCCGAAAGCAGGAGTGGCCTCAATAGATACGCTGCCTCACGCTTTCAGGCATCTGGGGTAATTGAGGTAATTGCAGGGGTGGCTCACACCTGTAATCCCAGAACTTTGGGAAACTGAGGTGACCAGATCACTTGAGGTCAGGAGTTCAAGACCAGCCTGGCCAACAGGTGAAACCCCAACTCTACTAAAAAAAAATACAAAAATTAGCTGGGTGTGGTGGCGTGTACTTGTAATCCCACCTATTCGGGAGGCTGAGGCAGGAGAATTGTTTGAAACTGGGAGGCAGAGGTTGCAGTGAGCCAAGATTGCACCACTGCACTCCAGCCTGGGCAACAGAGAAAGAAAGACTCCATTTCAAAAATAAAAAATAAAAAAATAAGAGGATAGTGAATGTAGGAGGCAAGATGGTGAAAGAAGATCAATAATTAAGCTGGGAGTAGAGGTTTCGAGCAAGTGTCAGTAAATTCAAGTATTCTCCTTAAGAAAACAAAGCCATGGGCAGTAGCTTCATTTGTTTTATTTTGTTTATTTATTTATTTTTTTGAGATAGAGTCTTGCTCTTGTTGCCCAGGCTGGAATGCAGTGGCGTGATCTCAGCTCACTGCAACCTCTACTTCCTGGACTCAAGCAGGTCTCCTGCCTCAGCCTCCCAGGTAGCTGGGATCCACCACGCCCAGCTATTTTTTTTTTTTTTTTTTTGAGGCAAAGTTTTGGTCTTGTTGCCCAGGCTGGAGTGCAACAGCACAATCTCGGTTCACTGCAACCTCTGCCTCCCCGGTTTAAGCAATTCTTTTCTATTTATTTATTTATTTATCCAAATTATTCAATATTGATCAAGCAATTCTTTTGCCTCAGCCTCCCGAGTAGCTGGGATTACAGGCATGCACCACTACGCCCAGCTAATTTTTGTATTTTTAGTAGAGACAGGGTTTCTCCATGTTGATCAGGCTGGTCTCAAACTTCCGACCTCATGGGATCTGCCTGCCTCAACCTCCCAAAGTGCTGGGATTACAGGCGTGAGCCACAGTGCCTGGCCACGCCCACCTAATTTTTATAACCCTGAGGTCACTTGTCTCTACAAAAAATATAAAATGTTGCTCAGACTGGTCTTGAATTCCTGACTTCAAGTGATTTGCCCACCTCAGCCTCCAAAAGGTTGGGATTACAGGCGTGAGCCACCTCACCTGGCTGGCTTCATTTATTTTATTAAACACTAAAGAGAAGGGCTGTGATCTTGGAAACATTTCTGTTACACTTACACTTACAAAGAAGACTAACAGTGTAACAGTGCAAGGCAAAAGATGCATAATGAGTGATGCAGATCATGAGTGCAATAGAGACTTGACGGGGAGGCAAACCACAGTGATTATAGCGGTCAGGCAGGGCCTCACGTGACACGTGAGACTAGGACTTTGCAGAATGCTTAAAAATCAGTTAAGGGAAGACAAGAGAGCGTTTTTGATAGACAGAGAGATGGATAGAGAGAATGATAAGAGCAAAGTTGTGGAATGAAGAACATGCCAAGAATACAAGAATGCCAATTAGGATTAATACAGTGGTCTCAGTGTCAAATGATAATGCTATGAACCAGGAAGTTGGCTCTGTTTTAACAATTTAAAAATCTAGTTGTGAAATTATAAAGGTGAAGCTAGTTACAAATTAGTGTTTTAAAAATAATTATAGGCTGGGCACAATGGCTTATTCCTGTCATACCAGCGCTTTGGGAGGCCGAGGTGGAAGACTGCTTGAGACCAGGAGTTCAAAGCCAGACTGGACAACATGTCGAGACCCATCTGTACAAAAAATTAAAAAATTAGCCTGGTGTGGTAGTGTGCACCTGTGATGCTTCTTGGGAGGGTTGAGGTGGGAGGATTTATTGAGCCCAAGAGGGTCAGGCTACAGTGAGCTGTGTTCATGCCACTGCACTCTAGCCTGGGCAACAGAATAAGACCCTGTCTCTTAAACAAAATTATAACCAATAGAGACTTAAATTCAAAATAATATAGTTGCTCAGATTTGTTAATTTACTAAAATCTATAGCAATGGTCATTTTTATAACCATAAATACCATCATAAACTTATAAGATTATATAAGCATGTTAGTCATGACTAGTTGATTAAAATATATAAGATACAAGGTAAAGGACAAAATAGAAAAGATCAGTGTCTATGAATAAAGGGTTATTAAAAATTATTGTGGCCGGGCACGGTGGCTCATGCCTGTAATCCCAGCTCTTTGGGAGGCTGAGGTGGGCAGATCACGAGGTCAAGAGATTGAGACCACCCTGCCCAACATGGTGAAACCCCATCTCTACTAAAAATACAAAAGTTAGCTGGGTGTGGTGGTGCACGCCTGTAGTCCCAGCTACTTGGGAGGCTGAGGCAGAAGAATCATTTTAACTTGGGAGGTGGAGGCTGCAGTGAGCCGAGATCGTGCAGCTGTACTCCAGCTTGGATAATAGAGCAAGACTCTGTCTAAAAAAAAATTATCACATATAAGATGTTCTAAGAACTACGTGAGACAAAAAGTTATGGCACAGAACTGTCCTTAAATAACTTCAATCTAGAGATGTCTGTGTGTGGCAAGATGGAGGGCAAAAGGCTAAGGAAGGTAGACTTTTTCAATGGGGAGCCATTGGAGGTTTTAAAGTGTGGAAGGGTACTTTTACTTTGTATGTAAAGATTCGGGAATTTAGCGCTTGTTTTTAATCCCTAGATTTAGGATTAATCTGGCTACCATGTCCAGGGTAAGTTGGAGAGCAGAGAGACCAAAGTTCAGAGGCCAATCAGAAAACGTTTAGGATTCCAAGCATGAGGCATCTAGGATCTGGGCTAAAGTGTGCTACACAGAAAAATAAAGGAAGCCCCACAATGACTCTTTAGACTATTTTTTAAAATTTCTTAATTTTTTTTTTGAGATGGACTCTTGCTCTGTCACTCAGGCTGGAGTGCAGTGACTTGATCTCAGCTCACTGCAATCTCTGCCTCCCGGTTTCAAGCATGCTCCTGCCTCAGCCTCCTGAGTAGCTGAGACTACAGGCACACACCACTAGGTCCAGCTAATTTTTGTGTTTTAGTAGAGAAGGTGTTTCACCATGTTGCCTAGGCTGGTCTCGAACTCCTGGCCTCAAGTGATCCGCCTGCCTCGGCCTCCCAAAGCGTTGAGATTACAGGCTTGAGCCACCATGCCTGGCCCTACAATGACTCTTTAAAATGTCAGTATTACCCCTGTTTCACACAGCCGGAAGTACATGGAGGAAGGCCTCCAGGAACTCAGCAGACACGCTCCCAGCACCTCCTCAACATTTTCCCAGCCTGTTTGTTCCCCATGCTGCATTCTGAGATGCTCCTGATCCTCTCTTCCTACCTACTGCTCCACCTGGCCCTTTGGACTTTACCCTGCCACTACATCCCTGGTTACCAGTTTGGTTTCTACACATATAGGATGTTCTTTCAGCTACAAGAAACAGAAAACCTAACAAATAGTCATCTAAGAGCATAACGATATTTGTTATTCACTCAACAAGAAGCCGGTCTCAAGGTTAGTTTGGAAATTGAACAATGTTATGGAGAAGGCAGAGACCACCATGCCTCCTCAGTAAGCCAGCAATGTCTGTCTTTGTGAAGCTCTTGCCTTGAGATCCCCTCACACAGGGCATTCAAGCTGGAATCAAGGGAAGGCAGGTCAAAGGCTTCCACTTCCCTAGCCTTTCTTTTATCAGGGAATAAAATTTTTTCCACATGCCCTCACTTGACGTCTCCTGACAATGGACTGGTCATGTCTGGGCCATGTGCCCACTCTTCTACCAATATTGGCAAAGGAGAGTAAGTCCACCACGATTGGCTTAGACCAATCATCACTCATCCCATGAGGTGGGAGTTTTCCTGAACAAAACCAGGGCTCCATTAGCAGGAAAGAAGGGGAATGGCAGGGGAGTAAGCAACTCAGAGTATCTGTGATGGACTGTGAGTACAGAACCTTATCCTGTCCTGTGTAATCACTTCTCAACTAGCCCTTGGAAGCTCCACCTCACTGCATTCAGCCCCTATCTTCCCTACTACTCTATTGGAAAATTCTTGGCTTGATTTGTCCTGAGTCCTTAAGCAAGTCATCGACTGAAGTCAAAAAGATGTAGACAGTAGTCCTTACAAAAGAAGAATTGACCAGACATGGCCCTTGCTTGGATCCACAAGGCAAGGCTGACGAATGCTATGAGAGATCAGTGAGGTCTTTTGAACCTGTCACTAGTTTTATCTTACATGTAAAGATTGGGGAGTTTAGCTCTTGTTTTGAATCCCTAGAGTCTGTCAAGTGTTGGATTTTATGGGGGTGGATAATATAAACATCAAGGATTAGGGGAGAACCGTTTGAGGAGGAGCTGAAGGAAAAATAGAGAATGCCAATGTCTGCAGATGACAGGGCCTTTGTAAGCCTCTCATTATCATCTCTTTTCTGTGGTTCATTTCACATTACAATTTCCCTCAGCGTTTTGGCATGGATAAACCTTGGCAATGTCTCCTTGAAAAAATAATTATCATGTATTTTTCTTGTTAAAGCCAAGCAGATTTTTAAAAATGGTTATAGCTCTGGAGTATTCATTAGTAAAATCTATCGGGCTTTTAGATAGGAGGTATCATTAGTGTTCTGTAATGTACCTAATTTCATTCACTGACCTTTTTGAATCTACGCTTTTGTTGTTCTTTATTCCAATAGTTCTAATTATCATAAATATAAAAGGGGTATACATGTCCATTTTTTTTTTGTTTGAGACGGAGTTTTGCTCTTGTTACCCAGGCTGGAGTGCAGTGGCGTGATATTGGCTCACTGCAACCTTTGCCTCCCGGGTTCAAGTGATTCTCCTGCCTCAGCCTTCTGAGTAGCTGGGATTACAGGTGCCTGCCACCATGCCCAACTAATTTTTTTTTTTTTTGAGATGGGGGTCTCGCTCTGTAGCCCAGGCTGGAGTGCAGTGGTGTGATCTCAGCTCACTGCAACCTCCGCCTCCTGGGTCCCAGTGATTCTCCTGCCTCAGCCTCCTAAGTAGCTGGGATTACAGACACAAGCCACCGTGCCCAGCTAATTTTTGTATTTTTTTAGTAGAGGCGGGGTTTCACCATGTTGGCCAGTGTGGTCTTGAACTTCTGACCTCGTGATCCACTTGCCTCAGCCTCCCAAAGTGCTGGGATTACAGGCGTGAGCCACTGCGCCTGGCCATTTTTTGTATTTTTAGTAGAGACTGGGTTTCACCGTATTGGCCAGGCTGGTCTTGAACTCCTGACCTCAGGTGTTATACCCACCTCGGCCTCCCAAAGTGCTGGGATTACAGGTGTGAGCCACCGTGCTGGGCCTACATGTCCATTTTTAAAGAAGTTTTTGCTTCGTTCCATCTCCAATGCTGTGTTGCTCTGTCCTTATAAACATACCAGTTAACCTCTATGTCCTAGGATGGATTTATTTATTTAATTTAAGACAGGTCTCGCGCTGTTACCCAGGCTGGAGTGCAGTGGTGTGATCATGGCTCACTGCAGCCTCATCCTCCTGGGCTCAAGCAATCATCCCACCTCACCTCTGGCATAGCTGGGACTACAGGCATGAGCTACCATGCCCAGCTAATTTCTTTTATTTTTAGTAGAGACAGCTGTGTTGTCAGGAGCTGATCTTGAACTCCTAGGTTCAAGCAGTCCTCCCACCTTGGCCTCCCAAAGTGCTGGGATTGCAGGTGTGCCACCGTGTATGGTCCTAGGATTTATTTTTGATTTGAGAGGAACAAGAGGGCTTGTGACTAATAGGGGCCAACTCTTTCTGATCCAGTGGGCTTCTTCCTCCATTTTACCTAAATGGATTGTTTACACATTATCCTAAGCCATGTTTATGCCAGGGATTTTCATGTATGCCAAATAACATTTACCAGAAAATTTAAGTTCAATTGAGAACCATAAAGAAAAAGCTTTTAGTTAAAAAGAAAAAAGCTTTTACACACACGTGCCCTCTCTGCTCTCTGGCCACCCCGGATCCATCATCATTCAGAGGAAAAAGATCTCTGACCTCCATACCTTTGCTTATTTGATTCCCTTTGCATATGGGGACATCTCCACCATCTCCACCGCTCTGCCTAGTTGTTCCATCTTACCCTTCAAGGCCCACTTCAAAAGCCATCTCAGTGTGAGACCTTTCTAGAACTCACTTCCATCCTGCCTCCTGGGGATATTTAAGCCCTTCCTATTCTCTGTATTCCTGTAATAGTTTGAAATAGCTTTACTCTAAAGCTTGTAATGTCTTAGTCCCTGCCTGTTCCAGCCCTGCCTACGGCTGGCTGGAGTCAACCCTCACCCTGGAGAGTTCTTAGAACCAGGGCACTACTTCTCATCTCCCTGTTAGCCCTGATACCGCTTAGAGATGCCAGCTACAGTGCCCCTGGCCATCAGATGGAGTATTTGGGTACCAACATGAGCCCTCATCATCCAAGTGTGTCGTGCCTCTTTGGCCATTATAATTGGGACAGCTGGCTACTCTTTAGCCTAATTTACTGTCTTCTCCCCATTGTCTTTATTGCCAGACTGTGAACTCATTGAGTGTGGGAACTAGACTTTGCAACTTGGAGATGACAGAAATTGGAATATCTCACGCAGTGATAGTGAGAATTGTGTTAAAATCCTCAGTTTACTTTTCTTTGAGTCATGGTGCACCGGGTTTTAAAAATAGAGGCTCCAGTGATTGTTCCCTTGGTGAAGATTTCTTCGAAAACAAGCAGTTCTCAGAAAAGGAAAAACAAATGGCTTACAAACATCTGAAATTACATTTAACTTCACTCATAATAAGAGTAATACAACTTATATGCTGAGATACCTTCCGTTTTGCCAACAAAATAGGCAAAAAGCAAAAACTTTGTTAACATGCTGTACTGTTGAGGATATGTAATAATAGATGCTCTTCTGTAAATCTACACATTCTTTGACCCAACCGTATCACTTCTAGATTTTTTTTTTTTTGAGACAGGGTTTCGCTCTGTTACCCAGGCTGGAGTACAGTGGCATGATCATAGCTTGCTGCAAACTTGACCTCCCAAGTTCAAGCAATCCTCCTATCTCGGCCTTCTGGGTAGCTGAAACCACAGGTGCACTATTTATTATTATTATTTATTTATTTATTTTTGAGATGGGGTTTCATTTTTGTCACCCAGGCTGGAGTGCAGTGGCATGATCTCAGCTTACTGCAACCTCTGTCTCCTGGATTCAAGTGATTGTCCTGCCTCAGCCTCCCAAATAGCTGGGATTACAGGCACTCACCACCACACCCAGCTAATTTTTATATTTTAGTAGAGACAGGGTTTCACCATGTTGGCCAGGCTTGCCTCAAACTCTGGAGCTCAGGTGATTCACCCACCTTGGCCTCCAAAAGTGCTGGGATTATAGGCATGGGGCACCGTGCCTGGACTTTTATTTTTTTATTTTTACTTGTAGAGACAAGGTTTTGCTGTGTTGTCCAGGCTGGTCTCAAACTCCTGGGCTCAAGCAGTCCTCCTTCCTAAGCCTCCCAAAGTATTGGAATTACAGGTATGAACCACTGAGCCCAGACTAGAAATTTATCTCATAGATATGCAGGCATATGTGACAATCAGCTTACATATTATGTTATTCATTTCTGTATTATTTGTAATGGAATCAGAGTAAAGCAACCTAAAGTTTTATCAATAATGGAATGAGTAAGAAAATTATGGTACATTCACACATTGGCATACTATGCAGCCAAATATGTTGTGAAAGTATTTTATGTATTGATATGAGACAATTTCCCAGATATATTATTGGGAAGGGAACAGGAGGCAGGAGTCATGGGGTATCAGGGGCACATGTGTGGAAGGCAGGTGATATGGATTGACTCTGTATCCCCACCCAAATCTCATCTCAAATTGTAATCCCCACATGTTGAGGGAGGGACCTGGTAGGAAGTGATTGGATCATGGGGGTAGTTTCTCCCATGCTGTTTTCATGATAGTGAGTTCTCACCAGATTTGATGGTTTAAAGTTAGCTTCCTGGCTGAGTGCAGTGGTTCATGCCTGTAATCCCAGCACTTTGGGAGGCCAAGGCAGGCAGATCATGAGGTCAGGAGTTCGAGGCCAGCCTGGCCAACATGGTGAAACCCTGTCTCTTCTAAAGGTACAAAAAAATTAGCCAGGGGTGGTGGCGTGCGCCTATAATCCAAGCTACTCTTGAGCCTGGGAGGCAGAGGTTGCAGTAAGCCAAGATCGTGCCATTGCACTCCAGCCTGGGCAATAGGGTGAGACTCCATCTCAAAAAAAAAAAAAGGTGTGGCTTCCTTTGCTCTCTCACTCTCTCCTGCCATTGTGTGAGATACACCTTGCTTTTCCTTCACCTTCCTCCATGATAGTAAGTTTCCTGAGGCTTCCCACCATGCAAAACTGTGAGTCAATTAAACCCCTTTTCTTTATAAATTACCCAATTTCAGGTATGTCTTTATAGCAGTGTGAGAATGGACTAATACAGGAGGTTTTCACTGTTTAAAGACTCTGCTTTTTTGACCACGTGAATGCATTAAAGCAAACAAATGAAATATTTTAAAAAGTATTTGTAACAATAGAATATGACGTCTTTTCCCTGGTAATAAGCACAGGGTTTGGCATTTGAAAGTGGTTCACATTCCCTAGAAAATAGAGTCTGAAGTTATGTATCCATCATTGTGGAGAGAGGTACGATCCTAGAGATAGGATTTCTATTATCTCTTACAAACTAAGAGATAAGAGGAAAAGAGAGTGAGCCCACGAAGGAAGGAGAGCAAATAAAAAGTGGTGTATGATTTTGCTGGTGGCACAGCTTCACAACAAAACACAGTTAACTGTTTGGTGTCCAGAGAGCTTATAGAAATCCAGCACATCTCAGAACAGTCCATGGATAGGACAAAGGACAATTTATCTGTTGGGTTCTCTCTGTCTCTGGTCTCTCACCCATTAAAGTCTGCTCCTCTTGCCCTTCTGTGATTCCTAACCACTCTTGGAAGCTTCTGGTGAAGGCAGGGCCTCCAGGGATCCCAGACAATGTGCATATACAAAGGTCCCTCTTTGTCAGGCCTTGCCGCACACAGGAACTCCTCCTTCTATCACAATGACTGTGGAAACTTGTCAAGTGACTGAGGTTGTGGGGTGGGGATCAGATACTACTGAGCAATCTGGTGTGGTACATAAATGGTTCAATACAGCAAGTGCTGAGAAGGTTTTTTGTTTGTTGTTTTTTTATGTTTTTTTTTTTCTTAGGCGGAGTCTTGCTCTGTTGCCCAGTCTAGAGTGCAATGGTATGATCACAGCTCAATGCAACCTTCACCTCCTGGGTTCAAGTGATTATCTTGCCTTGGTCTCCTGAGTAGCTGGGATTATAGGCATGTGCAACCATGTCCTGCCAATTTTTGTATTTTTAGTAGAGACAGGGTTTCACCATGTTGGCCACGCTGGTCTCAAACTCCTGATCTCAGGTGATCTATCTGCCTTGGCCTCCCAAAGTGCAGGGATGACAGGCATGAGCCACTGCACCCAGCCTGCTGTTGTTGTTTTTTTAATAGACTTCATTTTTCAGAGCATTTTTAAGTTCACAGTAAAATTGAGCAGAAGGTATACAGATTTCCCATGTACCTTCTACCTCCACACAGGTACAGCCTACCCCACCATCAACATCCTGCACTCAAATGGTATATTTGGTACAGTCAATGAAGCTATATCTACACACGTTACAGTCAATGAACCAGGCATCATTATCAGCCAAACTCAGAAACTTTTGGTTTTTTTTCTTTTCTTTTGAGATGGAGTTTCGCTTTTGTTGCCCATGCTGGAGTGCAATGGTGCGATCTCGGCTCACCGCAACCTCTGCCTCCTGGGTTCAAGCAATTCTCCTGCCTCAGCCTCCCAAGTAGCTGAGATTACAGGCATGCACCACCATGCCTGGCTAACTTTTTGTATTTTTAGTAGAGACAGAGTTTCTCCATATTGGTTAGATTGGTCTTGAACTCCTGATCTCAGGTGATCTGCCCACCTCGGCCTCCCAAAATGCTGGGATTACAGGCTTGAGTCACCGTGCCCGGCTGTTTTTGTTTGTTTAATAAGTTGGTTGATTAGTTGGTTAAAATGGTCAAGGCATTTCCTATAAAATTATAAATCTGAGAGTGTGTAAGAAGTTAACCTATTTTAATCCCCCAAGCCAATGATTATTTTATTGTAGTGTAAGATCATTGTATTCCACTTAAATATATACAAGCTGGGCCGGGCGCGGTGGCTCATGCCTGTAATCCCAGCACTTTGGGAGGCTGAGACGGGTGGATCACAAGGTTAGGAGATCAAGATCAGCCAGACCAGCATGGTGAAACCCCGTCTCTATTTTAAAAAAACAAAAATTAGCCTGGCATGGTGGCATGTGCCTGTAATCCCAGCTACTCAGGAGGCTGAGGCAGAAGAATTACTTGAACCCAGGCTGCAGTGAGCCGAGGTCGTGCCAGTGCACTCCAGCCTGGGCGACAGTGCAAGACTCTGTCTCAAAAATATATATATATGTATATGTACATGGTTATTTTTGTCCCTATTTAATACTTGTGCTTTCAATAAATTAAAATATGATTGAAGACACTATGTATGGTGTACAGGCATATAAAGAAGTAAGACATATAATCTTCCTCCTGAAATTATTACAGAATCATCCAAACTTAAACAGGAACGCATGATTTAAGAATCACTACTGCATAACAAAACAGCACAAGACGTGCTCCCTCCGTGAAGTGGTTAACAGCTTAGTGAGAAATAGACATAATAAATATTACAAGGATTATGCGATTTTTTTGTACCCGAAGTAGTTGTGGAAGACCTAATGAAGAGGCGGCGACTTGAACTGGGCTTGGATTATCAACAAGACTTGGAAAGAAAAACAGAAATGGTGAGGACATTTAGGATGATAGCCTGCCTAAGCCCAAGCTCTGAAAGCTTGGAACACTGTGTATAGACTCTTTAAAAAAAACTTGACTGGGCGAGGTGGCTCACGTCTGTAATCCCAGCACATTGGGAGGCCGAGGTGGGCGGATCACCTGAGCTCAGGAGTTTGAGACCAGCCTGGCCAACATGGGGAAACCTCATCTCTACTAAAAATACAAAAATTAGCCAGGCGTGGTGGCACATGCGTTGTAATTCTAGCTACTTGGGAGGCTGAGTCAGGAGAATCGCTTGAATCCAGGAGGCAGAGGTTGCAGTGAGTTGAGATTGCGACATTGCACTGCAGCCTGGGTGACTAGAGCAAAACTGCATCTCAAAAAAAAGGAAAAAATAGTGGGATAGCTTGAAATAAGTCTAGAAATGTAGGTAGGGAATAAATTGTATAAAGCTTTCAAATTATTTGTAAAGAAACGAATTTTATACTGTAATCCAGGAGAAGTTATTAAAATTTTTAAATCAACGGTAACATGCTCTACTAAGAATATTGGTGACTCACGTCTGTAATCTCAGCATTTGGGGAGGCCAAGGCTTGCGGATGACAAGGTCAGGAGATTGAAACCATCCTGGCCAACATGGTGAAATCCCATTTCTCTGAAAAATACAAAAAAGCTATACACGCCTGTAGTGGTACACGCCTGTAGTCCCAGCTACTTGGGAGGCTGAGGCAGGGGAATTGCTTGAACCTGGGAGATGGAGGTTGCAGTGAGCCAAGATTGCGCCACTGCACTCCAGCCTGGCGACAGAGAAAGACCCGTCTCAAAAAAAAAAAGAAACAATTGGGGGCTAGGCATGGTGGCTCATGCCTGTAATCCCAGCACTTTAGGAGTTCAGGGTGGGCAGATTGCTTGAGTCCAGGAGTTCAAGACCAGCCTGGGCAACATGGTGAAACCCTGTCTGTACAAAAAAAAAAAAAAAAATTAGCTGGGTGTGGCGGTGCACACCTTTAGTCCCAGCTATTGGGGAGGCTGAAGTGGGTAGACTGCCTGAGCTCAGGAAATTGAAGCTGCAGCGAGTGGAGACTGTGCCACTGTGCTCCAGCCTGGACCACAGAGCCAGACTCTGTCTCCAAAAAAGAAAGAAAAAAGGAATATTTGGGATACCGATTCTAACAAAATGTCTAATACATTCCTACTGCTTGACTAAATCAGAAGACATTTTTCCCCATGGAAATGTCTGTGTTGAGCTGACCAAAGTCTGGAGGAGCTAATTTCCCTGGGGACAGTTCTTGTGTATTTCTGGAGCTTGATAGATTATCAGGGAGCTGTTTATAAAGAATACATTTTCATTTTAGGCTCTCTATATCTTACACAGCATTAGCAGTTTAAGTCTGGGTAGTTAAGGGATTCTTAAAGGGAAGGGTCTGAAGTCTGATCTTAGATTAGGTCAGTAGAAAACCGTGTATCGCTACCCACTGAATGGAAGGTGGAGCCTTTATCAGCAGCATCTCGGAATCAAACCCCAGCACCATAACATCACATCCTCTTCTTTCTGCTATCAGTCAGATGCAACAGGAAACTGACGAAGGTGCTAAGCAGTTTCCTTTCTGCTCTGACCTGACTAGTTTCCTCTGCAGCTTGCTTCCAGCTTATTGTAAAGGAAAATAATGAAATGCCAGTCAATTTCCTCCAGTTGGATTAAGCCTAGGACAAGGAAGGAAAAACAAATTTCTAAGATTAGTCAATTTCCCCTTGCAGCTATGAAGTTGATTCAGGGCCTCCGGCTGACCTTTCAGTCTTTCCCTCTCAGAGCTCAGCTTTACATCATAGGCAAGATAAAGACTTGGCAAAGTGAGCAACGCGTATTGTGTAATTCTTATAGGAAATCTTGGGTTCATTCATGGGAAAACCATCTCTACAGAAGATTGTGTTTGATAGGCATTTACATCTGCCTTGATGTCTAGCAAATTTGTTAGTTCAAGGGAGTAAAAAAAAAAAAAAACCTACTGATGATTCTAATTGGTATACCTGGCAGCCAGGTTATTTTGCTCCTTTCTCAGTATGACTAACAAGGAGCTGTTTCCATGGAGAACATTTATACAAAATTAACAAGGGAATCGAGTTAGTTTAATGAAAGAGACAGGGCTGGACTACTTCAAAGAACAAGTAGTTATGTCTGGCGTCCTAGCTGGTAACCTGGATTTTGCTGGGTATTAGAGATACTATGCCTGCTGAAAAATATAACTAAAAGTCTGCCATCTGAGGAATCTGACTGGCTTATTTTGTAAAAGTACTTAAACTTGACAGTGGGAGTTGCCACTTAAAATATCTTCTCAGTGAACTTAACAATGTAGAGTAACAAGACTGTATTGAGGTCCACATTGAATGAGAGTTGTTAATTTAGCAGATGGAAGATTCTTTTTTCATCACCTTCTACTTCTTGTTTTTTTCTAATTTACTTACTTTTAATTTTCCCTAGAAAATTTCTCTATCTTCCGTACTTCATAGCTATTGTTAAAATAATATTCCATCAATTTTCCTTTCATACATTTGTGTGAGTTTTATTTTTATTTATTATTTTTTTCAGACAGTGTCTCAGTGTCTTGCCCAGGCTGGAGCGCAGTGGCGTGATCTCAGCTCACTACAACCTCTGCCTCCCAAGTTCAAGCAATTCTCGTGCCTCTGCCTCCCAAGTAGCTGGGATTACAGGCACATGCCACTATGCCTGGCTAATTTTTGCATACATATATATATTTTTTGAATGAATGAGAGGTTCTTATGTTGCCCAGGCTGGCCTTGAATGCATAGCCTTGCCCCCTCAAGCGCCAGAACAACTGGCCTGAGCCACTGCAGCTCCCTAATTTTTGTATTTTTAGTAGAGATAGGGTATTACCACTTTGGCCAGGCTAGTCTCAAACTCCTGGCCTTAAATGATTTGCTCACCTCAGCCTCCCAAAGTCTGGGATTATAGGCGTGAGCCACCGTGTCTGGCCTATTTTTAATATTTATACTGTAGAAACTCCTCTAGCTAAGCCATACATTGTGACTGCTGAAATTAATAGTGTAATAAAAAAAGAATACAAGTGTATGGAGCTTTAGAATGTGAAGAGTTGATAAACAGACTGTGAGAATAAATAGGCAAGAATTCAAGGTTTCACTTTAATGGCATTTGGAGCAGCCACTATAATAGACATCTGACAGATTTGCGGGGGCTGTGACATTCTCCCTTTTTTTTTGCTAAGGACTAATTATCTATTACTTTACAGACTTGCTAATATACTGTGGAACTCCTAAAACAGCTTGGTTGATCAATCAGCAGTAGCATTATTAAACTATCAAACAAAAAGAAGTTGTACACAGATAAAGGTCTAATAATCTTTATTAAGGGATCTGCAACCCTTTATGTAACATTTACAAGAACAATGTACCTTTTATTTTCAAAGATATATCATATCTCTGAAGAAGTTAAAATAGCCTCTGTTTTTTTTTTTTTTTTTTTTTTTTTTACTTAATTAACCTGAATCAGTAAAATGGTTTCCATAATCACCACTCCTAAACACCATTATGTCCCATTTTAATAGTGGGTTCTGGGTGAATTTGCCTTGATAAAATTTGAGGACAAAAATAGGGCATAAGATTAATTATTATTTTTATTACTATTATTTTGAGACGGAATCTTGCTCCATTGCCCAGACTGGAGTGCACTGGCGTGATCGCGACTCACTGCAGCCTCCGCCTCTTGGGTTCAAGAAATTCTGCTGCTTCAGTCTCCCAAGTTGCTGGGACTACAGGCATGTGTCACCATGACTGGCTAATTTTTGTATTTTTAGTAGAAACGGGGTTTTGCCATGTTTGCCAGGCTGGTCTCAAACTCCTGACCTCAAATGATCTGCCCACCTCGGCCTCCCAAAGTGCTGGGATTATAGGCATGAGCAACTGCACCCAGCCAAGATTAATTTAATGTGAGAGAGAGAGAAATAGGAGAGTGAGAAATAGGAGAGAAAAGTACAATACAATGATTGAAAACATAGGCTGAACTCCTAGCTTGAATATCCACTTGTTGGGAAAGCAAAGAAAGTTTTTTTTTCCTTTTTTTAAAAAAATATTTTGAGGTGGACTCTCGTTCTGTGGCCCAGGCTGGAGTGCAGTGGTGCAATCTTGGCTCATTGTCACCTCTGCCTCCTGGGTTCAAGCTATTCTCCTGCCTCAGCCTCCTGAGTAGCTGGGACTATAGGCGTCCACTACCATGGCTGGCTAATTTTTATATTTTTAGTAAAGACAGGGTTTTGCCATGTTGGCCAGGCTGGTCTCAAATTCCTGACCTCAGGTGATCTGCCTGCCTTGGCCTCCCGAAATGCTAGGATTACAGACATAAGCCACCACCCCAGGGCTTCAATATTTGTGTGTGTGTGTGTGTGTGTGTGTGTGCGCGCGCGTGCGTGTGAGAGAGATGGAGTTTTGTTCTTGTTGCCCAGGCTGGAGTGCAATGGCACGATGGTGCCATCTCGGCTCACTGCAACATCCACCTCCCCGAGTTCAAGTGATTCTCCTGCCTCAGCCTCCTAAGTAGCTGGGATTACAGGCATGCACCACCACACCCAGCTAATTTTGTATTTTTAGTAGAGATGGGGTTTCTCTAAGTTGGTCAGGCTGGTCTGGAAATCCTGACCTCAGGTGATCCACCAACCTAGGCCTCCCAAAGTATTGGAATTACAGGTGTGAGCCACTGCACCCAGCCCTTCGATAGTTTTTAATTGCATAATGTAGTCAACCATTTCATTTACCTATACATGGGACTAGCCCATGAAAGTTAATATTGTTAATGGTAGTAAATGGTCTAGTACAATATTCAAGAATATTGGCTTTGATATCTAGAAGACAGATCTCAAATTAACAACCTAACATCATACCTAATAGAACTAGAAAAACAAGAACAAACTAAACCCAAAGCTAGCAAAAGGGAAAAACTACAATTAGAGCAGAACTATACAAAATTGGACCAAGAAAACCATACAATGGATCAATGAAACAGAAAGTTGGTTATTTGAAAGGATAAACAAGATTGAGGCCAGGCGCAGTGGCTCACGTCTACAATCCCAGCACTTTGGGAGGCCGAGGCAGAGGGATCACCTGAGGTCACGAGTTCAAGACCAGCCTGGTCAACAGGGTGAAACCCCATCTCTACTAAAAAATACAAAAAATTAGCCAGGTGTAGTAGCGAGCGCCTGTAATCTTGGCTACTTGAGAGGCTGAGGCAGGGAGAATTGCTTGAACCCAGGAGGCGGAGGTTGCAATGAGCTGACACTGTGCCACTGCCCTCCCGCCTGGGCAACAGAGTGAGACTCTGTCTCAAAAAAAAAAAAAAAGATTGATAGACTGCTAGCTGGATTAACAAGAACAACAACAACAAAGAGGGAGTGAGAGAGAGAAGATTTAAATAAGCACTCAGAAAAGATCCTCAGAGACTGCTACAAACATCTCTATGTGCACAAACTAGAAAATCTAGAGGAAATGGACAAATTCCTGGAAACACGTAATCTCCTAAGATTTAATCAAAAATAAAGTGAAAACCTGGACAGATCAATAACAAGTTATGAAATAGAATCCAACCAAAAAAGTCCTGGACCAGATGGATTCACAGCTGAATTCTACCAGTTGTACAAAGAAGAGCTGGTACTAATCATCTCACTGAAACTATTCAAAAAACAGAAGAGGAAGGATTGCTCCCTAACTAATTCTGCAAAACTCATTCTGATACCAAAATCTGGCAAAGAAACCACACACACAAAAAAAAGAAAACAAAACTACAGATCAATATCCCTGATGAACATAGACACAAAAATTCTCAACAAAATAGCAAACTAAATCCAGCAGCACATCAAAAAGATAATCCACCATGATCAAGTGGGCTTTATTCCTGAGATGCAAGGATGGTTCAACATATACAAATCAATAAGTATGATCCAACACATAAACAGAATTAAAAATAAAACTATGTGATCATCTCAATAGATGGAGAAAAACCAGTCAATAAAATCCAACATCCCTTAGTGATAAAAACCCTCAAGAAACTAGGCATCAAAGGAATATACCTCAAGATAATAAGAGCCATCAATGACAAAGTTATAGCCAATATCATACTGAATGGGTAAAAGTTGGAAAGCATTCCCCCAAGAACTTGAAAAAGACAAAGATGTCCACTTTTACCACTCCTATGCAACATAGTACTGGAAGTCCTGGCCAGGGCAACCAGGCAAGAGAAAGAAATAAAAGGCATCTAAATAGGAAAAAAGGAAGTTAAACTATGTCTCTTCACTGATAATGTGATTCTATACCTGGAAATCCCTAAACATTTCACCAAAAGACTCCCAGACTTGATAAACAACTTCAGTAAAGTTTCAGGATACAAAATCCATGTACAAAAATCAAAATGAAGAACATAATCCCATTTACAATACACATGTGAACGTGTGCACACACACACACAAACACACACACTTAGGAATATATCTAAGCAAAGAGGTGAAAAATCTCTACAAGGAGAACTACAAAACAGTGCTGAAAGAAATCAGAGATGACACAAATAAATGGAAAAACATTCCATGCTCATAGGTTGGAAGAATCAATATCCCTAAAATGGTCATACTGCCCAATGTAATTTATAGATTCAATACTATTTCTATGAAACCATCAATGTAATTCTTCACAGAATTAGAAAAATTGCTTCTAAGATTCATATGGAACCAAAAAAGAGCCTGAATAGCCAAAGTAACCCTAAGTAAAAAGCACAAAGCAGAGGTATCACATTATCTGACTCCAAACTATACTACAAAGCTAAAGTAACCAAAACATCATGGCACTGGTATGCAAATAGACACATAAACTAATAGAACAGAATAGAGAACCCAGAAATAAAACTGCATTACCTACAACCAACTAATATTTGACAAAGTCAACAAGAATAAGCAATGGAGAAAGGACTCTCTGTTCAATAATGGTGCTAGGGAAACTGGGTAACCATATGCAGGAGAATGAAACTTGACTCCTAACTTACACCATATACAAAAGTTAACTCAAGATGAATTAAAGACTTAAAATGTAAGACCTCAAACTATAGAAAACCTAGGAAATACTCTTCTGGACTTTGGCTTATGCAAAAAATTATGACTAAGTTTTCAAAAGCAAACACAAGATAAACAAAAATTGACAAGCCGGATCTAATTAAACAAAAGAGCTTCTTGCACAGAAAAAGAAACTATCAATAGAGTAAACAGACAACTTACAGAATGGGAGAAAATATTTATAAAACTATGCATCTAACAAAGGACTAATACTCAGAGTCATAAGGAACTTAAGAAAAAAAAATTTCATTAAGAAGTAGGCAAAAAAACAAGTTGCTAACAAACACATGAAAAATACTCAACATTACTAATCATCAGAGAAACACAAATCAAAATCACAATGAGATACTGTCTCATACCTGTCAGAAGGACTATTACTAAAAAGTCAAAAAAATAACATATTGGTGAGGTTACAGAGAAAAGGCAATATTTATACATGTTGGTGGGATTGTAAATTAGTTCAGCCACTGTGGAAAGCAGTTTGGAGATTTCTCAAAGAACTAAAAATAGAACTACCATTCAACTCAGCAATAGCATTACTGGGTATCTACCCAAAGGAAACTAAATTGGTTTACCCAAAAGGCACCTGCACTTGCATGGTTATCATATTACTATTTACAATAGCAAAGACACGGAATCTCCTAGGTGCCCATCAAGGGTGAATTGGATAAAGCATAGGTGGTACATATACACCATGGAATACTACATAGCCATAAAAAGAATGAAATCATGTTCTTTGTAGCAATGTGGAGGCAGCTGAAGGCCATTGTCCTAAGTGAATTAATGCAGAAACAGAAAACCAAATACCACACATTTTCACTGATGAAGCTAAACGTTGGGTACATGTGGACATAAAGATAGGAACAAGCTTGGGTGTGGTGGCTCATGCCTGTAATCTCAGCACTCTAGGAGGCCGAGGCGGGTTCATCACCTGAGGTCAGTGGTTTAAGACCAGCCTGGTCAACTTCGCAAAACCCTGTCTCTACTAAAAATACAAAAATTAGCCAGGCGTGGTGGCACATGACTCTAATCCCATCTACTCTGGAGGCTGAGGCAGGAGAATCACTTGAACCTGGACAGTGAAGGTTGCAGTAAGCCGAGATAGCACCATTGCACTCCAGCATGGGCAACAAGAGTGAAACTCCATCTCTTTTTTTTTTTCATTGAGACCGAGTCTTACTCTGTCACCCAGGCTGGAGTGCAGTGGCATGATCTTGGCTCACTCCAACCTCTGCTTTGTGGGTTCAAGCAATTCTCTGCCTCAGCCTCCTGAGATGGGACTACAGGCATGAGCCACCATGCCTGGCTAATTTTTATATTTTTAGTAGAGACAGGGTTTCACCATCTTGGCCAGGCTGGTCTTGAACTCCTGACCTTGTGATCCACCCGCCTCAGCCTCCCAAAGTGCTGGGATTACAGGTGTGAGCCACCACGCCCAGCCGAAACTCCATCTCAAAAAACAAAACAACAACAACAAAAACATGAGAATGATAGAAACTAGGGAATCCAAAAGGGGGAGGAAGGGAGTAATGGTTGAAAAACTACCTAATGGGTACTATGTTCACTATTTGGATGATGGGCTCAATTAAAGCCATCAGATTTTTTCCATAGATAAAAAGTAATGTAGTATAGGAGCTAGATTATTTTTTATCTGTGGGAGAAATCTGAGTTTGGGATGAAGGAGAAAATCAACCAGTTAACCATTTTCAAGTTTCTAATAACAGTGAGAATAATGACCCCCCACCCTCATTTGTTGAGTTCCTACTTAATAATATGCCAGATATATATACTAACTTAATTAAAATGATTTTTACAATAACACTATATGACAAATTTTAAAACTGAGTATTAGCTAGTGGTCACATAGGTAGAAATGAGTTGAACCTGGAACATGGATGGAGCTGGAGGCTGCTATCCTTAGCAAACTACTGCAGGAACAGAAAACCAAATACTACATGTTCTCATTTATAAGTGGGGGCTAAATGATGAGAACTCATGAACACAAAGAGGGAAAAAACAGACACTGGGGTCTCCTTGAGGGTGGAAGGCGGGAGGAGGGAGAGAAGCACAAAAAATAACTATTGGGTACTAGGCTTAGTACTTCGGTGATGTACAACACCTGTGACACGAGTTTACCTACGTAACAAACCTTCACATGTACCCCTGAACTTGAAACAAAAAAAAAAAGTAGCTCTTCTTTCATAGACATTAATTTATAGGGTCAATATTTCAAATCTTAACTCAGAATATACTCAGGAAGGAGTTGATGAATGGATGAATATAAATAAATTTCAGTTACTGTGGCCACTTAGCCCAGGTTACCTCTCCTGCCTTCCCCTCTTGTTGAAGTATGACAAGTCTCCTTAGCTTGATTTTCATAGTCATGTCCCAGAAAATGCCTGTCTCACCTCTTGTCATTTAGGAATGACTCAGATACTGAAGAGCAGGGCTTTATTTCACTGGTTAGGTTGGTGAACAGATCATCCTTGGAAGCTCTTGATGAACTAGTTTAGCTTTGACCATCCTGGCTGATAACATAGGCAGTAATGCAGCTAGTTAAACAATATAGAATCAGAAAAGTTCTTGCTCTAAAGATACCATTATCTTGAAGTTGTTCTGAATTATATTCATATGTTTCAATTTTTTATACATATATATATATATATAGATCCATAAACAATAAAGGGATACTTTGCATTTTAAATTTTAAATGGTATAATTTTATATGAATTATTCTGCAATATTATATTTTGAGGTTTGTCCATGTTGATAGATTTCTCTTGTGTGTTTGTCTGTTTATTGTTTTTCTGGAGTCCATTTTATGAACACATTGTTTTCAATGTTAAGATTAAGTTTTGGCCAGGTGCAGTGGCTCACGACTGTAATCCCTGCACTTTGGGAGGCCAAGGTGGGTGGATCACAAAGTCAGGAGATCGAGGCCATCCTGGCAAACATATTGAAATCCCATCTCTACTAAAAATACAAAAAATTAGCCAGGCGTGCTGGTACATGCCTATAGTCCCAGCTACTTGGGAGGCTGAGGCAGAAGAATTACTTGAACCTGGGAAGCAGAGATTGCAGTGAGCCGAGATTGTGCCACTGCACTCCAGTCTGGGCAACAAAGTGAGACTCTGTCTCAAAAAAAAAAGATTAAGCTTTGGCTAAAGATGACTGACAAAAACCAAAATAACAGAGTGTTGAACAAGATAAGAAAATTTTCTCTCTCTTGCATATATGTCTAAAAATGGTAGTTTTTTCTTTCCTTTTTTTTATTTTTTGAGACAGAGTCTTGCTCTGTCTCCCAGGCTGGAGTGCAGTGGCATGATCCTCTGCCTCCCGGGTTCAAGTGATTCTCCTGCCTCAGCCCCCTGAGTAGCTGGGATAACAGGCACTAGCCACCACACCCAGCTAATTTTTGTATTTTTAGTAAAGATGGGGTTCCATCATGTTGGCTAGGCTGGTCTCAAACTTCTGGCCTCAAGTGATCTGTCTGCCTTGGCCTCCCAAAGTGCTGGGATTACAGGCATGAGCCACCATGCCTGGCCTAAAGATGGTTTTCCATGGATGGTATGGAGTGTCCTGGGTTCAGGGACCCTAGTTTTCTCCATCTAGTTACTCCACTGTGCATAGGTCTTTATGTACAAAGTCACCTCAAAATTCAAAGTGGCCATTCTACCTCTAGTGAACACATCTGCATTAATATAGTACAAGGGAGAAAGGGAAGAAACCTCATTCCCCAATTTTGCTTACATCCATTGGTGAAAACTTAATCACATTATCAGCTATAAAAGAGAGTGGGAAGAGGAATTTTTATTCTAAGTGACCACATGCCTAAAATTTGATTGTTCTATTCCTGATGAAGAAGGGGAAGATGAATTTTAAGGACCAAGTACAAGTCTCTACCACAATGGATGGACATGGACATATAGGTAATTTCCAAATTACTGCTTTTTTTTTTTTTTGAGACGGAGTCTCACTCTGTCATCCAGGCTGGAGTGCAGTGGCATGATCTCGGCTCACTGCAATCTCTGCCTCCCGGGTTCAAGTGATTCTCCTGCCTCAGCCTCCTGAGTAGCTGGGATTACAGGCGTGCACAACCACACCCAGTTAATTTTTGTATTTTTAGTAGAGATGGGGTTTCACCATGTTGGTCAGGCTGGTCTCGAACTCCTGACCTTGTGATCCGCCCACCTTGGGCTCTCAAAGTGCTGGGATTACAGACGTGAGCCACTGCGCCTGGCCAAATTTCTGCTATTATAAGCAATGCTGTGACAAACATTCATACATATGTCTTCTTGTGTTCACAGTTTCTCGAGCAGAATATGTTTTTGATAATTCATGTTTTCAACTGTGCCAGACATTGCAGATATCGCCAATTGCTCTCCAAAATGGTTGTCCTCCCCCACCTTTTCTGAGACAAGGTCTCCCTCTGTTGCCCAGGCTGGAGTGTGGTGGTGTGATTATGGCTCACTGCAGCCTCAACTTCCTGGTCTCACATTATCCTCCTGCCTCAACCTCCTGTGTAGCTGGGACCACAGGCATGCACTACCATGCCTGGCTAATTTTCTTTTCTTTTCTTTTTTTTTTTTTTGTAGAGATAAGGGCTCACTTTCTTGCCCAGGCTGATGTACCAATTTTTACTTCAGCTGTATAAAAGTTCCTGTTTTCCCATGTACTCCTAACACTTGATGTTAGATTACTTTTTTTTTAAGTTAAATTTTTTTTTTTTTTAGCAATGTGATAGGATTGTGGGGTGGTGACCTTGGCAAAGACAGTTTTGGTAGAGTGGTGGCAATCGATATCAGAGCTTCTGGGTCGAAAGAGAGTGGGAGAAGGGGAAATCAAGCTAGTGGGGTCTAAACTACTCTTTCACTAACCTCAGCCATAGAGGGAAGTGAGAGGTAAACCATTAGATGGAATCGGTGGAGCATTTGTGCTATGATTAGAATCCTGGGCTGTTGGAAATAAGGCAGTAGAGAATATACCAGAGAAAGACAAAAAAAGGAATTAATATCTGGAGCCAATGTCTATGGGGTTTAACAATTTCAGAGGTGGGACATTTCCAGGTGATGATGAGATGGACAGTGTGTGAGAGTTGATAGCTAATATGGAACAATAAAGAAGCTCCTTGAGCCCAAGATGCTTTTTATTTATTTATTTTATTATTATTATTATTATTTTTTGAGACATAGTCTCACTCTGCTGCCCAGGTTAGAGTGCAGTGGTGCAGTCTCAGCTTTCTACAACCTCCGCCTCCCGGGTTCAAGTGATTCTCCTGCCTCAGCCTCCTGAGTAGCTGGGATTACAGGCTCCTGCCACCACGCCTGGCTAATTTTTTGTATTTTTAGTGGAGACGGGGTTTCACCATGTTGGCCAGGCTGGTCTCGAACTCCTGACCTCATGATCTGCCTGCCTCGGCCTCCCAAAGTGCTGGGACTACAGGCATGAGCCACCATGCCTGGCTTATTTATTTTTTAAGACACAAGGTCTCGTTCTCTATTGGAGTGCAGTGGTGCGATCAGAGCACACTGCAGCCTCAAACTCCTAATTTAAGTAATCCTCCCACTTCAGCCTCCAGACTATCAAGGACTACAGGTGCATGCTACCATGCCTGGCTAATTATTTTTTGTAGAAATGAGGTCTTACTTTGTTGCCCAGGCTGGTCTCAAACTCCTGGGGTAAAGTCATCCTCTCTCCTTGCCCACCCAAAGGGTTGGGATTATAAGTATGAGCCACCACACCTGGCCCCAAGATGCTTTGAAGTTTCAAGGGAGTTAAGTAGAATTACTCACTCAACAAATATTTTCAAGCACCTCATAGGTGTCAGGCATTGTTCTAGAAACTGAAGTGACTTGTTGAGTAGAAGAGATAAACACCATTCTCTGTAACAAGAACTGACAGCAAATGTGTAAACAAACAAGATGACTTTTTTTTTTTAATACAAAATATAGCTACTAAGAAAATAAAACAGGAAAAGGTGGCGTTTTAGCTAAGATGAGCAGGAGTGCAGGCTGGGTGTTAGGTTGAATGTTACTCTGGTGCCCTTGACTAGGAGGAACAAGCTTCATTAGCAACTAGAAGGAACAGACTTCATTAGCAAAAGGCAAATGGCCGGCCAGGTAATTGGGAATGGGGGAATGAGGGCTTTTCCTAATTCCAAGGAGGTACATCTGCGGAGGGAATTAAGGACAACCTGGGTGTCCTGGAAGCCTGTTTGAGCTGGAGATGGTAGTGGTGGACTTTCCAGTTCTGATGCTTTCTTAGCTGGAGACAGTTAAGGAGAAAAGATAGAGGGACAGGCATTAATTAACAAGAATTATTGCTTTAATCTTGAACTTAGAGCTATGAGCAATGGGCTTTTTAGAATTTAATTTAATTTTTTTTTTTTTTTTTTTGAGATGGAATCTCGCTTTGTCACCAGGCTGGAGTTCAGTGGCACGATCTTGGCTCACTGCAACCTCCACATCCCAGGTTCAAGTGATTCTCCTGCCTCAACCTCCTGAGTAGCTGGGACCATAGGGGTGCACCACCACACCCGGCTAATTTTTGTAGTTTTAGTACAGACAGGGTTTCACCATGTTGGTCAGGATGGTCTTGATCTCTTGACTTCATGATCCGTCCACCTCGGCCTCTCAAAGTGCTGGGATTACAGTTGCCCACCACCATGCCTGGCTAATTTTTGTATTTTTAACAGACATGAGGTTTCACCATGTTGGGTAGGCTGGTCTCGAACTCCTGACTCAGGGGATCCGCCTGCCTGGGCCTCCCAAAGTGCTAAGATTACAGGCGTGAGACACTGTGCCTGGCCCTCCTTCATATCCCATTTTTTAAACCTTTCAAATATTGCAATTTTTAGAATGCATCTGTAACACAGAAAGCCTATGACTATAAAAAACAAGAAAACAAAACAGTCTCACTCTGTCACCCTGGCTGGAGTGCACTGGCATGACCTTGGCTTATTGCAACCTTTACCTTCCGGGTTCAAGTGATTCTCATGCCTTAGCCTCCCAAGCAGCTGGGACTACAGGTGTGTATAACCATGCCTGGCTATTTTTGGTACTTTTAGTAGAGATGGGGTTTCTCCATGTTGGCCAGGCTGGTCTTGAACTCCTGATATCAGGTGATCCACCCACCTCGGCCTCCCAAAATGCTGGGATTACAAACATGAGCCACCATGCTTGGGTGAAAAGTATTCACTTTTTAAAGTTCATGAGCCTTATAGTAGAAAAATGTTCTTTATTTTATCCAGCAGATGAGTGATATGGATTATTCCAGGCAGTGGCCTAGAAGCCTGTTGCTCCTGGTAAGTCAGTGAGTTGAGATGAAAATGTTAATATATTTGAACAAATAAAAGTCAGTGCTATGCTGGGGGTGAAAATAATCATGGTTTATTGTACCAGCATGCATATCACAGAAAACCCTGAAAAATACTGTAGAGAGCCTCAACAGATATGGCAACCAACTTTTAAAGGATTCCTGTAAATTTGAGATAATTTTTACAAAAGAATAGGTCCAGAATATTTAGTTCAAAACTACATAAAACAACCCTTTCTAGACATACAATAATAGGATTCTGAAGATATTTTGTTTTGTTCCCAAAGCAACCAAGTAGAGAGGCAGTGAGACTGAATGAAATGGAACTCTGGGCTAGTTAGGACACTGAGTGGTAGTTCTGGTCTTATCACTAATTACAGTAAACAGCTGTTTGATCATGGGAGAGTCACTCGATCTCTTTGGAATTTCTTATTTGCAAAATGATGAGATTGGCTTTGGTTGTTACTGCCCCTTTCTGATTTAAAATAATATGATTTTTGGATGATTTACTATAAAAAGATGCTCTATTATGACCCTGGAGTGGCCCATAATGTACCTACAGCTGAGTGTCCAGGGTCATGAAGAAATCTCCATAGCACCTTTCCTACTTTAATGACAGATCTTCATCTAGCTTTTTAGATTGATAAAGCAGTGGGAAGTAGTGTGTGAATGTTTGTGCATATGAGAAAGCATTGGCTAATAGGTTGAGGCTGATTGCATGACAACAAATCATTTGGACCAGAACCTTCTTTAATTCAACAGGGCACAACATCTGAGTTTGAAAAAAAATGTTTGAGAAGCTTCTGGTTTATGATCGTTAACTGAACTCATGTGTTAACCTCTCCTTCCTTTCTAAAACCCTGCAGAAATAATCAAAGTAATATAGAAGTGCTAAACCCCAAGCAGCTCTAGAAAGCCTGTGTATTAGTCCATTTTGTGTTACTATAGAAGAACACCCGAGGCTGGGTTATTTATTTAGAAACGGAGTCTTGCTCTGTCGCCCAGACTGGAGTACAGTGGTACTATCTCAGCTCACTACAACCTTCGCATTCTGGGTTCAAGCTATTTTCCTGCCTCAGCCTTCTGAGTACCTGGGATTACAGGCGCCCTCCACCATGCCTGGCTAATTTTTGTATTTTCAGTAGAGACAGGTTTTCACCATGTTGTCCAGGCTGGTCTTGAACTCCTGATCTCAAGTGATCTGCCTGCCTCAGCCTCCCAAAGTGCTGGGATTACATGCATGAGCCACTACACCCAGGCGAGCCTAGGTAATTTACAAAGATAAGACATTTATTTTGGCTGGTAATTCTGCAGACTGTACAAGATGCATGGTGTCAGCATCTGCTTCTGGTCAGGACCTCAGGAAGCTTTTACTCATGGTAGAAGGTGAAGGGGGTGCCAGCATGTCACATAGTGAGAGAGGGAGCAAGAGAGATGCCAATGTCTTTTAAACAATCAGCTCTCACTTGACCTAATAGAGTGATATCTCACTCATTACCCCATGAGGAGGGCACGAAGCCATTCATAAAGGCTATGCCCCATGAACCAAAGGCTTCCCACCAGGCTCCATTTCCAATACTAGGAATCATATTTCTTTCTTTATTCTTTTTTTTTTTTTTTAGATGGAGTCTCATTCTATCACCAGACTAGAGTGCAGTGGTGCGATCTCAGCTCACTGCAGCCTCTGCCTCCTGGGTTCAAGTGATTCTCCTGCCTCAGTTTCTAGAGTAGCTGGGACTACAGGCACATGCCACCACACCTAGCTAATTTTTGTATTTTTAGTAGAGGTGAGGTTTTACCATGTTGGCCAGGATGGTCTCAATCTCTTGACATTGTGATTCGCCCACCTTGGCCTCCCAAAGTGCTGGGATTACAGGTGTGAGCCACCACGTCCAGCCAGGAATCACATTTCAATGTGAGATTTGGAGGGGACAAACATCCAAACTATATTAGCCTGGAAGAGAGCTGTCATTACACAGGAGGGATTCAGGTGGCCATTGAGAATATGAACCTAAGAGCTGGGTTCTTGGTAAGTTGCTTACACTCTTTGTGTCTTCTGGTCCTTGAGTAAGTTACTTACCCAGTCTATGCTTCAATTTCCATATTTGGAAAATGGAGATAATACAACCCCCTCATAGTGGGTGCTCCTGTGAGTCTTAATATAAGTCAAGAACTTTGAACGTGCCTGACCCACAATATTTTCACATCTCACCTATAATTATTGTTACTATAGGTAATATTGTAACTGCTATGATAAATTTAATGTGGAATAGTAAAGCAGATGGGGATTCCATGATAGTAACATGCACCAGGGCTACAAAAATCTGCAATCCTATTTAGGTGAAAGACAATAGTTCTGATGACCCCTGATAAGGAAACCTAAGCTCGTAAGTAATAAGGGCAACGGCAGGCAGCCAATAGGATAATTACCTACAGAGCTGTGAGTAACTGTATCAGTCTTGTATTCTCCAAGTGCTAGCTGTAGCATTTGCTCCCAGGTTAAAGCTATGAGTTCTGCTTTCTAAATTAACTGGAAAAATTGCTGCCAAATACTCCCAAGGCAGGTGCTGGGGCCAGAGAGAGAAATGGGACAGTAACCCAGCTAACTTCCATCTGTTGTATGAAAGATGAAAATGTAATTTATTGTCTAAACTGGGACACTTTTGAGTGAAAGAAAGCACTATTAATAATTATGCCAGAAAAAGAGGTATAACCTGTGACTATTGTGGGACATCTTTTTCCTGGTCTTAAGGAATGAGGAAAACCTGTGTTTGGAAAGCAAGCTACCTACACCCTCTAAAGAAAAGTGTGCTTGGCCACATAGTCTCTCTCCCCTCCCCAGGAATTGCATTAATTGCCAAGAAAACAAGGAATGTCATGAGCTGAAACGCTCCAGCCACCAAAATAGGTCAATCTAAAACTAAAATTATAAGTGTGAATACATAACCAAGAAGTCACACACCTTTGAGGAAAACCAACAGCATGAAAGCAGGATGCCATACCATAGAAACAGAAGAAATCTCCTGTGAGGAAACAAAATGAATGCAGGAAACACAGCAATCCATATGGACTTATTACAGCCATAAAACCAAAAAAGGCTGCTATTTTTAAAAGAAGCAATCTAAGTTCTGGGAAATTAAAAAAATAATTGCCCCTCCCTTAGGGTTGCCTGATCAAGCAAATAAAAATATAAGACATCCAGTTAAATTTTAATTATTTCTAATTGCCTATGCTTATGCACATTGAACTAAAACTATTGAATGGGACATACTTATGCTAAAAATTATTTATTTCTTTTTCTTTTTTTTTTTTTTTTTGACATAGGATCTTACTCTGTTGCTCAGTCTGGAGCACAGTGGCACCATCACAGCTCACTGTAGCCTTGACCTCCTGGATTCAATAATTCTCCCACCTCAGCCTCCCGAGTGGCATCTTTTTTTTTTTTTTTTTTTTCCCATAGAGACGAGGTCTCACTGTGTTGCCCAGGTTGGTTTTGAACTCCTGGGCCCAAGCAATCCCCCTGCCTCGGCCTCGTACTGGGATAATAGGCGTGAGCTACCATGCCTGGCCTTATTCCTCACTTATCTGAAATAAATTATAAGTATCTAAGTTACATCTTTAATTATGTTTCCCTTGGCTCTCCTTAATAATTCTTTGCTATGCAGAATTTGTGTATAAAATTTCTTGCAGTTACAATTTATGTTCCACTTACATAAGCTTCCATAGCGGTCACAACCAATTTATTTCATTTCTTTGTCCATTGAACTTTCTTTTTTTTTTTCTTTGAGACAGAATCTCACTCTGTTGCCCAGGCTGGAGTCCGGTGGCATGATCTCAGCTCACTGCAACCTCTACCTCCAGGGTTCAAGTGATTCTCTTGTCTCAGCTTCCTGAGTAGCTGGGATTACAGGTATGTACCACCATATCTGGATGATTTTTTGTATTTTTGGTAGAGACAGGGTTTCACCATATTGGTCAGGATGTTCTCGAACTCCTGGTCTCAAGTGATCCACCGCCTTGGCCTCCCAAAGTGCTGGAATTACAGGTGTGAGCCACCGCACCCAGCCTGAATGTTCATTAATGAGAAAATATACTCAACTTTATGAGCCAGTATATTGAACATATATTGGTATCAAGTTGAGAAAGTTTAGACTTGCTCTTCAGGTTTGATTTGATGAAGCACACAGTACCATTATTTCGGCTTAGCTTGCTTTCTAGTTTTCAGGATTATGCTGTTGTCAATTTACTTTTAAAAACATTGACAAAAAAAGAACATTGTCATCCATTTTTATTTCTCTCTTCTTTAACCCTACACATGATGATTTCACTTACTGCTGTGCTGGAAGAGTATTTAGCTACATCCATCACCCATGTTAAAGAATAGGATTTTTCTTTCTTTTTTTTTTTTTTTGAGATGGAGTTTCACTCTTGTTGCCCAGGCTGGAGTGCAATGGCACAATCTTGGCTCACTGCAACCTCCGCCTCCTGGGTTCAAGTGATTCTCTTGTCTCAGCCTTCTGAGTAGCTGGGATTATAGGCATGTGCCACCACGCCTGGCTAATTTTTTTTTTTTTTGTATTTTTAGTAGAGATGGGGTTTCACCATATTGACCAGGCTGGTCTCGAACTACTGACGTCAGGTGATCCACCCGCCTCAGCCTCCCAAAGTGCTGGGATTACAGGCGTGAGCCACCAAGCCCTGCCAACAATAGGATATTTCAAGGGATGAAATTCATTTCATGGCTGGGCATGGTGGCTCACGCCTGTAATCCCAGCACTCTAGGAGGCCATGAAGGGAGGATTGCTTGAGCCCAGGAGTTCAAGACCAGCCTGGACAACAGAGGGAGAACCCATAGCTATAAAAAAAAAATTAGCCAGGCATGCATGTGTGGTCCCAGCTACTCTGGAGGCTGAGGTAGGAAGATCCTTGAGCCCAGGAGTTCTGGGCTGTAGTGCGCTATGCCGATCAGGTGTCTTCATGAAGGTTGGCATCAATACGGTGAGCTCCTAGGAGCATGGGACCACCAGGTTGCCTAAGGAGGGGTGAGCTGGCCCAGGTCAGAAACGGAGAAGGTCAAAACTCCCATGCTGATCAGTAGTGAGATTGCGCCTGTGAAAAGCCACTGCGCTCCAGCCTGGGCAACATAGCGAGAACCAACTCAAAAAGAAAAAAAAAAGAATGAAAAAGAACATCCATTTCAAAAGATACTCATGGCAAGTACCATAATAATTACTATTCATTTTACTGTCTTTCTTTTATTGTTTTAAAAATTGGAGGCAAGGTCTCCCTATGTTTCCCAGACTGGTCTCAAACTCCTGGACTCAAGGGATCCTTCTGTCTCAGCCTCCCAAAGTGCTAGCATTACAGGCATGAACCACCATGCTGGGCCAATAATTATCTACTTTAAATTGGAATTTCTTTTCCTGTCCATAAATGATGTTGCTCATTTTATGAACAGCCCTGACATTTTAAAAGATAAACGTTTGTCAGTTTTTAAAAAACACGTTCAACAAGTTTTTTTATGCAATGAGACACTTCAACTAGAACATCTGAGCTGAGAGATTTCATATATAACATGCAAGGTAATTACGACTTTTACTTCAATTATTTTATCTTATTTATCTGAATTTCTCTTAGTAAAAAATTATTATTCTATCATTTTCTTTGATACTAATTGAGGAAATACTATATCTCTTATGCTTAGCTGTTAATATATACCAAGTTTTATCTGACTTTCACCATTCTTTTAATATTGCATGACCATTTGCATACTGAGAACTTCAAAATGATTTTTTCTTTGTTTAATACAAGTCTACTGTTCAGAAAATTCATCATAAAATTTACACTTGGATTTTGGCATTTTGGGGTCAAACATATATAAATAGAAGGTGGATAATAGCAACCTCTGCAGGAATGGAAAAGATTGAATTTGATAATATGATAGCAGCATCAGTGTTCCTGTCACTCCAAGTCCAACTCACATAAACAGCAGTTGAACTGTTAAATGGGTTGAGAATGTGTGAACTAATGATACACTGAACTAGATATTTAATGCAAAAAAAGTGCAGGGGCTGGATGCCATGGTTCATGCATGTAATTCCAGCATTTTGGGAGGCTGAGGTGGGAGGATCACTTGGAAGCCAGGAGTTTGAGACCTGCCTGGGCAACATAGTGAGAGCCTGTTTCTACAAAAATAAAAATAAAAAAAATTAGCCAGGTCCCACATGCCTGTGGTGGCCCATGCCTGTGGGTCTAGCTACTCAGGAGGCTGAAGTGGGAGGATCCTTGAGCCCAAGAGGTCAAGACTGCAGTGAGTATTGATCATGCCACTGTACTCCAGTGAGACCCTGACCAAGAAAAGAAAAAAAAAAAAAAAAGAAGAAGAAGAAGAAGAAAGAAAAGAAAAAGAAAGAAAAAAAGTGAACTTCTAGTTTGCCTGCATGGAAGAACTGTGCTCATAAGACACAGTCTCCCTGAATACAGCCAAATCTGAAGTTATTAATACATAAGGTTTTGGGAGGTCTGGCATTCAAGTATCAGTGGGCTTTTAGTGCTCACCCTGACTAATCCACTGGCAAGTGTTAGGGTTACATTTTAATATGTTGCTTCCAAGGCAAAAAGTATCCATGAAACAGAAAAAATTTAGGTTGATAAAAATAATATCCATGAAAAAGATGTAATCAAAGAGCAGCAGCATCTCAATAATATAACGTTAAACTACATGAAACAAAGTACTGTTAGGAAGACAAAGAGAATTTGAAGAAATTATAATAATGGCGGAAAACTTTAAAATACATCTCTCCCACAAACTAGCAGATAAAGCAGACCAAAAATAAACAAACACTTGGAAGATCAGAATAAAACAATCCACAAACTTGAACATATGGAATGCCCAGTTAGGCTCACAGAATAAACTTAATCAGATAGCATAAATGTCAACTACTGCATCTGATATGATTTTCTTTGACCTCTAGACAATCCTTTTTAGGTGAAACAACTCTAAATTTTAAGCAGTGTATCAACATTTTAATCTAATAGAAAAGAAATACGTATTTCTCTGTTATTTCCATACTTTTTGGACTTTTGGAATAAAAGCTGATTTTTTTTTTGGAAACAACTAATTCAGATAAACAAACTTTGGACTATGCAATAAAAGAACAAGGAAAAGATCTGGATAAGCAATATTAATAATGTGAAAAGGCACGAATCTACAAATACAGGTAAAACTTTTAAAAATTAAGAGAATATTACATGAAACTTTGAAAATAAAATTTTGGAAAAATAATTGAAATTAGTACTTCTCTAGAGAAGTAAAAATGATTTAAAAATTCAAGAAGGAGTCGGAAACTTGAATAATTCAGTAACTATAGAAAAAGTGGAAAATAAAAGACCTTTCTGTACCAAAAGACACTCCCCTTCAGTGATTTTACAAGTAAATTTTTCAAATCATCAAGGAAGAAATATATTTAACTTTATAGATTATAGAAAAGGATAGAATTTTTAAACTTTGCTCTACAGGGTAGACTATTCTTGATGAGAACACTAGACAACCCACATCAACTAGAGCTTTGCTTTACCTTTGTGCAATTTTTGGAAAAATGAAAACCTGCTTTTCCATGAAAACAAAAAGAATAAGATTAACAATTATAAAAAAGAAAAAATACTAGACAAATATATATACATGTATGCGCGGGTGACTGCGTGCACACACACACCCTATAAACAATCTCTGATATGATAATAGGCACAAAGATATTAAATAAAAATAACTGATTACTGCTATACATTAAAAATATATATCATGACCAAGAAGAGGTTACATAAAGGCAAATATGTTTTAATATTTAGGAGTATATTAACATGCATAGTATAAAAATTATATTAAATTAAAATTATAAATTATCTAAACAGAGAGAGGAAAGGTATTTGGGTAAAATTCAAGTTTGAATTAGCCAGGAGTGGTGGCATGCACCTGTAATCCCAGTTACTTGAGAGGCTGATGCAGGAGAATCACTTGAAGCCAGAACGTGGAGGGGTTGCAGTGAGCCAATATCATGCTACTGTACTGCAGCCTGGGTGACAGAATGAGACCTTGCCAAAGAAAAAAAAATAATAATAATTCAAGATCTACTTTGATTTAACAATGCAAAAACAAAAAATACCTTTTTAAAAGGTAGTAATAGAGATTTCAATACATTGATAAAACATTTTTATCAGAAATCTTTATGAAACATTATAGGCTGGGAGCAGTGGCTCATGCCTGTAATCCCAGCACCGTAATCCCAGCACTTTGGGAGGCCAAGGTGAGTGGATTGCTTGAGTCCAGGAGTTCAAGACCAGCCTGGCAACATGGCCAAACTCTGTCTCTACAAAAAACACAAAAATTAGCTGGGCATGGTCGTGTGCCCCTCCCTGGGTTCAGGTAGCTAAGGTGGGAGGATCACCTGAGCCCTGGGAGTTCAAGGCGTTCAAGGCTGCAGTGAACTGTGACTGTGCTACTGTACTCCATGCACTCCAGCCTGGGCGACAGAGTGAGTTACCCTGTCTAAAAAAAAAAAAAAGAAAAGATACATTTTAAGATTATATGTAATGATGAACTATTTAGATTTTATTTAAAGGGAAGAACAGGAAAAGGAAGCTACCACTGCTATTTTTCAATATTGTGTTCAATATCCCAGCTAATGCAATAATATAAAATAAATAAATGCTGTTGGGAAGGAAGAGGCAAAACTATCATTATTTCCTATAAATAATGCAAGAAATGAAACCAATGAGTCAATATCACCAACAAGATCCTGTAGGATGACAGAAGATAAACTTACAAAAGCAAACATTCTATGTACAAATAATAATCACATGGTAAATATAACTGTAGCCACAATACAAGAAAGGTATAAAACTCATAAGAATAAAACTTAAGAAATGTTTAGAATCTGTACAAAGAGAACAACAAACCTTTATTGAAGTCTATAAAAAAAAAAGACCAGAACAAATGGAAAGATGCAATTTCTCCCAGATACGAAATGTCAGTATTGTTAAGATGTCAGTTCTCCTTAACCTAATCTAGAAATAAAATGTGATTCCTATTAAAATCCTAACTGGACTTTTGAAAAGTCATTTGGCAATACACTATCTGCATATTAGTTAAGGTATTAGATAAATTCTCAAACCTTGTGACTTATTACAATGAAGAGTTTATTTCTCACTCACCTCACATGCCAATGCAAGAGTTCCTGGTCAGGGAGACTTCTATAAGATTGTTCTGGAAGCCAGGCATCTTCTATTCTGTGGCTCCGGCATCCTTTTAGGTCCTTAGATGGGGCAATAACCATGAGGAAGGCATACTTGCTTTCCCATCACTTCAACCTGAAAGTGACACATACTGTATTTGCTTATTTACGATTGGCAAGAGCTAGCCACATGGCCCTAGCTAGGTGTAAGGGGCACTGAGAAAGGTAGTCCCCTGGCTGGGCATGGTGGCTCATGCCTGTAATCCCAGCACTTTGGGAGACTGAGGTGGGTGGATCACCTGAGGTCAGGAGTTCAAGACCAGCCTGGCCAACATGGCGAAACCCCGTCTCTACTAAAAATACAAAAAATTAGCTGGGTGTGGTGGTGCACGCCTGTAATCGCAGCTACTCAGAAGGCTGAGGCAGGAGAATCACTTGAACCTGGGAGGTGGAGGTTGCAGTGAGCTGAGATCATGCCACTGCACAGTCTTGCCTGGTGACAGAACACGACTCCATCTCAAAAAGAAAAAAAAAATAATGGTGGTGACCCCACCTAGTGGTGGGAGTTACAGAGAGTCTTCCACTTTTTTTTTTTTCTGTATGGTTTGGACTTTTTCAAAAAACATACATTGCTTCTTGCAACACAAATCTTTTTTTTTTTTTTTTTTGAGATGGAGTTTCACTCTTGTTGCCCAGGCTGGAGTGCAATGGTGGGATCTCGGCTCACCACAACCTCTGCCTCCCAGGTTCAAACGATTCTCCTGCCTCAGCCTCCCTAGTAGCTGATATTACAGGCCTGTGCCACCCTGCTCAGCTAATTTTGTATTTTTAGTAGAAACAGGGTTTCTCTATGTTGGTCAGGCTGGTTTCAAACTCCGGACCTCAGGTGATCCGCCTGCCTCAGCCTCCCAAAGTGCTGGGATTACAGGTGTGAGCCACTGTGCCTGGCCCACAACACAAACCTTAAATTAAGTTTACAAGTTTGATGACATATGTTGAAGTGGTCCAATGCTACAATGCAACAATTAAGATTTAGTACCCGGAAAAACATCTTGTTTATGGCAAATAACTTGATGAAAACTTATTATATGAAAGACTGGCCAATCTCTTCTAGCAGACTCCACATTCTTCAGGTCTAGGGATTGCAATTTATATCTAAATTGGTCCCTACTCTGTTACAGTGCTCTCAATAAATGTTTGTCAAATATATATATATATATATCCATAAAGTATAAATGTTCTTCCTTATTTCTTGCAATACGCTTTTCCTCTTCTTTTTAAAATCACAGCCTTAAACTGCCTTTCATTTATGTTACTGACTTTAAAAAACTCAAAGCCTCTTGTAACACATCTCATCAATAGAAGTTATTAGTGTATATTAAGAATAAATGTTTTTAGTGGCATATTATGATTTTCATTCCTAATAAAGGGAAGCCAATAATATAAAACTAATCTATAAATCATCTCTGAGTTCCAAGTTGTAAGAGCATATTATTGAATTTTAGAGCTTACAAGCTTTCCCTTGCTTTGGGAAATTGGGTTTAATTTGAACTGGTTGAAATCCAATAGGTACTTTTTTTGTGTTTTTAGAGAATATTGTATTTGAAAGGCAAGAACTTTGCTTCCAATTAGAAGCACACCTTTCACATTTGAGAGAAATCTGGAGCCTCTGGAACATACTGTGGCAATCCAATGCACTTAGCAACTGAAAAAGCGTGGGCTGTGAGTATGTGCCACCTAGTGACATAAAGAAATCACTTTGCAAAGAGGTGGTTTGTGCAGACTTTCTTTGCAAGGTGTTGTGAAGAGGTGTTGACATCACGAAGTGATTAGAAAATGACATGCATTTCACTGCTTGTATAATATTCTGTAGCTCAAATTTCCCTGCTCTCTACATATGTCTTCCGTTCCATTTTTCTTCTATTACAAGAGAATAACATCTTGTCTGTAGACATGAGTACAAGAGAAAAACCTTCTGTCTACGGTGTTTGTCTCTGATGATCATACCCTTCCTGAAAGTTATTCCTGCTTCAGGATTATTCACTATAAATAGGTAGACACCACAATGTACTCATAGATTTAGAAAGTTAAGGATATTTTCTCTTTTGAGGTTAAGGTAGAAAAAATACACGTTGTTGTAATATTAGATATCTTCTAAAAGGACAAGAAGAACAAGGCCTGGAAACTTATTTAAGAGGTAATGAAGAAGAGTATAGAACAGCTGTGGTCAAATATACCAATATTCCTGAAAAAGGAAAAGAAATAAGGTTTAACATGTCCAAAAATGAATCAATCACCTTCCTCCATATCTAATCAATGATTTTTGCCTAAATGCATAAGTGTATAAGAAAACAAATCTGGTTACTTGCCCTTCTTCCCCACAAGGTGAATTTATCAGGAGGATATCCAGAAACAAAGGCAGGAAGGCAGCTGGATCTCTGGAAGGGATTACAATCAAGACCAGAAAACTCTTATTAATAATCAAGACCAGAAAACTCTTACTAACATAGACAATCCTCTCTCTCTAGTTTCTGCCTTCGCTTTTCTGAGACATCATATTTCTCTCTCTCTCCGGACTGGCTTTCTCTGCTTCTCCAAGCTCTTGACAGAAATTGACCACCTTTATATTCAGTTCCACTATGCCCAGCAGACTCTCAGTTTCAGATTCCCCAGGAGAAAGAATCCGATTGATCCAAATAGGTCAAGTGATTATCCCTGGTCCAATCAACCATGACTGGTGGTGAGGTCGTTTTATACAACAAGACTGCTGGGTGAGTGAGGAATGGATTGTGGAATAAAGGAAGTTTACATGCACTGGCTACCTGCCTGAAAGTAGTATCGCAAGTGTCTCAAGTCATCTCTTACAGTTCTTATCTTGACTATTAAAATCATTAGAATTCGTGCAGGTGCTCGGGCTTGAAATTGTGAATTTATGTTCAAATCTTCATTTTCCTTTACCTTTCACATTGGTCATTCATTTTTTTGTGCTTATTCACTCATCCATTCATTCAACAAATATTTGTAGAGTAACTACTAAGTGTCAAACATTGTTCTAAGTGTTTGGGATACAACAATTAACATACACACAATCCCTGGCCTCGCTATCAAGTTTATCAATGTTTTACTGTTTTTAACTTCACACCCAGAGAGTTGAAAGACATTAATATGTGATGAGGAATGGGAAAAAAATGAAACTGATTTCATTGACAGGGAATCTAGTGATTTTTTTTTTTTTTTTTTTTTTGAGACAGAGTCTTGCTCTGTCACCCAGGCTGGAGTGTGATGGTGCAATCTTGGCTTACTGCAACCTCTGCCTCCCGGGTTCAAATGATTCTCCTGCCTAAGCCTCCTGAGTAGCTTGGACTACAGGCATATGCCACCACACCCAGCTAATTTTTGTTTTTTTACTAGAGATAGGGTTTCATCATATTGGCCAGGCTGGTCTCAAACTCCAGACCTCATGATCCACCTCCCTCAGTCTCCCAAAGTGCCGGGATTACAGGTATGAGCCACCGCACCCAGCCCCTTGTTTATACATACCGTCTAAGATGTTTATCTGTACTTTGTTGGAAGAATAGGGAAAAGTATATCTACTCCATCTTTCTGGAGGCAGAATTCCACAATAAGTTATTTTAAATAGCAGGAATAGGAATTTAATGCAGGCAATTAGTTATATGGGAGGACTGCAAAACCAAAGAGAAGACAATGAGGTATCCTAGACATTAATAACAGCAGACAGCCATGCCAGAGGGACAGAGGGAGCCCAGGAGCTGCTCATCCAAAGCAGGACCACAGAGGGCCTAGCCAGTGGGAACTGGAGTCATACAGGGGATCAGGCTGTTGGAGCTGCTGCCCTAAGCTATTGAGGACATAGAGACAAACACTCTGGCTTCTCTTTCTTTCACTCTCAAATTTCTTCCGGGAGCCTCTCAGTGACCAAATCAAACTAGAAGCCCATTGGGAAGGAAAACAGGAGATGAAGTTCCCTGTGACACAGAGCAGAGAAGGGTTAGGGAAGGAATGGATTTGGAAGCAAACAAGCAAATGTCTAGCACTCCCTATTTCACTGATGAGTCAACTAAAGCATAGAGTTAAGTTACTTGGTCAGAGTTCCACAGCAATGTTGTGGTGTCAGATTTGAACTTAATTATGTGGTCCAGGGCCCATAGTCTATATCCTTGTACTTCACGACACAGTGAGTCCCTGAGGACATAAAATTATTGGAACTTCTGGGTTTTAAGAATTTAGTGTCAACTTTTATTTATTCTTTTTTTTTTTTTTTGAGTCTGAGTTTCGCTCTTGTTACCCAGGCTGGAGTGCAATGGCGCGATCTCAGCTCACTGCAACCTCCGCCTCCTGGGTTCAAGCAATTGACCTGCCTCAGCCTCCCGAGTAGCTGGGACTACAGGCGCACGCCACCATGCCCAGCTAATTTTTTTTTGTATTTTTAGTAGAGACGGGGTTTCACCATGTTGACCAGGATGGTCTCGATCTCTTGACCTCGTGATCCACCCGCCTCAGCCTCCCAAAGTGCTGGGATTATAGGTGTGAGCCACCACGCCCGGCCTTATTTATTCTTTAACAATGCAAGAAACATGGCTTATTGGTTAAAATTCAGAAGTCTGGTGTGTTAGCTTGAAAGTATCCAGGATCAATGAGGGGAATTGTGAAGTCATTAAGGGTTGTGTCAAATATGATATTGGCTGGGCACAGTGGCTCACACCTGTAATCCCAGCACTTAGGGAGGCAGAGGTGGGTGGATCACTTGAGGTCAGGAGTTCAAGACCAGCCTGGCCAACATGGTGAAACCTTGTTTCTACTAAAAGTACAAAAAATTAGCCAGGCATGGTGGTGCACGCCTGTAATCCCAGCACTTAGGGAGGCAGAGGCGAGTGGATCACCTGAGGTTAGGAGTTCGAGGCCAGCCTGGCCAACATGGCGAAACCCCATCTTTACTAAAAATACATAACTTAGCTGGGCATGGTGGCGGGTGCCTGTAATCCCAGCTACTTGAGAGGCCGAGTCAGGAGAATCACTTGAACCCATCCAGGAGGCGGAGGCTACAGTGAGCTGCAATCACTTCCTTGCACTCCAGCTTGGGCAACAAGAGCAAGACTCTGTCTCAATAAAAGAAAAAAAATATATGTTGTAGGGGCTAGGCACGGTGGCTTACACCTATAATCTCAGCACTTTGGGAGGCTAAGGTGGGCAGATCACTTAAGGTCAGGAATTCAAGACCAGCCTGGCCAACATGGTAAAACTCCATCTCTACTAAAAAAAAAAAAAGAAAGAAAAATTAGCCAGGCATGGTGGTACTCACCTGTAATTCCAGCAACTCAAGAGTCTGAGGCAAGAGAATTGCTTGAACTCAGGAGACGGAGGTTGCTGTGAGCCGAGATGGTACCACTGCATTCCTGCCTGGGTGACAGAACCAGACTCCATCTCAAAAAAAAAAATTCATGCAACTTTGGGAAAAACTAACAGCTTTCTTTGACTACTAAAAGGAGAGAAGTCTTGGCAAAGAGCACTACGATAATAATGAAAGTTGAACAGATAAAAAAAAATACCTGCATCTTCCTTCAAGGTCATTTCATAAAGTGCAGTGGAAGTCAAAGTTCACCTAGTAAGAGAAAATTCAAAGAAGTTCCTGCTTAGCAAAACTGAAAAGTAACCTCTTCTGATGATGCCATGAAAAAAGCAGAAACAAGAAGTGATGATTAACTGGGGAAAGAGAGTGAGGGAGAATGTTCTGAGGCTACCAGGCTGAGATTGCCTGATCGGCTGAGGCCCCTGAGTCAAGCTGAAGATGGGAAGCTGTGAGCATTGTGGGGTGGTGGTGCTGGCGCTGGTATGGGTAGCATGCATGAAGTGTCACGACAAATGAACTACATAGTTGTCTTCAAACTTTTTGTTTACTTTGCCCCCTAAAAATATTCCCCAAATTCTGTATTTTATTGTGTATTAAAAAATAAGTGTATAGCGGCTGGGCATGGTGGCTCACGCCTGTAATCCCAGCACTTTGTGAGGCTGAGGTGGGCAGATCACCTGGGGTTGGGAATTCGAAACCAGTCTGACCAACATAAAGAAACCCTGTCTCTACTAAAAATACAAAAAATTAGCCTGGTGTGGTGGTGCATGCTACCACAGTAATCCCAGCTACTTGGGAGGCTGAGGTAGGAGAATCGCTTGAACCTGGGAGGCAGAGGTTGCAGTGAGCAGAGATCACACCATTGCACTCCAGCCTGGGTGACAAGAACAAAACTCTGTCTCAAAAAAAAAGTGTATAGCGCCAGGCGCCGTGGCTCACTCCTGTCATCCAAGCACTTTGGGAGGCTGAGGTGGGCGGATCACCAGAGGTTGGGAGTTCAAGACCACCCTGACCAACATGGAGGAAACCCCGTCTCTACTAAAAATAAAAAATTATCCAGGTGTTGTTGCGGGCTCCTGTAATCCCAGCTACTTGGGAGTCTGAGGCAGGAGAATCACTTGAATCCGGGAGGCAGAGGTTGCCGTGAGCCAAGATTGCACCATTGCACACAAACGAAACTCAGTCTTAAAAACAAAAAGTATATAGCATATTATGAATATTATATTGGCAATACACCCTACAGTGTGTAGGGAGGCTGTAATAAGCCTTAAGTAATTTAATTGTTCCATCAGTGCCTCATGGTAAGATCCCAGATGCCTTTGTTTTGTTAGGAGATTAGAGCAATAGTGAAAGGAAAGAAGAGAAGAGAATTTTGATTGCAAGTGCCTTTGAAGGTAAATAAACATGCAGAAAATACAAAAGTCAAGGATCTGGAAATGGACTCTCTTGAAATCAGACATACCCATACATTTGGAAAGTCTTGGTGTATTTCAGGGCGAGAAGGACCCCAGGTTGAAAACCAGAGCTCTAGATCATTAGGGGGGGCTTTACATATGGAGATACAAAATGAAAGGCAACGGAGGCCTACAAAAGGTCAAGCTGGTTGAGTTTGCATGATCTGATTTGCATTTTACAAAGATCATTCTGGCCACTTTTAAGAATGGGTTGGAGAGAGGCCAAGCTGAGGCAGAAAGACTAATTAGGAGGTTTTCGCAGAAACCTCACTGGAGGCTGGACGTGGTGGCACATGCCTGTGGTCCCAGCTACTGGGAAGGCTAAGGTGAGAGAATTGCTTTAACCTGAGACGTTGAGGCTTCAGTGATCTGTGATCATGCCACTGCACTCCACCCTGGGTGCAGAGCAAGATCCTGTCTCAAAACCAAAACCAAACCAAAAACACAAAACCCTCCCAGAAACCTTTTGAAGGAGGATGAAGGCCTAAGTCAAGGCTGGGACAGTGGAGATGAAGAGGAAAAGACAGCTTAGAGTAGCAATGTTCAACAGAAATATAATGCAAGCCAAAAATGAAAGCCATGTGTATGATTTAAAATTGTCCAGTAGCCATCTAAAAAAGGTAAAAAAAAAAAAAAGTAGTCTTCATTTACATAATTTATTTAATCAAATATACTCAAAATATTGTCATTTAATAATATTATCAATATGGCTGGGTGTGGTGGCTCATGCCCATAATCCTAGCACTTTGGAAGGCTGAGGTGGGTGGGTCACCTGAGGTCAGGAGTTTGACACCAGCCTGACCAACATGGTGAAACCCCATCTCTACTAAAAATACAAAAAAAAATTAGCTGGGCATGGTGGTGCATGCCTGTAATTCCAGCTACTTGGGAGGCTGCGGCAGGAGAATTGCTTGAACCTGGGCAGAGGTTGCAGTGAGCCAAGATGGCAACACTGCACTCTAGCCTAGGTGACAAGAACGAAACTAGGTCTCAGAAAAAAAAAGTCATCAATATAAACTTGTATTGAAGATATATATGTAGTTTTTGTACAAAGTCTTTAAAATCTGTTGTGCATTTTGCACTTATAGCACATCCAAATGTGGATAAGCCACATTTCAAGTGCTCAGTAGCCACATGTAGCTAGTGATGTTGAACTGGATAAGGACAGGTCGAGACTGGGACTGGAAGTAGAGTAAGAGGATTCAAAGATACCATTGTTCTTGCTTGGGTAACTGCAATGGTGGTATCCAGTGAAGGGCCAAGGGGGTGAGTTGAGGGGACATTAGCCACTTCATAATTTCCATCGGCTGTATCAAGTCAACTTAAATGACTGAACAATCTAAATGAAAACAGCATGCTTGCTTAGAAGATGCAGCTTCCAAACTGATTTCCTAGCTCTTCCTTCTAAATTAATTGCCACAGCCCTTTTCTAGCAAGAAATTAATTACTTCTAACCCTCTTCTAGTATGAAAATTCTGGAGCCTCCACTAATGGCATCTGTTACTTGCTGAGAGATAGAGAAAGAAGGAGAGAGGAGAAGGTTGGGAAAAAGATATGTGTTACTTTGAATTATGTTACATTTAAGATACTCTGGTAGATTGTATTATTGATCAAATACTTCATGCTCCTCCCTGTGGGGGATTATACTGCTCGGCCCCACTGAGAGCAGCCTTGACTGGTTGAGTTGCTTTAGAAAATGAAATGTGAGTGCAAGGGCTGGGTGCCACTTTGGAGACAAGGCTTTAAGATGCCCAGAATGGTTCCTTCATCATTTTCTCTCCTCTGCCCTGAGACTGGCAATGTCCCAGATATGGCTTGCTCCTTCAGCCTGGGACCCACATTATTCACTAATATAAACAAGGGATAAAACTTTGTTTTTGCAAGCCATGGGGATATGGGATTGTTTGTTACCATAGCATAATTTACCCTAAGGAGAATGTTGTAGTGTTTCATGGTGTTTTGTACTGGAATTGGGGTGTCGGGGGTAACCAAAAACTTACAATGTATGGCACTGGCTACAGAGCTGTTGCTGGAAATGGGTTATTGATCCAGACCCCAAGAGAGTTATTGGATCTAACACAGGAAGGAATTTAAGGTGAGTCTCAGAGTGTAATGAGAAAAGATAGTTTATGAAACGTTCTCAGATACAGAGTACAGCATCCTCAGAAAGCAAGCGGAAGAATGCCTTGTCTTTAAGACTTAGTATACTTATACAGGCATCTTAACCATGTAAAGACCAAACTAAGCTGTGTCTATGTTGGGTGGGCTGAGAGCATGACAAAATTTATTAGTCTATTCATTTAAAGAAAACTATTCTTGACATTCTAGCGTGCAAGTACATCAAAGCATAACTCTAATTATCTTGAAAGCATATGTTGTTATGGGTATCAGGACATCTGGACATTTTGTGGTCGTAGAAGTTTGTCCTTGCAGCTGTTACTAAACTGCTTCCTTAGCCTTAGACATCTTATGGCCATGGGTTGTGACTGGCAAGGAATGTGCCTTGCAAGTTTTAAGATGGAGTTGATTTTAAAATGGTGTCACCCTGCTCCTGTTTCCTATGCTCCTATGCTCCTGTTTCCCTAACAGAGCCTGATAGTAAGCAGTAAGGAACCTGTTAATGGGAGCAGAGAAAGATGGTAACTCATGTGATTTAGTGATGAAACATTTAGTAAAACTGTTACCTGCAATACTTTGGTAGCATAAAACATACTTAATAAACTTGGGGGCGTGGTGACTCACATCTGTAATCTTAGCGCTTTGGGAGGCTGAGGTGGGCAGATAATCTGAGATCAGAAGTTCAAGACCAGCTTGGGCAACATGGTGAAACCCTGTCTCTACCAAAAATAAAAAAAATTAGCCAGATGTAGTGGCGCATGCCTGTATTCCCAGCTACTCGGGAGCTGATGCAGGAGAATCGCTTGAACCCGGAAGGCAGAGGTTGTGGTGAGCCGAGATCGTGCCACTGCACTTCAGCTTGGGCAACAGAGCAAGACTCCATCTCAAAAAACAAAAACAAAAACAAACAAAAATCTTGGAGCTTTAGGTGAGGGATTGGGGAACAAAAAAACATGTATTGGTTGCAAGTGGTTGTATTTGCCAAGGTAATACAAAAAAGAGAGGGGCTCAGAAAAAAATTACAGTGTCTGATTTTCGAATGAAGAATGAAACAGTCCAAAAACTCTGGGACTTTGCAGGATTGAAAGATACAACTGTTTCTCATCCCAATTTGGTAACAGACAAAATCAATGGCAATTAACAATCAGCCTTCTGGCAAGAACCAAATTAAAAGTATAATCATTGTACTCTTTGTATTTCTTTCTGCTCATTATAATGTAAAGGTTTGGAAATTATTAGACTGGGGTTTTCTCACCAACTCAGAGACTCAGATAAAATGTTCAGTTTTTCTTTGGTCAGCATATTATATGCCAGACCAGATCCCAAGAACGTTCTTCTCTCAGTGTTCTTCCAATTTACACTCTGCTTAAGCTTTTCCTTAGGGAAGCTAGCATTTTGGATTGCAATCTCTATTTGCATATTTCCCCTTTACTTCCTGCCTTGTAGAAAGGATAGAGTTGTATTCTTTTTTATTATTATTTTGTTTAGAGCCAAGCTCTTGCCCTGTTGCCCAGGCAGGAATGTAGTGGCGTGATCACAGCTCACAGCAACTTCCAACTTCTGGGCTCAACCAATCCTCCCACCTCAGACTCCTGAGTAGCTAGGGCTACAGGTGCACACCACCACACCCAGCTAATTTTTGTATTTTTTGTAGAGATAGATTCTCACTATGTTGCGCAGGCTGCTATGTTGCTAGCTTCAAGCGATTCTCCTACCTTGGCCTCCCAAAGTGCTGAGATTACAGGTGCAAGCCACCATACCCTGCCTCTTCTTTAAATTCATGTTTAAAGAAGAAAGCTAGGGGAGAGGATCCAAGTGAGAGGGAGATTGTACATTTAAAGCAATATTCCTACTTTGGGGGTTCACGTAGACCCTAAGTCTTGGAGTTTTGTCTTAAAACTGCACAAATGAGTCAAAATAATTTTTTTTTGAGAATGAGTAAATGAAGCAAATAGTATATAGTCCAGGAATGTGCTCCTAAGGGCTTTCACCAGAATAATGCAGTTAGTGGAAATTTTGTCCAGTTAAGGTCTATGAAATTCTTATTTTTAGTTTACAGTACTGTTGTCATTTGTCTATATTTTTAGGCTTAAGGTAAAAAAGTATTTTAGCCAGGTGCAGTGACTCATGCCTGTAATCCCAGCACTTTGGGAGGCCCAGGTGGGAGGATAATGAGGTCAGGAGTTTGAGACCAGCCTGGCCAACGTGGTGGAACCCCGTCTCTACTAAAAATACAAAAATTAGCCGAGTGTAGTCATGTGTGCCTGTAGTCCCAGCTATTCAGGAGGCTGAGGCATGAGAATCACTTGAAAGTGGGAGGCTGAGGTTGCAATGAGCTGAGATTGTTTTTGCACTCCAGCCTGTGCAACACTGTGAGATTCTGTCCACCCTCTCCCCTTCAAAAAAGTATTTTATAACAAGGGTAGTATATTTTCATTGTAGACAAATTTTGCAGTACAGAAAATAACATGGAGCAAAGATTCCTTGTAATCTCATCTTCCTGGGATAATAAACTGCTACTAGTTTTCCTTTTACATTGACTGTTTTTTGTATTATTATATATATATATACACACACACACATACATACATATATAATATATATATATATATTTTTTTATTTTTTCTTTGGTAGAGATGGGGGTCTCACCATGTTGGTCAGGCTGGTCTCGAACTCCTGACCTCAAGTGATCTGCTTGCCTCGGCCTCCCAAAGTGCTGGGATTACAGGCATGAGCCACCACACTTGGCCCTACATTGACTTTTATATTTTAAAATTAACTTTTAATTACACAAGTAATACAGGAAGATCTTTTCTGAAACCCCCATGCACATGTTTACCTATGGAACAAACCTGCACACCCTGCGCATGTACCCTTGAACTTAAAATAGAAGTTAAAAAAAGCGAAAACAATACAGACAAGTTTAAAATCTCATTTGATCCTCTACCTTCAATTACAGTTCATTCCCAGATGGAACCACTGTTAACACTGTATTGGGTTTTCTTTCAGAACTTCTCAACATATTTATTCTCACTCTCATTTTTTAATCCCTTTCTCCTTTCTTCCCTCTCTCACAATATATGCAAACATACATATAAACACAAATATTACAGTGTCATTTTATGGTACTTATAAATGTTGGCACACTGTTTACACAGTCTTAAGAATATTTTTATGTTAAGACATAAAAATCCACTACATTCCCATAGGATGCTGTCTAGTATCAAATGCTATAGCTAAACTATAGTTTATCCATGCATTACTCTATTGATGTACATTTAGTTTTTTTAATGCTTTACTATTTAAGCATTTAAGGTTAGCAATGAACATCTGCTGTATATTCTGTATATATCTGTATTATGCATCTTTATGCATGTGCGTGATTTCTAAAGCTGATTTCAAGATTTTTTTTTTTTTTTTGTGATGGAGTTTTGCTCTTGTTGCCCAGGCTGGAGTGCAGTGGCATGATCTTGGCTCATTGCAACCTCTGCCTCCCTGGTTCAAGTGATTCTCCTGCCTCAGCCTCCTAAGTAGCTGGGATTACAGGTGCTTACCACCACACCTGGCTAATTTTGTATTTTCAGTAGAGACAGGGTGTCACCGTGTTGGCCAGGCTGGTCTCAAATTCCTGACCTCAGGTGATCCACCTGCCTCAGCCTCCCAAAGTGCTAGGTTTACAGATGTGAACCACCGTGCCTGGCCCAAGAAATAAAACTTCTAAGTGATAGGGTATAATAGTTGTAGTATAGGGTTGGCTTCTCCTACAAAGACCTCCAATACCAGTACTTGAAACAAGGTGAAAGTTTATTTTCCTCTCATGTAGTAAGTTGGGTGAGTGGCCCAGGACTCTATTAGGGCTTCACAGTGTGAAGGAATCCAGGCTCTTCCATCTTGCTGCTCTGCTCTGCTTGGAGTGTTGCTGGCATTAGTATCCGAGAGGAGTTGTATACTGAACACATCTTATGCAAAGCCTTGGGTTTTCTGTCTTCCCTGACCTACTGGGCCTCCACCACTTGCTGCATTTCAGCAACTGCTAGGGTGACTGCCTTCATCCTGGCCTGCTTGGTTCCACCACCTGAGGCCACTGTGTCGTGTTTTTGTCTACTTTCACCACTTAAAAAAAAATTGAGAAGGGGTCTCACTATGTTACCGAGGTTGGACTTGAACTCTTGGGCTCAAATGATCCTCCCACCTCAGCCTCCTAAGTAGCTGGGACTACAGACATGTGTCACTGTGCCCAGCTCCTTTCACTACTTTTTTTTTGAGATGGAGTCTTGCTCTGCAGCCAAGGCTGGAGAGCAGTAGCATAATTTTGGCTCACTGCAACCTCTGCCTCCCGGGTTCAAGCGATTCTCCTGCTTCAGACTCCTGAGTAGCTGGGATTACAGATACCCACCACCACACCTGGCTAACATTTGTATTTTTAGTAGACATAGGGTTTCACCATGTTGGCCACGCTAGTTTTAAACTCCTGACCTCAGGTGATCTGCCTGCCTTGGCCTCCCAAAGTGTTGGGATTACAGGCATGAGCCACTGCGCCCAGCCCTTTCACTGCTTTTGAACTGGGATGAAACACTACATCACAAGGTATGAGATTTGCCATCACCAGTAGCTGCTGAAGGGGCAAGGTGATCCAGCCTGGAAAGTAGAGTGGTGAATCTTCACCAGGAGAAGGGCAGCAGGTATATTTCTTTTGTTTTTGGTTTTGTTTTGGCTCTAAGTTTATTCAGTGCAACATAATCCTTTCCAATTTTATTGCAGTGGCTGACCATGTCTATGACCACATCTGCCTCTAAACTGGACTTGGGTTGCTGAGCCAGCCCCAGCCTTGGCTTTCTTGTTGGCATGGGGGGCACAGCACTCTGTCTGTAGCTATCTCTGTCGGCTTCCCCTCTTGTGAGTCTTGCAGTCCACTCACCCTCCAGACCTTTAGGCTGAGGCCTGGCAGTCTCTGGATGGCTGCAGTGTAGGGTGGCAGGCACAATCTCCACGGGCAGATGAAGGTCATCACGGAGATACTGGATACCCTCATTGGTAAGGCACCAGTAGAAACGTCTCCAGGCAAACTGTTCCTTCATGTAGCCTCGGGACTTGAGAGACTGCATGGCCTTCATGACATGAAGGTTGGGCACATTCTTGTCTGCCACCTCCAGTGCTTAGGCATATGGGCATCCTTCTTGGCCGCTGGGACTCCCTCCTTAGAAAGGAGTTCATAAATGGCAATCCGGTTCTTCTTAGGCATTAACATCTTTGCGGCTGTGGGGTCGGGGGCCAGGGCTGGAAAAGCAGGTATATTTTCTCTCTACCCTTCCCTCTCACACACTCCTCTAGGATATGGTATATAGAGATGTAGATAGCCTGTTAGGACACATCCGCATGGCTGAGCAACTCGTGTTTCTTCATGATGCATTGGCCAGCATCGTAGTTCCTTTTCCCCTCATTCTTGTTCACGGAAATCATACTACTAAAGGAAGTACTAGCACTTAAGCCTTTGTGTCAAACTCTGTTTTTTTAGGAAACTCAGGTTAACAAATAAAAGTGAGGTGTAAAAAGTGGACACTCAGCAGGAGTGTGAGACCAGCCCGGCCAATATGGTGAAACCCCGTCTCTACTAAAAATGCAAAAATTGGCCAGACTTGGTGGCACAAGCCTGTAATCCCAGCTACTCGGGAGAGTGCTGAGGCAGGAGAATCGCTTGAACCTGGGAGGTGGAGGTTGCAATGAGCTGAGATCACGCCACTGCACTCCAGCCTGGGAGACAAGAGGGAGACTCCATCTCAAAAAAAAAAAAAAAAAAAAAGTGGACACTCAGGATGGGATTTTAGAGTTGAATTGTCACCTATCTGAAGGCAACAGGGACCCGATTATCTTAGTGCAGTTAATTCACAACTGAAGGCATGCTCTGAAAGACAGTGCCTCTATTACAGCTTAGGACAGCTGCAGGGTAGTTTGCTAAAGACCAGGTCCAGGACCTGATTATACAGCAGAAAGTCCCAGAAAAGAAGGAGGCCCAGAGACCTGAAATGGAAACATTTAGGTAGACAAGCCCAAGATCTTTGTGCCCCTAAATTTCTCTGAGCCCTCCATACCTGCAAAAATAGCCCCTAACCACTTGCCAGAGAAAAAAAAAAATCTCTGCTTGCCTGGGTGATCATACAATGACCTAATCTGAAGCAGGTGCCTTTCATGATGAGGCTTGTTTTCCTCAAGGTGTGCCCCCAACACACTTCATTGCCTGAAAAGGAGAGTCAGGTTTCAGCACAGCCTGAGCAGGAAATTATAAGCTCTGCTTTAAGAAGAAATTGCTTACATGGCAAAGGAATTGTGGGATCTGGCTAATAAGTAGTAGCTGAAACTGCAGAGAACATGTGTAGGAGTGAATCTTGAATATGTTAGACCAGGGGGACAATGCAAAAGTGATGAGGGTAGAATTCATTAATATGGGAATACTCACCCATGATTTAGAATTCCTAACAACTTAATGAGATGACTTCTTGGAGCATTGATCTGATAGTGTTCTACATCAAATGAAGTGGAGATGGCAGAACTTCCTTGATATCATATTGAAGAAAAGGTCGAAAGGCTTGAGGAAGTAGGGATGTTAGATGGAATTCATCATGTGTACCCTAAGAACCCACTGCCAGGCCTCCAAGTCCAAGCCTGGCCATTATAGCCTTGGTGACCTGCATGTACACCTCTGGATGGTTCCCAGGAGCCAGAAAGTCTGAAGTAACCAGATGGCCACAAAGAGAAGTGAAACGACTGGTTCCTGCCTCAACTAATTGCTCTCCCCCTGCAACCTGCAACCATCGTTCCTGTTCAACCTTGTGAAATTTCTGCCTGGACATTGGGTTTCTCAAGACCCCACCCCTGTAACTATGTAATTTACCTCACCTTTCCCTCTGCCTGCAACTGATAACTCTCACCCTTATGACTGTGCCTGTTTGTAACAGATAACCGCTACCCTTGTGACCATGCATCCCGTGCTGCCCTCCCCCTCCCTAAAATAGACTCACCTTTAACTGAGCATTTGCCCCAACCTACATAATAACCAGCCTCCTTTCCTACACCCTTTGCCTAATTCCTTTCTTGGACCTGGCCCGCTTGCACCCAGGTGCAAAATAAAACGATCTCGTTGCCCACACAAAGTCTGCCTGGTGGTCTCTTTACACGAGCAACGTGCCTAACACCCATCACCTGACCTGGTTTATGGGTTACGAAAATGAGGCACAATGAGGTTAAGTAACTTGGAAGAAGTGAGGATTCAAACCATGCTCTTTGGTTCAGAATTTGGGCATTTATTTATTTACTTATGTGAGAGAGTTTCTCTCTGATGCCTAGGCTAAAGTGCGGTGGCACAAGCTTGGCTCACTGCAAACTCTGCCTCCCAGGTTCAAGCGATTCTCCTGCCTCAGCCTCCTGAGCAGCTGGGCTTACAGGCACCTGCTACCACGCCCGGCTTATTTTTGTATTTTTAGTAGAGATGGGGTTTCACCATATTGGTCAGGCTGGTCTTGAATTTTGGGCCTCAAGTGATCTGCCTGCCTTGGCCTCCCAAAGTGCTGTTGATATGGAAGTGGGGAAGGGAAGTGCTGGGAAAGGAAGGACATGGTCCCTGGTGAGGCTCCACCCTGTGGACCTAGGTGAGGACAGGCACTCTCACCTTCGTGCCCAAATGTTGCATTTCCCAAGACTACCCTGGCCTGCCACGCCTATATCCTGTGCCTATAAAAACCCCCAAGATCCTAACAGGCAGCCATACAAGTGGCTGGAGGTGGAGAGGGACACATCGGTGGAAGAGGACACACGCGGCTGGATGTCGAGAGGTCGTGGAAGGGAGCCGCCGTGGGAAGAGCTCACGGATAGACAGACGCTGGCGCGCCCGTAGGCCATCCACTGCCAGAACCAGGCAGAGTTCAGCCGGGGCAGTGGAAGGAGAGCCCAGGCCGCTGAGCAGCCCGACTCCAGGGGAAAGCCATTTTCCTTCTGGTTCCTCCATCTGCAGACAGTTTCTTCCGCTCAGTAAAACCTGGCACTCATTCTCCAAGCCCACGTGTGATCCGATTTTTCCTGCACACCAAGGCAAAGACCCCGGGATACAGAAAGCCCTCTGTCCTTGCGATAAGGCAGGGGTGTAACTGAGCTGACTTAACATGAGCTGCCTATAGACGCTAAACTAAAGAGCACCCTGTAACACATGCCCACCGGGGCTTCAGCTAAACATTCACCCCTAGACACTGCCATGGGGTCGGAGCCCCACAGTCTGCCCGTCTGTATGCTCCCCTAGAGGTCTGAGCGGCGGGGCACTGAAGAAGCCGGCCACACCTACATCAGACGCCCTGCAAAGGGTACAAAGGAAGGAAGTTTTCCTGTTTCACTGGGATTACAGGCTTGAGCCACCACGCCCGGCCCGCGTGGGCTTTTAACGTCTTCAATATACTGGGTTTTTTGTTTGTTTTTTGAGACGCAGTTTTGCTCTGTCACCCAGGCTGGAGTGCAATGGTGCGATCTTGGCTCACTGCAACTTCCGCCGCCCAGGTTCAAGTGATTCTCCTGTCTCAGCCTCCTGAGTAGCTGGGATTACAGCGTCCACCACTACACCCGGCTAATTTTTTGTAATTTTAGTGGAGATGGGGTTTCACTATGTTGGTCAGGCTGGTCTCCAACGTCTGACCTCGTGCCTTGCCCTCCCGAAGTGCTGGGACTGTAGGCGTGAGCTACCACGCCTGGCCAATACACTGGTTTTGTTTGTTTGTTTGTTTAAACAAAGCTTCTCTTGGCTGGGCACGGGAGCATGGTGGCTCACACCCATAATCACAGCACTTTGGGAGGCCAAGGCGGTCGGATCACCTGAGGTCAGGAGTTCGAGACTAGCCTAGCCAACATCGTGAAACGCCGTCTCTACTAAAAATACAAAAAAATTAGCCAGGCATGGTGGTGCAGGCCTGTAATCCCAGCTACTCGGGAGGCTGAGGCATGAGAATCACTTGAACTGGAGAAGCAGAGGTTGCAGTGAGCCGAAATTTCACCATTGGACTCCAGCCTGGGTGGTAAGAGTGAAATTTCGTCTCAAAAACAAAACAAAACCACGAAGCCTCTCTCCTGAATACAGAACCAAGTCAAAATTACTTCACATACCTTCCAACTACCCATTGTACTTGATCACACTTCCCTTTCTGCTCATCTTCTGCCTCCAGATCGATGGCAGCCTGTGGCTCACCATGATAGACAGCTTGTTTATTTCAACGTGCTGTGTGTGTTTATGGCTTTGTTCCTTACTCAGGCTTTTCCCTTAGTCAGGCATATCCTTCTAAATGTTCTTCATCTTTTTTTTTTATTCACTCATTCCAGCAAAGATGTATTGAGTTGTACTCTGTGCCAGATGCCAGGCTTGGGTGCTAGGTTACCATGGTGAGAAGGTAAATGCTTGTTGCAAGGGTCTTTCTGTAAGTGAGAGGCATTTACAGTCTAGGGCTAAAACATCATCTCCTTTAGAATTCTCTGTTCTCTTTCCAGTTCTGAGATTCATCTTAGAACTCCCACAGTCTTCTCTCACCCCACCAACCCCAGCCTCCTCCCCTCCCCTCTCCTTTCCTTTCTTTTTTTTTGAGAAAAGGTCTTGCTCTGTAGCTCAGACTGGAATACAGTGGTGTGATTATAGCTCACTGCGGCCTCAAACTCCTGGGCTCAAGTGATCCTTCTGCCTCAGCCTCTTGAGTATCTGGGATTTCAGGTGTGTGCAACTATGCCAGGCTACTTAAAAATTTTTTTTTTTTTTTTAGAGACAGGGTCTCACTATGTTGCCCAGGCTGGTCTCACACTCCTGGCCTTAAGCAATCCTCCTGCCTCAGCCTCCCAAAGTGTCGAGATCACAGACATGAGTGACCACACTCGGCAGCCCCATATTTCTTAAACCTTTCTCACAGCACATTCCACAGCATGCCTCTTTCTTTCCTTCCTTCCTTCCTTTCTTTCTTTCTTTCTTAGATGAAGCCTCACTCCGTCGCCCAGCCTGCAGTGCAATGGCGTAATCTTGCTTACTGCAACCTCCACCTCCTGGGATCAATCGATTCTCCTGCCTCAGTCTCCCAAGTAGCAGAGCTTTCAGGCATGTGCCACCGTGTCCAGCGAATCTATAGTATGCCTTTTTATCATGATTATTTGAGTATGAGTTACCTGCTTCTTATAGGGAATGTATGGATTTATCTATGCGTTATATGGACACTAAAGAAATGCTTGCATTTATCTGAATAAATGGATGAAGAAGTTAAAAAAAGTCTGCATGTTAGGTAGACTGTATATATTGTATCTATTTGGGATAGTCCAAATGATTAACAACTAAATTAAGAATGGAAAGGGAAGTGACCTTACATATTCTTTAACAGTCAGTAGCTTTAGATAAAAAAGACTTTTGAATGGGCAAAAAGCATCCCTGCAGCCTGCAAAGATGGTAATTATAAGAAATAGCAATTTACATTATTTATAAGGAAGCTATTTAAATTACTTAGCCTTGTCAGACACAGTAGTTGCACAGCTCCATTCTTTCATTACAGTGAAAAGAATAAAGCAAAGTGACAAGAAAATAGAAAAGATATTATAATGGCTGCATCAAATTACAAGGAAGATAACACCTCTAAAATGTTAAAAATGCCTTGAATTCCATTTATTTATTTAATTTGTATTATTTATTTATTTATTTTTGAGACAGGGTCTCGCTCTGTTGCCCAGGCTGGAGTACTGTGGTGTGATCTTGGCTCATTACAACCTCTGCCTTCTGGTTTCAAGTGATTCTCCTGCCTCAGCCTCCTGAGTAGCTGGGATTACAGGCATGTGCCACCATGCCTGGCTAGTTTTTGTATTTTCAGTAGAGACAGGGTTTCAACATGTTAGCTAGGCCGGTCTTGAACTCCTGACCTCAAGTGATCCACCCACCTCAGCCTCCCAAAATGCTGGAATTATAGGCATGAGCCACTGCACCCAGCCAATTCAATTTAAACTAAATAAAATGTAAGCTTCCATCTTATCATAATGATGATTCAGAATATAACACCCATTTAAATATTCAGACAAGTTTCCAAAAACTACTGCAAGTTAAGCATTGTTAGCTTTAGTCCGTGCAAGGAGGAAGGTGACTAAGATGCAATGTTTCATAATTCAGGTATTTCAATTTACTTAGTCACATTTTCTTTTACCAGTGACTTTGAAATTTAAGTGTCTGCGCTATGAGAAAATTTGTTTGTGAGAGTATCCAGATTAGAGGGAAAAACACCACTTTGTCTTTTACTTTTTTCTTTCCTCTTCTGTGACCACTTTAATTTTATCCTGCTGTTTCGCTTTCATCAATATAATAGATAGCAGTCAGTGGCAAATTACACCAGTTTTTGATCTGCAATGGACAAGTCTGCCATGTGAGAACAAGAAAAAGATGAGAAAAAAAGAGAATTTACCAAGGTGACTTTTAAAAAAGCCTATTAATATTTTTGTAAATGCTCAGTGATGAATTCTTTCTCTAGGACTACATTCTTTAAAGTCTTAAATTTTTCATTGCTCACTTAGAGAAAAAGATAAAATCTTTGTTGATCAAAGGATGATATCTACATCCTGATTAGAGAATTGGACTCCTACAGTGAGGTGTCATTGCATCTCACTGCTTGCCAGGAAGGTTCTCTGGTTATGATTACCTGCCCCGATGAGCAAAATATTCTTCAAAGAATATTAGGGTACAGTAGACATATTAGGCCAGCCTCACAAATTAGCACAGGCCCACAGAGCCTGCATGAAATTAGGTCAGACTTAAAGATATCAGGCTGTAGTCCAATAAGCTTATTAATCTGAAATGGAAAATTGGGTTCACAGGGTATTAGGATCACTGTCTTTATTTAAGTGTGATAGAACTGGTAATAATTTTCAGGATTAAAGACCAATTTTTCTAAGCCACCGAATATTGCTGGTCCGTCTCTTAATTTATGGTGTTGCATAATTTATAAGAAAAGAAGGTTCTCTATTTGCTCAAAACTCATACTTTAATAAATTCAACCCTGCCTATTGCCTATAATAAACAGGGAAAGAATAAACTCCCCAGGCAGTTCCCTGGAGGCCTGTAGTTTCCTCATCAGAAGTAAACTCTCCTAACCCTGTTTAAAATGCAAAGTGTTTTGAGAGTTAACACTTCAAGCCACTAGTATGTATTAATATCCTTTGCTTAAGGTGGAGCAAAATGCACATTAATTTAGAATACAGAGATAACTACAGTGAGGCTGGAATATGCATAAATAGATATCATAATTATTAGAGGGACAGGCATCATGTCCACAGTTACAGACCTCAAGTTACAAATAGAGGAAAGAGACTGGATCAGTTACATAGGCAGTACGCCCTGGCTATCTGTGGGGGACTAGTTCCAGGACACCTGCAGATACCAAAATCTGGATGCTCAGGCCTCTGATATGAAATGCTGTAGTATTTGCATATAACCTATGCACATCTTTCAGGATGTTTTAAATCATCTCTAGGTAACTAGTAATACCTAATATAGTATACATGCTATGTAAATAGTTGTACATGGTATTTTGTGTTATTGTTGTATTGTTATTTCTAATTTTTTTCAGAATATTTACTATTTGTAGTTGCTTGAATCCACAGATGAAGAACTCGAGATTCGGAGGGCCAACTGTATTTGATTCTTAAACTGCTTGCCAGATATTTCCCTAATTTCAATTTGATTAATAATCTTGTTTTGGGGAGTGATCAATACAGCTTTTTCATTTTGAGCACAGGCTTTGGAGTCATAAGGTGAGGACCTGGTGGTCCCTGACACTACGGTTGTACTCTGACCTTTGTCAAATGACTTAACATCCTTGAGACTTGGTTTCCTAAACTGTAAGATGGATATACTAATAGTAACCTACGTTGTAAAGTAGTTATGATGATTAAATGAAATACATGAAAGTACATGTTTCAAATGCTTAATGCCTGAAACACGTTAATGGTCATGGTCATCATCGGTATCGTTATTAAGTGGCCAATATAGATAAAGAGTCTGGATTTGTGATCTTAAATTTTCGGCTCTAATATTTGCTGGCACTCTGCTCAGAACGTTCTTTGTTCGCATTTCATACAGCGGTGCCAGCGTGCAACGTACCTCCAAAGGAGCATCATTCCTTTCTGGACCTGGTTCTTTCTCACTCTGCCCTCCAGGGGCCGCTGTGTTTCCCGGAAAGGGCGCGGGATGCTCGGTTGCCACGAGACGGTCGCCAGGCAACCGCGTCTATACACACACACACACACACACACACACTCACTCACTCACTCACTCACTCCAGGCCTACCGGGAGCGTCAATATGGCGGCGCAGGGCGCCCCCTCGCACTCTCCGTCGGAAGAGTCCACCACCTCGGGGTTGCTGCCAGAACTGCCGTCGACCCCACTCCTGACCTCCGCCGTAATTAAGGAGTCAAACGGGAGCTCCCGGTGCTCTCTGCTTCAGTGGACCTGCCCCGAGGACTCGTTGCCCGTAGCCGTGTTTTATGGGCCGCTGGACGAGAAAAACCCGCTTCTGGCCTCTTGTGAGAAGGAGATCCGGGAGTTGTTAGGCTTTATGAGGAAAAAGAAGGCTTTTGCCACCACGGAGGAAGAGAAGCACGAATTCCGCCGGCGTTGGTAAGCGCTGGCAGGGCGCTGGGGAGGGCACCAGCTGGAGGAGGGGACCCTGGAGAGGCCTTGAGGATGCAGGTGGTGGCCCCAGAGCTGGTTCCGCGTTGCAGATGCAGGGCCTGGCGGAAGGGTCCAGGAGAGATAAAGTTTAAGAAGTGGAGACTCGACTCGTCGCTCTTAACAATCCTTAATTCCTGGAAGATGTTATATCTTGACTTCCTGCTTAGGTCAAAATAAAAGTCTACACAGAAATGTTTCATAACTCACCATTTGGTATTTGACCAGAAAAGAAAGATGGTAACACAAGCAGGAAAGAACCTTAAAAATTTGAGTTCGCAGTTTGCAGTAATAACATGGTGATAGAATCCCCAAAAAGGCAAACAGTTGTGCAGAATGAATCGCAAAATTAAGAAAAAGTCACTGTTATCCTAATAACGATATAAAAAGGAATTAAATTGCACATGTTCACGGGATGACATACTTCATTGTATCAAGAACTGGCTTCATAAACCTAAGCTACCTCGAAGTTTTTCCTTTTTCTCCATATACAAATTTATATACTCACAACATGAAGTTGTGAAACCCTTGAGTGAGCCAAAAATTTATACATGAAGTATGTCATCCTGTGAACATGTGCACTTTAATTCCTTTTTATATTGTTATTAGGATTACAGTGACTTTTTCTTAATTTTGCGATTCATTCAGCACAACTGTTTGCCTTTTTGGGGTTTTTTTTTTTTGAGACCGAGTCTCGCTCTGTTGCCAGGCTGAAGTACAGTGGCACGATCTCGGCTCACTGCAACCTCCGCTTCCCGGGTTCAAGCAATCCTGGGTTCAAGCAATTCTTCTGCCTCAGCCTCCCGAGCAGCTGGGACTACAGGCACGTACCACCACGCCCAGATAATTATTTGTATTTTTTTTTTTTAAGTGGAGATGGGGTTTCACCATATTAGCCAGGCTTATCTTGAACTCCTGACCTCGTGATCCACCCACCTCGGCCTCCCAAAGTGCTGGGATTGCAGGCATGAGCCACTGTACCCGGCTGCCTTTTTAGGGGTTCTGGCACCATGTCATTACTGCAAACTGCAGACTTTTTTAAAAGTTATTTCCTGCTTACGTTACCATCTTTTCTGGTTAAATACATTGCAAACTGAACAGTAGAAATGTTCAGTTTCTCTTCCTCCAAAGGTAAACAAGTGGCAAAGAATACCAGAATAGTGAATAGTTTTAACTTACATTTTTTCTTCATGCATTTAATATGAACATGGCGAAACCCAGTCTCTACTAAAATACAAAACTTAGCCAGGTATGGTGGTGCATGCCTGTAACCTCAGCTACTCAGGAGTCTGAGGCAGGAGAATTGCTTGAACCTGGGAGGCAGAGGTTGCAGGGAGTCAGGATCTTGTCACTACACTCCAGCCTGGGCAACAGAGCAAGACTCTGTCTCAAAAATATTAAAATGTTTTTCATTCATGCATTTAACAACGATTTATTGAGCACATACTGTATATCAAGTATTGTTCAAGGAACTAGGAAAACATCAAGTTAACAAAACATATAAAATTCTATGTCCTTATGGAGCATATGTTTTTGTGAGTATAAACAACCACTAAACAAGTATGTAAGTAAATAATTTTACAAGGAGATGACTGCTGGGAGAAAAATAGAACCAGGAATGGGGATGGAGGATATGAGATGAATGTTGCAATTTTTTATTTTTATTTTTTGAGACAGAGCCTTGCTCTTGTTGCCCAGGCTGGACTGCAGTGACACAATCTCAGTTCACTGCAGCCTCTGCCTCCTGGATTCAAGTGATTCTCTTGCCTCAGCCTCCCAAGTAGCTGGGATTACAGGCACCTGCCACTATGCCCGGCTAATTTTTGTATTTTTAGAAGAACGGCATTTCTCTCTGTTGGCCAGGCTGGTCTCGAACTCCTGACCTAGTGATCTGCCTGCCTTGGCCTCCCAAAGTGTTGGGATTACAGGCATGAGTCACTGTGCCAGGTCAATTTTATCTGTTTTTTTGAGACAGGTTCTCACTCTATTATGCAGGCTGGTATGCAGTGGTTCAAACGTGTCTCACTGAAGCCTTGAACTCCTGGGCTTAGGGATCCTCCCACCTCGACCTCCCAAAGTATTGGGATTACAGGCATGAACCACCGCACCTGGCCTGAGTGTTGTAATTTTAAATGGGGTCGTGGGAAGCATGGTTAGGGAAGGTCAGGAAAAGTCCCTTTTGAGAAAGATAAGAAAGATATACGGGAGCAATTGATGAGGATTTTTGTGCAAAGAGGAGGTCACACTGGGAGAATGGCAGATGGGAAAGACCTGGGGTGGGATTGTGATTTTGGGAAGAGCAAGAGGGAGGGAGATCAAGAATTTAATTTTATAAAACTTGAGATGCGATTCGGCATCCAGGTGGAGCTATCATGTAGGTAGTTGGACATTTGAATCTGAAAGTCAGATGAGACCTACATTTGGGATTCATATGATATTTAAATCATGACACCTGATGAATAGCTAAGGGAGTGTGTGTGTAAATGGAGAAAGGAAGAGTCCAAGGATTGATTCCTGGGATGCTCCAACATGGACAAAGAGACGGAATACGAAGAAACCAACAGAGACTAAGAAGGAGCAGCCAGGCAGGTAGGAGGAAAACCATTAAGTGCCTGGTGTACTAGAAACAGGTAGAGAAAGTATTTCAGGAAGAAAGGAATGATCAACTGTGGCAAATCCTGCTGACTGGCCAAGTAAGATGAGAACCAAGAATTGACCAAGGAGAGCCTATTATATACCTAGTCTACATGATTGATTGATTGATTGATTGATTTAGAGGGAGTCTCACTGTACTCCAGGCTAGAGTGCAGTAGTGTGATTTCAGCTTACTGCAACCTCTGCCTCCCAGGTTCAAGTGATTCTTGTGCCTCAGCTCCTGAGTAGCTGGGACTATAGGTATGCACCACCATGCCTGGTTAATTTTTATATCTTTAGTAGAGATGGGGTTTCGTTATGTTGGCCAGGCTGGTCTCAAACTCCTGACCTCAGGTGATCCACCCACCTTGGCCTCCCACATAGCTGTTACAGGCTTGAGCCACTGTGCCAGGCCTATACATTTATATTTAAATAGTTTCCATCTTTGTACTTCATCTTCCCATCTCCACTACCAGCGTTCTAGTCTAAACCAACACCATTTCACATTTTCCCTGCAGCCACTCTGTCTCAAATCTGTTCTTCACCTAGCAGTCAGGGTGATCTTTATAAATCCGATCTAACATCTTTCTCTTGCTTCCCATTGCTTTTGGAATACACTTCAGAATTCTGATACTCTCCAGGGGCTGAGGTTTTGACCCTGCTTGCCTTTCTCAGCTCAGCTAATCCCTCACTTTTCTCTCAGGACTTGCCAGAGAAACAGGTCCACTGTTTCTCACCCCAGAGCCTTTGTATTTGCTGTCTTTGTTGTCTGAATGTTCTTTCCCAAGCTTTTCAGAAAGCTAGCTCCTTCTCTTCTTTCAGGCCTCAGCTCAGTTGGCACCTTCTTACAGTGGCCTTTCCTATCTAATGCAGAGTCACTCAGATGTTTATATTTTTTAATTGATTTGTTTTCTTGTGTACTGTCTGTCTCCTTCATTAAGATGTAAGCTCCCTGGTGACTCTGGATAATTTGTCTCTCTTTCATTGCTGTATTTCTGGCACTTAGCCTGGGAGTTGGGACATAGTAAACATTCAATAAATATTTAGTATCGAAAGGATTCAAGAGTTATTATCCTTGGCCGGCATGGTGGCTCACGCCTGTAATCTCAGCACTTTCGGAGGCCAAGGTGGGAAGATCATCTGAGATCAGGAGTTTGAGATCACCCTGGCCAACATGGCGAAACTCTGTCTCTACTAAAAAATACAAAAATTAGCTGGGCATGGTGGTGCGTGCCTGTAATTCCAGCTACTTGGGAGGCTGAGGCAGGAGAATCGCTTGAACCCAGGAGGTGAAAGTTGCAGGTGCGCCAAGATAGCACCACTGCACTCCACCCTGGGTGACGGTGAGACTCTTGTCTCAAAAAAAAAAAAAAAACAAAAACCCACAGGAGTTATTATCCTTATATTCTCAGTAATTGTGAATATTGCATGTAGGAAAGTAGACAGAGGCCAATCTGTAAGTACAGTATCTGCACCATCTTTAAAAAGACTGTAAGAATCACAGGTGTTGGATTGACATGTGCCTTAACAATCCAGCCTCTCACACAATTTAGGCCTTTATACAACAGTTTTTACTGAGCACCTACTATGCGTGAGGCCATGTACTAGACACTGGTTACACAATGGTGAACAAAATAGATATGGGAATCAGTACTCATGGAGCTTAGAGTCTAGAGAGGGAGATAGACTTTCGATGAGTCATTAGTCAATATGCAAACAACAGATGCTGTGAATGTAACTGCTGAGCACTTAAATGTGTCAGGCGTCCTACTAGGCACTGTGGCTACAGCAGTGAACCAGACAAAAATCTGCTTTCTTAGAGCTTATAGTCTAGAGAGGGAACTAGACAATAAACATGAAGTAGGTTTTTTTTATGGTAACTTGGAAATGATAAATGTGGCCGGGTGCAGTGGTTGACACCTGTAATCCCAGCCCTTTGGGAGGCCAAGGCAGGTGGATCACGAGGTCAGGCGTTTGAGACCAGCCTGGCCAACATAGTGAAACCCCGTCTCTACTAAAAATACAAAAAATTACCTGGGCGTGGTGGTGGGTGCCTGTAATCCCAGCTACTAGGGAGGCTGAGGCAGGAGAATCACTTGAACCTGGGAGGAGGTGGTTGCAGTGAGCCGGGATTGAGCCACTGCACTTTAGTCTGGGCGACAGTGTGAGACTCTGTCTCAAAAAAAAAAAAATTATAAATGCTAGAGAGAAAAAGAAGATAATCTATTCCCGTTAGAAATTAAAAAAAAAAAGACGTTATGGAGTGGAAGACAGGAAGTTGCAATTTTCAATAAGGTGGTCAGAGTAGATGACACTTAAAGCGGAGGCTTAAAGAGAATATAGTGGGGACTTGCTTTCAAATGAGTGGTGAGGGAGGTGCCGTTGAGCTGAGATTAGAAGGATGCCAGGGAGTTGACCACCAAACGGAGAGGATAAACGGGGAGAATAAGTCAGGAAGATCCTTGGCAGAACAGATCCATTCCTACTTCGGAGAAATGGACAGAATCCCATTTAGCAGAAGCACAGTGAAAGAGGTACAACAGCATGAGGTGATATTTAGAGGAATAATAGGGCTTTGGAAGGTTTTAGAGGCCATTTTAAAGAGTTTCCATGTATTCCATTGGGTAGTTTTGGCAAGGGATTACCCTTAACATAATTTTTTTTGAGACAGAGTCTCATTCTGTTGCCAGGCTGGAGTGCGGTGGTGCGATCTCAGCACATTGCAACCTCTGCCTCCAGGGTTCAAGCGATTCTCCTGCCTCAGCCTCCCAAGTACCTGGGATTACAGGCATCTGCCACCATGCTCAGCTAATTTTTGTGTTTTTAGTAGAGACAGGGTTTCACCAGTGTTGGCCAGGCTGGTCTCAAGTTCCTGACCTCAGGTGATCTGCCAGCCTGGGCTTCCCAAAGTGCTGGGATTACAGTTGTGAACCACCACACCGGGCCCAATTTTTGTTTTAAGATATTATTCTGATGATCATGTCCAAAGGGAGCAAGAATAGCAGTGTAGGGACCAGTTAAAAGCACAGGATGTAGGAGTTGCTTTTATATGACAGATGGTTATTTTATTTTTATTTGTTTTTTTGAAATGGAGTCTTGCTCTGTTGCCAGGCTGGAGTACAGTGGCGCAATCTCAGCTTACTGCAACCTCCGCCTCCTGGGTTCCAGTGATTCTCCTGCCTCCTGAGTAGCTGGGACTACAGGTGCGCACCACTGTGCCCAGCTAATTTTTGTAGTTTTAGTATAAGAGACAGGGTTTCACCATGTTGGCCAAGATGGTCTCCATCTCTTGACCTCGTGATCTGCCTGCCTTGGCCTCCCAAAGTGCTGGGATTACAGGCGTGAGCCACCGCCCCCAGCCGACAGCTGGTTATTTTTTATATCAAAATTTGTTTATCCTTATAACTATAGAAACTTCTATTAGCATAAAATTCATAGTATTTACAATATAAATTATTGTTGTACCAGAAATGTCTTTAAATAAGAACGTGATACATTTTTAAAAATGTGCTTTTTGCTATAAGCACCTGGATTGAGATATTCTGCTTATACAGTTATGCTTTTCTTTTCTTTCTTTCTTTCTTTTTTTTTTTTTTTGAGACAGAGTCTTGCTCTGTTGCTCAGGCTGGAGTGCAGTGGCCCGATCTTGGCTCACTGCTATGTCTCAAGCGATCTGCCCTCCTTGGCCTCCCAAAGTGCTGGGATTACAGTCATGAGCCAGCTCGCCTGGCAATTTTTTACTTTAGGACATTCTACATATCTAGCAACAGCCAACAGTCCTAAGTACATTAGCATTTTCTTCTCAAATGATGTACATTCTATAGTATGTGTTATATATATTATATATGTACATTCTATATTATATAGTATATATAGTATATATTATATGTCATATAGTTTAATCATTATGTAAGCTATTCCCAGTAAGCAGCCTTAACCTGAACTTAGGGTTCAATAAGAAAAGGCATTTTTTTTCTTTCTTATTATATAATCTTGATTGATTTAACAAAGCTGGTATTTTTCTTTTATGAGTAACAAAGCTAGTCATCATTATCTCATCTGTAAGGCTTAGAAGAATTATGTATTTCATTTGCATAATTTAAGAATTCTAGTAAGACTTGGTGAATTTCTTGGATTCATTGTATTTATTCAAATACCGTGGCATTCATGAAGCAGCAAATGAAAGTAAAAGAGGAATAAAGCAAACAAAACACCTCTCCCTTTTTAAATGTCTGTGGTTTATATTTGCCATATTTATTTGGCATTATTATTTATTACTTGGTACATGCATATATTTTTCTACCTAAATATATTATTAATCAGTTCACGAAGGCAGGGATGCATTGTCTTTGTCACTCAATCAATGACTCAATCACTATTATTACCCAAATGAATTAATTGACAGGTTTCTATTTAGATGTTTCATTATTGCTGAAACGTGTATATCAGAAGTATTCAAGCCCTCTTCAGTTCTTAGGTTTAGGTCCTATATTAGCCAGCTCAGGCTGCCATAACAAAATACCATAGACCGGGTGGCTTAAACAACAGAAATTTATTTATTTTTCACAGTTCTGGAAGCTGGATGTCCCAAATCAAGGTCCAGCAGAGTTGGCTTCAGTGCTAAAAAGAAATGAGCTATTGAGCCATGAAAAGACATGGAGGAAACTTAGATGCATATTACTAAGTGAAAGAAGCCAATCTGAAAAGCCTACCTACAGTATGATTCCAACTGTATGACATTTTGGAAAAGGCAAAACTATGGAGACAGTAAAAATATCAGTGGTTAACAGGGATTGAGGGGAAAATGAGGGATGAGTAAGTGGAGCACACAGGATTTTTAGGGTAGTAAAACTACTCTGTGATATTTTCATGGTAGATAGACATTATATACATTTCTCCAAACCCATGGAATGGTTGACACCAAGAGTGAACCCTAAACTATGGACTTTGGGTGATAATGATGTGTCAGTGTAGATTCCTCATTACAAAGGTACCACTCTAGTGGAGATATTGATAATGGGGAGGGTTGTGCATGTTTGGGGGCACAGGGTATATATGGGAAATCTCAGTACCTTCTCCTCAATTCTGTTGTGAACTTAAAACTGCTCTAAGAAGTAAAGTATCTAAAAAAATAATGCATGTGGCACATATACACCATGGAATACTATGCAGCCATAAAAGGGTTGAGTTCATATCCTTTGCAGGGACATGGATGAAGCTGGAAACCATTATTCTCAGCAAACTAACACAAGAACAGAAAACCAAACACCACATGTTCCCAATCATAAGTCGGAGTTGAACAGTAAGAACACATGGACCCAGGAAGGGGAACATCACACACTGGGGCCTGTCGGGGGGTGGGGGCCTAGGGGAGGGATATCATTAGGAGAAATACCTAATGTAGATGATGGGTTGATAGATGCAACAAACCACCATGGCACGTGTATACCTATGTAACAAACCTGCATGTTCTGCACATGTACCCAGAACTTAAAGTATAATTAAAAAAAAATCAACGCATGTGAAGGGCTACAATCAGTTCTTGGCACATAGGAAATAATAATTTTAACTGTAGTTAAATTTATTATTAATAATTGGACATTAAAAATAAGGCACATTGGAAAGGCTTAGCACAAGGTAAGTTTTAAAGGATTGCTTGTGAATTAACTGAAGTTTCCTGCAGACTTGACAATGTTTTTTTATGATTTTTATAGTGCCACTTCTTTGTTTAATATCTGGACTAAATACGCCCCCAGGCTGCCAGCTGACTATTACAATGAAAAGCTTCTGAAGGTTGGAGATAGCCTTTGTCAAATGAAAGTAAGTGCCTCTGGAGAAAAGAGAACCAAAAAGAAATTCATGTGTCTAATTATTATTATTACAGTATTTAGTCTGATACCATTCCTATTTTACATGTTTTGATTTTTTTCTTAGAAAAAAATAAATGAGTACATAAAAATTTTAATTAAGGCACAGTAACCAAAAAAAGTGTTTGCTTTTTAGTTTTGTAGTTGAGATTTCCCAGAGGTGAGACATTCCTGGACAGACAGGCAGCCGGCTGTGGATGGGCAGGAGGGAGGCCAGGTTAACAGAGGGTGTGGTAGGCGCACAGCAGGAAATGCTGAATCATCATGTTCCTACCTTATACAAAGGAGCCCAGATATCACTTCCTGTTGTTTTTCACATGGCTGGCCTTGCCCAGTGGTCAACCTTCAGGGCTCCTGGCCTTGCGGCTCTGTTGCCTGCTTCAGTGCCTTGTTTATTCAAGTCTTTCAACTCTTTCTTAATGTTTTGCTGTATATAATTTTAACAGTTGTTCCATACATACCCTATTTTTTGCTCAGTATTGTATTGCAGACTGAGTTTGTGTCCTACTTTTAGTTCTGTCTGAATGCCTGGGTCTTGGAAGGCTGTGGACTCGTGGACTTGGTTTGATGAGACCACAGCATGGCTGGGTTTTCCATTAATGATCATGTGAGTTTCCCCCTTAAGCTCTGGCATAGGTCCAAATTATTCTAAGTTATATGAATGTGAGACAGTGGGATTTTAGGCCAGCCGTGGGTAGTGTTTAGTGTTTTCTTAATCTTCAGTTTCTCAACTTCATTTTTTCCCCTCTGTTTCTATTTTCTGGACTTTAATCCTTTTGGTCTGGGAGACAAATTTACCAAATAGAGAATATGAATGGTAGAACTTTCATAATGAAGAACTAAGTAAGATCTATTTTCCTCTGCCAAAACTAGAGAATAATCATAGTTCCACATAAATGGACCATGTGGGTCTTAGAAACTTGAAAATACAGGGCTTGTTAAGCTACAGAAAAGAAACCCAGGTGAGATTCAACTTGTAAGCTTTATTCATGTAAGTAGAATAAGAGTTTCGACAAGAATTAGAAGACAGTCCCCTCTCCATCCTTATACTTTGCCGTGTAAGAAGCTGGTAATACAAATAAAAAACACTGTTTGGGGTTGTTTGAGAAATCTGTGGGGGTGGAGTGGATATTCAAGGAGGGAGGTGTATGTTAGAAGCTGATAAAGCAAGTTAAAGAGGGCTAGTAGCTAAGGATTCAGAATGTTTTAGACAGAAAGGCCTAGATAGGATATTTTAAAATTTAATTAAAGGAACAAAGAAAAAGTTTTATCTACTTTTCACTGAAGGGAATGTTGGCCAGGCTGGGCATGGTGGCTCACGCCTGTAATCCCAGAACTTTGGGAGGCTAAGGAAGGCAGATCGCTTGAGCCCAGGAGTTTGAGACCAGCTGGGCAACGTGGCGAAACCCTGTCTCTCCTTTTTTTTTTTTTAAAGGTATTTATAATTCTGAAAATGAACTTGTTACTTTGGTTTCTAGGCTCTATTTTTATTTTAGTTGTAGTAAAGATCATCTTGTGGAATATTTGTTTTAATTTGAATTTATTATATCTATCAAGTTAGAGCAGAAAAGATTCAGGATTAATTAGTGAGCAAAAAACAAATCAGGCCAGGCGCAGTGGCTCACGTCTGTAATCCCAGCACTTTGGGAGTCTGAGGTGGGTGGATCATTTGGTCAGGAGTTCAAGACCAGCCTGGCCAAGATGGTAAAACCCCATCTCTCTTAAAAATACAAAAATTAACCAGGCATGGTGGCGTGTGCCTGTAATCCCAGCTAGTCTGGAGGCTAAGGCAGGAGAATTGCTTGAACTGGGACCCGAGAGGCGGAGGTTGCAGTGAGCCAAGATCTTGCCACTGCACTCCAGTCTAGGCTACAGAGCAAGACTCTGTCTCAAAAAAAAAAAAAAAAAAAAAAAGAAATGTAAACATAACAGTGTTTGACTGTAGATGCCTCCCAAGGGGCTAGGTAACTGGACAGGTGACTCATCTTGAAAGCACTGCTCACGTCCCCTGTTCCCTGCCCTGAAACCCTCCAGGTAACTGAGCCTGTGGGTTACAGAAATGGGGCATCTGATTCTGTAATGGGAACATAAGCATGAATTTGAATGAATAAAAATCCCACTGCTCAGACGCTTTTTATTTGTCCTGATGCAACTTCAGAGTCTGTTGACAGTTGAAAGAGAGGCAGCTAGCTCACCTCACTTTGCATTTTTTTCTTTTATTTTCTCTTCTTTGGTTCCCTCTTTCTTCTTCTCTTCCTTCCCCTCTCCCTCCCTCTCCCTTCCCTCCCTCTCCCTTCCTTCCCTCCCATCTGTCTTTCTTTCTTTTTTTCTTTCTTTCTTTTTTTTTTCTCTTTTTCTTTCTTTCCCTCCTTTTCTTTCTTTCTCCCTTCCTTTCCTTCCTGTCTCCTTCTCTTCCTTTCTTCTCCTCCTCCCTTCCTTTCCTTTCCTTTCCCCTTCCCCTTCCCTTTCCTTCCCTTTCCCTCCCTCCCTTTCTTCCTTCCTTCCTTCCTTCTCCTTCCTTTATCTCTTTCTCTTTCTCTCCCTCCCTTTTCTTTTTCAAGCCTATGAGGTATCGGAGAAGCAAGACTACTCCTCCACCTCTCTGGGTATGTGAGTTACCATCATCTGGTGATGCTGAATTTTGGAGCCTGGATTTTGAATATATGTAGGTATTACCACACACAGTGCCATAGGAAGTATTCTCATCCTTGTGATCATTAGAGTTCCATCTCACATAGGCTTGTGGTGAGGAGAATTAGATGAAATAATGCACTTACATTGTCTAGTGCAGTGTCTATGACTGCTGTGTTTTTGGAAAATGGTGCTGGTAGTAATGGCATAATTATAATAATCAACATTGATACCATTAAGAATAATATGAATATTACCTAATAATGATAAACTAAATGATATTTTGAAATTTTAATCAAGTTCTCTTTTTATTTCAGGAATACAAACTGGCCCTTTTACAATGCTATGGAAGATATCTTCAGCAGTTCAGTACCAATTTTGATGAGAACAAAGTGGATGTAACTCAATTCAAAGCTGCCTTTTTCCCAAACGGCTTTAGAGATAAAACTGCTGAACTTACAGTAAGATGAAAGAGCAGCTAAAATAGCTATAATTTATGATTAGCTGTGCAGTATATCTTTTAGTTGACCACTTCTAAATGTCTTTTGTTGGCTTAGCATAGCATCTAGCCAAGTGTTGTAAGTTGCTTAATAAATACATTCAGTGCTGGATAAGAAAGTGAACTTACTAAGCTTTGTAAGGATGCTTTGGAGACTGAGTCACTGCAGTCACTCATTCATGTAGCAGATAGTTATTGTTATTTAATAACTAATATTTGTAGAGTGCCTTTAGTTTATAAAGTGCCCTATAATGGCCTCACTTTTTTTTTTTTTTGAGATAGAGTCTCACTCTGTTGCCCAAGCCGGAGTGCAGTGGTGCAATCTTGGCCCACTGCAACCTCTGCTTCCCGGGCTCAAGTGATTCTCCTGCCTCAGCCTCCTGAGTAGCTGGGATTATAGGTGCATACCACCATGCCCAGCTAATTTTTATATTTTTAGTAGAGATGGGGTTTCTCCATATTGGCCAGACTGGTCTCGAACTCCTGACGTCAAGTGATCTGCCTGCCTTGGCCTCGCTTTATTTTAAACCTTCTCATCCAAGCTTACAAAAGATTTACAATTCAGTGACCACAGCAGTCACATCAGTGCTGCATGAGCCGGGAACTGTTTTCCCTCCTCCAAGAGCAGGGGCGGTTTCTTCCTTATCCTAGAGTCCCTGTTGCCTAGCAGAGTGTGGCCAATAGAGGTGCTCAAGAAGCATTTATTGAGGGAATTGTGTAAATGGTTAAATCATGTCTGAATTAATAAATAAGTTAAAATGCCACTGGATGAGCTTACAACAATTGATTCAATTGTGTGTTTTTGTAATAGGATTTTTGTATTTTTTTGTTTTTGTTTTTGCTTTTAAATTTCTTTTGACTAAGGAAAGCTAGTATTAAGTAAATGGATGTTTTAAAGAAACCTGTCTATCATGGTTCTTTGTATACTAATCTATTAAATTAGTTACCCATAATTGTTTCCAGTTTAGTTTTTTACATTTTGAGAAATGCTTTCCTAAGTTATTTCTATCTTTTTCTTTCTTTTTTTTTTTCGAGATGGAGTTTCACTCTTGTCACCCAGGCTGGAGTGCAATGGTGCGATCTTGCCTCACTGCAACCTCCGCCTCCTGGGTTCAAACGATTCTCCTGCCTTGGCCTCTTGAGTAGCTGGGATTACAGGCGTCCACCACTGTGCCCATCTCATTTTTATATTTTTAGTAGAGACAGGGTTTCACCATGTTGGCCAGGCTTGTCTCAAAGTCTTGGCCTCAGGTGATTTGCCCGCCTCAGCCTCCCTAAGTGCTGGGATTATAGATGTGAGCTACCATGCCCAGCCAGTTATTTCTATTTCTATTTTTCCATGTGTTTCAGTTTCATGCTTTGAGTGGCAAAAATATGTGCAACTACCAGCTGGTCTGTGACGGTGATGAAAACCTGCAGAATAAAGAATCCGTGGTCCAGTGTCTGCATATCTTGTCCTTCTTAAGGCTCATCATGCAGGTGGCTCTGCCACAGGAGCATCTTTGCTGGATTATCTTCAATGGTACATGCTGATGTGTTTTATTTTCCATTGTGTCTTTCAGAAAATTACTTCAATGCTAAGTTTGACAGTAGCTTGATTACCTTGTGATTTAAAACATATGCATTTCATAATAGGATGATTTTTTTTTTTAACATTTGTATTACAGGTTTGTCCTTATAAACTGGGTTGGATAAAGCACATGGTTCTCACTGAGGAAAGGATCAGAGGCTGTGGGAATAATCACTGTTGGGTGTCCAAAAAGCAGGGCTGCCGTTAATGAGTATATATAAATAGAGAAGGGTCAAAGAACCAGTGCAGGTTAGATTGGTTCTAAGCATCACCCATTCATGGGCCCACTCCTCAAACAACTCGGCTTTGGGTTTCTACAAAGTGACCTTCTCCTCCTACTTGTTTTTGAGTGAGGAGCACTGAGGATCACACACACACGTGCACGCACACATGCACGCATACACACATACACGCATATATATATATACACATTATGTGTATGTCTAAAGAAATGAATCTTAGCTAAAAAATGTAATACTTGCTTTTCTGTAAAGTTGCAACTTACTGCATTGTTCTCTGGACAATAGATTTTTTAAAAGGAAAATACTAATGACAGTGTGTTTGATGTGTGTAAGCCAGGATCAAATAACTTCAAGGAAACATATTGGATTTTCCATTCTATTTTCTAGGCTTTTCCTTTCTCACCCACCCCCAAGTCATGTTTTGACATTTTGATTGAAATTAGACTTTACATTTGCTGCCGGAGATGAGGCCAGCTTTGATGAGATTTTTCAGTCCAGTGATTATTAAGCTTTTGTATCTGATCCTCCTCCAGAGATTCCATGTTCCCTATGTCACCCACTGCTATTACTCACACATCCGGGTAGGGACAGAGAAGGAGCAGCAGTTTCATGTTAGGCCCAATGGCTGAGCCCTGTCGTCAGGCCTTGTTTGAGTGGTGGAAATGAGCATGATTTCCTGTCATTACTCCTTTTAAGATTACAACCCCACATAGTCTTGTTTGTTTTTTGTTTTTGTCTGAGACAGGGTCTCACTCTCTCACCCAGAGTGCAGTGCAGTGGTGTGATCACTGAAGCCTTGAGCCTTGAACTCCTGGGTTCAAGCCATTCTGCATCGGCGTTCCAAAGCACTGGGATTACATTTCTCTCAATAGTCTCTCTCTCTCTCTTTTTTTTTTTGAGATAGAGTCTTGCTGTGTCACCCAGGCTGGAGGGCAGTGACATGATCTCAGCTCACTTTAACCTTTGCCTCCTGGGTTCAAGTGATCCTCCTGCCTCAGCCTCCTGAGTAGATAGGACTATGGGCACATGCCACCACACCCGGCTAATTTTTGTATTTTTAGTAGAGATGGGTTTTCATCATGGTAACCAGGCTGGTCTCAAACTCCTGACCTCAAGCAATCTGCCTGCCTCAGTCTCCCAAAGTGTTGGGATTATAGGCGTGAGCCACTGTTGCTGGTCTCTCTCAATAGTCTTTAAAAAAAGAAGATTATTTCTGTATCCTATATCTTTGGAGGATATCAAAGATATATCCTTGATATCTTTTTCTTGGTGTGTGTTTTTTTTCTTTTCTCTTTTTTAATACACGACATTGTGCTCTAGATTTTATTCTGTTTCCTAATTTTTTTTCCTGCTGAATATTATGTTGTTAGAATCTAGCCAAGTTCCTGTATGTAAATCTAATTCATTAATTCTGCCTGCTGAATTATATTCCAGATATCCATACAGGCCTGGGGATGAGCACCTGCTTTGCCCTACCTCTCTAATTGCACAAATAATTCTGCAATGGATATCCTTATACATGTCCTTTTATAGACTTGCGCAAGAGTTTTCTGGGATCTGTGCCCAGGAGTGGAATTACTGCGTTCTGGGAGACACACATACTTAGTTTCAGTAACTACTCTCCCTGTGTTAATTTATTCATCTAAAACTTACTGAATACCTACCATATGCTAGGCATTGTTCTAGGTGCTAGGGACACAGGAGTGGACAACAGACAAAAACTACATTCTCATGCTGACTTCCATGGCAGGGGGATGCTAAACAAATCAAAACTGAATCGTGTCAGATGGTGATAAGTGCTATGGAGAAAAGAAAAAGCCAAAAGGGGATAGAGAGAGCAGGGGCTGGGCTGCTGAGAGGACAGTGCAACAAAGACTTGAAGGAGTTTGGAGAGTGAAGCTTATTTGGTGGAAGGGCATTCCAGCTGGGGGATCAGCAAGTGCAGAGACCCTGAAGTGTTGACAATTTGGAATTTAAGTAGTCAAAACTATATTTGACTGAAAAGGTCAAGTGTGCCTTGATAACTGATCAAAATACATTTGACCTTTTCAGTTAGACATTTACTATATTTACTTTTAATTGACTGTTATACACACACACCCTTGGTTTCTTCAAATATTTAACCAATCTTGGTTTTTAAATAAAATCTAGGCTGGGCACAGTGGCTCACACCTGCAATCCCAGCACTTTGAGAGGCCAAGGCAGGTGGATCACCTGAGGTCAGTAGTTCAAGACCAGCCTGGCTAACATGGGAAAATCTGGTTTCTACTAAAAATATAAAAATTAGCTGGATGTGGTGGTGCATGCCTGTAATCCCAGTTACTTGGGAGGGTGAGGCAGGAGAATAGTTTGAAGCTGGGAGGCGGAAGTTGCATTGAGCCAAGATCATGCCACTGCACACTAGCTTGGGTGACAAAGCAAGACTCCGTCTCAAAAAAAAATCTAATTGGGTATATGGATATTGAGTAATACCCTACTTTTCCACTAAACAGAACCCAACTAATTTAGACACTCAACTAGATTATTTTGATGGTGGCCATTTTTAAAGAAAAGGACCCACAAGACCAGGCAATAAACTCCTATTAGGGACTTGTTTAAAAATGAAACAGGCCAGGCATGGTGGATCATGCCTGTAATCCTAGCACTTTAGGAGGCCCAGGTGGGTGGATCACCTGAGGTTAGGAGTTTGAGACCAGCTTGGCCAACATGGTGAAACCCCATCTCTACTAAAAATAGAATAATTAGCCAGATGTGGTGATATGCACCTATAATCTCAACTACTTGGGAGGCTGAGGCAGGAGAATTGCTTGAACCCAGGGGGCAGAGGTTGTAGTGAGCCAAGACCGTACCATTTCCCTCTAGCCTGGGCGACAGAGTGAGACTCCATCTCAATAAATAAATAAATAAGTAAATAAAACAAAGTGAAACAAAATTCCAGAAATACCCTGAGATCATAAAGATTCAGTCTGTGTTCTCTCTGATACCATTTACTCTCTTAATCTGGCTTTTGCAGCAGGAATTTGTGAGCTATGCCAACATCTTGAACTGTCAAAGGACTCAGTTACGGTCAGAACCTTTTAGGGCTGGAAAGGTTAAAGGCACTTTTTTGAAATACAGAGGGCCTTTGTCATTCTTGAGGGCAGTCTCTTGAGGCCTTCTTCTGTTTCCCAGCTCCCCGTTACTGGCATGTTTATACAGGCTCCTGGCTTACACCCTCATCACATGTTTTGTGGACAGGCATGTGCTTCCTGTGCGTATTTTTATTTGGTGACTATTTTTTTTCCTACAAAGAAACACTTATACTAACTTATTTTTTTTTTTGAGATGGAGTCTTGCTCTATTGCCAGGCTGGAGTGCAGTGGTGCAATCTTGGCTCACTGAAACCTCCACCTCCTGGGTTCAAGCTATTCTTCCGCCTCAGCCTCCAGAGTAGCTGGGACCACAGGCACGTGCCACCACGCCTGGCTAATTTTTGTATTTTTTGTAGAGACGGAGTTTCACCATGTTGGCCAGGATGACCTTGATCTCTTGACCTCGTGATCCGCCCACCTCGGCCTCCCAAAGTGCTGGGATTACAGGTGTGAGCCACCATGCCAGGCCATAATAGCTTATTTTTAAAGATGAAGAATAGAGGCCAGGCATGGTGGCTCACGTCTATCATCCCGGCACTTTGGGAAGCCAGATCACTTGAGGTCAGGAGTTCAAGACCATCCTGGCCAATATGGAGAAATGCTGTCTCTACTAAAAATACAAAAATTAGCTGGGCATGGTGGTGTGCACCTGTAGTCCCATCTATTCAAGAGCCTGAGGCGGGCGAATCACTTGAACCTGGGAGGCGGAGGTTGCCGTGAGCTGAGATTACGCCATTCAGCCCAGCCTGGGTGACAGAGTGAAACTCTATCTCAAAGAAAGAAAAAAAAAGAAAAGAAAAGAAAAGAAAAAAAGATGAAGGGTAGAGGTCAACAAAGCCTCATGAGCTAAGTCGACTGAGCTTGAGTTGTTATTAGCCGAGTGGTTTCTTCCCCAGTGGATGGATCTTCAGTGGAACGAATAACTGGATGTCCTGGGGGTAGTCACATGAATAATGTCGAGTTCCTGAATGTTAAGGACCAGTTGCATTCTCTATGAAATTTATGGTACTATACATTTAAGTTTAAGTTTTGTTCAATTTTGGGGGTCACTGATTTGTGTAATTGATGTTTATTATTCTAACAATTGTGGTTTTTTTTTTTTTTTTTTTTTGAGATAGAGTTTCGCTCGTTACCCAGGCTGGAGTGCAATGGCGCGATCTCGGCTCACCGCAACCTCTGCCTCCTGGGTTCAGGCAATTCTCCTGCCTCAGCCTCCTGAGTAGCTGGGATTACAGGCATGCGCCACCATGCCCAGCTAATTTTTTGTATTAGTAGAGACGGGGTTTCACCATGTTGACCAGGATGGTCTCGATTTCTTGACCTCGTGATCCACCCGCCTCGGCCTCCCAAAGTGCTGGGATTACAGGTGTGAGCCACCGCGCCCGGCCACAATTGTGTTTTAATCAAGTGATAGATGTTTTGGTGCAGTTGTCTTTTTCTCAGAAACTTTTAATTTTTTATTTATTTATTTTTTTGAGACAGAGTTTCGCCCTGTCACCCAGGCTGGAGTGCAGTGACACTTTCTTGGCTCACTGCAACCTCTGCCACCTGGGCTCAGGCGATTCTCCTGCCTCAGCCTCCTGAGTAGCTAGGATTACAGGTGCACACCATCAACCCAGTTAATTTTGTATTTTTAGTAGAGATAGGGTTTTGCCATGTTGGCCAGGCTGGTCTCAAACTCCTGACCTCTGATGTTTTGCCCTCCTTGGCCTCCCAAAGTGCTGGGATTACAGGCAGGAGTCACCATACCCAGACATTAGAAACTTAAAAGTTTAAACTAGAACACAGGATTTATAATTGTTGAATTTTTATGGTTATGAATATTTGATGAGATATTTTATAGAAAATATTTAGACTACCTGTTACAATTACATGCCTTTTTAAAGCATGTTACCATTTTTTGAGTACTTGATAAACTGCTTGTATACAGAGAGAAGTATGGTGATTCAGTTCCCCACTCCTCTCTTCAACCCTACCTCCAGCCCTCTATCCTCATTTAATTAATGGTCTGACACAAAAGCAAACTTGAATAACTTTACTTAGGTGTTGGAAATGCTGTTTTTTTCATTAGAATACTTATAGGACATACCTTGATAATGAGAAAATTTTATATGAGTCTTAGAGTGAATATAATATGACCTGTCATGCGTTATGATTTTTAAATTATTATGAGTTTCTTTGTTGAGTATTTTGCCATGCTGATTAAATATGTATTCTAATCTTACTTGGAGATAAATCTAAATCTTTAGTTTTTCAACCATAAGGAAACCATAGAAACCAATTAAATATATATATTTTTTGAGACAGAGTCTTGTTCTTTCGCCCAGGCTGGAGTGCAGTGGTGCCATCTCAGCTCACTCCACCTCCTGGGTTCAACCTCCACCTCCTGGGTTCAAGCGATTCTTCTGCCTCAGTCACCCAAGTAGCTGGGACTATAAGCGTACGTCACCACACCTGGCTGATTTTTGTATTATTAATAGAGACGGGGTTTCACCATACTGGCCAGGCTGGTCTTGAACTCCTGAGCTCATGATCCACCTGCCTTGGCCTCTGGAAGTGCTGGGATTACAGGTATGAGCCACTGTGCCTGGCCAGGAACCAATAATATTTTATATGGATTAATAAAAGCACAGGGTACATAAATTGTGCCACTAAAATTATTATTTTGTTCATTATACTTCAAAACTTAAATTGCCTGTAAAATGAGAGTAAAAGATTCCTGTGTCAACATATTTAAAATATGGCCATATTAATTATTTTGATGATTTTGTTTACAAGTTACAAGAAAAATGTTGGTGAGTATAAATAACTCTATAGCATTATCAGACTTTCTCATGAGATCACTTGTTTTGGGACCTACAGACTTGAACCACAGAAACTGAAATGTAAAGTTTTCATCATTTGACTGTACAACATGTTAACAATCATTTTCTCCATCCAGGTACCGTTTATATTTACACCATTTGCAGAAAACTGATGGTCATAGGTCAGTCTTCCAAGGTATGAAATGTACTGACAAAATATTTTCCCCTCTATTTCCTGTTTTAGTTTTCTTAAGGCTTTCATTACACAGTATATTGAATATTAGACAAGGAATATTTAGAGAATTATATAATATAAACTTTAGTAATTGTATGTATTATATAGCTTTATTATTCTTAGTTTTGCTTTAATAGGGATCATATGTAAAAATATGATAAAATATTAATGAAAAGAAAGGGAATTCCTGAAATTGTTAGGTATTCTCTGTCTCTCAGATAGTCATACTTCTCACACTTGATACTGAACATCCATCTGGTTACTGTATCTTTAGATAGGTGACCATCCATCCTGGCTTGACCAGGAAAGTCCTGGTTTATGCCTGTTGTCCTGTAGTAATTATCAATAGTGCCCACTTTTACTATTAAAAGTGGCCCGGGGCTGGGCGCAGTGGCTCGTGCCTATAATCCCAGCACTTTGGGAGGCCGAGGCCGACAAATCACATGAGGTCGGGCGTTCAAGACCAGCCTGACCAACATGGAGAAACTCTGTCTTTACTAAAAATACAAAAATTAGCTGGGCGTGGTGACACATGCCTGTAATCCCAGCTACTCGGGAGGCTGAGGCAAGAGAATCTCTTGAACCTAAGAAGCAGAGGTTGTGGTGAGCCGAGATCACGCCATTGCACTCCAGCCTGTGCAACAAGAGTGAAACTCAGTTTCAAAAACAAAAAACAAAACAAAACAAAAAGTGGCCTGGTCTGGGCTCAGTGGCTCATTCCTGTAATCCCAGCACTTTGGGAGACCTAGATGGGCAGATCACTTGAGGCCAGGAGTTCGAGACCAGCCTGACCGACATGGCAAAACCCCATCTCTACAAAAAATACAAAAATTAGCTGGACGTGGTGGCTTGTGCCTGTGGTCCCAGCTACTTGGAAGGCTGAAGTGGGAAGATTGCTTGAGCCTGGGAGACAGAGGTTGCAGAGAGCCAAGATAGTGCCACTTTGCACTCTAGCCTGGGTGACAGAGCAAGACTCTGTCTCAAAATTAAATTAAAATTTAAGACAATGAAAAAAAAGGTGTCCTGATTTGGATGATAAACTTTGGTTACCCCTTTTATGTCATGTTACAGAGCTTGGACTTTATTCCGCTTAAAGTGCTTTCACTTTGCTTATGGCCTGCATGTGAATTGGGTGAATGCACACTTAAACTCTAACCCAGCTGCATGACGAAGGCAAGGAGACTTTGTTTTATAACAAGATTCTTACCAGCAGTCACCACTCAGTGTTGGCTTGAGGAAGTTGCTTACACTTCTATTGACTTCCCTATGATGTTGGTAGCATTTTTGTCTGCAGGAGACAGGTGTGAGCCACTGTGAAAAATTAATTTATTCTCTGTATTAATTTTCCAGTTATTGCAATGTAGGCCAAGAAGGGTGAATATACTCCCGTTGAGACCCTGCTTGAGTGGTTGCTGGCATCTAAAACATGACTACTTTATTCTTTATTCTATGCAGAACCTAACCCTGAATATTCTAACACTTAGGAGAGATATGTTTTTTTCTTATTTCCTCAAAGCATAGCCAAGTATCTTAAAATTTGACATTTGAAAAATAACAATGGAAGTCAAGATATTTGCATGCTCAGTGGTTAACATTAATTATGTGTTCTCTCTCTGTTTTGCTTCTCAAATTAAAAAAACTCTATAACAGACAGTGACTTGAACAAGCTCTGTGCCAGCTTTCTGAGTGTGAATTAAATTGAGGGGGGCCTGTCCCATGTCTAATGTAAACTTGGCCTAGAGACTATTGCAACAACGCTACATTCAGCTCCAGATGATTTCCTAAAAAGAATTTGCATACTCCGGTTACACTTGGTGTAACAACAAACACGGCTTCATAGGACCATCATAGTGTGGTCTGCTGCAGTGCTCGCTGCCAAAGCTTTGAAGGGCAGAGATGTCTGTGCCAACATTTCACTGTTAGTGTGTGTGCTTGTTAACGCTGAGAGCATTTTAAAGTGGCAGTCATCTTAAAATAATTTCTTGTTTATAACTTTTCTTATATATAACCTTTGTAAGATATTTTATTTGCTCTCCTCCTCATATACCTTGAGTTTGCCTCTGATAAAATGAGTACAGTTGAGTATTTTGCCATGCTGATTAAATATGTATTCTAATATTATTTGGAGATAAATCTTCAGTTTTTCAACCACAAGGAAACCATGGGAACCAATAATAATTTATACGATTGAATAAAAGCACAGGGTACATAAATTATGCCACAAAAATTACTTTTTGTTCATTATATTTCAAAACTTAAATTGCTTGTAAAATGAGACTAAAATGAGCATAGTTCTTTCTTTATTTTTTTTTTGAGATGGAGTCTTGCTCTGTCTTGCAATCTCAGCTCACTGCAACCTCTGCCTTTTCGGTTCAAGTGATTCTCCTGCCTCAGCCTCCCGAGTAGCTGGGATTACAGGCACCCACCACCACGTCTGGCAATTTTTTGTACTTTTAGTAGAGACAGGGTTTCATCATGTTGGCCATGCTGGTCTCGAACTCCTGACCTCAGGTGATCTGTCCGCCTCAGCCTCCCAGAGTGCTGGGATTACAGGCGTGAGCCACGGCGCCTGGCCCCAAATGAGTATGGTTCTGTGGTGCCGTGCCAGTCTTGTGGGATGGGAATGGGAGGTGAGGGAGGCAATAATTTTGGGATGGTGGGTGGTTGTACATTTGACACCTGAAGATCTGAATGACATTCTTTCAGTTTGTTCAATATAGTATGTTTCAAGGAAATTAATAATTTTCACTGGTAATTCCCAAACCCCCAGCTGGTAAATTGTTTCCTGAGTTGAGGCGAAAAATGAATTTGATGGGTCCATTTAATGGAGACAAGCCCTTGGAGATCCCCCTCCGTGTCTGAGATCCGGGTCCCAGGGATTTGATTACTGTAGTGACTTCAGAGTTCACTATAACTTACGTTATAGCATAAAATGGAGGGAGAAATAGACCTGGGCTCCTCATGTTGTCTAAACTCCCGTTGATATAGGGTCTAGGCATGATGGCTAGCTTTTGTTACTCTTATTAAATCTGTACTATGTGTTCGGTCCTGTGAAGGGCTTATGAGGTGGGCACTAGCATCACCATCATTAACATTGATTGAATGAATGCCTACTGTCATCAAGTATGCTTGCAAGCACTTCCATTTATTATCTCATTTAATCTTCACACCACCACTTTGAGAAAGGTGCTGTTATTTCCTCTATCTTGTATAATAGATAAGGAAGCTGAGGCTGAGAAAAGTTACTTTGCTCAAGGTCACACATCTAGTCAGAGATGTACTGAGACCAGGGCCAATGTGTCACCCTGTACCATTAGAGTAATGCATGTCTACTGACTAAATGGAATCCTGTCATGACCCATTCTATTTTGGTTTATGTACTCAAATGGAGAAGTTGCAGTTGATATTTTCTGATATAACCCTGTCTTCCCAAAGACATCCCGAAGACCAAAACTAACCAGGGCTCTTCCCCAGGTGAGAAACACATAAGCACCAGCATAAGCTTAGGGAATAGAGGGGTCAGAATTCTGAAACCTCTTTCCCTGAAGACATATGACCATTTTGCTTTTGTTTGTGGAATAATTTAGTTTCTTCGGTGGCATTTAAAACTGTGGTATAGTATGCAGCAAACATTAAAGAATACATCTAGAATCCATTCTAAGAAATGATTGATTTCTGTTTCATTTTAGCTATGAAAGTGAAATAGTTTGACAACGTACGTGGCTTGAACAGTTACTGTCAAATTATTTCACATACCATTACATAAACTTCAAAGTCCTGACCTTGAAATTGCTTGTCATTTTCCTTAAATGGTGTAAGCTGATATAAATGAGGCTGCAGCGCCATCCTGTGGCTAAGATGATTAATCGCTGGTATGTTTCCTACTCAACACCTACAATGTACTCTTACTGGGGCCGTATTTTGGTTATGGTAATCATTTGACTTTTCAAATGATATCCCCATGAAGAAAATAGTCCTGATGTATCCTGTTACATTTTTTAATAAATAGAAGCAATTATTTGTAGCTTTTAATGGTAAGGAAAAATACTACAAATTGAGTCATATTTTGAAAATGGCTTTTCCTGTTTAAACTTGAAAGCTAGGTTTTCAGAACCCTAAGTGCTTTATGGTGAGCTTCTCCCCTTTGTCAAGGCTCCTCTCTGTAGTGGAAAGAACACTGCACTTGGGAGTTCAAAGATCTGAATTTCAGCCCCAGCTCTTTTGCTTAGAATGAATTTAGCCTCATGGAGTCAAGCTAGGTTACTTTTAAGATCCCTTCTGGCACAAAAAACTGATTTTCTATAAACAAATCAAATACAGTGTGAACAATTGTTAACTGAAACTATTTTTATTTTGAAATGTGAAATTTCTAATATCAAGAGTCCTGAGGGATTTTAGAAAGATGTGAATTTAAAGGTGAGATTTATACATGGCTTCATGATATACCACTGAACCCAAACCACAACAATCCAAATGCAAAAATAGGAAATAGAGATTGTTAGGGAGCAGCAAATGTGAGAAAAATTCAAGGGTTTTTGGTGGTTGTTAATTTCCTTTCAGTTCACAAAGTGGTCAGATTAGCAAACAACAATAGCCATGACAGCAACAACAAAAACAGCAATGAATCAACCTCAGCAATGTCAACCTCAGGTGACATTGGCCCTGGTCTCAGTACATCTCTGACTAGATGTGTGACCTTGAGCAAAGTAACTTTTCTCAGCCTCAGCTTCCTTATCTATTATACAAGATAGAGGAAATAACAGCACCTTTCTCAAAGTGGTGGTTGATTTAATAGAGGTACAGTGTCCATAGCCAGGGACTGAGAGCGTTCACTGTACTGTGGTCTAGTCATACATCCTGGAAGGACACTGGCAACCTGGGGCAAAGCCACAGAAGGCCAGTTGTGGTGGAGAAGGGCAGTGTGGGTCCGTGAGGGATGGAAGTACTTGGGAATGTTTACCCTGGACAAGGAAGCTGAGGTAGAGGGCGGACTGCATAGGTGTTTTTAGATTCCTGGATGGCTGTAGTTTTTTTTTTTCTTTTTTGAGATGGAGTCTCACTCTGTCACCAGGCTGGAGTGCAGTGGTATGATCTAGGCTCACCGTAACCTCCGCCTCCGGGATCAAGCTATTCTCCTGCCTCAGCCTCCCGAGTAGCTGGGATTACAGGCATGCACCAGCATGCCCAGCTAATTTTTGTAGAGACAGGGTTTCACCATGTTGGTCAGGATGGTCTCTGTCTCCTGACCCTGTGATCCGCCCACCTTGGTCTCCCAAAGTGCTGGGATTATAGGCATGAGCTACTGCACCTGGGTGGATGGCTATAATTTAGAAGTGAATTTTGAATTTCTTTGTGCTGTTCTGGAAAGCATGATGAGGACCAATGCACTGGAGGTTTATCAAGGTGGATTTTATTTTAGATTATAGAAGTATTTTTCTAGCATGTCATGTCCATTGTCTCTTTCTCTGTAATAACACTATTGGGTTGTAAAAAAATACCCATTTTACAGATGAGGAAATTGAGATCTAAAGAGGTAAAATGATCTAGCCACTAGATAATAAAATTGGAACTGAAATCCACGTTTATTTGATTCTAATCTTGGACCATTTCTACTAAGCATTGCAGGCCCCAGGCTGTAAGCCTTTTTCATTTCCTTACCTCCTATACCAGCTAATCTTCATTATGATATACTAGTTCCAACAAATGACAATTGTATCTTTGGAGTTAGTTCCTAAACTACTGTTGACATGATATATATTAATAAAAATAAGCAAAGAGGCGTGTAATAAGACAGGCTGGGTGCAGTGGCTCATGCCTGTAATTCCAGCACTTTGGGAGGCTGAGGCAGGTGGATCACTTGGGGTCAGGAGTTCAAGACCAGCTTGGCCAACATGGTGAAACCCTTTCTCTTTAATACAAAAATTAGCCGGATATGGTGGTGCCCACCTGTAGTTCCAGCTACTTGGGAGGCTGAGGCACAATCATGGCTTACTGCAAGAATAACTTGAACCCAGGAGGCGGAGGTTGCAGTAAGCCATGATTGTGCCATTGCACTCCATGTTTGGAAGACATTCTAAAGGACATTTTAGAATGTCTTCCAAAATGGTTTATTTGAGATTTTGATTTCTTTTAATTATCTTTTACTTTTTAAATGCTTGTTTTTTCTTGACACTTTGTTTATGGTATTTTTGGTTTAAGTAATCAATAACTTGTGCTCACAACTTAGAATTTGATTATATTTAATACAGCCATCATTATTAGCTTAAAATGAAAACAAATCCAATGATGCCCTTTGCTTTGCAGGCCTTAGAGTATCTCCTGTGGGCCAGCATGTGTATGGAGTCCTCGGTCCCGCTTCTGTCGCTCAGGTACTTGACGTGGCGGGCTACTCTCTACACGGCTGTTTGCCAGTGCTGCTATGATTGCCAAGCCGGGATTCACGGAGAGGTATGCTGCTTTTTAACTCTGAGGAGTCAAGTTTTTTTTTGTTTGTTTTTGTTTTGAGATGGAGTCTCGCCCTGTCTCCCAGGCTGGAGTGCAGTGATGCAATCTTCTCTCACTGTAACCTCTGCCTCCCACGTTCAGTCTTCTCACTGCAACCTCTGCCTCCCACGTTCAAGCATTTCTCCTGCCTCAGCCTCCTGAATAGCTGGGATTACAGGCATGTGCTACCTATGCCTAGCTAATTTTTGTATTTTTAGTAGAGATACGGTTTTGCCATGTTGGCTAGGCTGTTCTCAAACTCCTGACCTCAGGTGATCTGCCAGCCTTGGCCTCCCAAAATGCTAGGATTATAGACGTGAGCCACTATTCCCGAGCCCAGTATTTAAAAATACAGCATATCCAGCATTTTCTTCCTTAGATACCTGCAAGGGGAAAAGCAAAACCCAACCAAAGAATTGAAATGAAGCCAAGACAAAAGTTCAAGGCTTTATTTGCACACATTTGCTTGCCTTTTCCATTCTGTTTCTCTCTTGCCCTCCTTGCTGCTCTGTCCTTTATTCTCTATTCACGTTCACCTTCTTTGCTCCATTTCTGAGTAAGATTTCTAGGATTTTTTAAAATCAAGATTTTTATTTTTAAATGACCATAATTGTATATACTTATGAGGTACAATGTGATGTTTTGTTGAATGTATACATTGTGGAATGATTATATCAAGCTAATTAACATGTTCACCTTCTCACATACCCTTTTCTTGTAGTGAGAACACTTAAAATCTATTCATTAGCATTTTGAAATATGCAGTGCGTTATTGTTTACTATGATCACGATGCTGTGCAATAGATCTCAGAATCTTCTATCTGCTGTCTTTCCATCCTCATTTTGTTCTTGGATTCAAGCCACCTTCCTTCCTGGTTTAGTTTTGTGTTCCTTATCACTTACTACACTCTTGTCTTGCTTTTCTCTGCTAACTACCATTTAATTCTCTCTCTCTCTCTCTCTCTCTCTCTCTCTCTCTCCCCCTCTCTCCTCTCTCTCTCTCTCTTTCGACAGTCTTGCTCTGTTGCCCAGAGCTGGAGTGCAGTGGTGTGATTATGGCTCACTGCATCCTCAGCTTCTGGAGTAGCTGGGACTACAGATGCACACCACTATGCCCAGCTAATTGAATACACCTTTTAACCACCATTTAATGTACTCTGTTTTTTGTTTTTCCTTTTTTCATATCTTTCTGAATTGAAATATAACTTAAATTCAGGCTAGGCATGATGGCTCACCCCTGTAATCCCAGCACTTTCGGAGACTAAGGTGGGTGGATCACCTGAGGTCAGGAGTTTGAGACCAGCCTGGCCAACGTGGCGAAACCCTGTCTCTACTAAATATACAAAAATTAGCCTGGCATGGTGGTGGCAACTTGTAGTGCCAGCTACTCAGGAGGCTGAGGCAGGAAGCCAGGAGGCTGAGGTTACAGTGAGCCGAGATTGCACCATTGCATTCCAGTCTGGGCGACAAGAGTGAAACTCCATCTAAAAAAAAAATATATATATATACACACACACACACACACACACACACACATGCATATATATATATAAACTTCAGAGCTTCTATTGGCCTATAGAGTGCTCCTGTGTAAAGTTTAAAAACGCACCTTCTCTACAGCATATGGTACCTGGCTTGGTCTGTGGATGGGGCCTTGGTGAGAATGAGAAATAAGCACCCCTTCCTTTGGGTCAACACATTCCTGCACAAGGGTACCTGGTTTGGTATGTGGGGTGGAAGCTGGGTTTCTGCTCTAGTCAACCTCTTTGGCTGGAAGTCTTGTGTAGGACTGCCTTCGTGGCTGTGCACGTGCCTGTTCATATCTTGTTAACAACCATGAATAAATAATCTGGCCAATTTACAGTTCCATTTAGTTTTTCCTGCCTGAACTAATTCTGAAGGGTTAGATGCTGGTGGCACATAGGCAGAGGAATAGCCTAATTCGGTCTTCGTGGGATACTTGTGTAGCTCCAGTATTCCAGAAAAACAACTCATCATATGCATATAGTTAACTTTAGTGTACTAGTGGTGGCGTATTTTGTTCTATAGCTATTAAAATTTTTAGGGAATGGAACTTTTATAGAGTTGGGCCATTTGATCCCTATTGGAATTTTTCCTTATTGGAAAATGTAACCCTTCATATATGTTGATACTGTGGTTGGTCTAGAAGCATCTGCATTAAAAATTATAAATGATGAATGAAATATATCAAAGAAATGGTGAAATAAGGGACATGAACTCTTGTTACTGAGCTCTTAATAACTCCTTTGAACTCTTTTGTTATCTCTAGAGGATTATAATAATGGTGATATGATTAAATAAGAAAGCCTCCCTTCTTCCTTCCTTCAGATATTTATTAAATACAGTGTGTTGGGTATTGGAGACACGATAATGAGTAAGATCCTTTCAGGAAGTCACAGTTTGGTGGTCAGTGTCAACCGTTAAGTAGGTAATACAGCATGTCATGATAGGAAGGTTAGGAATTGAGAAGAGCACCTGAGGACGTGTGTGTGTGGTGTGTGTGTGTGCGCACATAAGGACATGCAATGCCAAGAAGCGGTAATCTGTATGGGGAGCTACTGTTTAAGTTATATTTCAGCTTTCCTTACTTTTTAGGCTGGGCGCGGTGGCTTGCACCTGTAATCCCAGCACTTTGGGAGGCTGAGGTGGGTGGATCATGAGATCAGGAGTTCGAGACCAGCCTGGCCAATATGGTGAAACCCCATCTCTACTAGAAAAACAAAAAAACCCACAAAAATTAGCTGGGTGTGGTGGCATGCCCCTGTAGTCCCAGGTACTGGTGAGGCTGAGGCAAATGAATCACTTGAGCCCCGGAGGTGGAGGTTGCCGTGAGCCAAGATCATGACACTGCACTGCAGCCAGGGCAACAAAGCCAGACTCTGTCTCAAAAAGAAAAATGCATAATTCATAAAGTTACCATATCTCACAATTTATTAGAGAGTTTAATGGTTCTTAAAGAAAATGATAGACTGGATAAAAGGAGTCAGCATTAACCTTAGAGCTTAATTCACAGATTAAATCAAATGCCTAGGAGAACAAAACATTGTCTTTATATGTTTTAATCACTATATTCTGACTTATGAATTAAATTTATTTTAATTGTATGTAGGCATTTGCTCGGCGTGCTTTGGGTAAAATTGATGAGTTAAGGCAACTGGAATTAATGAGTTCTTCAAAATCCCAGGAAGAATCGAGAAGATATTTTAGAGAGGCCACAATAAAGGTATAAAAATTTCATGAAATAAAAGAAATTTACCACACTCTACAGCTGATTAAATACTTAATATTAGTAGTTGGGAAGTGCATCTCACTGTTACTTCATGTATAATTCTTTTTGAGGCAGATGGCAGTGATGATCTTCAAAAGAGGAGTGTTTGAATCTAGAAGAAAAAACAAAGCTCTCTTTAGACCCAAGATAAGAATTAACCTAAAGGAAGTACAAACTGTAAGTCTAAACGTGTCTTCTCTCTTTAAAACTCTTTTTGTAGTGTATTTGTATTATGCTTTGGTATCTTTCAAGCCTAGTCACTCATTATTAAATTCTGCTCCTGATTCTCTGCACCAATGGGTAAATAGAGAGAAGAATGTTTTTCCAGTTTGCACATAGCCTCACTTCATCTCTTTCTCAAAGCTTTTGTGTCTTAGCACAATCCCAGTTTTGCAACCCTTAAGGACAAGAGGCTGAAGAGGAGCCTGTGAAAGGTTTCAATGAACAGGCTCTTGCAAATGAATAGACTTCTGAGTGGTTCTGCACAGGCCTTTGTCTTTGACCGCTTAGGGTTAGCTGAGCAGGCGAGCAGGCTTTGAGGCTGCAGAGAAGATGGAGGCACCTTTTCTCAAAAGCCTTAGGTTTCACCCTTGGGAGTGTTCAGGAACTACGTTATCCAGTAGCAACAAACAACCCCCATGCCTCAGGTGGCTTAAAACAACAATTTATTGCCCACTGGAGTCATATGTTATTTTCGTTATCAGGGGCTCTGCCTTTACAAAAGCTGCTTGGGGCCAAGCTGAAGAGCAGCCTTCATTTCAAAAATTGCTGGTCATTTGGCCAGAGGGGATAGCTCTGGAGACCTTGCCTGGGCAGGGATACTCAGCATGGAAGTGACACGAATCTCTTCTTTTCACATGTCATCACCAGTCACACAGCCCCTCCACAAGCATATTTGACAAGCAGTAGTAAAGATTATCACAGGGCAGGGAGTAGGCAAAGTTACGCCTGTGGGACCCTCTGCCCTTTTTCTTCCCCTTGTCTTTTTCTTCTTCTTCTTCCCTTTGCCTTCCTGATTCTCAGTATCCCCCAGGGCCCAGTTCTATATCGTTTTGAAGCTCTCCCTAACTGTTCTAGATAGATGTACACCCTCTACTGTGAGCTTCCCTGTGGGACTGAAAATGAATCTAGGGGAAGGAGATGAGCAGTTTCTTACAGAAGAGGTGGATAAAATCTCAGAACCTGGAAAGGATTTGGGAAGTCACTCGATTCAGTCCTTTTATATTACAGATGGGAAAATACAGCCTGCAGTAGTTAAATGACTGGCTCAGGGTTACAAAGGCAGCTGTGGGCAGAACCAGAACCAGCACCTGCATCTCTAAATCCAGTGCTTGGCCACTACCCTAATCACTGCTACTCTCTTTCCTCATTTCTTCTGTTTCTTTTTTGTTTTGTTTTGTTTTTTTCAGACAGAGTCTTACTCTGTCTCCCAGGCTGGAGTGCAGTGGTGCGATCTTGGCTCACTGCAACCTCTGCCTCCCGGGTTCAAGGGATTCTCCTGCCTCAGCCTCCCAAGTAGCTGAGATTACAGGCATGCGCCACCACGCCCAGCTAAGTTTTGTACTTTTAGTAGAGACAGGGTTTCACTATGTTGGCCAGGTTGGTCTCGAACTCCTGACCTCAGAAGATCCACCCTCCTCGGCCTCCCAGAGTGCCGGGATTACAGGTGTGAACCACTGTGCCTGGCCCTCATTTCTTCTTAATACATGTAGGAGTAATCCTTTTTCTTTCTTTTAAATGAATTATTATATATAAATACAAATAGTTTTTGGACATAGTAACTTTTCCATTACTACTTCGTGTGACAATATTGACTACTAAGCCCACAGGTACATTTTATACATCCCCTTTAAGCTATATCCCTTACTAACCAACAGTATATTGCTTGGCAAGTATATTAAGTTATAGGCAATTCCTTGGCTAAGCTTTTAAGCTGCTGTCTGCATCTGCTATCATTAAGTAGTGATGCTGTATTCTTTGTAAGAGAGCAGGGAACGATGTTTTTTTCCCCACCAGGATTTTTTCTCTGAGCAACCAAATTTAAATATCCAAAGTTGCAAGATTATTGTTACTTAGAATATTTTTAGGACTTATAGTTATCTTGGTAGCAAAACAAAATACATTTTCAAAGAAAAATATTTAAAATTCCAGATAAAATTACATTAAAAACTAATTTGTATCTGATTTCCTTTAAGATAATTGTTGTATGAAAAGTTCTGGTGGTTTTTTTTTTTTTTTTTAAGAAAACATTGTAATTGTTTAGTGATTAGTTGTTTCAGAGACTAGTCACCACATCCTTTTTATAATGTCATCCTATAATACCTTGGCATGTTTTGCAGAATGTCCTGTTTTCTGTGTATGAAATAATTTTGTTATGTTTCTACCAAATAAATTAATTTCGATATGCATTAAACTGATTTTCTAAAACATTTCTGGGTTTGTATGTAAGTTGTTAACTCACAGTAAATCATTCTGACTCTCAAAAGATTCTTTTAAAGGACTACTAATTCAGACTCCTAATGATAGATTATTTAGGAATTTATTCAATAAATATTTTTTAAGTACCTGCTATGTGAACAAGATAGATGAAGATTACATTCTAGTAGAGAATTAATCATAAATAAATAAAATAGTTATAGCTTATGATAAATATTAAGAAAGAAATAATGATAATGGTGAGGATTAAATGAGTTACATTTAATAAAGCCCCTAGAGTGTTCCTGGCAGATAGTAAGTAGGTCCTCAGTAAATATTAACTATCATTGTTTATTATTTATTGTTTTTATATCGTTGTTTATTATTTATTCATTCAACAACCATGTATTGAATGTCTACTGTGGTTTTGAGTATAGTGGAATGTAGAAATGCTAAATTGCAGCCCTGGCTTTTTGAACAGCTTTGGAATAATGGGCAGCATTTGGCTAGACAGGGAGAAAAACATTCCAAGTGAAGGATCAGAGCATGCTTATAGCTTAGAAGTCAGAGTAGGCAAAATTCGTTGGGGGTCAGTGATAAATAGAGCTTGACTAGGAATAGGCATGTGATGTTGGGAAATTAACATAACACATCTCCTAGAGTAGATGTCATGGAGACCATAGTATTTAGAGATGAAACCAGACTGTATGCTTGTACCATTCAGATTCTCATTCATACTGACATTTTAAAATAATAATATAATATGCCCTATGCAGTATATGTGTCATAATTTGTCTAATACGTTATCGTTATTATTTTAGTTCTTTCAAATTTTTTTGCTATTATAGGTATTGATATCATCCACATCTTCAGACATGCTTATTTTTTTTCCTTTCTTTTATTTCCTGTGGATAAAATTCCAGATGTAGGATTATGGAATCAAAGGACATAAACACTTTATTTCTCTTGATATGTATTGCCAAATTGATTTCCAAAATGTGTATTCCTATTTTCTTTTTTTTTGAGACGGAGTTTCGCTCGTTACCCAGGCTGGAGTGCAATGGCGCGATCTCGGCTCACCGCAACCTCCGCCTCCTGGGTTCAGGCAATTCTCCTGCCTCAGCCTCCTGAGTAGCTGGGATTACAGGCACGCGCCACCATGCCCAGCTAATTTTTTGTATTTTTAGTAGAGACGGGGTTTCACCATGTTGAACGGGATGGTCTTGATCTCTTGACCTCGTGATCCACCCGCCTCGGCCTCCCAAAGTGCTGGGATTACAGGCGTGAGCCACCGCGCCCGGCCCGAGTATTCCTATTTTCAAGGTGACAACTTGCAAGTACCAATTTTACTACAAGCTGTTATTATTTCGATATTATCATTTGCTTAATTTTTTTTCTTTTTCTAATTCAGTTTTTATAAGATGGCTTGCCGTTTTGACTTTGCGTCTTTGAGCCAGATTTTCCTTATATTTGTGTTTCCTCTTTATATTTCCTTCATTTGTGAGTTATTTTTCACAGCCTTTGACCATCTATCTACTAGAGATTTTAATTTTTAATATATACTTGAATGAAATTGTTTTTAGAGACATTATTATTTTGCTTTTCATACTTGACAATCCATTGGTTTTCTTATTGCTTTAGCTTTAATCCTTTTTTATAGATCTTTTAAATATTTATATTTTAAAATCTTTTACTTAATATTTTATTCACAGCTCTGATAAATATTCCATTCTTTTTGCTAGTTTTTCTATGATTTTTTATAAGTGACTTCATTCTTTTATCCACTTGGGTTTTACCATTTCATTTTGAATATTTCTAATTATTATAAAGTTAATTATGCTTTTTCAATATGTATTTTTAAAAGCTCTATTTTAACCTACAATAAGAATCTTAGGAAAAGCCCTTACCTCTGTAAGAAAAGACAAGGCAGGGCATGAAGTTCAAGTTTTATTGAGGTTTTTCACCTATCAGTTGACCTATGGGTTGAAAAGGCAAAAAAGCTTATGAGTAGGAAGCTAGTGTTTGCGGGAAAGTAGTTCAAGGCAACTTTATTCCTGCTGTTGTTTTTCTGCCTTTTGACTTTGCCCTAAGAAGAGAAATAAAAGCAAGGGAGTAATGGGGATATCTTCCAGCTGAGTAAGGATTCTAGAAAAGCCAACTAGAACTATCGTTCTTATTTACTGGCAAACTAAATGCAGAGAACAGGTCATTTGATGGAGAGAAGAATGAAGCGTGGCAGGAAGGTATCTACAGGAAGTGCAGTCATTTTGGGCCAGTACAAAGCAGAATGACTGGGAACTCACAGCAGGTTCTAAACAGTCACTAGCCTGTTAGTATAAAGCTGATCAATTCTTTCTTAGAGTTAATTACCATAAACCACATTCTTTATACTACTAAATATTGTTTCATATTTTGACTTGAGGACCTTCTGCATGAGAATGTCCTGCAGTGTTTATTAAAAGTGTCCTACCCAGACATACAAAATCTCTGGAAATCTGGTCTTGAATCTACAAAGCACCCTGAGTGATTTTTAGGCAACCAAAGTTTGAATATCAGTTCCTTAAGGCTGTAATAAAGATATCATAAAACATATAGAGATTGATGCTTGCTTAATAAACAAACCATAATAAATAACCTTTCAATGCTGCCTTGGAAACACTAGCATGTGACGAAATAGCAAAGTCTTTGATGTAATGGCAGCATGATATAACTCTAATGAAATCTGCCATTACATCAAAAAGTGAAAACCATAAAAGCAGGTATCTCATTGGTAGACCAACTGCTGTTTTAGCATTGATTAAGCATGCCTTACTTTTCTTTGCCTTATAACAGCTTTTTTTCCTCCCCCTGCCCCCGAGACAAGGTCTCACTCTGTCACCCAGGCTGGAGTGCAGTGGCGTGATCTTTGCTCACTGCAACCTCTACCTCCCCAGGCTCCGGTGATCCTCCCACCTCAGCCTCCCAAGTAGCTGGGACTACAAGCACATTCCAACATGCCTGGCCAATTTTTAAATTTTTTGTTGATACAGGGGTCTCACTGTGTTGCCCCGGTGGTCTCGAACTCCTTGGGTCAAGTGATCCTTCTGCCTTGGCCTCCCAAAGTGTTGGGATTACAGACATGAACCACTGTACCCACAGTATAATAGCTTTAACAAATGGACTGAACTTTTTTTCTTAATTTCAGTTTTCATGGCCACGTACTGTCACAGAGCGGCTACTGGATGAGATGTTTGATAGCACTGCATCCCGGTTTCTGGCTGTCTTGGAAGCTCTTTCTGATTCAAATAGGCGAATACTGCAAACTGGACCCATTGTTACAGATGAAGTGGAGATTCATGATGTTGTTTCAGAACTGTTGATGGCAGGAAAACAACTATTGATAAGTAAATAAGATGTTAAGATTTTTTTTATGATAGAATGATAGACATGAGTAACAAAAATTTTAGCATGGTAGTCCATACATAGGAAACCTATACAATTTATATTGTGTGTGTGTGTGTGTGTATGTTTTTTGGTTTGTTCGTTTTTGAGATAAGGTCTCTTGTTACCCAGGCTGGAGTACAGTGTATGATCATGGCTCACTGCAGCCTCAACCTCCTGGGCTCAAGCGATCCTCCTATCTTAGCTTCCCAAATAGCTGGGACTACAGGTGCATACCACCACGTCTACCTAATTTTTGTGTTTTGGGTAGAGACAGGGTTTCCCCATGTTTCCCAATCTGGTCTTGAACTTTTGGGCACAAGCAATCCACCCACCTCAGCCTCCCAAAGTGCTCGAATTACAGGTGTGAGCCACTATGCCCAGCCGATATAATTTATATTGATCTTGAATTCAGCAACCTTGCTAAGATCAATTGATATTTCAAATAATGTAATAGTAAATTTTGGGGGGACTTTTTAATATATACAATCATCTATGAATACTGACATTTCTTTCCAATCCTTAATCTTTTAATTTCTCCTTTCTTGCATTTCTTGATTATTGCACTGGCTAGGATCTCCAATAACATGTGGGAGGAAGTGGTGACAGCAGACTCCCTTGTCTCATTTTTTTTTCCTCAGATTTTGCCATTATTTCAGATATTTACTGAATAATTTCTGTGGGTACCCTTTTACAGACCACAGAAGTTTCTTTTAAAGAGTTTTTTGTTTTTAATCTTGAATAGTTGAATTTTAGCAAAAGCTTTCTCTGAATTTGTTGAGATTTACTGAGTCGATCAGATAACTTTCTCATTTATTTCTATTACTGTGGTTGACTATATGGATTGTTTGTCTAATTTTTTTTTTTTTTGAGACAGAGTCTCAAACTGTCTCCTGGGCTGGAGTGCAGTGGCGCTATCTTGGCTCACTGCAACCTCTGCCTCCTGGGTTCAAGCGATTTTCCTGCCTCAGCCTCCTGAGTAGCTGGAATTACAGGCACCCACTAATTTTTTGTATTTTTAGTAGAGACGGCGTTTTGACATGTTGGCCAGGCTGGTCTTGAACTCCTGACATCATGATTCGCCCACCTCAGCCTCCCAAAGTGCTGGGATTACAGGTGTGAGCCACCGTGCCCAGCCTCTAATTTTTAACCACCCTATATTTTTGGAGTAAACCTAATTCGGAAATAAGCATCAGCTTTTTGATATATTGCTTGATTTGTTTGCTAATGTTTAGTGTTTCTGCTCCCTGTTGATGGGAGAGGTTTTTCTTTCTTGTGATGTTCTTTTTAAGTTTTGCTCACAACGTCATGTTGGTCTCATAAAATGAGTTGAGAAGTATGCCCTCTTTCTCCATTATCTGTAAATGCTTGTGTCGTATTGGTGTTATTTTTTTGTAAATGTTTGGTTGAATTTTCTGGTGAAGCCGTCTGTACCTGGAGTTTTTTGTGTGAGAATATTTTAAATGATGAATCCAATTTCCTTCGTAGATATAAATTTTTTAGGTTTTCTTTCATTCTTTAAAAAAAGCCTATCACTTTGGTAAACTGTATTTTCCTTAAAATTTTTCTGTTTTATCTAACATTAATTTTTTTTTTTTGAGTCAGGATGCCCAGGCTGGAGTATAATGGCGTGATCTTGGCTCACTGCAACCTCCACCTCCCCAGTTGAAGCGATTCTTCTGCTTCAGTCTCCCAAGTAGCTGAGATTACAGGTGCAACCACCATGCCTGGCTAATTTTGTATTTTTAGTAGAGATGGGGTTTCACCATGTTGGCCAGGCTGGTCTCAAACTCCTGATCTCATGTGATCCACCTGCCTTGGCCTCCCAAAATGCTCAGATTATAGGCGTGAGCCACGGCGCCTGGCCTTAAAATTTTCATTAAGGATATATAGTAGTTCATTATGATCTTCTTAATGTGTGTAGAATTTGTATGATGTTCTCTTTTTTACTCTAATATTGGTCAGTTTGCCTTCTCTCTTATTTCATCAATTTCACCAGGGCCCCACCAATTTCATTAGTCTCTGCAAAGAAACAATATTTGACTTTGTTGATCTTCCCCATTGTATGTCTGTTTTCCATATTACTGATTTCTACTTTCATTCCTTTCTTTATTGTACTTTCTTGGGTTTGCTTTACTGATTTAAAAAACTTATTGACTTGGAAGCTTAGATCATTGATTTTTAGAATTTGTTATTATTTGCATTAAATGCATATTAAGACATTTATTTTAAATCAGCTTTAGCTCTATACCTGAAGTTTTGATATATCATATCTTCATTACTGTTTAAGAATATTTTCTAACTTGCAGTGTGATTTATTCTTTGATATATAGGTTCTGCATTAAAATATGGGGGATTTTCTAATTATCTTTTGGTTACTGATTTTTATGTTAATTATACTATGGACAAAGAGGATATTCTGTATTATTTGGAACTGTGAAAATTTGTTAAGGTAGGCTTTATGGCTTGGCAAATAACCAGCTTTGGTAAATAGTCTGTATGTACTTGAAAGACTATGTATTTTTTGTTGTTGTTAGGTGCATTGCTTTGTGTATATGTTGATTAAGTTAAGTTAGTAAATCGTGTGGTTAGATCTTCTCTATCCCTATGGATAGTTTTTGTCTCTTTGTTTTATAAATTACTCAGAGAGATGCGTTAAAAATCTGCTATGCATTTCTGCTGGTGTGGAATTGCAAGAGCATGGGATATTCCTATTTTGCTTTATCAGATACTGTTTTACAAAGTGTTTTTTTTTCAATTTGCACACCCATTAACATTTTATGAGGGTTCCATTACTCCAAATTCTCTCTGACACTTAGTATTATCTGTCTTTCTCATTTTGTCCACTTTAGTGTGAATTCAGTGGTGTTGCATTATAAACTTAAATTTCTCTGATGACTAATAAAGTTAAAAATCTTTTCATTCATTTTTTTCACCATTGGATATCCTATTTTGTGAGGTGCCTATTTTAACTTTTTGTCCTTTTCTTCTATATATTTGTAGGAATTCTTTATGTATTCTTGATATAAGTCCTTTATTGAATACATGTATTGCAAATATCTTTTCTTACTTGGCAGCTTGCCTTTTCATTCTCTTAATGATAAGTATTGAGGAACAGAAATTCTTAATTTTAATTTAGTCCAATTTTTAATATATCCTATATAGTTGATCCTTTGTGTGTCATGATTAAGAAGTCTCAGCTATCCCAATGTGGTAAATATATTTTCATATGTTTTCTCCCATAAGTTTTATTTTTTTACCCCTCACGTGAGGTCTGTAATTAGAAATTAGATCTTTTTTGTTGATATGAGGTAGAGATCAAGATTTATTTACTTTTTGTGTATATTCAGTTGACACAGCACCATTTATTGAAGATAACTTCCTTTCATTGGCTGCAGTATCCCTTAGTAATAAATTAGGTGGTTGTATCTGTGTTGTCTGTTTTTTCACTCAGCATAATTCTCTTGAGATGTATTCAGGTTGTGTGTATTAGTCACTTGGCCAGGCGCAGTGGCTCACATCTGTAACCCTAGCCCTTGGGAGGCCAAGGCAGGTGGATTTGTTGAGCCCAGGAATTCAAGACCAGTTTGGCTAACATGGCGAAGCTTTGTCTCTACTAAAAATACAAATATTAGCCTGGTGTGATGGCACATGCCTGTAGTCCCAGCTACTTGGGAGGCTGAGGCAGGAGAATCATTTGAACCCAGGAGTCAGAGGTTGCAGTGAATGGAGATCACACCACTACACTCCAGCCTGAGCCACAGAACAAGACTCTGTCTCAAAAAAAAAAGTTCATTTGTTACTGCTGAGTAGTATTTTATGGTATGAATAAACTAGTTTGTTTAACTACTTACCCTTTGAAGGACATTTGAATTGTTTCCAGTTTTGGGCTGTTAGAAATGAAGCTGCTATGAACAACTGAGTACAAGTTATTTATTTATTTATTTAAGCGTACAGTACCTGGTATTCCCAGGTTATCTCCCATCCAAGCACTAACCAGGCCTGACCCTGCTTAGCTTCCAAGATCAGACAAGATGGGGCTCGTTCAGGGAGTACAAGTTTTTAATGTGAAAGGATTTTTTGTTTTAATGAATATAAGGAAAGAAATTTAAAAGTAACATGAAAAAAATCAAAGAAAGATATAAGACTTCAAAGTATCTGCTGGATTACTAAACCCACTCCTAGATCCAGTATAATAAAATGTAAGAATGTCATAAGAAAGAGAAAATTGTAAAAGATACATCTACAAAACAACAAGATTTAAATTGACATTAAACTTCTCAACAGAAACACTATTTTCATTTCTCTGGAATAAAACGCTCAACAGTGCAATTGCTGGATCGGATATATGATAAGTTTGTATTTAGTTTTGTGAGAAACTGTCGTACTATTCTCCAGGGTGACTGTACTATCTTTCCACCAGCCATGTGTGAATGATCCAGTTTTTGAACATCCTTGACAGAATTTGGTGTATCATTACTCTCTTATTTTAGCCATTCTGATAGGTATATAGTAACATTCCACTGTGACTTTAATTTGCATTTCCCTAATGGCTAAAGGTGTTAAATAGTTTTTCATGTGTTTATTTGCTATCTGTATACTCTCTTTTTCTCTAGTGTCTTTTGTTCATTTTCTTAATTGGATTGTTAATTATTTCTCTTGAGCTTTGAGAGCTCTTTTTATGTTCTGAATACAAGCCCTGGTCATTGCTTTTTAAGACAGAAAATACCTTTATTAAGATTTTTTGCTCCTCATCATTACTTCCCATTTTTCATTGCTTCTGTCTAAATTCATTTCTTTTGCTCAAATGCAATCTAAGAATTTTGAAGTAGTTTGGCTGGATATAATAGTTTATTTACAAGTTTCTTTAAGATTTTGATGCTATTTCTTCATAGTCTTGTATAAACAGTGTTTCTGTTGAGAAGTTTAATGTCAGTTTAAATCTTGTTTTATAGATGTATCTTTTACAATTTTCTCTTTCTTATGACATTCTTACATTTTATTATACTGGATCTAGGGGTGGGTTTAGTAATCCAGCAGATAGGGGTTTGAGGTCTTATATCTTTCTTTGATTTTTTTCATGTTACTTTTAAATTTCTTTCCTTATATTCATTATTTAAAAAAACTCCTCAAGGCATTGAAGTGCCATTAGACAGATGTTAACAGGATAGATGTTCATCCTCCATGTCTTATTTATTTTATTCTTTTCATGTCTTTATTACTTTCTGTTGCCTTCTGGGAAGCTTCCTCTATCTGATTTTTCAGGTCACAAATTTGACCTTTGATTCTCTCTGTTCTGCTCTTCTGTTCATCTATTTAATTATTTGTTTCAACAATGATATACTTTTTTGTTTGTTTGTTTGAGACAGAGTTTCGCCGTGTTGCCCAGGCTGGAGTGTAGTGGCACGATCTTGTCTCACTGCAGCCTCCACCTCCTGGGTCCAAGTGATTCTCTTGCCTCAGCCTCCTGAGTAGCTGGGATTACAGGTGTGCACCATCACTCCGGACTAATATTTTGTATTTTTAGTAGAGATGGGGTTCCACTATGTTGTCCAGGCTGGTCTCAAACTCCTGACCTCAGGTGATCTGCCTGCCTTGGCCTCCCAAAGTGCTGGGATTACAGGTGTGAGCCATTACACCCAGCTGTCGACAATGATATACTTAATACTTTGAATCCACTTGGTTCTTTTTCACAGCAATTGTTCTTGCCTCATGTTTCTAATATCCTCTTTTATTTCTGAGAGAACACTTTCACTTACATTCTTGTTCATGCTGCTCCATTTTCCTGCTTCTTGTGGCAAAGGATGCTTCATTTGTGTTTTTTCTTTCAAGGTGTTTTTGCTTTTAATTTTCTTTTCCCGTGAGCTTTTCTTCTTGGAACAATCAGCTGACTTGGCTACAGTGTCCACTGGGGAGGAGGGAGGAAAGCCTAGAGTTAGCTCCTGTGCCTCTAGGTGAGTTTAGTGTGTGTGTGCACATGTGGGTGCCTGTGTGTGTGAATGCTCATCTCAATACAGGGAACCGCTGGTGCCACAGTTTGGGCTCTTCTCTTGCCAAGAAAAATTCAAGCTTTTAGATAAGAATTTCCTTGACTTCCTTCACCCAAACCCCTAAATTTACCCTCATGCATATCTGTCTTTTCCCACATTTCTCATTTAAATGGAGGGGAAGTTTCTCTTTGCGTCTTTAAGCCTAATTCCTCCAAGCGTCCAAGTGGTCCCTTTATATTGTGTCCTTTACATATATTTTTTGAGACAGGGTCTTGTTCTGTCACCCAGGCTGGAGTGCAGTGGTGTGATCATGGCTCACTGCAGCCTGGACCTCCTGAGCTCTAGTGATCCTCCCACCTCAGCCTCCTGAGTAGCTCTGACTATAGGCATGTGCCACCACACGTGGCTAATTTTTGTATTTTTTGTAGAGTCGGGGTTTCTCCATGTTGCCCAGGCTGGTCTCAAACTCTTGGGCTCAAGGGATTCACCTGCCTTGGCCTCCCAAAGTGCTGGGATTACAGATGTAAGCCACCGTGACTGGGCCTCCATGTTCTCTTTCATCTTCCTCCCTATAGGTCTTCTTCTTGGCACAGTCAGATTTATTGAAGGAATTGTCTGTTTTCACTGTTCCTAAGTATTTTCTTTCTACGTATACATCAGGCAGTCCCTAGCACTCTACTGAGAATGTTATGGACTACCTTATTGCTCCATCCAAGGGTCACTTCCAGTTACTTTTCCCCCTCCCCTTCCCCCTTCCCCTTCCTCCTTCCTCCTTTCTCCCTCTTTCCTCCCTCCCTCTCTTTTTTTCTCTTTCTTTCTTTCTTTTTCTTTCTTCCTTTTTCTTTCTCTCTCTCTCTTTCTCTCTCATTCTTTCTTTCTCTCTTTCTCTCTCTCTCTCTCTCTTTCTTTCTTTTTCTTCTTCACAGGGTCTTGTGTGCTGGACTCAAACTCCTGAGCTCAAATTATCCTCCTGCCTCAGCCTCCTGAGTAACAGGGACTACAGGTGCATGCCGATAAGCCTGGCTAGTCCTTTCCTTCTTTACTTTCTGTAGTGTATGTTACTGTTGACTACTACTTTCTCTCTAACCACTCACCTTGGCAGCCTTTACTCCCTCTGTGCTTCTCTTAAATGATGGTGTTCCTTATTCTGTGCGAGGTAGCTATACATGGCCCATGGCTGAATCTACTATTTACTGTGGATAAATAATGATGACTCCAAAAGGTATATCCCCATTTTAGATCTCTTTCCCAAGTTTCCAATCGATATCTAGGAACTATTGCTCATTCTCTGTGTTTGAGATTCCATTATCTTTCCCCTGAGTATCCTTCCCTAACTGCCCTCCTTCCCCAGATCTGTGTTGGAGCCCTTCCTATTTGTCCCCAAAGCACCACCCTGTATTTGCCCACTAAGATTTCTTGTTCACTCCACTAGAGCATAAACCCTATAAAAGCAGGGATTGTGTTTTCCTGTTTCCTGAAAGTGTCTATAGTGAATATTTAATAAATATTTATTTGAACAAATGATATTCAAAACTTTCTTCTTCCTTTTCTAGTGTCAAATACTGGTGCAGATGGAATGCTTGATTTTCCAAAAACATCTCTTCTGGAACTTGTGATAGAAAGAAAAGATGTTATTTCTGTGGATGCTGCTGTGAAGTTTATAAAATTAGCTTTTAGTTATGAGGAGTGGAGTTTATTTGAATCTTCTGCTGCACATCTTATTTATTTTCTCCAGGTACTATATGCAAAATCCTCCTGGTTTTGTTTTGTTTAAATGACATTGAATTACTTATTAACGTGTGGGATATACTTCTCCAAGAGGCAGGATGATCCAGAGTCAAAGAAAGCAGAGAAGGATTTAACTCTTCTGATTGCAGTGGAACCACTAATCAACATAAAGAGAAACAAAGGTTTGATCTTTCCTTTGGAAAACTACAGAGAAGGAGAGGCGGCTCAAATTTATTTAAAAAAAATTGCTGTTCATGGTGAGTATTTGTCTGTTCAAAAAATTAAGATAGTTTGATGAAATATGCTTTTTATAGATGAGGTGAGAGAAAGAACGTTGAAGGCAGAGGGAGCAAGAGGTACAAGGCCCTGAGACAGGAGTGTGCTTGGTGGTTGCAGGAATGGCATGGGGGCATGTGTGACTGAGTGTGGGAGGTGACAAGGTTAAAGAAGTAGCTGAGCGCTAGGTGATATGGTTCCTGGGCTTTGTAAGGATGCTAGATTATATTCTGAGTGACAGTTTTGAGTAGGAGAATGAGGTTCTACCTACCTGCTGGCTTAGTGGGATAAGAGGGAGGCCAGTAAGGCAGTGAATCAGAGGACAGAGTCATCAGTTCATGTTAGGAAGGGAAGCTTTGGTAATCTCCTCTGTCTTCCCAGCATGCAGTGTTTGCCGTTCTAGGACTTTTCAAATTCTAAATGTTACTGTGTGTAATTGAAAATCTGCAGTGTCTACTTTTTCATCAATGGGAACTATTTAATTCCAGGTTTTTAATGTTTTGCCATGTTCTTAAGGCATTGCATGGCTTATCAGTTGCAGTAAGTAATTTGTACCACGTAATGATATATATGTCTTCTAGTGATCTCTGAATCAATATTTTTATTATTTTTCAACTAGTTTTTTTTGCATTTTTAGTAGAGATGGGGTTTCACCATGTTGGCTAGGCTCGTCTCGAACTCCTAACCTCAAGTGATCTGCCTACCTCAGCCTCCCAAAGTGCTGGGATTACAGGCATGAGCCACTGTGTCCGGCCAAGATTAGTTTTCATATAGAAGTATTTAATCTGTCTTATTGACATGATATTTGCCCACCTATAATTTATGTCATTTTTGTGGCATATTTGTGTTTCTGTGCCTTTTCTATTTGAAATTTTGTGATTTCTTTGTTTCATTTTCCTCTGCTTTATGAATTTAGATACTTATTTGAAGATTTGTGGATATTCAGAGGATATTTTCCATTTGGCAGCAACCTTGTATTTCTGTGTCTGCACTGATCCTCAGGTGAAATAGCTACTTTAAATAATTTTTATTAGTGTGAAAAGAGGTTTTTGTGCCTAACTTAAGGCCAGATTTAAAATATCACAGGAATTACACTTTGCTAAAATTTTATTTTGTTTAATCATTAGAATATAGGATTAAGTTAGATTCTGACTTGTAATTAAAAAAAAATTATTGTTGTCATTTTGAGTGGTTTTTTTGGGGAAATTCTCAGGCTATATTTCTAATAATGAGGGAAATGAGGCAGTGGTTTTCAAAAAGAGTTAATATGTTTAATGACATACTGCTCTCAGTCCATGAGTACAAAGTCTTGTTATTATTGGAAGTCACTTTGCACACAATGGCCAGTATTTAGAAATGGCCCATATGAGGGTAAAACTATTATAGTATAGCAATGGTTATTAAACAAATTCCAGGGATCCTCAGAAGCCCAACTTTGTCTTCTTCTTTTTTCTTTTCTTGCTCTGTTGCCCAGGCTGGAGTGCAGTGGCATGATCTTGGCTCACTGCAACCTCTGCCTCCTGGGTTCAAGTGATTCTGCTGTCTCAGCCTCCTGAGTAGCTGGGATTACAGGTGCCTGCCACCATGCCCGGCTAAGTTTTGTATTTTTAGTAGAGATAGGGTTTCACCATGTTGATCGGGCTGGTCTTGAACTCCTGACCTTGTGGTCCACCCACCTCAGCCCCCCAAAGTGCTGGGATTACAGGTGTGAGCCACCATGCCTGGCCTGTTTTTAAAAAAATTATTTTGTTTTTAATTTTAATTTTAATTTTAAGTCCCAGGGTACATGTGCAGGACCCACAGGTTTGTTACGTAGGGAAACGTGTGCCATGGTGGTTTGCTGCACTTCCTACTCATAAGTGAGAACATGCGGTGTTTGGTTCTGTTCCTGCGTTAGTTTGCTCAGGATAATGGAGAAGCCCAACTTTGAGTAGTAGCTCCTTAATCTGTTTTTGTTAGTTTTGTATATAACATTGGGTTTCTGATGGAATTTCATTTGAAAATTTGGTTATGTTGTTATTTTTATAAAGCATGTAAACCACAATTAGAGAGCGCTATATTAACTTTTGCCCAGGTAAGTGAAACACAGTAAGGGACTTGAGAAGTTCTGCTTTATACAATTTTTGATTTCCTCTGGTTTGTCAGAATAAGTTATGACCTGTGACAGGTATTTAATTTTTGAAATAAAGGTGTTTGGCAGTAAATAAATTATAATAGTGGGAGAGCTAAACCAAAACAGCAATCAAGGCTTAAAAAGATCAGGAACTTTCTTTTATCTGTTTTTTCTTTTTTTTGAGACAGAGTCTCACTCTGTCACCCACACTGGAGTGCACTGGTGGGATCTCAGCTCACCGCAACCTCTGCCGCCCAGTTTTAAGCAATTCTTCTGCCTCAGCCTTCCGAGTAGCTGGGATTACAGGTGTGTGCCATCATACCCAGCTAATTTTTGTATTTTTTAGTAGAGACGGGATTTCATCATGTTGGACAGGCTGGTCTCAAAATCCCGACCTCAGGTGATCCACCCACCTCAGCCTCCCAAAGTGCTGGGATTACAGGTGTGTGAGCCGCCGTGCCTGGTCCTCATTTATCTGTTTTTCTAAAATAATGTATGTCTTTGTTCAATTTAATTCAATGAACATTTATTGATCTCTGTTGTATTCCCAAACATTGTAGGAAGGTGCCACATATGCAAATTAGGTCTTAGAGCAGCCTCAAAGAGCTCCAGGTTTGGTATATTTTAATCATAAACTCATTATTTTTCTAGTTTAGCTATAATGAGTAACAATTTTCTTTTGCAAAGAGGCAAGTAGCTTAGATAAGAGAAGACATACTCATTCTGGCTCATCAAATGATACCCAGTGTCAGGTTCTGTTCAGCTTTTCCCCTTTCCTTCTTGTTTCTACCCTTTCCCAATTCCTCATTGCCTCTCTAGTTACTAGTTCATCTCCCCCTACTCCAATTCCTTGTTATTATTATTATTATTGAGACAGAGTCTTGCTCTGTTGCCAAGATTGGAGTACAGTAGTGCAATTTCAAGCTCACCACAACCTCTGCCTCCCAGGTTTAAGGGATTCTTGTGCCTCAGCCTCCTAAGTAGCTGGGACCACCCCAGCTACCGCCACCATGTGCCACTATGCCTGGCTAATTTTTTTTTTTTTTTTGAGATGGAGTTTCGCTCTTGTTATCCAGCTGGGAGTGCAATGGTGCGACCTCGGCTCACCACAACCTCCACCTCCTGGGTTCAAGCAATTCTCCTGCCTCAGCCTCCTGAGTAGCTGGGACTACAGGCGCGTGCCACCATGCCCAGCTAATTTTTGTATTTTAAGTAGAGACGGAGTTTCAACATGTTGACCAGGATGGTCTTGATCTCTTGAACTCGTGATCCACCTGCCTCGGCCTCCCAAAGTGCTGGGATTATAGGCGTGAGCCACCACGCCTGGCCTAATTTTTATATTTTTAGTAGAGTTGGTGGTTTGCCATGTTGGCCAGGCTGGTCTTGAACTCCTGACCTGAGGTGACCCACCCACCTCGGCCTCCCAAAGTGTTGGGATTACAGGCTTGAGGCACCATGTCTGTCCAATTCCTTATTATTTTAATGCAATAATTTTAAAAAGAGAAAAGTATATGTAAATTTTACGGTCGGGTGGGAGTAATTGGTTTGCAATCTTCCCTAAAAATGTTTGGGACTCTTCTTTTTAGAGAGGCAGAAGAGCATAGAACATTCATTAAGAACAAGGTATCTAGGCTGTACACGGTGGCTCACACTGCAATCCCAGCACTTTGGGAGGTCGAGTTGGGTGGATCACTTGAGGCCAGGAGTTCGAGACCAGCCTGGCCAACATGGTGAAACCCTGTCTCTACTAAAAATACAAAAATGAGCTGGGCATGGTGGCGCGCCTGTAGTCCTAGCTACTTGGGAAGCTAAGGCATGAGAATCGTTTGAACCTGCTGGGATGCAGAGGTTACAGTGAGCCAAGATCATGAGCTGAGATTGTGCCACTGCACTCCCGCTAGTGAGGCCCTGTTTCAAGGGAAAAAAAAAAAAAAGGGTGAGGACTCTGGAGCTAGACTACTTAGGTTTGAGTCTCTCCCATCTGCCACTCTTTAGTCATTTCATGTTGGGGAAAATCACTTAATCTCCTTGTGTTTCAGTTTGCTCATCTGTAAAATGAGGAGGGTCATACTAGGACTCCTCTCATAGGGTCATTATGAAGACTGGGTTAGTCTTTGTAAATGTGATAGTCTTTGTAAAGCTCTTAGAGTGTTGCTCAGCACACAGTGAATGTTATATACTTGTATTTTATTATTCTTACTCATTTGCCTTCTCACTTTTGTTTTTAGGATGTTCAGCCTGATAAGGAAATTGTTGTGGACACGATAATGTTCCTATGGCAGAAATGCAAATTAGGAATTCAGCGGCTCAATATATCCAGAAATGACTATGCAAAATTCACCCAGAAAATCAGTACTAACAAAGTATTCCTTTTCCATTTCCTTTCACATGTTCTTTGCTATTGCTAATTCAAGTTGCCATACACATTTAAAATCTAATTTTCCTATTTTTCACCTGGTTAATGACTTTCATTGCATATATATATATATATATATATATATATATGATATTCTTTCTAGTGCTGAGTGACCCTTTCTTTTAATGTGCGCTCCCTGTACTCCTGTTCTAATTTTGTTTGTTGTGAAGAGTGAACAGGTGTTTCAGGGTTTTCTGTTTATTTATTTTTTGGCAGGGTCTTGCTCTGTCCTGGGTGTGGTGGCGTGATCTTGGCCCTTCCTCCCTCCCTCCCTCCCTCCTTTCCTTCCTTTTTTCTTTTGTTTTTGAGATGGAGACTCGCTCTTTCACCCAGGCTGGAGTGCAGAGGTACAATCCTGGCTCACTGCAATCTCTGCCTCCCGGGTTGAAGCGATTCCCCTGCCTCAGCCTTCAGAGTACCTGGGATTACAGGTGTGCACCACCACGCCAGCTATTTTTTTTGTATTTTTAATAGAGACGGGGTTTCACTCTGTTGGCCAGGCTAGTCTCAAACTCCTCACCTCAAGGGATCCATCTGTCTCGGCCTTTCAAAGTGCTGGGATTACAGGCGTGAGCCACCACGCCCGGCCATGAAGGACAATTTAAGGCATCTAATGTGGAGCCTGAAACACCTGCTTTTCCCCCCACTCATAAGGAGGACATTGATAGTAATCATAGCAGCTGCTTTGAAGGGACAGTGAGAACTTGGAGGATACAGATACTATTCACTTATATGTATGAATAACTGATCATAAATTTGCCATAATGGCTATAGATGTTAAGCCATTATTCTACTTAAATGAATCTACCTTATGAATTTATAGAAACAGATTGATTAATATTTTAAAAGGATTACTGAGTTTTATATTATTTATAATTAAGACATTAATAAGGAGGGGTACCCGTGTAACATTTCTATATGATTAGAAGATGGTTATTTCAAGGAAGTACACATTTTGAAAAATGTTTCTCTTCTATAGTTTCATATACTTTTAATTGATTTTGCTCGTATTTTCTCGTTTTAGTGGATTTATCTTCTGTGGCAGCTAAATGAAGTAATTCACTGCTCTAAAATGGAAGACATTGACATTGTGGTAGTGGCAGAAGTCACGTTACGGTTAAGTGAAATTTTGGAATCTTTAGGAAGCCCAGGAAAAAAATTTACAAAATCTCTAGGTAAAATATTGGCTGAAAAAGTATACCCATATATAAGTATAAATATATAGGTATAATTTCAAATACAGGATAACTTCTACTAATGGAAACTAGGCACTTCAATATTATGCTTCATCGAGGATTTATAATTAGAGATAGATAATATAATTATAATAACATAGTTTCATCAAGTAGATGTTAAGAAAAGGTGTCATGCTCTATGATTCAATGAAGGATAAAACCCTTTTTGTCTTTTCATATTCCTTTTCTTTGTTCCTAATTACCTCCTACTCCCCTTTCTTTCTTTTTCCCCTTTCTCTCCTCTTTTTTTTTTTTTTTTTGAGACAGTTTCTTTCTGTCATCCAGGCTGGAGTGCAGTGGCACAATCTTGGCTCACTGCAGCCTCCACCTCCCAGGTTCAAGTGATTCTCCTGCCTCAGCCTCCCGAGTAGCTGGGATTACAGATGCCCGCCACCACGCCTGGCTAAGTTTTATATTTTTACTAGAGATGGGGTTTCACCATGTTGGCTACACTGGTCTCAAACTCCTGACCTCAAGTGATCTGCCTGTCTCAGCCTCCCAAAGGGCTGGGATTACAGGTGTGAGCCACCACGCCTGGCCACCTCTCCCCTCTTTTATCTTCTTTTGTTTTTCCTCCCCTTCCATTTCCCATAAGAGTAAATACTTGAAGGAAGACTATGTTTTGGTCACTGTGATCTTCCTGGCACCCACCACATCGTCTGACACAGAGTAGGAGATCAGATAAGTATCTGTTGAATGGATCAGTGTCATTCTACTTTCTATCTCCTTTTTTATCTTCTATCTGCTAATTCCTTCCTCTTAAAATTCTTGCTTCATTTATTCTATTTCTCCTCTACTTGCTCTTTTTCTTCTTATCTTTATCATCTTCCTCTTTTTGCTCTCATTTCCTAGCTCCCAACTCCCCATTCTTCCTGTCTCAGCCCCTTTCTCTTCTTCATTATTCTCTTCTTCATTCGGGAGATGTCTTCTCTCAAAGGATGGCCTTCTGCTGTGACCTCCTTGTTGTTTGTTCTGCCTCTGGTTGCAGCCCTGTACTATATTTCATGAGGCGGGGGATAATGTGAAGGAGTCTATGGCGGGTGTTTACTTTGCTGTTTCACCCCTCTTACAGAGCATGTATGACATTTGGAGGACTTTGTAATAAGGTGATTGTTTACCGAGAGATTCACTAATCTGGCTCTGCCTGTCCTCGTGTGGCTTTGCAGATGGAGTTTTAGAGCCACGGTTCTCAAATTTTGATTGTTATCAGTATTTCCTGAAGGCTTGTTAAAAATGCAAGGCCCAGGCTCTGTTCTACTTTAGCTAGCCTGGACCTTTTTAGTCTTAAATAGCTTCCCAGGCGAATTTGATATGTATCAAAGTTTGACAACCATCAGTTAAAAGTCTCTGGCCATCTAACACATTCAGTGACCTCAGGCCATATTTCTGACATGTCCTGGCTTAAAATGCTTTTTTTTTTCCTTTTTAAAACTTTTATTATGAAGAGCTTTAAATATATAGAGAAAAAAAATCACCATGTATGCGTCATCCAGCATCCATAATTATCAACATCTTTTCAATCTTATTTCTTCTCTCCCTGCAACATTTCCCCCTCTCCGAGTATTTTAAAGCAGACGTGTCATTTTTCCAGCAAATACCACCCCACCATGTATATGTGTGTGTGTATCCAGCATTTTTTTTTTTTGAGACAGAATCTCACTCTGTCTTCAGGCGCCAGGCTGGAGTGCAGTGGCATGATTTTGGCTCACTGCAACCTCCGCCTCCTGGGTTCAAGCAATTCTCCTGCCTCAGCCTCCTGAGTAGCTGGGACTACAGTCACACACCACCATGCCCAGCTGATTTTTGTATTTTAGTGGAGACGGAGTTTCGCTACATTGGCCAGGATGGTCTTGATCTCTTGACCTCGTGATCCACCCACCTTGGCCTCCCAAAATGCTGGGATTACAGGCGTGAGCCACTGTGCCCAGCTCCAACTTTCTGTCTAACAGATAAGGATTTTTTTTTTTTTAAACATAAAACCACAGTGCCATTATTATTATACCTTACAAAATGGGGAATAAGTCCCATGTCCCTGATTGTATTAAAAAATATCTTTTAAAGTTGGTTTGATCCAATCAGAGTCCAAACAAGGCCCACACATTGTATTTTCTTGACATGTTTCTTAAATGTCACTAATCTCTAATGGTTTCTTTCCTTCATAGTCCCCTTTTAAGATATTTATCTTTTGAAGAAACTGAGTCACTATCCTGTGGGATTTTTCATATTCTGGATTTGACTATTTCCCTCCATGTGATGTTGGTTAACTTGCTTCTTACCTGGTAGTTAGATCTGGATGCTTACTTAGATTCTGGTGATACTTTGTTAACAAGAGTTCTTGCCAATTGTCTTATTTTTCAGCAACAATACTTCATAGGTAGTGCTGTTTACTCTCTTGCATTGAATCAGGAAGCACACAATGCCTAGTTGTCTCACTTTTTGTGCTCTAAAGATTTATCAGTGAGTTCAGGTGTTCTCAGCTTGGGTTTTTTCCTAGGCTGGTTCCCCAGAAGCAGATTCTGAGACAATGAATTGAGTGAAGTAGTTTATTTGGGACCTTATCCAGGGAAGCACAGTGGAGGAGTGGAGAAGTGAGACAGGGGAGGAAAGGAAGCTCCTTGTAAGGCACAGTAAGTTAATGAGAAGCCTGCTGTTGTGGGTTCAGGGCCTACTCCCATGAGGGACCTCTAGGAGACCATAAGAACATGTCTGAGAGAGTTGGGAGATTGGGGTAGTTATACAACTTTTATCTGTCATTGGTGGAGGACTGATGGGAGACTGGGGGTAAAAGCTAGGAGGGACTCCTAACTTTTCTCATTCCTTTTGCATTTATTATACTGATGTCTTCAATGAAGAATTTACTTCATCAACTATTTGGCTAGTCTGGTTATTTTTGAGTGTGTAATGGACATTATTATTGCTAAATATTTTGTAGAAATAATTTAGACTTTGGATGATGTTTTCTTTTTCTAGGGAAGATTTATGCTTGCTTTTACTAGATACATGAAGGCACTAATACTCTAGGATCCCATTATTCCAGTTTGAGGGATTATAATATTTTGAATCTGAAATGCTTTTTCTTTGAATATCTATTTTCAGTTTACCCTAACTTCTAGGATGCAGTCTCTTTTGCTTCTCATCCTTGGTGGGCCCTGGATACCAATCCCTGTTGCTTTTCTTTCAAGGCTATCAGAAGTATCACTCAGTTTCTCAGTTTCTTTCTCCAGAATTGACATAAACCCCAGTGGGAAAAGTAGCTCTAATGGCCTCCGTTTCCAAGATTCAGGTGTGACTCTGTGATATTATGATATATGATATACATTCAGTTGACCCTTGTACAACATGAGGGTTAGGGGCACTGACCCTAAATGCATGTTTTGGCTCCTCTAAACCTTGCTCTAATAGCCTACTGTTGACTGGGAACCTTCCCAATAACAAACCATCAATGAACACATATATTTTGTATGTTTTATATATATACATATACATATATAAAACATACATATAAAACATATATAATTACTTTTGTCCACAGTTCCTGGCTTATGACTCCCATAGTTCTTGTTATTTCCTAAGTGACTAAAACATAAGCATACCTTTTGTTAATGAATTTGGCTTTTTGTCCTTGGTTCCTGAAGTAGTTTCAGAACAGCTTTGGAGCAATAAAAGTGAGAGTCTTTTGTTGTAATGTTAGGGCACTTTAGGCCTCAGAAGCAGGCCTCAGGAAACAGAATCTCTCTCTCTCCCTCTGACCTTCTACTTTACTTCTTTCATCTGCTGCTTTTTCTCTCCAAGGATGGCCATAGAAACTGAAAATATACTCTGTCTCTCTGACATGGAGCTGATCATAAAGAAATTCTCTGACCTATCTTGTCTGATTGTAGGACATAAGACTCCTTTCAGAGGGGTCCTGCCCCATACCCAGGAGGAAGGAATGTGGCACAGACAGGCCAAGAAGAATCTGAACACACAGGCCTTGCTGGGTATCTGAGTCCATTTTCTGTTACTTATAACAGAATACCCACACTGGGTAATTTATAAAGAAAAGACTTTATTTCTTACAATTGTGGAGGCTGAGAAGTGCAAAGTCTAGGGGCTGCATCTGGCGAGGGCCTTCTTGTTCATGGAGACTTTCTGTAATGTCCTGAGGTGGCGCAGAGCATCAATGATAGGGGGCTGAACATGCTAGCTTAGGTCTCTCTTCCTCATCTTTTTCTTTTTTTTAGATGGAGTCTCGCTCTGTTGCCCAGGCTAAAGTGCGGTAGCTCGATCTCGGCTCACTGCAGCCTCTGCCTCCTGGGTTCAAGCTATTCTCTCACCTCAGCCTCCTGAGTAGCTGGGATTACAGGCATGAGCCACCATACCCAGCTAATTTTTTGTATTTTTAGTAGAGATGGGGTTTCACCATGTTGGCCAGGCTAGTCTTGAACTCCTGACCTCAGGTGATCCGCCCGCCTTAGCCTCCCAAAGTGCTGGAATTACAGGCATGAGCCACTGTGCCTGGCCTCTTCCTCTTTTTATAAAGTCACCAGTCCCACTCCCATGATAACTCATCAATCCATTAACCTATTAATCCATTAGTCTATGAATGAGTTAATCTATTTATGTGAGCAGAGCCTTCATGACCCAGTCGTATCTTATGGGATCTATCTCTCAATACTGCCACATTGGGGATTGAATTTCAACATGAGTTTGGAGGAGACAGATATTCAAATCATAGCAATGGGTTTCTAAATGGTACTAGATCATATCCTTTTTGTCCAATTGCCTTTCTACACAGCTGTACATCCATCAATTATGCATATCTAAAGAAGTCTCCATAAAAGGTCCATGAGGACAGGGTACAGGGAACTTCTGGATAGCTGAGCACTTGACTGTTCCTAGAGGGTGGTGGTCCTGGGAGGGCATGGAAGCTCCATGCCCCTTCCTTTATACCTTGTGCTATATATCTCTTTATCTGTATCCTTTGTAATAACCTTTATGATAAAACGGTAAACGTAACTGTTTCCCTGAGTTCTGTGAGCCACTCTTGCAATTAATCAGACCCAGGGAGGGGACCATGGGAACTAGTTTGTAGCCAATTGGTCAGAAGCACAGGTAAAACAAGCTGGGGCTTACGTCAGCATTGGAAGCAGAGAGGAGGGTCTTATGGGTCTGAGTCCTCAATCTGTGTGATCTGACTCTATCTGCAAGATCGTGTTGGAAGTAAACAGGGTTGGAGAACACCCAACTGGTACGAGAGTAAACAGGTTGGAGAACACCCAACTGGTTGGAGAACACCAAACGTGCAGAACTGATTGCATGTTTGGTATGTGGGGACCCCCCAACTCCGCATATGGTCACAGAAATCTGTGTTGATTATTGTGGCATGAGAGCAGGGAAAAATAGTTTGTGTTTTTTTCACACTCCCTTCCCAAGATCCTGGTCCTGTATTATATTTATTTTTCACTATCTTAGCTTGTAGATTAAAAAAATACATATTTTTTTCAGGTTTTCCTTAGCCCAGATACTTTTTCTACATTATCCATTACTGATTACTTTTTAAAAATGTTTATTTCTGGCCGGGCACAGTGGCTCACGCCTGTAATCCCAGCACTTTGGGAGGCTGAGCCAGGCAGATCACTTGAGATCAGGAGTTCAAGACCAGCCTGGCTAACATGGTGAAACCCCATCTCTACTAAAAATATAAAAATTAGCCTAGCATGGTGGCATGTGCCTGTAATCCTAGCTGCTCAGGAGGCTGAGACAGGAGAATCACCTGAACCTGGGAGGCGGAGGTTACAGTGAACTGAGATTGTACCACTACACTCTAGCCTGGGCAACAGATTGAGACTCTGTCTCAAAAAAAATAAAATAAAGTCTATTTCTTACTTAATGTTATTGTATTTACTAGTTACTGTCGGGGAGATTATTGTTTTATACCATTATAATTGGGCTAAATAAAATTTAAGTTATTGATGCTTTGTTAAAATGTTTCATTTCTGAAGAACTAATCAATATTGGAGCATAATCCATTTATAAATTTGAAAACGTCTATGTTTATATAATAAGGGGTTGTCCCATTTAGATATATAAATTCTTATAACTTCCAAGAATGCTATTCTTAGCACCTTATTGCCACATAAAACATAAAGTACAAGTCTTCTCTGGTATTTGTCTAAGTTGATAAGGGTTCTATGCTGTTATTTTCTGAAAGCTTATTTATTTATTTATTTATTTGTTTGTTTGTTTTTTGAGATGTAGTCTTGCTCTGTCACTCAGGCTGGGGTGCAGTGGTGTGATCTCGGCTAACTGCAACCTCCGCCTCCTGGGTTCAAGAACTTCTCCTGCCTCAGTGCCCCCCAGTAGCTGGGATTACAGGCACGTACCTCCATGCCAGGCTAATTTTTGTATTTTTAGTAGAGATAGGGTTTCACCATGTTGGTCAGATGAAACATGGTGAACTTGAACTCCTGACCTCAGGTGATCTACTCACCCTGGCCTCCTAAAGTGCTGGGATTACAGGCTTGAGCCCCTGTGCCTGGCCTCTGAAAGATTTTAAATAGACCTTATAGAATATAGAGAAAGATGACATTGACTTGTAATAGTTGATTTGGTTTCTTACATTAGAAGATGCTTTTTTTTTTTTTTTTTTTTTTTTTTTTGAGACAGAGTTTCACTCCGTCACCAGGCACAAGGCTGGAGTGCAGTGGCGCGACCTTGGCTCACTGCAACCTCTGCCTCCTGGGTTCAAGGAGAAGATGCTTTTAAATTACCTTATGGAATAAAACAATTTAAGTACATGGAATAAATAATTTGGTGTTTAGTCAAATTCTAGTGTTGAATCATTTCTAAGATCATGGGTAATTAAAAAGTAATTAATTCAGCATAAAGTTTTTTATGATTATGATTCACTGCTATATTTCTATTTTTCTCTTTCCTCCTTTTTATTCCTCTGGTCCTTCTTTCTTTTCCTTTGTTTCTTCCTTGTTCTTGCTCTGTGCTCTTCGTTTTCCTACTTTTCCCTTTTTTCAAATCTCCTTCTCTTCCTTCCCCTCCATCCTTCATTCCCTTCCTCCTTTCTTTCTTTTCCAGACGTACCTTTAAGTAAAGGGACTGATGAATTCCCTGGAGCTCCAAAAGGGATCACAGAAATTCTTCCAATATTAAAGGTATTACTACATATTTAGAAAATTTAGTTGAAACATGAATTTTTATTTTCAAATAATATCAAATTGTAAATGTATAATGGTTAATTGTAGAAATAATTTTGAATATTTAAAATTTAAGGATTGTATGGTTTTACATATTGAGAACTACAGGGACATTTTTCTACTGTAATGAAGCCTCATTATAATTTACCATTTCCTCATATGCTAGCTTAAGAAACAAAATATTACTGCTATAGATAAAACTCACCTTCTCTGCTAACCTCTCTTGATCACCTTGCCTTTCCCTTATTTAGGAGTAACTGCTATCCTAAATAATGTCTTCAAGATATTTATATAAAAGATATTTGTATAATACATAGATATAAATGACTTTGCTTGGCTTTTAATAACATGCCAACCCCTTCTCACATTTATATTTGGGAGCCCTCTGAAATATAAGAATAAGTGCTAATTTTGAAAGTGTTATTTGTATCTTTTCTCTTCCATACTTGGTATAATAGGTAAAGTCCTAAGAAATGGTACCAATCAAATACCATCATGTATGAACAGGGGGACTGTGGGGTTATTCTGAATTTACTTTCTAAAATGCATGTTCCTCTCCTAATTATAAGTTTCAGGGGATGCAACTGAGTACTTAAGGCTGTATTGTGTCTTCTTAGATTGAGAAATCTTAAATTGAGAACAGAGACTGACATGCATAAGAGGTTGAGGAGGCATAATAGCTGTCTGGCATTTTTTTTTTCCAGGGATCACTTACAGTGTCTGCTAAATATGCAGCTTTCTGTTTCTCACTCCAGACATATGCAATCATAATTTCAGGTGTGAGATTCTTAACAGTTCCTCTGGTAGATTTTTAAGGACATTAGAGTTTGAGAATCACCGACTTACGGGCTAGCACTTATTCTCTGAGGCAGAGTAGGGCAGGTATAGAAATTCTAGTTGTAGGTACAAAGCGCTAGATTTTGCCTTGGGAGGAAAATTTTCTGGCAATTAAAACCACTACGTGAAATTGGTTTCTTTGAAGGTGGAAATTTTCCCATAACAAAGAAATAAGAGGCTATTTATGGACTATTGCTATTATTATTTAAATAAGAAAAACATACCCTCTCTTCAAGATGATTTATTACCATCTGCTGGGAATAGAGAAGTCTGTGATGACAACAGTGTGAATTTTACCCCCTAAAGTTATGCAATACACAGTCTGCTTGGCTGTACTGGGGCATATGGGAGACGTTTCTTTGGCATGGTCAAAGAGCACAGCATTTGGTGTGGAAACCCGTAGTTGAGTTCAGACTCTGATATTGACTATTTGTTTGATGCTGAATGAATTACTTTATCTGTTCAAGTATTTGTGTCCTCATCTGTAAAATTATAATAGTACCTATTCCACTGAGTTGTTACATAGTTTAAATGAGATATTTGTAATGTGGAAACTAGTACCTGGCACAGGATAGTACTAGTACCTGCTCTTTTTCTCTTATGTCTTATGTAAAGCACTGAATCTCAACTTAAGGTTTTTAGACCCACTGAAAGTGGAATGGAGTTGAGGGAAAAAAATGACAGTTTATTGTAAGGAGAATCCACAATTTATATGTTCACCCAGTAGAGTCTGTAGGTGGGATAAATTATATAACTTGCATATATACATGCTACTATTTAAAAAATGTATGAGACGCTATTGCGAATAAATGAAAGAAAACTTATTTTAAAGTTTTACTGAACACAGAGCATTTATTTCTTCAACAAATGGGTTATAAAATTATAGCTAATTGATATCTACCTTATACATGACTATGGCAACTAAAAGATTATTAGTAAAGGCTTTAGCCTTATACCTGGAACATGTTTCAATTCCATGTTGACTGTGATGAGGAGGATGAAGATCATAAAGATGATGGTGGTGGTAGTGATGATGATGATGATGATGATGATGATACAGTGTGAGTGTGTATGCGGTCTTTGAAATTTTTTGATGTTAAGAAGATATCCTGGCTGGGTGCAGTGACTCACACCTGTAATCCCAGCACTTTGGGAGGCTGAGGCGGGTGAATCACTTAAGGTCAAGAGTTTGAGACCAGGCTGGCCAACATGGTGAAACCCTGCCTTTACTAAAAATACAAAAATTAGCAGATGTGGTGGCACCTGCCTATAATCCCAGCTACTCAGGAGGTTGAAGTGTGAGAATTGCTTGAACCTGGGAGGTGGAGGTTGCAATGAGCCAAGATTGCACCACTGCACACCAGCCTGGGCGATGGAGTGAGACTCCTCTCAAACAAAAAAAAAAGATATCCTTAGAGACTTCTGTTTCTAGCAAAATGGCAAGATGATCTGAACATCCTCCTGGGAGAAAACAGAAATTTTGGACAGATTTGAACAAATATCCTTAAGCATGTTGCAGAGCTCATGAGAAAGTAAGGTAAATCCTAGGGGCCAAAAAAAGGGAACTGAAAACTCGCATGGTAAGTTTATGAGTGGATGCTGCAGTAGGCTGATGGGTATAGTTATTATACAAAGATGCTTAGATTTTTAACAACCATCCAGGGACAAGAGATGAGGCTTGGGCATATGAAAGATGGAGGTTGGAAAGGAGACTCATAAATTTTATTGCCTCCAATATCTCCCTCCTCCCCCCTCCTCCCCCTCCTCCCCCCTCTTCCCCCCTCCTCTCTGCTTCCCCCTCCTCCCCCTCTCTGCTCCCCCCTCCTTCCTCCTCCTCCCCCTCCCCTCCTGGGTTCAAGTGGTTCTCGTGTCTCAGCCTCCCAAGTAGCTGGGACTACAGGTGCATACCATCATGCCTGGCTAATTTTTGTATTTTTTGGTAGAGACAGGGTTTCACAGTGTTGACCAGGCTGGTCTTGAACTCCTGACCTCAGGCGATCCGTCCTCCTTGGCCTCCTAAGGTGCTGGGGTTATAGGCACGCACCACTGCGCCTGGCCTTAGTAAGAGTAATCTAAACATCCATTTGCAGAAGAGTGGATAAATTGTGACATATTCCTCAAAGTAATACCATTTCATTGTAGCTGTGAGGATGAATGAACTGGAGTAAGCTTGTACTAGAGTAAACTTGGCATCATAGCAATTCCCTTCTATAGTCGCCTTCGCATTATGGGGGGAAACCTGGAACTGTATTTTCCAGTCTCATTTCTGTACAGTTTTAAGTTAGTCTTCAGTGAGGGGTATTTGCATGACTTTGTAATGCAGAAGAGAAGAGACAGTTCTTAATCCACAGTGGCAGATGGATGATGTGAATTTACCAGGCATACTGAGCAAACTCTTGCAATTCACCTGCTTCAGTGTAGTAGGTGCTTGAGGTTGTTGTTAGTTACCTCCTAGATTCTTAGGTTCACAGAGGCTTCTGAGAAAACTCTTGAGAATTGCATGAAGCAAAATTGTCACTGGCAGCTTTCTTGATCTGGGTTCTCCCATGACTTGCAATGGTGATGGGCACCTCTAATTCTATGTATTAAGTCTTCTTTTGCTTGAAATATGTAGAGTACTTTTGTGTTTATAACCAATCCTTGACTGACCCAGTGAGTTACATATACCAGCATGAATAAGTTTCAGCAACATATGGTTGAGTTTTAAAAGGAGTCTACAGAATTTTATAAGAGAGAATTAAAAATATGCAAAGTGATATTGCATATGGTTAAGGATACATACACATGTAGTAAAAGTTTGAAAACATGCAAAAAATGGTAAAACCAAATTCAAGGACAGTGGCTACCTCTGGGGTAGAGAGGAGGAGTGGCACTGTGGACAGTTATATGGGGAATTTAAATTATATGCATATGTCTGTATGCTTTATTTCCTTTAATGATCTGGAAAATATGGAAAATTTGAAAGTTTGGGCACAGCTGGCTGCTCTTTATATTATTCTCTGTATTTGTCTCTCTGTGAGGATGATTACATTTAAAAAAGTTTAGTTTTTGAAAATCATAATGTAGACTAATGTAGACAGGTTGAGTTGATGGACTCTAAATTTCTAGTCTGAGAATCTGAAATTGTTTTAAAAAATCAAATTAGGTATGTGAAAGTGACAAACTATGTGAACTTTGTTTTAAAAATTTACATGTACATTTGGTACAATCAGAATTTTGCAAACCATAATGGAAGTTATATATATTAATACATGTTTGTGAAAAGTTTAATTTGCATTTGGAAAAATGTTGAAATTTATTTATTATTTTCATCCATGTTGATAGCACGCCACATTTAATCACAGATAAATACATTTAGTTAGAAACATAACATTGTTAATGTTAGATAGACTATTTAAATTTCTGTTATTTGGTTTTGAATTATTGTCAAAAAATTGGAAATGTTGCATTTGATTTTTGCTTAAGTTTTCTTTTTTGTTTATAAAATTATTTTAGAAAAATCCTGTGGAACAGTTACTTTTTGCTTATAAACTTCTTGACAAAGCAATAGGTGGAATAAATTTGAATTGCATGTTAACCACTTCGCGAAATGGATCATCAGTAATTGACCACTGCTATGCCAAGGTAAGAATGGAAAAGTCTTACATTAGATGGAAGTTTTACTTAACTGGGAAGAGGACTGACCTTGAAAGTCAGTAGGTAAGTAAAGCATGGCTTGTGGTGACTTATCTCTCATAGGCCAGAAATATATTTCCCTGTTCCCAGTGAGGAATCTTTGAATTTGTTAATGAAGAAGACACTGATGAATTCTAAGGGCATATTTATTTGTGTTTAAGCTAACTGCAGAGGGCTGAGAAGTGAGCAGAATGTGATGATTACAAATAAGATGATGATAAATTGAGTGATAATAGTATACAGCTATTTTTGTGTTTTTTGATAACCGTATTTCTTTTTATTTCAACTCTGTTGGACCAAAGCATACCCACCATATAGATGGAGATACTTACAAACCACTTGCCTCAAATAGTTTCATGATGGATTTGCATCTTGAGCTAATTCAAGCTCAGCATCGAATAGCTGTTGTGCTTCTGGACAAATTGCAAGGTAGTAGTCATCAAAGCAAGTAACTGTTCTGAATCAATATTAAGCCCAAATCCAGTACCGATTCAATTTAATTTGAAAACTGTGTTCTTGTTGACTGAAGTTTTCAGATAAATTTCATTAATTTTCTTAATTCCCTGATTAGCATAATAAAAACATAATTAAACCTTTCAATATTTCTTTAGACTTTGCATATTAAATCAGTTAGTAAACTTCTTGAAAAAATTAATCAATTATGTTTGTTTGAGTTACAGTAAATTATTTTTGTTAATATAACCAAGCAAACATTTATTGAGTACCTACTAAAATCAAAACATCGTATTTGGTTAGGTACAAATTAGAAAGGCTCTACTTTTGAGCTTCTAGATAAGTAAGCCAATATATCAGTTGAGGTTGATACATTTTGTAATGGTGGGGGGCTCAGAATATTATGGGCACAAAGAAATACCTATATCAAATAAAAAAGTCAGGAATGAGTTCCTGGAAGCTGCGTGTAAAGCATTTAAATCATATTATATATAGAGCTAAATAGAGTTATTCGGATGCTAGTTAATTTCAGAGTGAGCAGTGTGACACACACTGCTGATTAGTGCAGGAAGATGAAAAAAATACTTACAGTGAGAATTCTAGCCAATGAAAGAAGGTAAGAAAAATAATTTAAAGTTATAAGGATTGAAAAAGAAGAAACAAAATTGTTATTTCTAGATTATTTGATTGCCCACTTTGAAAATGCCAAAGAGTCTATCAGTATATACAAAAATAATATGTAATACATAATATGTAACTCCTGACCTCAAGTGATCTGCCTGAGCATTGAAAAGTTCTGGGATTATAGGCATGAGCCACTGTGCCTGACCACAAGTTTTTTTTGATGTCTCCAATTCCAACACTAAAGGGTTTCTTCTCATCTTCTCCATTTTTGTATTTTCCTTCTCTCATATTGAGCATTCTAGTTCCTAAGAACATCAATGTAATTACTCATTTGTTTTATCCTGGCAAATAAACAAAGTACTTTCAAAATTATTTAACCAATACCACTATTAACAAACCTACTGAGTAAATTAAGGATTTCTTTGCAGTTCATTTTGTCTTTAGAAAATATCATATGTCAGAGAACTGTGTCCAAATTTACTTGAATTAATTCTATTTTTAATTCAATTTGATACATACTTGTGACCACTTTTTTGTATTTGCTTTTTTTTTTTTTTTTTTTTTTTGAGACAGTCTTACTCTGTCACCCAGGTTGGAGTGCAGTGATGTGATCTCAGCTCACTGTAACCTCTGTCTCCCAGGTTCAAGTGATTCTCCTGCTTCAGCCTGTCAAGTAGCTGGTACTACAGGCTTGTGTCACCACACCTGGCTAATTTTTGTATTTATTTTTAGTAGAGATCGGGTTTTGCCATGTTGGCCAGGCTGGTCTCGAACTCCTGACCTCAAATGATCTGCCTGCCTTGGCCTCTCAAAGTGCTGGGATTGTAGGTGTGAGCCACCGCACCAGGCTTGCATTCTGTTTATATAAAATTTCCTTTTTTCTCCATCATTTTATTTTTTTACAGTTGTCACCTTTTTACATTTTATTTTAAACATTTACATAGTTTCAAAAACTACTTCTCATATGAACTGCTGGTTGTGGAGGGAAGCAAATAATAATTAAAATATCTCTGTGTCATCATGTACAAATTGAAAATTTGATAAAGTTTTTCTAATACATAAATGAGTTATTTAGAATAATAACCTTGAACATTTTTGGGGCTGAAAACATTTGTCTAAGAAATGTATTTCAAAATGTAAATAGAATTTTTGTGTCAGGTTTTAAGAAACTAACCCATGATTCTCATGTAGAAGCTGTATTATTTCCTTTAGTGGAGGATTAGAGGTGTTTTTTTTTTTCTAACTCATAGTTCTTCTTTTTTTTTTAACCAAATAGCTTGTTCTCTAATTGTCATTCATAAATCTTTGAAGACCAAATGAGTTTTGATCACAGACCACTTAAAGATATTGATGCAAGACTTGAGTCCAAATGTAAATGGAGTTAGTTATTATTTCCTTGCGATATCTCTGGGTTTCCTTGATTTTTTTCTCGGCTTTATTGAACTGCCATCCTAGCACAACTGATCACTTTGTTCCCCTACCTTGTCTTTCTTTAGTATGCTGTTGTCAGACTAAAGTTTCCTACATTAGCGTTCTTATTTAATAATGGTTGCCTGTTGATGACCATGACATAAATATGATGCATCTGTATCTGGCATTCAGAATTATTTTGCAGTCTCATCCTTCTTATCTCCAGTGATTATAATCAGGAAAGCTTAACTAGCATTTATAATATCCTTGGTACCGAGAGAATGACGCACCATTTTCTGCTCTGCATTGTTATCTCCATGCAGATGTTTCCTTACCCTTTGCCATTGCAGAGGCCTTCTGTCCTTTAATGGTGTCTATTAACATCTTTTCATGAATCCATTACCATCCCATAGTGGCTCATGTGCATTAGCACAAATAATTAAAACTCAGTAAAAGGGATTTATTGTAAGGTTACTGTAGGTACCCTCACATACCTCCAAGGACAGACATATTACCAGGTCTCTTAAGGACCAGACCTGAAAATCAAGAATCATTGCTACAGTTTCCGTCTCCCTGGGCTAGTATAGCTGTATCCTTTTTCCCTCTCATCCATGTTCCTGTCTTTACTGAACCACCATGATGGTCAGTCCCAATTGTATACCAGTATCAACAACTCTTAAGTTGATGTTTTAGTTAAAAATCTTGAGAGAGGCTCTGATTTCATCAGCCACAGCTGGAGGAGAGTGGAGGTCTTCGTGTGGTATCCAGAGCTCTTGAAGGGACCTTGGATGAAACAGTTTTTCTAGAAGGGACATTGAGTACAGAGTTTTGACAGCATATTGTTGTTGGTATCAAGACTTGCCATCTGTACTTTGTGAAAAGGTAAAATCAACAGAAGTAGGTTGGATTCTGTCAACCTTTAGGATGATTTTATTTGAGATAGAAAATTAAATATTTTTATAATTTGGAATTTCTTATGTCCTGAGGTATACTGTGGCAAATAAAAGAGGATTTGATAAAACTGCATTATAGTAGATTTATATGAATTTTTATCTATTAATGAAAAAAGATGACGTGATAGAGGAAGCAATAGCTTTACAAATAGTCACTCCTTAGTGTTTAAAAAATATTTCCTGTCTTGGATACATACTTAATTGTTATGACAGTCTTTTTCTTCTTCAGTTTTGCAGACTCCAACTGTTAGCAAAGATATTTCTACTAAGGGTCCAGAAAAGTTAAAACAATCTAGAAGCACTGATTGTTTTACAGGTAATTAAAATTGGGATAATTGGTATTTCCAAAAAATTTGAAAGATAGTTTTTAATCTCACCTTTTTGGTAAAATGTTTGTTTGCCTTTGTAGAATTAAATATAATGAATAAAATAAAGAAGAATACATTATCCAAAGCAATTTACTTAATGCAGAAAGCTTTTTTAATATTCGAGAAAGATGCAACCTCTACATCTTCATGGGAATTTTTGATGGTAATAGTATTTTATTTCTTCTTTTAATCCTGACATAAAATTACTGTTAAAATGAATGATTTATTTCCTTTATTAAAAATAATGTGTTGCGCTTAACACTTAATTATGAACTTTCAGATTCACTGTATATCATTCATCCTGACCAGGATAACTAATCTGTACCTCCAGTTCTGAGTTCTGAATTCTGAAATGAGAGATTCCCTTTTTATCAGAACTTCATGCAATCTACATGAGAAGCCAAATAAAATCAGAAGGACCCAAAATGAGGGAAATTATAGAATTGGGGTGACACTTTACCAGCCTAGTGTATTCTTTACAATAGAATTAAAATTCTTAAAGTCCATTGCTGAGGTACCTTCTCTCTTAGATAGATACTGCTAATTTATGGACCAATCCCCTTGTTGATAGTTTTAATCAGGTCTCATTCTGGCCTGGAAATTCTTCTGCCTTCTTGCTAATTCATTATATGTTGATTTTATTTGTTTGTCTTTTGAGACAGGGTCTCACTCTATCAACCAGGCCGGAATGCAATGGCACAGTCCTAGATCACTGCAGCTTCGAACACCTGGATTCAAATGGTCCTCCCACCTCAGCCTTCCAATGGGTGGGGCTACAGTCATGCCACTATGCCAGAATGTTTAAAAAAAATTTTTTTTTGTAGAGTCAGAACCTTGCTATGATAGCATTGGCTGAGTGAATGATGTGTGAAGATGTGGAGAATAATGCTATGTCTTGGCTGTTAACAGAAAGAAAACAGTAGGTCAAAGCTAGGAGGAAGATATGGAGCTAAAAAGGGGTTTAATAGAGAAAATTTAGCATAATAGTGTGCTAAAAATGAAGAGCCAGAACAAAGAGAAATTGAAGATAATAAGAGGGACAGGTTAATACACAGAGCCAAGGCCTATAGAGGATGCTTTCGAAAGCACAGATAAAGGGATTCATCTTCAATGATGGTTGGGCTGCAGGGCAGACACCTCATCTTTTGATACAGAAGGGAAGGAGGAACAGACAGATGTAGATAACACAATTTTTAGACATCTTGATGTGCACGGTGGTATGACATTATCCTGAGGTGGTGGTCTTAATGACAGCAGAATATTTGTGACAGCAGACATTTGTGGAGGATTAGATTTTTTGAAAAAAATGAAGGTATGAATTAAAAGTTCATGGCTTTAAAAACATGGATACACATTGAGTAGGGAGGGAAGGCATGAAGGCATTTCTATGGAAATATGAAGAGACTGGACATCTTTATGAGGTCAAGTCAAGGACCAGAAAATGAGGGTCTGAGAGAGCTAGAAGGATAGATGTTTGAGGTTAGAAAATAGAATACTGAAATTTAGTATTTCTGTTATGATTTACCTTCTTTTTGTGGTTCTGCCTTTGTGGTCCCTGGATTTATTCATATAAAAATCCAGTCTATGGAAACATAGACAAGTAAATATGTGCTTTAATTGCAAGAGGGCTAGGGAAAATTAATGGGAGTACCTAACTCAACAGTGGTGAATGTTTAAGGAAACCAGGAGAGATCATGTGAAGTTGAATGCTGAAAGACAGAATCCTTGAATTTGAATACTGAAACAATACTGAGAGCCACAAGAAACACGAGAGCAAAGAGTAGAAAGGACATTCCAGGCAGAGAGAACAAATGTGCCAAGGTCCCAAGGCTAGAAATGTCATAGAATACTTGTAGTCCTACAGGTCATTCTGTGCGACAGAAGCTTAGATGCAATAAGGATAGGAATGGGGCGGGGAAGAGGGTAGTAGCAAGGGAGACTAGAAAGGAAGTAAAGATGTTCATAAGAAGTCTTTTTCACCAGGCTAAGAATTCTGGATAGACAGATACTATCAATATTCAAGGTGAGGAAGTCTGTCTTGCCAGTATTAGGGAAGAGCCTAGTTAAATTTGAATTTCGAATGAGGAAGTTGGATGATGGTGTTGGGTGGTCCGAGATCACAAGGCCAAGTGGTGTCTGGTCTTTGTTGGAAGGCTTCAGGGGTGTGTTCAGATCCATTTTTTTCAGCAGATACCGCCAAGGCTGTTTGCTCTTGTCTAGTGCTGGGAGGACATTGGTACATCAGTCCTATTTTTATGGCAAATAAACCTTATCTTTCTTTTAGAAATATTGCTCTCAGGACTAATCTTGGGGCTTCTTAGAGCCTGAAGAGAGGTTTCTCCTTGTTTTATGATGACTGAATCTTGTCTTTGTATGGCCATAGTGTGCCCGTTCCCCTGTGTGTGTCTGACTCCCACCACTGAGACCAGGGAACAGACTGGAGATACTGGGGCATCTCAAGTTTCCAGTGTGGGCAGGAACATCTTCTGTGACCACCTGTGCTCCTCAGTGGTAGTTTTTATCCAAGCGTTAAGGTTTAATGATCAGTCCCCAGCATACTCTCCTAAACAATGATGTTATGGCTCAAACATTTGGACCAGAACAAATGAAGAAGCCCAGGTGTACTAGAAGTTCTAATAAATCCTGGCTTTAATATTTCCTGAATTTATGTCTTGATGTCTTTTAAATACCAGTCTATTAACTATATTAGCAATAATTATATTTAATTATTATATTTTTTATTTTGTTGCATTTCAAGTCAAATCAGTTCTATTTGCTTTTTTTTTAGGGAGGGGAGAATATACGTGGACAGTTTTTTTTTGCAGAGATCTCAGCTTTTGTTTTAAAGAAATTTTGAATTAAAAAAATTTCTTTTATGTTTTAAAAAGTGAAACTGTTTTAATTTCAGGAAAAGATTATGAGTGTAATGTCCTATTAGGATAGACTCTTGAGATGCATTAAGAGGCTCTATTTTTTATGAGGCATCCTCTATAGGATTTTTACCAATGAGGAACATGTTGAATATTTATTTAGAAGTCCTGAAATCTTCTATAGCCATGTCTGCTCCTCAGTGGTAGTTTTTATCCAAGTGTTAAGGCCTAATGATCAGTCCTCAGGGTACTCTCCTAAACAACGATGTTATGGCTCAAATAATTGCCAAACTTTCTTTCTTTAAAGAAGACAAATTTCTTTCCCTTGGCAATCATTTTCAACTGGGGTGCATTACAGAATGTTTTACAATATCATGATCTTGTAATAAAATTATCCCCAAATCAGTAATTGATGTGTCACCTGATATCATAAAAAGGTTTGAAAAGCCTGAGTCTCTTTAGAACTCTTAAATAATTCATATCATGTCTCTGTTTTTCAGAAATTTTCTGACTCTGTGGATCTGGATAATCTCATCAGATGTCTGTTTTATTTCTATTCAATTATGGTGGACCAACTTGTTCCCACATATGAAAGATAAGCCTTTGATAATAACTCATTAGCTTTCCAAGTGAGATGACTGGCTTTTTGTTGTTGTTGTTGTTATGGGAATTTAGTTTTCCGTTTTCCTGTCTTGGTTATTTGACCTCTGGAAGTTCATTTTGCTTTTCATACTTTATTCCATAGGATTACATTAAAGGATTGCACCTAGGATCCATACTGGATGTCCTTGATCTTCTACTTCTGGTCGAATATAGTATTCATCATGTGGCTTATATCATTGTTCTTAGTCCACTAACAGAACATTCAGTGTCTTTGCAGATGTAATTTCTCAAAGGAAAAAGGCAGAAATGCCCCTTCATCCAAGTGCTGGGGGTTTCCAGGATGCTGTTGTTTTCTGTACAGCATCCATTTCCCCTTCCAAACATCATCATTTGAAGATTTCTTTTTCCCCATCAGATGTAATCAGGTGGGACTGGTCCTCAAGAGGAAGATTAGTGATGCCAGCTAGGCCAGTTGACTGCTCCCTCCAGTCTTCAGTAGAGGAATACAAGGACTAAAAGACCTTAGCTTTGTACACCCTAATGTAGAAAATGATTGCCTAGGAAAATAAGTTTGTCTTCTCTAGGGGAATTTTGGCAATTCATTCATTCTCATAGCTGTGTCCTGATCACACTATGACAACTGTGTTTTGCAGACCCTCTTTCCTCTCTGGGGCTACTTTTGTCCAAGCCGGGTTTTCCAGTTGTTTCTCTAACAGAGAAACCCAATTGCTTCATCTAGTTTTCTTCTAGTACTATTTGTAGGAACCTAAACAAATCTGTAGTTGAGATGATCTTAACAATTCCAAATTCCACTCTAAGTGAAGGAGCATTATGGTTTAGCAGGTTATTGTTCAAAATCGACACAGAATCTAATTTATGGTACATTTTGGACCAGAATTAATGAAGAAACTCGGGAGTGTTAGCAGTTCTAATATCCTCTGGTTATAATATTTCCTCAATTTATGTCTTGATATCTCCTAAATACCAGTCTGTTAACTATGTTAGCAGTAATTGAATTTAATTATTTTTCCTATTTTGTAGCATTTAAAGTCAAATCAGTTCTATTTGACATTTTTAGGGGGAAAGAATATACATGGGCTTTTAAAAAATTTATTTTTACTTTTATTTATTTATAGACAGGGTCTTGCTTTGTCAGCCGGGCTGCAGTGCAGTGGTGTGCATGGCTCACTTCAGCCTCGACCTCCTGGGCTCAGCCATTCTCCCATCTCAGCCTCCTGAGTAGCTAGGACCACAGGCCCATGCTACCATGCCTGGTTGTTTGTAATTTTTGTAGTGATGGAGTTTTGTCATGTTGCCCAAGATGGTCTTGAACTCCTGGGATCAAGCGATCCACTCTCCTTGGTCTCCCAAATTGCTGGGACTACAGGCATGAGCCACTGTGCCCATCCTCAGGTCTGTGTAATTGTATGCTCAAGTCCTTTTTTTCCTTTTAAATCAAAGACCAACTTCTAATTCTGAACCCTCCTCTTATGAGGCCATGTTTTGACTCCCAGGCTTCAAACTGCTAACAGACTGTTTACCATATCTACATTTTAGACTTTTTTTCTTTTTCTTTCTTTTTTTTTTTTTTTTTTTTTTTTGTGAGATGGAGTCTTGCTCTGTTGCCCAGGCTGGAGTGCAGTGGTGCAATCTCGGCTCACTGCAACCTCTGACTCCTGGGTTCAAGTGATTCTTCTGCCGCAGCCTCCCGAGTAGCTGGGACTACAGGCGCATGCTACCACGCCCAGCTAATTTTTGTATTTTTAGTAGGGATGGGGTTTCACCATATTGGCCAGGTTGGTCTCAAACTCCTGACCTCATGATCCATCTGCCTTGGCTTCCCAAAGTGCTGGGATTACAGGCGTGAGCCACCACTCCCAGCCTAGATATTTTTTCTTTTAAGTGATTTAAGGGTGTTGCATAGGAAAGTTCATCTAAGTTGCCTTTCCAAACTTCTTTTAACTGAGTTTTTTATTAAGACAAGAGAGCATAGTGGTTAGAAGTATAAGGGTCTTGGATTAGAGTTCTGGTTCTACCACTGATTGGCCGTATGACCTGTCAAGTTATTTATGCTTTCTTAAGTTTTAATTTCTTCATCTGTGAAACAGGGGTTCTTGGGAAGTTTCAATGCAATGATGTATATAAAATGCTTAGTGTTTGGAACAGAGTAAGCAGTCAATAAATGTTAACCATTATTATTATTATTACTCTGTTTTTCATTCAGTTTTGTCATATCAGAACTATTATTATTTCTCTTTCACTTTAAGCACACTGGGACATTCTTTTTGAACTTTTTGGTGCTTTAGATATATTTTCCTCCATCAGACTACACATTTTTTTCTGTGTTTTCTCTTAGATTTATCTTATTACTTGTATATTTTATTCTAAGTAATATTCCTTCTCAAGATTCCTGGATATGACTTAATCTACTTTTTGGCATTTTCTGCAATGTACATTATAATGTTGAGAACCCAGAATATACCTCAGGGAGGTCTACCAGATATGTAGGAAATATGGCACTTTCTCATTCCAGTCCTGTGATAGTTGTTTACATATGTCTTAGTCACACCCTCAAGATTGCACTGCATCTTTCTATTAGTGTTTTGCTGCACTGTGGGCGCTAAGCCTGTGTCAAATGTATTTAACATCGATATGTACTTAATAAGCTTTGAGTAACTTCAGAAGAGAGTCAGGTTTCATTTTCTCTAATGGAAACTATATGCAAAGAAATTTACATTCAGACAAAAATACTTTGGACTTCAGTACAGTGGTTTTTGTGGCATATTGCAACGCAAACCACCATTGAAAGAACACTTAGAATTTATTTCCGTTGTGAGTTGGTGTGAAAATCCCTTTCCATTGAGATTCCTTAGCTGAGTCCCTGTGATAGGTAAAGGCTCATATCTTCTTTCAAAGTTTCTAAACCTTTATAATTTGCTAGGTACTGTGCTAGACAATGCAAGATGTGATGATATAGTTATTTTTGATTATCTGATATGTCACGGAAAGCCTACTTCTTGATCTCTGATTAGAGAATGGTTTGTCTATGTTTTGCAATTGTAACAGTTTAGTATTCTAGAGCATTGCTATTATAGACAACATTCAGGTCCATATTGGTAATACTTTCTCATGACTAAGTAGAATTGGTTTCATGGGAATTTTTCCTTCTTGATGTTTTGGGGGATTTTCTGATGTTACTTCTTTTTTCCTAGTTGAAAAACCCCTTAAAAGCCCCAGGCACTTTTTCATAAACAGAATCTTATTAGCAGCTCAATAAATTGGCTTACTTAAATTAGGATTCCAGTTTTTAACTAGCATTAGGGCTTGCCTTGAATTCTGTTATGAAATTTATCTGATTTACCTAAATCAAGGGCTTTGTTATAAACTTTTCCTTTGTCACCATTCACTTAAAACTTTAATACTTCTGTTCACCTATTTCAAATGGGGCCATGGGATCTGAGTTAGGGATCTAAAGTAAAATTGATCAAGAGCCAATGAGAACATTTTAAACATGCTATCTTAAAAGATATAATAAAGATCACCCTTCTTTTTCATCATTTCGTATATCTTATATTCCAAACACATTGATTGAACTTAAAGAGATAAACAGAGCACTGTTATTCCTACCAAGACTCTCAATGTTTAGAGGGTGTGGACAGTCAAGTACAGAGGTAGCATATTGTGTAATACCTGCTAAAATAAAGATACCATATAATGAAAGAAATGGCTTATTTAAATACCTGGGCTATCTTGGAAGATGTCAGAAGAGGTGATATTTGTGTGGGTCTTAAAGCAAAGAGGACATAAGATGCTCCAGGAAGAGGGATTGCATGGGCAATTCGGAGGCATGAAATAACAGCATTTTAGGAAATGAGTGATTTTTTTTTTAATGGTTTCAGAGGTTAGGTTGGACAGAGAGGTAGGTATGAGAGAGGGAAAGAGTAGAAAGTGGGATAAGTCTAGAAAATGTAGTCATGATCAAAGTGAAAAGGGCTTTGGAAAAGTTTGCACTTTATCTGGCAACTATTAGAGGAACCATTGAAGAACTAGAAGACTGGAGGTTGAAGAGACTAGGGAGAGACTGGGAGAAAGGCGAGAGGGAAAAGGAGATTTACTCACCTGAATCAGTAGTTCCCAATTCTTGCTCTACTTTGGAATTATCCTTGGTGTTTGTAAATAATACGATGTTCAAGCCCCACTCCTGGAGATTTTTATTTTGGGGGTAGAAATGGACCATTCTCATTTTTCAGTAAACTCCATAGGTGATACTCATCAACAGCCCAGTTGAGAAATATCTTTGTTATAGCCATGGCAGAACATAATGTGTTTTACCCCAGTTGGATTCATTGATTTGTAGAAAGAAGATGCAGTATATTCATTGATATATTGTTAGAATAAATGTATTAGTATTCTATGTATTTTATTTAGGATGTTTGCATTTATATCTGTAAAATATAAGAAAAGTATTTGTAATTCTTACAAATATATCTGTAAAAAAAGAAGATGCAAGAATTAAGTCAGAAGGTGCTAGTGTCCAACTGGTTCACTGAAGCACGAATTACCAAGGCAAATTTTGAGATCAAATTTGGAGCCCAGAGAGGTTGACTAGTCAGTTGAGATGGGGGTCAAAGGCAGTTAGCTTGACTATCAGGGTCAGTGGGCCAGTGCTGCTGGTATATTTTACAGGCTCCAAACATAATGCTGAGGATGGATATGTCTCCAAATTTCCAAGGGTAGTGGGGCATTGTTCTCCTTTCCTTGTGTTGCATAATTTTTCCTTAGGCTGATTTTATCTGTTCTTATGTAACCTGAAATATCTTGGTCTCTACAGCCTGTGATGCAAGTGAAGACACATTAATATTTAATGTTCAAAATATAATAGCTTTTAATCTCCTTTCTGTTCTAGTAGGACTTTCTCCCTTCAAAGTTTTCCACAGCCTCTTAGGGAAATCCCCTTATCTTTTATGGCTCTGTCCTCTTCCTCATCAAGACTCTCACATTTTTTTGTTGCCCTTCCAGGGAGTCCTGTTCTGTAAAACAACTGGTCTGTGTTTTTATGTGTAGCCATTTTTCAGACTGTTATCAAAGTTATAATAGTTTTATAAAATTATTTGAGAAGATATCTGTTCCTCTCTGTATTTGGAAACATTTAAAATGGCATAGGAATGATCAGTTCTTTGGAATTAAAATATTTTGTTTATGAACTCATTTGAGCCTGACACTTTTACATGAAATAGTTTTTGGATGTTTCCAGTTTCTTCCATTATTGTTTCTGTGTTTAGGTTTCTTGCTTTTTGAGTTAATTTGCTAATGACTAATGATGTTGAACATCTTTTCATGTGCTTACTGGCTATTTGTGTCTTTTCTGGAGAAATGCCTATTCAAATTTAAAAGGAGTTATTTGCCTTTTTATTATTGAGTTATAACAATTCTCAGTTATAACAGTGCATATAAGCACTGAATGCAAGTCTTTTATCAGATATTTGATTTTGAAAACATTTTCTCCCATTCTGTAGACTGTCTTTTCACTTTCTTGGTGGTATCCTTTGAAACACAAAAGTTTTTGATTCTGATAAAGTCCAACTTATCTACTTTTTCTTTTGTCATTGTGCTTTTTGTGTTCCAGAACACTTAAAGTGAAAGAGTAATAATAATAATTATAGTCCTGATATGACAAAACAGAATGTTCCAGAGTGCTTAAAGTGAAAGAAAGAATAGTAGTAGTAATCATAATTATAATTGTAATTATAATTATAATGTCTAACATTTATTGAGTGCTTACTCTGTTCCAAACACTAAGCATTTTAAATGCCTCATTGCATTAAATCTTCCAAACACCACTACCTAACTCGAGGTCACAAAGATTTGGTCATATGTTTTCTTCTAAGAGTTTTATAATCTTAGCTGTTACATTTGAATGTATTATTCATTTTAAGTTAGTATTTGTTTATGGTGTGAAATAGGAGTCCAGCTTTATTCTTTTGCATGTAGTGTTCGATTGTCCCAGCACCATTTGTTGAAATGACTATTCTTTCACTTAATTTTAATCTTTGCATGGGTTTTTACTTAGAACTCAGAGAGTCTTTGCCTTTTAATTTAATTTAAAAGAAAGTGTAACCCATTTACATGTATTATTATTGCTTACATATTTAGCCCTACTTTTGAAATGTTATTTAGGTCAGATTTTTATATTTCTCCTTTGTTTTATGTGTTATCTCTCTGTGTATAACCTTTTAACAAAGTGGTTGCCTTTCCATCAGTTTCACAGAATGTGTTTTTTCTATTTTATTTCTTCTTGCTGATAGAAACTCTCAATAATACTTATTTCATAAACCACATATACCAATATTTGAGAGTCACACTTCAGCTGAATTAGGGTAGATGTATAATTCATCAGCATAAATGAAGATGATGGTGTTATAAACTTTTAAGGACAATGAAATATGATGGTAGATACTCAGAATGTTCAAATCAAAATATGTCTCATTCATGTATAATAATAATAATGATAAACATATAAGATATATAAATATGATACCATTGGTGATCATGATTAACCTTATTTAGTAGGCATCTTTCACTTTTGCAAAATCATTAAATAGTTGAAACATACATGTATATATTTGAGCCTCTGAGGCTCAAAAAATACATATAAAAAGATAATATTGAATTACAGAATTCTATAAACATAAATGGAGTTCAAACTCTTGACATGTATTTTTCTATTTTCATATTTCATTATAGGAAGCATATTCTTTAATTGAGAGGATTGAATCTGAACAAAATGCCCTGTATTCCTATCAGAAATATTTGGAAAGTTCAAAAAGAAAGAAAAGCAGAGTCCCTCCTCCACCTATCCTGCTGTCTCGGACTCACTGTTCTGTGACACTCAAACCTGCTCCATTTACTTCAGAGGTTAAGGTTGGTGTCCAGTATGATTTTTGCCTCATGCGAAGCAACATAAGTACTTTTATGCCTACCATGGTTCATACTTTGATTGCTTTTAGGAACTGGATAGTCTTATTTATAAGCACTGAACACTGGATTAATATTCCAAGTCTAATTTATACTTAGTTTCTTCATGACATGTTGCCCCTGTTGCTGTTATATTTATGATATGTACTGTATAGCATTGCTATGCCCAAATATACTGTTAGAAGAAACAGTAGAGAAGCACCTTCTTGTAAGTATCCTTGTCACCATGACACACCATATGCTGACATCCTTGTATGCTCAAGATGGAAGTCTCACTTATAGTGGAATCAGACATTTGAAGAGGGTAGAAGTTGCTTTCAGAGACAGTGATGGATATGAAGCAGCAGAGTGTGGAAATTTGGAGGTGATGAGTCTAGAGGTTCTGCCCAAAGTCTTTCCAATTAAATGTAGATTCTTTCAATGCAAACATAGGACAACTCCAACCATATTATAAACTGTACATCTTTGTGTGTTTATTGGAGGGTGAGCTTTTTCTCCCATCTCTTATGCCTCAGAACTTGGCCTATATGTGACTAAAACTTGAAATTAAATTTCTTCACAAGAATTTGGTTCTACCTAATTTATATTTTACAAACTACACTTTCCTCTTTAAGATGATCAACAACATGCTGTTTGATGTTATATAAAAATAAAGTTTTATCTTTGATTCTCTTTAGGATGTTCTACTTGAAGTTATGTCAACTTGGTATAGTAGAGAGAACACAGGCTTTGGAGTCAGATTTAGGTTTATAATTCTAGCTCCAACCTTTCCTGGAAGTCTGACCTTAGGAAAGTTAAATACATTTTCTGAGTTTGTTTTTTTTTAATTTGGAAAATGTATTTACTTTGAAAATTAAATGAGATAATGTATCATGTTTTTGGCATATTAACTGATATCTTTCCACTTCTTGTATTAAACATAAGTAGTAAAGCTTACTCGAAAACTTGTAATCCCAGTACTTTGGGAGGATGAGGCAGGTGGATTACCTGAGGTCAGGGGTTTGAGACCATCTTGGCCAACATGGTGAAACCCTGTCTCTACTAAAAATACAAAAAATTAGCCGGGCGTTGTGGTGGGCACCTGTAACCCCAACTACTTAGGAAGCTGAGGCAGGAGAATCATTTGAACCTGGGAGGCAGAGGTTGGAGTGAGCTGAGATCACACCACTGTACTCCAGCCTGGGTGACAGAGTGAGACTGTCTTAAAAAAAAAAAAAAAGTAATGAAGTGATAGACTGTGATTACATTATTTGGTGATTTTTTTGTGTGTGGATTCTGTCCAATGAGCATTTATCGAGAGCCTATAATCTGTCAAGCTCTGTTCGAGGTAATTGAGGTATAAAGATAATATGGATTAAATGTGCTTGCATTCTTTGAGGCGCTTCAGATGAATGGCAAATGGACATCAGTGACAACTGATAACAACCTTCATAATGCTTTATAATTGGGAGAGTAGGGGAATAGAGGTGACATTCATTTTGTACCTAACCATTCTATGATAAATGCATTATTGCTATTGCTAGTGCTTTTAAAGTTAAACTTTGGATTTTTGAAATCTGTTTAAGAAGAGAGCTTCATTGATTTTGGAAAATTAGTACAGAATTAAGATCATGTGATTTACCAAGTGTTTTTGTTTGCTTTTATTCAAATATTTGGGTTTCTTTAATCAAAATTTTATTCTTTATGTACTTCAATTTAGTGATTATTTTATTTTATAATGCTTGAAAATAGGAAGATAGAAGAGTCTCATATTTGGCCTGTAGTTTTAAGACTCATCAATGAGCACATTATAGGAAGTTTGTATGTATTATGCATATTAAGAATTCCAGGAAATTATTACCATCTGTTACCTTCTCAGCACTAGATGGTGCTATGGGCTTAAATAAGTTTTCTGGTTTCAGGCTTCAGCCATCTTTTGTTTTCTCAAAATCTCTTGTTGAGGCATTCATTTCATTAAAATCTACTTTTATAGTTGAAAATTCTAATGTTATTTACATTACGTATAAACTCTTCTAAAGTTAGTGCTGATTTGATCATGATATCTTTACCCTTATGTAGATTCTAATTGCAGACTGTTTCTTAGAGTTACACAAATAAGATGTTTTCATATATGGAAAAAACTAAAAATATAAAGTTGGCTTGTAAAAATGCTTTTAGAGAGAATTTTATCCTCCAAATTCTAGTTTATATAATAGAACTTGGAGCAATAATGGTGTAAGTCATAGCACATAGTCTTTCTGCTGTTTTTCTTCTTTGAAAATGGTATCTTTTTGCATGAGAAATCAAAGGAAGTTAGTTTTGCATATTTTTTTCTGAGATTCATCTGATTTTTCTTTTTTTTTTTAACCCTGCCCTCCAGCTTCCAGGTTCCTTCTGTGTTCTCTTTTTCCTGTTCTGCCTTTGACTAGTGCTTTTTAATTCGTTGTGCATATCACAATCATTTGAGAAATACTCTTTGGAAATACAAAGATTCAGACACTTGCACCAGAAATTCTAGTTCATTGAAGTTAGACAGGCATGGGTATCTGTAATTTACGAAAATGGTTGATTCTGCCCAAATTTGTATTTCAAAGAAGTGATTCTGGAGCACAGTCAGGGTTGTGAACCACTTGTGTCAAATGGACATCATTAGTATTTTTCTGTTGACCTGGAGGAAGGAGTAGCAGGCACAAGCTGTAAGAGATAGTTGCTTCTTAGAGACAATGGCATTTTTCCTTCTTTCTAGCTTGCCTTGTCATTTAGTAGTTGCCTCTGGGAAGAAGGTAATGGCACAGCCATGACCCCTACAACCCCCAGCAGTATGGCTCGTTCATAATACTACACCCTCAGTGTCACCTACCTCCCTTTTTCTCTATAGGGAGAATAGTTCATTCCAATAATGAATCTTCATTATCTTGACACCTTGGCAAAGGATCATTGTCTAACCATTTACTCAAGATTAAGTTTAGTTGTTTCTTTGGGATTTACATTTTGTGTTTGATTTATGTCTAATTTTTATATTCAAAATATAACATTGAACTAGATATAATGTTTCAGAAAATGTATAAGTTGGAGAAAAAAATTGACCCATTAACTACCTGTCATCTTACCATTTTATCATCCAAATCCTACTGCTGTTCTTATTTAGGGGTGTTTTCTTCCAGGCTTTTTCATATGTATTTTTACATTTTATTTAAAATATTAGATTTTAATGTCTTGCTTCTCTTGCCACTTGCTTTTTGTGTCATACATTATCACATAAAATATGAAAATCATTGAGTGTTGGCCTTTTTTTTTCCCATGAAGACTAAGTCATTTTAGGAGTCAACCCCGGCCAGTATCTGTCTGATGTTGGGCAAAATTATTTAACGTCTCTGCATCTCCATTTCCTGTGAAGCTAAACGACAATAGTAACCCCATCTCATAGAGTTGTACATATTAGAAAATATCTGTAAATTTCTTAACAGTACTTAGCAGTAGGAACTGTTCAATTAATGGTGGTTAAAATAATTAATAATGAATAATATTTTAGTCTTAATTGTCCCAGTAAACTAGCTAAGGTTACTTTTACTTTTTAAAAATTAAACCTAAGTATATTTGTAAACTTGAATTTCATGTTTTAAAACTTGAATAGTTAGATTTTTATTTAGAAAAGGTTTTTTTTTTTTTTTTTGCTACATTGATATAAAAGAATGCCTTTTAAACAGGGTCATTTCTCTCCTCTGCAGGTCTCTTGGTACTGCATTTTGGGTTGCAAAGCAGAAGGAAGTTATGGAAAAGTACGGCTAAACAATAATCATCTCCCAAATTCAGGAGAAGCGGTACGTCAAATTCAATGTCAAGAGATCTTACTGAAGCCTTATTATGATAATTAAATTTTTTGATGAAGTCATTGTTTTGGTGAATCTCTCTAATTTCCACTTGAATCATAACTAAAATTCAACAGTGACTAAGAAAATGTTTTTTTTTTAAACAGAAGGTTACTTAATTGTTTTTAAAAAGTCATGTTGTTTTAATTTTCCATGTATAACTTGAAATATATTTTTCTTAATAGATACCAGCTGACGGTAAAAGCATTTTTGAAGTGAAAGATTTAGAAACCAATGAAAAATATGTATTTGCAGTTGCTGCCTATTCTAATAATGGAAAGCTTGTTGGGGGTGCTATTGGGGAGACAACTAAACCAATTCTGGTTTATCCACCTCTTTCTACTATTACTGCTCGGATGTTCCTCACACAGGTAGAAGAGATTTCTGCTCATTTTTCCGCTATGTTTTTTTCTCTTAAGCAGTTATGAAGTAATTTTTGGTAGAAATAAAAATCACAGCAGATATTCTAAAGCTCCTATAACACGATTTTCCATTACTACAGTTTTATCTTATAAAATAGGAATCATTCCTTCTCTTATTAGTGAATTTGCTTTTTGACAATAACATTTTTTTTTCCTGATTACAATGTAACACATATATATTAATTTTAGAAATGCTGAAAAATATTGACATGCACAAAGAAGAAATAAATGTTATGTGTTATCCTATCATCCAGAGTAGCAGAGTTCTTACCCTGGGGCAATTTTGTTAATGTCTAGAGAAATTTTTGATTGTCACAAACTAGAGGGGTGCTACTGACATCTAGTGAGTAGAGGCCAAGGAGTCTGATAAACACCCTACAATGTTCAGGATAGCCCCCATAGCAGAGAATTATCCAGCATAAAATGTCGGTGGTGTCAAGACTGAGAACCCTAATCCAGAGATATCCTTTTATTTTTGTGTATTTATATGCCTATTGATCTAATTGATACATATATATATATACATGCATACACATATGTATATGAACTTATGTACAACATATAATTTTAATCATAGTATATATATTATTTTACATCCTGATATTTTTACTTAACATATTATTGACATTTCTCTATTCCATTAAGTATTCTTCAAGAACAATTTTTAATGGTTCCATGGTATTGAATCTTACGGCTATATTATAGTTTGTTAATAATTCTCCATTGCTAAACATCTAGATACTTTCCAGTCTTTTGCTATTATAAACAAAGCTATGCTGCACATCTTTGTATATAAATCTTTACCTACATCCATCATTACTTTCTTTGGATAAATTTATAAAATTAAAACTGGGTCAGTAGAGGCAAACAGACCTGAGTTCAAATTCTAGCTCCTCAGAGTAGCCATGTAATAGTGGACAAGTAATTTTCATCTGTGAAGCAGGGGTAATAGTAGTAGCTACTTCCTGAGGTATGATGAGTATTAAATGGAATTATGCTTAGCAAATATTTAATGGTAGCACTTATCACACAGTAGGCACTGAATAAATAGTATCGTTTTTAGTTAGGGATATACTGATGAATAAATGTTTTTGCTGAAATAGTTGTTGCCTGACTTAAAACATATCACCAGTGAAGAGGATGCTAGAAAGAGTGACTTATTGACCTAGGTCTCAAGGATCTAATTTTAAGCCTATTGTTGTCCGTAGAGCTGATGGCTCTTCTAAATTTTGTTATGCTATTTTTCTCTTAATAGTTGATTAATATTATAAGCTAAGATCTTAGTGGCAATTTACATATCATATTTTTCAAAGAAAATTAAATTGACAGAATTACTAGGATTTGTCTATTATTGGTTTAGCATGTCATACTGGCTCATGGTTTTCTGATGTTTTGATATCTTTGGAATCTAATATATTCCCTAATTTGCAGTGATGGAGTTATTGTGAGGAACTGAATATTTCATCAAGGCCTAATTTTTCTCCAGGGAGTGGTTTGACTCTTGGGCTTAATTTGGCAGAACTTTCACTGAAAGTTAATAAAACTAAGTCAGAGCTATACTGCTGGGATAATGAGAAGTGTCATGAAGTAATGACCTGTGTTTTTTTACTGACACTATATTTGCAGTTCTGTAGTTCATTTATGATGGTTTATGAGCATTCTATCTCATTATGTGAAGTGGCTAAAGCAAACCTTTCTCACTTATTAAACCTCCTTAATTTACAACTTAAGTTTAAGCTTTTAAGTTTCAGCAAGTTAATGTACCTCTATTTTGTAAGTGCAATCTAATTTTCATGAGAGTGGCTAGTTTCTAGTTTCAGGACAGTTCTTTTCTTAAAACCTATTATTATTAATATTTGATAGTAAAGCATGGAGACATTTCACTAAATGCCTCTGATTAACTTGGCTTTTGGGACTTTAGGTTGTACTTTTACTCAGCATTATTCTGTAAATATTAATAAAATCAAGTGAATCTTTACCAGGCTCTCTCTAAATGTAGAAGGCTATTAGTTTAGTCTATCTGGAATTTTTTTTTTTTTGAGCAACCCTTTTGAATTATACATTTTCTGAGGCTATTTTTCTCTTCTTTTCAGACTATTTCTTTTTATTCCTCCTTGTTAAGTAGAAAATGACTAGATAATATGATATAAATGTAGAAGAGTAGAAATCTGTGAGCAGGATTCTGATCTTGACCTTGGAGACTGATTTTAGGCCAATTGTTTGGCCTCAATTTTCCTATCTGTAAAATAGGTGTAAGACAAAATGTGGTATTCTAGTGAATTGTTGAACTACTAAATCAAATAGTGAGTGGACACAATGGCTTGCTGAGATAAGGAAAGGAGGAATGTCATTTATTTAAAAACTACGGTGTACTAGACATTTAAAATTTATTATTCCACTTATTACAATAACTCCCTGAGGTAGTGTGATTACTTTCATTTCAGAGTTGAGGGAACAGATTAATTTAATCCTTTCTTTACCAATCCCACGGTATCCCTAAAAGGATGTCTCAGGGAGGTGAAGAAATGTACCCAAAGTTGCTCAGGTAGCAGATGTCAAGCTTGAATCTTGGACCAGCTCATGCCTTTCAACAGCTCTGTCCAGGTTCCAGGAAGTCATGTATTGGACACCTAACATGTGCCAAGTCTTCTAGAGCCTGCATTTCTCCAATATATTAAGTGACCCTCTGCTCCTTAGAGAGCTCCTCTCCTCTTTAACCGTCTTCCTTCCCTTTCACTGTCTTTATCTTTCTCTATCAATTTTCTTTTTATTCTCTCCCTGTGTTGGTATTAATTAGCAGATCTTCATGATTTATATTGGCAGTAGAGTTTGATGTTGGAACATGAATGCTTTGTCAGCAATCATGATGGTGACAGGTGAAAAGGAAATGAAGTTCACACATCTCTCACTTTGTATGTGAATTCATTTTTTTTTTTTTTTTTGAGACGGAGTCTTGCTCTGTTGCCCAGACTGGAGTGCAGTAGTGCAATCTTGGCTCACTGCAGCCTCCACCTTCCAGGTCAAGCAATTCTCTGCCTCAACCTCCTGAGTAGCTGGATTACAGTCACCCACCACCACACCCACCTAATTTTTTGTATTTTTAGTATAGACAGGGTTTCCCCATCTTGGCTAGGCTGGTATTGAACTCCTGACCTCATGATCCACCCACCTCAGCCTCCCAAAGTGCTGGGATTACAAGCGTGAGCCACCGCACCTGTCCCTGTATGTGAATTCATTAAAACCCATTATTAACCAAAACCACTTTGATTGATAATGGTTTGCCTTTTGTCTCTTTTATTTTTTATTTAAAAAAAAAAAATAGGCCCAGTGTGGTGGCTCACGCCTGTAATCCCAGCACTTCAGGAGACTGAGGCAGGCAGATAACTTGAGCTCAGAAGTTCAAGACCAGCCTGGACAACACAGTGAAACCCTGTCTCTAAATACAAAAATTAGCTGGACATGGTGGCATGCACCTGTAATCCCAGTTACTTGGGAGGCTGAGGTGGGAGGATTGCTTGGGCCCGGGAGGTGTCAGCCTGGGTGACAAAGTGAGTACCTGTCTCAAAGAAAAAAAAAAAGAGTTTCAGGTAAAGAAGTCATCTCCATTTTTAAAGCTCTTTTTAACTCTTCTTTTCCCTCTCATCCTCTAACTGAAGATCACCACTCTTTCCACTCATCTATTTATGGATGAATCATTTAGTCAGTGTTTATCTTGTGCCAGGTTATTTGCTAGATATCATCACTTCATCCTTTAAAATATGCTTTTTATCAATCTCATTACCACGACAGTAGCACTTGTTTAGCTAATTCTGACTTAGGGTTTCAGTTAAGACCCTGCTTGCCATGAAACCAGTCTAGCTTGGAGTAATGCAGCTAGGCGCTGTCAATGCAGCAGAGTCCAGGCAGCTCTAGGTTTCATACTTCTGGTTCTTTCTGGTATGTCTGCTTTCTTGTATTTTCTCTAAAGATTGGCTTTTGTTACTTCTCCACCTTTGGAGGAAAGATGACAGTTCCTGAGTTTTTATATATCCCTCAATTTCAGCTATAAACAGAGAATAGCTCACTGGCTCCTAATTGTGGTTCCAAATTCCTGGGAAAGAGAATGTGATTGGCCCACCCAGAATAATAAAGCGTCTGATCTTTTTTTTTTTTTTTTTGAGATGGTCTCACTCTGTCACCCAGGCTAGAATGCCACTGATCTTATTTTTGATGTTTGACAACCGACTTGTAACTTGTTTTTATTTATTTATTTACTTTCTTTGAGACAGAGTCTCACTCTGTTGCCCAGGTTGGAGTGCAGTGGTGCAATCTCAGCTCACTGCAACTTCTGCTGCCTGAGTTCAAGTGATTCTCCTGCCTCAGCCTTCTGTGTAGCTGGGATTACAGGCATGCACCACCACACCCGGCTGATTTTTGTATGTTTAGTAGAGGTAGGGTTTCATCATGTTGGCCAGGTTGGTCTTGAACTCCTCACTTTAGGTGGTCTGCCCACCTTGGCCTCCCAAAGTGCTGGAATTATAGGTGTCAGCCATGGTACCCAGCTGTGACTTGTTTTTAAACCTGACCCTTCTTTTTGCCTTTGGCCCCACATCTGGGCAGGATTATAAGAAGGCCTGTGAGCTCACCTTCTTATTTGGTGGCAGCAGGAAATTTAAACCCTCCAGCCAGTGTGCACTTTCCCTAGTCCTATCTCTCAACTCCTATGAAAGTCCAACCTGCTTTCTCCTTCTGCTTTGCCCAAGCCAGTTCAGACAGACTTGTGCCTGCCAAGCTCTCCCCCAGAAGTCCCTTGTGTAAGTAGTATACTTTCTCTAAAATTCTCCTGCTGTGTGGAGTGTCATCAGTCTTAACATCAGAACCAAACTTTGGATGGGGGCCTGTCTTGCTTTGCAGGGGAGGCTCCAAAACACCCAGCTTGAGTCAGGCACTCACTCTGGCCCTATCAACGATGCTATAGTTTAGTACAACTGCTGGGTGTCCTTCTCTGTGGATAGAGGGAAATTATCAGGAAAAGAGAATTTTTTAATTAATTCAACACATTATTTGAGTGCGTACTCTGCCAGGCATTGCCCCAGGATAGCGACTCTAAAACTTGAGTGCACATAGGAATGACTTGGAGCGCTGGTTAAGCAGATGGCTAGGTCCCACTGCCAGAGTATATGATTCACTAGGTCTGAATTTGGGGCTGGGAATTTGCATTTCTAACAAGTTCCTGGGTGATGCTGATGGCCCAGGGACCATACTTTTGGAACTGCTGTTATAAGCAACATGAATAGAATGCCATGGTAGGAGCTAGGTAATAAACAGTGACCACAGTAAATAAGTAAATGATCTAGTATTTCAGAAGACAATGCATGCTGTGGAAAAACCAAGTGGAGTGTATAAAACAGATTGGAAATACGAAGTAGGGCAATGGAAGGTAGATTGCAATATTAAATAGGGTGATCAAGAAAGGTGATTTAAGCAGAGACTTGAAGGAAGTGAAGGAATGGCTCTCTGGGGGAAGAGCATTCACAGAAGGAACAGCTAGAGCAAACACTCTAAGGTTTTCAGGAGTGTACCTGGTATGCTTGATAGACAGCAGGAGGCTTTGTGTGGCTGGAGCACAGGGACCCATGGAGAGTAAAAGGATAGGTCAAACAGCTAAGAGGTGAGTGGGTAGATGGGGAGCAGATCATGAAAAGACTTCCAGGGCATTACAGGGACTTTGGCTTTTGACTTGAGTGAAGTGAACAGCGATTGGACAGTTTGGAGTAGTGGTGTGACGTAATGTGGCTCCTGTTTTTAAAGGTTCACCCTGGCTGCTACATTGGAAATAGACCATAAGGGGGTAGAGTGACAGCACCATCCACTGCTGTAACCAAGTGAGAGGTGAAGGTGGCTTGGCCAGTGTGGGAGTGGTTGATGTGGTGAGAAGTGGTTAGCATCCGGACATGTACTGAAGGAGGAGTTAACAAGAGTCCATAAAGAGAAAAATAAAACATGACTCTAAGGTATTAGCTGAGCAATTAAAAGGACAGAGTTGACATCACCGAGTTGGGGAAGGCTGTGAGTGGTGGAGGTTTGGGGCAAGTGGGAGATCAGTTCGAGGCATGCTGAGGTAAGGTATTTAGTGTATATGGAGAGAATTGTTGAGTAATCAGATGTATGAATCTGGAGTTTGGGGAAGAGGTCTGGGCAGGAGAGGGATATGAGAGTAGTCATGTGATGAAACTAGGTGGCTGGATGGTATCAACGAGAAATGAGGGTAGACAGAAAAGAGGAGCAGTTCAAATAGTGAACTCCCGGGCATACCAATATAAAGAGATTGAGGACAAGAAGTAAAAGGAAAACCAAGTGTGGAGTCCTGGAAGCCAAGTGAAGGTCAGGCATCAAGGGGGAGGTGTCTACTGTACTTCATTATTTCATTCATCTTTTAGTGCTTCTTTCTCATTTTAATTCAGTCCCTCTAAAATCTGTTTTGCACATCTCTACCAGGACCACGTTAACCCTTTTTGAACATGCTTATATCATTGCACTTCTCTGTTAAGAAAACCTCATAAAATCTCACGATTTTATAAACCTTAGTTTTATCACAGTGTCTTTTCTTGTTTTGCAATGTTAGCTAATTGAACAAATAATATTATTTTAGAAAGGATACATTTTATAAGAAAAGAACAGTTAATTATAGTTTCACCAACCCTCTTACACATTATCTGTTATTGCTTTTCATGATAAATCTTAATAATTGTATATTTTAATTATATATATTTATATTTCAGTGACCACTTAGTACAGCTGTGTCATTTGATGAATGTAGCCCAGAGAAGTGACTCATTAAGACTTGGCCTCACTATTTTTACTGACTGTCAGGCTCTGTACAAATTATTCTACTTCTCAGTGTTCTAGTTTCCTCATTCACAAATAGGGATGGCAATAGAGCTCACTTTGTAGAACTTTGATGAAGAATAAATACAGTAATGCACATCAAACGCTTAGTCCAGTACTTGACATCTTTAAATTCTTCCATCTGATTCAAGGCCTTCTGAAATCATGTCCAATCATATTACCCACTTTTTTTTTAAATTTTTTTCCCCCTCAGACCTTGGAGGGATGAAATGTCTACTTTTTTTCTTTTTCAAACTCTGAGCTGTCTCTCTAGTCTTTCCTAAATGTACTTCAATTTCTGTACCTTTTGCAGATTCTGTCTTAACTGTACTGATCTGAATCTTATCTCTGTCTTAGGGTTCAACTCAAGCCCTGCCTTTTCCTTGAAGTCTTCATGTCTACTTTTCCAAAGCCTCTGCAATTATTACATTATTCTTTGTAGCTTTTCTGTGATATTATGGGTTTTATGCCTTTAACCTGATTCCAGTTTCATAGAATCTGACACCATCTGTATCTAAAGTTTGAAGAGTCTATCTCCACAGTCCCTAACAAAGACTAGAAACTTCATAGAAGCTTATTGATTGGATGATCATGAGTATTCATTGGCAGATGTGAAAAGTTCTGGCCCTCTAAGTTATTCTGTAGAGTGGAGAATATTCTAGTAATGTGTCATTCACTTACTTCATTCCATGAATGCATTTATACTTTATACCTTAGCTGCTTCCATAAAGGATTTGAAGCAGTACAGAACTCATTTGGTGAGATTTTGTATTGTTACTTACATATTAAATGGAATGCTTTTAGGAACATCATTAAGGAAACATATTCTACCATAAAAAATAGTTAAGCCAGTTTTTTCCTTTTGAGCTTCTAGGCTTCACCAGTGAAATCATTTATTTTGCCTAATGTTAAATTTGTTAAACTTAAAACATAGCATGCCTTCTTGGAAGGCTTCTCTGTTTTACTCTTTACTATTTTCAGCTGTGAACTTTTCGTTGCACAAAAGCTCTGAAAGTGTCAGTCAGAACCAGAAAAGAATAAAGTATTTTTTCATATATTGGGTTTGGGAAATCTGATTGTTTCTCTTGGAACAGATTGTTCATTATAACAGTATCTATAATAAATGGAGTGCACTGCCGAGATAGATGGAAATGAAATTAATTTGGCTCAGATGTGATCTTTGTTTTGCTTATGAGGATTTGAAACATCCTTACAGAGTTTCAAATTTCCATGCAATTTAGAAATAAAAGAGATTTCAAAAATGTGTCTGTCTCCCTTGCCAGTGGCCATTACCTGACTATGGCACTATAGAACAGAACAGCAAATGTGAACAATTGTGTCTGAAATGAGTGTGTGATAGCGCTGTATAAGATGCTGTCATACATTGTATACTGTAAGACTTCTTGTTTAAAACATGCATTCACAAACAAAAATATTACATAACCTATGTGCTTTTTGTTGTAGGTTGCCTATCAAGTTGGTAACTATGAGTTGGCTAAGAAAGTTTTCTCACCAGTTTGGGATTATTTTGTTGCTTCCCCACTTCAGGATGAACAATCTGTTATTTGTTTAAGCAATCTAATTACTATTACACAGAGAAGGTAATTAGAAATAGTCTTTAAAATATTAATTTGCTTACTGAAAATACAGATGCTAGATGTGAAGCCTGGAATTATTTTCAATATCATGTTCACATAGTTCATATAAAATGATTTCTAATAAGAATTGTAATAAGAATATACATTGCGAGGTCTCATGTGCTTGTTAGAAACTTTCTGGTTTTTTGTTTGTTTTTTTTTTTTTTTAAATATTCACTCACTCTGTCACCCAGGCTGGAGTGCAGTGGCATGATCTTGGTTTACTGCAACCTCTGCCTCCTGGGCTGAGTCAATTCTCGTGTCTTAGCCTCCTGAGTAGCTGGGATTACAGGCACGTACCACCATGCCCTGCTAATTTTTGTATTTTTAGTAGAGATGGCGTTTTGCCGTGTTGGCCAGGCTGGTCTCCAACTCCTGGCCTCTAGTGATCCTCCCACCTCAGCCTCCCAAAGTACTGGGATTACAGGCATGAGCCATCGCACCTGGCTGATAAACTTTCTTCCTAGAGTCAGCAAAAACACTGGAGGCATAAGGTTGATGGTTATGAAATAAAAATACCAACTGCGAACCAAAGTAATATCAGTTATATCATAAAACACAAATATGTATTGGGAGCTTTTGTATCAGAGAATGGTCAGATTGGGATTAAGGTTATGGTGTGACAGTTTGACTGTTATGGTAAGAAGGCTTTTCCTTTGCTAGAAGAGGCTCCCAGGATTAGACCACTGGCAACTGCCATTAGGCCAGTAGAAGCCATATAAAACTACAATCTTTGTCTTTACTGCCATTTTCCTTAAAAGAACAAAGTTTTGGAGCAGGCTCAGAAATGAGCATTAGTGTAATTTCAGGCAGTCTCAATAACAAGTTCAAAAGCAACAAGAATCTCCCTCACCTGATTGTTAATGCCTGAAAGTTTTAAAATAAGGAGACAAAACCCTTCATTCCTCAATCAAAGGTAACGAGCTCAAATATGGAAATACTGGTTCAGGCAAGGCATTGATAATTCCATTCAATTAAACAAGTACAGACTTAGCATTTTCTATGTACAGGGATGCTATGTGCTATGGGGGGATGGATTTGAGAGGCATTTTGAAGGAGGAAGAGATAGGACTTAGATATTATGTGACTTGTGGGGATAAGAGAGAAAGGAGTGAAAGTGACTGGGAATTCTAGTGTTAACCGACTGGGAAGTCTGTGACATTTGCTAAGGGGATATGAGAGGTAGAACAAGTTCTTGGAGGAAGATAATTAGTTTGATTGAGGATATTTTGAGTTTAGTTTTCCAGCAGGATGGCTTTGTGAATATGAGATGCCAGTAGGTTTATTTATCTAATGCTGACACTCAGGAGAGCATCAAGGCTAGAGATACAGATTTAGAAATTGTCCATTGAGTTCATCATTGAGATCTTGAAAATCAATGATTATCTCCCAGGAAATGACTATTTAACAGAAAAGATAGAAGGCTGAAATTAAACTCTAGGCATGGCTTAACGTTTAGAGGGCAGAAGCAGAAGATGGAACCAATAAAGAATATTGAAAAGAAGCTGTCCAGAAAATGAAAGTCCAAGAAAGTGCATTGCTAAGGAAAGTGAAAGTATCACCAAAGAGGAACAGCCAGTGATATTAAATGCCAGTGTCAGGTCAGGCAGAGTAGCTGCTCAATAAAATGCCACGGAGACGGTTGAGTAGAATACAAATGAAGAAGAGTTGGTAATGAGGAGGCCATTGGTGAATTCAAGAGAGCCACTTTTTGTAGCATGATAGGCCAGAAACCATTTTGGAATTGGCTAAGGAAAACAAGAAAATCAAAAATCCTAGCAAGCAAAGACTGCTCATGTGAAGTTTGGTGCTAAAGAGGAGGAGACCAGGCAGAAGCTTAGTGGGGAGGCAGGCTGAAGGAAAGAATTGTGGAGTGTGGAGGGAAGGGAGCCAGTAGAGAGAGAGAGATTGAAGATGCAAGAAATGCAGGTGATGATAACACTATGGTGGTAGAGCCTGGAGGACATTAGAGTACATGGGGTGGAGAGAACAAAGGGTTTAGAATGATTTTTTTTTATGGGAAATGTGAACAAGGAGACATCAGGGATAAATGGAAGTGTTGCTGAGATGCAGTACTGACTCAGTTTATGTAATTGAACATGAATTTGTACTGAAGTCCAGCTCCTTGTGGCTAAAGACCCAAGGGTCTAGAACAGTGTCTTGTACATTAGTAGGCATTCTGCAATTGCTAGTGTCGATGAAAGAAAGAATGAGTGAGTAAAATCAGCAAGTAAGTGATTGATCATTGTCACAGAGATAGAAAAATTGGACAGTTACATGTATGCAAGGTCAGGCAAATTGATTATTGTACAAAATAAGGAGGTGACAGAACCTAACCTGCTAAAAAGATGATTATTGAAAAGACTGACCGAAGTCTGGGCTGGATAGAGAAGGAAATGGAGCCAGGAGGTGACAACTTGGACTCATTGCACATGTCAAGGTGCCAAAGGTCATCATGAGACCAAGAGCAGGTTTAGTATGAGTTGTAAGAGTGGGAGAACTAAAATCCTCCTGGTAAAGATAATTTTAAAGTTTAACATGGTCGTGAAAGGGATCATCTTTCAGTGTGAATTACTGATATTACTGATATTAGCCCCTGTCCTGTTTTATAGGGATGAGGTATAGAGAGTAGATAAGCCCGAAGCTTAAGAGGGAGGGTTTGTCACCAAGGCTAAGGGCAGGGAATGGAATTCTGGACACAAGAAAGACTTTGTAGATTTCACAGCTTTGCTAATGGTTGGCTCTGTCAATTGCAATTTAGAAAAGATAATTAGAAATAATCTAAGCGTTGTTAAGGCTCTCTTTTTAACCATGGCTGAGTTTGCTATAAATGACCCTCATTTTCAGGAAATGTGTTAATTTGAAACATTGGGCCTATTTCTCAACCTTCTGAAAATCTGTAGTTGTTTTGTTATCTTAATAAAAAATAACTTTATGTATTAGAACCAAAAAATTGCCACTAATTAATTTTATATATCTGTGACATAATATTTCAGTAGTTTAATTTTCTTAGTTGTGAACTTGTCTTTGCAAGAATAGTTATTCTGAACATTTTTGTTGCTTTTTTTGGGATCGTTGTGTAGATACTGAGAACAAATCAATGTAAAAAGACCAGTTGACCTGCTAAATCATTTTATGTTTAAACCTGCTGTTTGCTTTATATTGCAGATTACATGCAGATATTTTGGCAGAGACTTCTTCAATCCTCTTGTACCTTTTTCTCAGAAATATTTTTGCAATAAGTGACATCAAAATTAAAGAAGAAAATCTTTTCTGTGATAATATTAAAGGCAATGAGATTTTCCCATCTCAACAAGTAAGTGAATTAGAGTGATTAAAACATGTCAGATTCACTGTATTTTCTTCTTGATGTTTTAAGGTCATGTATTTTGAGTGATTGAATAGCTCGTCTAGTGAATGGACTGAAAGGACACTGTGTGATTATGCGACTTTATGTGATATTTCATATAAGTTTCCCAGGCCTGAATTCATGTTTTTTTTCTCTTCTTTTCAATTTATCTTTTTTCCCCCTGTGTACAAAAGTACTATGTATTTCAGACATTCAAAGATATATAATGTATAAAGTAAAACCCATTGTAATCTTATTACCACTAAGAATACAACAATTTTTCTTTCATATAATTTCTCTAATTTAAAAACCTATGCCTAGACAAATCTGATATTATTATTATTTATGAAAATGGGATTTGATCTACTTGTTATTTTGTAAGTTGCCTTTTTAACACTTTTATAATATAGCTTGCACATATTTTCATGCTGCTATATATCAATCTGCCACATTTTTTTCAATTATAATATTGTCTTTATGGAGGCAGGAATGTAACCTGTCTCCTATTGATAGATTCTCAGTGTGGTTATGAACATTGCTCTGTGTACATCTGCAACTCTATAATGCTCTTGCATTTAGTAATGATCCTACATTGTTTCTTTATTCCTGCTTGAAGTTCTTTTCTTTCTCTCTTTCCTTCCTTCAGTATGGAGGCTTTAGCTATCTATTTTTTTGTAGAGTTGCTGTTTCCTACCCATCCATTTATCAATTAATTAACCAAGACATTGTTACATGAGACTATGCCAGCTTCTGGGGATATAAAAGTGAAAAAAATGACTCTTTGCCCAAGACAGGTTCACTATCCTCTAGAGCCCAAGTACTCACGACCATCATCACCCTGTTCCTACTGCATTGCCTTCAGTTTCTTCTTTCAGCATCTTCAATCTGAAAACAGAGAAAATTTTCAAGTACCTCAATGAATTCCAGAATGCTAGACTACTATTTTAGTCAAAACTGACTATATGGAAATTTCTGGTTACCACTCAGACAGTTTCTTTGTACATAATCTTTAATGTATGTGTGTGTGTGTGTGTGTGTGAGTGTGTGTGTGTGTGTGTGTGTATACACACATATATATAAAATGAAATCTTAAGCCGGGCGCGGTGGCTCATGCCTGTAATCCCAGCACTTTGGGAGGCCAAGGCGGGCGGATCATGAGGTCAAGAGATCGACATTCTGGCCAACATGGTGAAACCCCGTCTCTACTAAAAATACAAAAATTAGCTGGGCGTGGTGGCGCGCGCCTGTAGTCCCAGCTATTTGGGAGGCTGAGGCAGGAAAATTGCTTGAACCCAGAAGGCAGAGGTTGCAGCGAGCCGAGATCGCGCCACTGCACTCCAGCATGGCGCCTGGCGACGAAGCGAGACTCTGTCTCAAAAAAAAAAAAAAGAAATCTTCCCTCAGGAAAGGAAAAAAAGGAGTAAGAATGGATTACTATTCTTTTTAAGTGGCATTTACTCTCAAAATCTTATTTTACATTTTACTATCATTTTAATTTAAATAATAAAACTATAATTAACAGAAGTATAATAGGAGGTTAGCTTGGTTTGCTGAAAATTTACCATTTTCTCCCAAATCAAAAAAGGAAATGAAACTCTGTTAATCAAATGGGGGCAATATTATAGAGATTTTATATTTTAATTATTATAGTTTATATTTTTGAAAACTAGATGTTACTTTCACATAAAAATATAGCCAAGTTTTTAGCTTATCAATAAATAAAACTGGTTTCTTTTCTGTTATCGTACTTGCATTGTTTTATGAAAAATTCTAAAGTTTAATTCTAAGATCGTCCTGTCTATAGATAGCATTATTGGAGAGTTAGAGTTGTTTCTGTATTAGATTTTTAAAAATACAAACACTCATGTTGTTTTTAGCCAGAAAGATTACATTTTCTACCCTTTCTTCTCCTTAGAGACACATAAGCTAAGCACCTATGTTGAATCTGAATATCAGTGCCTGTTTCTTTACAGATTGCCAGACTGATTGAATGTGAGAGAGTATTAGTGGCATTGGAACTTAGCAACTCTCTAAATGATTCCAGCTATGCTCTTCAAGCTGTGACTCAATGTTATGGCCTTCTTGCTCCCATAATCTATCACAATATTGTTTTGGTACCTGTTGTACAGGTAAGGATATTCCTCTCCCCAAGAAAAGGCAGTCTTTATAAAGGCAACTTAACAATTCAGTTTGGAAAAGAAAAGTCATGTATCTTTTGTAAAGGGCAAACAGGTCAGGAACAAGTATTATGAAAATTTAGGAGTTAACTGAAAAACACTTTAGTAATATGTCTGGGCAAACATAGATAAGGATATAAAATGGGTTTCTCTGAAAATATTCGGCCCTGTTCCTGTCCATATTTAAATATTGGCAATCTACTTTTGTAGAGTTTTAAAGTTATTTTAATTTTAATGTTCTCATAATCTCAGAAACAACAGTATTTATTCAAGGCATATTGTTATATACATCATCTGGGAAAAAATATGATGATGACCCAAGAAAAAATATCTGGTGTCTTGGTGATGGAGGAGTTAGGATTTATGGAAAAAGGGTAGCTAAGATCTGGCTGAAGGGATTATACAGTTTTTCATGTTTCTAACAAATCACCATGGATTTAGTGATTTGAAAGGATACTCATTTACTGTCTCATAGTTTCCGTGGGTTAAGAGGTTGGATACAGGTTAGCTGGGTCTTCTGCTCAGTGTCTTACAAGGTTGAAATCGAAAAAGTGTTGGCTGTGGTTGTGATTTCGTCTGAAGCTTGAGGCCCTTTTCTGAGTTCACTGTCTTTTTTTGTTGTTTTTTGTTTTTTGTTTTTTTCTTTTATCTGAGTTCACTGTTACTGAGAGAATTCATTTCCTTGAGGTTTTACATAGGAGGTCCTTAGCTCCTAAAGACCAACTACTAATTCCTTAACACATGGCCTTTCCACATCATGGCCCTTGGCTTTTTCAAGGCCATAGGAGAGTCTCCTCCAGTATGCTGTGAGGAGCCTTATCTAGGGTAATATATGCATGAGACTGATGAGCTTATCACATTCAAGAGCCCCACCCACATTCAACAGGAAGGGATCCTACAGCATGGGAGAAGGTGATTAGGGAGGGGAGAAATTTAAAAAGTATTAGAGATGAGTGTACTGCAACAATAATAATATTGTTAGAATGAGAACTTGAAGCAATTAATATGCCCCCAAAGAACCAACATTCGTATATTAATTTGTCCTTTGGGTTAATCTAAATGATGAATAGATTGATGCAATCTCAAAGCTACTTTTGAAAAGCTAAACTTATTCATCTAGCTCTTGGTCAAATTTAGGATCATATAATATGAAACAAGGAGAATAGGAAGTAAGCACCAATATTGATTTCCTGAGATACGAATGTCTGGTTTTAATTTTAAAGGAAACTATTATTTTAAGTACCTGGAATCACTGTGTAATATTTATGCCATATAATCTTCCATCTGGTTTTTCAAGGTTCTCCTATATGTGGATGTGATAGTTTCTCATAAACATGTAACATTCTGACTATACCTTTTATGATACTTATCAAAATATGCTTTGTTTTACGGTTATTTTTGTTTCTATGGTCGTGTGTTTTTAATTCTATTCACTAATTTTCAAGTTACTGTAGATGAAAGACTAATCTCAAAATGGAATATACCAACTTTATCTCAGTGTACTTTCCTTATTCCTAACAAACAATTTATTAATAATTATTGATGATAAAATTGTGTCTTAAAGCTGACATGATTTGAATGGAACATTTTATAATGAAATGAGTAAGGATGACATTTTAAAACAAAAATCATTGTGATTCTAATTTTTAGATCTTGATAAAGTGTATAGTGGTTTTGCAAGGACTACCAAATATCGTCTGCTCCAAGAAACATACTGCGAGTTTTGAAAGCATACAGCACATGATAGCTTGTTGTATCTTCTACATAACAAAGGTATTTGTCTCATTCTTTATCTAGTATCATAAACTTTAGGAGCAATGATGATTTAGAAAGTCTACTTTTAATCACAATGAGAACACTTTTAAAAATAGCACCCTAAAAGCATTTTTAGATCAAAAGCAAATGTAGAGGCTAAACATTATAGAATAGCAATCTGTTGACTTTTTGATGAAACTGTGGTGCTTCGCAAACTAAAACTTGATGTAATTGAAATAGCATTTGTATATTTTATCAGCATTATATATGGTCACACAGAACATATTTGTTTCAAAACCCTAAAACATTAATTATGTATTTATTGTACTGCAATAAACCTACATATTATCTTATCAGGTTGTGATTTTAGTGGAACCTTCATGCAGACTTTAAGTATCTTAACCCAGGCATTTAGATACTGGGGCTTAGAAGACATCAAGAGGCCAAGCAGTCAGGTTATAAGTGAACAGTCAGTCAGTAATGGAGGGTTATGTTAATCTCATGACATTAGAATGTAAACAAATGACGTTAGGCCTGAAGGAAAGGGCTGACTAGGCAGAGTCTAAGGATGATTCTGAGATTGGTGTGTAGGGCCCTGAACTCAACAGAGGACAAACCGTAGAAGTGAATTCAGGATGTGCCAGTCAAGAGTGCTGTATCCGGACATCTAAACCCAGGAGAAGACGTAGGCAAGAGTGTGGTCAGAATATAAACAGACTTTTCATTTTTGTTTAATTCCTTCATTCAACAAATATTTATGGATTACCTATTTGTGTCAGGCACTGGTTTGGGCTCTTGACATATGCACAAAGAATTAGAACCCCATAGTAATTGTAGGAGAAGAAGAATGAATCATGGCTGACACCCAGGTTTCTAGCTTAGGTGATGAATCGATGGTGGTGACACAAACAGGGAGGCAGGAAGATCACCACTAAGGGCTGGGGTGATTGGGGAAGGCTTCACTCTGGGGATGAGACTTAGGTATTCTCTGAGCAAGAGTTACAAACACATATGCCTGCTAAGACCAAGCAGGTAAAATAACTCGTGAATTGGTTGGATGTAAGGCAAGGTTGGGTCCTGAGACAAACTAGAGATTAGGTACATCTACCTAGAGGCATTCTTTATTTAAAAAGAAACCAACATTGTCTCACAGAGCTTGTGGTTTAGTGGTGGAGACAGAAAGTGGACTTAGAAATTCATGACCAGTTTTTAGCCTAGAGTTGAGTGGGCAAGTTGAAGCAGGGCAGACCATTCATATGGAGCAACAGATTCCCAACCTGTTGATTTGACAGTTATTCTAAGAGGTCTATATAGGCCGAGTTGTGCTTAGTGTTGTTTGTAAACTGAATCACTATGTTCCCGAGTGTTTTGCCTTTTTTTTTTTTAATAAAAATATAGGGAAACAATTGAAATAGTTAACTAAATTTATTTAGGCTTTAGTTAATGAGAAGAAATACTAGAAAGTATTTATTATAGCTCAAAGGCTTGCAGGAAGGTTGTTTTAAGGTAAAGAGATGAGGAATTCTGAATAGATGACAGCTCAATCACACATCCGTGACTTTTCTCCTTTTCAATTTTTATTTTGGCAGATTATATATAGTAGCCTGAGCAGGCCAGTTGGTAAAGGCTGGAGGGGGTATCTTAGGCCAGAATATCTGAGGGAAAGGCTTTTTATGGGACTTCATTCACCTTGGAAACGAGGAGGAACTGAGAGACAAGAGGCAGAGAGGTCAGCTTGTTTATTCTCATTGCTCGGCTCAAAGACCAGCATTGTGTGGTTCCTCAAAGGCTGTAGTTGACAGAATTCAGTGATTCCCTCAAAGAAGGGTCATATCTGCCTGCCTGTTTTATGTGGTTCTCATAGGACCTTTGCGATTTAACCGGAGATCTGGAAGAATGCTGTGTAGGTGAGCTGATTTGCTCCATTGCTTTAGTTAGGATGTAAGCTTGCTTCTGTGGAGGTCTAGCAGCAGAGAGGCTTCTTCCCTCCACCTTAGCAAAGAAGCTGGCTGTTCATGGCCTGACCTCAAGAGCAGGAAATAATATTTGTTCCATTGCTCACTGGCTTGCCAGTGCTGCAGAGACCACTATGACCTGGTCTGTGTAGATGCTGAGTGAATGTAAGCCATTAGCAGGAAGGAAAAAGCAATTACTCACTGAAGGAGACTCAGTACTTCAAGGGAAGAAGAGCAAGCCAGACACCAAAATCATTGTTTTTACTCTCACCATGTTGGAAAAAGACTAGAGAAGACTTGGTTAAAAAAAGGCAGAGAAAACTTTGAAGGAGATACAATCATGTGATCTAGAAGAAAAGAAACAAAAATAACCTTTCTGTAACTGAACAAACGAATTTGATATTTGATTGAAAAAAATCAAATAGATGAAGAGTATGATTAAAGTATTTCTGGAGTCAAATCTGAAAGCTCAAGAAATACCCGCTCCAACATAGTGCAGAATTACCTAGAGGTGGTAAATAAATTCAGAAGGCAGATCCAGAAGTCATAACATGAAAACAAAAGAAGTCTGGAGGTAGAAAAGCAAAGAAAATGGAGAAGGAGTAGGCTTCCTGAGTTCCAGGCAGGATTAATGTAAGAATACAAATGTAAATACAGGTTGGTGAAATCCCTGAAGTCAAAGGATAAGGATGAATCTTAAAGTTTTGAGACCCAGAGAACATTTATTTGCAATGGAAAAAGAATCAATTAGCTTCCGACTTTTTTTTTTTATCAGCAATGCTAGAAGTTAAAACACTAGAACAACATTTGTAGAATCCTGAGGGAAAAATACCGAGGTCCAAAAATTAATAACCAGGAAAGATATCATTCATTTGTCAGGGCAAAATAAACATTTTCAGAAGTGCGGGCATTTAAAAAGTATTCTGCCCATGTACTTATCTGAGGAAAACACTTGAGGAAATACTCTATCAAATGACAATTGATTCAGAACAGAAATCCCAAGGCAGGGAAAGACAAAAAGGAGAAGAATAATGGGAGCAATGAATCTTTCAATATATGTATTATTAAAATTAAATAGATAATAATGGTGAGACTAGGACTTTGTAATATAAATGCTAAGTAGGGATTCTTTAAAGAGAAGAGTCATCCTTGAAAGAAAAATTTATTAATAACTTAAAACTAAAACTTCTATCCTGCTTGGCGTCAGGGGAGGTATGAGCAGGTAAAGATTTTTGGTGCATGGTTGCACGTTTTATGTATGCATATATATATATATATATATATACACACACACACACACAGGCACACATATACATATAAAAATACACGTATTATAAAATTATTTTTTGATAGCATATATATGTACGTATATGTATATATTTAAAGATGACTCAGAGAAATAGGTAACCATGAGCAGAACTTTACAGCATAGTAGAACTTCCTTTTTTTTTTGAGACAGAGGCTCACTCTGTTGCCCAGGCTGGAGTTCAGTGGTTTGATCTCGGCTCACTGCAACCTCTGCCTCTCCAGTTCAAGCGATTCTCATGTCTCAGCCTCCTGAGTAGCTGGGATTACAGGCATGCATCACTATGCCTGGCAAATTTTTGTATTTTTAGTAGAGATGGGGTTTCACCATGTTGCCCAGGCTGATCTCAAACTTCTGACCTCAGGTGATCCACCCTCCACAGCCTCCCAAAGTGCTGGGATTCCAGGTGTGAGCCACCGCGCCCAGCTGCATAGTAGGACTTCTAAATTGGCAGGGAGAAAAAATGAACAGGGAGGAATGAGAGAGAAGAAACAGGAACAGGAAAAACTGACAGGGAGGCAAAATGGTGAATTTCAGCAAAAGTAAGAAGGAAGAAGAGAAAGTATATAAGACAGAAGGCGTATAATTAAGCATATCGATCACTTCACTGAATGTGAATGAATTCAGAAGATAGAAATTACCAGATGGGGTAAAAAGTCAGGTTCAAATGTATTCTATTTCAAGAAACTCTTCTAAAACATGGTGACAAACAATGCTTGAAAAAATAAATGGATAGACAATGGTCCTGGGAAAATGCAAACAAATTAAAGGAGAAGTGGCAATTTTCATATCAGAAAAAGCAAAGTTCAGAGCCCAAAATATTAATCAGAACCAAGAGAGTCATTATGTGGTATCCTTCAGACCTGTTCTGTCTGATCACCCTTCTCTGTTCCTGAATGGCATTTGGTCACTTTCTGGTCCTAGGAGAGTCTCATTGTCAAGTATTAAAAATTGAGTCTGAATTAGAACAAAACATTAATTTTTTGCAATGCAAGTTAAAGAAGAAAAGTAAGATTATATGAAAAATGCCACAAAGACGTTTGATAACACTTAGTAACCTTTCCTAATAAAATTTCTAATAAATTAGGAAAGGAAAGAAACTATTGAATGACAAAGACATTTACCAACATTTTACAGCAAATATACTGAATAGTAAATTTCTGGAGCCATTTCTTTAAAAATCAGCCACAGGAAATAGATGCTGACTCCTAACAGTGAGATTCAGTATTTTTAGATGTTCTTTCTCATGTAATAGATAAGGATAGAAAATAATTTTATAATATTAGAAAAGTATAATTTATCTATAATTGTACTGGTCTCACAACTCCATGAAATACTGGTAAAAAATTACTAGGATTATAAAGAGAATATATAAAGTAATCATATGTAATACTCTTACAAACTGATAGGTTTTTAAAAATACTAGCAATAGGTTAGAAATGGAGAGGGTAAGATATACCACTTACCATGCACAATATTCAAAACTTAACAAAATGTTAAAGGATCTAGATAAAAGAACTGTGGGATCTTACTGAGGGACACAAAATAAGATCTGAGCATAGGACAGGCCACACCAAGTTCTTGAACAGGTAGACTTATTGTCACAGAAGTGCAAATCCTTCCTAAAATAATATTTAAATTTAATACAGTTCTAATTAGAATTCTAATTGGGTTTCTCTGAAGCTGATTAATTTAAAAGTCTTCAATAGATATTAAAGTTTGCCATAAGGCCACTTTAATAAAAAATGGTGTCACAAAGTAATGGGCAATCAGTTCAGTGCAATAGAATAGAGAGTCCAGGAATGGCCCCCAAGTCTACAGAAGAAATGAATATATGACAAAGGTAGCAATTTGATTCACTTAGAAAATGATAGAGTATTATAATAGTTTATTTAATTAAAGGTGCTATATAACTTGACTGTTCATCTGAAAGTAAACAAAGCCAGAACCTTATATCATGCCATAAACAAAATAAAGTCTAGATAGACTTAAGGATATTTATATGGCCTTGGAGTCAGGGGACACTTTCCTCGATAAGCCACAAAATTCAAAAGATAAACAGAATTAAATAGATAATTAGATTACATGATGATTAAAACATTTTTATGGCAAGATACTATAAGCAAAGCTCAAAGGTAAAGATTAGGTTGGGAAAATACATGAAGGCATAGGATTATTAATGTTGATCACTCCAGGGAGTAATCAGTTAGAAAATATGAAATAATTTTAGAGTTTGGGAAAATAATCAAATTTATCTTTTATTATGGAGGGTATAATGCAGTATTTCAGTTGACTTAAAAAGTTGAGCAACAGACAGGTCCAGATGATAAATGGCCATCTTGTGAGGTCATGGAGGTGCCATTGAAGGCCTTCACACCCAGGAATGACATAAGGAGATTTGTATTTTAGAAAAAAGAAATTGTTCTTGTTGTACACAGCTAATAATTCGAGGAAATAGGACCTGAGGCAGAGATGAGTTAGAAGGTGAGAGAAGATAAACTAATCCGGTATGGAGAAAATGGAGGTAGAATGGAAAGGATTCAAATTATTTATGAGATAGAATTGATAGAATTGAGAATCTGAAACTCTGATAGATATAGAGAATAAAGGAGGAAGAGGGAGGAGGCAGTGGTAATATTCAGCTACCTGGCCTGGGCAGTTGGGTGAATATAACACTACTCATTGAACCCTGCATGAGGAGTAATTTTGTGTGGTGAGCGGGGAGAAGGTAATGAGTTTTGAACAGATCAAATTTTGAAGTTGATAGGATATCCAAAGAAGTGGCCATTAAAGGACCTATCAGTCTGGAGCTCTGGAGATTCGAAATTTGTGTGAAGACAAAGAAGTCTTTAGTATCTGGACTGCAATTAAAGCAATAGAAATAGATGCCATCACCGGGGGACAGTGCATGGAGTGAGAAGGGAAGAGACTTATCTAACAATTTCAAGGGTGCACTTAGTCCAAGAGGCCAATCCTCCTTCTAAATACTAGGCAAGAGGAAGAACTGAAGAGTTTGATTAGTCTAAAGCTATTCTGTCATTCCTAACCCCTCCCAACCTTAAGAACATCCCTGCTGCTGTTAGTTCTGTCACTGTCACATGGTGACACCATTGAAAGTGGGGGTTCTATGCAACCCAAAGCACCCTTTTCTTTTTCCAGTGCTACAGTAACACAAATTAATTCATGTTATGCTGGGCCCAAAGTCTATCTTCCAAGGTTACTTTTCTTTAGAATATATTTATCTGCTTGGTCTACCCTGACCCCCCAAAAGCTCTTCCATCAATGAGTATTTCCACGGGAGGGGTGTCTTTTGCAAATAAAGGAAGGCCAGGTTGCCCTCTCTTACCAGGGTGCTGAACACAACTATGTACGTTTAAGTAACTAACAGGGGCTGCTGCAGTGTTTCTTCCAGAAGAAAGAAACTCTTTTTCAAGGCAGCTTGTTGCTTGCATCATGTCAATAGCAACTTCTGCTAAAAACAACAACAAAAAAACCCAATTCTGCTTATCCAGGTACTCCAGAACATTGTAATACTGATGAGGAGGGACCAGGAAAAGGAAAGGATGAAGACTTAAGAGAAGAGGGGTGAGGACTAGAGCAAGATCCCTGAAGGCATGAGGCAGTGGGATTCCAGCACATGTGGGAGGGGTTAGTCTTGACAAGAGATTTGCTTCTCTCCTCTCAAGGAGGGAAGGGTGGTTGTAGTTACAGATGTGTGATGATGGGTTTGTGGATAAGAGATAAGCTCCATTTCCCTTATTTTCGTCTGTGGACAGGAAGCAAGGTCATTTGCTGACAGTAAGGAGGTAATGGGTAAGGGTGGGTTTCAAAGATTTGAGAATGGGTGGGTTTGGGTGAGCCACTGAAGAAGATGGGAGAGAATGCTGACCTAGAATAAATTGGGCTTAGAACCAGCATTTGGGGCGCAGTGGAGGCTGACATCCTTGAATTCACATGCCGCTTTCTCAGCTTTGGATGAATTTTCTCCCAGCATACACCAGCTTCTAGCTGGCTCTGTGTATTTCCTGACTTTCTAGCCAGGACCCCCACCCCTTCTTCTCCCACTTGGGGAATCATTGAAATCCAAGTGATGTTACTATAGAAATGACCCTGAATATGTGTTTTTTGTTTGTTTCTGAGACAGAGATCAGCATGATCTCAGCTCACTGCAGCCTCCACTTCTCTGGCTCAAACAGTTCTCACATATCAGCCTCCTGAGTAGCTGGGACTACAGCCACATGCCATCACACCTGGCTAAGTTTTGTATTTTTTGTAGAGATGGGGTTTTTCCATGTTGCTCAGGTTGGTCTTGAACTCCTGAGCTCATGTGATCTGCCTGCCTCTGCTTCTCAAAGTGCTGGGATTACAGGCGTGAGCCACTGTGCCCAGCCTGAATGTGTTCTGAACATTCAAAAGCAAATAATATATTAATGTCAGAATGTTGATATTTGACTTGATTTTGCCCCTAATATGTTGAGAATTGCCATTCTAGAAGCTTCCTCCAGTCTGGCCTACAGTTCCAGAATCCTGGACTAACCCTGAATCCCACATTTCAGGTGTTCATTTGATATAAACAATGTTGGATTTTCTCTTAGGACATGTAAAACCTGATTAGTCAAATGGCTCTGTTTCTTTTCTCTGTTCTGTTTTTAAAATTGGTAATCTTTTCAGATGGTTGAGTCTTTCTTTTTTAGGCAACAATTTTTTTTCTAACATGCCACTTGTGAGATTCATCATCTTCAATGCATCATTTAAAAATTGTTATACTAAACATCTGACATACTCTTTTTGTTTCATCCTTGGTATGTTAAATAGAATTGGTCCTGTTTTTCCTTTGGTTGGAAAAATTCTTTATCATTTATTATTTTCTACAAGCATATTAAAACAAGGGGAAAAGATTGCTCAGTTATCTATAAACTTAGTACCTAAATATGTCAGAAAGCAAAATTAAGTAGAGTGGAGAGGAGACTCATTTCTATTTTCTTATAGCAAAACTTAGCTCAATTCTGTTTCCTTATAGTAAAACCTTCTCCCTCTCATATACATTAATAATGAGATTTGACTGTTTTGCTGGGCATTCAAGGCCTTGCATGATCTAACCCTACCTACCTATTTAAAATTTATTTTGGCCAAACATGGTCACTCATGCCTGTAATCCCAGCACTTTGAGAGACACTGCCTCTACAAAATATAAAATAAGTAAATAAATAAAAAATTTTTAAAACACTCACAAAATTTATTTTGGCACTTTCTTTCTAAAAAAAATTTATTTATTATACTTTAAGTTCTGGGGTACATGTGCAAAACGTGCAGGTTTGTTACATAGGTATACACGTGCCATGGTGGTTTACTACACCCATCAGCCCATCATCTACATTATGTAATTCTCCTAATGCTATCCCTCCGCAATGCCCCCACCCTCTGCTATCCCTCCCCTAGACCCCCACCCCCTGGCAGGCCCTGGTGTGTGATGTTCCACTCCCTGTGTCTATGTGTTCTCATTATTCAACACCCACTTATGAGTGAGAATATGTGGTGTTTGGTTTTCTGTTCTTGTGTCAGTTTGCTGAGAATGATGGTTTCCGGTTTCATCCATGTCCCTGCAAAGGACATGAACTCATCCTTTTTTATGGCTGCATAGTATTCCATGGTGTATATGTGCCACATTTTCTTTATCCAGTCTATCATTGATGGGCATTTGGGTTGGTTCCAAGTCTTTGCTATTGTGAACAGTGTATTTTGGCACTTTCTTTTCCACACTCTGTTCCACAGTCACTGTTAGTTTAGTGCCTTTGCCCTGGTCCCATAGAAACATGTTCCAGTTCTTAGCATTAGGTAGGGTTTCTAAGGTCTAAATAGCCACTCATTATTTTTCAGCCACTTTATATATCCCTTCCCTGCATGAGAAGTAAAAGTTGTTATTTATTGATATGCTTTGGCTATCTCCCCACCCAAATCTCATCTTGAATTGTAGCTCACATAATTCCCACATGTCATGGGAGGGACCTGGTGGGAGGTAATTGAATCATGGGGGCAGGCCTTTCCTATGCTGTTCCCTTGATAGTGAATAAGTCTCACAAGATTCAATGGTTTTATAAAAGGGAGTTCCCCTACACAAGCTCTCTCACCCGCCACCATGTAAGACTTGACTTTGCTCCTCATTTCACCTTCAGCCATGATTTTGAGGCCTCCTGAGCCATGTGAAATTGTGAATTAATTAAACCTCTTTCCTTTATAAATTACCCAGTCTTGGGTATGTCTTTATTATAAGCGTAAGAACAAACTAATACACTTGTCTTAAATACTAACGTAATCGACAGAATATATCTACATATAACAAATTCACACAAACTTATTTATACTCCTAGTTACCATGAGGGGCTCACAAGGAATGTATCCCCATCCTTTGACCTGCCCTGGCCAGCAGTCTGATTTGCAGAATCTATGGAAATCAGATTGCTGGCCAGGGAAGCTTTCCTGAAGTTAATGCTAGAGCCCAGGTTTTAATGGCAAGGTGAAGCTGTATAAACAAGGTGCAGAAAGCTGTTCTGGGGAATGGATCAGCTGTGGAAGACATGAAGTCCTGTAACACAATGGTGACCATCAGATTTTATGATTGGCTCAATATTTTGTAAGATTAAAGTACAAGGAGATGAGTAGTGGAAGATTACTCTAGAATGGAAGGTAGGGGCCAGAATAGCGAAGGCCACAGAACTGGTGATAGGGGATGTGAGAGAGGCTAAATAGGCCCCTCCCCCTTATGCCTACAATGCACACTTCCCCTAGAGTTGATGGGGAATCTGCCAAAAACAGCTTCTGTCTAGTCCAGTTCTCTAGCAGAACGTTTTGTAAATCACTTATGATAGCTGGGTGTGGTGGCTCACGCCTGTAATCCCAGCACTTTGGGAGGCCAAGGGGGGCAGATCACAAAGTCAGGAGATCGAGACCATCCTGGCCAACATGGTGAAACCCTGTCTCTACTAAAAATACAAAAATTAGCTGGGCGTTGTGGTGCTTGCCTGTAATCCCAGCTACTCAGGAGGCTGAGTCAGAAGAATCATTTGAACCTAGGAGGCAGAGGTTGCAGTGAGCTGAGATCCGTGCCACTACACTCCAGCCTGGTGACAGAGCAAGACTCTGTCTCAAAAAAAAAAAAAAAAAAAAAATCACTTAGTGATATAAATACTCTTTAAGACACCATAAGGTCAGTAATTGTTTCATTTCCCATAGAAAGCAACTCAAGAGGTGGTGGTGATGTGGCCTTTACAAATGACTTTTTAGATACGGACTTTTTTGAAAGGAATTGTTTTCTTAATAGTTAACTCACTGTATCAGAAGGTATATGGCTATATGGCCCAGAGATATGGGAAGTTTATTACTGATGAGATCCTGTTATTAGTCCTTTACTTAAAATAGTTGAATTATGCATCTTTAATTGCACTAAATGTATTAATATGATCTGGAGGTAAATTTACAGTTTTCTTAACAATAAAATGGGGATTCTTAGACTGAAAACTATGGGGCTTTTGAATTTATGAAAAAATGATGCATTACACTTGAAAATAGACAAGACTGCCCAACAGAGATAATTAATAAATATTTTAAATTAGATTCTGCGTTCATGGAGGGAATATGACCTGGCAGTAATGATTATAAATTACGGGAAAAAAATGTTGGCCATCACACCAGAAAGCAAGTCTCTGTTGGATGGTAGTAATAAACAAGAAGAAATGCCAGAGGAGGTAATTGTGTTTGTTTCTCATTTTTAAACCTATGTTTAGTTTGGGTCTTTAGGGGTAATGTAGTGTTATGAAACATACTAGAAAACTGGTAAGTTTTACACTTGTTATATTTACATATAAGTAAAGTAATCTAGTAAAGAGCTTTTGGATTTTGTCTTGTTTTTTTTTGAGTTATAGCAAAGAAAATTAAGAAGGAATCTCTGCTAGTATACTGAATAGTCCCCATCACCACTCCCAACCATTAGTTAGGCGATCATAGAGAGCTTCCTACACCCAGTTGGACATGGGGCTTAAAAGCTCCCTGAAGTCTCTTCTAGATCTAAGATTTTACTGTTCTAGGTGGGTCACTGAATGCAGCAAATACATGTCAGAGTTTTTTTTTACTTTGTGTTCAAAGTCGATTTCTGAAACTCACTGTGACACCTACATTCTCTTATGAGACTGCTAATTTTTGAGATGAACTTTTAATATCTACCTTCCCTTATGCTTATTGCCTTTCCTTGAAACTATGTAGTTACATATTTTTGTAGATCAAGTTTTGAAATGTTACTTAGTTCATTTGGTTTCTTTTTTTTTTTTCTTTTTGAAACAGAGTCTCACTCTGTTGTCCAGGCTGGAGTGCAGTGGTATGATCTTGGCTTACTGCAGCCTCTGCCTTCTGGGTTCAAGTGATTCTTCTACCTCAGCCTCCTAAGGAGCTGGGATTATAGGCATGTGCCACCACACTTGGCTAATTTTTGTATTTTTAGTAGAGATGGGGTTTCACCATGATGACTAGGCTGGTCTTGAACTCCTGACCTTAGATGATCTTCCTGCCTTGGCCTCCTAAAGTGCTGGGATTATAGGCGTGAGCCACAGTATAGGAATTACTTGAAGTAGCAAACTAGGAATTACTTGAAGTCCCTTTCATGGCTTGGGTGGGGGTAGAGACTCTCATCCCTGACCCTCTTTCAGTTAGAGTAGCTCCATTTTTATCTCTGTGATATGTTGAATTTCCAAGTAAGCATTTGTTTGCCAAAAAAATCTTTAAAATCATCACTGTTTCACTGGATGACTTTTTAAGCCATAATTCATTTTTTTAAATTTTTAGTTGGGAGGGTGTTTTGTCTAGAGGGAGTTTTGATTAAGCTGGAAGCAATTTGAAGGTTTTTTTTTTTTTTGGTTCCATGCAGTATCTACTTTTGAGTCCATCAGCCCCTTTATGTCACCCAGGCCTTGACTTAGGGCCTTTCACATCATAGTAGGACAGGCCTCATGCCTCTCTCCTTGAAGCTTATAGTTCAGTGGAAGGTTGTGATTCTTCCATCTAAGATTGTAGAGATTGTTAGTTTATAGTAGTCAGAAATTACTAGAGCTACTCAAGGTTCCTTTAAGCCTAAAGGGGCTTGGAAGGTGTTTTGGAGAACAAGAGATATTAACAGGTCAGTTCTCAGGCTCAGACAGAAAAAACATGGTCGTGAGCCTGAGTGCAGACAGGCAGATTCTTAATCCACTAATTACTGATCCCCTTACGTTTCAATGAAAGGCAAAGTGGCAAAGGCAATTAGCTTAGTTGTAAAGAAGCTCCTTCTGGGAAAAGGAAAGGAGAAAAAGGAATAAAGGGATACATTTCTGAGGATACATTTCCTCTTTCAATTGTCTTTTCAAGATTTTTAGAGACATAGTCTCAGCTGCTTTGAGAATGCAGGTTTTGGAGGGGGCTGTCTAGGTGGGTGGAAATTACTGGGAGAAAGGGAGAGGGAAACGAAGCAGCATTTTGGTCAATCTCCATGAAACACAGTACTGTGTTTGCATTTAATTAGAACACAATGACTGTGATTATTCATTGTTATTAATTAATATTATTATGTAGATCATCGTTTTTATCTACCAAATATGAAAGTATGAAAACATAATTTAAAGGATGTTGTTTGAAAATGACAGTTGTTGCAACACGTTAAAGTACATTTTGACATTTACTGATGTTTCTAGGGTTCTTCTAAGAAGTCTTTAAAGACTAAGAAGCCACAGCAGATACTGTTGCCTGAAAAGATAAATGAACAGCTGGCTTTGTTGGAGACACACCTACTCAAACTGACAAAGCAATGTAATCATTTTTTTTTCTGTATACTTCCGTTTAGCATTAAGTTTTTTAAAACAAAATATTTTGTTCAAAGGATTACAATGAGATTAGCATTTGGCAAACCCTTTAAGATTTACACAGTGCTTTTATATTATATCATTAATCCTAACAATACCCTGTTAAGGGATTGTTAGCCACTTTTTACAGATGTGGCTCATAGAGATTAAGTGATTTACTTAGGATTACGTAGCTGGCTTGGACTTGAGCCTGCGCCTTCTGATTCTAAAGCAAGTTTTCTCAACCGTGACACTATTAGAATTTTGGGCCAGGTGGTTCTTTGTTGTGGGGGACTGTGCTTGGCACTGTATGATTTTGAGTAGCATCCCTGGTCTCTACTCACGGAAGCACAGCACACCATCCACCTAGTTGTAACAACTATCTGGGTAGCCTTGAAGGGAGAGTGGGAGGGGGTTATGGGAGGCACAGAATTGAGAATCACTGCTTTAAAGGCAAAAATGCAACTGGGAAATAAAGGGATAGTGTGAGGGTTGTTAATGTGTAAACGGTTTGAACCAACACCTTCCAGAGTAGAAAGCAGAGTGAAAGATGAGATTAATTTTAGGTCGTTGTACTGTAGTAATTTCATAATGAACCAATGTGTTAATGCAATGATTGGTGTTTTGGAGTTTGCAGCCTGGAAAGCTACTTGGGAAATTGAGTTAGTTTCCGGTGATGATTAGTATTGTCACATTTTTAAAAAGCAGGTACTTTAAATCTTCTAGAACAATAGAGTACTCAAATTTGAGCCTTAAACCAAATATGATAGTTGTTGCAACATGTTAAAGTACATTTTGACATTTAACCGATGTTTCCAGGGTTCTTCTAAGAAGTCTTTAAAGACTTTTGCTCCATGGCCTTTGGGGACCTGGCTATGCTTGTAGAATTCCATGTCCCTACTTTACCTTTCCTACTGTGTGCCTCAGTTCTGTTTTGTGGGCTTCCCTGACTTGGATCTCTCTCTCTTTTAATATGTTCCATGCCTGTTTCAAGCATGGATTTATGACTTGAACTAAATGTTTGATTATTCCTGTAACAAGTTAACCTAGCTTTGGGAAAGCTGTAATCATCTTATTATATATAGAAAGTATAATTCCTTAAAATGTACAGTGTTCTGGAAGTGTGAATTATTTATTTTTATAATATTGGTAAAAATATTTTACCAAGAAGCACAATGGGCTATAAGTAGCTAATTGGTAAATTCTCCCTGGTGGTCTAATGGTTAGAAAAAGAACAGTAAATTCAAAAACAACAATAATAAAATGATAGTTTTGTACATTGTTTTCTGTGTGCCAGTCACTATTTTACAAAATATACTATTTTTATAAAACATACACATTAAAACTTGTGCAACCTTTATGTAAGAACCATATGAGGAAGGTACTATTATTATCTCCATTTTAAAGATGAATAAACTGAGACACAGAGAAGCTAAATAACTTTCCAAGGTTTCATAACTAAAAAATGTCATGATTAGAATTTGAACCCAGCCAGTCTGGCTCCAGTGGCTGTGTTATACTTTACTAGCTTTTAAAGATAATTTTACTAAAATGGAGTTAATATAATTGGTAGATTTCTGAGTCTTGGGTTTGCTGATATAGGACAGCTGTTGAATAAGAGAGAAATGCCTTAGAAACTTTTTATCTATTTGGTGGTGGATCCCTGAGCTTTTAGGGGGAAAAGTGAAGCAAATAATTTAATTAGATTATTTTTATTTCCAAAATGTAATGCTATAATTGACATTTTAAGGCACATAATTTAGTATTTTCCTGTTTTTCATCTCTTTTAAATAATTTTTATTTTGAATTACTCAAAAAAATTTTATTTTAGGTTATTAAACAGAACATATAATTTTTGAATTTTTTAACTTTAGATGTTACGTCTGAACTCTCAGGAGGAGAAGACCCTATATTTCTTTATCCTGTAGTTTTGAATTGGTCGGTCAAAGGTGCCGTGAAAGAAGGTAGGTGAACTGGATGTGTATGTGCTGTTCACTCAATTTATTACTGAAGATATTAATTCTGTGGATTTTGTTTCTGTTGTCTACTTGAAGATTTCACCTGTTTTAGACAGGTTATTTTGAATTCTTATCCATTCAGAGTAATGTGGAATCCTGATTGCCAAGTAATGAAAGAGATCTAAATAGGTACCTGATTTAAAGTCTGGAAAGACAGAACCTTGATGATGACTCATTACTATAAAGCTTACGAAAACTAGGGCATTGAAAAATCTATTAGTGGCCGGGCACAGTAGCTAACCCCTGTAATCTCAGCACTTTGGGAGACCGAGATAGATGGATCACCTGAGGTCAGGAGTTTGAGACCAGCCTGGGCAACATGTGAAACCCCATCTCTACTAAAAATACAAAAATTAGCTGGGCATGGTGGTGGGCACCCATAATCCCAGCTACTCAGGAGGCTGAGGCAGGAGAATCACTTGAACTTGGGAGGCAGAGGTTGCAGTGGGCTGAGATCATGTCACTGCACTCCAGCCTGGGTGACAGAGTGAGACTGTCTCAAAAAAAGAAAAAATGAGCCAGGCTCAGTAGCTTACACCTATAATCCCAGCACTTTGGGAAGCCAAGGCGGGAGGATCACAAGGTCAGGGGATTAAGACCATCCTGGCTAATATGGTGAAACCCCGTCTCTACTAAAAATACAAAAAATTAGCTGGGCATGGTGGTGGGTGCCTGTAGTCCCAGCTACTCGGAAGGCTGAGGCAGGAGAATTGCTTGAACCAGGGAAACATAGGTTGCAGTGAGCTGAAAGCGTGCAATGGCACTCCAGCTGGGTGACAAAGTGAGACTCCCATCTAAAAAAAAAAATGAAAAAAAAATATATATGAAAGTGAATTTCAAGTTTAGCTAATAAGAAATGGCAACATAATTGATTAATTTAGAGTCAAATATAAAACTTAGCATTACTAGTTATGATAATTATCAACAATTTTTTTCCCTGGTCAGCCATGTGTTGGAAGTGACCTTAATGAAATCTTTCTCAATACTAAGATATTTAGAAAATAAATTTAATATAATCTGTAAAGGATTCATTGGTATTAGAAAAACAATAGTTCACACTACATTTATTCCTATATACTTTTTAAAATGGAGAAATCTAAAAAGCAAATTAATAAACTTGCCTGTTGGAACAAAATGACTATTAGCACTGGCCACCCTTCAGTACTAATAATTGAGTATATTGGTAACTATATGTGAACTTCCTTGTTTTTGCAGTTATGAAATTTAAGCAAAAACCAAGATTTCTGGAATTCTTTACACAAGTTATGCTAAAATGCATGAATGAGGAAAAATTTCACCTTATGGTAGAGATAACAATTCCTGTCCATGACTTCTTGAAAAGGTACTTGCAATTATCAGTTTTATACATGTTAACAACTTTAAAAAATGAGTAACATTGTCAGTTTTAAGAAATATAAGGTAGATAAAAAAGAGAGTGGAGTACATACAGTTCAAACTACCACCTAAGAGATAGCGAAAATTCATATCTGTGTAAATAAATAACTAAAAGTAAAAAACATATATGCAATGAACTCACAAATGAGAATAGAGCATGTTCAGATCTCTAGCTGGAGATAGATTAAGTCTTTTGCTATTGAGTCAGGATGGATAATAGTATCTCTAGGTCATCAGTTCTTTCTCACACAGGGTTTTGGGTCCAGTTTTGGTCATTTACCATGTTTCTAATTCTTCTGTGGTAACAAATAGAGCCATTTGTTGGGGTTTCCATTTGTATATGTGAAGAGGGAGTTCCTCAAATAAAAGCAGTAAACCTTAAAGCTGTCCCTTCTATTCTCTAAGCCTGAATGATTCTCTTGGCTCCCAAAGAAAATGATAGTGCCTCACATCAATTATGAGAGATGCCAAATGAATCCAGCTTTTCTTCTAGCAATGGAGATGGGGTTTTCTTCACTGGGCATTGATCTATCCATCCCATTTTAATAAAAGTAAACATTAGTGACATGAAACTTATTTTTGAAATGGTGGCAAAAGAGAAACATTCACTTAAAAACATACAGAAAGATATTCCTAAAATAGGTACTTCATTTATTAGAACAGAAGCTTAGAGTATATATGTACTTCATATTTTCAAAAAATCAAAGGAAATTGCTTACATTAAATGAAACAGGCCATGATAATAACAGAATTGGTCAGAATTAGAGTTTAAAATTTTTCAAAAAGCAGCTAAAATTAGATGTTTAGGAGGGTTAAATAATGTTCTTGAGTCCAAAGAAAAACAGAAGATAACTTTCAGTGTGCAGGCAAATTTGGAGGGCTGGCTGTGGAAGTCTAAACTAAGGATAAGAAATATTCTGAAAGAGGAGTATAAGGTTATAATACTGTATTTATACTGTACTTTTCTCATGTTCGGATATGTTTAGATACATAAATACTGACCATTGTGTTACAACATCGTCTACAGCATTCAGTATAGTAACACACTGTACAGGTTCATAGTCTAGGAGCGATAGGCTGTACTATATGGCCTAGATGTATAGCAGGTGATACTATCTAGGTTTGCATAAGTACACTCTATGATGTTCACACAATGACAGAATTGCCTAAGAAAGTATTTCTTAGAACATATCCCTGCCATTAAGTGACACATGACTGTAAAAATAGTTAAAACAATTAAGAAGTCATCAGTAATATTGCTTTGCATAAAAATTTAAAAATACTATTTATCAAAATGGAAAGCAGTCAGTCAGAGCTCCACAAAGCAGTGAACAGATCAAGGAGTAGAGGAATTTAATTTATTCAGTGGATGAAGGTTCTGCTGCACATGAAGGAGAATGCTGAGATGGTGGCAAAGACTGTAGTCTAAATGTGACCTCCTCGCCTTCCCATCTGTTTCTGGAAGAATGTAGCAACCACATCAAGCACCCTGGTAGCAAGAGAGAGAGAGAGGAGAGGCTGTAGAGAAGAAACCTAGCTGGTTGGAAATGAAAGGCTGGCCCAGGCTGCAAGTTGTGGAGGATGGATCCCCAAGTCTCTTATGGTCATTGATCAAAAGTTTCTAATTTAGGCAGCAAAACATTTGCCCAAACGAATGTCAACTAACTGGGAGATTCTTAGGACTGCTACAACTGAGCTGGGGTTCTAGGCAACCATGGGATTAGGATCATTTTCATCAAAACTGAAGCAAAGGAACCAAGATGGATTTAGGTCAAGTTCCAACCCCTGGAACTAGCTATCCAGACTCACCCCGTCATTTCATTAGCCTTGCATTAATGAGACCCTACATTTTGTTCAAGTTTGGGGATCCCATTTATCATGTTAAGCAGTTTTGCTGTACCTGGCTAGTACTTACCGAAGAAATATAAATTCCAAAAATATAGAAATTTCAGGAAAAATAGGCAAGTATCAATAAAGGGACAGTGTGAGGCTATCATACTGGGAAAAGGTGAGCTCAGCTCCTGTTAGTATTCAGAGGGCAGCAGTGGCTGGGAGCTTGCAAAGCATGGAACCAAAGAATTGAAATCTGTTGGAAGCAAGGAAGCTTGTCTAGGGTTACTTTTACAATATTCTCTGAGTTGTAAGAGAAGAAGTGTCCATGTTACTTTATTTTCAGTCCAATTCTGTTCTATCTACATCATGCCTTCAACTCCTCTTTTTTTCCATATAGAAAACCCTGTAGGAGCTTTTATTATGTGATTATAATATATAACATATTCTCTCATCTATTGTGTAATACATTTTAAAACTTATTCAGTCTCCTGTAAATAGACATTTAAATTCTTTCTAATTTTTTATGATTATAAACAGTGCTGCAAAGGACATTCTTATACATCTGTCCTTATGCATGTGTGAGAGTTTCTGTAAATATACAGGGCTGTAGTTTCCAAGATATGAATATTTTAACATTATTAGATATTGCTAAGTTGCTGTTAAACTTTCATCAATGCTGTGAAAAGTTTCTATTATTCAACATCTTCACTGACACTCACATTTTATAATATGATTTACATTTTACTCTTTTGAGAGACCAGCTATTTCTTGATGAACAGAGATATCACAGTCTAATTTATGCATAGGACACAAGCAGTTTTGATATTCTTGCATAATTTCAATGACAACCTTAAAGACATATTACTTTGGGGTAGTTCTGTAAATTTTTGCAGGTCTTTTTTACTGACTTTATCTTTTTTGTTAGGAGAAATGAGTCTCTACTTGAAATAAAAAAAGTGAAATGTAAGGACAGTGCTTTAAATAAAAAAGCAAACAAATCTTTAAAGTTCAAAGCTGCCGTAATGGAAATTGGAAGAGTAAGTTATTTATGAGTTTTGAATTTTCATTACCTAAAATTCAAAATCATCTAGAGATGACTGGCAACATTTAAAACTCATTATACTATGAAACAGAAGGATATACCAACAACCATATTTCATAATTACACAATACAACATAATTTTTAGATCAACATAGATATTGTTATAATCAGATTTTTTTTTTTTTTGTCTACAGGGGTACTTCTGGTACCTTTGATAGTAATTTTAATTGAGGGTATAAAGAAACTACTTTATTTCAATGTCAAGAGATAAGCATTAGAGTATGAATAAATTATACTACTATGTTCAAAGTTTAAATTTAACATGTAATATTTTATCTCCTCTATTAAGAGTGCAGAAATGCAACAAAGAATAAGAAGTAAAAAAAAGGAAACTCTAAGAGATCTCATTTTAAAAAATCCAGCTATTTCTGAAATGATGGCACATGAAAGGTATTAACTAATTAATTCAATAAAAGATTACTTGAGCATGACTATGTTTTGGGCATTGTTTTGGGTACTACGGATACACTGGTAAACCAGATAGGTGAAATCACTGCCTTTAAGGAACTTAAATACTAATGAAAGGAGCATAGTAAACACGTAAATCAAGAAGACAGTTAAAAATGTTGATAAATGTTATGAAGTAAATGAAATAATACAGAGTATTTGGCTTGGCATGAAGGTGGTGGTGGCAATAGGTAGGGTGGTTAGAAGAACAAATTGGTAAATTAATTATCAGTGAACCTAAAGTTCTTGATTATAAAATGTGTTATGGCAAAATGTTTAGTTTCTATTTTTATAAGTACACATTATAAGTATGCATGTATAAGATTTTTTATTCTTATACATTCTTTATATATCTTACCTTCACTATATGTTTTTCTATACCTGTTTAGTGATTTTGATTTTAATTTGCACCACATAGATATTAATAGAACCAATTCTGCTTTGTTTTTATTTGCATTTGCCTGCTATCTCTTTGATTATTCCTTCATTTTCTTTATTTAAATTGTGACATATTTTAGATTGGTATAAAAATAATAAAACAACTATGCAACTTAAAATGTAAAACCTTTCAAACACAATCGAAATCCCTGTGTACCCTTCCTGGTATGCATTTCTGTTTTCCTCTATCCTGGAGATAATACTATCCCAAAATTTGGCATTTATCATGCTGATGAGTGACTTTGTATGTCAACCTCATATGTATATAGCCTCAAATAATGCATGGTATAATATTTTTCAATTTGCTTTGGAAATTTACTTTTTTCTCTCAATATTACATTTGTGATTTTTTTGAATGTCAGTTATACATAAGTCTAGTTTATTAATTTTACTGCTGAATGGTATTTCATTATATACCAAGTATCATATAATAAACAAATTATATAATAATAGTATAATGCATTGTATTTATTGTATACATATTTATATATGCATAATACATATACATAATTATAAATAACATAAAATAATTATAAATAATTTAGCATATACATAACATAATATAAATAATATGTAAATATATATTTATTACACATATATCATATTATATATTATACATTTTAATAAAAAATTTTTAAGTGATTTATTCAGTCTCCCATAAATAAACATTTAAATTCTTTCTAACTTTTCACTGTTATAAACAATGTTACAAAGGACCTTCTTGTATGTATCTCCTCATGCATGTGTGAGTTTCTGTAGGGTAAATACACAGGGTTGTGGTTTTCAAGATAGGAACGTTTTACCATTACTAACTAGATATTGCTAAGTTACTCTTACATTTTTATCAATGTTGTGAAAAATTTCCGTTATTCAACGTCTTCACCAACACTTGATATTATTATCACATTTTTGTGGAACTTTGTGGTGTGAAATTTTATCTCATTGTTGTTTCAGTTTTCACCTCCTTGATTCCTAAGGGTACGCATCTTTTCATATTTTATTAGGGCCGAGAGTTTTTCTAAAAATTGTTTTAGCTACTCTAGGATCTGTACCATTTCATATACATTTTAGAATAAATTTGTCTGTAATATGAATTTTAAAGATCTATTTCTTGTACCATTTCATATACATTTTAGAATGAACTTGTCTATAATATGAATTTTAAAAATATATTTATTACTTCCCTCCTAAGTACTATATTTGCTTTGGGATTCAGGATGAAGCCCTTTATCACATTTAGGAAATTGTCTTCCATTTTTTATTTTCTAAGAGTTTTGTTATAAATTGTGTTTAATTTTATTGAATATTTCTTTTTCATTTTTTTCTTCTTTAATATGATTGTGTGATAAACTGCATTATTACATAAATGTTAACTCATGTGTTTTTTGCTGATACCACTTCTGACACAAACCCTGTGCTGTTTTTTAGCACCAACCAATCTCCAGCACCAACTGAGCCTCCCCATATGCACTTCATCGAATTTCTCCTTAGGATAACATCTTGTATAACCATAGCACAAAAAGGCAATTAGATGCTGATGCTGTCTACCTAGAGTTAGCAGCAGATCCCACAAGTTAAAGGGCTCAGTCCCACAACACTGCCACCACTTCAGAGGCCAGTCACAAATATGATACCCAGGATAGCCACACTGCTTTCTGACTATAAATTCAGAGATTCCCTCCTCAGGTTTGAAAACTTGTTAGAATAGTTCACAGAACTCAGGAAAATACTTTACATGTTTACTAGCTTAATATAAAAGATGCAAATGAATAGCCAGATCAAGAGGTATGTACTGAGGGCAAAGTACAGATGGGTCCTGAGCACAGGAGCTTCTGTCCCTGTGGAGTTGGGGACACCACCCTCCTGGCATATGGTTGTGCCTACCTGGAAGCACCCTGAACCTCCTTGTTCAAGAATTTTTATAACCTGGCTTGCAGCCACCCTCCCCTCCAGGAGGTGGGAGGGGTGGGGCTGAAAGATCTCACCCTCTAATCATGTATAAGATAACCCCTATCCTGAGGCTATCTGGAAGCTCCACCCTGAGTCACCTCCTTAGCATAAACTTATATATGTTCCACAGGGACTTTGTGTGAGTAACAAATTTCTTTCACTCCAGAAATTCCAAGCATTTTAAGACCTCTGTGCCAGAAATCAGGGGACAGGTACCAAATGTATATTTTTATTATCCACACCACACTTGCACATTTTTACCAACAGATTCAATTTCTTTGAGATTAATACATCTCTTTGAGTCTGTAATCTTGAGTTCCTTTTAATGAATTATATTTTTCTAAAAAATTGTCCATTGTATGAGTTTTCATATTTATTGATAAAAAGTTATACCCTCTTATTACCTTTTGACTTTGTGCTATATCTATAGTTACATCCTGTGTTTCATTCCTAAGTTCATTAATCTTTGTCTTCTCTCTTATTTTTATCATTTGTTTTGCCAGAAGTTTGTTATAGAAAGTAAAAAGTTCCTCTTCAAAGTTTCCCTTGTTGTTAAAGAATAATAATAGTAAATGTTTGAAATAATAGTCTCTTTTAAAGACTAACTTTCTTCAAAGCCTTCTTGCTTTTTGCTAGTAACTCTTTATTAAGCCCTATCCTATTTGGCTGTTAGATATAAAGGAATTAAGTACATTCTATGTCCTTGTACTTTAACCAAGATATTTATGTGTCGGACATGCTCACAGGCATGTAGTACATTCTATGTCCTTGTGCTTTCATCAAGATATTTATGTTATATCTTTTCTAAGTCCTTTCACAAGCAACTTCCTCTCCCTTCCTTATTTGGACTTCCTCTTTTCCTTTGTTCTCTGTTGCCTTTACCTATTTAGAAAAGTTTTAAGTTGTTAGCCAGTCGGGTTTAGTTTAGATTGTGAGGTCTGGCTCCAACCAATGGAGATTGGACACAGCAATAAGGACCCAATGAATAATGAATAAATATGCCTGCCTTTCCTTTGTTCATTGCACTCTCGTGGCAGGACTGCTGATGAGTAGTGCTCTTTCTGCAGAAAGTGCAATTACCTTGCTGAGAGATCCTTTGTCTCAGTGCTGAGTTTTCTTTGTGGCACCTAGTACTTGTTTCCAACATCAGTCTAGTTTTTAGTCTTTGTAAAGAACAAAATTTTGTCTTTGTTGATCTTTTCTATTGTCTTAATTTTCTTTTTCATTACCTTTTGCTTTTGTATTTATTACTTTCTACCTTCCTTTTAAACCACAGCTTTATTGAGATAATAAGTCACAAAGACATACAATTCACCCATCTGAGTGACATACTTCAGTGGCTTTTGCTACCTTCACAGAGTTCAATCATCAACACAATCAATTTTAGTACATTTTCATTAACCTAGAAAGAAACCCTGCACTCCTTAACTATCACTCCCCTACATCCAACTCCTTTCCCTCAGCTTGAGGCAACCATGAATCCACTTTCTGTTTCTATAGATTTGCCTATTCTGGCTATTTCATGTAGGTGTAATCATATAATATGTGGTCCTTTGCCACTGGCTTTTTCACTTAGCATCATGTTTTCCAGGATCATCCATGTAGCATGTTTCAGTATTACGTTTCTTTATGGCTGCATAATATTTCATGGTTTGGATATATGACATTTTGTCCATTCATCAGTTGATAGACTTTTGGATAAGTTGATAGACTTTTGGATCAAAACTTTTGATCCACTTTTTGGCTATTATAAATAATACTGCTGTGAACACTCATGTAAAGTTTCAGTTTAGACATTTTCATTTCTCTTGGGTACCTACCTTCTTTCTTTTGGCTAATTCAGTTGTTCCTTTTCTAACTTTTTAGGATGCTTACCTTATATAATTTTGGTATTTTCTTTTGGTGGAAATTGACAAGCTGATTATAAATTTATGACAAAAAAGTGCTACAATTAACTTACAACTGGAGAATGCCTATTGTTTTAAATCATGCATAGAGTGTTTATGCTATTGGCTCTAAAGCAGGTCTCAAGAAATTTCAAGGAATTGGAATCATATGAACCATATTTTATTACAATGCAATTAAGGTAGAAACCAAATTTTGAAAAGTTAACCAAAAAGATCCTATACATTTGAAAATCTGAAGGAGACACTTAGACAAAATTAATGAGGAAAGATTGAAATTACATTCACATGTTGCATAGCATTTTGATCAATGGTGGACTGCATGTACAATCGTGGTCCTATGCAATTATAAAATCCTATTTTCACTGTACCTTTTCTATGTTTAGATGTACAAATACCATCATGTCATAATTGCCCACAGTATTTATTACCCTAATCTGCTGTAGAGGTTTTTAGCCTAGGTGTGTAGTAGGCTATGCCATTTAGGTTTGTGTAAGAACATCCTATGATGTTCAGACAACAATAAAATTGGCTAACAACACATTTCCCAGAATGTTTCCCTGTCATGAAGTGGCACACAACTGTACATTTATAATTTAAAAACAAAGAACTTGCTGGAAATATGGTTGGGATTGCTTTGAATCCAGAAAACATGAACATTTAAGTTTTCTAATCATATTTTAGCCACATCATATATACGTATATGTTATATACATACAATATATATAAATAAATATATTTATATATGTGTATTTATATACAAATATACACAAAACATTTATATATACATATATATAAAAATATATACCATATATATATATATATATATATATATGTTTTTTTGGACACCCAGGTTGGAGTGCAGTGGCACTATCATAGCTCACTAAAGTCTCCTACTTCAGTCTCCTGAGTTGCTAAGACTACAGGCATGTGCCACCACACCTGGCTAATTCTTTTTCTTTTCTTAATTGTAGAGACAGGGCCTCGCTATGTTGCCCAGGCTGGTCTTGAACTCCTCAGCCTAAGTGATCCTCCTGCCTCAGCCTCTCAAAGTGCTGGGATTACAGGCATGAGCCACTGCACCTGGCCTGCAGCCTACAATTTTTACTAAAAGTGTTTTCATTCTTATTTAGTACTAAATGTTTTTAAATTATCTTTATAATTTCTGCTGCCTGTGAATAGATCTTACATGTCTTTTCTTTGATTAATTCCTAGCTATGTTTTTGAAGCTACTGGAAATAGCTTCAAACTTTTAGAACTCTTTGTTTATTGATGGTATGTAGAAATAGAGTTATTTTTGTGTATTGACTTTCCAATCCTTTTCCCCTTTTCCTTTGTCTTCCTTATTGTTCTGGCTAAGACCATCAATATAATGCTAAAACAAAAATCATGTTAGTGGGTATATTTGTCTGATTCCCATTTCATGGGGGATGCGTTCAAATTTTCAACAGTTTATCATTAAGAATAGTGTTTGTGGTAGGTTTCGTTCTGTGGATATTCTTTACCAAATTAACATTATTGTTTATTTTGATTCTCAAATTGTTCTAGATTTGGCTAGCAGGAGCTCTTCCAGGCTAGCTCTTCAGTTTTTGACATGTTTCCATCTTTTTTTTTTTTTTTTTTTTTTAGCTATTTCTCACTTACCACAAGATGTTAATCTTGTACACACTCTGTACAGTCCTGGAATCAATTTATTCCTCTTAGTGAGAAGTGGTATTTAGAATCTTAAGTTGTGAGGGCTATGGATATAGCTTTGCTTCCAGTTCCTCTCAATAGACTGAGCTAGGAAATATATTTGTTCAGATAAATTTATTTATTTATCTAAATGTATCATCTATCTAAACATATATATCTAAATATAGCTATATAAATATCTTTCTAGCTCTCTATCTATATATCTAAAACCATGTATTCTAATACCTGCAATTCCAGTTCACAACCACAGGATACCTTCCAGAGTTTTCTCTTTTTCTAATTATAACTCTTTTCCCTAATGGTGAGAATCCTGGTTCCATTAATGTCAATAAGCTAGCTCATTTCCTTAGGCTAGAATGTATAGAAGGTAGTTTCAGGGTTCCTAAATATTTTTTAATTCAGGTGTTTATCTGCTTCCTCTTATGGCTTCACATCACTGAGCATTTGTGCTGATCATCCTTGTGGAGCTTCCTCTCTGTCTTTTAGGTGTCCTCAGACTTGTTGCTCATAGAGACACAATTCAGGTTATTGGAGCACCCTGAATGTTAAGAACTGTTCAGATGATAGGAGGAAAAGCATCTAAACTCTGTGGACTCGCTGCGAATTCCCTTCCAAGCCACGTGGAGTCTGTCATTACCTTGTCAAGATACCTGGAGGAAGCCTATCCTGTCGCTGATCTCCCTGAACTATCGCACTCTCCGTGGCAGGAAAGATTGTTAACTCATCTTGGTCTTTTGAGGAAAATTGATGTATTCACATGAAAACATGATTGATTTTCATTTTGGAAATTATATTTTTAATTTTCAGGACATAGCTATTAAAAAGATTCACATTTATTAAGAAACCAAATAACGTATCACTAAAACCAACTAAATAATGACAAAAGCCCTAAAACTCTTGGATTAAAAGCACATCATCAATAAACTAAAAAAAATTTAGAACTGAGTCATCAAGTAAACCCTGCATATCAAAAGGAAGCTGCCCTCCTTCCTTTCTTCCTCAAATGTTTCCTCTGTTGCAGCAACATCTGTCTGCCTTCTTCCTATCCATCTTTCTGTTTTTCTTGTATGTGTGTATTTGTGTTGATTCAGATTCTGAACAATATTTGTATAAGTGAACAACATCAGGTAGGATGGTGCTACCAATGGGGTAGCAACATTACTAACAGAACAAAAACATTGAAAATATGTTTGGAACAATATGCTCTATAAACAACTATATAACTACATAAATAGTTGGACTATGAGTTTTGATAGGGATCATTTTAAAAAATGGAATATAATACTTGAAATCTAAACTATTAGCTAAAATTTCAATATTTATTTCTGGAGCATATTGAGTATACAGTTATGAAGTCATCTCATCTATATTCAACCAATGTTTTGTTTCCTCTAGAGTCTAACTAATGTTAGACAAAATTTTGCTGCATTGTTTTTTTCCTTAAGGACCAATACAGAGTAATGATTTTTGTTTAATATTGAATTTAGTTGATGAATGTGAACATCATATCATAATTTTGTTGTCTAATCTCAGTGGCCTTTTGGTTATGAAAAAGAAAAGCTCTGTTTGGTTTGAGCTGAGGACACAGACTTCAGAGAGAGTTGAAGACAATACATGGTGTCTCTGTCCCTGGTACTTATCCCTGTGCCTTTTTTTGCCACCCTGGTTCATATTTTCAGCACTGTGGAAATGATAAATAAGCCAGAAACATTTGCATAAGGGAAGTCAAGTGATTTCTTGATGTATTTTTTTTGACAAATTAGAATGATTTTTTTAAATTAAATATCTGAAAGTTTTTGTGTAATTTCCAAACTTTTTTCTCCCTTGGCAGAAATAAGAGAGCCAGTGTTAGAAAAACAGCACAACGATACCTGATGGATTACTTGAATCCTCTAATATCAAGTTACATTAAAAGAAAGAGGTTCCATCGTGTTTCTCTTGAAGAGATGCCCTGGAGAGCTCAGATGAACCTGTATCTAGCAGGCGCACACTTCAATCTGGTTTTACAAAAGCTGGGGGAGTATGCCAAGATGAAATCTGGCACTTCACATATGATGGTCAGGTATAGTGTATTACTGATGAATAATACTTTTTTAGTTTCATGAGCATGGATTGTATTCGTATGTTCAGAGCTCCAGTGGTGCTAACAACTTAAGGAGGTTTACAGAATTCTTCTATCTTTATACTGGCTGCATTAGTCTGTTCTCATGCTGCTATAAAGAACTTCCTGAGACTGGTAATTTATAAAGAAAGAAGGCTTAATTTGACTCACAGTTCCACTGGGGAGGCCTCAGGAAACTTATAATCATGGTGGAAGGGGAAACAAACATTTCTTTCTTCACATGGTGGCAGGAGAGAGAAGTGCAAGCAGGGAAGATGCCAGATGCTTATAAAACCATCAGATCTTGCAAGAGTCACTCATTAGTATGAGAACAGCATGGGGGAAACTGCCCCCCTGATTCAGTTACCTCCACCTGGTCCTGCCTTTGACATGTGGGGATTATTACAATTCAAGATGAGCTTTGAGTGGGGACAGAGAGCCGAACCATGTCACTGGCCGTTGGTTTATTTCTTTATTTTTAATCTCAGAATCTTTCTCAATTGCATGCTTGTATGTAAGTGATAATTTGATCATAGCTTGAATATGTTTGTTGATCTGGCTTTCACTGCAAGGGTAAAATGTAATATGAATTTTAGAATAGATGTAGATATTAGTAGGCATTAGGCAAATGTCTGTTTCATAGAGGCATAGTTGAAGCCTCTATAAACAGAGATCATATTTACTCATCCAATGTCAACTTTCTATCATTAACTCAACAGACATTTTTAAGCTCTCACTGTCTTTGGCTAAGTGCAGTGGGAGATAAAAATAGAAGATACATATATAATATGAATGCTGTGTAGCCATTAAAAAGATGATGTAAAGTCACACATTAAAAAACAATACTTGTTGAGTACCTATTGGATATAAGGCACTAAGCTAGGTGCAGTGGACATACAAAGATGAACCAGATACACAAGTTAGGGTCTGGTAGGGTATGTCAAAAATGCTCATGAATAGCTTGTAATAAATGGTAAAAGGGAAGTACAAATAAAATCTTCTTTGTTATTAGAAGAAGGCTTTTCCTTTGATTGGAACTAGCAATACACGTTTCATGGGGAGGAGCCACTGGGCCTGGGTCTTGATGGATAGGCAAGGTTTAAAAATGTGCAGAGAGGGAAATAGGCATTCTCAATAGTTGGAAGAACATGAATCAGAGCCCAGGTAGAAAACACAGAATGTGAACCCCAAATAGTCTGACCAAAATCTAGGGTGTATGAAAGAGAACGGTGTGTGCATTTTCTCACTCATAGGTGGGTATTGAACAATAAGAACATGTGGACACTGGAAGGGGAGCATCACACACTGGGGTCTGTTGAGGAGGACCAGAGGAGGGACAGTGAGGGCGTGGGGAGGTTGAGGAGGGGTAACATGGGGAGAAATGCCAGATACAGGTGGTGGGGGGATGAAGGCAGCAAACCACATTGCCATGTATGTACCTATGCAACAATCCTGCATGATCTGCACATGTAACCCAGAACCTAAAGTACAATGAAAAAAAAAGGTAATAATTGGAAAAAAAAAAAAAGCAGTGTGAAATAATTAGAAAAGTAGGTTGGTACCAGATCATGGTGGGTCTTAAAGGTCTATTAAATTTGAGCTTTATTTTACATACAGTAGAAGATTATTGAGGGTTTTCGAGCAGGGCCATGATAAAAATGTCTCTGGCAGCAACTTATCAAATAGATTGGAGGGAGGAAAGACTGGAGACAAGGACATGAATTAGAGGGTATTTATTTCAGTAATCCAGTGAGGAAGACATGCAGGTTGAAACTCACAATAAACTTGATCCCAGTTTCTGTTTCTCCAGAATTCTTGTTAAGCTCACTACCAAACTGAACCTTTGCAAAAATATCTCCGGATAGATCCCTTTCCGATGTGGGCTGGACCAGACTGGCATTCAAGAAGCAGTTAGTTTGCCTGACTGACCTGGAAGGCTTTTGGCAAAGGGAGCCATTCAAGGGACCATGACAGGGGAAACGGTTCGGAACAGATGGGCTTCCTTACCCTTCTCTGAACATTGAGAAGTTTCTGGGCTTCCAGTTGTACAGGACCCTTCATGCATGATCACTTGGGAACACAAAAACATAATGATCAAACCTGTGTCAGTATAACTTGATGCTAACTTCAGTTTTATTAAATCTATTAATCTCAGTATTTGTTATTATTATTTTACTTTCCATAAGTTATTGGGGTACAGGTAGTATTTGGTTACATGAGTAATTTCTTTAGTGATTATTTGTGAGATCCAGGTGTACCCATCACCTGAGCAGTATACGCTGTACCATATATGTTGTTTTTTGTATCTCATCCCCCTCTCATCCTTCCCCTCAAGTCCCCAAAGTCCATTGTATCACCCTTATGCCTTTGCATCCTCATAGCTTAGCTCCCACATATCAGTGAGAACATACAATGTTTGGTTTTCCATTCCTGAGTTACTTCACTTAGAATAATAGTCTCCAGTCTCATGCAGGTCATTGCAAATGCTGTTAATTCATTCCTTTTTGTGGCTGAGTATCCTTCCATCATCTAAATATACCACAGTTTCTTTATCCACTCAATTGATGAGCATTTGGGTTGGTTCCATGATTTTGCAATTGTGAATTGTGCTGCTATGAACATGCATGTGCAAGTATCTTTTTCGAATAATGACTTCTTTTCCTCTGGGTAGATACCCATTAGTGGGATTGCTGGATCAAATAGTATTCTACTTTAATCAGTGTTATTTCTTTTTAAAAATAAGGTCTAGGCATTAAACAATCTTGCATCAAAAATAATAAATAGTTTTGATTTATTTATTATTAAATAAATAAAACTTATTAAAATTATTTAATAATTATTATAAAATTTATTAAATAAAAAATTTTTAATTAAATAAAACTATTTTTTATTAAATAAATAAAACTGTTTATTATTTTTGATGCAAGATTGTTTAATGCCTAGACCTTATTTCTAAAAAGAAATAACAGATTGATTCTCACGCCTGTAATCCCAGCACCTTGGGAGGCCGAGGTGGGTGATCACGAGGTCAAGACATCGAGACCATCCTGGCCAACATGGTGAAACCCTGTCTCTACTAAAAATACAAAAATTAGCTGGGTGTGTGCACCTGTATTCCCAGCTACTTGGGAGGCTGAGGCAGGAGAATTGCTTGAACCTGGGAGGCGGAGTTTGTAGTGAGCCGAGATCATGCCACTGCACTCCAGCCTGGCACCTGGCGACAGAGCAAGACTCCTTCTCAAAAAAAAAAAGAAAAGAAAAGAAAAGAAAAGAAAAGAAATAACATTGATTAAGGACACGTTGCTCTATATAGTAAGCATCATCATTGAGTTCTGTTATAGTCAGGTGGTTTTAAGTTGAAATAAATTGTTGTTTTGGAGTTCACAGAGTGGGCACAGATTTTTTTATTCCCATTTTCAAGGGCCCTTTCAGAGAAATATATATCGATGTTAAAATTCCTAAGAGCAAAATTACATTGTATACTTTTAAAAGTTAATGAAAAAATGTTGGGCTTTGATTAAGTGCCAAAATCCTTCATGATTTAAAAATTGAGAGTACTCACAAATGTTTTAAAAATAAAAATAGATTGCATTTGACAGTTTTAATTCAATTTTGCTTATATTGTTTTTTAATGTGATTTTTTTCCTCTCTTGCAGTTTCAGATCATGTGATCCTAACATATTCTCACTCTATAATTCAGGAACAGTATTACCAACAAGAAAATTGACTGTAGAAAATTATAAAGCAATGCTTGATTTCCTTCTTACAGCCAAAAAAAGAAAGGCCAACTTACCATCAGGTAAAATAAACACATTAGTTTATTATCAAATTACCTCTAGATTTTTATTCACTAAACAACGTAACACACATACACATCACGTACATACAACGGTATATGCACACGGTTTTCCAAAGGACTAGCAATTTAGTTGAGTTTTGATAATTTTGTAGGAAATTCTTGTCTGCTCTATTTAAAAAATATATATGTATATATATATATATTTTAAATGGAGTCTCACTCTGTAGCCCAGGCTGGAGTGCAGTGGCGTGATCTTGGCTCACTGCAACCTCATCCTCCCGGGTCCTCGTTCAAGCAATTCTCCTGCCTCAGCCTCCCAAGTAGCTGGGATTATAGGCATTAGCCACCATGCCCAGCTAATTTTTATATTTTTTAGTAGAGACAGGGTTTCGCCATGTTGGCCAGTCTGGTCTTGAACTCCTGACCTCATGATCTGCCCGCCTTGGCCTCTCAAAGTGCTGGGATTACAGGTGTGAGCCACCGCGCCTGGCCAAAAATTTCTATATTGTTATGATATCATTACATGTATTTGGAAATATGTATTTTGTGTTTTAACCTTACCCAATTTGATTGTTCAGCAAATATAATGTTTTTTATTAAATATTTGTAGCCTCTGGTGGTTCAAGATAGGTAAAGACCTGCTATCAGGTGTTGTTTTAGTGAAAATAAGTTCTCAAGCAAATTTCATAAAGCATACTAATACAAGCAGGCACTCAAACAACTATCATCATAGCTGATTTTGTATTCAGGGGAATCCACCCTTGCCCTAGGATTTTCAACCAGTACCTTCCAAGAAAGCTCACTTTAAGATGAATGAAGTGTTGTTATCTGGTCAGGTGACAGGGAGCTCCAGAAGGTAGAGACATACAGGTAAACAGGATTTGTTTTTTGTGTTTGCTTGTTTTGTTTGTTGAGATGGAGTCTCACACTGTCACCCAGGCTGGAGTGCAATGGTGCGATCTCGGCTCACTGCAACTTCCGCCTCCTGGATTCAAGCGATTCTCCTGCCTCAGCCTCCCAAGTAGCTGGAATTAACAGGCACATGCCACTACGCCTGTAGCTAATTTTTTAGTAGAGACAGGGTTTCACTATGTTGGCCAGGCTGGTCTCGAACTCCTGACTTTGTGATCTACCCACCTAGACCTCCCAAAGTGCTGGGATTACAGGTATTAGCCACCGTGCCTGGCAGTAAACAGGGTTCTTGATCAGGGTGTGCTCTGGTAACAGTAGATGAACAAATCTGACTAATTTCCACACCCCTTCCCTGCAAAGATGATGGAACCTGCACACCTTCTAACCAATAATATGGTTCATTTCACAAATAAAAATTTATTTCTAATACCTTTAGGTGCTTACAAACCCACTTTTATATAGACTTTTAGTAATGACATTTTAAGTGCTATGGAATTTATTGACAACCAGAGTTCTTGGTATGCCAGTTAACTGCCTCAGGAGTGTTGATTTATGTTTGAGGTACTTGGCATGCTTTCTAATTTCTTCTAGGATATAGATTAGGCTTCACATGTACCTGCATATCTTACTATGTATAGTAAAGTATTTGAAAGTGAATTCCATAGTCATGGAGTCTGATTTTTGTATGTAGATTGTAGAATATAGCTTCCCGAGTTTTGTTTTGTTTTTAAACTGTCTGTCTACCTAAGACCTACCATGAAATTGGCAATAGAATATTTTGCTACGGAGACTTACTATCTAATGCAGATTCTAAGAGAAAGTTGGTGGCAGGAGAAAGCCTTCTTTTTTATGCCACACCAGCAGGGGAATGCATGGCCGAGGTTGCTGTGCTGCCTATCTGCAGAGGGTGCAGCTCACTTTCTGATATATGTGTCTTAGGAATGACCTGTTTGGGAGGAAATGAAAGGACAGTGGTATTTTCTATTGTTCCCTTAAAAAACTGTACCTTCTTACTTCTGCATTGTTCATTTTGCAATTGACTTTGTCTGAAATGATGTTCTCTGTATCTCCCCATATAGCTAAATCATGCCCATTCTTTAAGACCCAAGTGCCTCCTTTCTCTAGGAACTTTCCCTGCTTCGTTGTATCTGTCATAATCTTGTCCTTTCTCTAAATTTATGTAACATTTGTTATCTGAATTATTCATTTGATCCTTATCACCTCCTATGTTTTCTGAAACTTAATTCTATGTTTTTAATCATGCCATACCTTATTTTTGTACTGTAGATGCTGAAGAATTTTCTACATTTATTAATTCCAAAATGAGTGATGAAAATATGTCCAAGACACAAACAGTTTACGACTCAGACTCTCAATCAGGTTCTAGTGCTAAAGAAAAGGATCGAGGAGCAAATTTGTGTGTAATGGATCATTTTGTGAAAATCTTTTTATACTGCAGGAGAGCAATGGTAATGCAGTCTTTCTTGTTTGCTAGTGTAGTAGACATAAATCTCAGCCCAACAACTCAGGCGTGTAAGATATATTGTATTTATTTTCTTACTATACATAATTTTAGTTGTGACTTTGAGACCTCATCTTGCTGGGTGTAGCCTAAGTCACTTTTGAGGTGTACCTGCAATGATACTGAGGGCATGCGTTGTCCAGTTGTCAGGCAGAGTGGGGAAGCTGCTTCTTTAGTCACCTGTCATCTATCCACCCAGAGCCCAGGTGGTCTTTGTCCCAGTTCATGCAGTTCCTATGAATGTGCATGCACCTCTCTACTGAGTCATGGGGTTCTTTCATAATGCAAGGGGTTCCTCTATGGGGCTTGATCTCTCTTGGAGGTACCATAGATCAATCTCTTTCTAGCACAGTGAAAGATCTTTCTAGGCTACAGGAAAACCCTGCCCCTGTTGCTGGTCTCCTTCTTCCAGTCACTTGTATGTTCTCTTAAATGCTTTTCTTTCTTTTTCTTTTAAAATATTATATGAGACACGATTAAACCTAGAATTGGAATTGTTAGCTACAAAGAAATCAGTTTCTCTTTTGCATAGCAGGAAGGGCATATACTTTAAGCCTCTCAAGCAATAAGGAAAAATCTGTCCTTTCTAGATAAGAAAGGAAGACGGGTTCACATACGCTCCATGGAGTGGACAGAGTGATTTTACATAATGTAATGTAAGCCTGGATCCCCTGCTTTGACCATGAGCATCAAATCCTAGCCTCCTGGCCTCCAGCGTCAGGGCCCTGGAAGAGCTGGTCTTGAGCACCTTGAAGAACTGAGCTCCTCTTACTCTTGCTGTTGTTTAGCCCACTCCCAGGGGTCAGTGGTCTTGAGAACCCTTAGCTTGTTCCATCCATCCTGAGCCCTCAGTTTCACCTTGCTGTTCCCTGAGCCTCATTTGCTGTTCCCCGAGCCTCAAATGTTCTCCACCCAACACCCCCACTGCCACTTTCACATGACTTGTTCAACAAATGCTACCTCATCAGAGAGGACTTCTTTCACGACCACCCTGTCTAAAGTAACTGTTCTGTCATGCTCTATCAGGTTCCAACTCATTTCTGCTTTATTTTTCTTTATAAAAAAACTTATTATTGCTTGGAATTATGTTTTTATATATATACTTTTCTAGTGTTCAACTTCCCAGATGAACGTAAGCAGCATGAGGGCAGACCCAGTTTCCCTTACTCATTGCCGAATTCCTAGCACCTAGAACAATGGCATTTTTGGAGTCAGATGACTGGTATACAAATTTGAGTTCACTGCTTAGTAGACTCATGACCTTCAGCAAGTTAGCCTTGCTGACCCCATGCCTCCACTTCCTCATCTGCAAATTGGGTAAAATACTAGTGCCCAGTGCGCACTTAATTTATGGAAATTTTTGTTCAAATTAAATGAGATAATGCATATAACACAGTATCTAACTCATGTAAGTTACACTAAAAACGATGTTAGTTATTTTTGCTATTGACATAAAATTTTTGCAAAAAGTTGAAGTTGTTCAGAGATCTGAAACTTTTGGAACTTTGGAGTCTTTTAAATTTTGTATTTGTCATAGGTTCTTGCTCATCGTGGTGGCTATTGGACTCTGCTTCAGAACTGCTGTCGGGCCTTTTGGAACTTTACTCAGGAACTACAAATACTTCTTAAACAGGGAGTGGATATTTATAAAACATTTCCTATTAGCCAAGATGGTTTCCTCTGCACCTCTGTTTTACCATTCTATATGGGAGCAGAATTACTTATTGACATGCTAATACAACTACAAAATACCAATTCAATTAAGGTAAGGACACTTTGGTAATTATTTTTATTATATTCAGTTAAAAATATCTTTGTACTATGCATCTTGGTATAAGTAGAAAACGATATTTTTCTTGCTTTCTCATTTGGTTTTGCCACATTTAATTCGCTTCTCATTATAATTTTGTTTACAATATATAACTTGCATTGATGTTAACTAACAATAGCTTAGCCTGAAACTTCAGTTTGTGGCAGGGAAGGAAAGTAACATTAATTTAACTCCAGCCCCTACATAAATTAGCCTTAATGCACTTAATCCTTATAACAATTTTTTGACAGATAAAGATATAGATTCCAAGGAAAATCACATAGCTTGAATAAAGGTGGGATTGGTTGATCTTTATTCCACGGCTTTATCTGTCCTGTACTATTATTCTGGTCTGCTGGAATTTACAGCCATTTAAAAGTTATCACACTGTGGTTTAAAGCGTGGAAGTAAAATAGAAGTAATATAAATGTAATATAACCTAAACACACTGAAAATTAGTAAACACATACACACGTTGAGCCATGAGGCTTAAAACATTTCTAGAGGAAAATATTTGGCAATGGCAGAAAAGATAAAGAGGGTAAATAAAAATAAACTATTAAGTTTTTTACACTTTATATAAAGTGGTACAATATTAACTCTAAATGGAATGTGGTAAGTTAAGGATGCATTTAATGATCCCTTGAGTAACTAGTAAAACAGAGCTATAGCTGAAAAGTCAATGAAGTAAGTAAAAGGGAATACTAAGTAATGCTCAGTTAACTCAAAAGAAGGCAGGGAAGAAGGAACAGAGGAACAAAAAACATGGGACAGGCCATGTGTGGTGACTCACTTCTGTAATCCCAGCACTTTCGGAGGCCAAGGTGAGCAGTTCACCTGAGGTTGGGGGTTCGAGACCAGCCTGACCAAGTAAAAATACAAAATTAGCTGGGCCTGGTGGTGCATGCCTGTAATAATCCCAACTTACTCTGGAGGCTGAGGCAGGAGAATTACTTGAATCCGGGAGACAGAGGTTGAGGTGAGCCGAGGTTGCGCCACTGCACTCCAGCCTGGGCAACGAGAGTGAAACTCCATCTCAACAAACAAACAAACAAACAACACAGGACAAAGAGAAAACAAGTAGAAAACATTCACTCTAACTTAATGACATCAATAAAAATATATAATATGAGTGGGTTAAAGGTGCCAAATAAAGGGTAGAGATTGTCTGACTGGATAGAAAAGCAAGACACATGTACCTGTCTACTGAGAGAAGCACTCTTAATATAAAGAAACAGGTAGATTGAAAATAAAAGTAGGAAAGAGATGTTCCATGAGAATAGTAAAGATAAAAAATTTGATGAATCTGTATTATTAGATAAGATATTACAAATCAAGGAGTATTATGAGAGATAAAGAGGGACATTTCATGTTAAGAAGAGGCCCAATCAGGAAGATATACCAATCATAAATATGTATGCACCTAATAAGAAAAATTCAAAATACATTCTGGACATCCACAGCTTGAAGAACTTCCTGGATGATAAACACATTGATGTGTCAGGAGGATGCCATGCCCTGATTCCACAGGGAGAGGGCATGGAAGCTCTGTGAGCCTCTCAGACTTCACCCCATGTACCTCTTCATTAGGCTGTTCCTGAGTTCTCTTTACAGTAAAACTGTAATTGTAAGTACAGTGCTCTCAGTGAGTTCTGTGAGTCATTCTAGTGAGTTACCAAATTGAAGGGGTTATGGAAACCCCTGAATTTATAGCTAGTTGGTCAGAAGATTAGGTGACCTGAGACTTGCGGCTGGTATCTGAAATAAGGGCAGTCGTATGGAGGCTGGAGCCCTTAAATCTGTGGAGTCTAATGCTAACTCTGGGTAGTTAACGTCAAAACTGTGGTATAGTAAACCCAGGTGGAATGGAGACAGAGCACAAGTGCACATGGTGTGTTCACCAAGATGGGTCGTATGCCGAAATGCCAAAGACTGAACTCTTGAAGAGTATGTTCTTTGACCATTACAGAACTAAATTACAAACTGATTGCTGTAATGTAGGAAGAAAAATCTCTAAATATATGAAAATTAAATAATACAATTCCAAATACCCCATGAGTCAAAAAAGAAAGCACAAGAGAAATTAAAGAATATTTGAAACTAATTAACAACACATCAAAATGTATGGCATTCAAATGAAGTAGGGCATAGAGGGAAATTTATAGCTTTAAATGCTTAATAGGAAAGAAAAAACATAACATCAATTAAGTGTTTATACATCAAAAAAGAGCAAATTAAATCTAAACTAAATAAAAAGAAAGGAAATAATAAAAAATAAAGGAAATGATAAGAGCATAAATCATTTAGATAAATATAAAGCAAAAACAAAGTTAATAAAGTCAAAATTTGACCTTTTGAAGAGATAAATCTAGTATACTCAGAAATACTGATGAAGAACAAAAGTGAGAAAAGCACAAATTACTGATATTAGTGGTGGAGGAGGGACATAATGACAAATCCATTAGATATTAAAAAAGGAAATATCCATTTTTGTTAACAAATTTGATAACTTAGGTGAAATAGACGTATTTATTGGAAAGCACAACTTAACAATATGACACAAGAAGAAACAGAAAATATGAATTGCCCTAAGTATACTAATTAACTTGTTTTCGTAATCAGAAACCTTCACATAAAGAAAATTGCAGACCCACAATATTTCTCTGGGAAATTTGAGCAAACACACATGGAAGAAATAATAAATTTTATACCAATTATTTTTATTTGTTAAAATTTATAGGGTATATGAGACAATTTGTTACATGTATGATCAAGCCAGGGTATTCAGGGTGTCTGTCACCCAAATACGTACATTTTTGTGAAGTACAGTCATCCTACTGTATCAAACATTGCATTTATTACTTTTATCTTATCATTCCTTTAACTTACTTGTCTTCATTCTCTCCCCTCTCCTCTAACTCCTACCCTTCCCAGTCTTGGTTATCTACCTTTCCATATGTTCACATTTGTTATGTTATCTTCCATATCTTACATAACTGTTATATATTATCTTCAATATGTTCACATTTTTTAGCTGCCGCATATAAGTGAGAGCATCCAATATTTGTCTGTTTGTGTCTGGCTTATTTAATTTAATTTTTTTTTTTTTTTGAGACAGAGTCTTGCTCTGTTGCCAGGCACTAGGCTGGAGTGCAGTGGCCCAATCTTGGCTCACTGCAACCTCTGCCTCCCAGGTTCAAGCAATTCTTCTGCCTCAACCTCCCAAGTAGCTGGGACTACAGACATGCGCCACCATGCCCAGCTAATTTTTGTATTTTAATAGAGACGGGGTTTCACTGTGTTGGCCAGGATGGTCTCGATCTCTTGACCTCATGATCCGCCTGCGTCAGCCTCCCAAAGTGCTGGGATTACAGGTGTGAGCCACCGCAACTGGCCCAATTTTTTTTTTTAGAAATAAGACCAGCTTAACCCTAACAGATATCAACTGGAAAAGTATGAACTAATACCCTCATGAACATAGACACAAAACTTTTAAATGAAATATCAGCAAATCAATTATAGCAATATATAGAACATGCAAATAATGATATAATATGTAAAAATATACAAATATATGCAAATGATGATTAGGTAAGGTTTATCCCAGAAATGTAAGACTAACATTTGAAAATCAATCAGGCCAGATGTGACAGCTCATGCCTGTAATCCTAGCACTTTGAGAGGCCAAGGCAGGTGGATCACCTTAGGTCAGGAGTTTGAGATCAGCCTGACCAACATTCTGAAACCCTGTCTCTACTAAAATTTCAAAATTAGCAAGATGTGGTGGTGGATGCCTGTATTCCCAGCTACTTGGGAGGCTGAGGCAGGAGAATCACTTGAACCTAGTAGGCATAGGTTGCAGTGAGCTGAGATCATGCCATTGCACTCTAGCCTGGGCAGCAAGAGCAAACCTCCATCTCAAAAAATAAAGAAAATCAATCAATATAATTCACCATATTAACAGGTGATATGGTTTGGCTGAGTCCCCACCCAAATCTCATTTTGAATTCCCAAGTGTTGTGGGAGGGACCTGGTGGGAGATAATCGAATCATGGGGCAGGTCTTTCCCATGCTGTTCTCATGATAGTGAATAAGTCTCATGAGATCTGGTGGTTCTATAATGGGTAGTTTCCCTGAACAAGGCTCCCTCTCTTTGCCTATGGCCATCCATGTAAGATGTGACTTGCTCCTCCTTGCCTTCCACCATGATTGTGAGACTTCCCCAGCTATGTGGACTTGTGAGTCCATTAAACATCTTTCTTTTGTAAATTGCCCAGTCTTTATCAGCAGCATAAAAACAGACTAATACAACAAGATGAAGAAAAAGTATATGACCATTGACGTAGATGCATCAAAAGCATTTGCAGAATTTAGAGTCCATTCATGTTAAATCTCAGCAAACTAGGAATAGAAAATTTTTTTAAACTAATAAAGAGTATCTACAGATAATTTAATGCTTAATGGTGAAATGTTATGAGCTTCTTTGTAAGAATGGAAACAAAGAATGTTGGCTCATAGCATTTTTATTCAACATCATGCCAGAAATCTTGGCCATTGCAATAAGGCAAGATAAAGAAACAGAAGGCACGCAGATTAGAAAGGAAGAAATACAACTGTTTTTATTTGTGGACAACATAATTTTTTACATAGAGAATTCTAACTCTTCAGTACTCTGCAAAGCCATGATTAGAACTAAAAAAGTGGCAGGATATAAGGTTAATATACAAAAATAAATTGTATTTCTATGTACTGGCAGAAAATAATTAGAAAATGAAAACTTAAAAACAATTTCATTTAAAATATTACCCAAAATATCAATATCTAGAAATATGTGTAATAAAATTTACACAATATTTCTACATTGAAAACTGTGAGACATTACAAAAAACTAAAGAAGACTTAAATAAATAAATATATATAAATATTAATTACTCTATTATTCCCAATTTGATTTGTTGATTCAATGAACTCTTAGTGAAAATCCCAACAGACATTCCTTGGAATATAAATTGACAATTCATTTTAAAATTTATAAGAAAATGCAAAAAAAATGTGAATGGTCAAAAGAAAATTTTGTTTAAAGAACAAATTTGGAGGACTCACTATATGATATCAAGGCTTACTAAAGCTAAAGTAATTAGGAGAGTATGATACTGACTTAAAGAGAGAAATATATCAATGGAACAAATAGAGAATCTGAGAATAGACCCATGCATATGGTTCTTTTTTCCACCAAAGGAGTCAAAGCAATTCAGAGTTTTCAAAAATAACTGTCAACTCTAGGGTCTAGATTGTTGCCTTTAAAACCCATTTATCACTAAGGGAAACAGGGCTTCTTTGGGAAAAAAAATGCTTGACTACCTTACCTCCTATATGAACTATATCTGAGGATGATCAAATAGTTGATGAAGGGGAATTTTTCTTTACAAAGCATCCAAGTAATAAATGAAAGGATGTTGGAATTAGAATATCAGGATTCTGTAATTCTTAATGAATGAATTGAAGGATCCAGAGCACCTTATGGAGTGTACTTGCCAAAAAACATAAATCTAATTGGAATCAGTATATTTACATTTATCCAACAATTTGTAGAAAATACAGTGGACAGAAGAACATTTTAAATGAAATTACAGGAATATCCTCAGTAAAATTCTGACTATGGGGACTCTGCAGGACAAATGATCTGATTTCTTAAACAAAAAATTAAATAATAAAGGAGGAGATGAAATCTATAAATTAAAAAAGACAAGAGACATAATCAATTGCAGTGTTTGGACCTTATTTTAATCTCACACATACAGTTAAAAAAAAATAAAGTTGTTAAGACAATAAGGGAAATATAAACACTCTTCAGTGTAATTATTCAATAATGATTTAAAGGAACTTCTGCTAATTTCTTTTTTTTTAGGTAGGATTATAGTATTGTGGTTATGTTTTTGTAAAACTAATTTTTATTTTTTTAGTTACATACTAAAGTATTTATAGACTAATTAACATAATTTTGGGGATATAATTCAAAATAGTGGGGCAAGTAGATGTGTCCTAAGAGTTTATTGAAGCTGGTGGTGGGCACATGGGCTTCATTATATTATTTTTCCTACTTTTTTAAGTGTTGGAAATTTTCTTTAATAAAAACGTTTTTTAAAAAAACCACACATGGTCCTGTAGAGTTCCCATAGTCTGAATTTTATTGAGGATATTCCCATAATTTCATTTAAAATGTTCTTCTGTCCACTGTATTAAAAAAAAATATATATACACACACACACACACACACACACACACACACACACATATATATATAATTGCACTTTAAGTTCTGGGGTACATGTGCAGAACATGCAGAACTGTTGCATAGGTACATGCATGGCAATGTGATTTGCTGTCTCCATCCCCCTGTCATCTACATCTGGCATTTCTCCCCATGCTATCCCTCCCCAACCTCCCTACCCCATGCTGTCCCTCCCCTGTTCCCCCACAAACAGGCCCCAGTGTGTGATACTCCCCTCCCCATGTCCTTGGGTTCTGATTGTTCAACACCTGCCTATCAGTGAGAACATGTGGTGTTTGATTTTCTGTTCTTGTGTCAGTTTGCTGAGAATGATGGTTTCCAGATTTATTCATGTCCCTACAAAGGACATGAACTCATCATTTTTTATGGCTGTATAGTATTCCATGGTGTATATGTGCCACATTTTCCCTGTCCAGTCTGTCATTGATGGGCATTTGGGTTGGTTCCAGGTCTTTGCTATTGTAAACAGTGCTGCAGTGAACATATGTGTGCATGTTTCTTTATAATAGAATGATTTATAATCCTTTGGATATACACCCAGTAATGGGATTGCTGGGTCAAATGGAAATTCTATCTCTAGGTCCTTGAGGAATCACCACACTGTCTTCCACAATAGTTGAACTAATTTACACTCCCACCAACAGTATAAAAGTGTTCCTATTTCTCCACGTCCTCCCCAGCATCTGTTGTCTCCAGATTTTTTAATGATCACCATTCTAACTGGCATGAGATGGTATCTCAATATGGTTTTGATTTGCATTTCTCTAATGACCAGTGATGATGAGCATTTTTTCATATGTTTTTTGGCCTCATAATGTCTTCTTTTGAAAAGTGTCTGTTCATGTCCTTCACTCATTTTTGAATGGGTCTGTTCGTTTGTTTTTTTTTCTTGCAAATCTGTTTTAGTTCTTTGTAGATTCTGGATATTAGCCCTTTGTCAGATGGGTAGTTTGCAAAAATTTTTTCCCATTCTGTTGGTTGCCGGTTCACTCTACTGATTGTTTCTTTTGCTGTACAGAAGCTCTGGAGTTTAATTAGATCCCATTTTTCTATTTTGGCTTTTGTTGCCAATGTTTTTGGTATTTTATTCATGAAGTCCTTGCCTATGCCTGTGTCCTGAATGGTTTTGCCTAGGTTTTCTTCTAGGGTTTTTATGGTGTTAGGTCTTATGTTTAAGTCTTTAATCCATCTGGAGTTAATTTTAGTGTAAGGTGTCAGGAAGGGGTCCAATTTCTGCTTTCTGCACATGGCTAGCCAGTTTTCCCAGCACCATTTTTTAAACAGGGAATCCTTTCCCCATTGCTTGTTTTTGTCAGGTTTGTCAAAGATCCTATGGTTTTAGATGTGTGGCGTTGCCTTTGAGACCTCTGTTCTGTTCCATTGGTCTATATCTCTGTTTTGGTACCAGTACCATGCTGTTTTGATTACTGTAGCCTTGCAGTATAGTTTGAAGTTGGTTAGCAGGATGCCTCCAGCTTTGTTCTTTCTGCTTAGGATTGTCTTGGCTATGCAGGCTTATCCACTGTATTTTTTTACAAATTGTTGGATAAATGCAAATATTCTATCTGATTCTAGTTAGATTTATGTTTTTTGGCAAAATCTTCAAAACTTAAAAAGAGTCTGGCCTTGACTATGCCAGAAACCTCCATCTCTATATGCTGTTTTGAGCTCCAAATGTCAATCTTGTTTATTTCTCAGTGTTGTTTGTTTCTCAATGTTGCCAAATTTGGGAGATCAATAGATTATTTTCTTTTCCCCCCTTTTGGATTTGGATCAACTGAGAGATGGGTGATGAACAAGACAAGTGAGATAAAATATCAGCTTCATTTTTTTTTTGAGATGGAGTGTCCCTCTTGTTGCCCAGGCTGGAGTGCAATGGCGTGATCTTGGCTCACTGCAACCTCCCGCCTCCCGGGTTTGAATGATTCTCCTCTCAACCTCCTGAGTAGCTGGGATTATAGGTATGTGCCCCCACCCCCGGCTAATTTTGTATTTTTAGTAGAGACAGCATTTGTCCATGTTGGTCAGGCTGGTCTTGAACTCCCGACCTCAGGTGATCCACCTGTCTTGGCCTCTGTAAGTGCTGGGATTACAGGCGTGAGCCACTGCACCTGGCCCTCAGCTTCATTGTTGATAAACACTATATTGGAAGATGTAATAACTACAGAGAACTTCCCTGTCCTTCATCCCAGAAATAAGGCATAGGCATGACTAACAGATAGCAGATCTGTGCTCCTAGAAGACTTACTCTAGAATCAGTGAATTATAGGAATTGAGCTTATGACATAAATAAAATGTCAACTACTTTTTAAAAGTATGTCCCATGTGCAGGGCACTGTGCTAAGGAAGCAAATTCACATAAGTCTCTGGTGCTACGCCTACTATTCACACCTACACAGCCTGACTTCAGGTGTGCATACTGCATTTCATTGCCAGATGGCTTCTGAAGTCTCTTCTAACTTCAAAGACTACAGCTCTTGTTAGAGGGGATGTTTATCCTCTACTTGTGTTAATACTTCCCACCCCTGTATAGAGGTTACTTTTAATGGCATTATTGGGATGGGAAGGCTGGATTTGAGTTATCCAACTGTTTTGGGCTACAATCTGAGCCTTAGATGGATCTAAGAGGCTTTGTTTTGCCTTAAGAATTAAATGTGTCAGGAACTCATAAGAAGTGAATACTATCGACATAGTGACTTTTTTTTTTTTTTGAGATGGAGTCTCACTCTGCTGCCCAGCTGGAGTGCAGTGGCATGATTTTGGCTCACTGCAACCTCTGCCTCCTGTGTTCAAGTGATTCTCCTGCCTCAGCCTCCCGAGTAGCTGGGACTACAGGCATGTGCCACCACGGCCAGCTAATTTTTTATATTTTTAGTAGAGACGAGATTTCATCATGTTAGCCAGGGTGGTCTTGATACCCTGACCTCGTGATCTGCCCGCCTTGACCTCCCAAAATGCTGGGATTACAGGCATGAGCCACTGTGCCCGGCCTGTTACATAGTAACTCTTTAGTGTCTCCTCATTGCTTTCCTCCTCCATAGGTATGACATTTGCATCTAGGAATAGACATATTATTGTATAAGTTAACAAATGTAACCAGTGTATTAGGGAACTTCATTATGTGTTTATAGTAAAGTCTGTTTTTTTGAAAAATCATTGATTTCACCTTTTTGATTTCATATCCTTACTTAAATGGATAGTGACTGTATATCAAGAACAGTAGAACATAGTCTGTGCGTCCAACATGGTAAATATTAGCCATATGTGGCTATTTAAATTTAAACTTGAATTAATTAAAATGAAATGAAAGTAATTCAGTTGTACTAATCACATTTCAAAAGCTTGGTAGCTGCAGGTGTCCGGTGGCTATAGGGAATGATAATGAACAGCACAAATATATAGCACATTTCTATCACCACGGCAAGTTTTATTGGATAATACTGCATCAAATTATCAAGCTTTGACTTGCATAAGGAAAATATTTTTTTCTTTTCAGTTCAGTTCTTTTCCATGTTACATTTTTATCACATTCAGTTTTCAGACAAAATATGGAGTAAAATCTGAAATGACACATATTTTTTCATTGTGCTACTTGCAGCCTATTGAAGACAAAGGAGAATTCAGTGTTCCAAGTTGTTACGGGAATATTAAAAATGATAACGGTGGTTCTAGTCTTACATTTGAGCATCCTTTAGATGATGTAAATGTGGTTGATTTGAAATGGATCCACGACTTTGTGTTAAAATCCCTGGAAGTTTTATATCAAGTGGAAAAATGGGAAACACTAGTATCGCTTGCCATTCAGTTCAATACAGTTTCACAGTAAGTAGTGCTGTAAGGGCAATTAAAAGAGACTTCGTTGAAAAAAAAAGTATTTTAACTGATGTTTTCTTTTTAATGTGTTCTTTACCCCTGTCTAGTGAGAGGTATACAGAACAAGTGACACCACTCCTGGTGTATGCACAGCGCCAGCTTCTGCTGAGAATACACAAGTTCAAGGGCCCAGATATTACTCAACAGCCTTGTGCAAGGTATGAGGCTGAATATGGAGAGAAGGTAAGTTTAAGTTCTATTATTCCTGATGCTGTGATTTCTAATTAGTCCACATATAAAATACAAAGATTTAGAAATGAGATAAATATTACTATTTCTGCTTTAGTATTAGTATCTCTACTTACTGGCATTTATCATTCAAATCAACAAACATTATTGAGAACCTGCGATCAAGGCAAACAGGAACTAGGTCTTTGTCCTCAAGAAGCTCATATCAGGTCAAAGCGAACTTAGCATGAAGCACAATGGGAATGGTGTTCCTAGAGCCTATGATTTTTTTTTTTTTTTTTTTTTTCTTTTTGTAGACTGACTCTCACTCTGTTACCCAGGCTGGAGTGCAGTGGCATAATCTCAGCTCACTGCAACCTCTACCTCTTCCTTAGTGCATTGATTCAGTCTGTGGCTCTAAGTACATCTCTACGATGATGACTTTTGAAATTACATCTCCACTCTAGATCTTTTTTCTGAATTTTGTGTTGATATATCTAACTGCCTGTATCAGCCAGGGTTCAACCAGAGGAGCAAAACTAGTAAGACAGGTCTATTTTATCTATGGAGGGTAAAAAATAAATCCAGTGTCTTTCACTATTCTCTTACAACATGATTCTGATACCAGATGTGTGGGGATTTCTCCTCACCCCTAAGCAAGAAATCAGTTCTGTAGTGGACACCAGCTGGGTGTCTTTCTGTTTTTGAGATGGAGTTTCTCTCTTGTTGTCCAGGCTGGAGTGCAATGGCATGGACTCGGCTCATGGCAGCCTCCACCTCCTGGGTTCCTGGGTGTCTTTTAATTCAGTTTCTACACAGTCTATCTGGAGATAGCATCAGATCTGGGTTTTTTGCGGCGGTTTCATTATGGAAGCATAATTGATTAAATCATTGGCCATTGGTGATCAATTTAACCTTCCACCCCTCTCTCCATTGCAGAGGTTGGGGAGTAGGGCTGAAAGGTCTTATCCTGCCATGGTCTTTCTGGTGAGCAGCCCCCATCCTGAAGCTACCTACGGGCTGTCATTCAACTTATTCTCATACAAAAAGACACCACTTTAGAAATTCCAAGGATTTTAGGAGTTGTATGTCAAGAAACAAAGACAAAACCAAATATATATTTTACAATATCACATCTGTCTAGCCAGCTACCTAGTTGGCTATCCATCAAAGGATTTACTACAAGAATTTGGCTTATATGATTGTGGGGGCCAGCTAAGCAAGCTTCGGACCCATAGGACAGACAGTCAAGATCATGAACAGGAAGGAACCTCAGGTGGACAGAGGCTATTACTCATAGGCAGTCAGTGAGGGAAGATCCAGCCAGGTAGAGGACAGTTGTAGAAGCAGCTGTTGCTGGTGTTTGAAGTCCTGGATGCTGCAGGCAAGTCAGAATCATCTGCTTAGGTCAGGTCCCCTGAGGGTAATCTCCCTTGTTTAAAGTCAGTTTAATTAATATCTGCAAAATCCCTTCACAGTAGCACCTAGTTTGATTGAATAACTGGGATGAAGTGTGTGTATGCTAGAAAATGGATGCTTCCCTCTCTTTCCTCCTCATAGTTTAGCCCTAACCAAGCTGATCCATTGAAAAACCACCACACTGCCCAATCAACATCATTTTTTTTTTTTTGAGATGGGGTTTTGCCCTTGTTACCCAGGCTGGAGTGCAATGGCGCGATCTCGGCTCACTGCAACCTCCGCCTCCTGGGTTCAAGCGATTCTCTTGCCTCAGCCTCCCGAGTAGCTGGGACTACAGGCGTGCGCCACCATGCCCAGCTAATTTTTGTATTTTTTAGTAGAGATGGGGTTTCACCTTGTTGACCAGGATGGTCTCGATCTCTTGACCTCGTGATCCATCCGCCTTGGCCTCCCAAAGTGCTGGGATTATAGGCGTGAGCCACCGTGCCTGGCCCAATCAACATCATTTCTTAGTGGCGGAATACACTTCTTAAATTTAGCACATCTCAAACAAACCTGTTCTGCTAAGTCTTCAGTCAATGACAAGCCTTTCCTGGCTGCCAGACACCTTGGAGACATCCCTGCCTCCTCTCTTGCTCTCACACCCCACTTCCAACTGGCTACCAAGTGCTCAACATACAATCCAAATTGGAAGACTGCTCACCAGCTCCAACATTCCCTCTTTAATATACTGTATAATATACCTCTCTATTTGTTTATTATCCAAGCCCTTGTTGTATTTGCTTGGGCTGACGCAGCGACCGCTTAATCATCCTGCACCCCACTTTCAGCCTATATTCTTTTTGTTGTTGTTTTGAGATGGAGTCTCGCTCTGTCACCCAGGCTGGAGTACAGTGGAGTGATCTCACCTCACTGCAACCTCTGCCTCCCAGGTTGAAGCGATTTTCATGCCTCTGCCTTGTGAGTACTTCAGATTATAGGTTCGAGCCACCACAACTGGCTGATTTTTCTATTTTTAGTAGAGATGGGATTTCACAGTGTTGGCCAGGTTGGTCTTGAATTCCTGACCTCAGATGATCCTCCTGCCTTGGCTTCCCAAAGTGCTGGGATTACAGGTGTGAGCCACCACACACAGGCTATAATCTATTCTTAATGCAGCAGATACAGTGACCCATAAAACCTAAATCAGGTTCTGTCACACCTCTATTTAAAACCCTATGGTGGCTTCCCACCATATTAGGAGTAAAGTGAACATCTTTAACATGGTCTTAATATAACTTATCCTACATAATGTATCCCCCTGATCTCTCTAGTAACCCCTATCCTACGACTCCCTTGCGGGTTTTAACTGCACTGTTCTGTAAGGTGTTTCTGCCTCAGAGTCTTTGCGTTTGCTGTTGCCCCTGCTGGGAGTGCTCCTCCCCAAACATCCATATTGAATCCCTCACCTTTCCCAATCTTTGCTAAATGTTACATTCTCTGTTAGGCCTTTCCTCTCTACCTTTTTACAGCTCTGTGCCTTTTTGCTCTATGTCTCTCTAGAGTATTTGCAATTCTTTAATATACTATATAATGTGCCTCACTATTTGTTCATTTTCTCTCTTCTCCCACTAAGATGTTTCACAAGAATAGGAGTTTTTGTTTATTTTGTTCTCTGCTTCATCATCCCTTCTTCTTATAACAGTGTTTGGTACAAAATAGGTGTTCAGTAAAGATCCGTTTAATGAAGCTGGCAAAATAGGAAAGACTAGATCAAGTAGGATCTTATGAGGTTGTGGGAAGGAGTTTGTATTTTATTAGGCTGCATTTATATCTCATTATAAAAGTACCCACAAGGGACAATAAATAAGAAGCATTTACATCAGACTGGGGTTCCAGGAGGGCTGTATTTGAGTGGTAGGTTAGTTCAAGGGATAGGAGTGAAGAAATGGAGAGAAGAGGGTCTTAAGCCCTTTAAAATAAATTTTTTCTTTTAAAAACTTTTATATTTTCAGATATTTTATTATCTTAGGACTCATGTATCTGTTAGAAATAAATTATCAAAATACTATAGAGGAAGTTAGTTCTGGAAAACTTCACCAGGGAAATTAAAATGGCATTAGTTATAAGTAGGGTGGAAAAATCTGCCATTGGGAAAGCAGATTATATTTTAACTTATATAATAGAAGATATATTTAGACCAGAGAATTTGTAGAATATTTGCAAATCATATTCTAATTGCTCTACATAATTTGCCTAACGTTCTTCCAGCTGTGCTCTACAAAAGAAATATGAAAAATTATGGAGCTGCTTTTTTTCATGAAAGTTCTCATGATTAGATGCTATTCTGCCAGCTTTTATTTGTAGCATTGTTATATATCTCTTTATTTTGATAAATAAAAAATGAGAGAAACATTACAAGTAAGCCAAATTTTTAACTAAAAATACCTGACTAATATTAGTTTTTATCTTTCTTTTTATAGATAACCTGCCGAAATTTTGTTGGGAAGCAACTTAAGATTAATTCTTCAGCCACTGAAGAAACAAGCAACTGCACAGATTTACTAAAAATGCTTATCTATTCAGGTCAGACCAATCTTAGCTTGAAGGTTTATTTTCTCTAAATCAAGGTTTGCCATTGTGTTCTGCGAGTCAAACCTTCCATAATTAGGATGTTTGTAAAAATTTCTTTTGCAGGTTTAGTTGACTGAAAATAATGCATTTGATTTTTACCATCTTATGTTGCTGTAAATGTTACCTACGGGGAATTAAAACACATTTATTTTTATTTTAAACGCTTAAGTTCAGGTGTCCGTGTGCAGGTTTGTTACAGAGGTAGACTTGTGTCATGGGGGCTCATTGTACAGTTGATTTCATCACCCAGCTATTAAGCCTAGTACACTTTAGTTATTTTTCTCGATCCTCTCCATTGTCTTCACCCTCCGATAGGCCCTATTGTGTGTTGTTCCCCTCTATGTGTCCATGCATTCTTATTATTTAGCTCCTACTTATAAGTGAGGACATGTGGTATTTTGTTTTCTGTTCCTGCATTTGTTTCCTCCAGCTCCATCGATGTTCCTGCAAAGGACATGATCTCATTCTTTTTTATGGCTGCATAGTATTCCATGGTGTGTATGTCTCACATTTTCTTTATCCAGTCTATTATTGATGGGCGTCAAGATTCATTCCACATCTTTGCTAATTGCTCTACAGTTTGTCTAATGTTCTTCCAGATGTGCTCTATAAAAGTGTGCATGTGTCTTTATAATAGAACAATTTATATTATTTTGGAGATAAATACACACACACCCAGTAATGGGATTGCTAGGTGAAATGGCATTTCTGTCTTTAGGTCTTTGCAGAATTGCATCACTGTTTTCCACAATGGTTGAACTAGTTTACACTCCCACTAACAGTGTATAAGCGTTCCTTTTTCTCCACAACCTTGCCAGCGTCTGTTATTTTTTTATTTTTTACTAACAGCTAGTCTGACTGATGTGAGATGGTATCTCGTTGTTTGATTTACATTTCTCCAGTGATCAGTGATATGGACCTTTTTTTCATATGATTGTTGGCCACATGTATGTTCTTTTTTGAGAAGTGTCTGCTTATGTCTTTTGCCCACTTTTTAATGGGGTTGTTTTTTTTCTTGTAAATTTGTTTAAGTTCCTTATAGATGCTGGATATTAGACCTTTGTTGGATGCATAGTTTGAAAACATTGTCTCCCATCTGTATATCTGTTTACTATGTTGATGGTTTCTTTAGCTGTGCAGAAGCTATTTAGTTTAATTAGACCCCATTTGTCAATTTTTGTTTTTGTTGCAATTGCTTTTGACACCTTCGTTATGAAATCTTTGCCTGTGCCTATGTCCTGATATGGTATTGCCTAGGTTGTCTTCCAGGGTTTCTATAGTTTTGGGTTTTGCAATTAAGTCTTTAATGCATCTTGAGTTAATTTATGTAGATAGTGTAAGGAAGGGGTTTAGTTTCAATCTTCTGCATGTGGCTAGCCAGTTATCCCAACACCATTTACTTAATAGGGAATTTTTTTCCTATTGCTTGTTTTGTCAAGTTTGTTGAAGATTAGATAGTGTAGATGTGTGGTCTTATTTCTCAGCTCTCTATTCTGTTCTACTGGTCTATGTGTCTCTTTTGTATCAGCACCATGCTGTTTTGATTACTGTAATCTTGTTGTTTAGTTTGAAGTCAGGTAGTGTGATGTCTCCAGCTTTGTTCTTATTGCTTAGGATTGCCTTGGCTATTCAGGCTCTTTTTTGGTTCTATATGAATTTTAAAATAGTTTTTTCTTGTTCTGTGAAGAATCTCAATGGTACTTTAATAGGAATGGCAGTGAATCTATAAATTTCTTTGAGCAGTATGACTGTTTTAATGATATTGATTCTTCCTACCAATTGAATGGAATGTTTTTCCATTTGTTTGTGCCATCTCTGATTTCTTTGAGCAGTTGTTTGTAGTTCTTGTAGAGATCTTTTATCTCCCTATTATCTGTATTCCTAAATATTTTATTATTTTTGTAAAATGCATTTTTAAAAAGTTTAATCTATAAGTTAGATAAGAGAAATAAAAGGAAAAGGGAAATCGATTGGGAAAAAAAGATGGAAAAAGGTTGTTTTGCACATTTTTTTTTCTTGTTTTTATCTTACTTATGAATGCTTTTGCTATTTGGCCTTTCGCTATTTTCTTTATTCTGTTTCAACTCCCATAATAACTTCCATTTCCCTAATTAATATAGATTGTTCTATTGGTTTTGCTATGGTTAAGTTATAGATCTTTTAACTAGAGCACAGGAGAAGATTTGGGAATGTCATGACTTCTTTGCTTTTAGCTGATAAGCCCTGGATTAGTCTGTTTTCATGCTGCTTATAAAGATATACCTGAGACTGGATAATTTATGAAGAAAAAGAAGTTTAATTAACTCACAGTTCCAGATGGTTGGGAGGCCTCACAATCACGGCAGAAGGCAAAGGAGGAGCAAAGTGACATCTTACCTAGCGGCAGGCTGGAGAGCTTGTGCAGTGGAGCTGTCCTTTATGAAAACATCAGATCTCTCTTGACTTATTTACTATTACAAGAACAGCGTAGGAAAACTCACCCCCATGATTCAATTACCTCCCACTGGGTCCCTCCCACAACATGTGGGGATTATGGAAGCTACAATTCAAGATGAGACTTGGGTGGGGACATAGCCCCTGGCCTCTCCCAAATCTATGTCCTCACATCTCAAAACCAACAGTCTCCCAAAGTCTTTATCATTTCAGCCTTAACTCAAAAGTCAACAGTCCAAAGTCTCATCTGAGACAAGGCAAGTTCCTTCAGCCTATGAGCCTCCAAAATCAAAAGCAAGTTAGTTACTTCCTAGATACAATGGGGGTACAAGCATTGGATAAATACACCCATTCCAAATGGGAGAAATTAGCCAAAATAAGCAAACCTAAATTCCAATAGGGCAGTCATTAAACCTTAAAGTTCCAAAATGATCGCCTTTGACTCCATGCCTTATATCCAAGTCATGCTGATACCAAGAGGTGGGCTCCCATAGCTTTGTGGGTTTCCAGGGTATGGCCCCCACTTCTGGGTGCTTTCACAGGCTGGCGTTGAGTTTCTGTGACTTTTCTGGGTGCACAGTGCAAGCTGTCAGTGGATCTGTCATTTTGAGGTCTAGAGGATAGTGGTCTTCTACTTACAGCTCCACCTGGCAGTGCCCCAGTGGAGACTCTGTGTGAGGGCTGCAACCCCACATTTCCCTTCTGACTGCCCTAGCAGAGGTTCTCCATGAGGGCCCCACCCCTGCGGCAAACTTCTGCCTAGATATTTAGGTGTTTCTGTACATCCTCTGAAATCTAGGTGGAGCTTCCCAAATCTCAATTTTTGACTTCTGTGCACCTGCATACTCAACACCATGTGGAAACTGCCAAAGCTTGGGGCTTGCATCCTCTGAAGCCATGGTCTGAGCTGTGCCTTAACCCCTTTAGCTGTGGCTGGAGAGTCTGGGATGCAGGGCATCAAGTCCCTGGTCTGTACATAGCAGTGGGGACCTTGACCCGGCCCAGGAAATCATTTTTCCCTCGTAGGCCTCTGGGCCTGTGATGGGAGGGGCTGCTGCAAAGGTCTCTGACATGATGTGGAGACATTTTCCCCATTGTCCTTGTGATTAACATTTAGCTCCTTGTTACTTATGCAAATTTCTGTAGTCTGCTTGAATTTCTCCTCAGAAAATGGGTTTTTCTTTTTTACTGCATTGTGAGGCTGCAAATTTTCCCAACTTTTGTGCTCTGTTACCTCTTGAACGCTTTGCTGCTTAGAAATTTCTTCTGCTTGATACCCTAATTCATCTCTCTTACCTTCAAAGTTCCACAGATCTCTAGGGCAGGGGCAAAATGCTGCTAGTCTCTGCATAGCAAAAGTGACCTTTACTCCAGTTTCCAACAAGTTCCTCATCTGCATCTGAGACCACTTCAGCCTGGACTTTGTTGTCCACATCACTATTAGCAGCATTTTGGTCAAAGCCATTCAACAAGTCTCTAGGAAGTTCCAAACTTTCCCACATCTTCATTTCTTCTGAGCCCTCTAAGTCTCTAGGAATTTCCAAATTTTCCCACATTTTCATGTCTTCTGAGCCCTTTAAAGTGTTGCAACCTCTGCCTGTTACCCAGTTCCATAGTTGCTTTCACATTTTTGGGTATCTTTATAGTAGCACCCCACTACCTGGTACCAATTTACTGTATTAGTCCATTCTCATGCTGCTAGTAAAGACATACCAGAGACTGGATAATTTATAAAGAAAAAGAGGTTTAGTTGACTCAGTTTCACATGACTGGGGAGGCCTCACAATCATAGTGGAAGGTAAAAGAGGAGCAAAGGCATATCTTATATGGCCACAGGCAAGAGAACACGTGCAGGAGAACTCCCATTTATAAAACCATCAGATCTCATGAGACTTATTCGCTATTACAAGAACAGCAGAGGAAAGACCTGCTCCCATGATTCAATTACTTTCCACTGGGTCACTCCTATGATACATGGGGATTATGGGAGCTAAAATTCAAGATGAGATTTGGGTAGAGAGATAGCCAAACTATATCAAGCCCTTTTGGAATGTTTTTGGCCATGCAACTTGTAGGAATGATGCAATAGAATGAGATGAAAATGAAAATAATGTCTTCTCTAAATGCACTTTTCACCTGTCTCTGTTTCTGGTATCAAAAAGCCATGTAAGTCTTCCCTTTGAAGTGTTAGAATTCTTTCACTTATTTATCTATTCATTTTATTTGTGTGTGTGTGTATAAATGTAAGCATTCATTCATTTATTTATGGAGGCAGTCAGCTAGTCATTCAGTCATTCAGCAAACATTTACTGAGTATCTACTATGTGTGAAGTGCTGTACTAGGTTCTGAGACTATAAAGATGAATGAGACTAAAGATTTGTTGCCCGGGAGTTTATGGTCCATTAAAGGAGATGAATAAAAACCCAGAGATTATAGTATAGAGTGATAAGATACGTAATGTTATTACTACTGCTGCTGCCATAATCAATAGTAGTTAACAGCAAGCATCTGCATTTGTGAGACTGCAAGAAATCCAGTGGGGCTAACTTCAAAGGAAAAGGCAAAAGCTGAGGTTAGACAGGTTGGCAGGAATTAGATAATAAACTGTCTTAGAAGACAGGATAGAGATCTAGTTTTATCTGGAGAACTGAGGGGAGCTGGTTAAAAGGATTTAAAGAAAGAAAGTGAAATGATCATATTGGCATTCTTTTCACTTGATCTTAGCCCAAAGGCTAAGAAGTGATATATTTGCCTGTTTTTGAAAACCTTTGGCAGCTCTGTGGGAAATAGATTGAAAAGAGACCAAATGGAAGTAGAAGAGTGGCCACTGCTGACTTGTGTCTTAAAGTACAGGGATGAAAGCCTGGACTTGGGTGGTGAGAATGGAGGAAGGGACAGATGTGAAGGAGAGACAGAGGATGTCCACAGGACTGTGGTCTGCACTGGCTGGAGGTGGGGTTTGGGTGAGGGAGGGAGGAGATCAAGCCGCCTTGGTTTCTGGCTTGGGTAGCCAGATGGATGATGGTGTCTTCACCCAGACAGGAAAACCGAAGAGGGGGGCAGGTTAGAGAAAAAGGTCACTTTGGAATGACTTGCTTGGATGTAGTTCATCTAAACTTGGATGACAATGAGTACAGCCATGAGTGTATGGTTGGATATACTAATGGGGCACTCAGGAGAGAGTCAGGTTGGAGATCTGTATTTTAGTCATCAATATATTGGTGGTGGTTGAAGTCAGGGGTTTGGATGAGGTCACCCAGGGAAAGTTATGTAGAGCATAAACCTGAGGATGGCCTCCTGGATAGCACCAATGTTTAGGAATCTGTGTCAGTCAAAATAGGCTACAGTTATACAGAAGTAACAAACAATCCCAAGTGTCATTGCTTTAACACAAGGGAAAATCTGTTTCCTGTGCATGCTGTTGTGTTCAGTGAGGTTGAATCCTGGGCTGCTCATCATGATGGAATCCTCATATTGGTGCAAACTTCCATGGTTGTTTCCAAGTCAGAGAACAGAATTTTAATGTGACCTTTTAGGAGTGTATACTGAGAGACTGGTGAGCCCCTGCAGAGGCATGGGTTATGGGCACAGCCTTTGCCAGACCATATGTATATATACTGGATGCTTTATGCTAAGGGCTTTACATGGATTATCATATTTAATTATTATAACAACCCCAATAAAAGAATTATAGTTATGCATTGCACATTAGGGACTCTTAAGAATGCTTTGTGAATATTAGCTTACAGTCACCTAATGAGGTAGGTTTGTTATTGTCTCAATTTTTCAGGCAGGAAAAAGGTGTTGTAAATTTTGCTCTAGCTCTTAAAGCTGTGACTTGAAAGTGACACAGGTCGTGTCTGTTGACATTTCCCTGGCCACAGTCACATGGCCACACCTAACTTCGGAAGGATTAGACAAGTATGTTCCTATGCTGTACTCAGGATAAAGAGGTACAGAAAGTGGAAGGTCCTAATGACTGTCATGGGAAAAAAAGAGGAAGAGCAGGATTTGAAAGAGATTGGGACGAGGCCTAAGAGCTGGGAAATATAACAGGTGAGAGTGGTATAAACAAGGCGAAGGCAAGAGAGAGTTTTAAGGAAAAGGAAACAGTCAACTATCAGAGAGAGAGAGAGAGAAGTCACAAAAGACAAAGACAGACTGTTGTGTTTGGCAGTATAGGTGGTCATTGTCACCGGCCTTTTTGCTACGATATCGCCAACACAGGGCCTTGTTCTAGCTGTTTTCTCTTCCTGAAATGCTTTTTCTTAATTTAGATGTCTGACTATTGAGTCCATCATCTCCTTTAAGTTGTTGTGTACCTCTCATCTTTCCAAGGAGGCTTAACCTGAGCAGGTAAGCCTGCTGAAAATAAATCAGTTTTTATTTATTTATTTGTTTGTTTGTTTTTTGAGATGAAGTCTTGCTTTGTCGCCCAGAGTGAGATGTAGAGGTGTGATCCCAGCCCACTGAAACCTTCGCCTCCCGGGTTCAAGCGATTTTCCTGCCTCATCCTCCTAAGTAGCTAGGATTACAGGCATGTGCCACCACACCAGCTAATTTTTTGTATTTTAGTAGTGACGGGGATTCGCCATGTTGGCCAGGCTGCTCTTGAACTCCTAACCTCAAGCAATCTACCCGCCAGGGTGTCCCAAAGTGCTGGGATTACAGTCGTGAACGACTGCACCCATCCTGAGCATTCAGTTTGAAACTGCACCCTGCCTGCTTCCTCCCAATTGCCTTTACTCTGTCATATATTTTCTTTTTTTCTGAAGCACTTCTCACCATCTATCATATGGTATAATTTAGGTGGTTTTTTTGTATTTATTGATAACTAATCTGTTCCTCCTGATATAAGCTTTATGAGGGATTATTGTTTTGTTCACAGATATAACCCACATGTCTTCATCAGTGTCTGATATATAGTAGGAATTTATTATCTCTTTGCTGAATGAATGACTTTGTGACCTTAGATATGATGGGGAGGGAGTATTTTGAATGGTGGGTGCAGCAGTGGTAAGCTGTACCTGCAGAAAGTCTTCAAGAAGCTCATAATCTGGCCGGGTGCAGTGGCTGACATCTGTAATCCCAGCACTTTGGGAGGCCGAAGTAGGTGGGTCACCTGAGGTCAGGAGTTTGAGACCAGCCTGGCCAACATGGTGAAACCCCGTCTCTACTAAAAATACAAAAATTAGCTGGGCATGGTGGCATGTGCCTATAATCCCAGCTACTCAGGAGGCTGAGGCAGGAGAATTGACTGAACCCAGGAGGTGGAGGTTGCAGTGAGCCAAGATCATGCCATTGCACTCCAGCCTGGGCAACAAGAGTGAAACTCTGTCTAGAAAGGAAAGGAGAGGAGAAGAGAGGGGAGGGGAGGGGAGGGGAGGAAAGAGAAAGGAGGAAAGGAGGAAGGAAGAAGGAAAGAAAGAGAAAGAAGGAGAGAGAGAAAGAAAGAAAGAGAAAGTAAGTCATGGAACAGAGAATTGCTTTTCAGGAAGCTTAGCACCTACTCGGGTCGCTGAGGCAGGGGAATCGCCTGAACCCAGGAGGAGGTCACAGTGAGCCAAGATCCTGCCATTGCACTCCAGCCTGGGCAACAAGACTGAAACTCTTGTCTCGAAAGGAAAGGAAAGGAGAGGAGAGGGGAGGGGAGGGGAGGGGAAAGGAAGAAAGAAGGAAAGAAAGAGAAATAAGGAGAGAGAGAAAGAAAGAAAAAGAAAGTAAGTAAGTCATGGAACAGAGAATTGCTTGTTTCAGGAAGCTTAGCACCTACTCAGGAGGCTGAGGCAGGAGAATCGCCTGAATCCAGGAGGAGGTCACAGTGAGCCAAGATCATGCCATTGCACTCCAGCCTGGGCCAACAAGAGTGAAACTCTGTCTTGGCAGAAAGAAAGAAAGAATGAATGAATGAAAGAAAGAAAGGAGGGAGGGAGGGAAGGAAGGAAAGAAAAAGGAAGGAAGGAAGAAGGAAGGAAGGAGAAAAAGAAAGTAAGTTATGGAACAGAGAATTGCTTGTTTCAGGAAGCTTAGCACCTACTCAGGAGGCTGAGGCAGGAGAATCGCCTGAATCCAGGAGGAGGTCACAGTGAGCCAAGATCATGCCATTGCACTCCAGCCTGGGCCAACAAGAGTGAAACTCTGTCTTGGCAGAAAGAAAGAAAGAATGAATGAATGAAAGAAAGAAAGGAAGGAAGGAGGGAGGGAAGGAAGGAAAGAAAAAGGAAGGAAGAAGGAAGGGAGAAGGAAGGAAGGAAGAAGGAAGGAAGGAGAAAAAGAAAGAAAGTCATGGAACAGAGAATTGCTTTTCAGGAAGCTTAGCACCAGCAGGAACTGGCAGGAAATGTAGGGCTGGGGGCAGGGCGGGGGTAGGGGTGGTGGTTCAGGGGGGCTTTGTTTTGTTTGTATGTCTTTTAATAGAAGAAAAAAAGCATATTTACACATTAAATAGAAAAAGCCAGTAAAGAGGGAGAGCTTATTGATAGGAGAGAAAAGTATTCAATAGAGCAAGGACCTTGAGGAGACAAAAGGCAGAGAGTGAGATACAGGCAGGTGATGCTTAGACAGGAGGGTGAGACATCTTCTCTGCTACGGCAGAAAGAAAGTAGAGAATAAACCCAAGGAGGGAGGTGTGTGGCTGGTAAAGGTAGAGATGGAAAGCATTCTCATTGGGTACTGCAGATTTTTCTCAGTGAAGCAAGGGGCTGAGAGCATAGCTGATGTTGATCGGGTTGGAGATTTCAGAAGGAGTGAAAGAGTGGGCTGGCCGCTAAGGGCATCGGAGAAGGCAAGGGATACGAGCTGTAGAGTAATTTAGAGGGTCCAACTGAGTGAAGTTGGTGACCATGAATTTGTAGGTGTTACTGCCAATGATAAATCAGATTACCCCTCATGGTCAGAAACAATGGGAAGACCACCTTCTTATGGTCCATCATGTGTGACGAGTTTTATTCAGGGTATAAATCTTCCTGGGTATGTTCTTTTCTTGATCTTGTCTGTGAAACCTGGGGAGTTCCCCTACTTTGGGATCCATAATTCAAAATGTGATTTGTGGTATTCCTTCCATCTTAAAAAGAGTTGCTACAAATATAAGAAAATATGTCAAAAATGGTTGTTATCAAAATGATGACTAGCATCAAAGGGATAAGAAAAACATCTAGTAAAATTCTAGACTTGTGCACCTGTAGATGTTTACTGATGATAGATGCAACATACCAGAAAAGCACTTGGGTTGCCTCCTGTTAAAGTTACATTTGGAAAGGGGAAGAGGCTGGTGGTGGGACAGGAGGGAAGGGAGGTGCAGTCAGGCTACAGTCATCCTTTGGGTTGATTCTCCATGGTGGTGGAAGCACAGACAGTTTGAGTAAGGATTAGAACAGGAATATTTGAATAGATAAAATTTTCAAAATACCGTAATGGCAGTAATAATTTATTGAGCTGGAACTATATTTAGCTTGTTTAATTTTTATAGTCAAAGGAGGTAGATATTATTATGCTCATATTGCAGATGAGCAAATTAAACGTTACTAGTAAGTAGTGGGCCTGAGATTCAAACCCTGCTTTAATTGCTCAACCCGTGAGTGCTCCACTGTGCTGCCAGGCCTGTTCTCCATTGCTCCCTTTCAGAATGGAATTGCCTTTAAACCTACAGCATTCAAGAAGAAATTTGCTATATTTCAGTGGTCGTTGAAGACAGACACTTTATTCTGACTTACTGTGATAGTGTGGTAATTTTTAGAGGATCCTGTATAACTAATTATAGGTTTTACATGGAATTGTTATCATTAAAAACTTGGCATCCAACTTATATAGCTCTTTCTAAGATTTTAGGACCGCTGTTATTGGGAACATTTTAAAATTTCTTTTGGTCTATGCTCTTGGATTTATTTGGCAAAGTTGTAGAATGCTGAATTTTTTCAGTGTACTGAACTTGGACCATCAACATATTTATAGCATGTTGGGTCTAACGTATGTTGTCACCCTGATATGTTTGCAATTCTTTTAAAAGACAGAGTACTCATGATAGTTTTCACACCAGATTGCTGCTTTAGACCATCATAGATTTTCTTTTGGCATAATAGCATTTAGTGGCGATGCTCGATACATTTAATTCTTCAGAATAGATGTTGCAATGCTCCACTGCCTAGGAACATTTGGTGTACTCATTATTTAACAGCATCCTCTTCTCCCTTCAACTATTTAATAATGCGTGTGTAATTTCGTATAGTCTCTGTAGGATTTGGAGAAGTGAGAATACTTCGTTTTATAGATATTCTTGTATGGATGAGTAACTTGCCTGCTTGTTAAGCTCCGTAGGGGCGATAACTCTACGGATATGCCTCTTACTGAAGCTGTTTTTGCATTCTGCCTGGGATCTCTCTCTTGAGTTTTGACCTTACTAGTGTTTAAGTTGTCCAGTAGAGTTATTCAGTCCTCAGGTGTGTTGGAATTTTCAACCCTTTGGCAGGTGTGTTTTATTAGTGCCCTTGGGCATTTGGATTGATGTGGCCACGTGTGTAGGAAGCAGCTCACATTTCAGATCGCTTGCTGGGATCCTTCCTTGGTGGACCCATCTCTCAGGAGTCATTGGCATTTCGGCTTCATTTCTACATTGGCACAATGAAAGACACAATGTTTTTCATTCATTTTTTTCACTCCTTCTCCTTCTTTTCTTTCTTATCTGTTTCAAACTGTTGAGGCTATTAGTGCCTTTGGAATAGCTTCTTAAATTATCCATGGAAGTTTTCAGAGAGGAACCCCCGTGAGGCAGAGCTGTCAAGATAAGGGCTCTGAAGCTAATGCTACCTCCTCATTGCTTTGCATCATTTATCTCATGCAGACAGCCACGTCACCAGCAGCAGAACCCTAATTAGACAACCAGGAAAAAGATATGCAGGGCTTGAACAAAGGGGAGAAAAAGAAAGTAAAATAGAGTTTAGGAAGAACACAAAGGAATTACTTATCAGCCAGATAAAAAAGTAGCGGGGTGATTTTATTCACACTGTTCTTATTATAAATAAAGAGTTTCAGATTTTGTTGTAGAATGTAAGCTTGGTGAGAGCAGAGACTGTGTCTGTTTTGTTCACGTGTGTCTCCTTTGGTGCCTGGCACAGTGCCTAGTACTTGTGAGTACTCAATTTAGATTTTAAAAATACATGACTAGCAGTCATGATGTGAGCCTTCATCTGCTGAATGCTTACTCCATGACAGGCTCTGCACTAGACACGCTGCACCTCCTCACACAGGTTAAAATTGTCAACCCGATATTGGTGAGACGGATGCTCTGGGAATAAATAGGACAGGAACAAGCCTGAGAAAAGTTAATGAAGGAAGAAACCTGGAGTCCTTGTGAACCCACGGAGCAGGGAGTTATCATCCCAGTTTTAACAGATGTTTAAAACTATGGCCTAGAGAAAGTAACTATCTCATATATTGTATGTGGGGGCTTTCAGTTTTCCTCCTTTCATTTGCTCACTGTTATGGGCTGAATATTTGTGGTTCCCCCACAAGACCCCTGCCAAATTCATATGTTAAAATCTTAACCCCTAATGTGATGATCTTAGGAGGTGGGGCCTTTGGAGGATAAGTTAGGTTATGAGGGTGGAACCCTTATGAATGGCATTGATGTCTTTATTTTAATTAATTAATTAATTAATTAATAAGATGGAGTTTCGCTCCCTCAAACAGGCTGGAGTTCAGTGGCACAACCTCGGCTCACTGCAGCCTCCACCCCTGGGGTTCAAGTGATTCTCCTGCCTCAGCCTCCTGAGTAGCTGGGACTACAGGCACCTGCCACCACACCTAGCTAATTTTTGTATTTTCAGTAAAGATGGGGTTTCATCTCATCTCCTGACCTGAGGTGATCCACCCACCTTGGCCTCCCAAAGTGCTGGGATTACAGGTGTGAGTCACTGCATCTGGCCTGGTGTCTTCATAAAAGTGACCCCAGGTTGCTCTGTAGCCCGCTTCTATCATGGGAGGGAGGACCAATGTGAAGGTAACCATCTGCCAGCCAGGGAGAGGGCCCTCACCAGAACCTTACCATGCTGGTCCCCTGATCTCAGACTTCTAGCCCCGAATATCTGTGCAAAGTAAATTTCTTTTCATTTTTTTGAGACAAGGTCTCACTCTGTCACCCAGGCTGGTGTGTAGTAGCATGATCATAGCTCACTGTGGCCTTGAACTCCTGGGCTCAGGTAGTCCTCCCACTTCAGCCTCCCAAGTAGCTAGGACTATAGGCACATGCTCCTGCACTCAGCTAATTTTTATTTTATTTTTTGTAGAGACAGGGTCTTGCTTTGTTGTGCAGGCTGGTCTTGAACTCCTGACTTCAATGGATCCTCCCTGCCTTGTCCTCCCTAAGTCCTGGGATTACAGGCATGAGCCAGAGCACCCGATGAGAAATAAATTTCTGTTGTTTATAATCCACCCAGTCTATGGTAATTTCTCATAGCAGTTTCAACTGACTAAGATACTTGCTTTACTGCTTTTCCTGATCTCACTCTTTAAGGAGAAAAAGCAAAAGCCAAGCTCATGAATTTTTGCAAGAAAAATAAAGAAACAGAGCAGAATCCTACAGTCTTCAGGGTATTGCGGATAAGGGTAGGGGCATGTGGAGTAGAGGCCTGCCGGCCTGGGGACTGAGGGGCACTGAGGAGGGAGATGGTGGGGACAGGGCAGAGCAGACACCAGAGTGAAACTGATAAGGAAGAAGAAGGAGAGCTTCCAGGGAGTTCACAAGAGCTACTTTGGCTTAAGTATTTGATCCTTTTAAATGTGTGATAGAGAATTGTGTCAAGACTGAATTTGTAGGGGGAACAATGACTCCTGTCAATGTGCCATGTCCCTGGTTTGACTGAAGCCTCTAGGATTTCAGGACATTAGGGTATATTGAAAGATGTTGTCTCTGTGGCCACAGAAAGTAATCCTGTGTTACTTATTCCATCAGGATCTCCCTGCTTCTGGGATTTCTTTCCTTATTAACTTTCTTCAGGCTTGTTCCTGTCCTATTCCCAAGGCATCTGTGTACCCAAATCTGGGTCACAAATCTGGGTCAATGGTCAGTGTCTGTTACCCAAGATTTGCTGTCTTTGGTGAATCATCTGGGGAAGGCACAGGGCTTGAACACTGGTTCTTCCGCTCACCTCTTCTTAAGGGCTTCAAATAAGTTCCTACCACTCAACTTCACTTTTCCTCCTTTGTAAAGTGTCGGTGATAGCTACTCCTGACCATTTTTAAGGTGCTGTGAGGATCAACTGAGATTAACCTTTAGAAGTGATTAACTTCTGTACCCCTTCTTTTTTATATTATTAATTAATTAATTATTTTCTGAGATGGAGTCTCACTCACTCTATCGCCCAGGCTGGAGTGCAGTGAAACAATCTTGGTTCACTGCAACCTCCACCTCCCAGGTTCAAGTGATTCCTCTGCCTCAGCCTCCTGAGTTGCTGGGATTACAGGCATGCACCATCATGCCTAGCTAATTTTTCTATTTTCAGTAGAGACAGGGTTTCACCGTGTTGGCCAGGCTGATCTCAAACTCCTCACCTCAAGTGATCCACCCACCTCAGACTCCCAAAGTGCTGGGATTACAGGCATGAGCGCCTCGCCCAGCCCAGCTATTCCTGTTCTTATTCTAACTATCTAAAACCCCTTGCCTCTTTCTTCCTAATCAAGTTTTCCCTATCCTCGAAGGCACACCTGGCCTATCTTCTCTTCCACAAGGTCTTCCTTACTCATCTTTTCCTGCTTACACTGATCTCTCTTCCATCTTCCCCTTATTTTGGCGCGTGATCAAGTACTCCCTGCAAATGTGACTTTATTACTCCGGTGTTGGAGTGTCCCATCCCTTCAGCTAGATAGTGAATTTCTTGAGGGCAAAGATCATGCCTTTTAACCTCTTCCAACTTGCCCTGTAAGTTACTATACTATTAAGACCTTAGATTTTACAGGGCGGCTTTCACTTGTTCAACTTGTTGAAGAAATACATTCTTTTGTTATTCACTTCTGCTAACTGTGATTCCTCTCTCCTGGGTCTGCTTCATGATGTCTGCAGCAGTTTTGAAGTCCCAGGCCCTCGCTCACTCTTCAGAGACCTCGAAGCAGATATCTTCCACTATCTCCCCTTTCTGGGGACTTTTCAGGATGGTTAGTTAGTTCTATATCCGCTCAAGGGTCCCCCTCTTCCTTTCCTTTGCACCCTCCAGTATTAGGAAACTGTTTTTTCCTTCCCTTCAGAGTGCAGTTGCCCATCTCCAGGTTTCTTTGTTTCTTCCTTTTGTCTCGTTCCCAAGACACCTTTACTTTGAAGAGGCTGCTGAAAAGGAGTAGATTATTTCATTTTTTATGATCAGCAAAAGAAAAAGAAGGAGGCTTCATGGGGAAAATTGGCAAGATCTAAAGTTATTTGCATTTCATAAGACTCAAAAGTTTTCCAAGTTTTTTTTTTTTTTTTTTTTTTAAAGACCTTCAAACATACCAAAAGAAAAAAATTGATTCGATTGTTGAAACACCTGCTGCAGATCTGGGGCTTTTGAATTGAGCGGCTTTAGGTTGGGACCAAGAAATGCTCTGAATTAGAAACTTGCTGGCTCTTACCTTGGCTTGGTGAACATTTCATCCCCAATGTTCCTGTTCTCTTTCCTTTCAGAATACAGCCGAGCCAAAGCGCTTGTCTGTGTGCCCGTGGACGTGACAGACACCTTGAGGTGTTTTAGAGAGACACTGGAAAAATCCAAATACCATAACAGATCAATGCGACACAGCAGAAAGTTGCTTTCATTATTTCTTGCACAGACACAAGGTAAAATGCTTGTTCCGTATCTCTGAATCTTTCTTTATGTGGGGTGACCACCCTGCGAATGTCCCTCTTCTGCCCTCTCGTTCTTCCCTCCCCACCTACGTGCAATGCTCCCTGGAGCCTTTCACTTTCTTCTTGTCTAGTGGATCTAATCTCTATTTTACACTTTAGCCAATGCACTTTCTCACTCACCCACTTTTATGCTTTCTGTGAAACTAGCAAACTCTTTTGAGTACAGTAGATGTTACAATATTCAGTAATTTTTTGATTCTGTACACTTATGTTCTTCTTACAGTTTTCTTTGAAGGTGTGGTGCTACAGTCTTGTTTTACTTCATAAGTAGATGGATTGAGTCATACTGAGTTAACTAGAACCTTTTACCAAAACACTACTTTATCGGTGGCAAAGAAATGGATACATTTTAAAACAAGCATCACCAAGATTTCTTATTAATACTATAGATTTTGATCTTAGGTTATTTTAGCTTAAAACAACAAGATGTTCACTGTTGTTGGTTGCGTTGCATTTATTTGTTTTCTCTCTTAACACCTATCTGCTTGTGAACTCAAGCAAAGCTGGGCTTTGAGTGATTAAATGGTAACCTCAGAGAAGAGTACATTCAAATTCAGGCTGGAAAAATCCTGAACTGTCTATACTTAAGTTATTTAAAATGTTTTAAAATCCTATTTTATATTTATGATTGTCGCTATTCAAATTGATCAGAATAATGAGGATAAATACATGTAAAATAGTATAAAGTTATTAAAAATTGATTTAAACTTATACTTAAGATGCTAATTTTCACTGAAATGATCTTTTAGAAATTTGACCAATTTTCTTTTTACAGCCGCAGGCAGAGTTTTATTTATTTCCGTATTTGTTTGTCGTTGTTGCCCACCCCCAACACTTTCTATGATATCTACCCATAGTTATTGGTTATATTGTCTGCAGACTCACATTATGTTAAATTAGCTCTCCATATCTTGTTTGGCTTCTTCTAATTGCTCCATACATTAGCAATAGGTAAGGCTGGCTGTGCATGGTGGCTCACACCTGTAATCCCAGCACTTTGGGAGGCCAAGGAGGGTGGATCATTTGAGGTCAGGAGTTCAAGACCAGCCTAGCCAACATGGTGAAACCCTGTCTCTACTAAAAATACAAAAATTAGCTGGGTGTGGTGGCATACACCTGTAATTCCAGCTACTTGGGAGACTGAGGCATGAGGATCACTTGAACCTGGGAGGTGGAGGTTGCAGGGAGCCAGATTGTGCCACTACACTCCAGCCTGGTGACAAAGCAAGACTGTCTTAAAACAAAACAAAACAGAAAAGCGCCCCCCCCACCATAAAATGGGTAAGAGCATAAATAAAAAGACAAATACAATTCCTAGGAATGGTTTACATCAACTCACTCTGAATCTCACCTGGTACCAAAATATTTTCGGTAGTTTTTTTCCAGTCTGCCGGCTGTGGACTTCAAAATCTATACTAGCTTCTTTCTCTATTACTTTTAACTACTTCCCCTAGAATATCAATTTTTTCCCCATGTGTTCTATGATCTTATAAAGAGACACGTTCCCCCCACCCCTTTTTGTTTTGTCTCAGGCCAGAACTACCTGTGTGTTGCTTCTATCCCAGAGGTGTCTGCCCCAGAGGCACACTGACACCTTACTGTTGGAAGCTATTTAAAAAAGGCAAACTCAAACTACGCAACTTCCACCAGTCCCCACAAGAAGCAAAACATTATCTTAATATTTGCTTTCTAGCTGACTGTCCTCCGTAGTGCTTTTTTTTTTGAAATGGAGTCTTGCTCTGTTGCCCAGGCTGGAGTGCAATGGCACAATCTCTGCTCACTGCAACCTCTGCTTTCTGGGATCAAACGATTCTCCTGCTTCAGCTTCCCGAGTAGCTGGGACTACAGACATGCGCCACCACACATGGCCAATTTTTGTATTTTTAGTAGAGATGGGGTTTTACCATATTGGCCAGGCTGATCTTGAACTCCTGACCTCAGGTGATCTGCCTGCCTCAGCCTCTCAAAGTGCTGGGATTAATAGGCATGAGCCACTGTGCTCGGCCCCTCTGTAGTGCTTTTGATGAAATAATACAGACATGGAGCTTATCCACACATACCTAGGATCTTCAAACATGACCCTGGATACTAAGTTTAAGGAAATAGTGTCCCTCAAACTGCAAAAATGTCTCAGCTATATACGAAATATTTCCTTCTTTTTCGCTTTCCATGTTCTCTACCTTCCCCCACAACTTCCTTTTTTTTCTACATTTTGAATTTATTTATTATTATTGTTTTTCATGAATTTAGGAGAGAGAGGAGGAATAAACAATTCCAAATGTACTTCTGGAAGGGTGGAATTTTGCCTGGAGACAGAAGAGATGCATATGTCAATACCCCCTGACCTTTCTCAGGAGCACTTCAGAGTTTTTAGTTCCGTGGAGAAAAGCAAACTTCCACATTCACAACTTGGACTTGTAATTTCTTCTTATCACCAAACTATTGGTAAGAGTTATCCATTATGCATTCATTTTCTTTTAAATTTTTTTTTTTTGAGACAAAGTCTCATTTTGTCATCCAGGCCGGAGTGCAGTGATGCGATCGATCATGGCTCACTGCAACCTCAACCTTCTGGGCTCAATCCATCCTCCCACTTCAGTTTCCTGAGCAGCTGGGATACAGGCTCACACCACCATGCCTGATGAATTTTTATATTTTTTTGTAGAGATAGAGTTTCACCCTGTTTCCCAAACTGATCTTGCACTCTGGGGTGCAAGCTCTATAAGCCCTCCTCTGCCTCCCAAAGTGCTGGTACAGGAGTGAGCCACTGCACCCAGCCGTGTTTTCTGCATTAATGCTGAGATTGCATCTGGTCCTGAAATTATAATTTTCAGGATTTTCAATATGATCTTCTGCATTAATGCTGAGATTGCATCTGGTTCTGAAATTTTACCTTTAAAAGAAAGATGAAAGAACCTATACCCTTGTAGCAGTGATAGAACAGTTTGGGGACAGAGGAAGCTTCCAGTCTCCTCCCTTTACCCGTTTTCTTAGCTTGGCCATCACTATTGTGAGATTCTAGGCCACTATTCTGTTTATCCCTCTTTAACTGGAGTTATGAACCCCTTGTGGGGATGGAGATGATGATTTTTTTTTTTCTGGTCCCAGCTGATTCCATTTTCCTTGTCTTTCCCTTGATTTTGCTTTTCTACAGATTCAGTAGTATATTCTCAATCTACATGAAAGACCCAATGTCTTCTTTTTTTCTAACAGACATTTTATAATGCCCCTTTTACGTCCTGAAATAAAATTTATTTTTAATATATTCTTATACACATTATTTTGAAAACAATTATTATGAAGCTCTAAATATAAAAATGGGGAGAAATAAAACAGCATCACTTTATAATAGAAGAATCAGTTTGTTAGTATGTAAATGCTCAGGCATTAGAAGCTGTAGAGAAATAGTCAGATGTTCATATCCTGGATATGAAATCACCATGAATGTGACAGCTGCACATGCAAGCAGAGACAGGTATGTTGTATTGGTGACTCAAATACTATCAACATTATTAAGTTTTGTGACATGATTTCCTAAAATGGCAAATAAATCTTGGTAAAGTCCTGAACAAAACAAAGTACTACAGTGGTTGCATGTCTGGAAAATTCAGAAATTATGGACATTTTATAAATCATGCAGAAATACCCTTCATATGTGGAAAATGAAGTTTGATGTGAGATTCAGATAGTTATAAACAGTCTTCTGATCTTTTCCTTCACTGTGGGGGAAGTTTCTGTGCCTTGCAGGCCATCTGACATCTTTGGTCTTAACCTATGAATTACTAAGAGATGCCCTCATTGTGACATCTAACAAAACCCTTTCTCGTATTTCTAAAATACCCTCTAGGGGACAGTGTTGTCCTCTTTAGAAACCCCTGCCATATTGGTTGGGGTTTTTGGCTACAAATCCCAGAATGCATGAATTTATTAGAAAAAAAAATTATGTGATTTTCTTGTTTTGTTTTGATTTTGAGATGGAGTTTTGCTTTGTTGCCCAGGCTGGAGTGCAATGGCATGATCTTGGCTCACTGCAGCCTCTGCCTCCCAAATTCAAGTAATTCTCCTGCCTCAGCCTCCTGAGTAGCTGGGATTACAGGTGTGCACCACCACACCTGGCTAATTTTTGTATTTTTAGTAGAGACAGGGTTTCAGTATGTTGACCAGGCTGGTCTCGAACTCCTGACCTCAAGTGATCTGCCTGCCTTGGCCTCCCGAAGTGCTGGGATTATAGGCATGAGATACCTTGCCTGGCCAATTATGTGATATTAAAGATACATTGTCTGCCTTTAGGTAAAAGGAGAAATCTGATATGTGGTGATCTTGTCACATGTCTGCTAAAAAGCAAACCCTTTGAGCCTTCCCATCTGCTATAGGATAACATCCACATTTCTCCAAGTGGCAGTCAGAGGCCCACAGAACCTGACCACTACCTCCCTCTTCAGAGTCAGTTCACCCTCTTCAGAAAACCATACTGCAGTCATACCCATCATTCCTATACATACTCAGCCATTTTCCCTTACATGCTTTGCCAAAGTTTCTCTTCTCCTGTGTCTACCTGTCTGACTTTTATTCTACTTTCTCCACGAAGCTTCATTATTCCTATCTGTTAGAGCCAATCTTTCACTCTGTAATCAAAAAGAACGTTTGCTCACTCTCTGTGTATATATATCGTGTGACATTTGAAGGTGCTATTGCAGTTTGCTTATTGCAATCTACACAGTTAAGGAACAGTGCAGTTTAAAATATTCTTGCAAATATAAAGAAAATATTTTTCTAGGAACTGACATTTGTTCTTTTACTTGATTAAAAATATAGATGTTCTCCAAGCCAGTAATCAAAGAAGTCTTAAAGTTCAGGCGTTGCATTCACTTGGAAGTCTTCTCATCTTTGCGGAAAAGAAAAGGTAGATTTTTAGAAGTCTGTAGAACAAGGGCAAAGTTGTTTTATTTGCTTGTTTGAAAAAGTTTTTAATGATTATGAAAAAACATTGTCTTTCATGAATTTTAGTTCTTCAGCAATACTACATCACTACGTTTTATTCATCAAATGCTACCTGAGAGAAACGATTAAGAACAGTGAATGTGTGTATAGTTATACGTATGTTAATTGATGTTGCTTCTGTGTATTTGCTTTCCCTTCTGGAAGATAGATTTAATAGCAGGTCTCAGAAAACGTACTCCTTGACTCTTTGTCTCTGTTTTAGGGCTGCTTTTAAGTGTTGGTGTCAAGCTCTTGATGACATATTCAGAAAACCAGACGTGCTGCACACGTGGAAAGAGTTTGGCCCCTCACTCACCAATGTCACCAACAGCCATTCACCTCTGGGTTTCAAAGACTACAGTGAGGAGTTTCTGTCAAAAGTTGGCATCTGGGGGTGTTTGCAAGGAGCAGTCATATCAGCCAAGATAGCACAGTGAGTGTGAGGATGGAAGGATCTGCGTACTAGCTAACAGCTTTCTTGCAGGGTGCCTTTCCCGTGTCATGCAAAGTGCCGTGCCTCATGCACACTAGATTTCTGGGAGATTATGTCCATATCATATAGGGCCTTACACTTTATTTACTTATTTGTGATGTTTATTGCTTGTGATTATCTCCTCTTCCTGTAACACAACGCTTGCCCCAAAATATCAGTGTCACCTGGGCCCAGGTGTTTGCCTTGCTCACTGATGGATCCCAAGTGCCAGACATGCAGCTGGCATTCAATAACTGCTTGTGGTTTTTTTTTTTGAGACGGAGTCACGCTCTGTTGCCCAGGCTGGAGTGTAGTGGCTCCATCTCGGCTCACTGCAACCTCCTTCTTCTGGGTTCAAGAGATTCTTCTGCCTCAGCCTCCTGAGTAGCTGGGATTACAGGTGCCCACCACCATGCCCAGCTAATTCTTTTGTATTTTTAGTAGAAACAGGGTTTTACCATGTTGGCTTGGCTGGTCTAGAACTCTTGACTTCCAGTGGTCCGCCCACCTCACCTTCCCAAAGTGCTAGGATTACAGGCGTGAGCACCTGTGTCTGGCTCAACAACTACTTGCTGAGTGGTCAAATGAATGAGCAGTTGGTGTGGGAGCAAGAAAACAATGTGGAGGCAGTCAGGCATGGGCCTCATCTAAGAGTGTACTAGAATCCAGTTACTTTCAACAAGTTTCACATTCCTTCTGAGCCTCAGTGTCCTCATCTCTAAGCCAGGGTGGTAAAAATTACATGATATACTGTATCCATTTCCTAGGGTGGTCATAACAAAGTACCACAGGCTGGGTGACTTAAACAACAGAACTTTGTTATCTCATGATTCTGGAAGCTGGAAGTTGGAGAACAAGGTGTTGGTGAATTGGTTTCTTCTGAAGCCTCTCTTCTCGGCTTGGACACAGGAAAGACCACTGTGTCCACATGTGGTCTTTCCTCGGCATGTCAACGCCCTCATCTCCTTCTTATAAGGACACCAGTCATACTGGATTAGGGCCCACCTCTGTGGCCTGATTTTAACTTAGTTACTTATCTCTTTAAGTGCCCTGTCTCCAAGTATGGTCACAATCTGAGGTTAGTGGGTATGTTAGGGTGTTCATGCTTTGCTACAAAGAAATACCCAAGACTAAGTAATTTATAAAGAAAAGAGGTTTAATTGGTTTGTGGTTCTGCAGGCTGTACAGAGAGTATGGTCCCAGCATCTGCTGAGTTTCTGGTGAGGCCTCAGGAAGGTTTCAATTATGGCAGAAGGCCATATTTGAATATGGGAGCCTGCATCTCACATGGCAAGAATGGGAGTGAAAGAGAGAGTGGGAGGTGCCACACTCTTTTAAACAACCAGATGTGATGTGAACTCACTCATCACCAAGGGGATGGCACTAAGCCAATCATGAGGGATCCATGCCCCCCCGATCCTAACACCTCCTGCCAGGCCCCACCTCCAATACTGGGGATTACAGTTTAACGTGAGATTTGGTGGGGACTTATATTCAGACTGTGTCACTGAGAGTTAGGACTTCAACATAGGAATTTCTAGGGGACACAATTTAGCCCATAACACATACTGTATTAGTGTCCTTTTTGTTGCTGTAACAAATTACCCTAAACCTAATGGCTTAAAACAAAACAGATTTATTATTTTACAGTTATAGAACTCAGAAATCATAAAATCAGTGTGTCAGCAAGGCTGTGCTTCTCTGGAGGTTCTTGAGGGGAAGCCGATTTCTTATCTCTTCCAGCTTCTTGAGGCCTCCTGCATTCCTTGGCTCATGGCCTCATCTTCTATCTTCAAGACCAATAGCTTAACATCTTTCCCCCACCCCCACCCCTCTCTGTCTGTCTCTCACATCTTCTTCCATCCTCACGTCTCCTTCTCTGACCCTGACCCTCCTGCCTTTCTCTTACAGGGGCTACCTTGACAATCCAGGATAATCTTCCCTATCTCAATGGCCTTAATTTAATCACATCTGCAAAGTCTTTGTTGCCCTGTAAGGTCACATATTCTTAGGTTCTGGAGATTAGATCATGAATATCTTTGGAAGACCATTATTTAGCCTACCACACATAACACAGGTGAATGCTTTAACAATGGCTTATGCATAGCTAGCAATCACAAATATCTTAAGTATTGGATTAACATGAGAAATTTGAAAAGTATGGAGGGAGTAGAGGTATAGGTTTCCTTCACCTCTCCAGTTTCTTTTTTAGCTTACCTGTCGGAGGTGGTGGGCAACAACTTGCATAGTCTTAAGCTGTAGGGCACACTTAAAAAAACTTGGCTGTTCCTAGGAAGTGATCACATTGCTTTCAGATTAGCCTCTTCAGTCAGGGTAGTAAGAAAGTACTGCTTTAGACATATTAAACATCAAAGATTTAGACCTCTGTCAAGTTTGATTTTTCTGTGCTCCTGGGATAGAACACACACACACACACACACACACACACACACACTTTCTCTCTCTCTCTCTCTCTTTCACACACATACGTGCGCGCGCGCGCGCGCACACACACACACACACTCCCGAAACAAAGTCTGTGCTTGCTTATGACTTAGTGGAGCTCGGCAATTGGGAATGGAAAAGCCAAGGAAAGTTCACAGCTTGGAAAAGAACAGCACAGCCTTCCTGCCAGAGGGCACCTCAGCTTCTCTGAGCCTCTGAAGTTATTACCTAGTAATTTTCAACAAATAGAAAGTCATTTCCTGGTTACCCAGATGGAAGTCTGACTGCCATAGGAGATGTGATTCTATAGGGGCTTTGGCTATTTTCCTAGACTCCCTGAGTAGAGGAAACTCTTCTACCCCCATGTAAAATACCACACTTGAAGATCCACACAGTGAAGCTGAACTGAGATAGACATTTTTATTAACGTAGTGAACCTGATTGGTTTTGTCTAAGAAAGACTTAGGAGAAGGTAACGTGTTTTGTAGTTGCAAATGTGAATTTTAAGACTCATCAATACAGAGAACTCAAACTTTCCTTCTAAGGGACATAAAATGAAAGAGTTGTAAATGGAGAGGCATTAATCTTTGGTGGAGATACTTAATGTTGTGAAAGGCATCATAATAAACAGCTAGAGAGAAAATACAATGCTTCAGTCTTCAGGGGGAGTTCTTTAATTGTGCTCATCAAAAGCCTTTACTGCTTTTGTATGCCCACCTCCTTTTACCAAAAACTTCCACTTTCAGGGGTTCATTCAGTGGAACAATTAGGATAAGTGCTCAAAAGTGTGGGCATAACAATGTTTACTTCAGCATTGGAAAAAGCCAAAGTTGAGATTCATATTTTTATGTTATGGCACATTTGTATGATAAAACATTAAAGTTCTTTAGAAGAATGATACAGTTCATTATGTGTGTGAATGAAAAATTTGTTTATAAAGTAGTATGTATTGCATAATTCTGGTCTTAATCTGTGTGTGTTTGTTTCTACATGTGTATAATTATATACAGAAAAAAATATGTATAAGGAAAGTGACTAAAATGTTACCAGTAATCATGTCTAGGCAGTAGGATTACAGGGGAGTTTTATCTTCTTTAATATATTTTCCTTCTATGTTCTTATATATTTATATGTATATGTTTTTCTTATGCTTTTTGTGTTCTAGATATGTATGTAAAGATACAGTTATGTCAAAATGGTTTTGGAAATTTTCTACTAATCAGTTTATTTTTCTTATACTTAGATTTATTCAGTCATTGAATGTTGAAAAGAGAACTGACTGTTGCATTTTGTCTGCATTACTCTTTCAGGTAACGTTTTATGTTTGTGTGTTTTTCCATGGTAGCACAACCATTCATCGGATCAGTAAAAAAAAGTTTATCATATTCAGAAAACTCACAGATAGCAAAATAGCATGAATCTTGATTAAATCTCACAACCCCATTTTTCTCTTGCTGGCTGAACTCCAGTGGCACTTTCATCTTGAATTTTTTTTTCTTTTTTTGAGACCGAGTCTCACTCTGTTGCCTAGGCTGGAGTGCAGTGGTGCTATCTCAGCTCACTGAAGCTTCTGCCTCCCAGGTTCAAGCAGTTCTCATGCCTCAGCTTCTCGAGTGGCTGGGACTACAGGCATGCACCACCACACCCAACTAATTTCTTGTATTTTAGTAGAGATAGGGTTTCACTGTGTTGGCCAGGTTGATCTTGAACTCCTGACCTCAGGTGATCCACCTGCCTTGGCCTCACAAAGTGCTGGGATTATAGACGTGAGCCACCATGCCTGGTGCACCTTTAATATTTAACAATGTCAGTTTTCTCCTGTAGACTTCAGAAGAAGGAATTTTACAGATGGGGAAACTGAGTCTCCTGTCATTAGTAAGATCATGTAGTCAGTTTGAAGCCAGTCTGTCTGACTTCAAATAGTTGCCTTAGGTTACCTCATCTCTAAATTCGGTTTTGCTTGGTCATATGATATAAAATCTATCTTAGGATGAAGGTGGAAAATAACTTGAAGACTACAGGAGAGGTATGCTTGCAGTTCTCAGAATTTTGGTTTGACTTCACTGAAGAAGAAAGAAGCTTTTATCTGAAATACAAGATATTTTGAAATTCTGAAAAGTAACCAGGGGCCTTTGGAATCTACTAAAGGTTTTATTTACTTTGAAGAATGAGTACTCTTGTTCTGTGTATCAGAGAAGTCTGTTAGCTTATGAAATCTAAATAAGTGAGTTCTTCAGGAAGAACTTCTCTGAATGTCAGACCAGACTTTTCAATTTTCTTGTGTTCCTTCTATCTCTTGCCCAGACTTCAAAGGGAAGAAGTAGAAGAGGCAAGGGTATAAAGGAAATGACCCAACTCTGACTTCCTGCATCGAATTCTTTACTTTCTGATACTCCTTGTTCTTGAAGATGTTTATGTTTTAGAAAATAAGTGTTTTGACAAATATTTAACTTTTTGCTTAATGTGGACAACAATGTATTATTAATTTCTTAGTAATAGTATACCTAAAATAAAAATTAGCTAGTGGGCTTTATTTTAAAACCTTATTCTTTTTATGATTTTAAAACAAATTTATGTTAGTAAAAATTTCAACAACTACAAAGTATTTTAGAGTAGGATATTTCATGACCTTAATAAGCTGTTGGATTGAAATTCTTTCTAAAATGTACATTAAAATAATTTCATAATGCATTTATCCTTAAGAAATTGTAATTGTTAAGATAACAAAAGAAGCACCCTTCAATGTAAAATTTGGTTTTGTGTATCCATCTTGTTTCCCCAACATCTAGTGTAATGTCGGTTACATAAATTACCAAAAAATATTGATCAAATTAAAGATTAACAAAATATTTTCATTTAAGCAGTTAAAAGTTTCAAATTACCTCTGCCTGATTTAGACTTCTGAAGCAAGTAGTCATTTCCTCCACTTACAGCTTGGTATAGTGGAAAGAACATTGATTTTTTTTAGCTAAACAGGTGTGACTTTGAATCTCCTTTCTGCCATCATTAGCTATGTGACTTCAGATAACTTGTTTAAGCCTCAATTATATCATTTGTGAGATAATAATCCTTCCTTCTAAGAGTAGGTTAAACTAACATTAAATGAGATAATGTTTATAAAGAATTTACCAGCAGTGCTTAACATAGAATTGACCCTCAACAAAAGATAATTTAATATAATGATAATTTCTTTGAAAATAATAAGCATCCAACTACCATGGAATTTTAAAAGCCCATCTGGAGTGATAAAAGCATTTGGAACCTGTAATGTTGATAATATAAATAAGTACCATTTCTTACAAAGTACAGTGTGCTAGGCATTCACTAAGCATTTTAGAAAGCAATACATGTATTTATCTTTTTTGCTTCATTATTGAAAATGGAATCTATAGCTTTTTATTTCACTTTTTTTTTTTTTTTCATTTTCAGGGTTTGCTTAGAACCACACTTCCACATCCCAAAGCGGAACGTTGCTATGCTCAATATGAAATCACTCAACTTCTCCCAGGCATCGAACTCTTCTCAGATAGATACAGGGCTGACATTTGCTCTGTAATTGCAAGTCTGTATTACATTATACGTGAACTGCACTTTGTTAGGCAAAACCTAATAGTAAGTAATTTGTAAAATCAACACATATTTATCACTGGGATATTTTGCTCCACTCACCTCATACTTTTCACATTTCGCTAATGTTATTTTGATCAATTACTGTTTAATTTTTAAACTCTATGTATGTAGGATTCTTACTTATACTTCAACTAAATGTATGAATTAATATTCTTTCTTTGCATTTTGGATACAAAAGCAGTCTATTTGATTTTTTCTCCTTTTACTGTGTTACTTTATATTTTTTTTTCTTAAGATGGTTAGTGAAATTGATCAGAATGCATCACTGATCTCAAACACAGAAGTCTAGTGTACTTGGAACCCACTGCATTAAGTTGTTCAGGTTATATCAATCCCAAAACTATGAGAGCGGTTCTTTATTGAGATAATACAATTATCTCAATATTGTATTGAGAAAATACAAAATCTTTATGTGTCTTGTATTTTCTCTGTCAAGGGTGCCTCTAAGAGAAAAATAGATTCTAAGTAGATAAAAGATAGACATTTCTTAATGTCCTAGGCAATAAAAAATCCAAATACAGCTCTCCTTTCCTTTGAGGAAAGAAATCACAGTATAGGTCATAAATTTGAAGCTGGTTGCATTAAAAAAAAACTAGTACGTTCTATTAGAATTGTTCATTTTATATTTTCCTCCACTATTTTGTCTTTTTTCTTTCTTTATGTTCTTCTCTCTGTTATCTTGTATCTCTTTTCCCCCTTTGCTTCTTTACATCTATTCTTTCTCTTTTTCTGCTTCTTTCCCTTTCCTCCACGATTTTCATACCTACTTACTTTTCCCCCTATACATTGTTTTCTATTCTCTTGGCATATTTGTTCTTCCAAATTCAGATCTCTCTTTAAATTGAAAATATTTATTGCCCCCTGATATGAACTGATAACTTGTAAAACCATGTGTTAAAGTAAAGAGATTGATAAGTGCATTTAACACTTGACAGACTTGGTGAGAAATTGTTTATTTTTAAAAAATAACAAAATGGTGCTCCTCTCACTGTTAAAGGGATTCATTTCTGGGTTGAAGAAATAGTTCCATCCCCTGGGTAACCTTTAGCTGCCTAGTCATATTCATATATAATACATATCACTGTGCTGGAAAAGAAATGAGGTTTTTTCCCCTCTAAAGCTGAAGAAATTGAGAATGTTTTTCTGAATAATTGAGCAATTGGCAGCAATAAAATGGTGTGTTTTTATTTCTCACTAAAGAAAAGAAACAATCTCAGAGTTAATCGCCAATTCTTAATGTTTTGTGCTACATTAATTGTGGAAAAAGGTATTGTGTTATGTTCGTAGGGCGTAATTATAGAAAAATGTATTGTATTATGTTTGAAATCATTTAAGACCAGTTCTAATCTTTTTAAAAAGCTGTTGCTATTAGCAGCTGCCAGTTGACTGACAATTAGAGGTTCCACAGCTGAAATTGCAAGAAATAAACAGTTTCCATTTTGTATTATATTAACCTTCTCCAGAAGAATCCCAGTGGCTAAGGGGACTTCCCTTGAACATAAAATTTGCTCTGTGACCCAGAGCTGTGGAGCTATGGGAAGTAATTTGCTAACTAATGGGGATCCCAATCTCCTTTCTCCTCTATTTTCCTTTGGCAGGGCAGGCTACAGTTGCACGAACTGAGCTTCCAGTTTGACCTGAGATCAGGAGCTGTTCCAATGTTAGGCAAAACTGTCCTCACCACATCTTTCTCAGGATGGATCGTAGTTGGGCCAATTGAAATATTGATCATCTATAAGCCTTCACATATATCCATGAAACTTCAAGAGCAGTTGAACTTTGGGGTGAAATTCTAGGAAAATAAAAATATTATGTGAAGAGTAAGCTTGGGTTTTAATCGGTAGAATATATGCTATGTGAAGGCAGGAATTTGTTAGATTTTGTTCTCATTCAACAGTGCCTAACACATAATAGGCATGTTATAAATATTTTTTGTTGGTAGAAAAATTCTAAGACAAAAAGCAGCTGGCATTGAAACAAATACATAGGATCCAGTTAGGGGGCATAGATTAACTTTCTTTGCTTTACGTTTTACAGTTATTTGGTAGGTCATTTGCTAGAATTTTTCCACAGGCCACAGTGATTCATGTGTTCTATGTTGAGTTAATTCTTTTCAAGGAAGATAATTGATTAGATTTTAACCTCTTCTTGCTTAAAGAGATGAGCAGCCTAGGTTTGGGGTACCAAATGGCATCTACTGGGAATTGTGAATCTCTGATAGCTTCTTAAAGTTCTGATAAACTTATGAAGCATGTGCTAGGTAGAGCATTTCGCTTATATCCAACAGTGTAGTTTCCTAGCATGGAAAGTAAATCAATATATAACATATCCTATATTTAATATTTGGCTAAATTCGATTATTAGGTTATTACTTTGATAAAATATATAACAAAGAGTGTTTTTCTTTTCATAGGTTCTGCCTCTCCTTGCATTGTACCAATATTTTGTTTCTGGAATTTGTCAAGACTTAATCAGAAATCTAGAAGCAAGAATCCTCAAGGTATGTTACAAGCTTTTAAGACAGTTGATATTCTTGAACTATTAGGGGTATTGTCATATATTAGTTTGATTCTAGGACTCATAATAACACACTGATAACAACATGGCATTATACTGATAAAAGAAATAACTTGCCCATTATTATAATAAAGTATGAGAAAGAGCCAGTTAGAAAGGTGTAGATTATTTTATGCTTGGGCCACAGTAAAGTGAGGAACATGGAACAGAAACAGGAACATGGAAATAAAGCTCACCCAACACCAATTGGCCTGGAAATCACCGCTTCTGAGAGACTGGATTCCTGGTGAAGACCAACTGAACCAGTTTTCTGAAGTTTCTGTGAATTTATTCCTAAGGACCTTTATGGATATCATGGTACACAATAATTTTTCAATGCACAGGCAATTGAATTGACAAGATCAGATGCTAAATTTAAAAAAAATCTGTAAAAAAAAAAAATTTCTGTAATCCAGAAGTCAGTTAAGAGTCTCTGCTTTTGAGATTCATGTGTGATTGGCTTGAACACCACGTGGAGTGGGAAGCACCTTGTTCTCTCTGCCCTCTTTCCTAATCACCTGTGTTGCCAGCTCCCACTTCTGTTGAGTTTGTTTTGTACACGGATCATCTCAATATCCAACAAATGTGCTTCCGGTTCTGTACCTCCTCAACTCTAATATGGAATTCAACCCTATGTTATATTTTGCACATACACATACACATACCATATATTCACTCTTTTTTCTATAGTGGACTTTACTAAAAATTAGGAAGACAGAGAAATTTAAGTTGAGGCAAAACAAACAATTTAATATAGAACATTCGGCTTTCTTGAGCTTAAAATCTTTCTTGGCCATCATCTCCTGCTTTTGCCTCTGATTGAATGGAGCAATCAGCTTTGGGCTGGTCAGTGTCACAATTGGCTCTAAAAAACCTCAAAACTTTCATCTGTGGCATTTGCAATTTCTGTCCATGGTGTGAATATTCCCACTATGTCTGACTTCAGGCTACCAACTAGACATCACTAACGATGGAATAGGGGACAAGATGTGCACAATCAGCTCTTGCAATTTGGAGTGAGTGGGCTCCAACACACCACTGGCTTCATGCATACTTCCGCTTTTGTGGAAATACCCTCTACCTTTTGTCTCCAAATTTCTTCCATTTTCTAATAAGGGAAAATTAGATTTCCATTTGAATTGCTCTTCTATCTAAACCCTGCCCTGGGGCCTATGTTTTCAGACCCAAATAGTTCATTGCATTCTATTTATTTATATTTATTTATTTATTGCATTTTAGGTTCTGGGGTACATGTGAAGAACATGTAAGAGTGTTGCATAGGTACACACATGGCAGTGTGGTTTGCTGCCTTCCTCCCCATCACCTATATCTGGCATTTCTCCCTATGTTATCCCTCCCCAACTCCCTACCCACCACTGTCCATCCGCTGTTTCCCCCCGCACAGACCCCAGTGTGTGCTGTGTCCATGTGTTCTCATTGTTCAACACCATTGCATTCTATTTCTAAGTAAAGAAATTAAGCAGAATTCTGGTGCTGTTAGTGATTTTAACCTGGGAATAAATAATTTGTTACTGACCATGAAAATTTCTGAATCACCCTAAGTTACTGAACTCTTATGAGTTCTCTTGCTTTTGAATTCCAACACTTTTAAAAGAAACTGCATATAACTTTTCTCTCTTTTACAAAAGATAATGTTCTCTTCAATATTGCAAAATTCTTGACGCTAGGATCTGTATCTTATTCATCTTTTAATTCCCTGTAGTGTTTTGAGTAATACATTCACATAGTTGAAATTCAGTAATTAACTATTGAATTTAAAATCTGCAGACATTTATCAAGTGCCTACTGTCCACTTTTTATAGTGTTTAGTGGTGACTCACCTAGAAAATACTTGGCAGATATTTATTGATTTAACTCTACAACAACATTTATTGAGTACTTCCTATTTAAAAGCACCATGTTAGTAACTTCAATCAAAGAAATGTAGCCAATGGTCCTTGCTTATAAGGAAATGAAAACTAAAACAAAAGACAGGATGTATACCCAAGACCATAATGTTGGCACCTGCCACTCTTTCATTTCCAAGTGAGTGTGATGAACGCTGTCTCCAGGAGTTTGAAAGAGGAAAAAATGAATTTGAGTCTTTAGGTTTCACTAAGTAGGTAAGATTTAGGCTTGAAACAGTAGAATTAATGGAGCAGGAGAGAGGAAAAAGGGAACATTTCTTAGTAGTGTGAAAGATAGAGAGGTGAGAAAGTGCTGACTGGTTTACGTGGCGGGTGGTTCAGTTACACTAGAGCAGAGGTTTTGAGTAGGCAGGTTGTAGAAGATAACATGAGACTACCAGAGGTTGATGACATTGAGAATACCAGGGACCTAGTCTTGAATTCCCAGCTCTGAAGAGATGTAATGTGGAGGTTGAGCCATGAGAGAAATGAAGAGATTGTAATATCCAAATTTTGTAACACATACAATCTGGTCTGTCATTAAGAGGCAAGAAGCATGAAATGGTTGCAGTGATCATAACTCATCAAGAGGAGATCTAGAGGGGCACTAAAAGACATAATCTGGAACAAAGTGGTTAGATGACTTTTTAAAAAATCCTATTGTTAGCACTTGGTAGCTGTTTTTGTCCTAGAGTAGCATAAAAACCAGAGAAGAACTGTGGACTCAATTCTGGAGAACTGGGTTGGAGAATTAATTATCAAATTTATATAGAATCTTATTATTTTCTATAATTAATTAATTATGGAATTTGGATCAGGAGAATGACATCATATCTGGTATCTGGTATCTGGTAGCAGTGTCAGGAGTATACGGAGAACTGGGATCTTACTGGCTTGATAGGATTGAAAAGCCAGACTAGGGTTTTGACAGAAGCAATGGAAGAGAACAAGTGAGAGGAAGGGATGACAGCCTGTGTGAGCAGAGTCTGCCTGACCTTTCTGAAGTAAACTGGGGCCAGGGAGTGGGAAGAGAGAAAAGTCATAGTCGGGAAATAACACACAATGGTGCTTTTTGACAAATCAAAGAGCAGTAGATCACACTCTGAAGTTTCTGTAGTGCCCTAGAGTCTTTCAGGGAAAGCTTTAAGACCTTTTCATGATCAGCTGGCCTGGCTTTACTTTAGAACTGCTAACATCTTGAAAGATTTATCACTCTTAACATATCAAACCTAGGAAGGGTACCAATGGGTCTGTACTTGTGTGAGTGAGCGGTTGATTTGTGGGTAGTTCTTTTTGCTATCTGGCTTGTTTGTGTTTGCAGTGTTGGTCACCTCTGAAAATATATGTCCATTATTTACTCAGTTGCTTTTTCAAATGGTCAGATTGGTATGATAAACTGAAGCCAGAGAGAGTCCATGTACAGCAATCGTATAGTCAAGACTCAAGGAAACTAACTACATGCAGATATGGGGAAGTGTTTCCTCTTAGGGATAATGAGAAAAATGGTCATTTAGAAACCTGACAGAGTTTGTGTGTCTCCCCCAGAGCCTCCTTTGATATTATATGGCACTGGGGAGATTAGAGCCCAAGGTGTCTTGGGCAAGGACCAAAGTATGCAACTCAATAGACAAGCAATTTTCTCTTTCTTTTTAAAAATATTTTCCTGAATTTTATATTTTATTTTTCAGTTATTATGTATCCTATTTCCCACTAGCTCACATTTTTATTTCTTTAAAATTCACACACTCTTGAGATTCCTAAGATAATAATAAATTGGAAACAGAGTACGATGGGTGGACATGCTGAAGATAAATGGAGTTTTCTTTTCCTATGTTATATATTTACATGTTAATCTAATTTTGTACTTTATTCTCTGCTTCCACATTTACCCTTCTCTATTCTCTACAAAGTCACCAGATGGCTTTCAAAACTTAAGTCAGGTTAGGGCCCTATCCTGTTTAAAACTCTCTAATAACTCCTTATCACACAGGGAATAACATGCAAAGTCCCTTCTCTGGTCTTCAGGTTCTACTTGACCTTTCGTGGCCAGCATTCACACTCACCTCCTGACCTCCTCCCCGTGCTCCCTGAGTCCTGCCATATGGCCTCTATCCTAAGGTCCCTTTAGCAGATTTTCATGTCTGTCTTCTTTTACGCCCTTCCCAAATCTTCTCTTGAAGGTCTCCTTCACAGAGAATTCCTTCCTGACCACAGTCTTGAAAATAGCATTTGTGAGTGCCCTGTATCCCTTTGTATGTTGTATATATCTTCAGATGTCACTGAAAGTTAGCTAAACATGCATCCCAATGGAACATAACCGCCAAAAGGGCTTGTACATATGAGGTGCTCCATAAATAGGTTGAATGAATGCATGTGTTTAAATAATAACTCTTGTTCTATAATTTTCAGATTGATGATCCTGCTGGATTGTATTCTATACATTATAAAATGTATAGCTGTCAATTGATTAATATTGTTAAATATATATATTTAAAATTGACAGTGGCCATTAATTATGGGTAGGAAAATTGTTCATTGCAGCACTATTCACAATAGCAAAGACATGAAATAAACCTAAATGCCTATCATCGGTAGACTAGATAAAGAAAATGTGGTACATACACACCATGCAATAATACGCAGTCATAGAATGAGATCATGTTCTTTGCAGCAACCTGCCCGGAGCTGAGCAGGCTATTATCCTAAGCAGACTAACACAGGAACAGAAAACCAAATACCGCATATTCTCACTTATAAGCAGGAACTAAACATTAAGGACACATGAACACAAAGAAGGGAACAATAGACACTGGGGCCTGCTTGAGGGTGCAGGGTGAGAGGAGGGTGAGGACCAAAAAGCTAACTCTTGGGTACTATACTTGTCACCAATAGTGGGTCATGACTGCAAATTGTGCAGGTTCTTGGCATTTTCAACAAAGAATTGGACAAAGCACCCAGCAAAGCAAAGAAAGAATGACATAACAAAAAAATGGAAGCAGGGATTTATTGAAAATGAAAGTGTACTCCACAGTGTGGGAGCGGGCCTGAGCAGCGGCTCAAGGGCCCGGATACAGAATCTTCTTGGTTCCAAATACCCCCTAGACATTTCCCATTGGCCACTTCATGCTCACCCCAGGTAAATGAAGTGGTAGCCCACAATTTGTCTGATTAGTTGCAGAAAGCAGCCAACCAGTGGCTGAAGTGAAGTTAAAGGTCACACACCTGTGCAAATATCTGATTGGTTGCAAAAAAGCAGGGTGAAGTTACAAAGTTATACTTGTAAGCAAATGACGACTTTCCTGCAATCAGTTAATTTGTTGCAGACAATCAGTTTCCCATCTACTGCACAGAAAGGATGGAGATTTGCAAAGGGAGTAGCCTCTGGTCCTTTTGTTACTTAGGCATGGAAAGTTAGGGTTGTCCTTTCAATTTAGTTGGAGGAAGTTGGCGTGAGATGGCCTTAGGTTCCTTGCCTCCAGACCCTGTTCTCCTGCATTATACTTATTACCCAGGTGATGAAATAATCAGTATACCAAACCCCTATGACGTGCAATTTACCTATATAACAAACCTGCATGTGTACCCCTGAACCTAAAATAAAAGTTAAAAATAAAATTACTAGTTGTCTGTATGTTGATACGTTGTGGAGTTAGTCTGCCAGTTTGACTTTTCTCGCTGCACTGGAGAACATTAGGAGTGCTTTTGTTTTGTTTTTCTTTTAAGCTATACTTAGTAATGGGAACAAAAAATTCATTTTTAAAAACTTTTGTATAGCTATCATATTATAAATGTATTAATACGCTATGTTTGCCTCTGATGAAGTAAACAGCATCTGATAAATGTCCATTGTTTTGAACAGCCGCCTGCTGTTGTTAGCTTCTTGGTCCATTGCACATGTAAATGGGGATACACATAGACACATGCATCTCCCTCCGCTGTGTCTAGTAAACATTAATTCATAATGTATTACCAACATTAAGCAGAAACTTTGGATCTCAGAAAGTTGATGATTTTCTCTATACTTTTATTTTCTAAGTAAAACAAATTGTTTAATTAAATATCTCATTGTTTCCTTTCCTTTACAGATAGAAGTCCTTATAGATTTGAGATTCTTTTCTGAAGCCTTTTATGAGATATCCCAGATTTTCTATGGAAAAAACATGCCTTGTTCAATACCTGCAGGCTATAAAGCTGCTGGAAAAATGAAGGTAACCTGACAATTTGATTCAAAGCAATTTCTTTGCCTGTGAGGGATACATTCCTAAAATGTAGGGAACACTCCTGTGAAAGTATATTTACAATCTCCAGTATTCTAGACCTCTTTGTTAAGCCTGGTTACAACTAACATGAGGACTTTATGAAGTTTCATTTGTCTGGGTTGGAAGGGTGTCATGAGGGAGGAAGCATAGTTTTGGAGTAGATTTTTGCAATCAAATTCTGGCTCAGGATGCTGCATGTTACTTTTTATTATAGTTACCATGGGCAGTCTCACTAGGCACATCCATCAGCCACTACTACTTAGATTTTGGGTCTAACATTATAATTTCTGGTTAATACTTTTAATCAAAATAGTCTTTCCTTATATCTTATTTGGATCACTTTGATTTTCATACTTTATACTGAAGTGCTAAGAATGTGTTCAAATTTCTTCTGATTTCTGTGAGGAGAGAACATTCCTCCATATTGTCTAACCTTTGTTGATTTTAGGAGATAGTTTTACCTGGCTTGTTTAATTTGCATTTATAAACTGGGTAATTGAAGCACCCTTGAAAATGAATACTGGAGTTGACGTTTAAAGCATAAATTAAATCAGAGTGAGCTGTTATTTTCCTCTGTTTTGGTCTTCATGTTGATCTGGGAATCACTGGGTGATCATGCTTTAGGCAGATGCTTGGACCCTCCCAGACCAGCAACAAAGGAAATGGGAGAAGGTAGCAAGTCGGTTTGCCTGGGAGAGAGTGTGTGTGTGAGGAGTGAGACTGATAGGCACAATACCAACTGGTTGGATTCAGATTTGGAGGACCTAAAGCAACCTGGGGAATGAGCTATATGGCTTGAAAATCACTAACATAAGCTGACATTATATTTACATATAGTATGATCATTACTTCAGAGTATTCCCCTAAAATGTACCTGCTTATTATTCCATATGACTGCTATAGCATTATAATTTATTGTAATATGGTGTGAGACTATGCACAGAAGGTCCCAAGAGGGATGTGTATTAGGCAATAGGATACACACATGCACATGGGTATGTATGTATATACATCCATATATATGCATATATCTGTGTGATCGATTGATCGATCGATAGATACACACAGAATAGGGGAAGAGAGAGAGACTGGAGTCAGATGGTTGACTGTTCTGCTCATTTTCTGTGGCATAAATTAATCATCTTCTTACCTGGATTAAATTAGCAACATTTTCTTGCTTCCTCTTCAGTTAATTACACTTTAATTAGTTGAAAAATATTTTTTGAGTGCTTACTGAATACAGGTGCCATTCCAGGCATGGGGATAGAGCAGTTGAAAGACAATAGGGGGGCTCTTGCTTCCCTGGAGCTTACAGTCCAGTGAGAAAGACAAACACTAAATAAGTTAAGCACATACATATATGTCAGGTGGTGATACATGACTGTCAAGGATAATCAAGAAGAGTTGAGGGGATGGAGAATGACCAGGGCAATAGGGTGCTGTTGTATTCAGGGTGGTTTGGAGAATCTCTGTAATAAGCAAGTTTTGAGGGAAGTGAGCCATGGAAAGATCTGAGGGAACAAACTTCCAAGTAGGAGGAACTGCAAGGGCGGAGGTTCTAAAAGGGATGCTTGCAAGATGTGGTTGAGGAAAACCAAGTAGGAAAAGTGAGGCTGCAATGAGGAGGAGGAGGAAGAGGAGGAGAAGGGACCTAGGAGTCAGATCATGTAAGACCTTATAGGGCTTGATAAGGACTGGAATTTCTTCTAAATGAGATGGGAAACTGCAGAGTTTTGAGCAGAGAAGTGACATGATAGGAATTAAATATGAAAGGACACTGTCTGCTATTTGGGAAGGAGGCTGTGGGTGGGCAGGGGTATACACTGGGAGACTAGTTAGGAGGCTGTTGCAGATATTCTGAGTGTGGCATGATAGTGATTGTGGTAGTGGTGACGACAGTGAACAGCAGTCCTGTTCTGGATGTGTTGTGAAGGTTCAGCCGGCTGCATTTGCTGATGATGGTTTGGATGCAGGATGTAAGAGAAAGGAGACAAGGAAGAATGTTCACCCTGAGCAACTGGTAGGAAGATGTTTTCATATACTGAGATGGGGAATACTGCTCCAGGTAGGGGTTGAACATGTTAAGTATGAGATTCCCAGAAGACATCCAGGTGGAGACACTGCATGGGTAGGTGCAGATCATATAGGGTCTGGAATTCAGGGGAGAGGTTGGGGTTGCAGGGACAAATTTGGGAACATTACAAGAGAGATTTAAAATCACGGAGCAGGATGAAGTCAGCTGGAGATGAGGCAGATAGAGAAAAGCAGAAGTCGGAGGGCTAAACATTAGGGTCACTCACATTTAGAGTCCAGGAGGATGAGAAGAAAAGGGAAACCAGTTGGGTAGGATGAGAAACAAGAGAGACTTTTCAATGGTCACTGCTTTCACTGGAACAAATAAACAAAAGGTCAGAAACTAATTTTTACATGTAGATTCCAAACTCCATTTTTATCAACACATTTTCATAAGATAAATGTGTGGGTGAATCTATCTCCCAATAGATTCTGACTTCAGATTTTGTATTCTCAAAGTTAATTTGCAACTTTCCAGCTTCAGTTGGGAATTTAAAAAGTGTAATTAAAAGAGGAAATGCATTCAGGATTTATAATTAAAATAGGTGCCAATATTATTAAGCTGCGGGCTAGTTATTTAAAGAAGGGATTAATGAATTAAGTTTCACTTGTAAAAGAAATAACTGAAAAAATCCTACAGATTACTATTGAACTTTTCACAGGCCTTTAACAAAATTCTATTTTTTAACATTATACTCATATTGGGATTCCGCTCTTATCACCAGATCTATAGTCCCTTTATTAAACTCTCTTTAATTTATACCACCAAGGATTTCCCCTTGGATTCATTTACTCATTTTTCAATGTATTATGGGTAATAAAGAATATCTTCAAAGAAGGGAAAAAATTTTTAAACACTTACCAATACTTTTTCAATAAAAGCTATCTGCGATGTATTGTTTTGGGGGTGTTCCCTCAAAAGCACATCCTGAGACTAGGATTTGGGAACAATAGTGTCTTTGGGAAGTGATTCAAGGAAGTAAGGTGAGCAAGTGAGAAAGCTAGATTGGGAAGTGGGGAAAACCAATCCAGAGAGCAGAATGAGAAGGTCACTCATGTGTGTAACCGGGGCTCTCAGAGAGACTGGGTAGAACACGTCTGTTATTATTTGGTAAGATTTGTTCCCTGCACTTCTAGCCTTTCCTGAACATTATTATGGCCAGGCAAAGAGGTACAGGTACTGCTCACAGTACATCTACCTGTGAGCAGCCTGTTCATGGAAGTTGTTGGCGACTTCCTGGTGACCAAGGGGAATGAGGGAGGGGCAGAGGGCATCACTGTTGAATTTTACCAATGGGAACTTTTAAAAAGGGCCTTCTGTACCAAGAGAGATGCATCCTACTGGACATGTCAGTCTCCTGTGGCAAATAATCTAAATGTTTCCCAATGCAACATTATATTTAGAGCCAAATATGATAACAAGTAATACACCAAAAAAAGGGGAAAAAAACAACCAAAAATATTTATTCTGAATAGCCATACAATTTTATCTCAAATGGGTAAAGATGTTTTTAAGTGATAATGCTCAATGTTGTTAATAGTGCAATAATTCTGACATTTTCATACAATGTGGGTAGGAGTGTAAGTTGAGCCAGACTCTTTCAATTTTCTCAGTATATTCATATCTCTTGACCCAGAAATTCTGCTTCTAGGAATCTATCCTAAGGCAGTAATCAGAAATATAGACAAGATAGTCATCAGTGTTATTTAAACTAGGGCTGAATGATGGAATAATGATGGGGAAGTAGCTCCCTGAGATGTCCAACAATACGAAGGAGGTTATTAGGCTACATTCATGGGATAGAATATCACCTACTAGTTAGACTGAAGTTTACAAATAACGGTATGGGAAGAAAATTATGATGTAATATTAGTGAACATGGAATATAAATCTATTTTTTTAATTTAAAAAGTGCATCAAAAAGAAGTAGGAAAAACGACTCTACATTGTATTTCTTAAAGGAAGTTGACTTATGTGTGATTTTTACTTTATACTACATCTTTTCTGACTAGAGCATGTATTACTTTTTCAATAAAAATGATAATTAAAATTATTTTAGAACACATTAAATGTTTTATTTAAAAGAATACTCAAAAAATCTAGTTCTTGCTGTTACTATTTTGTATTTTGACAGCTATTTCAATCATTTGACTCAGGAAAACCTCTTACCAGTAAAGAAAATATGCAGGTAAGGATAATAATATTTTATAAACATGTTTTCCTAAGTGTGGATAATTTTTGAGTCATTCTAATCTATGTGGCTGATATAATCTTTGATTCTGAAAATCTGCTATATTATATATATATATATATATATATATATATATTTTGAGACAGGGTTTCACTCTGTCACCCAAGCTGGAGGGCAGTAGCACTATCATGGCTCACTGTAACCTCGACCTCCTGGAACTCAGGTGATCCTCCCATCTCAAACTCCTGAGTAGTTATGAACACAGGAATGTGCCATCATACTTGGCTCATTTTTGTATTTTTTTGTAGAGATGGGGTCTCATCATGTTGTCCAGCCTGGTATCAAACTCCTGGGCTCAAGCAATCTACCCTCCTTGGACCCCCAAAGTGCTGGAATGTTTACAGGCATGAGCTACCTCCTGGCCTTCTTTTCTATTTTTAGTAATGAGGTTTTATCTCAAAATTCTGAGATTAGAGGTAGGACTGGATCAAACTGATCTGGTTTTCAGGTTGGGCAAATAGCCATTACTGATCCTATTTCTCAACTATAGATGTGTATTTAGTTTGTTCATCTGGCTGTGCCAGGGATCTCTAAACTTAATATTCATCTTGATTACCTAGAATGTAATGGCTGACTTTGTAAGAAAAGGATTTTCTGTATTTTGCCATCGCCCACATATACAATAGTTTTCACTCATATTATTTTTTCCTAGCACTGAGATTGTCTGTCAGTCAGTGGTTTGGAATGTTTTCATTTGACATTTCATAAGCAGCTCCTCTGGTTATCCAGTATATTTTACCAAGAGAGGATTCGACTGCCCATCTAAATATGTGAATAGTAGTATGTGAATGTCTTGAAATAATAATTTAAAAAAACCTTAGGGGTATTGACAGTCTGTCTCTCCTAGAAAATGTGAGAGCAGAAGAGCTGTGGCACAACCATTGTTAAAGGGGGGCTATGGATGGAGAAGGAGTTCATAGAACCAGGTTTCAGTTAATGCAGATAGATACACGTGCTTTTTATTTTTTTAACTGCTAGGAACAGCATTAAGCAAGATATATATTTTTAATTAAATAATTTTGAGAGATTTTCCTCAAAATTGCTTTATTTTTGTCTTCCATAATTTTAATAGGAATATATCTAACTTTTATTAAATGTAATCTTATTACTTTTCTATTACTGTGCATTTTATTCCACAGAGTTCACTTTTAATTATCCTTCAGATGATTCATTGTTTTTTTCTTTTTCCTAAAAATTTGTTTTAATTTATAAGCAATTTGCCTGAACTCATATTAGGAAGATAGAAATACATATTCATATTTCATTTTAGTGTTCCAAGACCTTGGGATGTCTAAGAATATTTATTTCTTTCCCATCTTAAATGCCAGGGCATCCTAAAATACTTCCTTAGGGAGCAGTTTTTGGTATAAAAAGAATGTCTGTCTGATGATTTCTTCTTATGCAAAAAGAGACTAACAGTATAATGGACACTCAGTTTCTATTAGCTAATTAGTTAAAACAGTACTGTTAGTCTGCTTAAGACTCTTCAGATTACGCTTTATGGTTTTTTTTTTTAACATAAAGGGAAAGAAGGGAGTGTTAAATAGTATTACTAATTAATCTTCTTTTGATCCTCAAGTGTTTGTATGTAATTGTCAAGGCTCATTAAATCACTGTTTGCTGTGGAGAGAAAAGAGAAGAGAAACCTTCTCCCAACCAATCTGAAGTTTCATGCTTCAAGCTCTTCCAAACAATGGAATTTTTTTTGTTTACAAAAGGCAAATAGTTTTTCTTTTTTTTCTCCCCAGAATAGATAGCCCCAACATCTGCCTTATGTATTAATTCTACAAATAAAATCAAGAGTCTATTGTGTGCAAGGCAATAGGCTGCTAACCAACATTAGTTCTGATGCTGTCAATCAACATTAGTCAATCAACAAAACAGACAAACTCTAAGCTCTTATGGAGCTTGTATTTTAATGGGTAAGACTAGTAATAACCATGATATATAAGTAAATATATAATAAATATGTAAGTTATATAGTTCATTAGAAGGAGAACCATGCTATGGGATAAAATAAATGGAGCTATGCATAAAGTGAATTGGGAGCATGGGGCTATGTTGGAGATGGTAATTTTAAATGGGGTAATCAGGTTAGTCTTCACTGAAGTGGCTTTTGTGAATAGACCTGTAACAGCTAAAGGTGCAAGTCATATAAAATCTGGAGAAGGAACAATCTAAAAAGAAGGAAAGGTAAGTACAAAGGCCCTGAGTCAAGATCACCTAGCTTGGTGAGGGACATCTAAGCCAGTGTGGCTAGAGCTGGGTGAATGATGGGGAGCAGTAGGAGATAAGGTTAGAGAGGTCAAATTGTGAAGGGATTGTAGGGCCATTGTAACTAGGCTGTTATCTGAGCAAAATGAAGAGCCATTGGAGACTTTTGAGCAGAAGTATGTCCTGATGGATTTATGCCATAAAGGGATTACTTTTCCTAATTCCTTGAGCCCACCATGTGCCAGGTACTGTTCTGATGCTGTCAATCAAATACATCGGTCAATCACAGTACAAATTCCCAAACCTCAAAGAACTTACATTTTGTGTGTCTGTGTGTGTGCTGGAGATAATGAGTTAAGAGATGTTGAGTTTGAGATACCTGTTAGGCATCCAAGTGGAAGAGTTGAGTCAGAAGTTGATTCTGTGAATTTGGAGTTCAGAAGAGAGGTTGGAGCTACAGAGAAGCTGTGATTTCATCAGCCTTCGGATGAACCTAAAACCATGAACCTGATTAAGATCACCTAAGGGGAGGGAGTGAGGAGAAAGAAGAGCACTGGGTTCCAGGACAGTCCAATATTAAGAGGTATAGCAGAAGAAGAGGAACCAGCAAGTTGGTTCAGTAGGAGCTGCGATTTTGCTAAAGAAGACAGAAAAGGAGAGGCCAGTAGGGGAAGAAGGAAACCAAGGGAGTGTGGTGGCCTGAAAGCCAAGAGGAGAAAGCATGTTCGGATAGTGAGTGATCAGTAGTATCAAATTTTGATGATGAATCAAGTATAATAATTCACTGAGTCTTAAACATGAATTTTTTTTTTACATTTAATGTCTCTGAAATCAGAATGCATTTTACAGTTGATGACATGTGACAGTTTAATTGGCATATAAAGTAATGACATCAGATCAGAAGACTGATAGTTGAACATTGGATTTAGCCAAGTGCAGGCCATCAGTGAACTTGACCAAAGGGCTAGGATGTAGAGATGGAATGGGTTTAGGAGCAAATGAAAGGAGAGAAACTAGAATTCTTTCAGAGTGTTGCTGTGAAGGGGAGCAAAGAACAGGTTAGTGGCTGGATAGGGAAGTTGGGATATAGAGAGTTTTTGGATTATTAAAATGGAGGAGATGAAGCATGGCTGTGTGCTGATAGGAATGTTTCTGTAGAGAGTGGCATATTTATGATGTAGGAAAGAATGGCTGAGTAGGCCATTGGAGGAAGGAATGATGGCCTAAATGGTGATGCCAACCTTGGGTAGCGGAAAGGAAGGTAGAGCCGTGGAGGGCAGATACTCAGGTGTGTGAAACAGATGAAGTATGCTCTACTCTGACTGCTCAAGTTTTCCTAGTGCAGTGGAGGAAGCAAGGTCACTGGCTGGGAAGAGAACAGGGAAGGAAGGGTTAGAATTTAGAGGAAAGAAAGATGTAAAATGATTGTTTAAGAAAGAGAAAGTGAACGGACTGGCAAAATATCAAAATATTATCAGGCAGCGCTGAGGTTTGGTTGGGTACTTCACATGGGACTATTTGTGTGGTTTGCCTGATTTTCTCCAGCCCTTATCCACCACAGGGATGCAGGCCCTAAGAGGGCTCAGAGTTGGATTTCAGAGTAGGAGCTGTGATTTTGCTGAGGAAGTGTGTTTGCTTAGGTGAGGGCCCAGGGAGTTGAGGGTGTATACGGGAAGGGGTTCTAATGATTGACCATGGACTCTAAGCAGGGTGGGGAGATTGCTTGTCTGCCCATCTTTTCCTTTTCCTGTCGTGGTAGCTCTGATTACTCACACAAAGGAGAGTGGCCGATGTGTGTGGCGTGGCTAATGAGCTTTCAGTTTGTCTGTTTTGTTAAAGTATCCCATCCTTCACTCTGAGCACCAGGTTTACTCAGCCACGATGGCAGAGCTGGCCTCATGAGGCACAGGTCAGAAATTGGTGGGGAACTACAGAAGCATTGTTGAACTGTTGAGATGGTTCTGATGTTACATGTCTCTCTCAATAGAACTCCCATTTATAATATCCCATGCCCAGCCCTATATCCCTTCATCCAACACCAAATGTGGACTGCAAAAGAATGAAGCTAATAATACCTGAAAAAAATATTTCTCTAATTTGCTCTTTTTCCTTTTTTCCATTTTTTAGGCAATCGATGAATTAAGAAATAAAGGCTTACCTGCCATTCTGGTTACAATTGGCCAACCGCATCTCTTAAATAAGTTTTATTTTGTTAAAGCATACTTTTTCCTAAGTGTGGCTGCAACAATAAATTGTGTCCCAGAAAATAAACTGAAAACAGTAATTACTGACAGGAGCAAACCAAACCTACCAAACTTGAAAGGTAGTTGTTTTATTTTTTGCTTATTTCCCTTTCTCCTTCCTATCCCTAACGACTCTCACTGCCCCCACTAATCTATATAAGTGATCTAGTATATATTCCTCCACAGTTTTCTCTATGCTCATATAATGACACACTTATGTACTTATGTCTAGGTGTATGCACATATATATATATATCCCTGTTTATATATATATTCATATTCATACACCTTATATATAATGCACTATCATATATTTACACATACATGATAGAATTTATAATTTATTTACATAATTATAAATTTATAATTTATTATATTTATAAATATACCATTTTGTAAATAAATTATAAATTCTATCATGTATGTGTAAATATATGATAGTGCATTATATTTTAAAAATGTGAATATACCATTTACAAAATGGTATATTCACATTTTCCTGCATCTGGTATTTCCCATGCAGAAAACTTCACTGAAATCACTCCAAGTCTACTGCTTTGCTTTGGTCCACTGTATTGACTGTATGGTATTCGAGGCCATGAACATCCCCCACGAATGTTCCTTGGAAACAAAGTGCATGTGCACCAATAGAGGAAAGACTGAATAAGAAGGAATGTGCACCTCCATTGCTGCACACACACTTCGTTTCCAAGGAATATTGCTGCAGTGCTATATACCCACATGGAATAGTGTATCTTTCTATGGGGCATATAACCCATGGATGGGATTTATGGGCCATAGGGTAATTTCCAATTGTATTAGATGTTGCCTTAAAAATAGGTGATTTTTACTATTCAGTATGATGTTAACTGTGGGTTTTTCATAGATATCCTTTATCAGGTTGAGCAATTTCTCTTCTATTAGTTTGTCAAGTGATTTTTATCATGAAAAGGTGTTGAATTTTATTAAATGCTCTGTCTGCATCTATTGGGGTGATTATGTGGTTCTTGCTCTTTATTCTATTGATATGGTGTATTACATTAATTGATTTTTGGATGTTTAACCAACCTTACATTCTTGGGATAAGTGCCAATTGATCATGGTTTATAATTTTTTTTTAGTCAGAGTTTCACTCTGTCATCCAGGCTGCAGTGCAGTGGTGTGAGCTTGAATTTAGCCAAGTGCAGGCCATCGGTGAACTTGACCAAAGGGTTAGGATGTAGGGATGGAGTGGGTTTAGGAGGTTGGCTCACTGCAACCTCTACCTCTGGGTTCAAGTGATTCCCCCTGCCTCAGCCTCCCAAGTAGCTGGGACAGCAGGCACCTGCCACCATGCCCAGCTAATTTTTTGCATTTTCAGTAGAGACAGGGTTTCACCATGTTGGCCAGGCTGGTCTCGAACTCCTGACCTCAAGTGATCCACCTGCCTCTGCCTCAAAAAGTGCTGGGATTACAGGTGTGAGCCACTGCACTTGTCCTATAATTCTTTTTACCTGTTAGATTCTGTTTGCTAGCATTTTGTTGAAGATGATTGCATTCATACTCAAGAGACATTGCCTGTCGTTTTCTTGTAGTGTCTTTGTCTAGTTTTGATATCAGAGTAATATTGAGGCCTCTAATTTAAAATGTAAGTTTCATTATTCAGGTATGATGAGACCAACAGATCAAGATGACTTCCATTGAGAAAACAGTTACAGTTTCTAAGAGGAAGGGCGCATCACACGGTGGTGGGAGAAGGGCACTCAGGGGAGCTAGGCTGTGTCTCAGGAGGCAGAGGACAGTGGGAGGAAAATGTGAGCAAGAGCTTTTATTGTGGTTGCTATGCAAGTGGATGGGTAAAGCAGGGTGAACAGGCTTAGTATCTGAATAATTTTAGTTTGAATAATTGTAGTGAGCCCTGGGGTGAGGGGGCTAACAATAGCCAAGATATGGAACCTAAGTATCCAGTAATGGATTAATGGATAAAGAAAATATGGTATATATACACAATTGAATATTATTGAGCCATAAAAAAGAATGAACTCCTGTCATTTGTAGCCACATAGATAGAACTGGAGGACATTATGTTAAGTGAAATAGGATATGATTCTTAATTCTCTGTTTTGTACTACTGGTTTTCCTGGCTTCCCGTGTTAATAAAATAGTGAATTTGATTTTATAACTGAAAAATATTTATTACTTCCTATGTTATTTGAGAATTGAGAATCTAACGATGAAAATAAACACAAAAATACTCTTAAAACTTGTTATGATAGAAAAATACAATAAATCAAATGAATAAAGGTATTGTGGGTTACATGGTAACAAGTGCTTTGGAAAGCAGGAAAGGGGGTTAGGGAGTGCAGGAGTAGGTGTAATTTGAAATAGCATTGTCAGGAAGAGTCTTACTAAACAGATGATATTTGAGGAAATATCCTAAAAGAGGAAATATTCCTAAAAGAGAAAAGGAAAGGGAATGAGATGTGAGTTTCTGAGGAAGCATATTCTAGGTAAAGGGAACAAATACTGAGACCCTGAGATGGGCGTGCACCTGGCATGCTTGAGGAACAGCTGAAGCCCAGTGTGGCTGAAGCAGAGTGAACAAAGGTGAAAGTTCTAGGGAGATGCTGTCAAGGAGATAGCAGAGTGATTATGGAAGGCTTTGAAGGTCATAATAAAAAGATTTGTCTTTTATTCTGAGTGAGTTGGAACACCATTGGAAAAGTATTAAGAGGAAGAGTTAAAAGTTTCTAAAGCCTAACTCTGGTTTCTATACTGAGACTAGGTTAAGCTATGGGGTTAGGGGAACCAAAAGGGTGAATAATTATAGGAGTATAATCATATTTCTTTTTAGAAGGCTATTGAATTATTCAAGTTAGAGCTTATGATGGCTTCAACAAGAGTAGTAGCAGTGAACATGGTGAGAAGTAGCCAGATTCTGGATAAGCCTTGAAGGTGGAGTCAAAAAGATTTGAAAGGGAAGACCAGAAGGTCACTTTGGGGCGTGTAATCCCAGCACTTTGGGAGACTGAGGCAGCTGGATCACTCGAGCTCAGGAGTTCAAGACTAGCCTGGGCAACATCTTTACAAAAAACCCCATCTTTACAAAAAATACAAAAATTAGCTGGGTGTGTTGGTGTGTGCCCATAGTCCTAGCTACTCGGAAGGCTGAGGTGAGAAGAAGGCTTGAGCCCAAGAGGTGAAGGTTGTACTGTGAGATTGTGCCACTGCACTCCAGCCTGGGTGACAGAGCCAGACTGTGTCTCAAAATAGAATAAAATAAACCTAAAATTAATATTTAAACTAACCATAGATATCCTTGGTCCTTCCAAAATTTTGTGTCTTTATAGAGAGATATTCAAAAGATGATGGAGGTTCATTTTATAATCTTACAAACAATGAGGTCACTCTTAGCATGCTAAAGGTAAGTTTGAAACTGTTTTCAAACCATAGTGTTAGTTACCAAAATGCAGTATTAGTCCCTGGATGGGCCCACTTTCAGAGTCATGCTTGCTCTTGTGAGAGCAGTTACCTTTTCTTGCATAAGAATGGGTTGGAGCCAGAGATGGAGTTTACTCCTCATGAGAAAAGTGGATGTCTAGTGGTGGCAGGTTTTGACTTCACAACCTGATTAAGGTGCTTCAGAAAATATGATTCATTATTTGGTGGGATATGAGTATTCCATGCCGTTTATCATTTCCCAATAATAGTGATGACAATGGCAGCAACAGCTTTTGCATGACTGTTTAATTTCTATAACTTTATGGTGTAGGTAGTAACCATTTTTGAACTGTGCTGTGCTGAACCATGAGAAAACTGAGGCTTAGACAGTCTAAGAATTTGACTAACATCATACAACCAACAAAATATAGATCCAGGAAAGGACTACATCTTTTTGATTCAAAATCCATGTTCTTAAACATTATACTAAATTGCCCTAATATTTCTATGATATTCGCTGCTCTGCACAAATGCATTTTTAGAGGCCTGTCACTTGAAAGATTGGTCTTTATCTTCTGCCATGTCAGGTTGTTATTTACTATTGTTGTCTACTGTAAAATCTCATTATCTTCACATTACCAACTAGGTGACCATACTTTAACTTGAAATACAGTTGGTCTGCATTAGTCACAGATTCTGTTTGCTAATTTGCAGATCCACTGAAATTTATCTGTAATCTGAAAATCAATACTCTTGGCACTTAGTTGGCTATCCGTGAACACACACAGAGCATAGAAAAATTTGAGCTGCCCGATGCACACATTCCCAGCTGAGATGAACAAGGACATGCTCTGACTTTTTGTTACCACCCTCATACTGTAAACAAGTGTCCTTTTCATGGTCAGTTTATTACCATGCCCTTTGCATTTTTGTCAATATTTACAATGACCCTCTAGCATAGTGCTAAAGTGCTGTACAGCATTTCTAAATGTAAGAATGCTGTGGTGTCCCTTATGGAGAAACTATGTGTGTTAGATAAACTTCCTTCAGATATGAATGCTATTGGCTGTGAGTTCAAGGTTAGTGAATTAACAGTATATGTGAAATATACTGTTATATATCCTTAGCCATAAGCACACATTAAACAAGGCTATGCATTGAACAGTTAATTAAAATGTGACCAGAGGCTCTCAGGTACTTTTCTCAATCTCCCCGAGGAGCAATGCTTCAGTATACAGTAATCAGTGTTTGCAACAACATAACCACTGTGATTAGTGAGCACCAGCTGTGCCTACAAAAAGCGGTCACTGTCATGCATGCTTACGCTTGCTTTTACTTTCCTTTTCATTTTCTGTTGCCTTTTTCCTTTTTGCTGAATTCTCTTCTCTGATGATTAAGTACAGAGTTCCTTTTTGGTCTTCCATTCATTATTACTTTTCAGTACATGAAAAATATTTGCTAAAGAAGGAGACATCATTTGTATTATTTTTGAACTCACATGATATATGGTATCCTTTCCTTAGTCAACTTTACTAATGGAAGCTGAGGACAGGCTAAACTTCCTTCTGTCAGAGGTGGGACATCCAGGGCTCAAGACCCTGTCTCAGTGCTCCGCTGGCGAGCTTGAGATTGTGGTGGAGGCCAGGCTTCAGCTGGCTGCAGTTGCTCTGCAGAGGCACCGGGCGGCATACAGGTACGTCTGTCTATGCACAGGGGAGGGATACCTTGGAAGAGAGTTTCTTCACCCTAGTTTGTTAAAGGGACTTAAGTTTTATGTAAGTTTTAGAAATTCCTATATCCATAGCATACTTGGTTTTTATTAGTCAGGGAAGTTTTCATATATGATTACACTTAAAATTATAGTTCTGGCTGGCCATGGTGGCTCACGCCTTTAATCCTAGCACTTTGGGAGGCTGAAGGGGGGCAAATGACTTGAGGTCAGGAGTTCGAGACCAGCCTGGCCAACATGGTGAAACCCCGTCTCTACTAAAAATACAAAAATTAACCAGGCTTTGTGGGGGTGCCTGTGATCCCAGCTACTCGGGAGGCTGAGGAAGGAGAATCACTTGAGTCCGGGAGGCACATGTTGCAATGAGCCGAGATTGCACCACTGCACTCCAGCCTGGGTGACAGAGCGAGACTCTGTCTCAAAAATAACTAACTAACTAACTAACTAACTAACTAACTAAATAAATAAATAAATAAAATACAGTTCTCAACAAAGCAGTTATTTTATGAAGGCACGCAACTGGGTTGTTTAATTTCATGTGTAGAATGAACAAATTAACAATGCTTTGATTTTTTTATACATTTAATTTACTTTTTAAAAAGACTAAACCTTTTTACAAATAAAACCTATGGAGTGATTTTTTTCTAAAACATTGAATTAAAATATTAAAAAACTCTATTTTGAAAAAGTAACAGTTTTTGCATCATATTGCACTGAACTATTAAGCTGTTGTAGGTGGCTGATTATTTAAATGTGCTGCAATTGTTATTGTCAGCTCTTTTATGTAGTTTGTTCATTGATTTATTTATTTAATCAACCAGTATCTGTTAACTGTCTCATTGCCAGGCCCTGATATAGGCACTAAAGATTTAAAGATGCATAGAATACAATTTATGTATCCATATGCTCACAGATATATAAGCAGTCAGATAGAGTGGTATATTACAGTAATTTTTTTTCATATTTAATAATATGGAAATCTACATTCAAGAATTTCCCCATGCCGTTTGTGATAAACACTTCTATCATGAGGTCCTCTGACACATTCAATAATGATTTGTCTAATAGTGATTCAATAATGATTCGTTTAATAACGCACAAATTTCTTATCATTCATTAATTCATTTAAAAATAATTTTGTGTACCTACAATATGCTAGGCACTGTTCTAAGCTCCTGGGACATATCAGGGGCCCAATATTCATATATACAATCTAGACAAAATAAATAACAACACTGACCAAAATCTGCCCTATATTCTAATAGATAATAAACATGCTGTCAATAAACTATGAACACAAGTAAATTACAGAGTGTGGACAAAAATGACAAGTTCTATGGAGAATATAAGGAGTAGAGGTTGGAGGGGGAGGTGTTACCATTTTAAAATTGTGCGGTTGTAATAAAGAGTGTGACTCCATTTTGATGTTCAATGGCTGACAGCTTTCAAGCCCGACCACTTCCCTTCTTCTTCCCCTTGCTTGAGCAAGCAGATAAGAAAGCCCAGCTGTTACTTTGTTTGGTGTTAGTGGGAAGTTCAAAACCATGTAAGTCCTGGCCCACGTACAGGAACTCTTACCCCAGTGCCACCCACCAACCACCATACAACTCCTAGCCAGTCTCTTTTCCTTGCTCTCTCCATACGTTTTCCCACCTGTTTGGGAACCTGTGCTGATCTTCTTGGAAGATCTCATTATGTGAGCAGTATACCCTTTCATACCCTCTTGATGTGGTTGTGTGTGGGATCAGTCTTGACATCTGAACCACATTTTGGGTGGTCAGGGCAGGCTTCATTGATGAAGTGACATCTGAACAAAGTACTTAAATGAGGAATTAACCATGCAAATACAGAGAAAGTGTTCCAGGCCATGGGAACATGCCTGTTACACGTTTGAGGGATAGCTCAAGGTCTCTTGTGGCTAGGGTGGAGTGAGTGAGGTGCAGAGTTGCAAGGGAGATCTCCAAAGAGGTGACTGGTGGACAAGGATATTACAAAGGACCTTTTGGCTGGGTAAAGACTGACTTTTACTCTGAGTGAAGTGGGAAGTCACTGTAGAGTTTTGACCAGAGGAGTGACATGGTCTGATTTTCATTGTAAAGGGATGGCTCTTGCTGTTATTATGAGAATTGATTATAAGAGGAAAAGGATGTGAAAGCAAGGAGATGAATTAAGGAGACTATTATAATAAGGGAAATATGGTGGCAGTTCTTACCAGTGTGATAGCAGTGGAGGTAATGAGAAGTCCTTGGGTTCTCAGTAAATTTTGAAGGTAGAGCCATTCGATTTTACAGATATTGTATGTAAGTCATGAGAAAAAGAGAGGAGTCAAAAAAGAAGTGGTTATTAACTGAAATGGGGAGATTGTGGGTGTGCAGCTTATTTAGGGGAAACATCAGGAGTTAAAATTTAGATATATATAGTTTGAGATATCCCTTAGATGTATAATTGAAGATATCAAATATTCTGAGAGTCTTTAGAATATAGGCAGTGTTATTCAAATATTCCCAGGATAAAGAAAAGATAATTGTGTAAGGTGATGGATATACCAATCGCCCCTATTTAATTATTATACATTATATAATGTATCAAATATTACACATACCCTGGAAATATATACATCTATTAAGCATCAATAAAAAATACAATGATAAAAATAATACAAATTTAAAAATACAATATAACAACTAAAAAAATAAATAAATAAAGGCAAAATTTTAATACTGAATAAGCTCCGTTAGGGAATATAAACAGATTGAAGAGAGAAAAGGACCAAGGACCAAGCCCTGAGTTTTGTACTCCAGCTTTATGAGACTAGGGAGGAAATGAGAAACCAGCAAAGGAAACTGAGAAGTGGCCAGTAAGAGAGAAGAAAACTAAGAGATTATGGAGTCCTGAAAGCCAAGTGAAGAAAGTGATCAAGGAGAATGGAGTGACCAACTATGCCACAAACTTCTGATAGATTGAGTAAAGTAAGAATAGAGAGTTGACCACTGGATTCAGCATGGAGGCCAATGGTGACCTTCACAGAAGTAACCTTAGAAGATGCTTAGGAAAGTTTATGTTTAGAGTGGTTTATGAGAGAATGGGAAGAGAATTTAGAGCCCACAAATAAAGATGATTCTTTGGAAGAGTTTTACTGTGAAGGAGAGTAGAGAAAAAGGGTGACTGCAGTTGGTAGAAGTAGGGTCAAAACAAATTCTCTTGAGAGAGATGATAATGAAAAAGACCCAGTACAGAGAGCAACTGTGATGTTCTGATATAATTGGCACACAGTAGGGTAGGAGCCCAGCCCAGTCTTCTCTTTTTTTCTAATACAGAATAAAGTTATCTTCTACCTTGGGGATACAGACTTTTTCCATCTGTGTTCCTGGCAGGCACCTAGTCTCTGGGGACCAGCCAGGAGACTAGGTGCCTGCCAGGAACACAGATGGAAAAAGTCACCCAGGAGAAATCAGTTTCCCAGGCTGATGCCGTTAGAAATTGTGGGGTCCAAATTGGCATGATCCATGAAATGCAGAAACCCTGAGAAATTAACTTAAAATGGTCCTGACATCATAGGGCTAGAACAGAGGCAAACCCTGAACAGTCTCATAGAGGTTAGCTCAGGAAATGCAAGACTCCTTTGGAAAATAACTCCCACCAAAGATAGCACAGAATCAAATACTATAAATCAAATGAAGAAACAGCCATAACAGAGAGTTAGCAGACACAATAAATGGCAGACTTCACAGCCCAAGAAGTAAACTGTTCAAAGATAGGAAGGATAGAAGAGCATCTACAAAGCAACAATGAGACAACACAGAAAAGGAACAGATGAATTTGGAAACTAGCCAAATAGAAATTCTGTAAATGAAAAAATCTAGTCACTGAATGAGAAAAGAAATGATCAAGTTGGATGAAAAATATTGTTTTTTCTCTCCTTAATTTGTTAATTTGTAATGAAATTCTATGCATTAAACCCCATTCAAATTGAAATTTGGAAGAGCAGTTACATTTAAGACTTTTAGACTGTCATTCTCTTTAAACAGGAGAATCCCACTTACGTGTTTCCCAAACGGTAAATCAATTCAGCAGAAATCCTCATTTGCTTTGATTGGAAACATATAATCGTCGCATCAGTATAAGCCTATAAGCTTTGACTGAAGGCTATTCCATGACTAATCACATCTAAATCTAGATGACAGTAGAGATGTTGGGAGATTTATATATTTGTGTAGTTTCTAAGCAGTGATGAAGATCTATAAAGTATGTTTGGAGCAGTGATTCTCAAAATGTGGTCTGCACATTTCTGGGTGTGTCTCCCAGACCCCTTGGGCATGGGGGTGCCCATTTTTATTAACCATGTTAATAAAACTAAGACATCATTTGCCTTGTTCACTCTGTCATTCACACTGATGCTACAGAAGCAACAGTAAGACTTCTGGTGCCTCACCATGAATCAAAGCAGCAGCCCCAAACTGTACTAGTAATCATTGCTGTCTTCACTGCTGCACACTTACACAATTAAAAAAATAATGCCAGTTTCACTTAAGAATGCCATTGGTGATACTATGCAGCCATAAAAAAGGATGAGTTCATGTCCTTTGCAAGTATGTGGATGAAGCTGGAAACTATCATTCTCAGCAAACTGACACAAGAACAGAGAACCAAACACCGCATGTTCTCACTCATAAGTGGGTGTTGAACAATGAAAACACATGGACCCGGGGAGGGGAACATCACACACTGAGGCCTGTTGTGGGGGTGGGGAGACTGGGGAGGGATAGCATTAGGAGAAATACCTAACGTAGATGACAGAGCAATGGATACAGCAAACTGCCATGGCACATGTATATCTATATAACAAAGCTGCATGTTTGGCACATGTACCCCAGAACTTAAAGTATAATAATAATAAAATTAGAGATTAAAATATAAATAAATAACTGCTATAAAAGCATAAGTAAAAAAAAAGTACAGTAGAATCTTGTACTTAGAAATCCTTATCATTGGATATGTATTTTTAACATCTTTTGGGAATATTATATGGGAAATATGCGTAGGTATGTCTGCTGCTTGTGAAAGCTGATGGTTGACTTGTGGAAGAACGCATATGATGGAATCGAGGGTTGGATAGGCTGCTTTCTTTGTGGAATACCATTTTCATTTGAAACCAACTGAGAAACTATGGTTATTCAGACTTGGGTATTTGGCAAACATTTTATTGAAAATGAGCAAAGTGAGTATGCCACTTCTAGGGAAAGAACTGATAGAATTTGTTGCCAATGATATAGTTTAAACTTTCACAGGAAAACTAGAAGTTTGGGAAACTTGTATGAGCCACCACGAGCTTGACAATTTTCTAATGTTTAGATTTTTTTCTGTAAGATTGGTAGAAATACTAAAAACATGACTTTAAAAACTATTATATAATAAAATGCTTCAACGTTTGGGGAATCTAACTCAGAAAGACAATATTTGCTAAATGACTGATGTGTAATGTTACAAAATCCCAGTGAATAAGATAGAACAATAGCTTTTAATGAAACAGAGTAGGGAAAGTTCATCAATATGTGGTACTAGATTATACACTGCAACAAACTTTCTAAAAAACTATCACTTGTCACATAATAGGTATCACTTTGATACTACTTTGGTGTAGTATCAGAGAAGAATATTAACACAGTTATTTGAAGCAGCTATTAAAATACTTCTCCCATTTCCAATGACTGTGTGACACCTAATCTTCTTCATACACTTCAACCAAAACAATATTTTACAAAAACTGAGTGTAGAAAAAGATATGAGCAGTGTGTGTCTGTGTGTATTTTGAGATAGTTTTGCTGTGTCACCCAGGCTGGAGTAGTGCAGTAGCAGGATCTCAGCTCGCTGCAACTGCCACCTCCGGGGTTCCAGCGATTTTCCTGTCTCAGCTTCCTGGGTAGCTGGGATTACAGGCACACACCATAACACCTGGCTAATTTTTATATTTTTAGTAGACATGGGGTTTCACCATATTGGCCAGGCTGGTCTTGAACTCTTGACCTCAAGTAATCCACCCACCTTGGCCTCCCAAAGTGCTGTGATTACAGGAATGAGCCACCATACCTGACCACTTGGTAGGTTGTTTTTTATTAAACCAGACATTGAAGAGATCTATGGCATTCTTCTCATGAACTTTTTTGAAAATATAGTTGTTTGCATAAAATATTTTTTTTATGCTAATGTGTAATAGGTTTACTGTTGTTAAGATGAATTAATAAATGTTAAGGAAGCTAAGACATTTTTAGCTGAATTTCTAATGTTGGCAAATATTGATAGAGCTCTTTTGAGTTCTCAATAATTTTTAAAGGTATGAAGAGGTGCTGAGAATAAAAAACTTGAGAACCACTGGCTTAGAATATTGTCACATGCATAGCTATTTTAAGGACACATGGTAGTTGATAGTAGAATAGACTTAGCATAATAACATACCATTTTCCCCATTGGAGTTTGAAGGGAGAAGAAATTTTTACTATATAATTCTCTATAGAACTTTTTTTTTTTCCAAATTACATGTTGGAGAACAACAGTAGCCCTAGAAAATATCATTTACCTTCATTCTTTTCCCAGCTCTCTGTGTATCCTGTACCTTTTCGGTATGAAGGATTTGAGTGGTTTTTATTCTTTTTAGAGAGGAAGAATGAAATGAGAAACTAAAAATTACAAAATGGCCATAGAAAGGACTGTCATAATAGAACTTTAATTTGAAGACCAGATAGACATATGCAAATAGTGTGGAAGTATATCAGAGCTACTCCTACTTTAAATTCATGAACCTGGCCCTTGGGACAAAACCTGCAAAAAAACTTTGATATTATTGCCGTTTTGGAGCAGAGTTGTCATTTAGGGGAAGCCTACTGTCAAGATGAATGAGTTTTTCTCATGTGAACTTTATCCCCTGTGAGCTTCTGTTTGGGCACTGCTGAGAGTGTTGGACAGTCCCTTTTCCAAATGATGGTTAGCTTGACATTTCATGATACTTCTAATAAAATTATGTGTCAAGGAAATGGAAAGGCACATTCCCTAGGGTGACAAGTAGAGTGAGCTGCATGGATTTTATGAGAACAAACTGACCATTTTTTGTCATGAATGTTAATAAGAAATAAACGGGATCAAAGCTATTCAAATTGTATTTCTACTTCTTCTAGGGTTGCCTCTTTCTTTCGGAATCCTGTGGTTTTTATATTTTAAAATAAGTATACCATCCTGTTCTCCTTTATATTTATTGTTTCAATGGAAAAATATTTAGGCCTTTTAATTTTGTGTCAGAATGAAACTTTCTTCTTTTGGGATTTTTAGATTGTTGACAGTGGGTAATCCTCACATACTTTCTATTTGTCTAGTGTAGTGGAGAAACTAGAAATTTTCCATTCTGCAACTAAGCAGTACCGAGTGGATTAGGACATATTGGTATGGCTTATATTTTATTCATTAAGTTTTTGGGTTAGCAAGATACCAAACCTCATACCTTGTTTCTCTTAAAATCCAAATTTGGGTTTTAAGATGAGCAGAATGGAAGTTTTCTATCAGCCATGCTGAGTTAGCCTTGGAAGCTAATGAGTAAATGAGGTGCCTCAGGAATGTGTGTAGCCTTGAGGGAGGGAGAGTGTGGGGAGGGACATTTCCTGTGTACCTGCTGAGTCCAGGTTCTGTTTGCTGTTGTTGTTATTTTCTTGTTTAGTTTTATTTTAAATAAAAAAAAGTTATATAATCACAGTATCTTAGAAAATGTTCTACAAATATCTAAACCATTTTAATGGCTCAGCAAAATCTTAAGAGTTTAAAATTCAGTAATTGCTAGAAGATTGGGATGCTATTTAACAAATTATAAAAAAATCAATTTAGTCTCTCCCCACCTCTCCTGGGCAACTCAGTACACTAATAATGATAACAACTAGCGTGCATTATGTGCCTCTGCTTACCAAGCACTCCTATCTGCTAAGTACACTCCATGCTTAATAGAATGTCAGCTCCATCAGGGCAGGGATTCTTGTTTGCCTTCTTTACTGTTGTATTTATAGCCCCTAGATTTCTTCCTGGCCCATAGCAGATGCTTAATATGTATTTTTGGATTATAATAAGGATTAAATAAGATATTTATTCTATGAAAGGATCTTATTTAATCTTTGTAATAATCCTATGTCATGAAGTTTGCACTGTTATTATCATCATTACTGCTTTATAGATGATGAGATTGATAATTGGGGTTCACAAGATCACGCAGTTAATATGTAGCAAAAGTGGGATTTGACCTCTCTCTCTCCAATGTATGAATTCTTAAAAAATAGGTTATTTCAGATGAACTTAAAAGTTTTTTTAAAAGAAGAAAATACAATTAAATAACAGAATCTCTAGAAAGATATATTTCTAAAATTCAACTGACTACAAAGAAAAATGTCAACTGATTTAATCTGTGAAATGATTTAATTTTTATAAGTTCAATAACAACAAACCCCTTACAACCACAATACATAGGAAAACAAGATTGTACTTGCAGTAAATATGACAAATATTCCTATCATTTTTACACAAAATTGATAAAAAGACACTGATGACAAATGGTCATATACCATAAACTTTTCATCAAAAAGAAGGAATTATAACTAGTATGTATACATCTGGAAAAATATCCGTCCACTTAGTGAAGTTAAAGCAATGAATGAAGTCCAGATCTCTATCTGAAAAATACCATCGGGATAATATTCCCTGATAGGTTCTCTACCAACTTCCTGTTGAAAGACATGTTGCCCCACAGAGATAGAAAAATACAAAGCTTTAATAGAATTGAAAACTAAGGATAATAATTCTACTTTTGCAAGAGGTGGGAAAACTATTTTTCAAATGATCCCCATAGATGAAGATGGAGTAAGAACCACAAGGGATCATGTACATCCACTTTATCCCCTGGAAGGAGCAGCAATGTGGGCCAGGAAAGAAGAGAAGAGTGGTCCCTCTACCTTCTAAGCACATATCTCAGAAGGTGTTCACCATCCAGAAACCGGGGCAAGTACCCCAACACTGCACAGGGGCTTACAGAACTACTCCAGCCAACAGAAGAGATCCATCTCATAGTTAAGAGTGAGAAACTAGGCAGTGGTTCTGTAAAAATGACTGGTGGGTAGGCACTGGAGCTAGTTTGGGCTTAGTGTAAATAATGGTAAGTTTGCATAGAATGCAGATGTCCAAACTAATTCCTGAAAAAGATGATAGGGTATAAAGGTAATTAACAATGACCTGGAATAATATATCAGATTATAATAACCGAGTGAATGTGGGAGAGATAGGGTAATTAAAAAAGAACTAAATCCTTCATCCTATATGTAGGGAATCAAAATGTGTTGTTTCATTTATACATTGAGAAATAGAGAAGCAGAGTAGAGAAATTATGTTTTTAAGATGGATTAATGGAGAAGTGTGCTTTGGAAAATATTAAAAATAACTGTGATTAGAATCTAAACCAGAATTTATATATTTCAAATCAGTGTGGAAAATAGAAGGGAAATAGTCTTACAGCAAAAGACACAAGACAAAGGAAAAAGGAAGAATACATTCAGCATAAAATAATAGAAGAAAAGGCATGTTAATTATGCCCATAAATGTAAAATTGTTGAAACACACTGGATTTGTCAGGATTTTCTGGTTGCAAGTGACAGAATCCCAACTTAAGCCAAATCAGGCAAAAGGGTGAATTTTCTGATTCATGTGACTACAAAGCTGGGGAAGACAGAGGTAAGGAGGAGCCTGAGGGTTTACTGAGATCAGAGGCTTGAGTGCTCCTGGGACCACCTCATTCTATCTTCTCTCTTTCAGCCTATGTATGTGTTACCTTTATTTGATCAGATTGGCTTCCTCCACAGTGCTGGGTACATGTCTGCCCCTAGATCAAGACTTCTAATGCCCCAAATTTACCAGAGAGAGAGCAAGAGACTGTCTCTTGATTCAGGTTCAGATACCAGGGAAGTGCTCTGATTGGCCCAACTTGGCTCATGTGGCCACACCTGGTCCCAAGCACCACAGCCAAGGAGGCAGGGTCATGAAAGTATGGAAGCCCCCACTAAGAACTTAAGCAGAGGGGGTAGGCAGAGAAGAAGGAGAATAATGTTCCAGAGGGATGAGATGTTTGATGCTTTTCTTAGAACAGAAGAGGAATGCTACTCGAAGTAGTAAATATAAAATTGAACTATAAGTCACTGTCAGAAATGGTCCAGACATCTTTAAAAGGATGATCAGTTATCAAAGATACTAAGAAAAGGTAAAGAAACAAAGATGGCAATATCAATATCATGCTAAGTAGGATGCAAGGCAAAAGGCATTGAACTGCACCAAGAGGACCATTGATATTGAGGAAAGGTGCAGTCTACAGTGACTGTATAACAACCATAAGTATGACACTAACACTATATGGATAGCAGAAATATCAACAAAACCAAACTCGTTAGAAACTGTGAAAAGACAGAGATGGTGTCATAGAATAAGGGATGTAAGGGTACAGGCTCAGGGGCCGATTGCCCGAGTTTTGAACCTGGCTTTTCTTTCTAGCTGTGTGGCTTGGATCAAGTTATTTAACATTTCTGTGTCTTCATTTTCTAATCTGGAAAATAGGGATGATAATAGTACACATTGAATATCCCTTATCTGGAATGCCCGAGGCAAGATGTGTTTCAGATTTCAGATTTTGGGGGGAATTTCGGAATTTTGCATTATTCTAGTTGAGCATCCCAATTCTGAAAATTTGAAATCTGAAATGCCCTGACAAGCATTTCTTTTGAGTGTCATATCAGCACTCAAAAAGCTTTAGATTTTGAAGAATTTTGGAATTCTGGATGTGGGGTGCTCTACTTGTATCTATATACCTTGTAGACTTGTAGTGGGGAGGGAATGAATTTGTTCACAGAAAGTGCTTAATATAGTACCCTGTCATGTGGCAAATGCTTGGAAGATACCAATTTTTGTTTTTTTTTTAAAGATTGTGGGAAAAAAAGGAGACAATTTCTGTGGCCTATGTTAGCACAATATTTTCAGTTTTTAATATAATATATTGACCAAACATACAGGATTTAAAAATGTAATTTAAACACTGAGCATATGTACCCATTCTGGGAGCCTTCTTACAGGATCCATGGACACTGATGAAGCTGAACATACACTGCACCTGAATCTCAGTAACTGATCTGAAGGAGGGAGGGAGCATGGGCTGCAGGGAGCATGGACTGCAGGGAGCACAGACTGCTGGGGATGTGGGAGGGCCCTGGACAGAGTAAATACAATTTACAGCTTGAAGAGATCACTGTGGCTGCTGTGTGGAGACCAGGACTGCAAGGGCAAGAGTCATAGCAGGAAACTGGTTAGGAAGCTACTGTGGTCATCCAGCCTGGATGATAGCTTGGACGAAGGCATTAGCAGTGGAGGAGATGAGGATCCCCATTTAGAAGGTGAAGCCTGTTGCTGGATTGAACATAAAGCGCGAGTCAGAGAGAGGAAGCCATGGCAACTACTAGGTTCTGTGTGTGGGATAGAGGACATGGATGAGGAGTGGGTTTGGGTGGAAGAGATGGGTATGAGGGGGTCTGCCTTTAACTTGCTGTTACTGGTCTCCTAGGACTGCTGTAGCAAAGTACCAAAAAATGGGTGGCTGAAAGTGAGGAAGTTTGTTGTCTCACATTCTTGGGGGCTAGACTTCTGAAATCAAGGTGTCAGTGGGGTTGCACTTGTTCTGATGGCTCTAGGGGAGAATCCTTCCTTGCCTCTTCCTGCCTGTGGCATTTGCCAGCAGCCCTTGGCGTTCCCTGGCATGTAGTGCATCTGTCCTGTTGCATGGCCGTCTTCTCCCTGTGCCTCTTCACATCACCTTCCCTCCATGCACGTCTGTCTATGTTCACCTCTCCCTTTTGATAGAAACACTAGTCATATTGGATTAGGACCCAGCCTAATGTCCTTATTTTAACTTCGTTGTTTCTGTAATGAACTTATTTCCAAATAAGGCCACATTTTGAAGTACAGGGGGTTAGGACCTTGACATACCTTTTGGGGGAACAAGATTCATCTCATAACACCTGCTAAATGTGATTGTGGATTAACTATTCAAGTGGAGCTGTTAAGTGGGGAAATTGGATGGATATATTGTCCATTTGGCCTTCATCCAGCTTTTTTTAATCCATGTATGATAAGCATCTTCAGGCATACAGATTGTTCTGTATTTTGAATTTTGTTTTGGAATACATTTTCAAAAGAAGACAGCTCTTAATATATATCATTAAAATATTTTGAAGAAGTATGATGCCAATGATAAAATTACTGTTCTACAGGGGAGGAGGATATAATGGCTTAAAATGCAGACAGATTTGTGTATGGAGCAACAGGAAGTAAAGAATTTCTAACTTCTGGCCTTCATTTTCTTGATAGAGTATATTTTCCTTCTGGCACTACTAGGCACAGATTAAGCAATAATTTAGCTTGGATTTCTAAGTGTAATAGCATTAGGTAAGATGGTTCCATAACCTCAGAAAGCTGCAGAATCTCATTCTGATGTACGTAAAGTACACACATGCTCATTTTATTAAAATGAGATTGCCAATACATTTTGTTTTAGATCTCGGAGATGTCACTCCTTTATTCTTCTGTTCACACATTTTCATTTAAAAATATTTTTTAGTTTCTATTATGTCTCAGTCACTATACTAGATGCTCGATTTCAATAGGGAATAAGACAAATTAGCTGTGAAGCAATACTCAGGCAATTAAATATGACAAGTACTACTGTGTGGTTAAGACCAGGGCGCTTTTAAGGCCTGCAGAAATAGCACCTAACAGTTTTGGGGGTTGTTGGGGGTTGTGAGAGTGTTTTTTGGAGAAAGAGATTTAGGAAATAACATACAGATGCTACAAATAAAATACTGATAACATTAAAAATATATTCTCTATTTTAGTGCTGCAATAGTATTTTCTACACTTACACTTCTCCAGGATTCAAAACTTTTTCAAAAGAAGGTAGTACAGGAGGACACAGAGAATCCTGTCTCTCCAGGAACTTCTGTAAGTATGACTTAATGCTGTCCTTACAACACTTATCATATAAGAACTATTGGCATGCTAGGAAATTGTCTAATTATTTAGATGAAGCAAAGAAGTAAAGTAGAAAAAACATTGAATTTGGAGTAAAAAGATTTAGGTCCTATTAATGCTATTTATTTATTGGTATACTTTGGACAAATCTCTTAATTAAAAAAACATTTTAATCTCATTTGTGCACTGATGGAATAGGGATATAATAATTACTAAAATCCCATCCAAAGTCCCAGATGTACCATTATATTAATCTAGCTTTGATCTACCTAGCAAATAAGGTTGTTTCCCAAGACTGGCCCCTCATTCCACTTTTGAATTTATTGCATTAGCGTTGCCAGTCAGCTACCTGTGCTGTTTCCTGGTTTGGACTCCTCATAGTTAGAATCTTCCGTTTAAGCTCTCAAATCTGACAACCGATGTAACATATTCTGTGACTGGGCTTTGATAAGACCAAGTAATTTAACACCACAGGATTGTTTAGGACTGAAATATAAAGATTCATCCCATAGAACCCTTGCTCATTATTTCAAGCATTACTAATAAAATTGCTAATATCTAGCATCATTACAAATTAGCAAAACTAATTGTCCTCAATACTCATTTCTTACTATATTAAAAGCAACAAAAATGCTAAAAAGTAATCCAATTCTAAAAATTGACTTAGAATAAGGATTGTCAACTGGGGGTGATTTTGCCTCCAAGGGGAAATTTGGCAACGTCTGGAGATATTTTAGGTTGTCACAATTGGGTGAATGGGGGTGCTACTGGCATCTACCAGCTAGAGGCAGGGAAGCTGCTAAACTTCCTATAATCTACAGGACAGCTCTCCACAACAGGTATGTGGCCCAAACTATGTCAGGAGTGCTGAGGTTGAGAAACCCTGATTGAGATTAATGTGGCTTTTCATTAGTGACAGGAAGTCTGAGCATTGAGTGATTAAGTTATATTGATGGCATTTTTTTTTTTTTTGTATTGCTAATCTACATGCTAGACTCTTTGAGTACTTTTTGTGCCCATTCAAATCACCATCCTGTCTGTGGGCCTCTGTTGACTGCTTACTCTTGTTTTTTTTTTTTGAGATGGAGTCTCACTCTGTTGCCCAGGTTGGAGTGCAGTGGTGCAATGTCAGCTTACTGTAACATCCGCCTCCTGGGTTCAGGCAACTAATTCTCCTGTTTCGGCCTCCTGAGTAGCTGGGATTACAGGCACCTGCCTCCACGTTTGGCTAATTTTTGTATTTTTAGTAGAGGTGGGGTTTCGCCATATTGGTCAGGCTGGACTCAAACTCCTGACCCCAGGTGATCCACCCACCTCAGACTCCCAGAGTGCTGAGATTATAGGTGTGAGCCACTGCACCCAGCTTGTCGAGTGCTTACCCTTGTTTCCAGGGAACAGTTTGCCCTACTCTTCCTGTACTTCCCACCTGCATTGGAGCCCCTTTAGGCTCCATTAGCTACTGTTGGCTAGCATGTGTTGCTGATTGGCTGGACATGAGGAGCTGTTAGAGATGCATAGCAGGAAATACTTAGAACAAATGGTAGTTGTTCTAAACGATTTTAAAGTTTCCAGTGTCTAAGATGGACTCCACTCCCCCAGAAATAGCTTTCTTTGCACATCCCTCCTAGCCCTCTGGACATTTTTCACCCCTTTGTAAAGTGTAATATTGAGGGTGGCAAATTAATTATGATACCTGTTTGGAATATGAGCAGCATACAGCAACATGACACAGTAGATTAAGACTGTGGACTCTAAAGGCAGGAAGACACAAATTGGAGTCCCACCTCTGTCGAAATATGACAGTGTTTAGGCAAGATAGTTAACCTTCCTAGGTCTCAGTTCTTCCAACTGTAAAATGGAAATGATTATAATACCTCTTGGCTGTTAGGAGGATTAAATGAGATAATATATACAGAGCATGTAGCACAGTACCTGACACGTAATAACTACATGAATATTTGTGGATATTATTTATTTTTTAGCCCTTAAAATGACGTTTACAGAAACTTTTAGTGACATAGAAACTGCTGATAATATAATTTGCAATGAGACATTCACACTGCAAAACCATTTTTCAACAATGGGTAGAGAGAGAAAAGGAAAGCTGAAAAGCAATATGCTAAAATCTTAAAGAGGATTCTTGGATTGTGGGTGATTTTGTTTTGAGTATTTTTTAATATTTTACAAAATGTACAATAATAATTTCTAATTTAAAATTGTAATACTCTGAAATGATACCAGATGCCTTTTTTAACTTACATTACATTTAGTCTTAGGCTAGAACCTTGACATTATTAAACGGAAAGATAACCATCATTTTAATACTGTTTAGGCCACTGAAAATAAAGATGACAATGAGTTTTTAGATCCTATTTCCCTAAATGCCCGAGAATATTTCAACATTCATCTGTGGTTGAGGTGCCGCTTAGCATTGGTGACTGCGTTTGTTGCACAGATTCATGGCATTGGAATTGTAAAAGGTACAAATATCTTATTTGCTTAATGTTTTCATAAAGACTAATTTTACATAGGTGAAGAGGGGTTAACATTTTATAATTTTCTAGCTTGATCTGCTTATGGAATTAAAAATTCTGGTTATTAATATATAAGAATATTTTTGACAGTCCTTTGTATCATTGAAAGTCCCATAGATCTTACTAACATATGCGAAATAGGTAAAGCAATTTCAAAATACAAATGCCCAGGTCTTCTTGTCATCTAGGAAGGCAACTAAGTGTAGAAGTGAAGAGGACAGATTACTGGAGCCAATCCACTTGAGTTCAAATATTGGATCCACCACTTCTTGCCAAGCTTTTCTTGGCCAAGTCTCTTAAATCCCCTGTTACTCAGTTTCCTGCCCTGTAAAATGGAGTCAGTTGTATCTACTTTATAGGATTATTGTCAGAATTAAATGGGTTAAATATATGATGTTCTTAGATCACAGCTTGGCACAGGTAAATGTTAGTACTTGCAGTGATTAATCATTATCTATTTGTATACCTATCTATTCACTCATTTCTATCGACCTTCCGAATTAAATTATCTCATGCAATATCATCATTTTTGCAGCACTGGAAAATCCTCAAGTACCTTCCCCCAAATTACAACACATTTCTTTTCCATGTTTCATGCAGAGTCTGTTTTCCATCTTAATATACTTCCCTGTTTTTGATATTATACAATATTTCTGTGATGGAAATTGGGGGTATGGATAACTCCTACTTCCTCAGTGCATTTTAAATAACCACATTTGTTTATTTTAGAGGATGATATGACAGATTGCCTGAGCCTCATCAATGAAGTGTGTATGGAGGCAAAAAGTGCAGGCGACACGGAACTGCAGGCTGAATTACTGACGCAAGCTGTAATTCTTGGCCTACAAGAAAAGCATTTAAAGGTGGACATCATAACAAAACTTCAGGTAGAAAGGAAACTTTATTCATATTTATAGTCAGGGAGGGATTCCAGTTAGAACAAAAGGAGAGAATTTCAAATTTCACTAGGTACTGAATGCATAACAATGAACATGGCCAGCTTTTATTTCAGTGATTTGGAAACAGTACTATCAAAATAAGTAATTTTATTTTAATAGGATATAATACATTTGCTGGAAGGAAATGAATTTATTTCTCCTCAATCACGGCTAACTCTGGCAAGAAGCCTTGTTTTGCTGGATGACTTAACCAAAGCTGAGAAATTCAAGGAATCTCCCTTTTCAAAAACAGGAAAATTAAATTTGTTGACTCAGGCTCATAGTATTCTAACTGAACAGGTGAGAATGCTTTTGTGTCTGCCAGACATAGAAATTTACTTTTCTCTCTTTCTTCTTATTCCAAACCACATAAACTAATTGCTCATTACTTTTTTTTTAATAGATGCTAACTTTTGGAGAAACAATTGAATTTCCTTCATCAAACACTAAATATGCAAATCCATTAGAGCCTCTGAAAAATATCTATCTTCCCCATGTCATGTTATTAGCCAAAATAAAAATGAGAATTGGTAAGAACATTTAAATTTATATTACACTAGAATAACTGATAATTTTTTTTTTCTATACTTTAAGTTCTGGGGTACATGTACAGATCATGCAGCTTTGTTACATAGGTATACACGTGCCATGGTGGTGGTTTGCTGCATCCATCGCCCCATCAACTACATTAGGTATTTCTCCTAATGCTATCCCTCCCCAATGCCCCTATCCCCTGCTATTCCTCCCCTAGCCCCCCAGCCCCCAGGCCCCAGTGTATGATGTTTCCCTCCTTGTGTCCATGTGTTCTCATTGTTCAACACCCACTTATGAGTGAGAACGTGGTGTTTGGTTTTCTGTTCTTGTATCAGTGTGCTGAGAATGATGGTTTCCAGTTTCTTACATGTACCTGCAAAGGACATGAACTCATACTTTTTTATGGCTGCATAGTATTCCATGGTGTATATGTGCCACATTTTCTTTATCCAGTCTGTCATTGAGGGGCATTTGGGTTGGTTGCAAGTCTTTGCTATTGTCAACAGTGCTGCAATAAACATATGTGTGCATGTGTCTTTATAATAGAATGATTTATAATCCTTTAGGTATATACCCAGTAATGGGGTTGCTGAGTCAAATGGTATTTCTAGTTCTAAATCCTTGAGGAATTGCCACACTGTCTTCCACAATGTTTGAATTAATTTACACTCCCACCAACAGTGTGAAAGTATTCCTATTTCTCCACATCCTCTCCAGCATCGGTTGTCTCCTAATTTTTTAATGATCGCCATTCTAACTGGTGTGAGGTAGTATCTCAATGTGGTTTTGATTTGCATTTCTCTGATGACCAGTGATGATGAGCTTTTTTTCATGTTTGTTGGCTACATAAATGTCTTCTTTTGAAAAGTGTCTGTTCATATCCTTTGCCCACTTTTTGATGTGGTTGTTTTTTTCTCATAAATTTAAGTTCTCTGTAGATTCTGGATATTAGCCCTTTGTCAGATGGGTAGATTGCAAAAATTTTTTACCATTCTGTTGGTTCCCGGTTCACTCTATTGATAGTTTCTTTTGCTGTGAAGAAGCTCTTAAGTTTAATTAGATCCCATTGGTCTATTTTGGCTTTTGTTGCCAGTGCTTTTGGTGTTTTACCCTTGCCCATGCCTATATCCTGAATGGTATTGCCTGGGTTTTCTTCTAGAGTTTTTATGGTGTTAGGCCTCATGTTTAAATCTTAAATCCATCTAGAGTTAATTTTTGTGTAAGGTGTATGGAAGGGATCCAGTTTCAGCTTTCTGTATCTGACTAGCCCGTTTTCCCAGCACCATTTATTAAATAGGGAATCCTTTCCCCATTGCTTGTTTTTTGTCAGGTTTGTGAAAGATCAGATGGTTGTAGTTGTGTGGCATTCTTTCTAAGGCCTCTGTTCTGTTCCATTTGTCTATATCTCTGTTTTGGTATAAGTATCATGCTGTTTTGATTACTGTAGCCTTGTAATATACTTTGAAGTCAGGTAGTGTGATTCCTCCAGCTTTGATATTTTTTGTGCTTAGGATTGTCTTGGCTATGCGGGCTCTGTTTTGGTTCCATGTGAAGTTTAAGATTTTTTTTCCAGTTCTGTGAAGAAAGTCATTGGTAGCTTGATGGGGATAGCATTGAATATATAAATTATTTTGGGCAGTATGGACATTTTCACGATATTGAGTCTTCTTAACCATGAGCATGGGATATTTTTCCATCTGTTTGTGTCCTCTCTTATTTCCTTGAGCAGTGGTTTGTAGCTCTTCTTGAAGAGATCCTTCATTCACATCCATTGTCAGTTGTATTCCTAGGTATTTTATTCTCTTTGTAGCAATTGTGAATGGGAGTTCACTCATGATTTGGCCGTTTGTCTATTATTGGTGTATAGAAATGCTTGTAATTTTTGCACATTGAACTGATGAAAAATTTTAAGTTATTTTTAGGCAGACTATCATATGAGTACATTTAAAAAGGGCAATATTTATGACCACTCAGGCTCCATTTATTTAACCAATAGTTTTTGATCACTTGCCATATGCCAGACTGTGTGATGTATAGATGGTCTTTATATATGAATAAAGTATGTTGTAGATTACCATAATAAAACATGTATAACTACTTGGTTTAGACTATTACAGTTTATCCAGTTAATCAATCTTTTGGATTAAAATTATACCCACATAATTTACTTTAAAATTACTGTGCAATTTGGCAACTTTACAAGACTGTGCAATTTGGCAACTTTTACAGACTCCTACAAACACAAAATACATTTCTTAAGTAAAATTATTTTTTGTTCACTAAATTGTTATCTAGCATATTTAGATTATAACTAACTGGTAAAGATTTTGGAAAAAATGTGTAAAAATGCATTATATATTTTATAACTGATACTATGAAGTACTTATATCTTTAAAAATGCTAACTTAATGCCTGTGGACAAAATAATAGTTATTTATTATTATTTATTTTCTTTCTTCAACTTTTATTTTAAGTTCAGGGGTACATGTGCAGGATGTGCAGGTTTGTTATATAGCAAAATGTGTGCCATGATGGTTTCTTGCACAGAGCATCATATCACCTAGGAATTAAGCCCAGCATCTATTGGCCATTCTTCCTGATGCTCTCCCTATTCCCACACCCCCAAGAGGTCCCAGTATGTGTCATTCTCCCCCACATGTCTCTGTGTTCTCACCATTCAGCTCCCACTTATAAGTGAGAACGTGTGGTGTTTGGTTTTCTGTTCCTATGTTATTTGCTGAGGATAATGGCTTCCAGCTCCATCCATAGAACATGATCTCGTTCCTTTTTATGGCTGCATAATATTCCATGGTGTATATGTACCACATTTTCTTTATCCAGTCTATCATTGATAGGCATTTAGGTTGATTCCATATGATTATGGATATTATGAATAGTGCTTTAGTGAACATATTCGTGCATGTATCTTTAAAATAGAATGATTTATATTCCTCTGGGTATATATCCAGTAATGAGATTGCTGGGTCAAATGGTATTTCTGCCTCTAGTCTTTGAGGAATCACCACACTGTCTTCCACAATGGTTGAACTAATTTGCACTGCCACCAACAGAGTAATAGCGTTTCTTTTTCTCTGCAACCTTGCCAGCATCTGTTGTTTGTTGACTTTTTATTTATAGCCATTCTGACTGGCATGAGATAGTATCTCATTGTGGTTTTGATTTGCATTTCTCTAATGATCAGTGATGGTGAGCTTTTTTTCATGTTTGTTGGCTGCATGCATGTCTTCTTTTGAGAAATGTCTGTTTATGTCCTTTGCCCACTTTCTAATGGGTTTTTTTTTCTGGTAAATTTGTTTGAGTTCTTTGTAGACTCTGGATATTAGACCTTTGTCAGATTTTCTCCCATTCTGTAGGTTGTCTGTCCATGCTGATGATAGTTTCTTTCACTGTGCAGAAGAATAGATCCCATTTGTCAATAAAAAATAGCTTAAATAAATGTGTTAAGCTGAAACGCAATATACTAAAATGTTAATAGAGGATTATTTCAGTCTCTCTTCTGCTTCATAGGTTGCTGATTCAATCCTTTTCTCTTCCTTTTTAAGTGTTTTCCTCAGATTATATTCTGATTCCCTGTTCTCTCTGCAAATACCTTTCTTGCACTCTGACAAGTGAATCATGTGCTCTCAACTCAGTACCAGAATCTTTGGGTGTGGCTGTTTTTTCTCAGGGTTTGTAGAGATTATTCCATCATGTCTAGCTTTGAGTGTTTCCAATGAGAACTGCAGTGTCAGTCTAATTTCATTTTCGTTTCTTAAGAAATTTGTTCTTTCTGTCTGAAAACTTACAAAATTTTCTCTTTTGTCTCTGTAGCTCAGGAATTTTACCAGCATATGTCTGGGTATGTCTTTTGTTTCTCTGCCTAGAAATCAGTGAACACTTTCAATCTGCAGATAAGTCTCTTTCCAGCTGTCAGGAAGTTTCTTCTTGCTTAATTATTGCCTAGTCACTCTGTTCTTTCTTCTCCTTCAGTTACTAATACATCAAGAGCCATCTGGCCTAGGTTCAAATCTTAAGCATGTGACTTAACTTTTTTGTGCCTTAATTTCCTTATTTCAAAAATGGGAGTGTCTTAGTCTGTTTGACTGCTATAACAAAATACCTTAGACTGGGTAATTTATAAACAGCGGAAACTTATTGCTTACAGTTCTGGAGTTTGGGAAGTCCAAGAGAATAATGCAGTGGTAGATTTGGTGTCTGGAGAGGGATGGCTCTGCTTTATAGATGGCACCTTCTATATGTCCTTACATGGTGGAAAGGGCAGACAGGCTTTCTCAAGTTTGTCTTTTATAAGAAGAAGTCTGTCTTATTGTCTTTTATAAGGACAGTAATCTCATGTAGGAGGGCAGAGCCCTCATGACCGAATCACCTCCCAAAGTCTCCACCTCTTAATAGCATCATTGTGGAGATTACGTTTCAACATATGAATTTCAAAGAGACACAAACATTCAGAGGATAATAATGTCACTTACCTGATAGGACTGTTAAGAAGATGAGTTAAATGCCTAGACCAGTGCCTGGACCATCATAGTAAGCACTGTTGAGTGTTGACTATTATTATTTATATGTCAAGTCTTGATCTGCCTTCTGAGTCTATTATGTTTTCCCTTACATTTTCCATTTATTTTTATCATCTATAACTTGAACTACTTCCACTTGATCTTTCTGATCATTAGGTTTCAGCATTGACCATCTTCTCAAAATTATCTGAAAACTTTATATCTCTGTACATGCTCTTATTTTTTTGATTTGTCACCTGAACTTTAATCAGTTTTGTTTTACTACTGCCACCTTTTCTGGGGGTTATATTTATTCTTCCTCTTGCCAGCTGCTGGATCTTCTTTGCTGGGCTATTTTACTTTATCTGTTTATTGAGGGTCATGTTTAGCTGTAGGATTAATTTCAGTAGTGGCCATGCTGCAAGTGGTGGTTAAGAACAACTAGTTCTGCCTATGTGGATTGGCTCTATACCAGACTTCAAAAGTTTGATTCCCTGTAAGGCACCAAGAGAAGCAGCAAAGGCCAATATTCTTTAGTTTCAGGAGTAGAGAGGACTCAGAACAGGTCCTGAGAAACCAAGAAGGCAGCCAGCCAGAACTGTCGCTCTTTGGAGATGGAGGCCTTATTCCAAGCTCTTTTTGGATGCTGTCCCTGATCTTTTATCTAAGGCCACCTGCCTCTGGTTCCCAGGCTCTTGTCCATCCCAGAGTGCAGAAGATCCTATACCAGCTCTGTCTGTTCTTACCCGTCACCTTCTGGGACCCACCTGCCTCCTGCAGCAGCAGCAGCAGCAGCTCTGAAGAGGCTGATCCTCGGATTGGATTGGGAAAGGGAGGGCAGCAAGGACATGCCCAAGCTATCAACTGTCTAGAATCTCCCATCTCCCCCTCGGTTCCTCCCTCTCATTGTTATTATGGATCATTGTTATTATATGTTGATTATCATCGGATATGAATTTTATTACTTTACATAAATTACTTCCCCTTTATATTAAGTTTCCTCCTTTATGAAGTTAGGCTGACTTAATTGGCCTCTTGAATTCCTTCCAGCTTGCTGATCTCTTGAGAGCTATTCTTCTGTATTTTCAGTCCACAATTTCTTACATTATCAGGACATTTGATTTCTACAGGAGCTTAAAGTACAGATTGTATTAAATTGTACAGATTGTGTTAAATCAAATATATTCTGCACTTTTCTGACTTCCTAATCTTGAGGATGTGTCACCACTCAATGACAATACTGTTGCTGTGTTTTAGACTCACTTGAGGCTGAACAGCTTGCTTCCTGGTATATTATATTAAACACAGACTTAAAAAACAAAACCCAAAGCAGCTTTTCTGTCAAAACAACATCAGTTTTACAACGTCTTTTTCACAGCGTTGATGTTTGCTGGAAAAAGGAGCACTTAAATGTCATAAAGCATAAAATCAGCTGTGACTTGATGCTTTCTTGACAGTTTTCCTTTATAGTATAGATTGTCTCACACGAATGGGCCACTTAAAATTTTTTTTCTCTGTGGAAGTCTCTGGCAGAAAAAGGCATTTTGAGATTATTTTTATAAGGTAAAAATAAACATCATGGTTATTTAAAATATTTTTTTAATTAATGACTGAAACTTGAGCTTCCTTATTACATGAAAAAGTAATCAGTGGATTACTGGTTGTATGATAGGAGTGAATGAAAGTTACTTACATTTTTTTTTTGTTTATTCAATCAGGGCCACTAATTGAATAAACATAAAAAATGTAAGTAACTTTCATTCATTGAGGGCCACTTATATGCAAGAATGATGCTGGGGAGTGGGGACATACTAGGAAGCCAGTCATCATCTCTGCTCTCAAGAAGCCTATTATCTAGTTAGGGAGGAAGAGAAAATAGTTCATAATTTCTGTAACAATTCTAATTTTAACAAAAATCTAGAAGACAATTCAAGTATTACTATTATATATTAGTTATATCATATCATACCATATGATATCATATGGCACTAATATATAATATAAAGTATATAACACTAAAACATATTATATATACACATATGTGGCATGATGACATGAAGTATTTGTTATTTTTGTCTTATATTGATAAACAGCTTTAGTATAATTTGAAACAATAAGTGAATTATACAAAAAGGGGAGATGTTGAAATATGGTTGTGCTCAACAAGTGATATTAGCATATCTTTTATTTCTCTTCTAGCCTGGGATCTAGTCACAGTTGATAATTGTTGAGATTAAGAATGTGGGCTCCAGAAAAGAATTCTTATTCAATTCAATTCCCTTGAACAAGTCATTTAACTTCCCTTGTTTTCGTTTCCTCTCCCATAAAATGTGAGTGAGTGTCAATGTCGTTGGCCTCTGGGATGGCGTGAGTGGCAAGCATAACATATTAGAAGGGCACCTCCTTGCTTGTTGTAAGAGCTTTGTAGGTGTTTGCTGTTCTTCCTCTTCCATGCCTGGCTTCCCAGAAGCTAGAGCTTTTCATATCCATATTCTTTTTCTCCGTATTCACTTTTTCATTTCCGTATTCTCATCAGTGTGCTGCCATCCTGCCTGGTTCAGAGTAAGGACTCAGTAACTTCTTCCTGTATTAGAGAGAGAGAGAGAGAGAGAGAGAGAGAGAGATTGAGACTGTCCACCATCCTGCCATTTACATAGCACATTCCTGAATTAAAAGTTTACCAAAAGTTCTAGGTTAAAAAATATATATATCCTTTGTAGGGCATAGCAGCTTGGAATTAGAAAATTTTAGGACCTAAAGATACCTCACAATTTTGTAGTTCTGCTGCATTTTAATTTTTAGCATTTAGTATCGAAGAAATGTTTTAAAGATGTATAATACCCAATATTTCAATCATTTTTTCAGAGGAAGATGCTCAGAGCTTGGAGGCATGTGGGGACTTGTTCAAAGCCTCAATGACATGGTAGCACCAATGACTGGCCTGGATCCAGTACTTCAGCTACAATGCAGTATCTGTATCAGAATACTGTATCAGAGTCCTACACTGCCTTTCTGTTTATATTGCTTTATTGTGTGTTGAGTTAGCCTATCAACAAATTATTTCCCCTACTCGCCTTCTCCTCTCTATGCCAACATTTTTGTTCTTTAAAATTACCAAAGAGAAGGTGTTCATCTGCTTTCAGCCTAGACAGCCACATTATCTGGGAAGGTTTCCCTGACCTTGCCCAGTCTGGGCCTTCTATCAAAGTGCCCCGTGCTTTCTCTGCTACACAATTGGCCATGCAGTATTTTGATTGCCTGTCTAGCTATTCATACTCTCCGTTAAACAAAACACTAAGCTCCATGACCTCTCTCTTAAGAGATAGTGCAAAGTTGTAGTTTAGAGTGTGGGCCCTGGAGCCAGACTGCCTATGTTCAAATTATGGCTCTTCTCTTTACTAGCCATCTAACCATGGGTGAGTTACTGAAACCTCAGTGAGCTATTGCTTCATCCTCTGTCAAATAAGCTGGATAATGGTGCCCACACAGAGTTGCGGGGATCATATAAGTAATGCATTTAAGTCCTTCAGATGATACCTGGTGTAGTAGGACACATTTAATAAATCTTAGCTGTTATTATTGTCTTTTCTCATTTTTATCATGTACCTAAGCACTTAGAAAATATTTGTTGAATAAGTGTCTGACTTTGGGGTCACACAGATAAAGTCTAATGTTTCTTCCATACAATGGTTTTTAAAGTAAAAACATGTTAAATAATGATGGGGCCTAAGAAGAGGAAGTATAGCATGCAGCCCTTGTCCATGACGGGTTTGCTGTCTAGTGGAGATGAAAAACAAAACGAAATGAAACACACAAAGCAAGTAACCACTGTAATGCTTAATAGAAAGAAAATTACTGCCTATTAATATTTGCAAGTTGTATTGGGAGCAACATAAAATTTCCAGGTGTTTCCCTTCTAACAACCTCATCTTAGCAGCATGAAAGTTGTTTGGTAGAGCATTGTGAAATTTTAGAAGGAAAAGGATTCGCGAGACTATCCTTCACTTAAAAAATAAGAAAACATATTAGAAATTTATCAAAGAAAAAATTTCAAAGGGTTATTACTGTAGTTCATTGAAATATTGGGTATTATATGTCTTTAAAACATTTCTTGGATGCAAAAAACTGTAAAAACTACCAAAGTTCTTAATGGAGTTCATTACTGTGAGAGGAGCGTGGTAACTTCGAGGCTTATTATAAATGCTGTGTATTTTGTTGTTCTTCCCCCCCAACTCTTTTTCTTTTAGGACACACAGTGGCAAAGCAAGTGTATTATAACAATAAAAGGAAGGACCCTTCGAAGTGGTTGCCTGCTCTTCATCTGTTTGATGTGGCACTAAAGCTCTGCAAAACAACAGCAGCCAAGGAACAGGAGGTGGAAGCTGAAATCCTTTTTCAGAAAGGTAAAATGCATCTGGGATCAGAACTGTGATGAAATTTGTGGAATTCTTTTTTCTATGAACAACAGGATTCTGGAAAACCTGGTCCCTAACTATAAAAATTGCAGATGTACAAAGGGCTTAGAGATGATTAACACAATGGTATCTCCACCAAATCCAGTCTTAGGTAAAAGAACACTGCTTATTTTAAGTTTATATCTATAAAGGAAAAAGTACTGCTACCTCATTTCTTTTATAGCTGATTCTTCTTATACAAAGTTTTATGTTTGAAAAATGGCAACGTAGCCTCTTAGCTATAAATAATATTTCTTAAAAAGATATTTTTTCTGCATCATTTCATTACTTAGCTAAACATTTTGGTTCATTTTTATAAGTAAGAGATAAATACTCATTGAAATTAAATAGCTATAGCACACCTATACTTACAACTTATATACAACACCTATTTACTTAATACACTTATATAATTTTATTGTGGCCATTTTGCCTTTGAGAAAAACAAAGATGAGGATAATTGCTATCATTTACTGAGTATCTACTAGATGCTAGGCCCTGTATTCAACATGTTACATCTCATAGTGCTAATTCTTACAATAGCTCTGCAAGGTAGGCATGACAAATCCCTCTTGATGATGAGGAAAATTAGGCAAGGTCTGGTTAAAATGATTTTCCAAAAGTCAACAGCTACTAAATGATAGTGCCCAGATGTGAACTCAACACTGGCCAGCTCTGTGCCCTCTCCACAGGCTGCATGAAAGCGATAAATCCTTTCCACAGTGATTATAGAAGTTTCCCTTCCTGTCCTTGATGCTATGCCTGTGCTCTGCCAGTGTGTACATTCTTTTTTTTTTTTTTGAGACGGAGTCTCGTTCTGTTGCCCAGGCTGAAGTGCAGTGGCATGATCTTAGCTCACTGCAACAGGGGTTTCACTCTGTTGTCCAGGCTGGTCTCAAACTTCTTAACTCATCCACCCGTCTTGGCTTCCCAAAGTGCTGGGATTACAGATGTGAGCCACTGCGCCTGGCCTGCTAGTGCCTATATCTGAAGGCCACAGCTCACTGTGAGGGCTGGGAGCTGCGACGGCCAGCACGTTTACATTGTCATTGAGAATTTTCAACCATTTGCTGACTTTTTAGAATTTATTTTTTCCGTTTTGATTTGTGATTTTATTTATTTATTATTAAGTTAAAATTATTTTTAATTATTATACTTTAAGTTCTGGCGTACATGTGCAGATTGTACAGGTTTGTTACATAGGTATACACATGCCATGGTGGTGGTTTGCTGCATCTGTTGCCCTGTCATCTACATTAGGTATTTCTCCTAATGCTATCCCTCCCCAATACCCCATTGCCTGCTATTCCTCCCCTAGCCCCCACCCCTCAGGCCCTGGTGTGTGATGTTCCCTTCCCTATGTCTGTGTGTTCTCATTGTTCAACACCCACTTATGAGTGAGAACATGTGGTGTTTGGTTTTCTGTTCTTGTGTCAGTTTGCTGAGAATGATAGTTTCCAGTTTCATCCATGTACCTGCAAAGGACATGAACTCATCCTTTTTTATGGCTGGGTAGTATTCCATGGTGTATATGTGCCACATTTTCTTTATCCAGTCTATCATTGATGGGAATTTGGGTTGGTTGCAAGTCTTTGCTATTGTGAACAGTGCCACAATAAACATATGTGTGCATGTGTCTTTATAATAGAATGATTTATAATCCTTTGGGTATATACCCAGTAATGGGATTGCTGGGTCAAATGGTATTTCTAGTTCTAAATCTTTGAGGAATTGCCACACTAGCTTCCACAATGATTGAATTAATTTACACTCCCACCAACAGTGTGAAAGCGTTCCTATTTCTCTACATCCTCTCCAGCATCAGTTGTCTCCTGATTTTTTAATGATCGCCATTCTAACTGGTGTGAGGTGGTATCTCAATGTGGTTTTGATTTGCATTTCTCTGATGACCAGTGATGATGAGCTTTTTCTCATGTTTGTTGGCTGCATAAATGTCCTCTTTTGAAATGTCTGTTCATGTCCTTTGTCTACTTTTTGATGGGGTTGTTTTTTTCTCATAAATTTAAGTTCTCCATAGATTCTTGATATTAGCCCTTTGTCAGATGGGTAGATTGCAAACATTTTTTACCATTCTGTTGGTTCCCGGTTCACTCTATTGATAGTTTCTTTTGCTGTGAAGAAGCTCTTAAGTTTAATTAGATCCCATTTGTCTATTTTGGCTTTTGTTGCCAGTGCTTTTGGTGTTTTAATCATGAAGTCCTTGCCCATGCCTATATCCTGAATGATATTGCTTAGGTTTTCTTCTAGAGTTTTTATGGTGTTAGGCCTCATGTTTAAATCTTAAATCCATCTAGAGTTAATTTTTGTGTAAGGTGTAAGGAAGGGATTCAGTTTCAGCTTTCTGCATCTGGCTAGCCAGTTTTCCCAGGATTCCCATTTATTAAGTAGGGAATCCTTTCCCCATTGCTTATTTTTGTCAGGTTTGTGAAAGATCAGATGGTTGTAGTTGTGTGGCATTCTTTGTGAGGCCTCTGTTCTGTTCCATTGGTCTGTATCTCTGTTTTGGTACAAGTACCATACTGTTTTGATTACTGTATCCTTGTAATATAGTTTGAAGTCAGGTAGCATGATGCCTCCAGGTTTTTTTTTTGTGTGCTTAGGATTGTCTTGGCTATGCGGGCTCTGTTTTGGTTCCATATGAAGTTTAAGGTGTTTTTTTCCAGTTCTGTGAAGAAAGTCATTGGTAGCTTGGTGGGGATAGCATTGAATATATAAATTATTTTGGGTAATATGGCCATTTTCACAATATTGATTCTTCTTAACCATGAGCATGGGATGTTTTTCCATCTGTTTGTATCCTCTCTTATTTCCTTGAGCAGTAGTTTGTAGTTCTCCTCGAAGAGGTCCTTCACATCCCTTGTTAGTTGTATTCCTAGGTATTTTATTCTCTTTGTAGCAGTTGTGAATGGGAGTTCATTCATGATTTGGCTCTCTATTATTGGTGTATAGGAATGCTTGCAATTTTTGCAGATTGATTTTGTATCCTGAGACTTTGCTGAAGTTACTTATCAGCTTAAGAAGATTTTGGACTGAGACGATGGGGTTTTCTAAATATACAATCATGTCATCTGCAAACAGGGACAATATGATGTCCTCTCTTCCTCTTTAAATACTCTTTATTTCCTTCTCTTGCCTGATGGCCCTAGCCAGAACTTCCAATACTATGTTGAATAGGAGTGGTGAGAGAGGGCATCCTTGTCTTCTGCCAGTTTTCAAAGGGAATGCTTCTAGTTTTTGCCCATTCAGTATGATATTGGCTGTGGGTTTGTCATAAATAGCTTTTACTATTTTGAGATACAATCCACCGATACCTAGTTTCTTGAGAGTTTTTAGCATAAAGGGCAGAATTTTGTTGAAGGCCATCTCTGCATCTATTGAGATAATCATGGTTTTTGTCTTTGGTTCTGTTTATGTGATGGATTACATTTATAGATTTACAGATGTTGAACCAGCCTTGCATACTTGGGATGAAGCCGACTTGATCGTGATGGATAAGCTTTTTGATGTGCTGTTGGATTTGGTTTGCCAGTATTTTATTGAAGATTTTTGTGGTAATATTCATTAAGGATATTGGCCTGAAATTTTCTTTTTTAGTTGCATCTCTGCCAGGTTTTGGTATCAGGATGATGTTGGTCTCATAAAATGAGTTTGGGAGATTTTTTTTGTAATATTAAAAATGTTTTCAATCTATTTTTAACTGACATAACAATTGTATATATTTATGGGGTATAATGTGATGTTTTTGATTCATGTACATGTTGTGACTTGATTAAATCAAGCTAATTAGCATATCCTTCACGTACTTACCATTTTTGTGGGGAGAGCATTTAAAATCTACTATGATTATTATTAATTATAGTCACCATGTTGTACAATAGGTCTTCAGAACTTATTCCTCCCATTTAACTGAAACCTTGTCCCTTTGACCAATGTCTCCCTATTCCCCTACCATCCCTAACTTTTTAAGATTCTTCATTTAAGTGAAATCATGCAATATTTGTCTTTCTGTGCCTGACTTACTTCACTGAGAATAACGTCCTCCAGGTTCATCCATGATGTTTGCAAATAACAGGATTTCTTTCTATTTTAAGGCTGAATAGTATTCTGTTGTGTATGTATATCACATTTTCTTTATCCATGCACCTGTTGAAGGGTACTTAGATTGATTCTGTATCTTGGCTATTGTGAATAACTCTGCAATGACCATGGGAGGGCAGATGTTTTCTATGATATCTGTGAAGGAGACAGGGGAAAGAGGAGAATGGATGTCAAAAAAGGGAATGTAAGATACAAGAGGAGGGAGAAGCACAAAGAAAGAGAATGGAGAAAAAAGTCAGATGTGAAGACCAGTTGTGTAGGGCAAGCCAAAGGAAGCTTGCCTCATGTTGCTTCCTGAATGCAGGGGAAGCCTGAGAGTACTGGAGAAGGAGGCAGTGGGTCTCTCCTCATTGGCTTACCTTCTGGAAGAAATAGACAGATACACAAAAGGACAGCACACCAAATGTTCTGAATTTCCAGCATGAAATATTTGTTCTTAAGTTCTAAGTGCTAGAAAAAGGAAAAACAATCTTTGTATCTTTTTCTTCTTTCAGGCAAAATAGAACGTCAAATACTAATGGAAGAGAAATCTCCAAGTTTTCAACTTGAGAGTTTATATGAAGCTATACAACTAAGCCTGAATAATGATCAAAACTCAGGGTAAAAAGATATTCCATTGTTGTGGCCATGTGTGTTTGGCTTGAGCCCCATATTCTGGTAGTACATGGACCACTCAAGGCTGGATTCACTGGGAGGCCTTCTCAAAGAAAGGCTAGTTCACGGGGTCCATCTCAAGCTTGTTGCTCTTGGTCCCTCCTTTAAAGTAATGGTAAATGATGGCTGTCCTCATAGTGGCATACTGGCCTGTACCCAAATCTCATGTTAGTACCAGGATTTCTGGGACCTCTTTCGGATGATGCTTCTCAACTGGAAGTTCCTTCCCTGAATGCGCAATTGTGTCTAGAAGGGGTTTGTGTGGCTATTCACTCGGGTCATCAGGACCATAATTCTGTATGAATATCACCTCAATATTGAGAGTAAGCCATCTTTATTACAATGGAAGTGATCCAAATGCACTGATCCCCAGCTGACAGATTTGATGGTGAATACATAGACCTAACCCATACCAAATCACTGCTTTCTGCACTGCATAATTCTATGTATTTCTTTCTATTTTAATTAGTGTAGGAGCCTAGAGAGGGGCCTACATTTTCAAGGCAAGTTCTTCCAGCCCTGACCTTCACTTCTTTAGTGCCTTGTGTGCTAGAATATTCCAGAATGGTCTTGATGCCAGGTTTCATGGCAGTCATAGTATGGAGTGTTGCCAGCACAGGACAAGGCAAAATGCTAAAATTGGAAGTTCTCGTCAAGAACTTCCAATTTTAGTAGGGAGGAAGATGCTAGTATTTATGGTCAAAAGTGCTATGAAAAGAAGGTGGGTGTTTGTGACAAATGCTGGTATTGCCAGTTTTTACCTTTTATCAGCTTAGAAATTGTTGGCAAATGATGCCAATGATTATGCATGGTGAAGCTATTTAATAAGTACAGTGCTATATCGTTTTAGATTGATAAGAGACTCCTACCTAGAAATGGCTCTATTGTATTTTCATCTGAAGAAGCCAAAAAGAAATATTTCAGGATCACCATTAACACTTAAGGTAAGAGTCTATTTTATTAGAAATTATGCATTAATTGTCCTTGAGATTGCTATTTTGGTAACACTGTGCTATTGAAATAATGAGGCTGATTTTCCTGTGTGGCTTGGAGAAATTAATTCATTGCTTTGTAGTTACACTTGTAACTATGTGTTACAAAGACATACCTCTTTGGACATTTTATACAGGGCTTTGGAAATTATTTTCATGTACACATTTCTGCCTGTGAAAATGTTATCCATGAAATGTAAGTGTATGTAAATATATACTTAATATATAAATATACACTTACGTTTCACGGATAACATGAAGTGTAAATGCAAGGCAATGAATGACTCATTAGTATTGATCAGGAAAATTCAATGACATATTGGTTAAACAGATAGACAAGTAAAGTTTTCAATACTGATATGGCCTATAAACAGATAACCTCTTGATAGAACCATTCATTCATTCATTCAACACATATCTCTTGAGCATCTACTCTGATCCAGGCACTCTTCTAGAGTTAAAGCAATGTCTAAAACGAACTTCGTCCCTGTTCTCATGGAGCATGCCTTTCAGTAGAGGAAAACAGATAATAAACGAGTAAAGGAAGGAGGCCAGAAGAGGAAAGGTGGGAGAAAATGAGGGAGAAGAAGGGGAAGGGGGTGTAATAGTCCATTTTCACACTGCTAATAAAGACATACCTGAGAAGTTTAATGGACTCACAGTTCCATGTGGCTGGGGAGGCCTCTCAATCGTGATGGAAGGCAAAGGCACATCTTACATGGCAGCAGACAAAGAGAGAATGAGAACCAAGAGAAAGGGGTTTCCTCTTATAAAACCATCAGATCTCGTGAGACTTATTCACTACCATGAGAACAGTAGGGGGAAACTGCCCCAACGATTCAATTATCTCCCACCAGGTCCCTTCCACAACGTGTGGGAATTTTGGGAGCTACAGTTCAAGATGAGATTTGCATGAGGACACAGCCAAACCATATTAGGGGGTGACTTAGGTAATGAAATTTGGAGCTAAGAAATAACTCGTATGGGTGAGATTTTGAATGAATGACATGAGAAGAGGTGATGTTTGAGGCAGGATTTGATGCAGGAGGTAGGAGCCAGCAAAGAGTTGTGGAGGGGTCGCACCTTCTAGCTAGAGCAGTGTTTCCAAACGAAGATGCAGAAACATCTCTGAAAATCTTGTGAAATGACAGATTCTGATTCAGTAAATCAGGGACAGGCTCTGAGATTTGGCATTTTTAATGAGCCTCCCAGGTGATGCTGATGTTGTTGGTCTGTGGGCCACACATGAGGACCAAGGGTCTAGATTAAGGGAGATCCCAGAGGTGGGAATAATTTGAGTGGGTTTGAGGTAAATGAACACAGTAATTTTGTTTTTTGTTTTTAAAATTTTAGTGGGCTTTTCTGTTTCATCCTTATTGAATGATCGTTTGTCCCTCCAAGAGATCTTTTCAGAAAATGTTGGCATCAAATCTTTAATTTTTGAGACAGCATAAACATGATTTAAAACCTTTAGGTAAATAGACTCTCAGTCAATTGAATTATTCATATGGAAGCTGCCTTAGGTGAATGGCACCTCTTTTTTTAATCAAAATAATTACAAACTTGAAAAAGTTACTTTTTGTTGTGTGATAAACATGTTTATTTCCAGTAACAGAAAAAAAAACCCATTTATTTTTATAGCAGGTGGCAATACAAATTAATAGGATGCTAGGATGATAATGTATCACCTCTCTGGCCCTTACTGGAGAAGTGCTTATAATTAAGAACATAAAGAAGTTTGGATTTGAATGAAAACAGTAGTGTAATTGCTTACAATATGATCATTATTTTCTGTATGTTTTGACATAGTATAAATATTTTAGCAAGTCATAGAATTATTAGAAGCACAGAAAACAGCCAAAACCAATTAAAAAAATTCATACAGATGTATTCAGACCATGGAAATATAACATTTGAAATATGTCCTAATAAAGACAACACATTATAAGCCCTTAAAAGAAAGCAGCATTGTTTCACTTTTATGTAGTGTCCGTATAGCAGAGTGACCATTGCACTTGTTTGGATTTGAATCCTAGCTTCACGACTTACTAGCTATGTGACTGAGGTCTTTTTAAGCCTAATTTCCTCACCTGTGAAACAGAGATGATGGTCCTTACCTCTTAGAGTGGCTCCGAGAATTAAACAAGATATTGGGCTTGTAGGTAATAAGTACTTATATTAATGGAACTATATTTCTCATTTTGTAACATCAGCTAAACATCTATATTCTTCTTTCTAAAGTATTTTGTTCATAGCAGTTACTCAATAATTGATGGCTAAGTTGAATTGACTATTTCTTGAACATTCATTTATTTGCTTATGAACCAAACACTTACTGAGGGCTTAATGTACATTAACCACCTTTTTTTTCCTAAGGAGCAGAGAGTCTAGCAAGAGAGAGAAATTGTATTGCAATGTGATAAGGACTATAATCACAATTTGTCAAGGTGGAGAAGTGGGGCAAAGTAGGGACTAATACTGTTTTGGGGAAATGCTGGAGAAGGCTTCACAGATGAAGTAAATTTTGGAGGATATATGGAGTTTTCCAAGTAGTTAAGTGGAAATGAACCCATTTTAATTTCATGGATAGAATCCACATGATGTTTAATAAATTTACAGAGTTGTGTAATAATCACCACTATCCACTTTTAGAACATTTCCATCATCCCAAGAAAGATCCATTACGCCCATTTGCAGTCAATCCTATTCCCACCCCTAGTTCCATGAAACCACCAAACTGTTTTCTGTCTCCATAGATTTGCCTTTTCTAGACATTTCATGTAAATGGAATGATAGATTTTATTTATTTTATTTTTTTGAGACAGAGTCTCTGTCTGATGCCCAGACTGGAGTGCAGTGGTGCAATCTCAGCTGATGGCTGCAATCTCGGCTCATGGCAACCTCCACCTCCCAGGTTCAAGCGATTCTCCTGCCTCAGCCTCCTGAGGCACACACCACCATGTCCGGCTAATGGAATGATAGATTTTGTAGTGTTTATGCCTGCTTCTTTCACCCAGTATAATGTTTTTCAGGTTCACTCATGTTGTAGCATGTAATGGTAGTTTTTTTGTTATTGTTACTAAATAGTATTTCATTATATGGATATGCCACATTTTTTCCCTTTGTCCATTCAGTAGTTGATGGACATTTGAATTGTTTTCACTTTTTGGCTGTTTCAGTTAATACTATTTTGAACATTCATCTACAAGTTTTTGTGTGGACATATGTTTTCAGTTCTTCTGAGTACATACCTAAAAGTGGAATTCCTGAGTTACATGGCAACTCTATGTTTAGCCTTTTGATGATCTGTCAGATTGTTTTCAATGGGGGCTGTACCATTTTACATTCTTCCAGCAGTATATGAAGGTTGCAATTTCCCCACGTCCTTGCTAACACTTGTTATTATCTATCTTTTTGAGATAGTACCTATGCTAGTAGGTATGAAGTAGTATCTCATTGTGGTTTTGATTTGTATTTTTCTGGTGGCTAATGATGCTGAGATCTTTTCATGTGCTTATTGGCCATTTGTATATCTTCTTTGGAAAACTGTCTATTCAGATCCTTTGTGCATTTTTATTGAGTCATTTGTCTTTTTTTATCATTGAGCTTGCCACTGCACTCCAGCCTGGCGACAGAGCAAGACTCCATCTCAAAAAAAAAAAAAAAAAAAGGGGAGAGAGAGAGTTTTCATTTAAAAAAAAATATGTATTGTAGATACAGACCCCTTATCAGATAAATGATTTGCAAATACTTTCTCCTGCTTAGTGGCTTATCTTTTCATATTGTTAGTAGCATCTTTGGAGGCATAAAAGTTTTAAATTTTAATGAAGGTCAAATTGTCATTTTTTTCTTTTATAGGTTGTATTTTTTGTGACATATCTAGAACTCTTTGTCTAACCACGGTTGTTGAAGATTTTCTTCTATAAGTTGTATAGTTTTAACTTTTACATTTAAGTCTATGATCCATTTTGAGTTAATACCTGTGTAGGGTGTGAGGTTAAAAGTCTAAATTTGTCTTTTTATACAGGAATATGTAGTTGTCTCAGCACCATTTGTTGAAAAGACTATCCCTTTCTCATTGGATTGCTTTGGCACTTTTGTTGAAAATTAATTATAAATGCAAATGTTTATTCCTGGATTTTCAATCCTGTTTCATTGACTTTGAAGTCTACCTTTACTTGAGTATCCACTGTCTTGGTTCCTGTAGCTTTTAGTAAGTTTTGAAGTTGTAAAGTGCATGTTCCTACTATATTCTTCCTTTTCATTTTACTTTGACTCCTTTGCATTTTACTATTTTAGGATGTGCTTGTCAATTTCTGCAAAAAAACTAAGGAGATTTTTGTTGCCATCTTATCAATATTAAGTCCTCTAATTAATGAATATGAACTGTCTCTTCATTTATTCTGATCTTAATTTCTCTCAACAAAGTTTTGTCTTTCTAAGTGTATGAGTCTTATACATTTTTGTTATTTCTGTTGTCAAAGGGATTTTTAGTTTTTAGATTGTTTATTGCTAGTATACAGAAATACAGTTGATTTGTGTGTATTGAGTTTTGTATCCTGTGACCTTGCTAAACATGTTTATTAATGTTGTGTTTGTGTGTCTGTGTATTCCTTATGATTGTCTACATATAGGATCATGTCTCCCCCGCCCCCTCCCCGCCACCCCGCCGCTGGGTTTTCCAACCTAGAGTCTCCTGTGCAGAGTCAAACATCTCCCCCATCTGGAAAATGTCCACCATATTCTTTCCCCACTGCAATTTTTTCCATGGTGGGCTCAAGCCCAACTTCCCCAACAAAGGTTTCCTTTCCATTCAAGATGACTTATTTTTATTTTGAATGGCTGGGTCACTAGTTGATCTTACATTCTAGTTATTTTATGTTATTCTCTATTCTTTGTTACATGCCTATTAGTCTTGTTTCCAGAATGTAAGTAGATAAATTACCCATGCTTACATAGTCGGTAAGCTAGCAATTGTTGCCCCAGATTAGTCCCATTACAGCTAATGATCAGGGTTTGTTTGGTTGGTTGGTTTACTTTTAATCTTACAACAGGGCTGTATTGCTTAGATTTCCCCATAGGCAGATCTTTCCAGGTGTCACCTTCTCCCTGGCTTAACGCTAAATCTAGGCCACATTTACACCTTGTACTTGTTCTTTGGCATCAGCATTGTACATGGGCTCTCCTTTTCCCCGGGATTCTGCTAGCCAGAAGTGAAATAAAGATACTTTTGTTATTGTTTGTTTTATTCTGCAGATTTGTTGAAAATTAAAGAATTGGCCAAAATATAGACATCAAAGAATTAGCATCCATGAGGCTAATTGAATAGTTAGCTCTATCCAGATGATTTAAATCTTAAGAAATTACTACTAATACCTATTTTAGTTACCTTTAAAAATGTGTAACAGATACTAGCTACTGGTGAAGTTGCGTTCTGTTCACTTCTGTAGCAGTGACTTTCTTATGTTTAAAAAACAAATATATATATATAAAAATATATATTCTTTTTTTTATTAAAGAAGCCCCCTATGGTAAAAAAAAAAAAAAAAAGTCCTCGATCATTGTTTGTTTGTTTTGCTATTCTATGGAGCTTTATAATACTCTCTCTTTAATATTTTCTTAGCAGGAAATATGATAGCAAATATTGCCAGAAATCTTTAAGCAACGTTCTAATTTCTGATACTGTTACACAATATATTCAATTTATAGATCTTCTATTATAATGGCACTTAATTTTACTTAAGATGCCATTTTTGGATGGGCTTGGTGGCTCATGCCTGTAATCCCAGCACTCTGGAAGGTTGAGGTGGGCTGATCAACTGAGCTCAAGAGTTTAACACCAGCCTGGGCGACATGGTGACACCTTGTTTCTACAGAAAATACAAAAACTAGCTGGGTGTGGTGGTACATGCCTATAGTCCCAGCTATTTGGGAGTCTGAGGCAGGAGAATTGTTTGAACCTGGGAGGCAGAGGTTGCAGTAAGCTGAGATTGTGTCATTGCACTCCAGCCTGTGTGACAGAGTAAAACTATGTCTCAAAAAAAGAATAATTTTTATTAACTTATTACACAAATAATGCAAGCTCATTATAGAAAATTAGAAAAAAAATGATAAGAATAAATTACCTTAAAACTTGGGACAACCACTGTTAATTTTCTCTGCTTTTATGTACAGGAAATGTATGTGTGTGCATATTTTTTTAAAAAAAGGATTGTACTTTTCATACAATTTTGTAACCTGCTCTTTTCTTTCCTCAGTATATTTTGAATATATTTTCATGTCAATAGATACATTATTATCCTTAGTGACTACATAGTATTTCACTAAAATGTCATTTTTAGAAGATGAGAAGAGTTATCACAAAACTTAGTATCCTAACACATTTGCCATATTTTTAGCCTCCTCTCAGAAGAAATAGTTCTGTTAAAGAAACAGCAGCAAGTAAATCTGAAATGTACAGTTCATTAGCCTGGATTGCAATAAGAGCTGCTGCACAGGTTGGTGTGATTTTTGTTTAATCTTTCTTTTTACCATCATATCTGTATTCTCTGCTTTTAAAGAACAGAATATACCTGTAAAAGAGAAAGGAGTTGGGGTGTGGTAACTCACACCTGTTATCCCAGCACTTTGGGAGGCCGAGGTAGGTGGATCACAAAGTCAAGAGATGGAGACCATCCTAGCCACCATGGTGAAACCCTGTCTCTACTAAAAATACAAAAATTACCTGGGTGTGGTGGCACATGCCTATAGTCCCAGCTACTTGGGAGGCTGAGGTAGGAGAATCTCTTGAACCTGGGAGGTGGAGGTTAGAGTGAGTTGAGATAGCACCATTGCACTCCAACCTGCACCAGAGCAAGACTCCATCTAAAAAAAAATTTTTTTTTCAATTAGCTGGGCATGGTGGCGTGCCTGTAGTCTCAGCTATGCAGGAAGCTGAGGCAGAAGGATTGCTTGACTCTGGGAGGTCAAGGCTGCAGTGGGCTGAGATCCCACCACTGCACTCCAGGCTGGGCAACAGAGTGAGATCTTGTCTCAAAAGAAAAAAAACAGAAAAAAAATTACATTATTTGGGATTTGTGTCAATTATTATGTTTCTTTGGAAAGATTAGAAATACTTGTTATGTTTAGTGTTTTCTATCTCTATTTGTCAGACTTGGTTCTATTTGTTTCACCGTTTCTAAATGAAAGTATTGGCAGATATACATATGTATGTATTTGACATTTTGGCAACTATCTGTCATAGCTAGGTGAGGTAGCTTATTTTAAGTGACTTATGCATTAATTAAATTGTCAACCCTAAATTATTTGTTTGACTATGATATATTCTAATGTCAGGAATCACATATTATTTTTCAGGTTGTCTTTATTTTTTCTTCCAATGTATATGGAATATTATTTTATGAATTCACTTTTTTTCATTATTTACCTAATAGATAATCTATGAATTAGAAAGCTTGCATTTATAATTCTAATTTATGCATTAATTGTAGGTCAGTGAAGCTGTGCTGGCAATTAACTTACTTATGGGAAAGAAGAATATTAGAACCCATAAAGTTAACCAAATGGCTTTATCAAATATCCCAGAATTTGCTGCTTTGGATCTTTTGTCTTCGTATACAGATTACTTGCTTGGTATGTTTGGATGTCTACACATTATGCACAAAAAAAGGATATATGTAATATAGAATCAAGTTTCAAAGATTTAATTGTAATTTGTTGGCTTTCAGCTTGGATGGGATAATGTTTGGGGGTACTTCCAGGGTATCAGGAGTCCTAGGGCCAAAATAGAGGGCCCTTAGCTCACTGCACCTGTGTACATGTTACCCAATCAGCTAGTGCATTTCAGCTGCAAGTTCTCATACACAATGATATTTTCATGTGTTGCTTTTCCAGTTCACACATATCAAGTCCTTTTGGGAATGTTTGCCTCTCTGATCCTTTAATCCAAAACCTACACTCATTCTCCCACTCTCATATGCTTCCCTCTTCTTTTCCTTAGTTATTTAATATTTGTATATTAAATAGTATGTATATTTGATTGTGTTTAAGCTCTTTCTCCCATTAAATCATCATCAGCTACACGAGGGCAGGATATTCATCTATTTGATTTTCATCTACAGCAGATTGCACAGTGCTTGTATATAGAAGACATTCAATATTAACATTTGTTAAATGAATTAATGAATAAGAGGTTAGCAAAATTTAAACTTGATTGCAATACTGTTTATGATTTTGCTTAGTTACTCCTTTGATAGTAAACTGTAATATAAACCTCTATATCAGATAACTGGTGACAGGCATTTAACATTCATTCATGTATTTTTCCATTATTTCACTCAAAAAATATTTATTGAGTGCTTCTTGTGTTCTAAGCACTTGGATAGGTGCTAAGAAGTAAGATACTAGTCTTACTTCCAGACTGACATTTCACTAACATCCATCTCTAATTTTGCTTGGTGCTAGGTCAGCATTGAGCCAAAGGAGAAGAGTTTTAACCTGACAGGGCTGGGAGTGGTGTTCCTAATATTTCTGGAATCACATCTGTATACAGCAGCTTAGTCTACTGAATTGTTGGGTCAGCCTTAATTAAAGTGTTAATGTCTAACGTCCCCTTCTTTGGCTCTTTTCAGAAGCATAGGTGTCCCAGATTATTTTCTAAACTATTTAAGATTTTTTTTTTTTTAGGCTGAGGCTTTATTTTCTCATTTTTACTTCCTTCATGCCTGATAGAATTTTGCTTTATTGGCTTTCTGAGCCATGGCCTAAGCATCAGACTGGGTGCCTGCTCTTCTTTAAGGTTCCCATCGATGGGTTCTCTGGGGACAAAGCCATTGACCCTACACAGGGCAGTTTGGCAGTCCCGCATCTAGGAGGAGCTGGTCACCACTTCCTTGCTTGACACTGTTTGGCTACTCAATTCTCCCTGGTTCAGAATGTCAGGAAAACATCCCCCTAAGAAGCACACATTATTGGCAGGGCGAGGTGGCTCACGCCTGTAATCCCAGCACTTTGGGAGGCCGAGGTGGGTGGACCACCTGAGGTTGGGAGTTCAAGACCAGCATGGAGAAACCCCATCTCTACTTAAAATACCAAAATTAGCTGCGCATGGTGGTGCACCCCTGTAATCCCAGCTACTCAGGATGCTGAGGCAGGAGAATCACTTGAACCCAGAAGGTGGAGGTTGCAGTGAACTGAGATCTCGCCATTGCACTCCAGTCTGGGCAGCAAGAGCAAAACTCCATTCCACCCTCCCCCACCCTCCAAAAAAGAAGCACATATTATTGTACAGTATTAATAATCAAGAGACTTCAGTTGACATCCTGGCTCTGCCAAACCATTTCATTTCTCTCAGCCTCTTTAGAGACTAATCTACTCTTGAATCTGAGGCTAATTGCTCAGTCTCTATATCTGTAGACTGAGAGATTGATCAAAATCTAAGGCGATGATTCAAACTTCCAATATGGCTATTTCTTCTTCATACTGCCTCCTTATTACTTCTGAATGATGTGTCTAATTTATCCTAGTCCTTTCCTTGTGCTCTTCTAGTTTTTAGGGCAGGGATGACTCATTGGTTTCATCTAAGATGGACCCTAAAACTCAGTGGCTTACAACAACAGGAATTCATCCTTACACTCAGCTAATGTGTTCTGATTCACGCTGCAGGTCGGGTTCAGAACTCTTATGTACATTTTTTGTGAGGCCCAAGCTAAAGAGACAGTGGTTAGCTGGGGCATAATCTTTTCATGGTAGATACCAGAGCAAAAGAGCCACAAGCCAAATCACACAAATGCATTTAAGGCTTCTCTTCACATCCTATCCCATTGGCCACAGCAAATCATAGCACCAAGTCCAGTATCAGTGAGCTAGGGAAATATACACTTCTTGTATAGGAAGGGAGAGAGGCATGAATGTTTGCTAAATGATAATCCGAACTATTGCATATGACAAATTCAATGGCCAGTGGCTACCTGAGAACAACCTCTGTATGATTCAGAGGAAAGAACCATAGAAAAGCCATGAAAAAGGTGCTGTGATTAATTAATGATGTCAGCCGTGGGCACACAGTGGAAAATGGCATTCTCTAAACCAAACCGTGTTCATTGATCCAGTTGAGTAGGTAGTCTTCATCTCAGTTTAATACTAGAATTTAAGCTTTCTGGTTCCGTATCAGTGGCATTCATAGCATATTACATTTTTTTCAGTTTCAATTTTATACCATTAGCCCTTCTTTACTATTTTAACAGTGAAAGTACCAAATTTTAAAATCCAATCTGTTTTGCATTTTGCCTCTCTTTAAGAATAATAATTTTGCCCTCCAGTCCTTTCCTGGCAGGCTGATAATTAATTGATGCGGTTGACTTCCCTCACTTCAGTGTTTGGGTTAGAAGGAGGTTCCGTATTCCCACTTGGTTGCCACAAATACCCAGATGGCAATGAGGTTCATATTGTAATGACTTGCTAAAGGGCAAAATTCCTTAACCATAACAAATAAAACTTGTTTGATTTTTCTTGTATTAGCATAAATTAGCATCTAGCAAAAAATCTCAGTAATCTTAGCTTTAAACGACACTAGCATTGATCTACACATGAGGTGATGCACATTTACTATTATTGTATGCAGAGCCTGTACCAGATGTTTACATTCAGAGAGAAGGAAGAGTCAGAGAACACATCAAAGAAGTGGGTCTTACCTTCCATAAGCTTCTAGTCATGGGCAATCACAACAGGCATATACCCTGAAATGATAGAAATTCATTTTTTAGCTGGGCACAGTGGCTCATGCCTGTAATCCCAGCACTTTGGGAAGCTGAAGCAGGTGGATCATTTGAGGTCAGAAGTTTGAGACCACCTTAGACAACATGGTGAAACCCTTTCTCTACTAAAAATACAAAATTAGCTGGGCGTAGTGGTGCACACCTGTAGTCCCAGCTACTCAGGAGGCTGAGACAGGAGAATCGCTTGAATCTGGGAGGCAGAGGTTGCAGTGAGCTGAGATTGCACCATTGCACTACAGCCTGGGTAATAAAGCAAGACTCCATCTCAAAAAATAAAATATATATAAAAAAATTAACTTTTAAGAAGAGCATAATAGGCTGGGCGCAGTGGGTTACGCCTGTAATCCTGGCACTTTGGGAGGCCAAGACGGGTGGATCACTTGTGGCCAGGAATTCAAAACCAGCCTGGCCAACATGGCAAAACCCAATCTCTACTAAAAATACAAAAATTAGCCAGATGTGGTGGTGGGCACCTGTAATCCCAGGTACTAGGGAAGCTGAGGCAGGATAATAGCTTGAACCTGAGAGGTAGAGGTTGCAGTGAGTGGAGATTATGTCACTGCACTCCAGCCTGAATGACAGAGTGAGACTCCACCAAAAAAAAAAAAAAAAAAGCAGAACATAATAATGAAGGCAGATTCAAGTGCCACAAGCTAAATCAATTTATGCCTTCTGAGGTGAGGTGGACACAGGCAGGATGGCACATGAGTTAATTAAGAACATTGTTTTCTGGGAGAGGTGTATTATGGGGCAGGTGTGAATTGACTCAGGGGAAGCAGATTTTATCAACAGAGCAATTGATGACAGGAGCATGATGACAGAATAGACTAGTCGTATGTGGAGAGTGAACTATAGATCATCCTGCCAGGACCGGAGAGCAGTTGGATGACGTCTATTGCACAGCAAGATGGAAAGATAACCTTTCGTATCTTTTGAGTTTTGATTCTTGAGAATAAATTACCAAAAGAAAAAAATACTCCATACATATTTGACCAATGTAATCTGGTCTTTAATTCTGCAGAGAAAAACTAGGAACAGTTCAATGTTAGTTCCTTTGTAGAAACTTTGCTTTTTCTGATGGAATACTTAGAATTATTTTCTCTTCCTAATCAAAAGGTGTTACCAGAGTTTGTCCAGATACATTTTGTACTATAACCATCTTCAGAAGAATTAGGGAGGATGGAGGAGGATCCCTTTGCAATTGCTTTCCATAAGCCCCTGCCAGAGCTTCCTGGGTTTCACTGGTTCTGGGTCAGTATTTAAACTGCTAATTTCCATGTATCATTCAGGTGGGGTGAATTACAACCTTACAACCTAAAGTGAGTTTTAATGTGGGCACTTGTCATGTTTCCCTGAATTTACTCAAGCCAGTGGACAGTGTATTTCTAGTCCCCAGTTTGTGGACAAGCCCATTCTGAATCCCCATTTATATAGATAACTCATTTCTGACTTTCCCTACCTGCAGGACACTCTTTTCCAGACTGCTGCACGAGTCTGGCACTGAAGTCCCAGTTCCATCTGTTAAGGCCTAATTCTAATCCCTCTCCAGGGAAGTCCTCAGGTTCAGGCCCTGCTCACAAATCCCCAATTTGTTTTGACAATTTGGAATTTCCCTTTCCGGGTTTCAAGCTCAGCTACAAATTAAAACAATTTTTGTACTATTTTATCCAACACTGTTATGTGTTTGGATTGGGAAGGGCAGAGGCATCGCTCATGTCAGCTCCATCCGAGCAGTCCAGCAGGTTGACTAGAAACATCAATTCTGCATTTTGAATTCCTGGCTATACTTTATCACACCCAATGTAAAGCTTAACAGCACAGTCTTTAGAATTGGATAGATCAGGATTTGAATTAGTAGTGGATATTACTCAAGTTACATTACCTCTCTGAATGAGCACCTTGCCTCATTTATAAATGTGCATACTGATGCACCCACAGGATTTTCCTGAAACATAAATGAAGTCAAGTAAGATAGTGCTGGCACATAGCATCAGGTGCCACTGGTCCCATTATTATCTGACACTTCCTGCATCGTTGGTTTCTGCTGTTGTATGAATCTTGACGGCTTGGGCGTCTGCCAGAATTCACATCAGCTGAAGAGATGCCTTGAATCACCTGTCTCCCTCACCACTTAAGCCAGTTCCACCTTCAAGTCTTGCATGAATATACTGAATTTATTACCTAGTTTCAAGGAAATCTGGGAAGTGTCATTTCTATCTTTATAATTTCTTCAATATAGAAAAGCTCATTTGGAGGTTCAGATGAATGTTGAATAGTCAACCTGGTACATACACTGATACATTGACTTATTTTTCCCTTAAAAATACAAATAGTAGTATAACTGTACACATAATAATGCTCCCTGCTCCTTTTTTCTTTAAATTAGTATAAATGTACCTTGACAATTTTTAAAAATCATCCCATAAGCAGCTTTTTTATGGCTGTATAATATTCCTTTGTATAGGTACAGCATAATTAAATTCATTAGTCTCTTTTTGATAGCTATTTATGTTGCTTCTACTCTTTGGCTATTACATACATCTCTACATCTTGTACATTTATATCATTTTGTACCTATGCTAGTATATCTATTGGGTCAGTTTCCATAAGGCAAATGTCTAGATCAAAAGGTAGTTTCATTTGTAAATTTGGTAATTTTTGCCAAAATCCTCCCAAAAAGGTTATGCCAGTTGTACTCCTGTCAGCAGTTAATAAATGGTCTTTTTTTCAGCATCCTTGCTGAGAAAGGTATATTATAAACATTTTTTAAACTTTTGTTGATATGGTGGGAGAAAAAAAGTTCCAATTTAATTTGCACACCTCTTGTGAGGACTAGGGTTGAACATCTTTTTGTGAACTCTCTGCTCATAATCGTTGCCCATTTAAAAAAAAAAATTTGGCCCTTAAGTATTTGTAGAAGCCCTTTACTATGAAAATCAACACTTTAGTTGTGATATTTGTAAATATACTTTTCTAATTTTTCAGTTGTTACTTAACATTTTACATGACAGTTCTGTTCCATGAAGAGTTATTTGTTTCTATATAGTAGAAATTATTGATATTTTTGATAGATTTTGGATTTCTGTCATAGTTAGAAAAGTTGGCTGGGTACGGTGGCTCATGGCTGTAATCTTAGGACTTTGGGAAGTTGAGGCAGGCAGATCACGAGGTCAAGAGATTGAGACCATCCAGGTCAACATGATGAAACCTTGTTTCTACTAAAAATACAAAAATTAGCTGGGTGTGGTAGCATGTTCCTGTAGTCCCAGCTACTCGGGAGACTGAGGCAGGAGAATCACTTGACCTGGGAGGCAGAGGTTGCAGTGAGCTGAAATCATACCATTGCACTCCAGCCTCGTGACAGAGCAAGCCTCCATCTCAAAAAAAAAAAAAAAAAAAAAGGAAAAAAGAAAAGTTCTTCCTACTCAGATTCTTTAAATATCTTATAGAAATCTATTTGGAATATGTAAAGTGTGGCAAATGGATATAAATTTATTTTTTCCAGATGGCTACCCATTTCTGTACTTTTCTTTCAGTTCTAATTGATCTGTCCACCCTGACTTCAATACATTCTTTTAATTTTTGCAACCTTATAATAATATATTTAATATAAGGATAAGTCCCCATTCATTACTCTCTCTTTTCAGAATTGACTCTTATGGCTCTTTTGTTTGTGTGTTATCTCTGGAAGCAGCTTGTCTAGTTCAAAAAAAAGTCCTGCTGTATTTTTATTGGGATTACATTATATTTAGATATTAACTTAGAAATAACTTACATTTTTATTTTACTGAATTACCTTAACCAAGAATATTATGTGCCCTTTATATTTTCTAGTTCACATCCCTTAGGGAGTTTTTTAAACATTTTCTTTGAATAAATCTTGTACCTTTCTTGTTAGGTTTATTTTTAGAGATATTATCTAATTATTGTATTGAAATTTTAAAAAATTATTACTATTAGTATTTTTATGTACAGAGGCTATTAATGTCACTATGTTTATTATCCTTAGAAAGTTTTCTCCACTTGATTATCCATGAACAAGGTTGAAGTCACCAAATATTTTCTGTAAATAGATAGTAAATATTTAAGTCTACTTATTTAAGTCTTTACGGTCTCTGCTGCACCTACTCAACTTGCTGTTATAGCACAAAAGGAGCCATAGTCACAATGTAAATGAATGATATCTTTACAGCGGGCTGGGCGCGGTGACTCACACTTGCAATCCCAGCACTTTGGGAGGCCGAGGCGTGTGAATCACGAGGTCAGGAGTTCGAGACTAGCCTGGCCAACATGGTGAAACCCCCGTCTCTACTAAAAGTACAAAAATTGGGCTGGGCACAGTGGCTCATGCCTATAATTCCAGCACTTTGGGAAGCCGAGGCTAGTAGATCACCTAAGGTCAGGAGTTCTAGACCAGCCTGACCAACATGGTAAAACCCCATCTCTACTAAAAATACAAACAAAACCAAAAACAAAACAAAAAACTAGCTGGGCATGGTGGCGGGTGCCTATAATCCCAGGTACTCAGGGGGCTGAGGCAGGAGAATTATTTGAACCCCAGAGGCAGAGGTTGCAGTGAGCCGAGATCATGCCATTACACTCCAGCCTGGGCAACAATAGTGAAATTCTGTCTCAAAAAAAAAAAAAAAAAGTTAGCAGGCATGGGGGCAGGTGCATGTAATCCCAGCTACTCAGGAGACAGGCAGGAGAATTGCTTGGACCCAGGAGGCAGAGGTTGGAATGAGCTGAGAATGTGCCATCACACTCCAGCCTGGGCAACAAGAGCAAAACTCCATCCCACCCTCCCCCTGCCCAAATACCCACAAATCATGAATTTACAGCTTCATTAATTATCACAAGGGAAACACCCATGTAACCATCACTAGGTCAAGGAATAGAGTAAGACCAGTGCCTCTGAAGCTACATCATGTTCCCTTCCAACCTCTCTTCCTTCTGATTTACAACAGATAGATTATTTTGGGCAGCTTTTGAATTTTATATAAATGAAATAATACAGTTTGTATTCTTTTTTGTCTGACTTCTGTTCACCCTCCTGTTTGTGTGATTAATCATTGGACATAATAGCACAATGATTAATCACAAATTTAGTGTCCACTCTACTGTTGATAAACATTTGGGGTTATGAATAATGCTGCTATGAATTTTGTGCACAGACGTATGTGTTTTTATAATATGCCAAGGAGTGGAATTGCTGATCATAAGATATACATGTTTTCGGCTTTAGTGGGTATTGCAAAGAAGATCTCCAAAGTGGTCTTAATTTAAAATATATTTTGATCACAAAAGAGATTGAACACTATTATATATGGTATATTGGCTTTTGCATAGTTTTTTGGGGTGAACTTGTTCTAAAACCATGCCCATTTTTCCTGAGAGTTTTCTGTCTTTGGCTTAAAGATATGGAGACATTCTTGATGTACTCTGGATATAACCCTTTGGTAGATTATATGTATTGCAAATATCTTTTCCCATTCTGTGTTTTACCTTTTTATTTAGTAGTAGTTTCTTTTAATTATCCAAAGTTTATAATTTTTATGCCCAATTAATAAATCTTTTTTATGGTTTGCATGCTTTTTGTGTTCAGTTTTAGAAATCTTTTCCTAAACAAAAATCATAAAGGTACCTTCTATGTTTTTATCATTTGAAATCTTTCACATTTAGATCTATAGTTCACCCCAAAATCTATTTTTGTTATGAGTGTGAAGCTGAAATCAAGATTAACATTTTTCTGTTTGAATATATAATTAACCCAGAAACATGCATTGAAAAAAAAACCCTTCGTTACAATACTGCGGTGTTACATCTGTCGTAAATCAATTGTCCACTCTGTGGGGTGAGAGAGAAGAGAGGGAGGGAGAGAGAGTATGACTAGCATCAGGCTTCTCACCAGCAATAGTAGATGCTAGAAAGCCACAGAAAATGAGTGTCAACTAAAATTATATGTTTCACCAATCAAGTACAAGGGCCTTGTAAAGACTCCAGTGGTTTACTTTTGGTGAACTTTTTTTTAAAAAAGTAACTTTTTAAAAATAAAGTTACTTGAGAATGCACCCCAGCACACAGGGTTGCAAATGAAGAAAGAAGTAGATGTAATACAGAAAAAAGAAAGGAAGGGAGGAAGAGAGAAAAAGAGGAAAGGGCCGTCAGTGTTGGCTGCTATCCAGTAGTCTAAACATAAGTCAGTACAAATTGGAGTGGCAAGTTTGTGATCTCAAGAATGTCATCAGTAGCAGGAATGGATTCTAGGCAGCGGATAGAATGATGAAACAGCTAGATGATATTAGGAATATGGCGAAGAGTACAAATATTACTTCTCTCAACAAGGAAGAAAAGACATTCAGAAATTCTAGGGGAAAGTAATCTTTAAGAATTCATGGTCCAAATATGAAGTGAATTAGAATATGACATGTTTAAGAGACTGGTGTCAGTAAGAACACTCCATTGACCTTTGTGCTGAGAACTTTATCTTTTGTGAGTCACAAGTTTTGACAGTGACCCTTAGTGAAAGTAATTTGGTCATATTGAAGTAAACAATTCCTATACCATCATAATAATGTAAGTATTATTTATTGATTTTCAATTTATTGACAAAACAGTGAAGGGTTTATTATGGGTATAGAACAGAATGTAAATGTTACCAACTTTGGAAATAGAAAACCTGGCAAGGAGAATCCAATAAAGGGGTGCAGGTACTATTAGAATACAAAGGACGACATCAGGAGATATTACCTGTATTTGGTGGGACCAGAAAGCACTTTTAGAACATTGTTGATATATATATAAATAGGAGAACTGAAGATGGTGATATCACTATAAACATTTTGAAGTGAAGAGGAATGGTTTTATGAGCTAATATTTCATCTGTCACAGAAAAAGTCACCAGACCTATTTTCTAAAACTGATAATTTAGGAAAATGCTATAAGGAAATTATTTTAAGAGCTGGAATGAACTACTAGAAGAACTAAAGTAAAAATAGTCAAAAATGCTTGTCTCTGGGAGAGGGAATTTTATTTTTGATTATGTAAATGTTTGATCAAAATCAGCAGCATATTAAAAGATACCTCATGTCAAATTGGATTATTTCCAGAAATACAAATGTAATTCAACATCAGAAAATCTCTTCAACAAAGTCACTACTTTAACGGATTAAAAGAGAAAAATAATAATCATCTCAAATAGGTACAGAAAAATTCAATAAAATTCAGCAACCATTTATGATTCTAAAACTGGGAATTTAAAAAATATTAATTTGAAAAAGTTACAAGTGGGAAAACATGGCTACTGTATTTATAATCAATATTCAGATGCAAAACTATTCCCTTTAAAATCAAAAGTAAGAAAATGCTATTGTTACTTTGATTCATGATTGTTCTGGAAGTCCTACCCTGCACAATAATATAAGAAGAAATAAGAAGTACAAAGAATAGGAAAGAAGAAAAAAGCCATCATTCACTACAGATTATTCACACAGATGCTTCCTGAGAAGTATAGGCAATAAAAATATTTAGCAAGGTTGTTGGATGTAAGATTTTATTTCTATACATTTTTAACATGAAATGTATTTCAAAAAGATGTTATTGCAGTAGCTACAAAAATATATAAGACCTCTAGGGATTAATCTAACCAAAGTTGTGAAACAAATTATAGAATTTCATTGAAAGAGATAAGAAAACATACCGTGTTTATAGTTAGGGCTTGGTATTGATAAATGCCAAATATTCTAAAAATGATTGATAGGTTTAATGTAGTTTCAGTAATAGGTTTTATTTTGTGGAATTTGACAATCTGATGCCAAAATTTATATGAAAGAACAAAAGGTAAGATTGGTTAAAAGACACCTAAAAAAGAACAACCTAGTAATTCCACATCCAGGAAGTTAGTGCATATATACACTAGACAGTGTGTACTCAAATATTTATAGCAGCCTTGTTCATAACAGTAAAAAGCAAAATAAAACAAAACAAAATTAGAAAGAAATCACATGTCCATCAATGGTAGAATAGATATATACATTATAGGTTTATAAATAGATATATAAAATTTCAGTATACTGAAATACTATATAACAACAAAAAATATCAGTGAATAACAGCTACCTGCATTAGCCTGGCTGAATTTTCAAAGAATAGTGTTTAAAGGAAAAAGAAAATCAAAGATAAATGCATGCAATATGATTCTCTTCCTATAAAGTTCTAAAAAGATAAAGTTAACAATGTTTTATTTATTACATGTTATGTAATGTATATGTTTAAAGAGTCAGGGACAGATAATGGGATTAGTAACACAAAGTTTTGAATAGCGATTATTTCCAGGACATGAGCTCAGGCAGTGAGAGTGAAATGGGATTAGAGAGAGGCTTATAAGATACTTCCAAAGTACTGGAAATTTGTATTCCAAGGCGGGTGGTGAGTACATGGGGACTCATGTTATTCTAGAAAACCTGCATGGACCATTAACCATAGAAGATTCTATTTATCTTCCTTTTTTTGCTTCCCAGAGACAACTACTATTCTAATTAAATATTATATATGTGTGTGTATATATATACATAAATGATACAAATAATATTATTTTCAAACTTACATAAATGGTATCATACTACCTATCACCTGGAACCTGTTTGTTAACTCTGTATGTTTTCAGGATCTATCTACCATCACCCTTATATTGCCCATTTTAAAGAAAAGTAAAAGTCAGAAAATCAAAAGCCCAGAGAGGCCCAAGGCACAGAGAGATTCAAGGTCACACACTAGTGAGTGTCCATCTGGGATTTGAATATCATAAGACTATAAATATAGTGAGACTCCACACTACATTTTCTCCCTTATAGATCTAATTCATTCACTTTAAATGGCTTCAAATGATTAGACTCCTGTTTATATTTTAACATTTCCTTTTTTTAATGTTGCAAAAAACACTGTGTAAAAACTCTTGGTACACACATAGGGGTATCTGCGTTTTCAGTTTTTTTAGATCTTGCCAAATTGCTTTCCAAATAGTTGTCCTCTCAAGTAATGTGTGAACATTCCAATTTCTTCACATTATTACCAATATTTATTATTTTCAGATTTTGGTGTCTATCAGTTCCTAAGGGATGTGAAATGGTATTTCATTTTAATTTCATTTTTGTAATTTTTAGTGATGGTAAAAGTTTTGGTCATTTTGGTTTATGTTTCCATGAATTGTGTATTGATATTCTTTGTCCACTTTTCCTATGAATTGCCTGTTGAAATTGTGTTGCTTGACATTTGTTTGTTGATTGGTGCAAGGTGTTTACACATATTAGAGAAAGATAATTCATAAATATATTTTAAATATCTTTTCTCAGTCTGTGGTTGGTCTCTTAACTTGGTTTTTGGTGTCTGTGTGATACAAAAGACTTTTAAATTGAACATAGTATCATGTGTCAGCCTTTCCTTTATGAGCTGTGCTTTTTTTCTGTTCGTGATTGTTTTTCAAGGAAAACATAACATTGTATTACAAAATTTTTTTTCACTTTCAGATAACTACCAAGTCGTCTTCCAGACTTCCTGTACATTTTTGTATCAAAATGATGATGTGTATGACAGCACAGATGGTAGAAAAAAGACTCAGACCAAAGTAGATATTACATGGATCCTTCTACTGCGCTACTATATTCACCTTCAGAGGATTAATAATCTCAGCAAACTGCTAGGTAGGTTTTTGATGTGTTACGAGAGAACATATTTCTTTCTAATTCCTGTTTAAGTTATGTTTCTTGTTGAGAATTATAAAATACTTTTGACATCTTTCTGAGTGACTGTCATCAGAAGATGAAAATTTCATGGGTTCTTAACCTGGGATACATGCATCCTTGGATGGAATAGTATTTCAGTGTAATTGGTTTCTGTAGAAATTCTATATATATTATTTCATATATTTAAAAACATTATGATAAGGAGGCATCCAGAGGCTTTCCAAAATGACTGCCAAAGTAGTCCATGGCTCAAAGCAGTTAAGAACTAGTGATTCCAAAGTGACAGTTTATAAAATGAACAAGATGACATTTTGGTTTTAGAGAAAGAGTGGTCCAGTAGCTGGTATGTCAAAGGGAACAGATGCATGACTTCAGATGGGATATTAATTCCATGGAGTTTTTTTTTTTAATCATTGGTGCTATCTAAAGAATATCCAGGAAAACTAATAAGTTCTGCTTCACATCAGTCCTTCTTGTGATTGTGTGACATTGTTATGTTTTACCTGTGCTCATGATCCAGTGTTGCCCATCAGTGCAAACAGTTAGAAAAGACAGTTTGACCCATGCCAGGGCACAGTGATGGGGAAACCAGCAGCACAAATAGGCTGAGTCATAGGGTTGCTAAGCACAGTTACCAGGAGCTAACAAGCCCTCAGAGAGGTATCAGGGCAAAAAGGTTCATGGTGATGGGGGCTAGAGCAAGGGATGTTCAGAGGGAAAGGACATGGACAAGTCAGTGCAGCCAGCCCTGGTGATCCCTTGCCCCACAGCCACTCTGCTTACCTCTGAATTCACCTGCTGGCACTTCCCACCACAAGTGCCATGGCTTACTGCTTTTCTGCCCTGGGCTTTCTTCAAAGCTACTGAGGTTTGACCAGCCTGCAGGCAGGGTTTCCACAGACCCAGGAGTAATTTTGAGCTATTTAGGTAAGGAGCTCCTAAATAAACATGCCAGCTTCTCAGGGTTTGTCAGAAAGTCCCCAGTGGGACTGAGCCCTCACTGCCCAAGGCTGTAGCCCACTAATTTACTCACCCTTATTGGCTTTTTTCTTTTCTCTGTCACACTTTGCCCTTTTCCCTCACTTGTGCTTCTGGAAATTACTTTTCAAATAAACTATCTACAAATTCTTTAGGATCTATTTCGGGGGAACCCAAAAGAAAATAGGTACATGGAACCATGGCACCATTGTTAATACCTAAAACTAAGCATTATCCTCATGTGCCTCTGAAATTTTCTTTTTCTTTTTTTTTATTTTGAGACAGAGTCTTGCTTTGTCACTCAGGCTGGAGTACAATGGTATGATCTTGGCTCACTGCAACAGCTGCCTCCCAAGTTCAAGTGATTCTCCTGCCTCAGACTCCTGAGTAGCTGGGATTACAGGCACGCACTACCACACCCAGCTATTTTTTATAGTTTTAGTAGAGACAGAGTTTTGCTATTTTGGCTAGTCTGGTCTCAAACTCCTGACCTCAGGTGATCCAACCACCTTAGCCTCCCAAAGTGCTGGGATTCAGGCATGAGCCACTGTGCCTGGCCTGAAATTTTCTCTTCCATGGCAAGAAACAATTCCATTAGTGTATAAGTTATAAAAACAGAGAAAGGTAATTGGCAGCCTCTAGCGGGGTTGGGAATATGTAAAGATAATGGATAGTGAGCAAATGCCAACAACATTGAGATCATCCTGTTTTCTAACATGAACCTAAACTAAGGTATTTTTCTTTCTTAAGCATCTGCAACACCAGTTTCTGGAATTTCTTTGCCAGATGATACACTTCTCACATCCCTTTACAACTCTGAGTTGATTTTGCGCCAGAAAGAAGTGCACTTTTTCCTTAAAAAATTCTTACAGCTGTATTCTTCTTCTTCTATTGATGAATTTCCAAAAGAACTTCTTTGTCTGGAAAATCCCCCTCTTTCAGAAAAAGACTTATGTGAATCATCAGCCAAGGTAACGTTTTTAAACATTATATATTTACATAAAACTTCTTAGAATCAGCCTCATATTTCAGAAGGAAGCACACTAATTTTCATGGTGGCACAAAGATTTCTAGTTCCCTCAGGTTCTGGGGAAGGGTCATTCCCATGTTACCATGTGGATAGGACACCAAACATCCTGGGATTTTAGGACAGTTCACATTTCAATGGTCCAGTCTTGTTCTCACCAATCTTTTAAAATGTCTCAGAAGTGTCTATATTCCTGTAAAAAACAACATCTTTCTCAAGCAGCCATTTTTGCCAAGAAGTTACACAAATATCAGTATCATCACCCTATAAGAAAACTGCACTGAGAGTTTCTAAATCTGTGCTCAATTTCTGTACTTTGGTTTTAAATGTGTAATAAAAATTATTCACTATGGGTACCTTTTGCAGTCATGTGAATAAATAATAGAGGTAACACTTTTTAAAAAATTAAACGTGTGAAGACTTTTTATTTGGAAAAGTGTTATTAAATTGGATACATTTTCCCAAGATACGTAATATGGAAATTTTTTAAGGTACTGATTGTAGAGACATAAAAAGAGGAATATAAATGGAGATTTTAAAAAATTAAAGCTACTAAAGTCTTGAATAATCGTAGTTTGGATAAACTTTTAAAATGAATGTGTTGAAAGATACTGAAAAAATAAAGGATTTTATTTTAAAATAAGAATATGTATTTGAAATTTGGTATTCAGTTAACCTATGTTGAATACCTACTGTGTGCCAGAGACACTTTTATTGGAAAGAAATGATGGATAAAGCATAGTCCCTGTACATATAGTCTCGGGGTGGTAGTAGAGAAACAGTGATAGGGTTAAAACAGAAGAAAGTTACTTTAGGCCAGGCTCTGTGGCTTATGCCTGTAATCGCAGCACTTTGGGAGGCTGAGGTGTGTGGATCACCTGAGGTCAGGAGTTTGAGATCAGCCTTGCCAACATGGTAAAACCCTGTCTACTAAAAATACAAAAATTAGCCATGTGTTATGGTGGGCACCTGTAATCCTAGCTACTCAGGAGGCTGAGGCAGGGGAATCACTTGAACTCGGGAGGTGGAGGTTACAGTGAGCCGAGATCTGCACTCCAGCCTGGGCCACAGAGTGAGACTTTGTCTCAAAAAGAAAGTTACTTTATTTCAGAGATGCTTTTTAAGAGAAAATGGCAGGATTAATACTAGCAGAAATAATGTGAAAATTAATACGTCTTAGTTTTACTTTCAATCCTCTCAGTAGGGTTGATTGGCAAAGTATAGATGAAAAGTGAATTATTTAAGAGAGAGATGATGAAGTCATGAAGCTTATGACCACAAGAATGGAAAGGAAGAGATGGCTATAAAAAATATTTGCTTAAGTAAAATTGAAAGCAACAACAACAAAAACAGTTTTATAACTCTTTGGAGATGGAAAGTGAAGAGGAAATGACTAGAGCCTCTTGTACCATTTGGAACATCTGTCTGTGATCACTAGTGCATGGTGACATCATTAGCACAGACAGGGGAGGCAGGAGGATAAACACGTTTTTCTTCTTTGTAGATACAGAATTTGAGACTCTTGTAGAACTCAAGTGGACATAGCATATTGTAAGCTTCCAACACATATTTTGAAATGAATAAGTTGTACAGAATGCTTTCAAAACTAGAAAAAAAATCACTAATTTATTTTGAATTATCTCTACTTTAGACTTTACCATTGAACTCTTTAATTTTTATAGCTGTAGATTTTCTCATATAAGATATGTTCATGTTGCTGTTGCCACGTCTCCCAGAGAAGTTCCCAGAGAACTGAAAATGTGACTTGTTTCAGAATGGTGACCCTCGCTCATCTTATCCTACTAGAATACAGCAACCTTATGTTTTGAGTAGATAATTGTACTTTTTTTAAAATCACTCTTTTGAACATTCCTTCTCTTCTCAACAGAGTCAGATGACTGTTAATAAATTGTAAGTTTTTAAAAGTAGTAGAAAGACCTGTTAGGTTAGTTTTAAGAATCCAATTAAAGAAATAATTCTCAGTTGGGGTTATGCAGTGGCCCTCCATGCAGTGTGTATTGAAAGCACATTGGAAGATTTTTCAAACCACTTCTCCTCTCTTCCCGGATACTAAGATATCGTGGCATTCCCAATGCTCAGCAGCCCCATTCTGTGCCCAGACTCTGAATCATTCGGGAATAAGAGAAAAGAGTAAAACAGATTGGGATTAAAAAATGCTCATCTTTATGAGTCATGAAGTTGATATTATAGGATGTGGTTTATATTTATTGGTGAAATGATCTTCCTAGCAATGAATACCAAAGTAGACTGATTTACCAATCTGGCTTCATATTACTGGTTTATTTCAGGCTCCTCACATGGGGACAGGCTCCTTAAAATCTGTTGCATGAGGAGCAGAGAGTGTTCACTTCCTGCAAACATTTTACTCCCAGGAAGAAAGAGCAGAAATATGCAGACCCAAAATTCTTTTTCCCAAATTCACCAATCAAGTAACAATTCCCCACGGGAAGGAGTGAGTGAGGAGGTGAACAGGCCAGGAAGGGCATGTTAATGTCTGGCTCTGTACATGGAAGGGCACAGTGGGAGTAGAATGAAATCATTGCCATCTAACACCAGATTCGGATTCACCCCTCCTGGGAACTTAGAGTATCTTTGAGGATTACTGTCAGGTGTCACAGATACCTCATGTGTTTTGGGGTAGGGAGCAGAGGACAGCAAGACTGAGAACAATAGTTTCAATTGATCTGTTCTTGTGAATGTTATATAAGAGTTGGGAAACTAATACGTGTGATTTCTTAAATACTGCTCTAAAAGGAGCTCTGCTTGAACATTTTAGTATTAAGGGCAGTCTGTCATTACCCATTTCCTAAAGATTATGCTCCAAACGTTCAAGCTTGAGTACATTGTAAATGCATGTGACTTTTCTAATGGCAGCAGTGTTATCAGAGTTGTTTGACCCTGTTTGCTCTTTTTTGATATAATTAGTGTAACATTCCCCAAGATAATCAGCTCTGGAGATCACTATCTTTTGCCTGACAGGTGCAAGCCACCTCATCATGTGTTCGTTTCACTGGGGTAGACAGCTAACGAGCATAAAGTCTTTTAGATGGTTTTAATATATACAAACTCCAAGCTTGGCTGATTTTTAAAATAAAATTTTTGAACCTTTAATCACTCAGGAGGCTATTTCAATCAAACTCGTTCCATAATTCGAAACTTAAACCTCCTTCCCCCCACAAAGAAGTAGATGCCTTTCCAGAACAATTGTTGCTCCGTGTTGTGCTCCTCAGTTGTGTGATTCTGCATGTTGTCAAGTCTATTGGAGCTTTGTTATGTAAAAACAAAGGTGGAAACCAGTTACATTAAAAATTCCTCCAAAAGAATATGATTAAAATTGTGCATAATGCTGTTATTCATACTAGGACTGTGTGCCTGTGGCCATCAGTGTAAGGTTAAGTATCTGACTAGTGTGAGCTGCTTTATTGTTTATAGGACTGTGGCAAACCATGGTTCTCCTGGTAGGCCTGTTGTTTTATTTCTTTCAAAGAATGAAGAAAATAGAATAAAAGGACTCAGTGTATAATTCATCAATTAGCATATGTAATGAATCCTCTTAGCAACTACATATTATAGTATTTGAAAGGTAATGGAAAATTAAATACCTATTTTGATATTGACATGTTTATAATTCATCATTATTAGACTACTGTGCTAATAATGCACATATTGAAATAAAAGGTATTTTTACTTTTCAATACTTATCTAGTTATCGAATATGAATTATTTGCTAAAATCATTAGAACCTCTGAAAAATCACTCAGATCGGAAGAAATTTAAGAAATTATTTTAGAATCAATTATTTACTTGATTTTTGTGTGTGTGATGAACTGTTTGACATAAAATTACTCTTAATTAAGCACTTACAAATTATTGTTGATCCCTGCTAATCTTGCTTATTGTGTATTTTGGTCATGCTTTTAGAAGCAAGGATGATTGTCTTTAGACATTTAGAAAACTTTTCACATTTAATATTACCTTTCAGTCAAAACATCTTTTCTTTTATCAGTAGACAACTTGAAAGGTCAGTGCTTTTATTTCCCTTTTTACTGTATTTTGAAGACTTAACATTCACAGTCATATCACATCTTGAATAGGCTCAGAAATAACGGGAGGGACAAAGCCTTAAAGAAACACCAGGCATTTCTTTCTGGCCACTGACAAATACACCTTGGTCATCAAACCTTTACAGGCCTTAGATATCAAAAAGACTGAAGTAGAGGGACCACTTTCCAGCTGCCATGCCATAATCTTGGAAATAACAAGAAGTTAATTTTGAAAGTAGTTTGCACTTCATTGAAGAAGGTCCTTTTTAGACTTGAAGTATTGTTTTTACTGTTATTATCTCTATGGCTAGCCTGCTGTTTTGTTGATCAGTAGCAACCATGCTTTGCTTTTTCAACTACCTTAAACAACTAATTAAGAAATTTACCAAATTGCCAATTACGTTCTGTACATTTCTATCTCTTTGAAGGTTCCTCATTCAGTGACCAAATTGTATAGAAGAAGCTGGGCGCATATTCACCAAGGACCAAACTTACAAATCAGCCACATTCATTTAAGGAGAGGAGGATTTTAACTTTTCAGAGCCAGTGGGTTTTAGAGCAATGGATTTTAGCCTTTGGAGCAAAATGTGTCTTATTTTCCATACGGCATTGTAAAAAAAATAGTATTGGAAAAATAGATAATAAGTTATAACCACACCCTTAGTATATTCACCAGTGAATACACCAGAAACCAAATAGGAGTTCCTAGAAAAAGTGGTGATATTGAGACTGAAATGGTGGCATGGACATTTTCCCTGCTAGATCTTCACCCTGTAAGACTCACCAGAGTGGAAAAGATTTGTTGAGTCCCCTGGTCTGAAGCAGACATATATATTTTTTGAGATGGAGTCTTGCTATGTTGCCCAGGCTGGAGTGCAGTGGCATGATCTTGGCTCTCTGCAACTTCTACCACCCGGGTTCAAGCAATTCTCCTCAGCCTCTCGAGTAGCTGTGATTACAGGTGCACATTACCATGCCTGCTTACTTTTTGTATTTTTTTAGTAGAGATGGGGTTTTGCCATGTTGGCCAGGATGGTCTTGAACTCCTGACCATGTGATCCATCTGCCTCAGCCTCCCAAAGTGCTGGGATTACAGGTGTGATCCACAGTGCCGGCCAGCATATTTTTACTGTAGGAGAACCTGCTCTGTAGTAAGCCAGGGATAGTTTTAAGATCTACCTCCATAAAACAAGCTGAGACAATTCCAAAGTTTTTCAATATAGCAAAATAATTTGTTTTGTATATATAACAAATTTATTACTAGTAATTAAACTGATGTTTTTGTTTGTTCTCTAGTTGTATACTGATAGTTCTCTACAATCCATTTTATCCTTTAAGCCTGTTTCGAGCTCATCTTGTATGAACACAATGCCAATGGAAATGGTAACACAAGCTTCAAACAAAGAACTTTGCTTTCAGTGGTACATTCCTCCCCTGGATAGACCTCCCAAGGAGACAGAACCTATGGTATGTAATATAATTATAGAACTCTATCTTCTATTTAGATATAAAGTTTAACTAGGCCATTAACTTGAAGAATACAAGACATTCTCTTATCATATATAGATGAGAACAGGTTGCAATACAGAATCTATATTGTATAGTAGAATAAATTTGAAAATAACTAAGAAATCCTGGGAATGTCTGATTCAGGCTGATCATTTTTCTTTTTCCTGATCCCATAGGGAAAATTTTCAGTGTGTCATCTTTATATATGATATTTAACTTTTTTTGGTAGTTATTCTTTATCATGTTAAACAATAATTTTTTTCACTGTGATTTTGCTCAGAATATTTACCATGAATATTTTACTCTATCTATTAAGATGATTTTATAATTTTTATTTTTAATATTTAATTGATTTTATAATGTTAGATTAACTTTGTGTTTCTGAGATAAACTAAAATTGGTCATGATATTTTATTTTGCTGGATTCAGTTTGCTATTATTTGTATTAGATTTTTGCCTCTGTTTTCAAGAGTAGTATTAGGCTATTTTTATACTATTCTTTAAAACATTTTATTATTTTTTAATTTCAACAGGTTTTTGGGGTACAGGTGGTATTTGGTTACACAGATAAGTTCTTTAGTGGTGATTTCTATGGTTTTGGTGCACCTATCGCCCTAGCAGTGTGCACTGTACCCTGCCTCACCCCTCTCTCACTCTTTCTCCCACAGCTCCCAAAGTTCATTGTATCATTCTTATACATTTACATCCTCCTAGCTTAGCTCCTATCCCATGAGTGAGATCATACGATGCTTGGTTTTCCATTCCTGAGTTACTTCATTTAGAATAATAGTCTCCAGTTCCATCCAGGTTGCTGTGAATGTCATTATTTCATTTCTTTTATGGCTCATTAGTATTCCATGGTGTGTGTGTGTGTATAATACATATATATATATATATTTTTTCACATTTTCTTTATCCACTCACTGATTGATGGGCATTTGGGCTGATTTCATATTTTGTAATTGTGAATTGTGCTGCTATAAACATTTGTGTGCAAGTTTTTTTTTTTTTTTTTTTTGTGTGTGTGTGTGTGTGTGTGTGTATACTGACTTTTTTTTCCTCTGGGTAGATAGCCAGTAGTAGGATTGCTGGATCAAATGGTAGATCTTACTTTCAGTTCTTTAGGGAATCTCCACACTAGTTTACATTCCCACCAGCAGTGTAAAAGCATTTCCTTTTCACCACATCCATGCCAACATCTATCATTTTTTGATTTTTGATTATGGCCATTCTTGCAGGAGCAAGGTGGTATTTGCACTGTGGTTTTGATTTGCATTTTCCTGATAATTAGTGATATTGAGCATTTTTTCATATGTTTGTTGTCCATTTGTATATCTTTTTTTGAGAATTGTCTATTCATGTCCTTAGCCCACTTTTTGATGGGGATTGTTTTTTCTTGCTAGTTTGTTTCAGTTCCTTGTAGATTCTGGATATAGTCCTTTGTCAGATGTATAGTTTGCAAAGATTTTCTTCCACTCCATGGGTTGTCTGCTGATTATTTCTTTTGTTGTGCAGAAGCTTTTTAATTTTATTAAGTCCCATCTGTTTATCGTTTTGTTGCATTTGCTTTTGGGTTCTTGGTCATGAAGTCTTTGCCTAAGGCAATGTCTAGAAGAGTTTTTGTGATGTTATCTTCTATAATTTTTATGGTATCAGGTCTTAGATTTAAATCTTTGATCCATCTTGACCGATTTTTGTATGAAGTGAGAGATGAGGATCCAGTTTCATTCTTCTACATGTGGCTAGCCAATTATCCCAGCACCAATTTTTGAAGAAGGTGTCCTTTCCCCACGTTATGCTTTTGTTTGCTTTGTCAAAGATCAGTTGACTAAGTATTTGGGTTGGTTTCTGGGTTCTCTATTCTGTTTCATTTGTCTATGTGCCTATTTTTATGCCAGTACTATGCTGTTTTGGTGACTATGGCCGTACACTATAGTTTGAAGCTGGGTAATGTGATGCCTCCAGATTTGTTCTTTTTGCTTAGTCTTGATTTGGCTGTGCTAGTTCTTTTTTGGTTCCATGTAAATTTTAGGATTTTTTTTCTACTTCTGAGAAGAATGATGGTGGTATTTTCATGGAATTGCATTGAATTTATAGATTGCCTTTGGCAGTATGATCATTTTTGCCATGTTGATTCTACCCCTCCACGAGCATGAGGTGTGTTTCCAGTTGTTTTTGTCATCTGTGATTTCATTCAGCAGTGTTTTGTAGTTTTCCTTGCAGAGGTCTTTTATCTCCTGGGTTAGGCATATTCCTAAGTAAATTTTTTTGCAGCTAGTGTAAAAGGGGTTGAATTCTTGATTTGTTTCTCAGCTTTGTTGTTATTGGTGTATAACAGTGCTACTGATTTTTGTACATTAATCTCATATCCGGAAACTATACTGAATTCATTTATCAGTTCTGGGAGCTTTTTGGATGAGTCTTTAGGGTTTTCTAGGGATATGATCATATCATCAGCAAGTAGCAACAATTTGACTTCTGCTTTACCAATGTGGATGCCCTTTATTTATGTCTCTTGTCTGATTGCTCTGGCTAGGACTTCAGTACTATGTTGAATAGAAATGGTGAAAGTGGGCTTCCTTGTCTTGTCCCAGTTCTCAGGAGGAATGCTTTCAACTTTTCTCCATTCAATACAACGTTGGCTGTGAGTTTGTCATAGATGGCTTTTATTATCTTAAGGTATGTCTCTTCTATGTCAATTTTGCTGAGGGTTTTAATCATAAAGGGATGCTGGATTTTGTCAAATGCTTCTGCGTCTATTGAGATGATTATGTGATCTTTGTTTTTAATTCTATGTATGTGATAAATCACATTTATTGACTTGTGTATGTTAAACCATCCCTGCATCCCTGATATGAAACCCACTTGACCATGGTGGATTATCTTTTTTATGTGCTGTCAGATTTGGTTCACTAGTATTTTGTTGAGGATTTTTACATATATGTTCATCAGGGATATTGGTCTGTGGTTTTCTTTGTTATGTCCTTTCTTGGTTTTGGTATTTGCATGATACTGGCTTCATAGAATGATTTAGGGAGGACTCTCTCTTTCTCTATCTTTTGGAATAGCATTAGTAGGATTGGTACCAATTCTTCTTTGAATGTCTTTTTATTTTTTCCTTTTTGAAGCAGAGTCTCACTCTGTTGCCCAGGCTGGAGTACAGTGACATGATCTCAGCTTACTGCAACCTCCACCTCTCCGGTTCAAATGATTCTTGTCCCTCAGCCTCCTGAGTAGCTGGGATTACAGGCATGTACTACCATGCCCAGCTAATTTTTGTATTTTTAGTAGAGATGGGGTTTTGCCATGTTGTCCAGGCTAGTCTTGAACTCCTGACCTCAAGTGATCTGCCCTCCTTGTCTGGGGTTACAGATGTGAGTCACCACACCCAACCAGTTCTTTGAATGCCTGATAGAATTCAGCTGCAAATCCATCTGGTCCTGGGTTTTTTTCTTGGCAGTTTTAAAATTACCATTTCTTTTTTTTTTTTGGATGGAGTCTCACTCTGTGGCACAGGCTGGAGTGCAATGGTGTGATCTCAGCTCACTGCAACCTCTGCCTCCTGGGTTCAGGTGATTCTTCTGCCTCAGCCTGCCAAGTAGCTGAGACTACAGGCATGCAACACCATGCCTGGCTAATTTTTTTGTATTTTTAGCAGAGACAGACTTTCATTATGTTAGCCAGACTGGTCTTGAACTCCTGACCTCAAATAATCCACCCACCTTAGCCTCCCAAAGTGCTGGGATTACAGGTGTGAGCCACTGTGCCTGGCCCTTTTTTTTACCATTTCAATCTTACTGCTTGTTATTGGTCTGTTCAGAGTTTCTGTTCCTTCCTGGTTTAATCTAGGAGGGCTGTATATTTCCAGGAATTTATCCATCTCCTCTAGGTTTTCTAGTTTGTGTGCATACAGGTCTTCATAGTAACCTTGAATGATCTTTTGTATTTCTGTGGAATTGGTTGTAATATCTGTCATTTTCTGTCTAATTGAGCTTATTTGGATCTTCTCTCTTCTTTTCTTGGTTAATTTCACTGATGGTCTATCATTTTATTTATCTTTTCAAAGCACCAGGTTTTTGTTTCATTTATCTTTTGTACTTTTTTTTTCAACTTCCTTTAGTTCTGTTCTGATCTTTGTTATTCTTTTCTTCTGATGGGTTTGGGTTTGGTTTGTTTTACTTTTGTGCTCTTTCAGACTTCTTGATGCAGGAATTTAATGCTATGAACTTTCCTCTTAGCACAACTTTTGCTGTATCCCAATTTTAATAGGTTGTGTCACTATTATCATTCAGTTCAAATAATTTTTTAATTTCCATCTTTATTTCATTGTTGACTCAATGATCATTCTGGAACAGGTTATTTAATTTCCATGTATTTGCATGGTTCTGAGGGTTCCTTTTGGAGTTGATTTCCAATTTTATTCCATTCTGGTCTGAAATAGTACATGATAAAATTCTGATGTTATTAAAGTTATTGAGACTTGTTTTGTGGTCTATCTTATGATCTATCTTGGAGAATGTTTCATGTGCTTATGAATAGAATGTATATTCTGCAGTTGTTAAGTAGAATGTTCTGTAAATATCTGTTAAGTCTATTTGTTCCAGGGTATAGTTTAAATCAGTTGTTTCTTTGCTGACTTTCTGTCTTAATGACCTGTCTAGTGCTGTCAGTGGAGTGTTGAAGCTATTATTGTGTTGCTATCTATCTCATTTCTTAGGTCTAGTAGTAATTGTTTTATAAATTTGGGAGCTCCAGTGTTAGGTGTATATATATTTAGGATTGTAATAGTTTCCTGTTGAACAAGGCTTTTTATCATTATATAATGTACCTCTTTGTCGTTTTAAACTAGTTTTGCTTTAAAGTTTGTTTTGTATGGTATACGAATAGCTATTCCTGCTTGCTTTTTGTGTCAATTGGATGCAATGTATTTTTTTACCCTTTTACCTTAAACTTATGTCTTGGCTGAGTCTCTTGAAGACAACAGATACTTGGTTGGTGAATTCTTATCCATTTTGCCATTCTGTATCTTTCCAGTGGAGCATTTAGGCCATATATATTAGTATTATATTAGTTAGTAGTGAGATGTGAGGTACTGTTCTAATCATCGTGCTGTTTGTTGCCTGAATACCTTGTTTTTTCCCCCCATTGTATTATTGTTTTTCAGATCATGTGAGATTTATACTTTAAGGAGATTCTATTTTGGTGTATTTTGAGGATTTGTTTCAAGATTTAGAGCTCCTTTAGCAGTTCGTGAAGTGCTGGCTTGGTAGTGGCAAATTCTCTCAGCATTTGTTTGTCTGAAAAAGAGTGTATATTTCTTTCATTTTTGAAGCTTAGTTTCACTGGGTACAAAATTCTTGGCTGATAATTGTTTTGTTTAAGGAGGCTAAAGATAGGACCCCAATCGCTACTAGCTTGATAGGGTTTATGCTGAGAAATCTGCTGTTAATCTGATAGGTTGCTTTTGTATCGCAGCCTTAGGTTTATTTTCTTCATCTTGATTTTAGATAACCTGATGACTGTGTGCTTAAATGATAAAACCTTTGCAATTAATTTCCAGGGTATTCTTTCAACTTGTTGTATTTGAATGTCTAGATCTCTAATAAGGCCAGGGATATTTTTCTTGATTTTTTCTTCAAATATGTTTTCCAAACTTTAGAAGATTTCTCTACTTTCTCTGGAATATCAATTATTCTTAGGTTTAGTCATTTAACATAATCCCAAACTCTTGGAGATGTTGTTCATTTTTTAATTCTTCTTTTTTTTTTTTTTTTTTTTGGTCTTCGTTGGATTGGGTTAATTTGAAAGAGTTGTCTTTGAGCTCTGAAATTCTTTCTTATACTTGTTCAATTCTACTGTTGAGACTTTCCATTGTATTTTGCATTTCTTTAAGTGTATCTTTCATTTCCAGACATTGTCATTGTTTTTTATTTATGCTATCTGTTTCTCTGAAGATTTTTCCATCCATATCCTGTAACATTTAAAACGTCTCTTTAAGTTGGTATTTACCTTTCTCTGGTGCCTCCTTGAGTAGATTAATAATCGACCTTCTGAATTCTTTTTCTGGTAATTCAGAAGTTTCTTTGTGATATGGATCCATTCCTAGTGAGCTAGTGTGATCTTTTAGGGGTACTAAACCTTGTTTTGTCATGTTATTACTAAGAATTGTTTCTCTGGTTTCTTCTCATTTGGGAAGACTATGTCAGAGGGAAGATCTGGGACTCAGGGGCTGCTATTCAAATTCTTTTGTCCCATGGGGTGCTCCTTTGATGTTCTCCACATTGCCCTAGAGGTGGAGCTTCCTGAGTGCTGAAATGTAGTTATTGTTATTTTTTTGGGGGGGGGGGTGTCTAGCCACCCAGTGAAGCTACTGGGCTTGGGGATGGTACAAAGAAGTGTCTGCAAAGAGTCCTGTGAAATGATCCATCTTAAGGTCTCTCAGTCATGGATACAGCACCTGCTCTGGTGAGGTAGTAGGGGAGTGAAGTGGATTCTGTGAAAGTCCTTGGTTGTATTTTTGTTTAGTGCACTGGTTTTGTGTTGGTTGGCCTCCAGCCAGGAGTTGGTGCTTTCAAGAGAGCATTAGCTGGGGTAGTATAGGTAAGATACAAGCTTGTCCTAAGGTTGCCTGGATAAGTATTTGGACTTCTCAGGTGGTAGATGGAACCATAGAGCTCCAAAGAGATATGTCTTTTGTCTTTGGCTATCAGGGCAGGTATAGAAAAACCATTAGGTAGGGGCAGGGTTAGGCATGTCTAAGCTTAGACTCTCCTTAGGCAGGGCTTGCTATGGTTGCTGTGGGGAATGGCGATGTGGTTCTCAGGTGGATGGAGTTAAATTCTCAGGGAGATTATGGCTGCCTCTGCTGCATCATACAGGTTGCCAGGTAACTAGTTGAAAGCTGGCAGTGATAGGCCTTACTCAGACCCCACATGGCCCAAAAGGCCAGTCACTCCCACTGTGCCCTCCCAACAGCACTGAGTTTATTTCTAGGCGGCCAGTGAATAGGACTGAGAACATGCCTTATACAAGCCTCTCCACTGAGAAAGCAAGCAGGGCTTTGAGGTTTTGACCCCAGCTACCTGCCTGGCTTCTGTGCTTGTATCTGCACTCCCTGTTTTCCCCCTCCTCCAAATTCTGTCCAGGAAACTTTGTATTTGGTTGAAATTGTTACAAAGTTCAACTGAAAGTTTCCTTATCCCTGTGGTCTTTCCCCATTTCCACTGGCAGCCATCCCCAAGGATCACTGTGAGATAAAGTCAGAAATGTTTTCCCTGGGGACTGAGAGTGCCCACAGGGCTCTTCCTGCTGCTTCCTCTACCCTCTATTTTGCTTGGCTCTCTAAATTTGTCTCAGCTCCAGGTAAGGTCAAATCCTTCTCCTGTGATATGGACCCTCAGATTCCCCAGTGAGGATGTTTGAGGGTGGACATTCCCCCTCTCACACTTTGGGCACTCACAGTTTTGGCTATCTTACGGAGCCTGAAGCAGCAAGTTACTTCCTTCAAAGTGTCTGTGGATTCTCTCAGCTTTCTTGGTATGTTCCTGTGTTAGTTATCAGAACAAAAGTTAATGATATGAGTCTCCACAGTCCGCTCTGTCCATTCAAGTGGGAACTGCAAATTTGGCCTGCCTTCTATCTGCCATTTTTCTCTTGTTATGCTTTTATATTATTCTTATCAGATGTGTTACATATCACTGATTTTGCTAGAATCAGAAAATGAATTGACAAATATATTGTGTTTTACTATATTCTGGTGAAGTTTGTGTAAATTTGGAATACCTTTTGTTACTTGATTGTTAGAACTCATCAGTAAAGCTGTCTGAACCTATTGTTTGTGAGGAATAGTAATGTAATTCTTAATAGTTTTATGCAGTCTTTAGGCAATAGTACTACTGTACTGGTTTTCAGAGGTGGTATCAGTTCTGATTGGGCCAGTATCTTCTCTGATAGTTTGTGCCTGTGTCAAACTAAGTTTTAAATATTCCATCATTTTTGTTTATAAGACATTTTGGGTTTTCTATTTCTTCTGAGTCAATTTTAAGTTGCTATTTCTAGGAATTTGACCATTTTGTTTAAAATTTTTCTCACATTTTAAATCTATCTAATGTATCTGTAATGATATACCCTTTTTCATTTCTTATATTGGTTATTTATGTATTCTCCTCTTTTTCTTGAAGTTTTTAATTAGTTAGTTTTGGTTAGTATATCTTTTTCTATTTTTTTTTTTTGTGTTGTTTCTACCGACTTGTTGTGATAGAGGTTTAGCTCACTATTCAGCCTTTTTTCCCCTAATATATGCATTTTGAAGCTATGAATTTCTCTCTAAACATTGTTTTGGCTGCATCCCACAAGTTTTTTATTATAGTGTTGACATCATCATTCAGTTAAAAATAGTTCTGTAAAATTTTTGTTATGATTTCTCCTTTGGCTCATGGGCTATTCTGACATGTGTATCTAAAATTCCAAGCTATGTGGAGCTTTTCTAGTTAGTTATCTTTTGTTATCTATTACCAGATTGTGTTGTTTTGTGGTAATAAAAAATTTTTAGTGTGATTGCTATTTGTTGAAACTTGATTTTTTTCCTCCAGAAAAGTGTTAATTGTGTAAGTAATCTATTGCTCTTTAAAAGAATATGCACTCTTCAGTTGTTGAGGAAGTATTTATGTGTAGTAGATCAGTTTGACTAATCTTATTCAAATCATCTATATGCTTGCTGATTTTTCCATTTGGTCTGCATTTTTAAAAAATTAATTACTAAGAGAAGTATGTTTAAATCTTTCATTATGATTGTCATTGTTTAGTTTTTTCTTATAGTTCTCTCAAATTTTGCTTTACTTAACTTGAGGCTGTATTCTTAGGTGCAATCAGATTGATAGCTGCTGTATTGTCTTGGTGAATTGAACATTTTATCATTTTGATAATAGTACTTTTCTTAATCATGCTTTTTAAAGTACATGACCTTTTTGTAATAATGTTCATTTTCCCATAAAGCCTGCTTTATCTGTGATGTTATCATATGAAATTGGCTTCATTTTGCTTATTATTTTCATGATAATATTTTTTCATCCTTTTGCTTTCAACCCTTCCATGTACTTGTGTTTTAATTTTGTTTCTTATAAAAGGTATCTTGGATATTTAAAAATATTGTCTAATCCCAGCTACTCAGGAGGCTGAGGCAGGAAAATTGCTAGAACCCGGGAGGCAGAGGTTGCAGTGGGCCAAGATCACACCATTGCACTCCAGCCTGGGTGACAGAGCAAGACTCTGTCTCAAAAAAAAAAAAAAATTGTCTAGCAATATTAGCTTCTAACTGAGGAATTTAATACAGTCATGTAAATACTAATATATTTGGTTTAAATCTACCTTGCTTTTGCTTGTCCTGGATTTTGTTTTTCTTCTCCTTTAATATCTGCTTTTGGATTTATTTCTTTACCATTTATTTTTTCACTATGAGTTTTGAAATTGTGCACTCTACCTGTGCTTTTAGTGGTTACCTTTAGGACAACACACATACTTAATTTATTAAAATCTACATTGATGTATACCTTTACTCCCCTAATGACTTACATGGCATTACTCTACATTTTCCTTTTTAACACAAAATCATAATATTATTTTTACTTATTTATCTTGTTTCATACAAGAAATTTTTTTAAAATGAATCTTCTACATATTTACCATTTGGTTTGTTTTTTACTCCCTCTTGCATTTGAGACATTTCTTCTAGGATTACTTCTTTCTGTTGAAGTACATGCTTTAGAATTTCCTTTGGTAAGCATCTTCTGGAGGCAAACACTTCCAATTTTTGTTTCCCTGTCAATGTCATTATTTTACAACTATTTGTAAAATAAATTTTCATGGGGTAGATAATTTAAGGTCGGAAATCATGTGGTTTCAACACATTCAAAAAGTCAGCTACTCATTTCCATTGTTGCTGTTGAGAGTCAAGCTGCTGCTGCTTTGGAAGTTTTAGGACTTCTTTAACCAGTTTCTTTTGAGATTTTTTTCTCTCTCTCTTTTTTTTTTTTGCACCATTTTACTGGGAATGGTCTGCTTTTTATTTGTTTTGCTTACATTAGTGTAGTGGGTAAGAATACATACTCTTGAACTGAACTACCTAGGTTTGAATCTCATCTCTGTCACTTAATAGTTTTGTGATCTTGAGTAGATTAGTTAACTTTTCTGCATCAAGGTTACCCTCATCTGTAATTAGAGATAACTATAAACCTGTAACCTCAGTAAAGAGTAGGTTATTATTGTCATTATTCTGTGAAATTATTATTTTTTATTTTTTTGAGACAGAGTCTCGCTCTGTCGCCAGGCACCACGCTGGAGTGCAGTGGCGCAATCTAGGCTCACTGCAACCTCTACCTCCCAGGTTCGAGTAATTCTCCTGCCTCAGCCTCCTGAGTAGCTGAGACTACAGGCACGCGCCACCATGCCCAGCTAATTTTTGTATTTTTTTAGTAGGGATGGGGTTTCACCATGTTGGCGAGGATGGTCTCGATCTCTTGACCTTGTGATCTGCCCACGTTGGCCTCCCAAAGTGCTGGGATTACAGGCATGAGCCACTGCGCCCGGCTGTGAAATTATTTTTAAATTGTTATGTTTTTAAAGTTTAATAACTTCAAATATACATGAAATGTACTTGGTAATCATTATTTAAAAGCACCTTTTAATGTTTAGAAAAGTATCTCCTCATAGATACTTTAGCTTCCAACATTCTGCAGAAAAGAGTAAAATGTGCCTAAGCAGCAAAATTTAAGTACATAGCAAATAAGAGAAAACCTTAGTTTGCCCTCTAAATGCAGTTTACAAATTTGTATCATAGATATAACTTATTTTAATGTAGGTTATCCTTATTTTTATATCCATTATCTATATATTTATTCATATCTATATCCATATGTATGGATGGACATTTGCAATAGGACTAATTGGGGGACAGAAGGAAGAAGGGGACAAGTATTTAGGAGCAGTTCAGTATCAATCCATGAATTATCGGAGATTGAACAGTAATTCGGATTTTAGGATAGCTTTGAAAATGGGTCAAGCTTTTAAAAATGCAGCAGTTGGTCAATATAGCCTTTCACAGAGGGACATTCCACTATAGAATTCCTTTGATTGCTGCTTTGTCTAAGAAGAGCCTCAGGCTTTTTTGCCTATAGTTTTGCCCTGTTCAGCGTTTTTATTTGCTTTTTGTGTGCTGCATTGGTCTGTTCTTGCACTTCCCAGCTCTTGAGTGCTGTCCCCTCTAGCTGCGCCTCTGGTAGCTTCTGCAGCTCCTTGACTCAGGTGACCCGTGTCAATTCATGAAACCTCCTGGGCCTGCCTCTCTTTGTTCTCCAGCACCATTTCTCACTTTGGCCCTTTCATTCTGCTACCTGAGGCTGGAAATCTGCTACTAACTCTTGGTCAATTATAATTCTCTTCCTATCCAAATACAAAAGAGAAACTTTAGCATATAACTCTCCAGATACTTTTCATGCTATTTCACGTATTTTAAAAGTACTCTCCTTTCCACTCTTTGCCAGTTAAATCCTTGCCAGATATTCCATATACATTTAAAAATAATAAATCTGTAATCTCTTTTAGGGGAATGTAGTGCAGTAGTTTCAAATTATGGTCAAAATTACTAATGGGTCAGGAAGTATAGTGGATCATAAATAGCATTTTTTTTTTAAAGAAATGAAACACAAAAACACTAGAATGCATTGCATATAAAAATGTTTTTTGAAACTTTCATTTTATGATATATATTGTTAAAAACAAAATTTCTTAGGTTGATCGTCAGCATATGTCAAATTTTATTTACTTGCTGGCAAGGAACTAATGAAAGATTATATCCATTCACAGAGGGTTTGGAAATGGGAGGAATACATAGTCGAGAAACAGAATGTGTATTTAAGCAGTCAGTTTAAAAAAAAGAGGAAGAAAGCATAAAGTTTGTTTCACAAGGTCACAGAAACATCATATCCATATCAGTTATTACAAGGGTAGCTGAAGGCAGGATAATTTGAGGTGTCTGTATGCTGCTATTGGAAAAACAGAACAAAACAACATCTAAGAAGCAAATGCTAAGACTGTATTTGTGGCCGATAATTAGAGTAACAAGGTTTTATCCATCAACAATTGTGTCTGACAATTAACATAGAACCATGAACTAGTGTCAGACAGAGATTAGAAGCAGGACACCAACTAAAAAAATATCGGATTTAAGCAAATTGCTTGAGTGATTTCCTCAAGTCACAAGAAAATATGCAGAACACACAGCTTTTCCATTTCTTAGAGAACATTTTTCCCCTTTGACAAGAAGTATGTCTGTATTGGGTCATGATAAGAGATGTAGTTGCTGTCATAATGCTCAGTCAAAAAGTCAAGAAACACTCACCTAGATGCACTAGATCTCAGACTCCAGATGTTATCATTTGGAATAAAAAGCTGGAATTTATTTGATGATTTGAATATTGGTGTATTTAAGCATTCATCTACTCATTGTTTTAGGATTTTAGCATTCATTGAGTTTAATGTTGAATAACTGGCTGAAGCTCATGAAACCCACAAGATTATTGTAAGAGAGAAGACTTACGTAGAACTTACTATGTTCCAAGCACTTTACTTACATCATTTCACAGCAACTCTATAAGACAGGTGCTTTCATTAGCCCCCTTTTACAAAAAAGGAAGTGAGACACAGGATGGAAGATTGTTAGTGGGCAAGGAGTCAGGATTGAAATGGTCTGACTCCAGAGTCTGTATATCTGAGCATGGTGCTGTATTGAGTCCTCAGATGATGGTCCTGGCTATAGGCACTTCTAGCTTCTAGAAAGGATGATAATAAAAATTAATAACTGACTTGGAGCTTTGGAGTTTCCAGAGACAAAAAGAATCATTGCATGACAATGCAGTTTAACATCTCTTGATCCACCCACTTGGTCCCTTTAGTTTATTAACCACATTGAAGCATAAATGCCTATAGGAACTAGGGATGCTAGTGGAACAGAGTTGAAATCCCAGCATTGGGGTTTTTGATATGAAAATTTTCGGTAATTCAGAGGACTAAAATCTCCGTGCCACAATACTTTGGAGTTAAGTTCACAGCTTTGAAAATCTTAATTTCTTGAGTATACAAGGTAGAAATTATTTTATCCTAGTTGACAAAATTATCTTTAATAGGCTATAATGAATCACATTACAAGCTATTCATTGGAACTTTGTACAAACGAGCATCTTTTGAACAATTTCAAAATCTTATAGGGACAAACACTAAGCTGCCAGGGACTATCATTTTAATGAACTGCCCAGACAATGGCTTTAAAAATAGCTGCAAAGCATGGTTTATTTAAGTCAGAGAGATATACTACTACAGTTTAACTGTAAAAAGATGTAACCACGGGTAAAGGTTTGGTTGCTCAGATTTGTCTCCAGATTTTACCTTAGAACTTCTAGCTTTATCCTATCTCATCTTCTTGCTCTTTTTAGAATCCAGCATTCCTAGAAGGATCTAGCCCATTTGAGGATCAGAATAAATTTGGAATTATGTTTATAACTTGGGAAGGCTCAAGGAATACAAGTTATAGCTAAGAGGGAGGAGGGATCATAAGGAATCAGTAGCTGGCCCTTACTTTTGGCACTTGAGAAATTAATTTGGACAGAATAATCGCTGCTATAAAGGTTGTTGTGGGGGCTGAGTTTGGGCTGACATGGCTGCAGCTGCCAGCTGGCCAAGGAGGGACAGGAAACTAGGCTCTCCAATGCATACCTAGGATAATACTTACTGCCCTCCAGTGGGCTCTTGTGAAACTGAGAACTGAGTGGACCACACTTCCCACAGCTTTTTGCTCACATTGCAAGGTGGGGAAGGGTCCTGCCCTCCCTGATTGCAGGCCCACGGTGTTGTTTTGAGAGTTTAAAGCTGGGCTGTGCCCCACCTTCAGGCTAAGTTTGAGTTGATATGGCAGCAGCTGCTGCCTGACCAAGGAGGGATAAGAAAACCAATCTCTCCTATGCATATCTAGGACAGTACCCACCACCCTGCTGCAGGCTGCTGTGAGATTGAGACTCAAGCAGACTGCACACTTCACAGCTTCTTGTCCATGCTGCTTTACTGAAGGGGAGCCCACCCTCTCTGGTCACAAACCCACAGCCAGCAGCATTTTGAGAGTTTAATGTTGGGCTATACCTTACCCCTAGGCTGAGTTCGAGGCAATGTAGCTGTAGCTTCCACCCAGGTAGGGGAAGAAGAGGGGAGACCAAACTCTCCTAAGCACACTTAGGACAATACCCACTACCCTGCTATGGGCAACTGTGGGACTGAGGACTAGTCCACTCAACCCAGTGCAGCTACCAGGAACACAAACACAGACTCCTTGGGTCCTAGTGGGTTGCCATCACTGCTACAGCCACCACCCATATGACACAAGCTACCTAGGGGCTTGAGAACCTGCCCACACATCTGGCCCACTGCTCCCACTACTAACTTCTTTTTTTTTTTTTTTAATTATTATACTTTAAGTTCTAGGGGCTTGAGAACCTGCCCGCACATCTGGCCCACTGCTCCCACTACTAACTTCTTCTTCTTTTTTTTTAATTATTATACTTTAAGTTCTGTGATATATTTGTAGAACGTGCTGATTTGTTACATAGGTGTGCCATGGTAGTGTGCTGCACCTATCAACCCATCATCTAGGTTTTAAGATCCCAGAGAAATCCGAAAACCAATACAAAGCAGTCATAAAATCAATTCAAGATATGAATGAAAAATGTACCAAGGAGATAAATATCTTAAAAAAAAAAAGGAATTTCTGAACTAAAAAATTTATTGAAGGAAATACAGAATACACTTGAAAGCTTTAGTAACACACTAGACCAAGCAGAAGAAAGACTTTTAGAACTTAACGACAGGTCTTTTGAAATATTCCTGTCAGACAAAAATAAGAAAAAAAAAATGAAAAAGAATGAACAAAGCCTTTGAGACATCTGGGACTATGTAAATCAACAGAACTTATGAATTGTTGGTATTTCCAAGGAGGGAGAGAGATAAAAAAGATTAGAAAACTTACTTAAGGACATAATTGACGAAAACATCCCAAATATAACAAGAGAGTCAGTCATTCAGATACAGGAGACCCAGCAATCTTCAGACAAATATGTTGCAAAAGGACTTCCTCATGGCATATTATCTTTTGAATATCTAAAGTCAAAGTGAAAAAAATGTAAAATTAGCAAGAGAAAAGTGTCTAGTCATCTATAAAGGAAATCTCAGTAGACTAACAGTGGCCTTTTCAGCATAAATCTTACAGGCCAGAAGAGAATGCAGTGACATTTTCAAAGTGCAGAAAGAGAAAACTGTCAGTTAATAATCTTATATACTGCCAGGATAAACTTTATAAATGAAGGAGAAATAAAGTCTTTCCCAGACAAGCAAATGCTGATGGAATTTGTTATCTAAGTTGGCCCATAGGAAATTGCCCAAAGGGGTCTTAAATATGGAAACAAAAGGTTGATATTCACCACCATGAAAACACTTAGAAATATAAAATTCACAGTTCTTATAAAACAGTCACACAAAAGAGGAAGAGAAAGAATCAAATAGCAACATGACAGAATCTTATCAAACCACAAAACAAAAAGAGAAAAAGAAACCATTTATAAAACAACTTGAAAACAATTAATATAACAGGAACAAAGCTTCATGTGTCAATATTAACCTTGAATATAAATGAATTAAATGCTCCACTTAAAAGATACATATTGGCAGAAAACCATGCTCCAACCATATGCTACATATAAGAAACTCACCTTACCTATAAAGACACATAATAGACTGAAAGTAAAGGGGTGAAAAAAGACATTCCAAAGGAATAAGAACCAAAAGCAAGTGGGAGTAGCTACATTGTGCTAAACAAAACCAACCTTAATAAAAAACAATAATAAATGACAAAGAAGATCATTATATAATGATAAAAGGATCAATTCAGCAAGAGGATGTAACAGTCTGAAATATATATGCACACATCAGAACACACAAATTCACAAAACAAATATTACTAAACCTAAAGAGAGCAATAGACAGCAATACAATAACAGTGGACAACTTTAACATCTCACTCACAGTACTAGATAGATCATCAAGACAGAAAATTAACAAATAAATATTGGACTTTATATGAAATTCATTTCACTGACATTTACAGAATATTTTACCCAACAACTACAGAATATTCATTCTTTCCATCGGTGCATGAAATATTCTCCAAGACAGACCACCTATTAGGACATTAAAAAAAGGTTTTAACAGATTTTTAAAAATGAGAATTCTATCAAAGATTTTATCAGACTACAATAGAATAAAGCTAGAAATCAATACTAAGAGGAGCTCCGAAACCATACAAATACATGGAAATTAAACAACATGTTCCTAAATGATTACTAGATCAATGAAGAAATTAAGATGGAAATTAAAAATTTTTTTGAAATGAGTGACAATGAAAACACAACATACCAAAACCCTGTGGGATATAGTGAAAGCAGTGCTAAGAGGGAAGTTCATAGCATTAAATGCCTACATCAAAATGTAGAAAAGTCACAAATTAACAACCTAATGTTGCACTTCAAGGAACTAGAAAAACAAGAACAAACCAAACCCAAAGTTAGCAGAAGAAAAGAAACAGCAAAACTTGGAACAGAACTAAATGAAATAGAGACTAAAAAACATACAAAGGATCAACAAAATGAAAGGTTGGTGTTTTGAAAAGATAAACAATTGACAAGGCACTAGCTAGACTAAGAAAATAGAAGATCCAAATAAACACAATCTAAAATTTAAAAGGAGACATTACAACTCATATTACAGAAATAGAAAAGATGACCAGAGACTGTTATGAACAACTATGTGCCACAAACTAGAAAACCTAGTAGAAAAGGATAAAATCCTGGAAACATACATACAATCTCCTGAAATTGAAGCAGGAAAATATAAAAGTCGTGAACAGACCAATATTAAGTCACAAGATTGAATCAGTAATAAAAAAAAAAAGTCTCCCAGCATCAACAAAAAACCCAGGATGAGGTGGATTCATAGCCAAATTCTACCAAACATACAAAGAAGAACCAATACCAGTACTCCTGAAACTATTCCAAAAAACTGAGTAAGAAGGAATTCTTCCTAACTCATTCTTTAAGTCCAGTATTGCCCTGATACCAAAACCAGACAAGGGCACAATAGAAAAAGTAAACTACAGACCAATATCCCTGATGAATATAGATGCAAGAATCCTCAACTAAATAGTAGCAAATCAAATCCAATAGCACATCAAAAAGATAATATACCATGATCAGATAGGATGTATCCCAGAGATGCAATGATAAGTCAACATATGGAAATCAATAAATGTGATACATCACATAAACAAAATTCATGACAAAAAGCATATGATTATCTCAACAGATGCAGAAAAAGCATTGAATTAAATTTAGCATATCTTTATGATAAAAATCTTAAACAAATTAGGCATAAAAGAACATACCTCAACATGATAAAGGCATAATTAAGACAAACTTACAGCCAATATCATACTGAAAGGGGAAAAGTTGAAAACATTCCCTCTAAAAACTGGAACAAGACAAGGATGCCCAACATTCTTATTTAAGATAGTACTAGAAATTCTCACCAGAGCCGTAAGGCAGGGGAAAAATATTAAAGACATACAAATTGGAAAAGAGGAAGTCAAATCACTTCTCTTTGCTGATTTTGTAGCTAAAAAATCCTAAAGACTCCACCAAAAAACCTCTTAGTTTGATAGATGAATTTTGTAAAGCTTCAGTATACAAAATTAACATACAGAAATCAGTAGCATTTCTATACATAAATAATGATCTAGTTGAGGACCAAATCAAGAAGGCAATAACATTTGTAATAACTACAAAAAACAATACCTAGGAATATATTTAACCAAGGACATGAAAGATCTCTAAAAAGAGAGTTATAAAACACTGATGAAAGAAAGTGTAGATGACACAAACATGGAAAAACATTCATGGTTTGGAAGCATCAGTATTGTTAAAATGACCATACGCCCAAAGCAATCTACATGTTCAACATATTTCACAGAATTAGAAAAACAATCCGAAAATTCATATGGAGCAAATAAAGAGCTAGAATAGCCAAAGCAATTCTAAGCCAAAAGAACAAAGCTGGAGACATCACATTACCTCACTCCAAATTATGCTACAAGGTTATAGTAACCAAAACAACATGGTACTGGTATAAAAAAATAGACACATACATCAGTGAAAAGAATAGAGAGCCCAGAAATAAAGCCATATACCTTTAACCAACTGGTCTTTGACAAAGCTAACAAAAATATACACTGAGGAAAGGACACCCTGTTTAATAAATGGTGCTGTGAAAATTGGATAGCCATTTGCAGATAAATGAAACTAGACCCATACATAGCACCAGATGTGTAACTTAAGATGGATTAACAACCTAAACATAAGACCTGAAACTATAAAAAAATTCTAGAAGAAAACCTAAAAAATTTTTCTGGATATTAATCCAGGCAATTTATGACTAAGTCCTCAAAATCAAATGCAACAACAACAAAAAATAGATAAATGGGACTTAATTAAACTAAAACGCTACACAGCAAAGGAAGTAGTCAATAGAGTAAACAGACAACTTGCAGAATGGAAAAAAAAATTGCAAACTATGTATCTAACAAAGATCTAGTATCTAGAATCTACAAGGATCTCAAGCAGCTCAACAAGAAAATAAAATACTACCATTAAAAAGTGGATGAGAACATGAACAGACATTTTCCAAAAGAAGATATGCAAGTTTCCAACAAACATGTAAAAAAGTGCTCAACATCACTAATCGGAGAAATGAAAATTAAAATGACAATAAGATATCATCTTACACCAGTCAGAATGACTATTATTTCTCCACAGAATGTGGAGAAAATAGAATACTTTTATACACGGTTGATGTTTGTGTAAATTAGTACAACCTTTATGGAAAAAAGTAGGGAGATTCTCAAGTAACTAAAAATTGAACCACCATTGGATTCAGCAGTTCCACGACCGGGTGTATATCCAAAGGGAGAGAAATCATTATATCAAAAAGATACCTGCACTTGTATGTTTATTCACTATTTACAATAGCAAAGATATGGAATCAACTGAAGTGTCCATCAACAGAGGTCTGGATAAAGAACTACTCAGCCATAAAAAACAACGAATCATGTCTTTCGTAGTAACATGGATGTAACTGGAGGTCATTATCCTAACTAAAATAACTCAGCTATGTACCACATGTTCTCACTTAGAATTGGAAGCTAAAACTATGAGTACACATGGACATGCACAGTGGAATAACAGACATTGGAAACTACAAAGAGTGGGAGGGTGGGAGAGGGATGAGGGTTGAAAAATCACCTATTGGGTACAGGTTCACTATTCAGGTGATGAGTACTCTAAAAGCCCAAACTTTGCCAAACTTTAATTAAAAGACTGTTTTATTGAGTGCAGCTGGACAGTCCAAGGCAAAGTATTCAAAGGCCATAGAAGACTCAGATGGATAAGGATGATCAAGCACAGGAAGTCTGAGCAAGCACAGCACTGAAGAACAAGACTCTGCCAAGTGAAAACACAAACTTGAATAGAACTGAAATGGTTTTTTAGGTATGTTTATTTAGTGCAGGAATCCGGCCAGTCTAACGAGATGTGGACCTAGTGTTCTTTTCTGGAAGACTTCATATCCACAATGAAAGAATCTGTTTCAGGTCCCCAAACAAACAACCTGTGCATTTAAGACAAGCTCAGTCCTAGGAAGAGTTAGGGTTCCTGGGAAAACTACCAAGTCATAATAAAAGCAGAAGCGCAATGATCAACTTAGATGTTAGAAATACTGTAACTCAGGGATCATGCAGAGTCCCAAGGATTACCTCTGAGATGCTCTGGATTCTGGGCCTGGTTGACCATGTGATTAGCTAGAGCCTGGTCCTTCAGATGGGGCCCAAAATAACATCCAGCTTCAAGGAACTTGGGAAGGCAAAAGCTGTCTAAGGGAGATAGGGACTGACATTTGAAATGACTGTTGTGACTCAAAGTGTGGCTGAGAACCAGCAGCATTAGCATCCCCTGGAAGCTCATTAGAAGTGTTGAATCTCAATCCAGACCCACTGAGTCAGTGAGAATATGCATTTTAATAGTATCTGCCAAGTATTGTTATGCACATTCAAGTTTTAGAAGCGCTGGTCAGACCATTGCTACTAATGCAGCTTACAGTTCTAATGGTGATTCTCCATTGCTGCGTCATATAGTAGGTTCCATTGGAAACCTTCTCTGACTTCTCTTGGTACCACCTAAGGCAAAGTTCAGAACTGAAAAGAAACTAAGAACATCTATTCAATGCTCACATATTACAGATGAGGAAGCAAGGTCTCATGTAGGTAAAGTGACTTGACCAATGCCACAACTCATTAGTGACAGAAATAGGAATGAGAATCAAACTCTTCTCGTCCCTACTATTGATTTCTTTACAAACACATATAATTTAGCTGCTTACTAATTAATAAAACAGTTATTGAGTACATACCACATGCCAGGCATTCTGTTAGGTGATTAAGATACAAAGATGAGGAAGTCAGGAAATCAACTCCATCTAGTACAAGAGAACTCTTCTTTCACTCCTTCCTGGGCAATAAGGGATTCTAAACATAACACCCATTTCAAATACAATAGTTCTCAGTGTTTTTCATACCCATATCACTTCTTTGCCATTGAAAAACTAGTCTTTGCAGAAGTGAGTAAGGGAGGGTTGAAAATTCCATCATGAGTTTATTGTCTCCTCCTGAATTCACTCTGAAGTATGAAGGTGACATAGAGTGAAACCTGTCCCTTGAAGAGTGAAGACAAGTTGGGAATAGAACTAAAAATTACTGGATTAGACAAGGACTGGCTGGGAGATCTAATGGGAAGTCAGCTTGGAATAAGCAGCAGGTCTGAGAGAATATGAAGAATGAGGCACCAAGGAAGGGTAAGGAGCCAGGAGTGAGCATGAGCTAAAAACTGCAATAATAATCCTCATTATTATTGCTCTAAGCACTTCACATGAACTCATTGAGTCCATACACTGATTCATGGAATGGGGATTACACACCTCCATTTCACAAATGAGGAAGCCAGAGGCATGTCAACTTGCCCATAGTCTGTGTTTGCATTATGACTATATAAGTATCATTCATGACTGAGCCACATAGGTTACGCTTTTTTAATTTCTGCCTTCTTTCCTGAAGAAAAAAGTTGCTTTATCTTTAACTTAGAATCAATCATTTGCCTTATTCTTGTTTATTTTGGAATCTCTAATTCTTCCCAAACTTTCTAAGAATTATACAATCTTTCCATTTGGTCAAACTCATCAGCTTACTTTCAGTTCCATTGTTTTTTTCTTCTTCAGAGGCATACTCCACACTGATTGCTCTTATGGCTCAACTGTCATCTTAACAGTCCCAGTCATCACCCTCCTGAGAATTCCTTCCCCTCTCTCTAAGTTGGGTTCCCTGGGTCTTCTGTTTCTGTCTTGAGTTGCTTTCTTGTGTCAGAAGAACACATCATCCAGCTTCCTGAAAAAGGGTGTATTAGAGGTTCTAATTTTTCAAAGTACTCATGAGACTTCACAAAGTGTATTTATGAAAGTCTCTAGTAAAGGATAAGGCATGGAAGGATAAAGAAAGCACAGGTAATCATTCAAGAGTCTCAAGAGATCCAGGGGCAGCTTCCAGGGTCTCAGTTTCACAGGACACAGTTTATTTATAGATTATAAACCACCAAAATATGGCATATCTTGGTCTCAAGCTGCTCTCCTATCTGAGGAGTCTTTTATATTTCTGTATATGTAGTCAAAAACATATGTGGGCCCAGAGTCAATAACAGAAGTGAAGATAATAGTGAATCAGGAGTGGCTGTGAGAAACAGACCTCTCAGACACTGAACTAGGAAGGAAGGAGTGATTTATTCAGCTGGGAGCAAGGTGACATAGTTGTCTAACAGCCAAGCTCGTCTAACAAAGAGAAGCTCTGCCTTTATATAGGCTTACAACTCTAGATATTACACGTGAAAGGGTCTGGGGTTTATAGCCTTAGAAATTACATGTGAAAGGGTCTTGATCCATGGAGTAGGTGTGGGGTTGGGGTTTGATCTTGTTTAAGTAACAACAGTGCCTTCCCGAAAGATTCCCCCATACTATGCCTGCTATCTATAGGAAGGTGATTAAGGAGGCACCAGTTGGCCAGCCTTTTCTTCTGTTGAAATGCAGTGTGGAAGTCAAGGGGGAGATGGTCCTAGATGCTTGGGTATTCTCCACTTTGAGAACCTCACCTAAAACATTAGTGAAAGTTCTCACTCTTTATTCTTATTTTCATGATCCTCTGAAGAAACTGATTGACAATAATGGATATAAAACATTTGTGATGTGGTTCTTTGGTCTATTACAGTAAAAAATTTCTTAGCCATTTAGAGGAAGAAGGAGGGAAAACAGGGGAGTAGCAAACAAACACCTACTATTGTTACCACACTTATGATGAGGGTTTTTAATTCTCCCAAGGCCGAGGACCAACCTTTACCACACTTGTAATGAGGGTTTTTAATTCTCCCAAGGCTGACGACCAACCTTTACCACACTTGTGATGAGGGTTTTTAATTCTCCCAAGGCTGAGAACCAACCTTTAAACAAGAACTCAGGGTTGAATTTGTGCCATACCTGCCCAGGTATGTGTGCTAGTTTGGTTATGTTCTTAACTGCATGACCCTGGTTGTCTATGTGTAGGCAGCAGTCAGTTAGTTTAAATTTTTTAAAGACTCCTCCTTAAGCTGCTAGCAAATAATCTATAGCCAGCCGGTTCTGATAATCCACATTTCTCATTAGAGTTTCTTGTCTGGCCAAAATGGACAGAGCTTTGCCCATTTCATTAACGAGTATTTCCAAGGCTGCCTGCAACCGGATGATCTGATTGAGCATATAGATGGGAGCCCGGTGTCCCCATGAGCCATTCTCTGCCCATGTGGTCGGCCCATAGTACTCAATAATTCTTTCCGGTGGCCACTTATTATTTTCCCATTTACCTATCTTTAGACTTCTTTTCTCCCAGGCGGAGTAGACTGGATGTCTTAACAGCCCACCTGTCTTGGCAGACGATAGGAAAAAGGAAGGCTTAATGATACCTATGACACAGCTACCTATCCATCTTTCAGGCAACTGTACGTGTGCTCTATGTCTGTATATCCAGTACAACCCAGGCGGGGCTGTCCAGTCTCTGTGGTACTCAGGATGATTCCAAGCATCGTGTAATTTTGGAAATTTTGGGAGAGGGTTCTTTTCTGTATAGTTTGAGCTCCACCAGGTTACAGTGCCCATCGTTCCATTATACTATTGCTGCCTAAGCAGCTAAGCTTTCCTACTGGAACAGTGAAGCCTGTTCCTTCTTCAGCCAAACAGTATTGTCCAATAATTGAAACCTTTAAAACCCAGAAACTGTTGGTTTGAATCCTTTGAACTGAGGTCAGGTCAGGGACAGGGTCAAAGGGTAATAACTCACGGGCTTCCCATGGCCACCTATTACCCATGGTAATTCCCCTACATACATAGCAAGAAGTGACATTAAGCAAATGAGCTACATTTTCAGCAAGTTGGAGGAACAAGTTCTTTGTCTTTTTCGGAAGTTTCAGCAGTAGCTTATTTAATATATTATAGAAGGGCTGGTACACTGGCTGGGCTGAGCATTTCTGGATTTTTCCCTGAATCTGGCTACTGACTCCAGGGTCAAGCCCTTTCCCATCAATTCCTAGCATTACACTGTCCCCTTTTTCGCATTTAGGGTCTTGGGGGTTTGTGATTATTAATTCTACTGGGTTACAATGTCCTGAGTCACAGCGGACATTACTCCCTGAAATGGTGTCTCTCCCTTTTATAAGACAAACGGGATTATTTGTATTATTTTTACAAGTGGCCCAGATGACGCATGACTCAAAAAATGCATTTACTGCACCAGCAGGTTTTCTGGCAGATATACTTAACGCTCTTTCATGTAACTTTGTTCCCATCCGAGGGGACCATAGCGCCCCCTACTGGAATGATAGGCATTGATGGCTGCACAGGCATCAAACCTTAGGGTAACCTGTTTTGGGCTTCCCTTCTCCTCTGTTTTAGCTATTGACTTAGTAGGGGTGTTCCCTCGCCCTGTTCGGAGTTTAATTTCAAAAGTCATATGCGTAGGGAGCTTTGATGGATCGTAGCAGACATCGGTCTGTCCATCCCCTGGATTACACACCTTACACTGAGTAACATTATATAAACAGGTTTCCTTCTGTGTCCCTGTACATTCCTAATAACTGCAGAATGAAAGAATGGCAGTAACTTTACGTACTACCTTAGTAACCTGGTGTACACACTGAGAGCATTCTTACTGTACAAGTCCAAACATTAAGAAGAGTGAGTCCCACAATGAACTTCCTCATGCTTCAGCCATGCGTGGACCAGCCAGCTTCTGGGATGTGGCTGGAGCAGGGCTTGTTGGCTTGTTGTCTGTCCTTTTTTTTTTTTTTTTTTTTTTAATTACAACAGCATGTACTTATTTTATTCTAAAAGAATAAAATTCATAAGCAGAAACAGCTTTTGTATTTGTTTGCAACCTATAAAATTGAGTTATTGTGCTGATATAAAATACTAAGAACTCACTTGAGGACCATGCCACCTTCTGAAAATGTCACACACCTACTTAAGTGTTAAAGTTATAGCATATCATAGACTTGTCCAGAGCAACATAAGTAAGCAACTGACTGCTCTTGACTGTCCCTTCCCCAGCAATAGCACTGATTGTGTTGGGAAAAGCCACAGGGCAAGGCTGCACAGCCAGATGGAGGAAACTTTTTGTTTAAAGGCAAAATGCCAAAATGGCTCTCTGGTGTAGGTAACTTCTACTTTCACACTCAGCTTGTACATGATCTCCTAACCTTAATTTCTTTCTCCTTAAGGGGTTGATTTGGATTGACTTGTTTAGACTGGTATCCATTATCTAATGAGTCAGGAGAGAAAGGGATTTCTGTGGTTACATGTAAACTCATGGTAGGTCAGCAGAAGTTACAGGTGAAGAGGGTAGTGAGGAAGCCAGCCACGATCCATCTATGTGAAGGTCACACCAGCTTCATTGTACACTTTGAAGACTTTCTCAATGGCATTGACATAGGCAGCTGTTCTCAGGTCCAATCCCAGGTTGTATTTCATGGCTGTGTGCATAATTTGCCTGGGAGAACTCTCCATTGTGTACGCCAAGCCAGAGTGCACGATGTATTTCTCAGATGCACCCGATATCCTGTCTTGGAACTCTGCTGTGGGTACAATGGGAATAGTTCCACCATGCTTTTCAAATTTTCTTTCTAAACACTCTTGAACAGACATGAGCAAGTAGTAGTTAGAATCCCTTTCATATTTAAAGGTCAAACGGCCATAGCTGACATGATTTAGATTCTTCAGCCACTCAAAGTATGATACTGTCACTCCTCCAACATTCAAGTAGAGATCTGGAATAACCATAATGTTTCTCTCCAGGAAGATCTTATCAGCTTCTGGAGTTGTTGGCCCATTGGCACCTTCAGCAATAATCTTGGCTTTGACTCTGGGTGCGTTGGATTTGGTCAACTGCTTCTCACTGGCAGCTGGGATCAGTATGTCACAGTCAGCTTCCAAGATGCTTCCTTCATAGGGCTTTGCCTTGGGGAAGCCCAGAATGGACCCATGTTGCAATTTGAAGTCTTCCAGTTCCTTTGGGTCAATACCATCTGGATTCTATATACTCCCATCAGACTCACCAACAGCAACACATTTAGCACCAAAACGATGTAAATATCTCATAGAGTGTAGGCCCACATTACCAAATCCCTGAACAACAAATGTTTTATCTCCAAATCCCGGTGTCATTCCTAAAATGCTCATGTAAGAAGCTTCATTGATAAAGTTTTCAATCCCATGGAAGACACCACCGCCAGTAGCAGAAATGTGTCCGTGGTTGCCCCCTTGACTGATAGGTTTACCAGTAACACAGGCATGTGCATTAATATCGTAGTGGCCCATCTGGCATAGGTATCAGCGATCCAGGACATCTCCCGCTCACCTGCGCTCATGTCTGGGGCAGGGACATCAATGCCAGGACCAATAAAGCCCTTCTTTGCTAGCTCCATGGTGAACCTCCTTGTGATCTTTTCCAATTCATTATCAGTATATTTCTTGGGATTGACCTTAACACCGGCTTTAGCGCCCCCAAACGGCACATCAACCCCTGCACATTTGTAAAAATATGGAACGCTTCACAAATTTGCGTGTCTGTCCTTCTTAAGGTGATTCTGCAACTGTTGTCTGGGTCTGGTCTAGCTTCCCAAGTTTCAGGTGCTGCTGGTTTCATGCAGCTCTGGTGGATCCAGGCTGGGATTCCCTCTACCTTTACGGCTGTGGGAGTGGTCAGAATCATGATCTGGGGTCCTTTCTACCTTGGCTTCAGAGGGGCTACATTCCAGTCCTTTATCCACATGCAATCAATCATCTGGTGAGAAAGGGTGAACTGGGGAGAATAAACTTACAGGACATCTCTCACTTACCCAGGTTGAAATATCCTGAGTGATCTTCCCTAGGGCTTGTAACTGTTGTCCTAGTCTCTCCCCACTCCTGAGGAGTTCCCAGGAGTGCCTGCAATGTGGGAGGGGGCCTATGATATAAGACTTCATAAGGGGAATATCCTGTCTTCTTAGAGGGAGTGCATCTAATTTTGCATAGCACCAAGGGAAGTGCCTACACCCACTTTAATCCTGTTTCCTGACAACATTTCCCATAAGCTGTTTTTGATGGTCCAGTTCATTCTCTCCACCTTTCCGGAACTTTGAGGTTGGTAGGAAGCGTGCAGTTTCCAAGTAATACCCAAGGCCATTGCTGTTTTCCGGACCTAATCCGCTACAAATGCTGGTCGGTTTCTGATCCGATGCACAGTGGCAGTCCAAACCTAGGGATGTGATCTCGAAGCAGCACACGGGTTGCTTCATGGGCCTTCTGGCACCTGGGGCAAAGTGGCAGGGTTTTAGGTGTTGCACAGACCTCAGTGGTGATGAGGGGATTTCTCACTTTAGCAGGCTCAGGTATTTGGTTGGCCTAGCATTTGTTAACCAATAACGTCCTTTAGTATTCATTAGAGTCACTACTGTGTGGAGTGCTTTGATATTTAAATTTTGCCCCAGAGTTGATGTTAAAACTTCAATTGTCATTTTTTTTCCCTCCTTCTGACGCATACAGCATGAGAGGCTTTGTTAAATTGGGTAGCCCCAAAGCCAGGGCTGAGAAAAGTTTCACTTTCAGTTCCTGCGGCTGCTGGGATCCCCATTCAAAGACTTCCTTGTCTCCTCCCCACTTTGTCACTTTGTGTAAGGGTTTGGCCAGTACTGCAAAGTTTGGAATCCACAATTTACAGAAACCCATGGCTCCCAGGAACTCTCTCGCCTGCCTCTTAGTTTTGGGTTCTGGCAGGTTGCAAATAACTTGTTTCCTCTCTGCTTCTAGGCTGCACTCTCCCTGCCGGGTGGTGAACCCCAGATATCGCACTTGCTGTTGGCAAATCTGGGCTCTCTTTTTAGATACTTTATACCCACAGTCCTCCAGGTGCTGAAGTAAGGCATCTGTTTCTTTAGCGCACCCAGCTGCCTTGTGGTGGCCCCATAAAAGGTCACCAGCATATTGGAGCAGCATGCAGCCTAAGTCCTTAGCAAGAAAATTCTGGGTGGGAGGGGTCATGGGCTAGTGCCTCCCCAAAGATGGTGAGAGAGTTCTTGAACCCCTGGGAAGCCGGGTCCAGGTGTACTGGGTGGTCACACCTGTTCCTGGATTTTCCCATTGAAACACAAATAGTTTCTGACCCTCTGAGGCCAGTCCAATGCTAAAGAAGTATTCTTTAAGTCCAATCAAGTGACCAACTATCCTCCGCTGGCAATAATCTCCAGCGCATGCACGAGTTGGGTGCAAGTGGATGCAAAGTCATTGTAGTCTGATTAACCAAATGCAAGCGCTGAACTGGACTGCAGTCTTCAGTCCCTGGTTAGGGAGGGGCTCCACTCCTCTTCCCCGGGACTGTGAGAGCCTTGATAATCTCTGCCTGAGGCAGTTTTAGCTGCGGGGAGTCCTTATTATTGAATGTGATAGTTGTAGCTCTTAATTTGCATAACAAGTTTTTCCTGAGGAGTGGGGTAGGGGCAGTCCCGCAAGTACAAGAACTGACGTGTAACTTCAGGGCCTCCCACCGCAATTCTGGAGCAAGCAGAAAGACTGTTTTTCTAACACCCCAGTAGCTCCAACTGTAATATTGGGGTTCAGGGTGCCCTTAGCTCCCCTGAGAGGATGTTTCTCCAGGTTATTGGCCTCCTGCCCTCTCAAGAATGAGAGAGGGGACCACAGTGCAGTGCGCAGTAAATGCCGGACTCAAAAGTGTTTGTAGAAAGTGATTTATTTATTTAGAGAGAGAGAAACAGCTAACTCTCACACTGAGTGAGAGAATCCAGAAAGATGGAATCCAGGAGAGGAAAGCAGCTTCCACACTGAGTGGAAGGGAATAGAGACGGAGTTTAGGAGGCGAAGACAGGCTTCCACGAAGGGAGTGTTCGTGGAAGGGGACTCCAGAGGGGAAATCCACGATAGAGAAAAACAGCTTCCACGAAGGGAGTGCTCGTGGAAGGGGATCCAAACATGGAGTCTGAAGGGGTGTGGAAGAAGGGGACTTTTAACCTGGGAGGAACCCCCACCTTCTCTAATACTCCTGGCCAATGAAAGGAGTTCCTTAGAACTTCCGAAGGAGTGATTGACTCTTAGTTTCTTCCCGCGCCCACAAAATTCAAACATAAACCGTTAAATCTCCCGGATGGAGAGAGATGGGAGGGGGCATGGCACTGGGAAATTCTTGCCCTTAAAACTGCGCCCCCTTGTGGACTCGGAAAGAGAACACATTCCCTCACAACAATATTAGTTGAATTCTTTGATGGGGAGTTACAGGACTGTTATCCAGACCTTGGGCTCTTTGGGGGCATATGAGCCCAGCCCCCTTCAGTCCCATGGCCCTTCCATTAGACTGAGCAGAGCTCCTCCACTTTTGTCTGAATCCTCGTGCTTAGGATCGCCCTGTTCTCCTGATAACTGGGGGCACTTGTCCTTCCAATGTCCCAGCTCCCTACAGTAAGCACACTGGTCACATTGCAGGCATGGGCAAGCAGATTGGGTGGCTTTCCAGGGGCCCCCCTTTCCTCACCCTCTTAGGGGTGCTCCTTTAATAGCGGCAGCTATCAAGTCAGCATTTCATCAAGGCTGACACTCGTTTTTCTCTGCCACTTTCTGTATGACTTACTGCTTCTCGGTTCACAAACACCTGGTTGGCTATTTCCAATAACTGTGAGTATTCATGCCCACAAATCCTGCCTGTTTCTGCAATTTTCTTCTAATGTTTTCTGCACACTGACTGACTAATGTCATATTTGTCATGTGTTGGTTTTCAGGGCTCTCAGGATCAAAAGGAGTATACCTATAATAGGCTTCACACAACCTTTCATAAAATTGGGTGGGGCTTTCCTCTTTTCCTTGAGTAACCTCAGAGACTTTATTCATGTTCGTAGCCTTCTGGGCTCCTTTTTTTAATCCTCCCAGCAAGGCTTCTCTGTACCGGATTAGCCTCTGCATGCCCTCCAGGGTGTTTGGATCCCACTGGGCGTCAGTCCCCAGTAACTGGACCCTGACATACTCTTGGGGGGTTCTGGTAATCTGCAGGAACACGCTCCTTCAACCATTTAGAAGCGGCTTGGAGTACTCTCCACCTTTTATCCGTGTTAAAAAGATATATAAGCTGCTGGTGGCAATCAGCCCAAGTGAGGTTTGAGTCTGAATAATGGTTTGCGGTAGGTCAATGAGAAATTGTGGCTTCTCAGTATAAGACAGGTTGTTATGTTTCCAGTTGATAAGATCAGCCGAGGTGAATGGCAGGTACGTGAAAACCCTCCTTTCTACCATGTGGCCATCCTCATCCACTCCTGTATACCTCTGCTCTCTTAAAGGCATCTGTACCCCTGCCTTGGGTTGCAGACAGGCTGCCAGAGGGGGGGTTTCTCCCGGGAAGCAGGCAGCAATGGGAGGAGTTCCTCTGCATTCTCTTTTGTCTACTCTGGGTGGTTTAGGGGTGTGCAATTCTAGCAGGGGTGCTGAGGCTTCAGGCCCAGATGCAGGGAGTCCTTGAGGAGGAGGGGGAATTATTGGCAAAAACTCTTCTGCCTTCAGATCTGCCAGGATCTTAGGAGTCAGTGTCTCTGCCACTGAATCTGCCAGGACCTTGGGAGTCCATGTCTCTGTTACTGAATCTACCAGGACCTTGGGAGTCCTTGTCTCTTGGCAGGTGGAGTTGGGTTTGGATTTTTCCTAGCTGTCTGTCCCTTCGCCACCTCAAGGTCCCCTCTGAGGGACAACCCACCCCAAATGCTGGCCAGTCTAACCTCACATAAAGTTCTTAGCTTCCCTGGTGTCATAGTTGCTCCATAGTCCTCACTAAATCCCTTCTTGAAAATTTTCAGCATGGTCCCTAAAGGAGTGGGCTTGCTATGAGTATGACCCATGCTTACGCATTGAAAAACAGCCCTCACAGTTAAGACAGTGTTACTCTGCCCACAGCAGTTCCCACCCGGCAAGAAGCACTGCACACTCTCTGATTCACATTTGCTTCAGGGTGGTATAATCGCATTTCTTTCTAAAGTATTTCAGATGCCACTTGGCATAAGAGAGATCATTAATCCTCTCATGATGCCTAGATTGCGGGAGCTCCTCCGTTTAGCCTTAAGTGGTCGTCTTTAATTCTAACCAGCCCCACATGTCACTTGGAGTGTAAGACCCCCTCTAATGGGCTTGATGCTCCCACATTTCGTGGCCGATGAGTCCAATTGGACCCCTCCATTCACTCACAGAATCGCTCTCCTCCCTCCACCCAAATCGAAACCATAAGCAAAACTTCCAAGGTTAGTTGCCGAAGGGGAAAGAGAGAAAGAGAGCCAAGTTCAGGAGTGCCAGATCCGGCACACGTGGGTGATCAGGCCATGCTTCCACCTAAAGGAGGTGGGCAAGTTTCCCGGGATCAATCCTACGTGTTTCTGTTGTCCGGACATTCCAAGTACCCATTCCTTCTCAGTGTTCAGCTATTGGCTGGATCCACACCGCGGGGGCTTCCCAGCTCTGCTCTGGTGAGGCTTTCCCCTGGGCCAATACCTGCCCAGGAGTGCTCTCAGGAATTGTGTCACCCAAGCAGGGATGCTCCGAAGGGCTAGGCAAACCACCTGAGAGGCTTTGCCGGCCGTCTGCCAACCGAAACTCACTTCCTGGTCAGGGAACCAAAATGAAGCAGGGACAGCCATGAGAAATAGACCTCTCAGACACTGAACTAGGAAGAAAGGAGTGATTTATTCGGCAGGGAGCAAGGTGACATAGCTGTCTAACAGCCAAGCTCGTCTAACAAAGAGAAGCTCTGCCTTTATGCAAACTTACAACTTTAGATACTACACGTGAAAGGGCCTTGGGTTTACAGCCTTAGAAATTACATGTGAAAGGGTCTTGGTTTACAGTTTTAGAAATTACATGTGAAAGGATCTTGATCCATGGAGTAGGCATGGGGTTGGGGTTTGATCTTGTTTAAGTAAAAACAGTGCCTTCCTGAAAGATTCCCCCATACTATACCTGCTATCTATTGGAAGGTGATTAAGGAGACGCTGGTTTACCAGCCTTTTCTTCTATTGAAATGTAGTGTGGAATTCAAGGGGGAGGTGATCCTAGAAGCTTGGGTCTCTTTCCTCACTGGTAGATCCAGATGCCAATCATCAGTATGCATGTTTTCTATAAAAAATGCAGACCACATGTTACAGGCTGCTCCCTGGTGTGTTTCAGACCCTAGAACAGGACTGCATTAATTACTAGTTAACACATTTTATTCAGGTTTGGCCAAGGGCCAGTATCATGACTACATTTCCCTTATATGCTAATAGGGTTGCAGCAAACTAACTGAGATTACCCAGGAGGTAAAAAGACCTTGAATGTCTAACAAAAGGTCTTTATTTTAATGCCTAATTTATTGTTTTCTTGGCATAAAATTCTAGGCTGACAGTTATTCTCCCTGAAGATGTGAGGGCATTATTCCACTGTCTCTGGCAATCTTGCATTGCTGTTGAGAAGTCTGATCCCATTCTGATTCCTAGTTCTTTACTTGTGACTCTGGTAGCTCTCAGAATCTTTCCTCTGTCTCGTATGTACTGAAATTCCATGATGCACATTGGTGTGAGTCTTTCATCTGCTGTGCTGGATATTTAGGGTGGCCCTTTCAAAATGGAAAGTAATATTCTCCAGTTCATGGGAATTTGTTTATTTAATAATTTCCTCCCTCTGATTATCTTAGTACCTTTTGGAATTTCTGTTGTTCAGATATTGGCCCCATTGGATTAAGTATTTACTTTTCTCATCTTTTCTCCCCTATTATCTATGTTTTTAAATTTAGGTTTTACTTTTGGGGAGATGGAGTCAACTTTATATTTTGAATCTTTTATTGATTATTTGGTTGTTTTGATCATATTTTTATTTTTAAGTGGTCTTCCTTGTTCTCTGATTGTCCCATTTTGATAGTACCCTGTTCTTGTTTCACAGATGCAATATTGTCTTTCTCTGAGGATATTAATTACAGTTTCATTGGAGTTTTCTCCTGATCTTTGTCTTGTATCTTATTCTGCAAGTTCCTTTCTGTTAGTTTTAGTTTTTGCCTTTCATATCCTGTCTAGTGATTCTTGACTGTCCATTTATGTTTGAAGTAAAGCATTAAAAAACATATTGGGTTAGACATTGATTTATGGGCCTCATTGTAGGGTAACTGAAGAAGGAGCCAGTAGTTTCACTGGAGGATGCTGAAATTTCAGTATCTATAGGTCTTTTCTCTTTGACATGTCAGTTTCCCCAAAGACAATTCTCTTAGACTCCTGCCTAATTTACTACATTCTGAGAAGGGGCTATTGTGGGGTAGAAGGATGTCTCTCATTCAGAATACAGACTTTCACTTAATTCTAATGTTTTTAGTAAAGCACCTGACCCCCGTACCTAATGTCCCTCAGCATAGATCCTCTGATTTAACAACAGCAAGAGGAAAATGGAAGTTCACCTGAGAGAGGAGACAAGGAAAAGAAGGAGTCTCTAGGTTGCACCCACCCAGATAGAAGGGAGGCTGTCTAATGTTACTCCCTGTTTGCAGTACCACCCACTCCTGCCTTTAAAGGTACCTAACCCTCCAGGCCCTGAGTTTCTCAGTGTTCTCAGTCATGCTTGTTGTTGACATCCCTCTGAAAGCACTTAGGACACAGCCTTTCCTCTCTGCTGAGTCAGCTTTGTTCTTCCAGGTGCTTTCTGTCCTTCATAGTGTTGCTAATGTCTTTTGTCTGCTTCATCTCCTCTTGAGTACTTTCTGTCCTTGTGGACTTATGCCTTTGAAAAATACCGTTACTCTTAACTTAGTTTACTTTGTGAGCAAGCAGAGGTAAAGGCATGTGCCTTTAGGGTTGAAGAGTTTTTCCCTCCCTTTCTAAAGATTTGGGTGTAAAGTCTACCAAAATAATACTGACAATAGATTAACAGGAGAAAAAGCATACAAATTTAGTAATGTGTATAAGCACAGGAAAATAACAAAAGGTTGATTATGCAATTACCCAGAGAGATTCAGAAGCTTATATACCCTTCTTTAGGTATCTTCCTTCAGGGAGAGGGAAATTGGGAATATGGGCAATTTTGAGGGGTCATCAATGATTTTTAGGGGAACTGAATGGACCCAAAAGGCAGACAGTAGTTTTTAAATGATTCTGTTTGAGTAGGACCAAGAACAGATAATAGCTTGTGTGCAAGTTATGGGAAGAAGAGGGGTAGCACAACACTGCAAACAAGGGTTGTCTGATCCCAGGCAATCTATTCAAGCTGCCCTCAGGAGATTAGACGAAAAGTCTGTGTGGTCATGGTGATGAATTTTAGTCTTTTTTCTTCTTTGGTGCTTAACCTTTCTTGGTTATTGTAAGGTCCTTTAAACTGACTGCACCATGGCTACACCATAGTCAAGCCGTGGTGACTCCTGTGACCCACACAACTCCAGATGGCCTCCAGGAGCCAGAAAGTCTGAAGTAACAGGAAAACCACAAAAGAATAGCTAGCTCCTGCAGTCCATGATTAACCAACCTTGCAACATACTGCCATTGCTCCTGCCTCAACCGTTCCTGCCTCAACTGATAAGCCAACTTTGTGACACTGGACCTTATGACACATGCCCCTGCCCAGCAATACCCCTGACTTGCAAAACCAACCTAAACTGTAACTTTCCACTACCCACCCCAAACCTATAAAACTAGCTCCTATCCCACCATCCTCTGCTGACTCTCTTTTCAGACTCAGCCCGATCCCACTCGAGTGAATAAACAGCCACATTGCTGACACAAAGCCTGTTTAGGTGGTCTCTTCATTCAGAGCATGCTTAACAGTTATTTAATGAGATTCCTAGAAAGGGAGTTTCAACACTATTGTACTTCTTTTGGAAGAAATTTTCTTAGGCAGGTATGGGAACCTCCTGAGAGAGTCCCTACCTGTGCTGGGTTAAAAAGTCTTGGTTCTGAGGTAGCTTCTAAGGCTAAAGTAATTTCCTTTGTTACTTTGAAGCTCTGTTCTCTGAGCCCCAATATGCCTAATTACTCAGTTTCGATGGGCAGCTCTGGGCAGTAGCTTTCTTATATCCAAAATGAGGGAATTAGACCAGATTATCTCTAAGGTTCTGTGAATCTCAAATGCTACAAATCCATGACTAAGTAGGTGCTATATCATATGCAACCAACTCTAAGAATTGTCAGAATCCAAACAACAGGGAAATTACTAGAGCATGAATCATCAAGGGAAGTTTCACCTTAGGTGTGGTGGCTAGAAAGTTGCGTGTGGATTGGATAAATGGAGAGAAGAGGAAGGGAACAGCATAAGTGAATGCATAGAAGTGACTATGCCCACCTATGGGAGCGGTACATGTTGACAAGTAACAAGGAACAAAGTTGGATGTTTACCCCGTGTATGTTTAGTACTTCCTGTAGAGGGCCTTCAAAGGCTGGAATATAAACTTAATTGCAGTACAAAATGTCACTCTTCAAAAATAATATAATATTGTTACTAAATAGTATTTATTTTTATCCTACAACCTTTGTACATTCTGGTTCACATCATTTCTCTTTCGGGTGAGTTGAAATCTCAATTTTTCTCTTCTAAACAAATTTTTTTTTAAAATACAGTGATATTATTTTGTGAACCAATGCTGTATTTTTTGAGGTAAACTCTAATTTTGATGTTGCATTTTATATCCCTTTTATTTTTCTTATAGGTTTTATTGTTGTATGCATATAATTTGAAGCCTCTGAAGATTTCAGATGTTAGACATTACACTTTTAACAATGTATGTGCTGGCTCTTTATGGATTCCACTGAACAGGCAAGTAAAAAACTCCACAACTCTAATTGTCTTTGTTGTTATTTCTCATGAGAATAGACTGTTTCAGTAATTGACAAGGTATAGCATAGGAGACCTGCTAAAAGACACTTCTAGAAGAATCTTCATTTTGTTGAGAATAATAATATATTGCAGTGGTTAAGAGCATGAACTCTGAATCCAGCCTGCTTCCTTCAAATACCAGTTGTGTCCCTTATTACCTTCACAATCTTGGGCAGTTTATGTAACCTCTGTACTTCAGTTTCATTATCAATAAAATGGGAATAATACTAATAATAGTACCGAGGGTTGCCGAAGGAACGGTTCATGATGCTTCATAGAGATTATAAGAGAGCACACGGATGTTGTCTGTACTGTAGTTCGCCTGTAGTTGCAATGTGGTTAAAAAATAATTTAATTTGACTTTGTGTGGAGTTTCAAAATTAAGCTCAAACTCTGCTACCTCTCTTGGCCCACCATTCCCTCTGTGCCCAATCGGAAGTCTCTGCTTCATCCAGGTTGTTTTCCTCCCTCTCCATCAAACAGGTCATATCTCTTAACCTCTTTGCTGATGCCTCATTTCTCTCTTCCTATTTCACTTTACCAAGTTTCTTGTTGTTGTTTATTAATTTATTACTTAGTTTATTTTTGACTCCATTGTTCATTGCCCTTCTGACCTTAGCCTCCATTTCCTCCATTGTAGGATGGAAATGACCATAACTGCTCTGCCTGCCTTTCAGGGTTATTGTCAGGACCAAGTTAGATAGCATGTGAACATTCTTTGAAAAGCTTAACCACTAGCGCCTGTTCCATCAATGGCTTGGTAAACAGAGAATTAGTGTTTCTCTGTCCTTCCTTGGAGAGTCTTGTTCATGTTCTATGATTTTCATTTTGAATGACTTCTTGGCATCATCATGAAAGAGACAAAGGCTGTTTCAAGAGCTGGCACGTTTTCAATTATTCAGTCAATTTATTTATTCCTTCTTTTCTTTCTTCTCCTCTCCTCTCCTCTATATTTGCATTCAGTCAATTTATTTCCTTCCGTTTTTTCCTTTTCAAGTGAAATGATTGAAAACCTAGGTTACAGGCTATAGACCAGCACAGCTAAGCAACAAAATCAGGTAATTCTGCACTTGCTTTGTAAATCCAGAAATGTAGATTTTTTTCCAGTCCCACATGATGAAAATGGTGATAATTTCTATAAAGTAGAAAGCCAACAAACTGATAAACTTCTTTTTTTATTCCAAAAAGTTTAAAACTTTGGCATACTTCTGATCAATGGTAGGGTTACTAAAATTAGTGACAAGCCCCAGCCACTGAGGCCATCACAGAGGACCATTTCTGACAATCTTTTATCTCCCTGTCCTTTGGTGGCACTGTGAAAATAAACTATTTCTCTCCTCCTGGGTGACATTCCTTGTGTTCTTATGAGGCTCAAGATTAGTACATGGGAAATTGGTCTTGATCATCCTTTGGGAGGCAAAGTAGGAATAAAATGGGTCATGAAAAATAGGCCAGAGAAGAAGAAACTTTGATAACCTGCAAATTGGGAGATCCTCCTTTTATCATTCACTTCCTCATCTCCTAGTTAAGTTCTCATAAGGAAAAGTATATTCTAATCCTTTGCATTTTTTTACAGCAAAAAAGGAGACACTAGTGTTCTCAATGAACAGATATAAAGCTTTTTGTGTAGTTCTAAGTGGTAGTTTTGCTGTTGTGGCCAAGATCAAGTTCTCTGCCTACTGTCTCTGCTTTTAAACCTCCTGTCATCCATGTTTCTACTTACAACTAGGTCCTGCCCTCCAGGCCATGGCAGACCATGGAAGAGAGTATCTAGGAGTCAGTAAATGACAGCAGAGGCTTTGGGGAGCCCAGACGGGATGGTGGATGCTTTTTTGTGGTGCCAAGGTTTAAAAAGCTGGAGCAGGTATTGACCTGGCGGACAGAAATGAAGAAGTATGTGGGAGGACAGGAAGGTGAGGGGCAAATACATACCACAGCACAAAGGAAGGGAGCAAGATGTAGGAAGGTGCAGTCATGGGGTCCAGACCTCCCACTGAGATTCTGATCATCTGATATTGCTGTTTGCATGAGGACCTAGCCTGCTTTACCCAGTCCCAGATTGCTCTTCATGGAGCTAGATGGGGCCATTTACTCTGCCAGCCCAGACAGTGAAGTTCTGGACACTCATACACAAGCTGCAACCTAAATGTCGAAGAACAGTTTATCCTTCCTAGAATCCCAAGTATTATTAAGGAAAGCTATGCTATTTGTGGAAGACAAATAAGACTTCTTTCTCTAGGTATTAGAATTAAAGAATGGCATTTTAGAATACCATCTTTCCTTTATGTCGTTCCTTATAGTTAAGAACATATATAATTACATCATTTCATCCTTACAAAAGCCTTATGAATTGGATGAAGTGGATTTTCTTCTTCCAGTCTTACAGTAGAAGGAATTCCAGGGTCAGAGAGGTTAAGTGAGTAGACTAAGGTTTCATGGCTAGCGTTTGAAGGAACCAAGCCCGACTCACTTAGTATTTCACCTCTTCATCTTCTTTTCTCTCCAATGCATCAGGCAGCTTTTCCAACATTATTGGAGATGACCCATTATTTTAAAAAAATTTTACTTTAAGTTCTGGGATACATGTGCAGAAAGTGCAGGTTTGTTACATAGATATACATGTGCCATGGTGGTTTGCTGCACTGATCAAACCAATCATCTAGGTTTTAAGCCCCTAGTGCATTAGGTATTTGTCCTAATGCTCTCCCTCCCCTTGTCCAACTCCCCGACAGGCCCCGGTGTGTGATGTTTCCCTCTCTGTGTCCATGTGTTCTCATTGTTCAACTTTCACCTATGAGTGAGAATGTGTGGTGTTTGGTTTTCTGTCCCTGTGTTAGTTTGCTGAAGATGACAGTTTCCAACTTCATCCATGTCCCTACAAAGGATATGAACTCGTTCTTTTTTATGGCTGCATAGTATTCCATGGTATATATGTGCCACATTTTCTTTATCCAGTCTGTCATTGATGGGCATTTGGGTTGGTTGCAAGTCTTTGCTATTGTGAACAGTGCTACAATAAACATACATGTGCCTATGTCTTTATAGTAGAATGATTTATAATCCTTTGGGATTGTAAATTCCAGTAATGAGATTGCTGGGTCAATGGTATTTCTGGTTCTAGATCCTTGAGGAATTGCCACAGTGTCTTCCACAATGGTTGAACCAAATTACACTCCCAGCAACAGTATAAAAGCATTCTAATTTCTCCACATCTAATTTCTCTAGCATTTGTTGTTTTCTGACTTTTTAATGATCACCATTCTAACTGGCATGAGATGGTATCTCATTGTGGTTTTGATTTGCATTTCTCTCATGATCAGTGATGATGAGCTTTTTTTCATGTGTTTGTTGGCTGCATAAATGTCTTTTGAGAAGTGTCTGTTACATCCTTTGCCTACTCTTTGATGGGGTTGTTTTTCTCTTGTAAATTTGTTTAAGTTCCTTGTAGATTCTGTATATTAGATCTTTGTCAGATGGATAGATTGTAAAAATTTTCTCCCATTCTGTAGGTTGCCTGTACACTCTGATGATAGTTTCTTTCACTGTACAGAAGCTCTTAAGTTTAATTAGATCCCATTTGTCAATTTTGGCTTTTGTTGCAATTGCTTTTGGTATTTTAGTCATGGAGTCTTGGCCCATGCCTATGCCCTTAATGGTATTGCCTAGTTTTTTTTCTAGGGTTTTTATGGTTTTCAATTTTTACATTTAAGTCTTTAATCCATCTTGAGTTAATTTTTGTATAAGGTGTAAGGATATGGCTAGCCAGTTTTCCCAGCACCATTTATTAAACAGGGAATCTTTCCCCATTGCTTGTTTTTGTCAGATTTGTCGAAGATCCAATGGTTGTAGATGTGTGCTGTTATTTCTGGGGTCTGTGTTCTGTTCCATTGGTCCACATATCTGTTTTGGTACCAGTACCATGCTGTTTGCTTACTGTAGCCTTGTAGTACAGTTTGAAGTCAGGTAGCGTGATGCCTCCAGCTTTGTTCTTTTTGCTTTGAATTGTCTTGGCTATATGGGCTGTTTTTGTTTCCATATGAAATTTAAAGCAGTTTTTTCTAATTCTGTGAAGAAAGTCAGTGGTAGCTTGATGGGAATAGCATTGAATCTATAAATTACTTTGGGCACTTTGACCATTTTCACGATAGTGATTCTTCCTACCCATGAGCATGGAATTTTTTTCCAATTGTTTGTGTCCTCTCTTATTTCCTTGAGCTGTGGTTTGTAGTTCTCCTTGGAGAGGTCCTTCACATCCCTTGAAAGTTGTATTCCTAGGTATTTCATTTTCTTTGTAGAAATTGTGAATGGAAGTTCACTCATGATTTAGCTCTCTGCTTGTCTATTATTGGTATGTAGGATGACCCATTTTTTAATGGATAACTTTTAATAATGTTAAAAGTTTTTCAAGTAAACTTTTAACATTAAATCTTTGCATTTAACTGTTGCCTTTTAAATAGAAAATTTTCTAAGACATACTATATAAATTCAAATCCTCTTGTATGTAGTTACATTTTTAAACTTTTTATTGCTGAGAACTATCATTCAGAAAATCAAGTATTGCACAATGCTGCAGATGAGAATGCTGTGGAAAATTGACATTTTTGCCTATGTTCCTGATGTCAGTTTGCTTTGGGGATCATTTGCTTCTTTTGCATAAAGATTTTCTTCCTTCCTTGAATAGAGACATGCATACACGCACATATTTAAACACATGCATGCACATGTGTGTTGTGCCTGTAGTGTGGAGTCATGGAGGCCATGCAGGTGGCTGTTTGCCTTCTTCAACTGTAAGCCTTTCCACCTTCTGCCTCCACTCCCTGGTCCACTCTGCCTTCAGGACATCAACTCTTTACTGGCCCGTGAACCCTGTCTTCAGCATCATGGCCGGTGTCCTCCTTTGGCTTTTATTTTTCCATTTTTCTTCATTCTTCTCCCTACCTCCCTTCCTCCACCCTCTCCACCCCCATTTGCAACACACATGCAATACATTGAATTGTTATGGGTCCCTTGATTGGCCTTTTAGAGTCATTGCTAACGTGTCATAATTCTTAGCTGCAGGTCAGCCAGACAGTCAGAGCATGGCGTTAAGATGTCCATAGAAGTAAATATTTTTTTCCTGCCTAGATTTTGTTTCCATACATAGATAATTATTTTCTTTATTTTCATCTTCAGCAAATTTTTTAGATGTGTGTCTTTCTTCATTGTGATTTTGCAATTTCAATTATATTTTTATCTGAGTGTATAACAAGACCATAAACATTATGAAAGTTAAGACTGCGTCTTTTTGCTTGTGTTTCTTGAATGAAGGGAATGACTGAATGAATGGTGCTTGGCCATGTTAGAAGTCTAATCGTTAAATAACTGAGGGCTTACTTTATACAAGTTATTGATTCTGCAAATAAACAAATGCTTTTCTTAACTCTTCAAAATAAAATACACATATATTTGTTATTTTCAGGGTTATTGCAATTCATGAGAAGTTATCTAATCTTGTACAAATAGCTGAAATATCATTGCCAACAGCTCCTGAAATTACCTCAAATGAAAACGTATATGAAATAGGAGATGTGGAAGAGGAATCAGTTGATAATGAAATGGAAGTAAGTAGTTAAATAATGGAAAATGACATTGCTATAGATTATCTTTTACATCCTCAAAGCAGAACTATGTAACTCGACTTGAACTCTATGGTTCTTCTGCCTCTAATTTATTCAGAGTGCAAAACATGATTCAGCTTTTTTGACATGTATGTTGTATGTCTCCTGAAGGTCTGAAGGTCTTCTAAGCATGTGAATTACAAGAATTTGGTGGTGAATGAATACAAACCAATCCAGACAAATCATTCAGCTATAACTGTGAATCCCAAGAGATAATGCTTTGTGACTTTGCAATATTACTTTATCTTTTTTCACTCTAAATCTATTATTTAAACATTTTTATTATCCAAATAGTATGTGAAGAGAAACCAGAAAATATAGGTAGGCATAGTTTTTCAGATCTTTTACATGCATATATATTTTTCTAACAAAAAAAAGGCTATTTGTATAGTATGCTATTAAGTCTGATCAGACGGCTGAGTTGTTTTTCTGATGACTGATATTTGTGTTTTGGAGGAGAGGGGAGTTTTTTCTCCCATTCTGAGTTCTGAGTTCTCCTGGGGCACAGCAGACAGTTAAATGGAGACAGAAATGTCAGCATCATTACTGATAAAGCTGAGTAGCGAATTTGGCTTTAGATCTGTGGCCAAATGAGCACATTAATATTTTACCCCTGAATTAGCCAGACTTGCCTACCTAGTCATGCAGTCATCTGGCACATCCATGTAACCACAGGGTTTCCCCATTTCCCTTTCCCCCCATCAAGCTGACTGCATGGAGAGCAGGGAATAATCGTTCTGCAGGTAGAGTGCCTCCAAAAAGTATAAACAAAGATTGCCCCTAAGGGGCTGAGCCTAGCATGCTCTGTTGCTTTTCCCAAACGCATGGATGAGATAAGTCACTCTACTCTTTTGGGGGTAAATTGATCTAAAAGAATCTGGAAGTGTCCTAGGTTCTTTGGAAGAGACATGGAAATTCCTTATTCTTTATGGAAATGAGAAGGGAAGGGAATATGTGTTCTCCCCTAATTATCTGTTCTTTAAATTTCCATTTGTACCTTAATTTCTTGAGAGATATATTCTATATTTAGTGTAGCTGTTTAAAAAAATATCTAAAAGGCTTAAAATGAAAAAGGGTAATCTGCTGCCCAACCTCTCCTCACTCCACAATTCTGCTCTGCAGAGGCAACCACTTTCCACTCTTTTAGCTGCTGCTTTTGTTATTTGCTTTCACATCTACAAATAATATTCAGTATCAGTCATGAAAAATGGGATAACGAAAAGCCTCCAAATCTGAGTGAGTCAGCTGGGGGCCTGCTTCATGCCTCCTCATGCCAGCATCTAGGTGAGTGGAACATTCATCATGGAACATTACCAGTCACTGTGGCAGAGGGGAAAGAAGGGACACATGACACACTGGCTCATAAAACTTCCATCATATCACTTCCACTAACAGTTCATTAGCCAAATAATTTATATGCTGTACCAACAATTCTGCCACCGATTTGGAAGACAGAAAGCCAGACAAAATGATGAATCATGCTGAAAGCCAGAAATTATTGTTTTTTTCTGGAGGTATCAATTTTAGACAATATGTATTGATTTCCTGTCTGATATATATGAATTTAGCTCATTTACACTTCTCCCCAACTTCTTCTTTTCCCTTTTCTTCTACATAATGTTACATCACAAAATTTAATTAAATCAATGTTCAGTGTTATGACCCTGTAAATGATGTTCACAGCTGAGTCAAGTGATATACTATAGTTATTTTTCTTTCTTGACTTGTGTTTTATTCTTAATGTTTTTTCTTTCCTTGTCTTTTATTCTTAATGTTTTCTCAGTCATTACATCAGAACTTTCATATGTTCATCCATAGATTTTTTTACTCAAGTATTCATACTTATCAACTAATGTCTCAAACCCCTTTCCCTCCTGGAGCCTCCTACTCTCCTGTTCCAGTTGAAGACTGACTACTCTCATGCCTGCTGCATAGCTCTGCTTCTGGGCTCTCCTTGTACCACTTTTTGGGTTGAATTCTCAGCTACTTGGGTCCCCAGCATCACTTTTCCACAACTCTTGTCCACAAAACAAAGTTTATTCACCGTTTCTTCATTCAACATCTGTTGAAAGCCTCCTACTTGCCATGAAGTGGGAATTGGAGATGAGCAAGACACAGAGAGAGCCCTTAGGAGCTTATGGTCTAGTGAGAGCAATAGGAGAGGCAGACTCTTGCCTCATCTGCTGAGATCAGAGGAGAGGAAACACTTAATTCCACCCATCTCTCCCGCTTTTAGGATCTTCCCTTTATTTTTGGTCTAGTTTATCTTTTTTACTTAAATCATTTTCTGTTAGGAATATTTAATTGGTTATCAATAACAAAACATTTTTAATTCTGAAAGAATATTATTGGTTTCACTTTGTTTTCTTGTATACTTCATCTATACCATTTCATTATGTGAAAGTGTAAAAGTTAGCAACTTTCCTAATTTTTAGAAGATAGATAGTTGCTGGAATTTTTAGTCTGAATTCACCAGTATAGTGAATGAATGCAATTTTCATTATTATAAAAGCAGCAAGCCTAACCGTAAGAGAATGTACTTGGCAAGTACAGTTAGCCTTTGCAAAATGCTACTTTCCGGCATTTATGTCTTCTGTGCTCTGTGCCTGGGTATATCACAGAGCAGATGTCTTAGAAATTTGGTTGCGCATCCTTTTTGGTGTCCTCAAATGTTGCAACATGAATTATGATGCTTAATGACGTACTCTGTGCTTATAAGAAATCCCTCAATAGACCTGATAGCTCAAATTATCTCAAACTTGGGAGGTTTTATAGCTATAGATATAGCCACAGATTTCTTTTATAAAGTGCATGATTGCCCTTTCATGTATATTTCCAAAAGGAATTCAGCTCTCTATTTTCATACTTCTTTTTTTTAATTTTTTATTATTTATTTATTTTTTATGAACAAGTAGAATTTTTTTAAATTTTTTAAATTTTTTTTTATTTAGAAAGAAAGAAAGAAAAAAAAGAATGAAGAAGAGGAAGAAAAAGGAAGAGAAAGAGAGAGAGAGAATGGGAGTATTGCTTTCTTGCCCAGGCTAGAATGCAGTTTAGTAATGGGTATTAAAAACCTCTTTTATACCAATAATTATACTTGATGTAAACAGGAAGGAATAAGGGAAGAAAATAACAAACGAGCAGCCAACCAATATTTAAACCTATGAAATGCTATGCAATTACTGAGGAGTGATTTACTTCCAATTATGTAGTCACTTTTGGAATAGGTGTGAGGTGGTAATGTATGTTTTGTGTATTTGAAGTGGAGAGTTCTATAAATGTTTATTAAGTTTACTTGTTCCGGGTCTGAGTTCAAGTCCTGAATGTCCTTGTTAATTTTCTGTCTCATTGATCTATAGAATCATTAGCTCTTCTTGTTACATTGATCCTTTTGCCATTATGTAATGTCCTTCTTTGCCTCTTTTGCTCTTTGTTGCTTTAAAGTCTATTTTATCAGAGGTGAGAATTGCATCTCCTGCTTTTTGTTTATTTGTTTATTTTTACTCTCTGATTGGTTGATAAATCTTCTTCCTTCTCTTTGTTTTGAGTCTTTGTGTATCACTGCATGTGAGATGGGTCTAGATGCAGCATACTGATCCAGTATGCTTTTTATCCAATTAGAATATATATAAGTTTAATACTGGCATTTGATGCTAGCTGGCTGTTTTGCCCATTAGTTAGTGTAAAATTTTCATTGTGTTAATGCTCTTTGCTTTTTGATATATTTTTGGAAAGGCTGATATTGGTTGTTCCTTTATATGTATAGTGCTTCTTTCAGAAGCTCTTGTAAAGCAGGCCTGGTGGTGGTGAAGTCTCTAAGTACTTGTTTGTTCGCAAAAGATTTAATTTTTCCTTTGATTATAAAGCTTAATTTGGCTGGATAGGAAATTCTGGGTTGAAAGTTCTTTTCTTTAAGGATGTTAAATATTGGTCCCCACTCTTTTCTGGCTTGTAGGGTTTCTGCTGAGAGATCTGCTGTAAGTCTGATAGGTTTCCCTTTATGGGTAACCTGACCTTTCTCTGGCTGCCCTTAGTATTTTCTCCTTCATTTCAACCCTAATAAATCTGGCGACAATGTGCCTTGGGGTTGGTCTTCTTGAAGAATATCTTTGTGGTGTTCTCTGTATTACCTGGAGTTGAATATTACCCTGCCTTGCCAGATTGGGAAAGTTTTCCTGAATGATATCCTACAGAGTATTTTCCAACTTGGATTCATTCTCTTCGTCACATTCAGGTACACCTATCAAACGTAAATTAGGTCTTTTCACATAGTCCCATATTTCCTGGAGACTTTGCTCATTCCTTTTTATCCTTTTTTCTCCAATCTTGTCTTCTCGTTTCATTTCACTGAGCTGGTTCTCGACTTCTGATATCCTTTCTTCTGCTTGATCAATTCGGCTGTTTAAACTTGTGCATACTTCGTGAAGTTCTCGTGTTGTGTTTTTCAGCTCCATCAATTCACTTATATTCCTCTCTAAATTGTCCATTCTCATTAACCTTTCGTCAAACCTTTTTTCAACGTTCTCAGTTTCTTTGCATTGAGTTAGAACAAGTTCTTTTAATTCACAGAAGTTTCTTATCACCCACCTTTTGAAACCTGCTTCTGTTATTAGAACATACTCGTTCTCCATTAAGCCTTGTTCCGTTACTGATGAGGAATTGCGATCCCCTGTAGAGGGAGAGGCATTCTGGTTTTGAGTATTCTCTGCCTTTTTAGGCTGGTTTCTTCCCTTCATTATATATTTATCCCTCTGTCGTCTTTGTAATTACCGACTTTCTAACTAGGTCTCTGAGCGGACGACCAACTTGTTGATTCCCAGCACCGAAATCTGAGCAATCCACTGCGCCGGCCAAAACAGCAGTGTTAAGATTGATGGTGCTTTTCTGCCTGGGAATCTCCGGACTCTGCACCAAGAACTGCCGCACTGAGGCACCAGCAAAACCGCCGCGCCGGCCACAAGAGTCGCCCTGGCGACCCATGGGGCTCCTCCGCTGGGAATCTCTTGGTCCGTGAGCAACAAATATTCGTCTGAAAGTGTGGCATCCTCTCGTTCTCTGTGCTTTCAGTGGGAGCTATGAGCCCGAGCTGCTAGTGATCAGCCATCTTGGATCTCTCTCTTGGGTCGCTGATCAGCAGCAGCATGAGACTTCCTGCAGGTGTGGGCGCACAGTCGAGTGTTTGTCCAGCCTCTGCATCTATTTTCATACTTCTTTTGTAGAATACTTACAATGACAGTTTTTCAGCCAAAGACCAAATTTACCATCTTGCTGTTTTTGAGCCATGGTCTAGAATATTCTTTGCTGAAATCCTCCCTAAATTCACTACTAAGTTCATATATGGAAAATGATTATTTTCCTCTGAGCCCATTTTCAGCTTAGATTGTCTGAGGCAGGAGAGTGAGCTTCTGTTAGAGTAAGGATTCTAGATTGTACTCTTTGCCACTCAGCTTTTCTACTGAAGGTCCATCTCTTAGCTTTTCCTGGAGCTAATTTTCCTCTCAACTCCAAAATGATCTTTTCATTCAAATGCTGCTCTCAGATGGAGAGATGGGCTCTTTGGGTGGACTGGGAGTCACCAAAACATCCCTGGTGGGCAGATGTAGATATTGAATTCATCACAACTAACCTGGCATTAAATATAAACAAATAAGAAATAAATGAGGATGAGGGTATGGCGATGTTTGAAGGTAAGTGGAGTCTGGAGGACCTACCTTGCCTTAGGAAAGGCTTATGGTTTGCTTTCCTGTTCTGACTGGAATGGTGGGTGTGCATGGGTCAACCCTTGAGTAGAACAAACACTTTCACTCTTGATGTTCTTCTTCGTGTTTTTGAATTTGTTTTATTCTCCAACTTAGAAAGTGTTTCTTCAGCTTTAACGTGGGGCATTTTAGATGTTTTCTGTCTCTGTTAGTTCTATATATGAAGAATGTCACCAGGCGGAAGGAACAGTAATATTTATTTAGGTGAATTGGCAAGCAAATTAGCTCACAGCGTTTGAAAGTTGAGAAATGAAATTACATACATTTTTTTTTCTTTTTTCCACAATATTAATGAGCACTTTATTTTTAAAAAGGCTCAATTCTGGGTCATATCAAATAACTCCCATTGACTAAATCTGCTAGTTTGTTGTCATGACAACCTTCACTTGAAGTGAATTAGAAGTTAACTAGGACACTTCTAAAGAGATCAATTCTGGTCTGGAATTAGACAGGATTTCAGAGCTTTCATAATCTAATATGTTTATTTCTATTACATTATAGATTGTCGGTGGGTTATTGAATATAAGGTTGTAAAAAATGTGTCTTTGGTTGATATGGGGGGAAGGTAGTGAATCTTGTTCTCCTTCTCCTTTCTTTATTTCCTCCCATGACCCCCAAAACCCTAGGGTCCAGAATAAGCCAAGAACTTCAGAACACATATATTAATTTAACATGTATTGGGAGGGCTACAGAACAGGTGTTTCAATCACTTTTGGCTTCAAAACCTTGTGTGTCCTTTTTTCTAAAATGAACAACACTGGCTCCAAATGGCTGAGTTATTTTAATCTGTCATTCACAGTTAAATGGGAGTGTTCAGAGGCTGTCAGGTGTTCTGAAGCATGTGAAAGATGCAAAGCATCCTGATTTTAAGATGCAGACACTTTATTTGGAACGATAGCATACTGATATGAGAAGTTTAAAATATGTTTGCCAAGTCACCTAAGGTTAGTTCAGCAAACATTTGTGAAGTGCCTGGATTGTAAGACAATTAAAATAAACACATAGGCATTATATCCCAAATATTAAAGTACAGTGAGAACTCAGAGCAAGATACAATTGGAAATCAGCATCAATTAACAAATTCTTTTTCAGGAACTATTATGTGCAAACTATTTCCAGGCTTGAGGAGGTGAGAATACACAGAAATCAATATAACCAAGTCCCCGTCACAGAGGAGCTTAATCAATGTACGAGTGTGGCCGTAGGTACCCAGATGTCATTCCTAATGAGCCAGCCACCCAGTAGCTCTGTCTTAGCAAAGTGTAGCAGTCAGTCTGATGTCCAAAACCACTGAAAATAATCTAAATCTTTAGAGTCTCTTATAGGAACATTCCAGGGGGAATCCTTTAGAATACACGTTAAAGTTTCTGTCAGTCCTCCTTTCCCCAGCTATCTTGCTCTCACAGCTCTCTGGCGTCCATAGCAGCTCTCTAACATCTGTCTTATTTGGCTCAAATTCCTACACCTTTCCCTCCAACTCTGTACAGAGATTTTTGTTTCTTTTCTCCTTCCCACTCTGGCTCAGTAATTTATATAGTTCAACTTAGTACCTCTGACTTCTTCCAGTTTTCCTGTTTCTCCATTATCTGCATTCTGCACTGTTTAGAAGGGTAGAATTGTAGAATCTTCCTTCTCAGCAGTGGGGTTATTGATGCAAACTCTTCTGATTGTATTTAAAGTCTCATTTACATAGATTGTGTGTGTGTGTGTGTGTGCATGTGTGTGTGTCTTTGTATGTATGTGCTGAGAGAGAAAGTTGAGCTAGACTTTGAACTTGCTTAAATAGCTCAGACAGCATTTTTTTTGGCACTTCTAGACTGACAGAAAGGCCATGTTTCCGTACATCCCCAAGTATCCTGTATTGTTTAGGCAATTAGCTGATGACCTCTTTCTCTCTCAACTGTGAATTCCTTTGCTCAGAGGGCTTATTCATCATTATATCTTCAATATCTAGCCCAGCAACTGAACCTTAGTGCCTCCCTAATAGTTGTTTGTGAAACCTCTAGTTGGAGACCTGTGGAGAAAACTCATTCCAGACTGCGGATACAGCAAGAGAAGTGATATGAAGTCATGGAACTAAGTCTCATATTCAGGGAACAGTAGGACATCTGTTGTGGCAGAAGTGCAGGGTGAATGTAGTGGGAGATGGTGCAGGAAGGCTGGGTGGAATTATGTGCCTCCTCTGCTCTGATCTCACCACCAAGTGCTGTAAAGTCTCTCTCTCCAATTGCCCTCACTAGACCATGAACTCCTTGCGGGCTCTCTGTTTTATTCATCTCCTACTCCTGCTTTGTGGCCCAGAGGAGGCATTTGATTGATGTTGAATGGATAGGTGGTGAAAGGATTTTGTTCTGTAAGAGAGGGCTGTGGGAAAGCAGGACTGGATCTGGGGGCAGCACCTCATCTGGAAGGGCAGGTCATGATCCACCTTGTGATTTGCTAAAACAATCATGTGGTGTGTGAAGGAGAAATCAGGGAAAAAAAAGTTTGGAGGCTGGAAAGCAACTTAGGAAGTTCCCCCGTCTGCCCCACTCCATATTATAGATGAAAGAGAATAAGGACTTCAACTAAATCTAAGAATTGGCTATAATATCTTGAAGTCACTCAGAGGGCCACGGCTCATAGAAGTAGCAGATGTTCTTTTTAACGGAGAAATGGCAATGATTGAGCAAGGGTCATTCTGTGCCCTGCTTGCATCCAACTACTCTCTGGCTGGGACTGGCAAGCTCTGTGCCTTCCTCTTCTTCATCTCTGTGGCAGCAGGGTCACACAGGGAACTCACAGCCACAACCTCAAGTCAGCCAATTTCAGAACATCTGTATGTGGTTTACCTCAAGTAATGTCAGATTAAAAGGATGTCATTGAAGCAAAATTTCCGTTTGAAAAAATGTTGAGCTGAAGCAGGGCAAGACATTTTTTAGGTAGCATCGCTCTCTTTGTCTGTGATGTGAAATGATTCATGACATAGACAGTGTCATTTTGTTTGATGGCTCTTGATGAAATTCTTACAATAACCCATGATGCTGTTGAAATATTTTATTTAGACAGAAAGCATACCTTGACCAGTCCTAAGCACTCAATTGGAAATACAGATAAATAAGGGGTATATAGGAATGGATGTGTGTTCCCCTCTATCTGGCAAAGAGGACCGGGGCCTGGCAAGATCAGCACAGGACACTGGTGTACCCTGACTAGTACTGGGTAGCCTGCCTGTCCTCCATCATTTTTAAACCCATAGAAGCTGGCCCACTTCTAGCCATCATCACTTCCTACCCAAACTGTTTGAGTAGCGTCCTAGCTGATTTCTCTGTCTTTTTCCAGTGCAGTTCACTTTTAAACTGTGGACAAATTATCTTTTCAAAGCAATTTCTACCATTATTCCCCCAGCCCAGTCCTGCTCTATTCTCTATACAATGAAATCCAAATTCCTTACTTTTACATGACCTGTTAAAATTTTCTCTCTCCAGTGAGAACTCTCACTGCCATGCTTCCTATACATACCTGCAGTGAAGATCGTATCACTGTATCGTCAAATCCCTGTGTTCCTTGAATGCCCCCTGCGCATTGCTTATGTGGCTACCCCAACCCCACCCACCCCACAGTGCCCTAGTCCCCAGTCTCTTCCAGTTGAAATTGTACTGTTTTTTCAAGGCTCAGTTCCTACGACCCTTCCTCCAGGAAGTCTTCCATGTTTATAGTACTAAAAATTATTCTCTTCCACATCTAGGATCCTAGAACATGTCATAACTACCTGTGTTCTGAGCACATTCTGCTTGGGGTTTTATTTAGTTGTCTATGAATCTGTTTTTCTGATTGTAATTGTAAATATTGGGAGGAGAGGGTCTGTGTTCCACAGCACCTAATATAATGCCTTGAATATATCTGCTAAATTGAATTGAATTATCTATAGTTTTGGAACCCTGAAATTTGGTCTTTTCCTTGTTTTGCATGTGTTTAAACTTAGATATAATGGAGTTTTGGGGCTTTGAGTTCAGTTGTTTGCTTTTTTTTTTTTTTTTTTTTTTTTTTTTTGAGACGGAGTTTCGCTCTTGTTACCCAGGCTGGAGTGCAATGGCGCGATCTCGGCTCACCGCAACCTCCGCCTCCTGGGTTCAGGCAATTCTCCTGCCTCAGCCTCCTGAGTAGCTGGGATTACAGGCACGCACCACCGTGCCCAGCTAATTTTTTGTATTAGTAGAGACGGGGTTTCACCATGTTGACCAGGATGGTCTCGATCTCTTGACCTCGTGATCCACCCGCCTCGGCCTCCCAAAGTGCTGGGATTACAGGCTTGAGCCACCGCGCCCGGCCAGTTGTTTGCTTTTTTATTTCAAGGTTTTAACCAGCATTGCTCAGTTATTTAAAAATTAATGTGCTTTTATCATTTTAGTATTCTAAATGCCGGTAAATGCATATATATTAATACTATCAAAAAAGCAAATTTTTGTTTCTTTCAGGGCCAGACACTGGCAACATTGTGAAGTAGGCAAAGTTAATCTCTGACAATTATGTAGTCATGACTTCTTCAGTTGTAAGTGAGGAAGGAAATACTTACACTAACTCAAGTAAATTAGATTTGGTAGGGAGGTAGTATTTGTCAGGTTGAGATGAGTAGGGTCATGTATAGACAGAGACTGGAACCCGAAACGGTGGCCTCACAGAATATTAAACTGGCAGATCAGGAACCAAGACTGTGCTCAGTCCTGTAAGGGGCGTGAGTTCTCACTCATCTCCATCTTCTCTAGCTTCTCTCACATCTGGCCTAATGGCTGCTTTTTCCAACTCCACATCTGGACCTTTCAACTCAGGCAGTTGGTACTGACTTGTAGGTCTCCTCTGTTGTTCTTTTTTACATGAAAACATATGATAGGGAATCTAACAGATTCAACCTGTCTATGGGTAGGTCCCTTGTGGATTGGGTGTCCACACATGAACATGGCTGCGTCCATTACAGTAGGGCTGAGGGCAGTGTCATCATGCTGCTGAGTCTCTCCCTTCCTTTTCATTCACTCTTCCCCTGTCTTCCGTAATTCCCAGTCATTCTTCTCTGTTGCAGCCCCTTTCAGGGATCTGAAACTCTTTATTCCAGGGCTCTCTTCTCAGAAGAAAAGTAATTTTTCAAAACCTTATTTAGTAAAATAATTATTTTCAAAATTTTATTTTGTACAATTAGATACAATTTAAAAGACCTTAATTACTCAAGGGATTATGACTTCTGAGCCCTGTCTTTTCCTGGGAACAAAGATTAGGTGATGATCAAAAAAAGACATATGAAATAGTTTTTAATTAAATAGCTGATATTTAGGTTTCTAATAATGTCAACCTCACTATATTACTATCTTCTTATTTCTAGGACATGATTATTGAGTGTTGTTCTGAAATAGCATCTCTGTTTTTGAATGATAAAGAGCCAACACCACTATCTGAGGTATGTACTTCCTCTTTAAAATTGTATCTGATCCACTCACAAGTATTATTATTGCTATGGAAATGAAAATACAGAAAACATCTGATTGTAAGTATGAAAGGCCTAACCTTCCTTATTAATGTGAAAAAGTGACACATGAGTTTACAATAGCATGTTATTTTGGTTAAAATATTCTGTGTTCAAAAAACATTCAACTAATACAAATAACTATAAAGAGGATATTTTTTAAGTCACCTCAAATCTACCATTCATAAAATAACCCCTATTAACATTTAGAGTATATCTAGAATTTTCCCTATGTACAGATGAACTTTAGAATTTTTATATCAATGGTCTCATACTTTACATGCATTCCATCACTTGCTTTTTTAATTGAATAATAATTTCATGGATAATGTTTTACAGGAAAAGTCTACTTTGTCATATGTAATGCCTGCATGATGGTTTCTGTTATGTATTTGTTGTATCAGGTGCCATTTACATAGCTAGATCTTTCTTGATAGGTCCTGTGGTTGGTTGATCCCAGTACACACATATTTCACTCTTCTGTACTACCTCTTCAAAGTTAATTCTTAGGGATTGGATTTGGAGTAAGAAAGTATATATACATTTTTATTATAAAATATATATGATATAAAATTTATAGTTTTAACCATTTTAAGTGTACAGTTCAGTGCCCTTAAGTATATTCACAATGTTGTACAACCATCACCACTGTCTAGCACCGTCCAGAACTTTTTCATCATTCCAAATAAAAACTTTATATCCATTAAACAATAACTCCTCATTTCCTCCTCCCCCACCACCCTAGCTCCTGGTAACCTCTATTCTATTTTCTGTCTCTACGAATTTGTCTATTCTAGATACCTCATATTAGAATCATACAATATTTGTCCTTTTGTGTCTGGCTTACTTCATTTAGCATAATGTTTTCAAAGTTATCTGTGTTGTAACATGTATTAGTATTTTATTCCTTCTTAAGATTGAATAATACTCCATTGTATGTATATACCACTTTTCTTCATGGATTTACCTGTTAAAGGACATTTGGGTTGTTTCCACCTTTTGACTATTGTAAGTAATGTTGCTATGAACATTAGTGTACAAATCTGAAGCCTTGGTTTCAAATCTTTAGTGCATGTACCTAGGAGTGCAATTGCTGGATCATATGGTAATTCCGTTTAACCTTTCAGAGCACTTCCAAATAGTTTTCCTGAGCAGCTGTACAATTTTATACTACTACCAACAATGCATAAGGTTCCAATTTCTAACACTTTTTATTTTCTGCTTTTTTTTTGTTTGTTTAATAGTAGGCATCCTAGAGGGCATGAAGTGGTATCTTATTGTGACTTTGATTTGCATTTCCTTAATGACTAATGATGTTGAGTGTCTTTTCATGGGCTTGACCATTTGTGTATCTTCTTTAGATAAATATCTCGTCAATTCTTTGCCCATTTAAAATTGATATATACATTTTGGTGTATTACAGCAAATGATCCTCCAGAAATGTTGCACCAACATTTGTCTTCTATCAATAGTAGATGAGAGGATCATTTACCCACATATTCATCTCTACTAGTTTTCGGTTTTGATTTTTTTTTTTTTCTTGAGATGTCTTGCTCTGTCACCCAGGCTGGAGTGCAGTGGTGTGATCTTGGCTCACTGCAACCTCTACCTGACAAGTTCAAGTGATCCTCCTGCATCAGCCTCCTGAGTAGCTGGGACTATAGGCAGACACCACCACACTTGATTAATTTTTTTTTTTTTTTTGAGTAGAGACAGGGTTTTACCATGTTGGCCAGGCTGGTCTTGAACTTCTGACCTCAAGTCATCCACCCAGCTCAGCCTCCCAAAGTGCTGGGATTACAGGTGTGAGCCACTGTGCCCAGCCCATCTACACTAGTTTTCTTCCTCCTTCTCTCCCTCCTCCTCTTCTAATGGTTGAAAGCCTGACAAGTGAAAAATAATATGTCATTATTATATTTTTATTATTAATAAGGCCAAATATCATTCTTGTGTTGGTTGGCAATTGTGTTTCTCCTTTTGCAAAATGGTATTTATTCATTTAGTGAATTGACAGATGTTTAGAATGAACTATCTCTGTGTCAGAAACTCTGTCCTGTGCACTGAAGAGCTGGCTGTGAACCAGCAACAAAGATTCTACTCTCCTAGAGCTACTATTTTCATGGCAGGAAATAGACAGTAAACAAATCAATAAACAAGATAATTTTAGGTTTTGTTAAGTGCTATGAAGGAAGAAAACAGAGTGATATGTTAGAGTCAGCAAACTATAGCCTGTGAGCTGTATCTGGCAACTCCCTGTTTTATAAATAAAGTTTTATTGGACACAGCTTTGTTCATTCATTTACGTATGATCTATAGTTGCCTTCACACTGTAAAAGCAGAGTTGGGTAATTTTGACAGAGACTGTATGCCCTACAAAGCCTAACATATATTATCTCACCCTTTACATAAAGGGTTTGCTGATCCCTGTAACAGAGAGTGACAGGGAATGGGGTGTCAGCTTAGATAGTGTGGTCAGAGAAGACTGAAGACTTCTCTAAGGAGGTGACATTTGAAGTAAGACTGAAATATTATACTGTATTTTTCTCATTAGATCATTAACTTCCTGGGGGCACAAGTGATGCTATCTTCTGAGTTCTTACAGTGCCTTGTATACCACATCTCTTGATCACTGGTTCTTGAATTGAATGGAATTTCCTTTAGTTTTGAACATCTGAAATTTAATCTGCTTCATCTATTCATTTGACCATTTATGTCCTTTTCCCACTTTTTAAACAGGGAACTTAATTGTTTATTATGGAAATGTGTAGACTTACTGTGGTAGACCACTGATAATAAAATCAAGCTTAAATCTAATTTTGGATAAATTGCAGTTAAAAATATGTCTCATCTTGAATTGTAACTCCCACAATTACCATGTTTCATGGGAGGAACCCAGTGGGAGGTAATTGAATCACGGGGGTGGTTCTTTCCCGTGCTGTTCTCCTGAAAGTGAATAAGTCTCATGAGATCTGATGGTTTTAGAAATGCGAGTTTCTCTGTATGAGCTCTCTTTCTTTGCCTGCTGCCACCCACGTAAGACATGACTTGCTCCTCCTTGCCTTCCACCACGATTGTGAGGCCTCCTCAGCCACATGGAACCGTAAGTTCATTAAAGCTTTTTCTTTTTAGGAAAAAAAATAGGTTACAAAAAAGAATTTGTTATAATAAAATGTATGACTTATAATGTCAGTGGGCTTTGGTTTCTGACAGGTCTGGGTTGGAATCTCAGCCTTGAGTCTTGTCAGTTGTGTGAACTTGGAAGAGTTATTTAACTTCTCTGAGCCTCCGTTTTCTCATATGTAAAATGGGGCACAAATTCCAACCTCTCACAGTTGTTGTGAAGATTAAAGCAAATAATATATTTTCAGTATTTGTCATATGGCCTAGTAAAAATAATTGTTTAGGAAATATTAGCTATAAAATAGCAATAATCATTATTATCATCATCCCCATCATGGGTTTACCCTCCATGTGTGAATTCTTCATCCCCTAATCAACTAGTTTTAAAAACACCTTTAGAATCCAAGTTTGTTTTGAAAAATATTGACAGAAGAGGACAAATGTTAAAGGTATTATTTTCTTTGTCTGTAATTTGAATTATTGTTGAATCCTATAAGAATTAGGTCTCTGTGCAGGACCCCAACATGAGATCCTAGTGGTGAAAGAGCTGCCCACCCAAGATGGAAGATGGCTTCCAACTAACTTCCACTGAAAACAAGACTCACCAACAGTATGGGGATGGGTGGTGGGCATCCATGAGCTTGTCCCAAGAAGTAAATGGTTAGGCAAACGAAATTACATGCCTTTGTGAAGCTGTTTTTGTCACTAGCAGGAGATCTTGCTGTGCAATTTAGTTCTTTACTGAGCATACCTATTACAAATTATCTTTGCCTATATTAACTCTTCCTAATTAGAATAAATATTGACATACACACCTTGTGACCAAAAAAAAAAAAAAAAAAACCCTGAGAATAGCAAAGAGATGAAGGGAGGGAATGAGTGCCCTGTGCTTTCCTTCTTAGTGATTAATCACAGAATATCAATAACTATTACATATGATTTCTGGTGAGGCAGCAATAAAAAGCATTTTTAATTGCCTGTGAAGGTTCAAATTATTGCAGTTTCTAATTTGTCAGGTAGGATTCAAACATGATGCTAAAAATATTCTTGTTCTCGTGGTAACTGACCATGGAATGGGCTAAGTTGTTTTATAGAACCTCCTGTCTGTCAGTAATTATTGACCACCAGCTGCATATAGAACATTGGTATAGATGCTTTTGTTGGGATTCAAGTTCCTGTAGTTAGCAAAATCAAATATTGTCATATTGGTTCACATGATACAAATAAATTTGCCTAATCAATTACATGCACGTACGTGTATGTGTGTGTGTGTGAGAGAGAGATTTGAATGGACTAGCTTCATACAGAATCAGTATGGAGAGGAGGTGCCTAGGAGCAGATCATGATTTGAAAGCAGAAAAGGTTATCCGAGGCCAAGATATCAGATATATTAAATAAGGAGATTGCAAAGCAATTTTTCTTGGCTGTATGAGTTTGGTAGAATTTTCTTTTTTAGTTCAAGATTTTTAGCCAGACCTAGCATAGTGCCTGACAAATAATAATGATAAAATAATGATAATAGTCACGAAAGGCAAGTATTTCTACTGCTAGTAATAATAATAATCATAGTTAATATTAAGTACTTATTGAGCACACGGCATGTGCAGACATTGTTTTAAATATTTAATATGACAAGAGCCCTATGAAGTTGGTTGCCATTATTATTCTTGTTTTAGAGATGAGGAAACTGATGTTTAGGAAAATTGAGCAGAGTGTGGAAGGTCTCACAGCTTGGTAAAAGTAGAAGGTGGGAGTCAAATATGGGTCTGCTTAACTCCAGGATCTACAGTTCTAACTAAACTACACTCAGTAGGTGTTTTACTAGAATAGTGGGAGCAGATACTGCAGGGAGTTGAGGATTAAATAAGGGGTGAGAAAGTGAAGGCTGAAAGTGTAGGTTAGTCTTTAAGAAGATTTGAGAGGGTAAGAAAACAGCTAGAGAGAGACACAGTCATGGGAGGGTGTTAGAATAGTAGTGGTCAAGGCAGGCTGTGTTATGGGATTTTTGGGGTGTTGCTTTTCTGGCCTGAAACCTCTGACCAGTGGTGCCTTTGCCCGAGTTTTTGCTCTGGTCCACTGGGCTTTTTCTGCCCAATGGCAGGTTGCACTTGGCTCACGCTACTGACCTGGATCCCATGCCTGCTAAGGGCAAGTCAGGTGTGGAGCATCAAGGGATGTGTGAACAAGCATGGGGTCCAGCCACAGTGGAGTCAGACATGCCGGCTGCTGCAGCGTGGCGGGCAGCTCCAGGTGCTAGCATGGGCGCTGGCTCTTTGCAAGGCTGCGGCTGGACCAGGCACACCACAAGCAGCTTCCCTGGTTGGCAGTGGGGAACACGGTGGTTCCCAGAAGCCTGGAGACACCAGGAACCACAGGACCTCAAAGAGGAAGTGACATCCTTGGCTTGGGGATCTCCCAGATCTGGGCTCCCAGAAGGGCCACAGGTCTTCTCTCCTTCTTTTCTCCTGCAATGTGGTGAGCAAGGGGCATGTTTCAGCCCTGTTTGTGTTACAGCTCTTTTAGCCCTGCCATTTGGCAGTCCTGAGTGCTTGTCCTGTGACTAGGAAGAATGAGGTATACAGACAAGTGGAGGGTGAGCAAGATGAAGAGGACCTTTACTGAACAATAGAACAGCTCACAGGAGACCTGCAGCAGGTAGCTCCTTTCTGCAGCCAGGGTGAACCAATGAGTGTTCAGCTCCTAGCACAGAGGAGCCCCTGGAGTGGGAAGCTCTTCTCTGCAGGCAGGTCAGCCTGTCGTCTCTACAACTCTCAGCAGAGAGGAGGCCCTGGAGTGGGTTGCTCCTTTCTAAAGCTGATAGTCCCAACACCTCTGCAGGCCTCTGAAGCTCTCAGCAGAGAGGAGGCCCTAGAGCGGGTAGCTTCTCTCTGCTGTTGGTCATCCTGATGTCTCCTGCTATCAGCAGAGAGGGCAGCTCCTCTCTGCACCTGGTTGTCCCATCATCTATTCTGCCCTGGCTGAACACAGGTGACCATGAGTGGGCAGGGAAAAGGCACCACAAGTCCCCACTCTGGTCCATGGTACTGGTAACCCAGCCCCCTGACTTCAGGCCCTCCTTGGCCTGAAGGTGGGACCTTGCCAGGGACCTGCCACCTTCTGCCCAGGAAACTGTCTGCCTCCTGCTGCCATTCATGACACCCAGGCTTAGCCCTGACTTTGCTCTTTGATTGCAGCAGGTGCCAACAGCAAGGAGAAGCCAGGCAGTGGGAGCAGGCACTTCCAAGCAATCCTGGGTCCCCAAGAGTGTAGGGATGCCTGGGTTTGCAGCTGCAGGTTGGGTAACTACAGCTGTGCCAGCGAGGTGGATGGGATGGGGATCCTGCCTCCTTGATAGCATGGGAGGCCCAGATCTAGAGCCCCACTTTGGGTGGCTGCAGCTGTGCCCAGGAGGGTGGGGCTCCCACCGACTCCATGGAGTGTACAGTCCCCCTCCCTGCTGCAGCTGGTATGCTGGCAATGGTAGGCCATCTGGAGTGTTCGCTGCCATAATTAGAATAGGAGCAGTCATAAGGGAAAAGAATTAGGGGAGGCAGAAATTACTCATCTAGGGGAGAGAAGGACAAATGATGGAGCAGAGCCCTAAGCGACATAATAGGAAACAGAAAGACATCCACAGCACAAGTAGGATAGTTGACTGGAAGCAGAGGGAAAAAAAACTCTTTCTTTAGGTCTCTGAGTGGCAGATCAAGGAGGAGAAAGACGTAAATTTGTAACAAAAGGGCAGAAGCAGCTGGGAAGTTTACCCAGCGGTTTTAATTTATTCAATGAACTACAGGCAAGTTTATCTCATGTTGGAGTTGGGCAGAGGGTTGAGGGCGTGGTCTTCTGAGAGATGAAGATCTTGATTTTCATAGTAATTGATTGAGTGTGATGAGTGAGGAAGCTGATCCAGGGCAAATATAAGGATTGAGGGCCACACTGAAATGTCAAAGTCATAAATTGATTGGGGCACTAGACTTCCTGGCTTTTGATTTTTCTTTAACCACACTTAGCTTCCTCAGTGTAGGAGTGGAATTAAAAATGCCAGCAGAAGCATCTTATTTTACTGGGCAGGTGCAAGAGGAGAGCAGAGGCGTGTGGAGGTGAGATTCCTAGTAGGACAGCTGACAGCGCACAAGACACTGAGGTGGAACAGAGCAGCTAAGAATCTACACTGTGATAAATAAAAATGCCTCTCCCTTACTCTGAGAAAGAGTCACTACAGTGTAATAGCTCCGTTTTTTCTCAAGCTCCTGTTGAACATAAACTAGTTCATGTCATATGTTTTCTTTTTGAATTTAATCTAAAAATCCTCAGTAATGGTTAAATTCTGATTTACACTATATTATCAAGTAAATTTTTAATGTGCATTCTATTTTAATTTGGTTGAATTTAGTATGTTTATAGTCTCTTATTTCCAATTTTTAAAATTATGGTTTTCTTGTTTGTTTTTTACAGACAAGGTCTCACTCTGTCACCCAGATTGGAGCACAGTGGTGTGATCATAGCTCCCTTTAACCTTAAACTCCTAGGCTCAAGCAATTCTTCTGCCTCAGCCTTCTGAGTAGCTGGGACTAGGCACATGCCTCCATGCCCAACTATTTTATTATAGCAATGGGGTCTCATCCTGTTGCCCAGGCTGGTCTCCAACTCTTGGTCTCAAATGATTCTCCCACCTCATTCCCCCAGAGCACTGGGATTACAGGCATGAGCCACTGTACCAGCCCAAAATTATAATTTTTGATATGTTTATGATCAGTTGTTGATAACCACATGCTTGTTACTAAAATCATTACTGTTCCACTATGTTAACATACTTTATTTAGGTATTTGTACCTTTAATTTTATGTCTTACGTATTCTATCATGTGACTACCTATATCTTATTACCCCTTGTAACCTCTATGACTCCTGCCTGTCAGCTGCAGTGATCACTCTGCAGTGCTAGCATCTTATCTGGTGCTGAGTTATCATGTAAAAATGAGTAATAACACATCCAGTCTACTTCAACCTAACCCAAACAGCTTTCTTTTCATCACTTTTCTCTCCAGCCCATGGTTTATAACTTTGTACTTAATAGTTTTTGTCAAAATAAATGTGTTATTATGACATGCTTCCATATTTGTCTCCCACACAAGTGCAGGTTGGGTCTTATACAATAAGATTGAGTCTTGCTATGTTTTATTCTGAGTGCTTTGCCCAGTATTTGGTCCATAACAAATGTTCAAAAAATGTTTGTTAAATGAATGAATGCCTCATGATACATCTTCTAGAGCTAGCCCTGGGCTGAGTTCTAGTCCTGCCATCAACAGTGATTTTGAGCCCATCAGTTTCAGTTATTTGCAAACATTTGTGAAGTGCCACCTTTGTACTAGCCATTGGGCTAGGTACTGGGGCGAAGAAGTAGAAGCCAGAGTTCTTGCTTTCAAAGGGGCGCACAGATTAGTGGGGGAGGCAGACAGTTACAGAAACGATTACAGTAAATGGTTGGGAAAAGAGGCCTCAGAATTAAGCAGCACTCCATGGTTCTTCTAGCATTCTCTCATTACACCTCTGAAGGTGATGCACTTTTGATATCTTTTTAGAAGGATTCACTAGTTCCGTCTATGAAGTTAAGTTAGTGGCTGCTCTTATGGCCCATCATTACAAATTTTGGAAATTTTGCTTTGGAAAATGATTGGAAAGTAAGAGAATATCCTTAGGAAGATATGCACATGATCAGAGCATTTATGAAAGCATTTTCCTCTGATTAGGAAGACCTTTGGAAGACAAGGCAGAAAATAAGTCTTAGCTTTGGCAGTAGGCTCAGTGTTGAGGGTATAATTTATGGTTTTGTTCACGGGGATGGAGTGAATGAGACAAATCCTAAGAGCCCTGGATGCAAACACAAAGTAAGAGAGGAGTTAGAAAACAAAAAGTCAACTCAGTTTACAAGCTGCAGCTGAGTATAAAGCACTGGGCTGGACTCCCTGGAGGAATCAGAGACGGTGTATTAGTCCATTTTCACACTGCTGTGAAGAACTGCTCAAGACTGGGCAATTTATAAAGAAAAAAAGGTTTAATTGAGTCACAGTTCCACATGGCTGGGGAGGCCTCAGGAAACTTACAATTGTGGCAGAACAGGGAGCAGGCATATCTTACATGTGGCAGGAGAGAGAGAAACAAAAAGCGAGAAGGGGAAGAGCCCCTTGTAAAACCATAAGATCTCATGATAACTCACTCACTGTCACGAGAACAGCATGGGGGAAACTGCCCCCTCCAATTACCTCCCACCAGGTTCCTCCCTCAGCACCTGGGGATTACAATTCAAGATGAGATTTGGGTGGGGACACCCAGCCTAACCATATCAGATGGGAAGACAGAGTGAGTCCTGATCCAAAAAGGCTGACAGTCTAGAGAGAAGGGATGAGGCTTGTGCTTACGTACGAAGACAGTGGTTTTCTGTTTAAAATGGATGATTGCTTTGCACAAAGATGGGAAGAATGAGGTGGGAGAGGTGAAAAGACTTGCCCAAAGCCACACAGCTGGTAACTGTCATAGCCAAGGCAGGCAGACTCCAGAGCCTGTTGTTAACCATTGTCAGTACACTGAAGATGGCTCTGTTGAGCCTTTTCAGTCTGGAGATTCTTGCTCATTCAAATGGAGGGGCTAGATTAACGATTGAGAGAGAGAGAGAGAGTTAGAATCAGGATTTGTGAAGCAATATGCATGGTGGTTAGTGGACAGACTCTCGAGAGCCAATTTGCCTGGCTCCAAATCCCAGCTTAGCTCTATTTTCTGGTTGTATAATCTTAGGCAAGTTGTTTAATCTCAATGCTTTGATTTCTCTGTTTGTAAAATGGGGATGGAAATAATACTTACTTTATAAGGTTGTTGTATGGATTAAATGAGTTAATCCATGTAAAACTCTTAGAACAGTGCCTGCCACAAAGTAAGCAGAATAGTTACTATTACTCTCATTTAAAAGCTATCTGATTTCACCTGGAATGAGACCCTTACAGTATATTTGTTCCCCTAAGGAGTGGCTGTAGCAGAAGAACAACACAAAGTGTAGGAGGAAGCCTCTGAGTATACTCAGGGAAGAGGGCTGGAATAATGCAAGTGCAAGGAATGGCTGCATGCATCACTTTTAACCACGCATATTCCCATTCCCATCTGTCCCTGTTACTTCTATTTTGTAACAAAGCACCCCAAACTTAGTGGCATAAAACCACCATTTTTTTTTAGGTCAAGGATTCTGTGGGTCACATATTGGGAAGGGCATAGTGGAGTAGGTTATTTCTGCTCCATGGTATCTGGGACATGAGATAGTTTTGTTGAGAAAACTGGAAAGTTGGGGATGATTCAGCTGCTGGGAGCTGGAATTGCTGAAGGTGCATTCAGTCTGGTGCTGGATGCTGGTTGTCAGCCATCAGGTTTTGGTTGTTGGCTGGGGGCTGAGAACAGACTTGGGCTGTGGTCTGGAACGTAACTTGTGAGCTTTCTTTGTGGCTGGTTGGGTATCCTCACAGCAGGGTAGCAGGGTTTCAAGAGTGAGCCTCACAAGAGAACAAGGTAGATGCTCTATCACCATCTATGCCCTAGCCTTAAAATCACATAATGACTCATCCTTGGTAGTCATCCACTTTGATTCAAGGTTGGACATAGACTCCATTCCTTCACTGGAGGGCTTGAAGACAAATTTTAAGAAGGGAATATGGTTTGGGAGCTATTGGTGCAGCCATCTGGGGAAAATGCAATCTGCCATGACATCCAATAAAACTAAGTCTTTTCCTCCTCTGAGCAGAGGTTGTCCCTAGGAACCTGCTTAGGCAATTTTTGAGGGTGATTAGACCCACACAGTAAAGGATAAACTAGATGGATTCTCAAAGCAACCTTTGAAATAATCTATGCAGTTTTTCTGGGTGCTGGATGGGATTTGCTTGTGTGTACCCCTATTGATGTGGAACAGTTTCTACTTCATTTTTTAGCATGTTAAATCCTAGAGGATGGTGCTAGGCTATTTAATATCCATTGGCAAATTTTATTACATTACTGTATAACCCTTGGTCTCTTTTAAACAATATTTCCCAAATGGTAGTAATGACAGTACTCTCTAAACTGTCATTTACAAGGCTCTGCATATTCTGTAGTAGATATTTACTAATTATTTAAAAATCAATTATACTAATATTATTCCTTTGGTTAAGTTGAGAGCTACAGACTTTCTTTCCTTTCTTTCTTTCTTTCTTTTTTTTTTTTTTTTTTGTATAAACCAAGACATGTCTGAATAAATTTTATGGGCATCTATAATTACATCTTTCTTCTGTGAGACATTATCATTCTGTCCTCAAGTGAAGAGTATCCTTTGTATGTAAGTTCATGAGACAGCCACTTAATATTCTTATATTCTTTTGGAGACAATGCCAGATGAATCAGTTCCACACTGCTTTTAAAACACAGCACTGACTTTGATTCCATCCACTTACTGTTCACTTCTAACTGTCAAATTTGGCTAAGGGAAAAAGAAAGCCCTTAAGAAAAGGCCAGGCTATTAATGTGCTCTTCAAAATGCTAGGAAAAGGCTAAACTGTTTAAAGCATTTCCAAAACTCTCATCTCAGAGATTTGCCAGCAATGGTGTCAAGGTGAAATATGCTCTCCTTCATCAAGAAACCTAGAGCCTTTGTGTTATCCGTGCTCAAAGTAGCAGTTCCACTTTTGTTAGATGTGCAATTTGGGAGTATAATACTTGGATATAATTTAAACTGAGATATCATGATGAGCCTGATATTGTGTATTTACTATGAAAGTGATGAGAAGTGTGTGCACTCTGTGATAAACCAAGTCAGGCCTCATTCTGGATATAACTGCACTTCAGCCTCAAAGGCACACTTTCCTGAAGTTTAGTCATTTTGTGTACCTTCACAGCAGGTGAGACACAGGGGAATCATTAGCAAATCTGTTCACTGCTTTTTGTTTTGCTGGAAATCAAGTTAAATGTGCAGTTTCCTTTCCTTCATTCAGTTTACCAAACTGGTTTCACCTTGCTTAGAAAACTGGACCTTTGGTTAGAAAACTGGACCTTTAACAATGGAATTATATTTTCATCTTAGGAGGATGTTTGATTTTTGCCTCATAGAGCTGAGTCAATTGGCAAACCTTTGGAAAGTCTCCTGACAAATGTTTTTAAGTTTAAATAAATAAATAAAGAAGCAGGTATAAATTTATCCATTTCCCTTGTTTACTTTGGGCGTTAGCCATTTAAGATTGTCTTTGCATCTGTTCCATCCACCTATATCTCAAGCTGCTAATGCCATTACGTCCTTTTCACAACCACGTGGCAGTGTAATATGTTATCAAGAGCACTCAGCACACATTCTAGTCCCAGTTTTGCCCTTATGAATAAGTGATTAGTCCTGAAAGACCTCTGGTCAACTAGATTCTGTTGAAGGTCTCTGAGGCAATGTATTCCGGTTGACAAGAACATGGTCTGATTCTTGGTTCCACTACCTATTGGTTGTGTGACCTTGAACAAGTTACTTCCCTGGACTTCACTTCCTTATGTATAAATTAGTGAAAGCTATTTCTCCCATAGGATTACATTAGAAGCAATATTTAACACATTTAGTATGGTGCCAGTACAATGCCAGTGGTAAGCATTCAGTTCATTGTGGTCATCTTTATTTTTCTGGCCTTAAAATAATGTGAAATGAATCATTTGTTCATTTAACCATTAACAAACTCCCTTCATTCGTAACTCTTAGCCTATCTAAATGTTTGTGAATTTCAAAGAGTAAATGACCATTTAATATGTATCCTTTTTTTGGGTAGGTATTTGTGGCAGATACTGTATGTATTCTTGAGGTTATTTTTCAACTGTTCTTTTTTAATTAAACTGTTTATTTTGACATAATTGTAGAGATTCACATGCAGTCATAAGAAATAATACAGAGTTTCTGCCTGTGCTTTACTCAGTTTCTTCCAATGGTAACATCTTGCAAAACTGTTGCATATCGCACCGAATATTGACAGTGATAAAAACAAGACATAGAACATTTCCATCACTGCAAGGATCCCCTCTGTTGTCCTTCAGTAGTCCCATCCCCTCCTTAACTCCTGGCAACCACCAATCTGTTCTCCACATTCGCAGTTTGGTCATTCCAAGAATGTTGCATAAAAGGAATGTTATAGTATGTAACATTTTGAGATCAGCCTTTTTTCATTCAGCTAAATTCTGTGGTGAGCCATTAAACTATCCTTTTGATGAACAACAAAAAAATTTAAGAATAGTATCACATTTTATTTTGGCAATAGAATTATCATTAGCCCAAAGTGCTTGGTGCAGTACCTGGTACACAGCAAGCAGTAAATATTCAGTGATGCTCAGCAAATTTGCTCCTCTTCTGCCCACCCCTACCCTTCCTCCTCTTCCTCTTCTCTCCTTCCTACTAATTTTCTTCTTGCCCTTTCCTTCTTTACATCACCTTATTAATGTTAACTGACAAAGGCTAATTGTTCAAGTTAGAAATACTAAAAAGAGTTAAATGAAATAATTTATGTGCAATTTCTTTGTAAGTTGTAGACTCTACTAGAGTTGCTTTAAGAAATTGCCAGTCAGTATCGGCTGCCTTCTGAGAATGGTTTGCAGCTGCTGGTGGTGTATACTGATGTGAATAAAGAAGTCAGCATGAGCGGGATTTCTTTCCACACTGGACACATAAGGTCTGTCCTCTGGTTTGTTACTGCAGTGGGAGCTGCTAACTAACAAAAGCTGTCATGCTTTGATTCTAGGCAACAAAGTCCCAGGAACAAAATGGAAAGTTTAGTTCATGTTCTTTATAAAGCCTTTGTTCTAAAAAAGAGCCTCCCATTCCTAGTTGCTAGAAGTTAGGCCCAGTGAGCTCCTTCATAAAAAAGCATCAAGAAATGGCAAGTATTGTTAGAACTCTGGAGTTTTCATTTCTGTATCTCAGGTCAAAAACCCACAGGCAGAGCCCACAGAGCCCTTCAGGAGGGAATCCAGTTATGAGGTTGTCAGTAATACCATTTCTTCCTATAACTTTGCTGCTGAGATTCAGATCCCTGACCTTTAAATGGAACTCAGCCTTGATGGTAATGGAATTTTCCCCTCTTCAGAAATACAATGAGGATAGAACAAGCTTGCCAGGGCATAAGTTTTAGTCAGGATAGAGTAGGTTCTGCTGTGCTAACAAGCACCAAATCTCAGTGGCAATAAAGGTTCGTTCCTCATGCCCAGTGAGGGTTGGGCGACTCTCTTCCAACTTGTAACTGTTCTGTCTGCACTTCATGACCTCTAAGGAAACCACTGCAGGAGAAAAGAGGGGTAGAGGATTTTACAGGGTATTTTTTCATAGAGTGACCATACATCCAGGTTGCCAGGCACAGTCACAATTTACACGTGTCAAGTTGGAGTTGTGGTTCCTAAGTACATAAGTTCCTTTTACTGTGTAAAAGGTCCTAGTTTGGACAATGAATTAGGGTGAATATTTCTAAGAGGCTGCCTGGAGTGGCTGTCAGAATTTTTGCTTATACCCTGTCAGTTTCAATCTAACACATGAGGATGTGATTAGAGCATTGTAGAGGTGCAAGTATATACTTTAGTGAACCCAATAATTTTTGGCACAATAGGCATTTGCAGGCATGCCGTGAATTTTTAAATAGAAATAATTCAATAACTTCAACTGCCAAAGCTCTGTGGAGCAAATGTGATATAAATATTATATTTTTATTGACTAAACCGTTGCATTTCATACATGTTGTGGTAGGCTAAACAGTGGCTCTTCACGGTGGTCCACATCCTAACCCCCAGAACTTGTTACCTTATATGACAAAATGGACTGTGCAGATGTGATTAAGTTAAGGATAGGGAGAGGCGGAGATGATCCAGGTGATCCCTAAATGTCATCACAAGCATCCTTGTGAGAGGGAGCCACAGGGAGATTTGACACCAGAAGGGGAGACGGCCATGTGATGATGGAAGCAGAGACTGGAGCGGTGAGCCATGAAGGTGAAGAAAGGGGTGCAAGTCAGGAAATACAGGCATCCTCTAGAAGCTGAAAAAGGCCAAGAAGTAGATTCTCCCCTTAGAGCCTCCAGAAGGAACCAGCCGTGCCGACACCTTGACTTTAGCCCAGTGAAATTGATTTCAGATTTCCGACCTCCAGGGCTATAAGAGAATGTATTTATGTTGTTGTAAGCCACTAAGTCTGTGGGAAATGAAGGCAAAGTACATCCTGAAGTTAAACCTGTGACTTCAAAATTTTTTTCTAGTTAAGATAGATACTATTATCATCCTGTTTTACATGGAGGAATTGAGGCCTAAAGAGTTGACCAAAATCTCTCAGCTAGTTAGTGTCAGAGCCAGGATTCACACCCAGGCACTCCGCCAGCTCCCAACTCTGCTCTGAGCTCCTTCTCGCCATGTTTGTCAACCACTGGCAAGTCCAAGGTTCTCTGTGAAACACCCCTGCTCTGTGCAGCCTCTCCCTGTCCCACCTGACTCAGTTTCCCACTCCGTCCCTTGGCTCAGCGCTCTCTGGATACCCATGCTTTTCTAGCTTCAACTTTTGGAAATGTTATGGAAAGTTCTAGAGCTTCCATACATAACTTCTCAAGTAAAGTTACAATTCAGGTAGCATTATTGAATTTCTTCATATTTAAGTTTACAGGAAGATATTATTTTTGAATCTGATTTTTACTCCTTTTTAATCTCTAGTTCTCCTTACACTCTAGAGCACGGACTATTCCTAAGGGAAATCAAATAATAGATTAATAGAAGTGATGCTGGAAATATATTAGGCTTATTTTACCATGACCCAGAAAAGAAGCATCTGGAAATTTGGTGTAAGAGCTTTTAATTATTACTTTAGATCTCTCATAGCTTGTATTGGTTATATACTGTTACACATTTAGCCATATTGCCATTTGTTTAATGGTCCTATAACTGAGACTGGTTGCAGGACACCAGGGAGGCTCAGCTACCCGATAGGATGTGTTCTTCCAGGCTCTTGGTCCCTCACCCAAGAATGGGGGAGAGGACCCCACCGGGCACATTGGGCTTGTAAGTAAATATTGGACCCCAAAGAGTTTTGCAGAAAGTAATTTATTTAGGCAGAGAGAGAGAGAGAGAAAGGAGAAAGAAATAGAGAGCAAGAAGTTCCCTTGATGTCATGGAAGGGGATCCGGAAACGGAGTCTGCTGAGATATGGGAGAAGGGTCTTTTAACCTGGGTGTTATTCCCGTCCTATTCAAGTTTTCTGTCCTATGAAAGGAGTTCCTTTAAACTTCTGCTACAGTGATTGATCTTTCTATCTTCCGTGTGCACGAAAGTTAAAACAAAGACCTCTAAGCTCCCGGATGGAGATGTGGAGGGGGCGGGGGGAAGGTATGGCGCTGGGAAGTTCTTGCCTTTGAAACGACGCCCCCTTGTGGACCCGGGAAGAGAATACATTCCCTCATAACCACTAAATTAAATCTTCATGCCTGACTTAACTCCTGCATGGAGCCAACCAAATCACTCCTTCGGGATTGAAAAATTCATTTTCTCAGCTCTGAGAATGTGATGGCTGACAGCCCTCAATTCTCAACCCTCTCTAGGAACTTCTTTCAACTGAAGGACATGAACTCCTGGAGGAAAGCCCACATCCAATTACTGGTTGATGTGGCAGTGCAAAGACCCAACCCCGCCCCCCGCCCCCACCACAGTTCAGGACAACTCTGAAGGGCCACCTCAGCCTCAAAATTCCCTATGGGGTTGGCTGAGCCCTTTGTTGTGACTGCATTGCAGCTGAGCTTCTCCCTCTGCCTAACTCTGCTTCCTTCCCTTTTCCCATGGCGTTTGATCTCAAGGGTATTCCCTAATCCCAGTAAACTTTCTGACAGCTAAATTCCATGTCAAAGTCTGCTTCCCAACAATGAACTCAAAAAATCAAAAATGAAGATCTCTGACTGGTGATGAATTCATTATCCTTATTTATTGGAATTAGGAGAGTCTAAAGGACCTAGGAAACGTGTTTCCTGGCTTCAGGTTTCTTTTTATGTAGAAGGAAGTGGAAGCATCATACACATGTCACCCACTTAGGATTAAAAATACATTATACAACATGACCCATAGTTGAATGACATTTTCTTTGACCTCCATCATAACAGTTCATTTATGAATGAAATAAAACTCCATAAACCAGACCCTTGACTATATCCAGTCAATAAACTCAGGCTTCCTTTCTCACAGAAACTGTTTTCTCAGAGTATAAAAATGAGGCCTTAGCAACGTTTTAAAACCATTCCCAATCACAGAGACTGAGGAATAGACATTTAGTTTTATAACACATAGGATGTAGGCATTTTTGTTAAATCCTCCATCCAAGAAACCATTTCCTTTAAGTCTTCCTTCCAGCTCCCAATTATGAGCTCTGAACCACGGACCTTGAACTTGTGCCAGGCCTCTATACCCTGTGCAGTTTATTGTGGAGTTGTTAGTTGTATAACTCATGCTTCCTGCTCTGATTGGAGCTTTTGATAGTTTAGAGGGAACGTTCTCTGTTTAGGACCCTTTATGAGTTCTTTACAGGTTGAAAAATTCTTTCCTGGTAAGGAGAGCTGCTATTCTTTCTGCACAATAGGGTGTCAGATTTTCAAAGACTTTTTTCTCTGGGCCTTGGAGTCTTGAGGAGTCAGAATAAGTCTGGATACATACGGCCTAAACTTTCACTATTTTCTTAAGGGTCTCTTTTGGTCTTAAAGAATTGTTTTCTTAAGGAGTCCCTTATAAATAGTACCTGTGATGGAGGTAACACTGTCAACTCTATCACTTTTCTTCAAGTGGTGCTTTGGCTGAGCCTGGAATAGGGTGTGAAGGGCTGTGTGTGCAGGCTGGGTGCCAAGGAGGGAAAGGCACCAGTGACCCCAAAGGTATTCTCTAGCTGAGCACTGATCTGCTTTGCATAATTCCAGGTAAGACAGTAGTGCAGCTTTTCCTGACACCAAGCAATTCCATGATTTTCTGACACCAATTGGGTATTCAATGATTCCATTCAATTCTGACACTAACTAACCAGAGTTTCCATAGATCCCACAGTTAAAGGCTCAGTCCTCTGAGACTTCCCTCACTTCAGATGCCAGCTGCAAATGGAGTTCCCAGACTGCCCACACTTCTGCCCAACCCTCCCCTCAGATTCAATAATTTGATAGAACAACTGACAGAACTCAGGGAAGTGCTTTATTTATAATGACCAGTTTATAAAGGTTGCAGGAAACCCATATAAAAACGATGCATAGGGCAGAGCACAGGGAAGGGGCAAGGAGCTGCCATACCCTCTCCCAGTGAGCCACCCTCCCTCCCAGCACTCTTCTGGTGGGTGGCCCTCCCTCCCAGCACTCTCCTGGTGAACTGCCCTCCCTCCCAGTACTCTCCTGGTGGGCCACCCTTCCTCCCAGCACTCTCCTGGTGGGCCGCCCTCCCTCCCAGCACTCTCCTGTTGGGCTGCCCTCCCTCCCCGTACTCTCCTGGTGAATTGCCCTCCCTCCCAGCACTCTCCTGGTGGGCCGCCCTCCCTCCCAGCACTCTCCTGGTGGGTGGCCCTCCCTCCTAGCACTCTCCTGGTGAATTTCCCTCCCTCTCAGCACTCTCCTGGTGAATTGCCCTCCCTCCCAGCACTCTCCTGGTGGGCCGCCCTCCCTCCCAGCACTCTCCTGGTGAATTGCCCTCCCATCCAGCACTCTCCTGGTGAATTGCCCTCCCTCCCAGCACTCTCCTGGTGGGCTGCCCTCCCTCCTAGCACTCTCCTGGTGAATTGCCCTCCCTTCCAGCACTCTCCTGGTGGGCTGCACCCTCTCTCTGAGCACTCTCCTGGTGGGTGGCCCTCCCTCCCAGCACTCTCCTGGTGAATTGCCCTCCCTTCCAGCACTCTCCTGGTGAATTGCCCTCCCTCCCAGCACTCTCCTGGTGGGCTGCCCTCCCTCCTAGCACTCTCCTGGTGAATTGCCCTCCCTTCTAGCACTCTCCTGGTGGGCTGCCCTCCCTCTCAGCACTCTCCTGGTGGGTGGCCCTCCCTCCCAGCACTCTCCTGGTGAATTGCCCTCCCTTCCAGCACTCTCCTGGTGGGCTGCCCTCCCTCTCAGCACTCTCCTGGTGGGTGGCCCTCCCTCCCAGCACTCTCCTGGTGAATTTCCCTCCCTCCCAGCACTCTCCTGGTGAATTTCCCTCCCTCCCAGCACTCTCCTGGTGAATTTCCCTCCCTCCCAGCACTCTCCTGGTGGGCCACCCTCCCTCCCGGCACTCTCCTGGTGGGCTGCCCTCCCTCCCGGCACTCTCCTGGTGGGCCGCCCTCCCTCCCGGCACTCTCCTGGTGGGCTGCCCTCCCTCCCGGCACTCTCCTGGTGGGCCGCCCTCTCTCCTGGCACTCTCCTGGTGGGCCCCCCTCCCTCCCAGCACTCTACTTGTGCACCACCCTGGAAGCTCCCCAAAACCCATCTTTACGAGTTTTTGTGGAAGTTTTATTACTTAGGCATAGTTGATTAAATCATCAGCTATTGGTGATTGGGTTTAATCACTCTCCCTACCCCTTAGTGTATAAAAGATGGTCAATTCCAACTATTTTAGGAGCTCTGTGCCAGGAACCCAGGACAAAAACTAAATGTTTATTTTCAGTTATACCACAACTCTAAACAGTAAACATAATGTGAAATTGATTTTTAAACATATATTTCAGTGGCTGCAGTCTCCTGCAATATCTCTTGTCTCATGGAAGTGCTTCTCATGCATTCCAGTAAGGAGACCACTGTTGAAAACATCCACTTAGATGTGAGAAGGGAGACAGAACCCCTCATGTTGTTGAAGTGTTTTGGATTTGACTGAAATGTTTGGTTGTCTGTTCATGTGGGAAGATGTGTCTGAGCAAGACCTGTCGTTTATTAATAGGTGCATTCTGCTCTAGAGCTCAAGGAAATGCCAGGGACAGCTGTGGCTCAGTCGTTGTAAAGTGACAATGACAATGGTAGTGATGGTGATGATGATTCAAGAAGAATCTATTCTTCTATTCTTAAACAATATAATATTTGAACCAACTCCTTGCACAAATGCTTTCTCTCCTACATCTTCTCTTTAATTTCCAATTTTCTTATTCTCTACAAAATGCCTTTTACAATAATGTTATTTTGTTTTGTTTTGTTTCATTTTTTAGACATTGTCTCACTGTGTCACCCAGGCTGGAGTGCAGTGACGTGATCTTGGCTCACTACAACCTCCACCTCCCGGGTTCAAACAATTCTCTTGCCTCATCCTCCTGGTAGTTACAGGCATGCACCACCACACCTGACTAATTTTTGCTATTCTTAATAGAGATGGGATTTTACCATGTTGGCTAGGCTGGTCTTGAACTGACCTCAAGTGATCTGCCCGCCTCAGCCTCCCAAAATGCTGGGATTACAGGCATGAGCTACCATGACTGGCTGAGGCAGGAGAATTGCTTGAACCTGGGAGGCAGCGAGTGCAGTGAGCCAAGATCGTGCCGTTGCACTCCAGCCTGGACAACAAGAGTGAGACTCTATCTCAAAAAAAAAAAAAAAAAAAAAAATTCTACCATCTCACCAATATAGCCATTTAATAATTAACAAATATTAAGTAATGTTATTTAATATTTAATATTAAAAGATTTCTACTGACTGGGCATGGTGGCTCATGCCTGTAATCCCAGCACTTTTGGAGGCTGAGGTGGGCAGATCATGAGGTCAAGAAATCGAGACCATCTTGGCCAACATGGTGAAACCCCTTCTCTACTAAAAATACAAAAATTAACTGGACGTGGTGGCATGTACCTGTAGTCCCAGCTACTCAGGAGGCTGAGGCAGGAGAATCGTTTGAACCCAGGAGGCAGAGGTTGCAGTGAGCTGAGATCACACCACTGCACTCCAGCCTGGTAACAGAGCGAGACTTTGTCTCCAAAAAAAAAAAAAAAAAAAAAAAAAAATGCTGGACGTGGTGACTCATGCCTGTAATCCCAGCATTTTGGGAGGCCAAAGTGGATGGATTACCTGAGATCAGGAGTTCTAGATCAGCCTGGCCAACATGGAGAAACGCTGTCTCTACTAAAAATACAAAATTAGCCAGGCATGGTGGTGCATGCCTGTAATCCCAGCTACTTGCGAGGCTGAGGCAGGAGAATGTCTTGAATCTGGGAGGCGGAGTTTGTGGTGAGCTGAGATCACACCACTGCACTTTAGCCTGGGCACCAAGAGTGAGACTTTATCTCAAAAAAAAAAAATTTATACCGTCTCCCCAATATGACCATTTGATCTCATGTTAAAAAAAAAACCCTTTTCTGTCATATTTAAAATTTTATTAACACAAAAATCAGAGTGATGAAAAGATAATCTCATTCTCCACAAAGTGTGAAATTTCTATGGTTTTGCAGAGCTGTGGAAAAGCCCTGTTACCTTCCTAAGAGATGGGAATATTCACGCCTTCCTGTTAGAATCAGGAGAATAATATATATTATTGCTGGTATTGGGATTTTCTTAATCATATAAAGTAAAGTGAAAACAAATATATCTAGGTCCCTCTCATCTGTAACTTTTGTTAGATGGATCACTAGTCATTCATGATACTGATTCTTACATATGATAGTGTCATATTATGCTTTCTGCTTTAGAATGCATGTTTTTCCCCAGTCTAGAAAAAAATCCAATAAATTATTAACTTCAGAGAAAAGTGATGTATTAAGAAAAAACAGAAAACATAGTAGAAAAACTTATATATGAGAATACTGGGTGAAAATACGATTTGCTTTCTTACCTTGAAGCTATCAAAGTGTTTTTATGCCTCTTGCTCCCTGTGCTTTAGGGTTTTTGAAAGGAGGCAAAGTTAAATCCACCCATATCACAAATCTGTCTATTGTTCAGTATCCCACTTACCAATGAAAAGAATAGGCAAACCTAATTGATTAGTAAGAATTTGGCTCCTCCCCCTCTTTTTTGGTCATGGAACCCTTAGAATTGATGAAAAGGTAACTGACAGTGTGGAGAGAAAAGGCAGAGGCTTCAGAGTAGGTGTTCAACAAAAACTAATTGGATTGAGAAAAATCATAGATTCTTTGAAGACTATGATTTTCCTTTTGATTAAGGAAAATTGTTGGACCACAAGAACACAAGTAATAAAATATTATGATAGAATCTAGTAATCATGTAGAAACTCATATAAAATAAAGCATTGGCAAATAACCTTTAACTCTCTAATGGCTTTCAAAACTTTCCCAAACAAGTTCAATTCAGGCCAGATTTTAATGAACCCCTTCAGTGTGCCCCCAATTCATCAGTTTCCTTCCCTTCTTCTTACTGTTTAAGACTTTCATCCTCTCTAGGCAGACAAAATCATCATCTTTCTTTCAAATAGTTCCTCCAAGTGTAACCTCATTGAACTAACTAATTCCCAGTCTTTATCTGCCAGTCTGTTTTCTTCCTTCATCTCTACAAAGCCTTTCCTGATATAGGAAATGGAACCTTGGTACCCTTTCCTGGGCAATTTGGACTCAAAGCTATTTACAATGAGTAAGCAAACATAAAAGATTACGCATTCCCTATGGCACCCCAGAGTTGTCTGTAAAATTTCCAAAAGCTGAGCTGAAAAAGCATGTCAAGAGAGCCTGGCCAGGCACAGTGGCTCACACCTGTAATCTCAGTACTTTGGGAGGCTGAGGCAGGCAGACCACTTGAGGTCAGGAGTTCAAGACCAGACTGGCCAACATGGTGAAACCCCATCTCTACTAAAAAAAAAATTAGCTGGGCATGGTGGCAGGTACCTGTAATCCCAGCTACTTGGGAGGCTGAGGCAGGAGAATTGCTTGAATCTGGGAGGCAGAGCCTGCAGTGAGCTGAGATTGCACCATTGCACTCCAGAAAGTGAGACTACATCTCAAAAAAAAAAAAAGAGAGAGAGAGCACTGAGCCAAGGGGAGGAGCAGGAGACTGAGACAGGGGAGTTCAAGAGGCTGCACGAAGTAGGAGCATTTCGTGGAGAGCCTTGGACTTGCCAGTGGTTGAAAGACATGGCAAGAGGGAACTCAGAGCATAGTTGTCAGGTGGAAGAGAGGCAGTGCTGCAGGTTGGAGAGGGACATGTTCTGAGAGCATGTCTTCCTGGGTGTGGATCCTGGCTCTGACACTAAATAGCTGAGGGACCTTGGGCAAGTCCCTTAAAGTCTCCAGGTCTCATGGGTGTGTGTATTAGTCCATTCTCACACTGCTATAAAAATACTACCTGAGACTGGGTAATTTGTAAAGAAAGGAAGTTTAATTGATTCAAAGTTACATATGGCTGGGGAGGCCTCAGGAAACTTACAATCATGGTGGATGGTGAAGGGGAAGAAAGGCATGTCTTACATGGCAGTGGGCAAGAGAGAAAGCAGGGGATATACCAGACACTTAGCAAACAGATGTCCTGAGGACTTCCTCACTATCAGGAGAACAGCATGAGGGAAACCACTCCGATGTTCCAATCACCTCCCACCAGGTCCCTCCCTTGACAGGTGGTGACAACAATTTGAGATCAGATTTGGGTGAGGACACAGAGCCGAACCATGCCAGTATAAAAAACATATCACTTTGTAAAAAGTTGTATGGGCTCACTTTAATACAGGTCGAGAAATACTTTACCTTTTAATGCTATCATTTTATTTGAAATTATGTAAATGCTACGATTTTTAAAAAGCTTGAACTCTTTGGGGAAAAGGTATAACTCTGACTCTCTAAAGCATATTTGGGTTCACTTAGTATTTATGACATTGACGTGCTGTGACTATGAGATAAATTTAGCATTTTCACCTAACTTAACATTTTGAAAACTTGTCGTCATGATTTTGATGGTAGTGGTAATAGTGAGTAAGATGTTTGCTTCATAAATGTATCCTGACCATGTTTAGGTGGTTTACTAATTCTAATTCTATTCCTGATTTAAGTAGTGGTTTTACAAATAATAAGGCTCATTATCTCCTCTGTGAATCAACATTATTTTGAAAGTTTTAGCTGTTGTAATAAGGCAAGAGATTAAAATCAATAAACATAAATATTAAAAAATAACAGACAAAATTATATTTATTTATAAATAATATTTTAAAAACCAACCCAAGAGTTTTTAGAAATGATTCGAACTAAGAGAATCTGATAAAGTGGCTGGATATAAAAATCAATAACTTCTTTCTTCTAGGAATAATAATTTAAAATGGAAATGTTTAAAGGTTTATTTACAATACTGGCAAATTATAAAATTCCTAGGAATAAATTAACAAAAATAGTACAGGATATAAGTAAAGATAAGGATGTAGTTTTAGTAACAGACAATTTTTCTATACCATTCATTTAATAAGCCTGCCCCTGCCTTCCTTGATTGTAAAATCAACTAATCATATATTAATAATACCCTATCATCACTTCCAATTAACATTATGTGGGAGTTCTTAGCCTGCAAAATAAAGGAAGAATTTTTAACAGGTTTAAATATGGGAAAGAAAGAAAGCTTTCATTATTCACAGACATAGAAAATCCAAAATAGTCTTCAGAATAACTCTTAGAATGTGTAAGTGAATTTAGCGAAGTTTCTATCTGTACTATCACTGGAAATATAAATTTTATTTTTATGTAGCAGAAGTAATAATCAGAAATTTAAAAAAATTAGACTCTCATTTACAGTAGTACCAGAAAATTCACATGGACATACAAAGGACCAGAATAACTAAGAGCATCTAAAAGGAACAAGTGGAGGGACTTAATTTCTAGTTATCAAATCTCATTAAAGAGCTACAATAACACTGCATGTGATTGCAGTGAGTATAGATAAATAGAGTTAGAGAGGATAGGTAGATAGGTAGGTAGATAGGTAGATAGATAGATAGATAGATAGTCTCTAAATATTTATAGAATAGAGACTCTCTCTCTCTCTTCATCTCTCTGGACTCTCTATTATATTTATGTATTTGTAAATAGTCCAGGAGGAGATCCATACATATGCAGTCCCATGATTTAATGACAAAGGTGACTTATCTTTTCAATAAATGAGTCGAGTCAATTGGATATCTAAAAATAATGTGCCTCAATCCTTACTTTACAGAATATACAAATTCAATTCCAAATTGATTGTGGCAATAAATATGGAAGATAAAACAATAAAGCTAGAGGAAATCATAAGAGATTATCTTCATGACCTTGGTGTTAGCAAAGCTTTCATAAAATAGGATACACTTTTGAAAGTACCAATCATAAAGAAAAGACTGATAAATTTGACTGTATTTTAAGATACCGTCAGGAGGACAAAATGGCAAGCCACAGAGTGGGAGAAAATTTTTATGTATACCCCAACAAAAGACCTGGTTCTAGAATATATTAAGAATTCCTGTATATATGAATGAGAAAAAGACACCTCAATATAAATTGGACCGAAGACCTGTACTTCAACAGAGACCTATACTTAAGTTCAGTGTTACTAGTTTTCATGGATGTGATATTAAAAACATAGAGTGGTGGTGTGTGACATGTGCAAAACATACCAGAACAGCCACAGTTTTAAACAGAAATTGTCAGAGTTTGTGAAGCTGTGGAATAACTGGAGCTGGTAGAAAATATAAATTAGAAAACTGTTTGGTAGGATCAGCTTAAAGAGGTATAAATATGTATCTGATGGCCCAGCAAATTCCATTTTCACATATATGCCTAACAGAAATGTGACATTTGTACATCAAAAGATATTTTTATTCATAACACAAAAATTGGAAGTAACTCAACTGACCATTAACTGGAAAAATGAATAAATTGTGTTACATTCACACAATGAAAATGATGTATCAATAAGAATAAACAAATTATTGCTTCAATCTAAAAACAGACAGGAAAGATTACATATTGTAAGATTCTATTCATATACAGTAACAACAAAGACATATATATACACACACCTGTTCAGTGACGAGGAGGGAGCACCAGGGAGACTCCTTGAGTGCTGATCACATTCTTTTTCTTGGCCTGGGTGATGGTTATATGAATATGTTCATTTTGAAAAAAAGTGTATATGCAAGTTGCACATTTATGACTTCTCCTCCTTTTCTATGTGTTATGATTCAATCAGAAGAATTTTTCCTAAAAAAATTTCTACTTTTTACTTAAAAGAATTGTGTTTGGCAAGGGGAAAATATAGGATACTATATTTTAGCATGATAGAAATAGCTAAAATTTGAAGTATCTGACTTGTCTATCAAAGGGCTAGAATAAAATGCCTAGAATACCTAGAAAGGAAGGCTTAAGAACACAAGGGTGGGTTCTGACGTTTTAGGGTAGTTTGTGTTCTCCTGAGGACCAACAAGGATTAATAACTCCTGGGTGACAACTGCTTTTATTTTATCTGTCTAATCTGTAGCTTTCACTCTTGGCCTCCATAAATAAACAAAGCAATTAATCTCAATCCTTTGACAAATGACCACTTGCTTCTTGAGGTTCAATGACAAGGTCAGAGACCAAAATGCTCTATTTGTATCTAGTATATAAATTATGTCATGAAGATAATTCTAATGTTAAGTAAAATTAACTTTAGCCACTTTGTTTTTTTGAAAAGCCATTCTTATCTTTAACATGGAAAGAATTCCACAATGAAAGCAATAGAGTACAAAAGAAAATACACATATATTAATGCTAATTATTATTTCTTTGTTTCCTACCTTGATTATCTGCTAAAGGGATTAAGTCAGACATGAGATAAAATAGGTGGACTATTTAGTGCAGTTAAATAGCAATGAGGTACAACCAAAATAATCATGGTAATCACATGCAATTTGAACCTATTAATAAACCAATTAATATTAGCTTGCCAAAATGTTTCCTGTATTTTTCGGAAGAAGAAATAGTAGTGAAATAGCAAAACAGCAACAACAATAAAGATGTGTAACATTCTCTAATATATTACCTTGAGTGAACCCTCATATTTTACTGGTTGAAATGATAATTGCCCCAACATATTTGGAAAGTAATTCTGTAAATAAATGTTAAAGTGTAAAACGTAAATGCCATATGACTAAATAAAACCACTATAGAGAATTAGTAGTACAAAAACTGAAAGTACTTGTACCCAAGAATATATATAAATAGGCAAGCATATACAAAAACTAGAAAAAAACCTCTAGAGAGAATGATTGTATAATTCAGGATACAGGCAGTCCATGCAGTGTTAGGTAGCCATTTAAAAGTATATGTTCAATAATTATAATAATATGCAGCCTTTATTGAGTCATCATTGTGTGCCAGGTACCATTCTATGTTTTATTTAAATAAACTCATTTAATCCTTGTAACAAGATGATATGGTAACTATTATAATTTATTTTATTTTAAATTTTATTTTAGGTTTGGGGTACATGTGAAGGTTTGTTACATAGGTAACTCATGTCATAGGGCTTTGTTATACAGATTATTTTATCACCCAGAAATTAAGCTTGTATTAGTCTGTTCTCAATAAAGACATACCTGAGACTGCTTAATTTGTAAAGGAAAAAGGTTTAATTGACTCACAATTCCGCAGCACTGGGAAGGCCACAGGAAACTTACAATCATGGCAGAAGGGGAAGCAAGCACATCCTTCTTAACATGGGGGCAGCAAGGAGAAGTGCAGAGTGAAGTGGGGGAAAAGGCTTTTGCAGAACCACCAGATCTCATGAGAACTCACTCACCATTATGAGAACAATATGATGGTAACTCCTTCCATGATTCATTTATGTCCCAGCAGGTCCCTCTCACGACACACATGGGGAATATGGGAACTATAGTTCAAGATGAGATTTGGGTGAGGACACAGCCGAACCATATTATTCTGCCCCTGGCCCCTCCCAAATCTCATGTCCTCACAATTCAAAACACAACCAGGCCCTTCCAACAGTCCCCGAAAGTCTTAATTCGTTCCAGCATTAACTCAAAGTCCAAGTCCAAAGTCTCATCTGAGACAAGACAAGTCCCTTTTGCTTATGAGCCTGTAAAATAAAAAGCAAGTTAGTTACTTCCTAGATACAATGGGCTACAGGCGTTGAATAAATGCACCCATTCCAAATGGGAGAAATTGGCCAAAAAAAGGGGGGCTACAGGCCCTACGCAGGTCCAAAATTCAATAGGGCAGTCATTAAACCTTAAAGTTCTAAAATGATCTCCTTTGACTCCATGTCACACACCTAGGGCATGCTGATGCAAGAAGTGGGCTGCCATGGCCTTGGGTGGCTCTGCCTCTATGGGTTTGCAGGGTATAGCACTTCTCCTGGCTGTTTGCACAGGCTGGTGTTGAGTGTGTGTGGCTTTTCCAGGTGCACAGTGCAAGCTATCAGTGAATCTACCATTCTGGGGTCTGGAGGATAGTGGCCCTCTTCTCACAGTTCCACTAGGCAGTGCCCCAGTGGGGACTCTGTTTGGGAGCTCTGACTCCACATTTCCCTTCTGCACTGCCTTAGCAGAGGTTCTCCATGAGGGCCCTGCCCCTGCAACAAACTTCTGCCTGGACATCCAGGCATTTCCATACATCTTCTGAAATCTAGGTGGAGGTTCCCAAACCTCAGTTCTTTAGTTCTGTGCACCCACAGGCTCAACACCATGTAGAAGCTGCTAAGGCTTGGAGCTTGCATTCTCTGATGTCATGGCCTGAGCTGCACCTTCGCTCCTTTTAGCCATGGCTGGAGCAACTTGGAGGCAGAACCCCAAGTCCCTAAGCACTGCACACAGCAGGGGAGGTCCTGGACCTGGCCACTGAAACCATTTTTCCCTTCTAGGCCCTGGGTCTGCCCCAAAGGTCTTTGACATGCCCTGGAGCATAAATTGTGACATTTTCCTCATTGTCTTGGTGATTAACATTTGGCTTCTTGTTACTTTTGCAAATTTCTGCAGCAGGCTTGAATTTCTCCCCAGAAGATGAGTTTTTCTTTTCTATTGCATTGTCAGCCTGCAAATTTTCCAAACTTTTATGCTCTGCTTCCACTTGAATGCTTTGCCACTTAGAAATTTCTTCTACCGGATACCCTAAGTCATTTCTCTGAAGTTCAAAGTTCCACAGATCTCTAGGAAGGGCAGGGGCAAAATGCTGCCAGTCTCTTTGCTAAAGGATAACAGGAGTCATCTTTGTTCCAGTTACCAACAAGTTCCTCTTTTCCATCTGAGACCACCTCATCCTGGGCTTTATCATCCATATCACTATCAGCATTTTGGTCAACGCCATTCAACAAGTCTCTAGAAAGTTCCAAACTTTCTCACATCTTCCTGTCTTCTGAGCCTTCCAAGTCTCTAGGAAGTTCCTTACTTTCCCACATTTTCCTGTCTCCTTCTGAGCCCTCCAAACTGCCCCAGCCTCTGCCTGTTACTCAGTTCCAAAGTCAATTCCACATTTTCAGGTACCTTGACAACAGTACCCCACTTCTGATACCAGTTTACTGGATTAGTCTGTTCTCTCTCTGCTAATTAAAGCATACCTGATACTGGGTAATTGATAAAGAAAAGAGCTTTAATTGACTCACAGTTCTGCAGGGCTGCAGAGGCCTCAGAAAACTTACATTCCTGGTGGAAGGGGAAATAAACACATCCTTCTTCACATGGCAGCAGCAAACAGAAGTACAGAGCGAAGTCGGGGGAAATCCCCTTATAAAACCATCAGCTTTCTTGAGAACTCACTATCACAAGAACAGTATGGAGGTAGCTGCCCCCATGATTCAATTACTTCCCACCATGTCCCTCCCATGACACATGGGGATTATGAGAACTACAGTTCAAGATGAGATTTGGGTGGGGACACAGACAAACCATATCAAGCCCAGTACCCAATAGTTATCTTTTCTTCTCCTCTTCCTCCTCCCACCTTCCACTCTCAAGTAGACCCTGGTGTCTGTTGTTTTCTTCTTTGTGTTCATAAGTTCTCATCATTTAGCTTCCACTTATAAGTGAAAACGTGGTATTTGGTTTTCTGTTCTCGCGTTAGTTTGCTGAGGATAGTAGCCTCTAGCTTCATCCATGTTCCACAGAAGACATTATCTCATTCTTTTTTATGGCTGTATAGTATTCCATGGTGTGTATGTACCTCATTTTCTTTATCTAATCTGTCATTGATGGGCATTTATGTTGATTCCATGTTGATATGGTTTGGCTCTGTGTCCCGACCCAAATCTCATCTCAAATTGTCAAAGAGGGACCTGGTGGGAGGTGATTGAATAATGGGGGCAGATTCTTCTGTGCTGTTCTTGTGATGGTGAGTTATCATGAGATCTGATGGTTTTAAAGTGGCTCTTCCTCCTTCGTTCTTTCTTTCCTGCCACCCTGTGAAGAAGGTGCTTGCTTTCCCTTTGCCTTTTGACATGATTGTAAGTCTCCCAAGTCCTCCCCAGCCATGTGGAACTGTGAGTCGATTAAACCTCTTTTCTTATAAATTACCCAGTCGCAGCAAGCTCCTTATAGCTGTATGAAAATGGACCAATGCACATGTCTTTGCTACTGTGAATAGTGCTGCAATGAACATTTGTGTGCACATGTCTCAATGGTAGAATGATTTACATTTCTCTGGGTATATACCCAGTAATGGGATTACTGGGTCTAATGATAGTTCCACTTTTAGTGCTTTGAAGAATCACCATACTGCTTTCCACAATGGTTCAACTAAGTTACACTCCCACCAACAGTGTATAATGTTCTCTCTTTCTCTGCAACCTTGCCAGCGTCTGTTATTTTTTGACTTTTTAATATAACAATAGCCATTCTGCTGTGAGATGGCATCTCATTGTGGTTTTGATTTGGTTTTGATCAGTGATAGTGAGGTTTTACTCGTATGCTTCCTGGGTGCAGGTATGTCTTCTTTTGAAGTGTCTGTTCATATCCTTTGCCCATTTTTTAGTGGGGTTGTTTTTCTCTTGTAAATTGTGTTTCAGTTCCTCATAGATGCTGGATATTGTACATTTGTCAGATGCGTAATTTGCAAATATTTTCTACCATTCTCTAGGTTGTCTGTTTACTCTTGTAGTTTCTTTTGCTGCACAGAAGCTCTTAAGTTTAATTAGATTCCACTTGCCAATTTTTGCTTTTGTTGTAATTGCTTTTAGTGTCTTTTTCATAAAATTTTTGCTCATTTCTATGTCCAGCATGGTATTGCCTAGGTCATCTTCAGGATTTGTATAGATTTGGAAATGCAATAATATTCACAATTGCCACAAAAAGAATAAAATACCTAGGAATACAGCTAACCATGGATGTGAAAGATCCCCGCAATGAGAATTATGAAATACTGCTCAAATAAATCGGGAAGGACACAAACAAATGGAAAAACATCCCAGGCTCATGGATAGGAAGCATCAATAGCATTAAAGTGGCCATATTACCCAGAGCAATTTACAGATTCAATGCTATTCTTATCAAACTACCAAGAACATTCTTCACAGAACTAGAAAAAACTATTTAAAAATTCATGGAACTAAAGTTATGGAACCAAAAGAGAGCCTGAATAGCCAAAGCAATCTTAAACAAAAAGAACAACTCTACAGGCATTATGTTACCTGACTTTATACTACAGGGATACAGTAACCACAACAGCATGGCACTGATACAAAAATAGGCACATAGACCAATAGAACAGAATAAAGAGCCCAGAAATGTTGCCATATACCTATGACCATCTGATCTTCAACAAAGGTGACAAAAGCAAGCAATGGGGAAAAGGCTTCCTGTTCAATAAGTGGTGCTGAGGTAGCTGGCTAGCCATATGCAGAAGACTGAAGCTAGACCCTCTTCTTTATATCATATACAAAGATCAATTCAAAATAGATAGTTTATATTTTATGCATGTAGAAATTAAAGTTCAAACAGATTAAACATTTTATCCAGCCTCACATAACTGGTAAGTGATAAGGTCTGAATTGAACCCAACTCCGCCTCCTGGGTTCAAGCAATCTCCTGCCTCAGCCTCCTGAGGAGCTGAGATTCCAGGTGCCTGCCACCATGCCTGGTTAATTTTTTGTATTTTTAGTAGAGACGGGGTTTCACTATGTTAGCCAGGCTGGTCTTGAACTCCTGACCTTGTGATCCTCCCACCTCAGACTCCCAAAGTGCTGGGATTACAGACGTGAACCACCTCGCCCGGCCCCAGGATGCACACTCTTAACACCATGTAGTTATTCTGCCTCCCTGAATTGATTAAGGAGGGATTTATCTTATATATTGCTAATTGAAAAAGCAAATAATGGAAGCCTAATAATTCCATTTTAAAAAAGAAAGAAAAAAACTATCCAATATACCTTCCAGTATGGAAACATTGATTATATAGGACTGATCAAGGAAGGGAGATATTAATTTTTTATTTATGCATCTCTTTATTGTTAGCAGTTACAGAAAACACTGGAATACTTCATCATTTTTTAATCCAAGAAAGTGATGTAAAAGTTAACAAAAACCAGCCTCCAAATGCAGTATCCACATTTAGGTTCATTATGTTTTCTTGAAAATTAAACAAATGTCTGGCTCATTTAACAAGTAGACAAGAAATTAACAGAAACTTGTCTTCTAATTTTTTTTTTTTTTTTAACCAGGATTCAGACCCACAAGGCTGTAACTCATTGTGGTCATCCTATGCAAGTATTTACCTAGATTGGCATGAAGTGGGTCCCTAGCAAACATTTGTTTTCCTTCCTTCAATTTTGTTCTCTCCTCCTTGGCCTTCCCCCAACCAATAACCAAATGCTATGACCGCAAAAGCGTCTTTATTTTCCAGTTTTCAGCCTGCCCAGGATGACTTTGGCTGTAGTTCTTGCTCATGGTAACACAGTGTCTCTTTCAGATAGACTGATTTCCAAACATAACTTCTGGTGCTTCCTCTTTCACTGTGTCAAGACTTATGAGACACAGAAGATTTGCCAACTGGTCAATCTGTTACACAGGAAAGCGTTTTATTAAGAGAAGGGCCAAACGTCCTACATTTAGAACCATGTACAATGATTATATAAATACAAATAGTCCATATTTTTAGAAGTGTTTGCTGTTTTATAGGCTAATATGTGAATCTTAATGGGACGTGGCATGGTATATGTGCCATTTCAGCAGTTTAGAGATATGAAACTTCATGCCTTACCTGAGGCACACAAGTTAACTCTCTTTCATACAAAATTATTGGAAATTGGTATTTGGGTATTTTGAAAACTTTGTCAACAGTTTGAAACAATGCATTTCATGAACACTTTTATGCTTTTCCTCAGGTCCCATTTGATATCTCGCTGCCATCTATATTAAGTCTTGAGAGACTGTTTGATCTGGCTAATGGTTGCATTTTATCAGGAGGAAGCCTTTTCAGCTGGATAGTGTCAATTATTCCCTGAACATCCTTTACACGGTAACCTTATAAAGGAGTTGATTGTTGTTTCTCTTGGTTTGAACTAAGTTTTTGGAATGGTCCTCTTATAACAACAAAAATAAAATTGTTTTCTTGCACAAGCTAAATTTCTTTAAAATTATTGTTTTGAGGAATGTCTTAAATTGTACTTGAATTAAATGACAGTGCTGTTGCTTATTCAAACCATCTTACAGAGCTATTCGTAGAAAACAAGTTTGTGCACAGTACAACTATTTTCACCTTTGTAGTCATTTATGCTTAGGTTGTTTTTAGACAGGTCCATAAAGCAAGATTGGATGAAACCAGTGGTTCTCAACTGGGAGCGATTTTATCCACTGGGTGGCATTTGACAATGTCTGGAAACGCATTTGGTTGTTATCACTGGTGGAGTACTAGTGGCAGCCAGTGGCTAAACATCCTACAAAGCACAGGATGACTCCCACAACAAAGAATTACCAAGCCCAAAATGTCATACTGTTAGTCTTGTAAAAACCTGGATTAAACCCCAACATGTGCTAATTTCAACTTTGGAAGTTCTTCTAAATGACCTGGGAAGAAATCTGTAGCAAATTAGACCTTCCATATTTTATACTTCTAAGAGGCAATATTGCATAGAATTTTAGAGTGCCAGCTTTAGAATTGTATAGACCTGGGTTTAAATAGTAAATTTGCCATTTGCTAGCTTTGCTACTTTGGGTATTAACTTAAATTCTATAAGCTTTTATTTCTTCATCTGTAGAATGGGGATGTTAGTATCGATCTCATAGGATTGCTGTGTGTATTAATTAGGTGAGTTGAAGTAATAAGCTGCTTAGCACAGTGCCTGCTGTAATGATAGAGTGCTGGGAGTACTGATTTTCTGCCAAATTGGAAAAGGATCCTGCACTTCTGACTCATTTTGTCTAGTGTCTAGCAATGACACACATGAATGCTTCCCAGATGCTAGTCAATGAATGAATACTCATGGTAAAAAAATAAATAAATAACAACACAAATGTGTTTTTCCAAAGCTAAATTGGTTTAATGTATTATCCTCTATTCTGAATTTCCTACTAGTGTTAAAAAGGCCTTTAAAAAAAATGAAGCAATGGTAATAGTAGCTGGCAACTGGCATTTTTAAATAGTCTCATTTGATAATAAAAGAAAAAAATACCAATTTATGTTAGTCTCTAAGTTTTTAAGTGTAGACATCTATGAAGTTCTAAAGTCTGGGAACAGCGAAGGTAGAATTGTTCTAGGATACTATGTAAAGGAAGCAAGTCTTTAGCAAAGCATTTAAGGATAAGAAGGATTTTGGTAGTTGAAAATTTGCTACAAAATTTTGCTAGAAGGGGGCACACTGTAGGATAACAGAGGCATAAAAATAAAAACACATATGGTTTATGTTCAAAGGACTTGCCTGTGACCTCCCTGGAGTGTGCACAGTTATGATGGAAAATAAACTATAAGGATGAACTAGAATGAAGGCTTCAGGCTTGAGTCAGTAGATGAAAGGGTGCCATTACAAGTGACTGAGGAGAGAAGTGACAAGTTCCTGACATTAGTAGGCATTTAATAAATATTGGATGAATGAAAGGAATGAGTAGAATGAATGATGGCATGGTCTCCAGGGCAGATAAGAATGCAAGCTATAATGAAAGGGAAAGAAAAGACAAGAAGACTGATAAGCAACTAGGTTTTAATGAGAGAGAAAAATAACCAAATATTTACTAATGAATTCAAAGGGAAAAATTGTTGCCTGATGACTATACCCTCATATAGAATAAAGTTTGAATCAAACAGAAAAGCCATTTGGATGGTAATGGCTTGTATGTGAAGATGGCTTCTGAGTCCTTTGGTCTGAGACTGGGGTTTATACATTTCTTTGCTGGGTTAGGGGTCACTTTGAAGGGTTTGCATTTCTCAGTGATGGAAGTTTAATTTATTATGCAAAGTTGGTTATTGAGGTCAAGAAAGGTGCAACAGAGTACCCACACACTTAATACAGGTGTGGAAACAGCATGACTTATAACCAAGACCATTTATGTCAGCCTCCTGCTAATTTCCCATGAATGCAAATGCCCATCTTCTGGTTTTTGTCACTAGTAAGTTTTTACTAGTTAGATAATTTTCATTTCTCTGTACTTTAAATATTAGTGAATGTAAGTGCTTGTACTATTTTTATAGAATCCTAGAACAGTATTTGGCACATAGGTCTATAATATTTGTTGAATGGATGGATGGATGGATATAATCCAGGCAAGATGGCACTATGGAGTTACAAAAAAAGGAGGGAGGCAGCAGTATCACCAGCACCCCACCAGCATTACTGCTACCATTATTGCCTACCCTTTCTGGAACATTTACCTGCCATGCACGTATTTGTAAGTGCTTCAGTGCATTTTCTCCCTCTGTCTTTACAAGACTTATGACTGTGATGTACATAGTATTACTGACCCCATATTCTAGACGAGAAAACAAAAACATAAGGCAGTTAAATAACTTGCCTAACAATCAAAGTTAGTCGTAAGTAGAGCCAGGATTTAAATCCTCCTGGAAGAATCTGAGCTCTTCACCGCTAAGCTGGCTTCCTCTGCCCTTGTACCCACTCCATGGCTCTAGGAATTTGGATAGCAAAGGGAGAGGAAGACATAGCTGAGGTTCAAGCTAAAACTGGGAAACTTGTCATCTTCCCTGGGGGCAGATTTTTAAAATTACTTGCAGACCTGAATGGATGCCCCAAGAGTGAATGGAAGGAGGTCCCCAATGTTATCTGTGCTGATATATTGGTTTCCTCTGGGGAAGGCAGATCCCTTCCAACTATTGAAGATAACATTTCAGCACTTTTTTTTTTTAACTTTTTCTTCACTTTCACTTCTTACAGATGCTGTTATTCTTGGGTGTCATTTTGCCTAAGAGAAATACTGTCTAAAACTGCACCAGACGATACAGTAACAGTTTCCCCATTTTAAACCATCATTCCAGAAATTCCCCATCTTTTGTAAAATAGGAGCAACACTCACTAGTTAAAGCTGTAACTTCCTATGCGAGACTGTGAAGAAATGATGATGAACTGGGCTGAAGTACAAACAAAAATAAGATTCAAAGTCTATAGGATGAAAGATGTGTTTATTTCCAGAAATGTCTTTCAGACATTTTTTTTTAAAAGACCAAATCACACAATTTGCAGCTGGTTTTAAAAATATACAGTATTTGCAAATGCTTTATAGCAGACACCTGCAATGTTTTCTATTTGTTTTAATTATAACAGAGAATGACAGGAGGCAAACTGAAATGGGGAGAAGAAGGGGAGCAGTCACAACGGAGGGAAGTTGGGAAAGAGGGAAGAGAAGCCCATGCCAGCAGCTAAGTGATAGGTAATAAAACTCCAGCACTTCCCGTATCTTTCTCCATATCAATCTCCAAGACATTGCTTTAGAAATTGACCACCTGCCAGCTATTCAGAAGCTTAAATGCAGTGGTCTAGGTTCACTTCATGCATAGGCACTTTACACAGTCTCCAGCTCAGCTGTCTTGTTCTTCACTGAATTGCAGGGGAGAAATGGTAATTTGCTGGGGTAGAAATGCACTCTTCAGAAACTTGGCTTGTGCCTGCAGTCTGCATTGCCCTTCCTTCCCCTTTTGAACAACAACGTGCAGATCCCTCCATCCAGTTCAAATGACCATGCAGAAGGGTGTCTGCCTCCGAGGACTCCTAGAGCACTCCCAGGTGCCTTGCTCATTTGTCTCTAAACAGTGTCCTTGGACACGTAGTTTTGTATTGTATTTTTATATCACAGCTTTGTAACGGTAGCTCAAGAGTGTCATAGTGTGTGAGTCTGCTCCACATTGCTTTAGGTGACGTTCAGTTTGAGACTGAGTACGTTTTTTTTCCTAATGCATCATGGAACTTACAAGGTGTCCATAAAACCTGGAAACGGAAATGAAATATACATAATGTCATCCAGCATACATATCTTCATAAAAAAATTATTATTATTTATTTAATATTATCTATGTATGCATAGGATTGAACAAGCTCCTAACCGGGGCTTAGGGGAGAAAACAGTGAACCCAGAAGTCCACAGCTTAACTACTCTTTGCCATTTTCTCATGTTTGAAATGCATGGTATATCCTACAAAATAAACTCCCACCCATTTGCCCAACAAGACTTGTGCAAGTCTCTGATGCATTGATTAAAATAGTGAAAACAAAGGAAAACCTATGAAATATCCATCAGGTGGATATCCGTCAGGGTAAAGAAATAGTGGCATAGTCATACAGGAGAATATTTTATAGAACTTATAACTGAATAATAAAATACTAAACAACATCCATAAATTGATTAATAACAGAGATATATTTCAATCTGGATTCATCCCAAAAGCAGGTCCAGCAAAAGAAAAAAATCAAGTATTTTTTTCTTTACATAGGATATATGTAAGAAGATACCATTGTATAGTATTTGTATAAAGCTTAAACACACAAAACAATATAGTATTTATGAATGAGTATATATATACTAAAGATATTTTTAACACAAGTTCATTAATAGTTGACACCAAATTCAGATTTGTGGTCACCTCTTTGATAAAGGAGGGAGAATGAACTCTAGGGAAAATGCTCAGGAGGTTTCATTTGTCTTTGTAAAATTTTCTCTCTTAAGCTGAATGTTTGTTATATTAGTCTCGACTTCTTTGCATACATAATTTGTTTCATAAATTAAAAACGAACACATCGTTTCCCTTCCTCATCTTGTTTGGCTGGCAAGCTTTGTAGAGTTATTGGCTCGCCTATCAGTAAATAACTAATAAATTGAACTATGATTCTTATCTCATTATATGACTGGAACTGAGTAGTTCACATCTGGTTTCATTATTTTGGGTTTTAATGACAACTAAAAATCATTTTGAAACTAATGTTAAACTATATACATGTGCCCAGTTTTAGAAAACTCAATCTATGAAAATATTAAATTTTAATATGATAGTAGAGCCTTAATAAATGTTTAATTAAATTGAGTCAGATTCCCCGTTTGATTCCTATCAATTGTAAGTTCCTCATATACTTTAAATTATTTGATTTTCCAAAATTAGATATATGTCAAACGTTTTACATGACTGTTATGCAAAATAAGATTTACTTGTAAAATCCATCTATCATCCATAATTTTAATGTTAAAAAAGATATTAAGAAAATTGTCTCTTTACCAAGACGTTTTTCCAGTTTCTACTTTCCACTTCAGTAGAACCTTAGGAGTTGCAACTTTGACTCTACAGTTTCCATAGCAACAGACTTTTTTTGTCATAAGTACAGACATGATTAAGAAGAAGGTTTCAGTGACAGCAGTTTTCTTCATAATTAAATTCATTAGTTAAAAAGCTGGGTTAAGAGGGATGGGAATTTTTTTACAACAAGTAACAATTTGTAGCATAACTTGTAATATATGAACCCTGTAAAATAACCATTTTCGACTGGAACTTTGGAGACTATTCAAAATTAATTGCAAATGAATTGATTTTGTTCCTGTTTGATATTTAAGATAACTTTAGTACATTTTGTATGTAACAACTTAGAATGGAATAGATCTAAAACCAGATTCTGCTCAAGTACAAACTACCCTGAACCATCCTTTTGAATTGTACATGATATGAAAACTGAGAAGATGTCTAAGAAATTCAAAGATTTCTAAGTAGTCTCAGAATTTGCCTAATTTAATTTGTCCCCACAAGATTCACAAGAATTTATTGGACTGCTTTCTTTTCTCTTCATTATAAAAGCAATTTGGAACTAATGTAGAAAATCTACAAAATATTGAAAGGTGAAAATAAGTTACCCAGAAGTCGACCACTGTAAAATAACTGTTGTTAATACTTAACTACATTTTCTATAGCCTATCTAATTATTTTCCCTAATAGCCAGAGATAAAACAAAACAATGTTCAGAAAAGTATTGAGATTTGAGTCAACTGTTTATATTCCCTAAGTGTAACATAAGCCTTTTCAGAGCTTATTGGCTGGGAAAATGCTCAAGTTGGGAATGTTTAGACCTGGTGGTTTGGATGAAATGCAGTTAGAACGATCAGGACGTAATTAGATCCAAAGGAACTGTCCAGAGTTTGTTTTCCTAGTAATAAAGTATATGTAATGATCCATAGGAGAAAAAAAATTAAATCTTCATTTTGTCCTTTGGAGGCTGGTCATTTAATCTGTTTTTCATAGATACATTAGTATTTCTCTGACAAACTGAGCTCATTCATTCAAGCATACATTTGTTCATTTGATAGATCTTATTCATTAGTCTGGGTCTCTGTTTCCTGGCAAAAATGTCCCTCCTAACTCTTTATTTAAAAGATATTTATCAAATGCCAGCACTATGCCAGGGACTGTACACACAAGCAGTGATACTTAGGCAGTCCCTTCCTTCACTCACATCTGATCCAGCAATCTCAGTACTGAATATCCGAAGGAAATGAAATCAACATGTCTGAAAGATGTTTGTCTTCCTGTGTTCGATGCAGCATTACTCTCAATAGCCAAGATATGGAATCAACCTAAGTGTCCATCAATGGATGAATGGCTAAATAAAATGTGTAATGTCTGTGTATATATAATGAAATATTATTCAGCCTTAAAAAATAAGGAAATGGGCCAGGCATGGTGGCTCACACCTGTAATCCCAGCACTTTAGGAGGCTGAAATATTATTCAGCCTTAAAAAATAAGGAAATAGGCCAAGCATGGTGGCTCACACCTGTAATCCCAGCACTTTGGGATCACAAGGTCAAGAGATTGAGATCCTCCTGGCAAACATGGGGAAACCCCACCTCTACTAAAAATATAAAAATTAGCTGGGCGTGATGGCACGTGTCTGTAGTCCCAGCTACTTGGGAGGCTGAGGCAGGAGAATTGCTTAAATCCAGGAGGCAGAGGTTGCAGTGAGCTGAGATTGTGCCACTGTACTCCAGCCTGGTGACAGAGCAAGACTCCTTCTCAAAAAAGTAAAAATAAATAAAAATAAGGAAATTATGTCATTTGCCACAACATTAAAGCTAAGTGAAATAAGCCAGGCACAGAAAGACAAATACTGCATGATCTCACTTATATGTGGAATCTAAAAATGTTAAACTCATAGAAGCAGAGAGTAGTTACCAGAGATTAGGGGAGGGGCTGTTGAGGAGATGTTGGTCAAAACATACAAAATTTCAATTTAACAGGAGGAATGTGTTCAAGAGCTCTATTGTACAAAATAATGACTGTGGTTAGTAACAGTGTGTTGTACACTTGAAAATTGCTAAGAGAAGATCTTAACTGTTCTCACTACAAAAAATAAGTATGTGAGGAAATGCATGTATTAATTGGCTCAATGTAGCTATTCTATAATGTACATGTATTTCGGAATAACGTATTTGTACATGATAAATATATACAATTTGAATTCATCAATTTAAAAAAAAAGACTTGTACCTAATGGCCTCAAGTCTTCATTCCAGAATCAAACTGGGCCTCTCCTTCACCACGGAGCCTGTCTGTACCACTTTCTCCCTGGTGTCTCCATGTAACATGTATGTGTCCTTATCACACTCATTCTGTTTTGCATGTGTTTGTTTGCATATCTGTCCTCTACTTGAGGTCAAGACCAAAGTAGGTAGATTCAGGGAAACAAATTTATGTTCCCACTTTGAATAAAACTACCTTTACTCTTTATTTTATTTTATTTTTTTGAGATAGAATCTCACTACGTCACAAGGTGCCAGGCTGGAGTGCAGTGGCGCAATCTCGGCTCACTGCAACCTCTGCCTCCTGGGTTCAAGCAATTCTCCTGCCTCAGCCCCCCAAGTAGCTGGAACTACAGGCACATGCCACCATGCCCAGCTAATTTTTTTTTTTTTTTTTTTTGTATTTTTAGTAGAGACAGGGTTTCACCATGTCGGCCAATTTGGTTTCGATCTCTTGACCTTGTGATCTGCCCGCCTCAGCCTCCCAAAGTGCTGGGATTACAGGCATGAGCCGCCATGCCCAGCAAAACTTTATTCTTAAGTTTAGATTTATATTTATTTGACTACAACTGAGGTTAAATGTTTTTCCCATTTTTTGGTCCACTACATTTTTTTCTGTTTTCATGCCTCTTTAGGATCTTTGCTTATTTTTTTACTTGTATGTTCAGCTTTTCTTTTTTTAGATTTCCAGGATCCCTCAATAACAAGCATATAAACTCTTTTTATATATTTTGTGAAATGTTTTACATTCTCATTTTCCTTTCCATTTTTGTTTATGATTCAGTGGTTCTTATTTTTTAAATTGTGGCAGTCTAATCTAGACCATTTAGTTATTCATATCTGAACTTGCTCAAAAAACTTTAAGGTAGCTTATAAGTATGCATTCAAAATAATGGTAAGATTAATTAAAACCAGACAAGGAAGATGTGGTGGAAAAGTAAGATGGAACCAGGAGTTGAGTCCTTTTTACTTTCTTTTAATTTTTTAAAAGTGCCATTCATTCTTTGCATTCACTGGGAGTCAGCCATAGATTGCCTGTATGCTTTCCTGGGGGCTCTTGTTACAAGTAAATACGGTGCTTTACAAGATCAACAGCATTCTAAGGGAAAAAAGGACCACCTACTTAGGAGATGCATTGGTATTACTGATCCTGGTACTCATTCCAGAAAATAATTTTTCTTGTGAATCCTTATAATAACATCCCATAAAAAAATCTTCAGTAGCAGCCCACAGAGAAATAAAACACATCATTTCAAGGACTGTAGACTTATCTTTCAAGGATTTCTCATTTATTTTATTTTTGTAAAGCAATACCCATTTCTGACTAATTAGTCTAAAACAATTTGGGAGACATGTAGCAAGGGAGGGTTATCAAGGAAAGGAATATTTATATTGACCTTAAAACGAGTTTAATTTTTATCTGAGGAAAAACAGTTTAATGTGGTTTTTTTTTTTTCTTAGAACAATTTTACTGGTTAAAAATATTTTTCAGCTATATTTTGGGTTGTATGGAAAAACACACCAAAATGGCTCTTTTTCAGCACTTCAAAGGCTGATTCTTGGAACTGCTTGAAGTAAGTTGGTTGATGAATCTTGACATTGCGTCCAGAATGAACACAATATACAAGTAGTGCTTCAGCAATTCAGGTAACCACAAGTACATAGTTCTGCTTGAGGTATTAGAAGGCAAATTCAAAAGTAGAGAAAAGAGAAATAGTTCTCCAGGAGCTGAGTTGATATGGGAATAATATTTTATGTATACATTTCTAGATGGGTGATTGAGGGAAATTAATTTCTCTGACATGAAAATTAATACTTTTAGTTGAGTTGGAATTATAATCTTTGTAAGAAGGTGTATTATTATGTTTAAAGGAACTATAAAATTACTCACTTGAATTTTCTACTACAAGCTTAAGTCTCCTTTAAGTTTTCTCCATCAAGGAACAACTACCCTATGTTTGAATAGCAGTACAGCATCATAGATGAGAGAGCCAGCTATGACACCGAATAGTCCTGGCTTTCCTTTTACTACCTGCATGAATTTGAGCAAGTTCCTTAATTTCTCTGTACTTCAGTTTTCTCATCTGTAAATTTAGGATACATAAAGCACCTGGAATAGTGTCCAGCATATACTGGATGCTCAGTAACAGGTAGCTCTTACCATTATTACATTCTTATTTTATTGCATACATCTTCAGGGGAAGTTCATTTCTATCTAGAAGGATCAGAGGTTATCTATTGTTTCGTTTTGGTTCGCTTTTTTTTATGGTAATGATAGGAGTACATTTCTGGTGATAGCAAAGTGGCTTTTATTGAACTACCATTTGCCAATAATAATTTTGAACTCTGGACCAAAAAACAGTGCAAACAATCATAAAATCAGAATTAAAACGATTATTTGAATGATAATTGTTAATTTTATTTTTAGTCATCCCTGGGGAATAAGTAAAAATAGGCAGAAACCGGAGGAATGGTGATTCTTGAAATGTGGAAACAAACTAGGTGAGGTCCACAGTTAAACAGCCTTTTCTCTGAGGACACACCTCATCTTGCAAAATGCATAAGGGACAGAGAGCAATCAGGGAGAGGCCGAATGACTGGACTGAGTGCAGGTCTGCCAGAGTAACTAGAAATTAAGGAGGGGAGGTTTCAACAAGGAGGGAAACAGTGTGGGGAGCCCTAAAATCTGTGCACAAATTCTCCTAGAACTGTTGGCTGACTACCAAACTATATATACACATGATGAGACTCCAGAGAATCCAATGGAAAGTCATAGCTGAAAGGCTAAAATAACTGAGCCTCAGAGATTTCAACAGATGCATGGTACTGGAGAGACAAATTTTGGAATTCAAGTTCAGTCAAGGAAAAGGACTTAATAAATTCTTTGTACTTTTCATTAAAACTCTAGGAGGGTAATACCTTAGTAATAAGGATTTTAGAACCAAGGACCACAAATGAGGCCTACCAGCAAAGCACAAATAAGCCCACCCATCAAATCTCCATAAAATAAAAGTGGTTGTCAGTAATTTAACTTTATGTTACAACAAAACTCAACAATGTTGCCCACAATGTATAGTAAATAATTAAAAATTACTTTATATACAAAGAAGCAGGAAAATATCATCCACAATCTAGGGAAAAAGCAGTTGACAGATTTCCAGAAGTCCCAGATGTTAGAATTAGCAGATCAAGACTTTAAAATAACTATAATATACATGTAAAATAATCTATTGAAAAAGATTTCTATAATGTATAAAGAGATGAGGGTATCAGGATAGATATGGAAATAGAAAAAGAACCAAATGAAAATCCTGAAACTAGAAAAATATATCTGAAATTTAAAATTTATTGAATGGACTTAGCAAATTAGGTGTCACAGAATTTAAAAAACAATAAACTTGTGGACAGATCATTAGAAATTATTTACTGATCTTAGCACCGAGGAAAAAATGATTTTCAAAAATTTCAGAGCTATGGTGGCCTATGTGATAATATCATGTTTCAAAATGTGTGAAATTGAAGTCTAAGATAGGAAGGAAAGATGGGAAAGAGTCCCAAATAGGAAGGAATTGATGTCCTAGATAGGAAGGAAAGAGTCTTTTGAAACAAAGGACAGCAAAAGTTTTTTTCAAATTTGATTTAAAATATTAACCACCTTTAGATATAGGAAGTTCAGTGAACTCCAAGCAAGATAAATAAAAAGAAAACCACACCCAAGCAAATCATAGTCACAGTTCTGAAAATGAAAAATAGGAAAAACATCTTAAAATGAACCAGAAGAAAAAACACAAAGTCCTAAGGAAAGGGACAGTAAGAACAAAGGCTGACTTCTCATCAGAAACATTGGAGACCAAGTGATAATGGGTTGCTTTCTTAAAAGTGCTGAAAGAAAAAAAAAGCATATCTAGATGACCTATATTAGACTTACATTTAACCATATTATTAATTATATTAAGTGTAAGTGGACCAAAGCTTTCATTTAAAAGCAGAGATTGTTCTTTTAACTAAAATACACCAACAGATTGAAAATAGAAGAATGGAGAAGTGGCAACCATGTGAACACTGAACATAAGAAAGCTGGTGTCACTATATCATCATTAAGGTATATTTCAAATATGGATATTGCCAGAGGTGAAATAACATATTTTATAATGATGAAAGCATCACTTCTTTAAGATGACATAGTTCTAAATGTGTTTACCTTTAATGATAAGAGATTTTATTTTCTAAACAACTGGTACAGTAATTCCCTTTAAGGACAGAAGTGCCTTGATTAGAAAGGTGTTTTGATAAGTCTATTGGAGTAGGTGGTCTCTATAAGCCATTGATGTGGGCTAGCTTTGATGCTTCAGAAGAGCAGGTAAAATTACTTGAGATAGGAGATAGGGTCACAAATATGCACAGTTTTCCCAGAACTGAGATAGACTTCCAGTGCAAAATCTGGGACTATCCCCAAACTGAGACAGCTCCAGGTAAACTTGAATGGCTGCCTATCCTACAAAGAGAGGAATTCATTTGCTCTGGAAATTGGAGAAATAAAAGGGAAAGAGAAGAAAAGAATGGATAGCCATCAGATGGCAGAAGGTTGTACAGTGAATGAAGTGACCCATTACAATGATCCCTAAAACATTAAGTAAAATGACTAAACTCAAAAATTATAGTTGTAAAATGTGTTTGTATATTTGAGAAGCTAGTGATGAGGTAGAATGATTGAAAAGTAGCATGTGTCATGAACGTGGTATTTCTGGAGCAAGGACCACGAGAACATAAGTTTTGGGGAATTTGTAGGAATCATGGGAATAGTTTTGACTGTCATAGGTTATGAAATGGGATGTCTGAGTCAAGCTTGGGTATATTAATGGCAAAAAAGAACTGAGATTATCTCTGGATCTTCTCACTGTATTAGTTAAGAATCATTTGGTTTTAGATAATAGAAAATCTGCCTTTAACTGGGTCATACACTAAAGGAAATTTACTTGTTCATGTAACTGAAGATTCCAGAGGTAAGGTGGGCTTCTGGCTTGACTCAATCCAGAGGTTCATGATTCACATCTGAGCTGTCACTCATTTCTCTGCAGGTGTCTCAGCAGCCCTCTTCCTTGTGACAGTTCATCTTCACTCTGGTTTTCCTGTTGGTAGCAGCAGTAGCCATAGCAGTCCAAGACACATTCTCACACGATATCCGGGGTCTTCAAACTTTTTCTATAAAGGGTGAATTAGTAAATCTTCTAGCTTTGTGTTTCTATTGCCAATAGTCAACTCTGCCATTACAGTGCAAAAGCAAGCCATACACAACAAATAAACAAAAGGCATAGGTGGGTGCCAATAAAACTTTTAAAAATCAATTTGAATTTCTTATAATTTTCATGTGTCATGAAATATTATTTGCATTTTTCTCCCTACCATAAAATAAATGAAACCATTCTTAGAAGTCTTAGCTCAGGAACTGAACAAAAACCAGGCAGTGGTCCAAATTTAACCTGAGGCTATGATTTGCTGACCCAAGACTTAAAAGATTACCTGACTGCAGTGTTAATCAAAAAATTTGCTCCTCCCAGGCATATGTTCTCTTTTGTCTTCTCCATGCTCTCACTCAAGATAACCCTATCCAGTACCATTTGTGTTACAAAATCCTGCAGTCTTTTATCTCCAACGCAGAGTGCTCTCCTATCTCCAGATTCCTGTAGCCACCTGCCTACTTAACATCTCCATTTAGAAGTTTAATAGAATTTTAGACTTAACATGATCAAAATCCTCTAGGGAACTCTGCTTCCTTAAAATGTGTCCAGCTCCAAGCAGCTGGCAGGGGCACATTGACACTCCCATGGAATTGATTTCAATTCCACAGGATGGAATTTCAACATTCTTTACATTTCTAACATCAATACAGTGTGTCGAAATACCAAATTCCAACAAAGTTAGTTATAGATCTAATTGGCTTTTATTTGCAATTCATGAATCAGGAACAGCCTCCATTCTGCAGAACAGAATGAGAGCTCCTACTGGACAATGGCACAACAGTGGGTTTTGTAAGGTGGGAACAAGGACACAGAAGAATAGAAAAAGAAAACCTGATTGGTTAATATCAGGTTACTTTTTTGTAAGAGTTAAAGCAGAGGGACTTCCTTATTACACCCACTCAGGTAAACTGGAATCTTCTGTTTTCAGGAAAAACTATTCTGTTCTGGGATCTCTGCTTTTTTAAAGTTTCAGTTTGATGATGTGGCATTCAGCATGAGTGATTCCATTTTGGTTTGGTCAGGTCTGTTGGGGACTAGCACAGAAGCATAATTTTTGTTTAACAGGTGAGGTGAAATAAAGTATGCGCTTCCTGAAGTCAGGGAAATTATATGAAATTTAAAGTATTACTCTTTTTCCTCCTCTAGGGATGATAAAACTGAGAAATAAATCAAGAGTGTGACCACAGACTGAGGAATTTTTCAGCAATATCTGTCGGCCTTTGGAAATTTGGTGAGAAGTAGTCATGATTCAGTGTCTTGCTTGCACAGAAGCCTCCAGTTCAAACTTAGATCTTGCCCCATATGATTACTTATGATATATACAAATACTCTAAATATTACATTGAGATTTCGCTGTTGCTCAACCAGCCTCCTGCAGCCTCAAAGGTGTTTTAGCTCCCAGTAGGACAGTTTAACTACTGTCTTCTCTGTGACTTCCAAATCTATGTAACTCCTCAGCTTGCTCTCAATTTGTCCAGCTGATCTATTTCTTTATCAAGTTGTTTTAGCTTCCCTACTCTCTCCTGTGTTTTGAAAAGAATAAATTCTCAAGTAAATTAAAACTACATTCTGATAAAAATGAGCATGCATGTGTATTTAGTCCTTCATTTATTCAGTTGCATTTTTGGGGCTTTGCTCTTTGTACACACAGTTCCAGGCTCTAAAAAACACAAAGATCCCTAAGCTGTGGCCCAGCCCTTAAGATGCTGATAGTATATTAAAGGCAACAAAAAAGTAGACTTAAAATTCACAAGACAACAATGCAGATAGATGTTAAAATGAAGCCTCCACAAAATGTTTTAGGAAGACAGGGAAATACTAAGGATTCACAGAGGAGATGATGCAGTAACTATAATGGGGGGGGGGTGGGTGGTGGGAAGAGGGAAGAAAGACAGAAACAAGAGTCCCTAGTCCAAGATATTTGTTAGTTGAGCCACAAGATGATTACTTGGGAAGAAATATTGAGAAGATGTATTGGGTAGATGAAATACCTAATGAGACCATAAATGACGAGAATTGCCTCTTATAGCATATGAGAAGATAATTTTTATCAGATAATGAAATTGTTTTCAGTCTTCAGAATGAAAATGAATCCCTTGCTAATGCAGATCATGCTAATAAAGGAAGTAAAAGAGAATCTTCGAATTATACTTGGCTCATGATAGGCAGAAACCAACCTAAATAGCCTAGGAAAAAAAAGAAAGATAATAAAGTAATCAAAATAATTGCTTAATAGGGAATGTGAACGATCTGCAATGTTAAATTATAAATGTACATTTTCAAGAAAAATGAGGTGACCTTAAGGAACAGATTAGAAACCCATACTCATGCCAGCTAGAAGCAATGCTTTTCATTAGCGAAGCTGAGGATTAATTAAATCTGGGGAAATTCTTTGAAATCCACAAGTGTGAGTTACATTAGAATATAATACAGCTGGTATATTGGTATCATAATTAATGATTAGCATAGACTTCTTTATTAAATGCATGTGGAGTAGTTCACGTGACAAATGTGAATGAGGAGGACGAAAACGGGTTACTTAAAACCAAAATTGTCTTGGCAAGTATCTGCTTTCAAAAGTGTGGGAGTGGAAGGGTTAGTTTATCTATGTTCCCCTCCCGCTCTGATTGCCTAAAGACCCATCCCAAGGATAATGTGGGGCACCGTGCCCCTCACCAAGCTCTCCAGGAAGCTGGGAGGATGAAGGAGGGGAGTGGCTTATCCATTATTTTTCCATTATCTCTGAATGTTTTGCTTCAGCTGGTAGCAGAGAAAGGAGAAAGAGGCTGAAGTTGCAAAGCCTCTAACAGTTCTTAATGCTGCTCAAGGGTGAGGGTTTGGACAAAATGGTCATTATTGACAGAGCACCTTATGTATAGGTAAGTGGAGGCCCTGAGCAAGTGGGAGGTGGTAAACTGTTTTATAGGACAAGGTAAAGGGAAATTAATTTACTGGGGAGACCCATGGAAAAGGCCAGTGGAAAAAGGAAGACCTTGGAAGGAAAATAGATGAGAAGCAACAGAGAGGCTTAAAGCCCCCTTCATCTGCTACACACTAATGCCTTCTGTGAGAAACAGACACATGGCTGGTCCACGTTTAGGGTGAGTCAGGGAAGAGCCAGAGTGAGGAAGGATGATCCATAAACTGAACCAACTGAGAGTCATAGAGGCTCTGAGTTAAAGGGGGTATAAGAATGCTAACCCACATTTCAATCCCAGAGTGTCGGGATTACACAGGGCATGCAGTAGGCAGAAATCAACCTGCAGAGTCTGGCGGGGAAGGCAGGTGACAGTGATCCTGCTGTGTGCTGGATGGACTTGCAGCCAAGTCTACTCCTTAATGATGGGGTCCCTCACCTAATACTGCATACTGATACATGGTTTTTAATTTTGGCGTGGCTGTTACTTTAGAGTGACGTGTAGATTTTAAGTATGAGTTTGGTTATGCTGCATAAAGACCATTTAGAGATGCTGTTCTCAGACAAATTTAAAAGATGTCTATAAATTCTAAGAGCAAACACCAACGTACCTTATCAAAATTCTACAACTTCCAAAGATTCTATTCTGAAAATCTTTGCAGAAGACAAGAATAGAAACATACATAATTTTTTAAATGTGTTTTTCAAATGCAATAGGAAGTTCTTTTCTGACAACTAGAATGGAAATTTGCATAGTGATTTCATTTGTTTAAATATTTTATTTTTCTCACTATTCTCTTTTCCCTCTCACCTGTTCTGTTCCTCCAGCCGCCACCTTTGGACAAGCTCTGGATATCCCTTCTCTACTCTGGATATTTTCTTGCCAGGTTTCTCATAATGTTTTCCAGTCACTTTCAATATATGAACAAGTCCCATTTTGGGAGTTCAGATTTACTTTAAAGTATTATGAGGTCCAGTCCAGTATAAATCTAAATTTCAATCTTATATCCAAATCAAAGATTTTTTTCCCCCTCATTTGTGAGGCCTAGGAGGACACAAGCCACATGAGGTAAGGGTAAAAGTCTCACATTACTTATGCCCTTAGAGTGGCTTGTGCCCTCTGAGTGGCCCCCAGATGTGGATCTCTCAGATGCCCTCTCCCTGGTCTCCATCACACTCTTGGGTGCCTCCCAACCAATGGTCCTAGGAGAGCCGGGGAGAATCTTTGGGTCCATCTGAAACTGTGCTGGGACATGGCCATGTCTCCTGATAGAACGGTGCACTTCCAGCTGACCTCCTGTAATCCCTTCTCAGCTTCTACATCCCTGCCCTGTGATAGACCCATACCATAGCCTCTTACTGTGGGGTCCTCTAGCTCCAGAAGGCTGCCCTCTTGAGTGAGATTCCTTCAAGATGCTCAGAGCTGGTGGTGTCCCTTCTGTGGCATCCTATCTCAACAAGCACCAAGTGAACGGGTTGCCCATACCACTGCCTTCTGTCCTTGCCCTGGGCAGCCTTTCACCTTCAGAATTCCACAGGCAGGAAGCACACAATCCATGTTCACATACAGCCCCAACCTCAAGATATAAAAATCCTTCTTCCCAGCATCTCTGCCAACACCTGATGGCCCCAGATGAAGATGACAAGTGGCTACAGTCTTCCCCTACTGCCAGCACTCTGATCTCTACTGTGCTACTCTCTAGAGCCCTCAATTTTGCAGAGAGAACACTCTTCTCCATCACCCCCAACCCATGGAGAGAGAAGAGAAAAACAAAAAGCCATAACACTCCACTCCCAACAAATTCTCTTGCTAAATGAACTCTCATTTGTTTGCATAGGATGTGTGGGGTAGCAGGAATGAGTGAAGTGGGAGGGCTCATATGCCATTTTTGGCAAGTGTTGGAAGTAGATGATGGGAAGCTCTTTTTCTGCATTCTTTAGAGTGGGAATGGAATAGAATGTGATTAACCACCAGTCTCATCTTTGGGGCTTAGTAAAAATTCTGAGAATAAATTCCATTGCACATCTTTTTATAATCGTATATCTGATAGCCCCTAAAGGTGACTCATTTTAAATACAGAGAATGTTAGGTATAAAACAGTTTGCAGATCATTGCACAGTCTTTAAAGTTTGAGTGGCAGAGATCAGATATTCTGCCTCTCATCTATTCAAGTCTCTTTGATGTACCCATTCTGAGGACCATGAACAAGACAGGTATGGCCCCTGCCTCCTTAGAACTTATACTATCGGGAATGAGGAATGACTGCTAATAAATACACAATTACAATAAAGTGTAATAGTGCTTTGATAGAAGAATCACAGCACAAACTGGGAGCCCCTAACTTAGGATGAAAGATTAGCATGCATGAGGAATCGCCTTGACTCTTGTGTCAAATACAGATCCTAGTTTGCCACCTCGGGTTCTCTCAGTCTTTACCCTGGACTGTGCTGCCAATGCCAGGGACCCACCACCCAGTGGCCCTAAGAGTGCCAGGCCCTCCCTCTTGGCCTCTGCCACTCAGCTAGAGATTGCAGCTCTTTGTGGTAACCAAGAAATGCACCACTCAGATCTCAGGCTGAGGGGAATGGAAGTGACATGACCCCAGCTTCTGCATTTTGAAACCCCCAGTGTGTGAGTGCTGATGCTTGCTTCCCCAGGCTGCGCCTAGCCAGGGACTAAGTGATGCAGGGATAGCAAAGCAGACCCATATCTGTGAGATGTGGAACCCTTCTATGCGGTGACTTGGGCACTAGGATTCCCCGTCAGCCTGGGGAAGCCTAGTGGCCCAGGGAACTTCCTTCCCTGTTTCTATCGTGGTTTGACATTCCCTGCTTTCTCAAGTTCCTTCCCCCTTCTCCGTTGTGGTTGTTTCACCAAGTAAATGTCTTCGATATGTAATCTGGTATTTTTGGTTTTTTTGAGATGGGGTCTTGCTCTGTCACTGAAGCTGGAATGCAGTGGTGCCATCACACCTCACTGCAGCCTCAAACTCCTGGGCTCTATTGATCCTCCCACCTCAGCCTTTCAAGTAGCTGGGACTACAGGCATGCACCACTATGCTAGGCTAAGTTTTTGTGTTTTTTGTAGAGATGGAGTTTTGCTATATTGCCTAGGCTTGTCTTGAATACCTGGGCTCAAATCAATCTGCCTGCCTCAGCCTCCTAAAATGCTGGGATTATAGGCATGAGCTATGGTGCTAGGCCTCTAATCCAGTCTTGCTGTCTGCTTCTCAGAGGACCCAAACCAACACATTTTACCACTCACTTTTGGAACACTTGTACGGAAAGAAAAAAAAACCATTTCTTCTATCCTATGTTCTCCAAGGGCCCAGGCTCTGCAAATTAGACTGACAAAAGACAGAATAACGAGAGAAAAATAACAAAGTTCATTAATGCACGTAGCGTGAATAAATATAGAAGAAACAGTGCTGAGTCACTGAAAGATTGCGGAGGCTAAAACAGCTCCATCTTGGAGGCTAATCTGCCACGTTCACTTCTGATTAATCCCAGTTCCTTGAAGGCCTCTAAGATTTCTAGTTTCTCTATTGTTCCTTGTGTTACTTTGCCCTTAGGTCAGACAACCTTAGTGTTATCACACTTCAATTGTCCCATGCATCCCTTCAGAGTCACCCCTTTCCTATGCTATATAAGCCCCAGGTTTGGGGGGTGATGGCACAGGGATCCACCATCTTGTCTTGAAGCTGGCCAGGACACAGACATGGCTTCTGCTTGTAAGTCCTTATTAAATGTTTCTTTCTGAGAAAATGGATAGGTCAGCCTCTTTGGTTGGCCTCTCAGTTTCCTTGGACTTTGGGGGCATGTTTGTATAGGCCTGCCCCCCACAGAACAGATGTGGTTAGAATGCAGGTATATATAGCATCTTAATGAAGAACAATAAATCTGTAGAGAGGTGACAAGACAAAGGAAAAGGTTTTAGGCTTCCAAGGGTTGCAAACTGGGGAAAGATAAATATATAGAGAAAACTCATGGAGCAACATTTGTTTATGTGGGGCCATCTTTCGGCACTGACTTTCCATCTTCTTCTTGGACGTAAAACTTTTGCGAGAGGGATGCTTTATGGCAGCTCCTCATTTCTCATAAATGTCTACTTTTAGACAAATAAGGGAAGCTCCAGGAAGACTTCTTTTTGTGTCTGTTGAATATCAAATGTCTTCAGCTCAAAATAATCCTTATGCCAAGGTGCTAATTTCAATCCCTTACATGCTACACTGTTGGGTGTGGGATCTGGTATCCTGAGAGGCTGCAGGAAGGATCAGATGGCATGGCATTGAGGAGGAAAGGATTTAACTCCACAGGGATGAATTCTGTCCAGGGGGAAACAAGAGACAGGCAGGATCAGGGCAAATAGATGCCACTTCTCCATTCCTCCCATTCTGAGGCATAGTTTCTCTGTACAGTTACCCTGAGAAGTTCTGAGTACCCAACATCTGCTGAGAAAACTTATGTGTCTCATCAAGGCTCGCCATGAAGCAGTGGCAAATGTGGTAATACATTACACATCCTTTCTTGCTTCACTCAATTTTTTTCTCACATTTACTTGCCCTCGGATCACACACACCTGCCCCCTTCATAAAGCATCACACTGATTTCATGCCTTAGGCTCTGTTGTCTAGGAAACCTGGGCTAAAACAACCAACTTTTAAATGAATACCAGATACATAAATAAGAAATAACCTGGTGAAAAGGAAGAAAATATCCTAAGCCTGCAGAATAGTGTATCTGGAGACCTAAAGGCAAAATGGAGTGTGGTTGTTTTTCTATTAGTCTCTTCAGGCTGCTGAGGCAAAATACCATCAACTGGGTAGCTTGTAAATAACAGAAATTGATTTCTCACGGTTCTGAAGGCTGGAAAGTCCAAGATCAAATTGCCAGCAGATTCAGTGTCTGGTAAGATCCTGTTTCCTGGTTCATAGATAGGACCTTTTAGCTGTGTCCTCACTTGATAGAAGTGACTAGTTAGCCCTCTAGGGTCTCTTTTTTAAGGCCATTAATCCAATCATATTGGTTGTGCCCTTATGACTTAATCACTTCCTATGAGCCCCACCTCCTAGTGGCATCACCCTGGGGGTTAGGATTTTAGCATAAGAATTTTGGGAGAACATAAACACTTAGTTCATTGCACTGGAACTTCAAGAAATGAGAAGTTCACTTTGGCTGGAGAATAAGCCTAGGGTTGTAGTGTAGGGATTGTGAGAGAAGAGGGTAGAGGTATATCTGCTCACAAAGTGCTGAGTAGGTCATGAGAAGGAGGCTTGGGAGCTACAGAAGGATTTGAAACCAAAGAGTGACAAAAAGTCAGATTTGCATTTCAGATCACATGGGGTGCAGTAGGGAGGCCGGATTGAAAGTGAGCAGGGAAGATGTAATAATCCTTGCAAATGCCCACTAGGGTTGTGGTATTGGTGTTAATTTTTACGATAGAAAATAGCCTATTATACATTAGCTATATCAATTTTAGTTAAGTAGTCCGATCATCCTATTTCTTACTACCAATTCAAGTATAATTCTCTTTAAAGTTACTATGAGGAAGACTCAAAATTAACAACAAAGGGCTAATTTTGGTGTTAACAAATATTTAAATGGAATTTATTGGGAGTCTTTCTAACCCTATAGAGGTGTTAAGAATTATCTGAAATGTTGAAATAGGTAAAATGGATTACTGGATAGCATTTCAGTTTAGTATTTGGCATTGTCTAACTTGCCGAGGGGAGGATGTACTAGTGAGTGTTGTCCACAGCAACAGGACCGATAGAATGTGAGTGTGTATACAGTCATGCAAGGCTTAGTACATTCTGAGAAATGCATCACTAGTCAATTCCATCATTGAGTGTATGTATGTAGACAAACCTAGATTGTATAGCCCACTACAAACCTAGGCTATGTGGTATAGCCTATTGCTCTGAGGCTACAAACCTGCACAGCATGTTGCTGTACTGAATACTGTAGGCAATTGTAACACAATGGTAAATAGTTGTGCATCTGTCTATCTATCTATCTATCTATCTATCTATCTATCTATCTATCTACATATATACATAGAAAAGGTACAGTAAAAATCTGATATGAGATAAAAAATGGTATGCCTATTATAGGTCACTTACCATAAACAGAGCTTGCAGGACTATAACTTGTTCTGGATGAGTCACTGAGTGAGTGGGAAGTGAATGTGAAGGCCTAGGACATTAGTGTACACGTCTATAGATTTTATCAACACTGTACACTAAGGCTACTCTAAGTTTATAGATAATATTTTTCTTTCTTCAATAATAAATTAACCTTAGCTGACTAACCTTTGTACTTTTTAGACTTTTAAATTTTTTAATTTTTCGACTCTTGTAATAACACATAGCTTAAAACACAGACACATTATACAGCTGTGCAAAAATATTTTCTTTTCTTGATTTTCTTTTCTTGTATCCTTATCCTGTAAGCTTTTATTTTTAATTTTTTCTTTTACTTTTTAAACTCTTTCATTTAAAACTAAGGGGTTGGACGTGGTGGTTCACGCACGCCTGTAATCCCAGCACTTTGGGAGGCTAAGGTGGGCGGATCACGAGGTCAGAAGATCGAGACCATCCTGGCCAACATGGCAAAACCCCATCTCTACTAAAAATACAAAAATTAGCTGGGTGTGGTGGCATGCGCCTATAGTCCTAGCTACTTGGGAGGCAGAGGCAGGAGAATCACTTGAACCCGGGAGGTGGAGGTTGCAGTGAGCTGAGATTGCACCACTGCACTCCAGCATGGAGACAGAGCAAGACTCCGTCACAAAAAGAAACAAAATGAAGAACAAAAAACAGAACAAAGGAAAAACTAAGACGCAAACATGCACATTATTCTAGGCCTACACAGGGTCAGGATCGTCAATATTGCTGTCTTCCAAGGCCTCCTCCTCTTATTCCCCTGAAAGATTTTCAGGGACAATAACATGCATTGAGCTGTTATCTCCTTTGATAACACTTTCTTCTGGAATACCTCCTGAAGGACCTGCCTGAGGCTGTTTTACAGTAAACTTTTCTTTTTTTTAGTAGAAGGAGTACACTCTAACACTCTATGAAATGTATACCATAGTGAATACATATAGTAACACATTCATTATCATTATCAATTATTATGCACTGTATAGAATTGCATGTGCTGTACATTTATACAACTGGCAGTGCAATAGATTTGTTTACACCAGCATCACCACATCACCACAAACATGTGAGTAGTGTGTTGCCCTATGATGTTACAATGGCTGCAGTATCACTAGGTGATAGGAATTTTTCAGCTCCCTTATAATCTTACGACATCATCATTGTGTATCCAGTTCATCATTGACCAAAATGTTGTTATATGGTTCATAACTGTGTGTGGGTGTGTATACACACACACACACACACACACACACACACACACACATATATATACACACATATATGAGAGAGCGAGACAGAGAAAATTCGCTCATACAATTGTAAGAACTGATGAACCTGAAATCTACAGTGCAGCTTTGCAGTCTGGAGACCCAGGGAAGAGTTCACATTGCAGCTCAAACCCAAAGGCAATCTGGAGGCAGAATTCCCTTTTCCCTGGGCAATCTCAGTCTTTTCTTTTATGGCCTTGAACCAATTAGATAGGGTCCACTCATGTAGAAAAATCTGCTTAACTGAAAGACTTTTGACTTAATTGTTAATCTCATCTAAAAATACCTTCACAGAAATATCTACACTAACATTTGACCAAATATCTTTGTACCAGAGCCTAGCCAAGTTGACACATAAAGTTAACAATTACAGGGGGGCTGTCTGATTCTTGAACTTTTGTTTAACATTTATTTGCCATTGACTAGGAAATCTTACATCTCTTTAAGGACAGAGGGAAGCTTGTAATAAACTGATGACAATTTAAGTGATTCTTTTTCAATAACAATATAAACAAATTTTGTCCCAAAAAGATGCAAGTGATGTGAATATAATCCAAAGGTTATCACTTATTGCCCTGTAGGACATCAACCAGTTTTGTGTCTAACCTACTCTCATTACTCTAACACTTAAAAAATGCTCTTTTAATAAACCTTACCCTTTTATAAATTCACTAATTAATGAGCTGAATAAAACTTTTAACCCATATTTATTTTGTTTTTAAAAATATTGCGTTTTTAACTTTTGAAAATTATACTTTGACAGGGAATAAACACACAGTATGCAATATAGAAAAGAATAACTAATTATTCAATTTGTGGTTTTATTATTTACTATAATCATGCACGTCAAGAGACTGTTACCATCTCATTTTCTTCATTGGCCCCTAATTAAAATGGCTGTTGGAGTTAAGACATATACAATAAGCTCTCCAAATATTCCTTCTCCCCCATTCACTGCTTTCTCTTCTCTGGGGACTCTTATTATGTATGCTTTGGATTTTTCTCATTGTATTTTCTCCATTTCTTAATCTTTTTCAGACAGAGTTTTGCTCTGTCACCCAGGCTGGAGTGCATTTGGCGATCCTGGCTCACTGCAACCTCCACCTCCCAGGGACAAGCAATCTTTCTGCCTCAGCCTCCTGACTAGCTGGGATTACAGGTGTGCACCACCATGCCTTGCTAACTTTTGTATTTTTAGTAGAGACAGGGTTTCACCATGTTGGCCGGGCTGGTCTTCATCTCCTGACCTCAGGTGATCCACCCGCCTTGGCCTCCCAAAGTGCTGGGATTACAGGCGTGAGCCACCACACTGGCCTTCTGTTTCTTAATCTTTCTTTTATTTTCCATCCTTTTTTTCCCTTGCCAGCCTACATTCTAGGTAGTGACTTCTAACTTATCTTTAGGTTTGATGATTTTCTTTTTGATTCTATCAAATATATTTAATCTATTCATATAATTTTTTGTTTCAAAGGCTTCACTTTTTATTTCTAGAATATCTATTTGCTTCTTTACTAAATCTGCCAATTTTTTTTCTCATGGTGTCTTGTTTGGTCATTTGGATTATTTATTTTATGCTGCCAATCATTTAAAACATACTAATTTTCTTTCTCTGTCATATTTTTCTATCATATGATACTTGCGGGATATTGATCTTACTGTTTATTGTATCTGCTCAATCTGGTTTATACTGAATTATTCTTCTCCTCCTCTTCCCCCTCCTCCTCCTTCTTCTTCTTTTTCTTCTTTTTTTTTTTTTTTTTGAGACAGAGTTTCGCTCTTGTTACCCAGGCTGGAGTGCAATGGCGCGATCTCGGCTCACCGCAACCTCCACCTCCTGGGTTCAGGCAATTCTCCTGCCTCAGCCTCCTGAGTAGCTGGGATTACAGGCACGCGCCACTATGCCCAGCTAATTTTTTGTATTTTTAGTAGAGATGGGGTTTCACCATGTTGACCAGGATGGTCTCGATCTCTTGACCTCGTGATCCACCCGCCTCGGCCTCCCAAAGTGCTGAGATTACAGGCTTGAGCCACCGCGCCCGGCTTCTTTTTCTTCTTTCCTTCCTCCTCCTCCTCCTTCCTTCTTTCCTTCTTCCCTCCCTCTCTCTCCTTTCTTTCTTTCTCTTTTTCTTCCTTCCTTTCTCTTTCTTTTCTTTTTCTTTCTTTCTTGTCTGTCTTTCTTTCTTTCTGTTTTTTTTTCCTCTTTCTTCCTGTCTTTCTTCTCCTCTATGCTTATTTTAATATAGATTGTCACTTTCAGCAGGGATTTATCAGAATTGTATCTCTGTGAATCTTGAGTGACCTAGGCTGAGGAGATTTTGCATTTGCCAGGAACCTCTCCTTGGGAGCTATTATTTTGATAATTTCTCAGTTTGAGAGTGCTGGACGCTGCAAATAGTAAAGGGAAGGGCCATAGTAACAATTTCTCAAGGGACATTTTTTTACCCAGAGCCTCAGAGCAATTAGATAAGTCCGTATTCTTCATCTGTGCTAATGAACAGTTTTCTTCTGGTCCAACATTTTATGGAGGATCAAGTCTATATTAGTTTCCTATTGCTGTGGTCATAAATTAGCATGAACTATTTGGCTTCAAACACCACAAATTTATTATCTAATAGTTCCATAGATCAGAGATCCAAAATGCATCTAATTGGGCTAAAACCAGGTATTGGCAGGGCTGGTTTCTTCTGGAGGCTCTAGGGGAGAATACATTTCCTTACGTTTTCCAGCCTCTAGCTCTCATTCCCTAGGTGGTGACCTCCTTCCATCTTCAAATTCAACAATGGTGGGTTAAGTCCTTCTTACATCACATGACTCTGACCTCTTTGGTCTTTCCCTCTCACTTTTGAGTACCCTTGTGATGACACTGGGATCACCAGAATAACCCAGGATAATCTCATTATTTTCTGGTCAGCTGATTAGCAACCTTCATTCCATCTGTTATCATAATTCCTTTTTGCCATGTGTGATACCATATTCACAGGTTCTAGGGATTGGGATTTGGATGTCCTTGGGGGGCCATTATTCTACCTATCTCACAGCTTCTTGAGGTTCTCAGTTTTATGCAAAGACCTCAGTTCTAACTTGCAACCTCTGTCATCCCAGGGCTCAAGGCACTAAAACCTAGGCCCTTAGGTTAACAAAACCAAAAGCTTCATCCAGTGAAGCTGCAGTATTAGCTCATATAGTCACCACCTTGGATTTTATTTTTTCCTTTCTTTTACTGGGTTTTTTTTTCTTTCTTACAAGCTCAGCTATAAGCTAAAGGAATATTTGTTATATTCATCCAGCATTTCTAGGAGTTCATAGTGTGCAAATTTGGTAATTAACTAGCTAACAGTGTGGCCAGAAAAATACATCTCCAGTATGATCCTATTGGATCAACCAGGGTACATGCAAGAGGTGCATAAAGTGTATATCCAAATGCTTAAAAGTTACAAAGGAAGCTCTAATTATTTTTAACTAAAATGTTTTCAGTCCTCCTAACTTGACAAATATACTTCATAATGACCTGGATGGCCAGATTATAATGAAAGATTCTCACATTCCTTGGTGTTCTGCAGAGGACTAGGCTACATGAGGAGAGATGGCCCCCAGCTGTGGCCTGTTTTCTTTCTCTCTTACCACTGGCTCCTTCTGGCACTGTGAGGGATACATATGCACGTGGGCCTCGCACCGTTCTCCCAATGTCAAACTCTGTCCAAACCCTTGGCAAACAGCCACCTTTGGCCACTCCTCAGGCCTCAGAGTTGTATGTACAAATAGTAAGTCTGGACTTTGCAGGGAAAAATCTGAGAAAGAATCCTGTGGCAGTCTGGGCAGGGAATTCCAGGGATTTAGGTACCTGAGTTTAAAAAAGGCAGAGTGTAGGCTCCAGGCAGGCCAGTCCCCTATGGGCCTTATTCTGGGGTGAGGAGAACAGGGGCCAGAACACAGCCTTCTAAAGCACTGTGCCTTGGGCCAGGCATTCTCTTATCTGGCTCTCAGGGTGGTCCCACAACCAACTGTCAAAAGACTTCTGCTACCTGTACTATAAGCTGGAACTTTCCCAAGTTATTTTCACTTGGGCTATTGCTATAACTTCCTGATATCCTGGTCACCAGTGTCACTGCTGGTTCCAAATCCTAGCCTGATTACTTACTAGCGGTATAACTTTGAGCAAGTGACTTAACCTTTTTGGAACCTTCATTTGCTCAGCAAAATTGCTCCTAAGTTTCAGACTCAGAAACTATGAGATATAAATGTTTATGGTTGTTTTGAGCCATTACGGTTTGGAGTAACTTGTTATGTAGAAATGAATAACTAATGTATTATCACCCCACCCCACTTTTGAAATCATGGCATAATATACATTATTCCAGAGGGACTTTCTAAAACCTAATAGAATAGAAAACAATAGTAAAAGTCATTAACTAGAAATATTTTAAAGCATTCTACTTGTTCTATTGGTTCCTTAATAGTCCAAGCACAAATTATCTTAAGACAATGACTAAAAAAACCTTACAGGCTAACTAAACTGGACACATGTCATGTCAGGTCCCTCTATCAAGGTATACGTGCAGATTCTACATGGAGGATGATGCTGTGCTGTGTCCTCCAGTACTAAGCCCTTCTAACCCTACAGTAGTGGAGTTCCAACACTCCTTAAAGTTGATTGTCAAGTCATAGAGACCTTACTCTTCTTGATATTTGTTTGGTAATATTGAGGAATAGATTGGTTTGGTTGGTCAAACATTATATTTAATACTTAACCAGTATTACTAGCTGGATGCAGTGGCTCATGCCTGTAAACTCAGCACTTTGGGAGGATAAGGTGGGTGGATCACAAGGTCAGGAGTTCGAGACCAACCTGTCCAACATGGTGAAACCCCATCTCTACTAAAAATACAAAAATTAGCCAGGTATGGTGGTGGCACATGCCTATAATCCCAGCTACTTGGGAGGCTGAGGCAGGAGAACTGCTTGAACCTGGAGGCAGAGGTTGCAGTGAGCTGAAATTGTGATGCTGCACTCCAGCCTGGGCAACAGAGCAAGACTCCGTCTCTAAATACATACATACCTACCTACATACATACATACATACATACATACTTAGCCAGAATTATGAGATTCAAACTGCCTATTGAAACTGGCCAATGACTAAGATAGCCACAAACATAATTGTTGTTTACAATGTGGGGAATACTAATTTACCATATTCGTATTCCAAGTCACTAAAATCTGTTTCTAACTTCTTTAGTTTTGTCATTTATGTCAGGGGTCCCCAACCTTTTTTGGCACCAGGGACTGGTTTTGTGGAAGACTATTTTTCCACAGACCTGGGTGGGGATGGTTTCAGAATGAAAGTATTCTACCTCAGATCATCAGGCATGAGATCCTCATAAGGAGTGAGCAACCTAGATTCTGCTCATGCACAGTTCACGGCAGGGTTCACGCTCCTATGAGAATCTAATGCCACGGAGCTGATGGCAAGCGGAGCTCAGGTGGAAATGCTTGCTTTTCCTCTGCTCACCTCCTGCTGTGCAACCTGGTTCCTAACAGGCCATGGACCAGTACCAGTCCGTGGCCCCGGGGTGTTGGGAACCCCTGATTAACATGTTTTTTTGCTCAGTCATTCAGCATATATTTATGAAGTATTTTCTAGGTGCTAGTTCCTAAATAGGACATTTGCCCTAAAGCCTAATGAAGAAGAAAGAGAATTTATATCCTAATAAAAGATAAGTCTGGGCACAGGGCTCATGACTGTAATCCCAGCACTTTGGGAAGCTGAGGTGGGAGGATTGCTTGAGTCCAGGAGTTTGAGACCAGCCTGGACAACAGAGCAAGACCTTGTTTCTATTAAAATTTAAAAAAATAATAAAACAAAAAGGTGCTTGTAGATATATAAACCCTTTGCATGAAGGGGAAGCATGTATGTATGTATGTGTATATATATACACAGAGGTCTATTTATCCTCCAGGTGAGAAGGGAGTGCTATAGTTTTTAAAAAGTACTGAAGTATAACATGTGCAGAAAATTGCACAAATCCTAAGTGCATGGCTCAATGAATTTGTTAAAATTAAACTCAGTTAATCAGAACCCAGATAAAAAAGCAGACTTTTACTAGCACTCAAGAATCCCTTTTCTTGTCTACACTTTGGCAGAGGGAAGGAAATACATCAAACAACCTTTTTTTTTTTTCTATTTCAACAATCTGTTTAATGTATACCTTCCTGCATCATGAGTCACTCAGACCATTATTAGTCAACCTCCGAAAATAGTTTCTCTGAAACAATTCTCGCCCTCCTCACAAGCTAAATCAGTGATTAAAGTCCAGGTGAACCAGAGTAAAAACTTCCAGCTGTCAAATTAACAGCCAGAAAGCATGTTTTCTTCACAAAAGATGTGTCTAGACTCGTGATAATTAGGAGGAAAAAATATTCATTAGTCCATCAAGTAAAGAATTATCCTCTCTAATGTAATTCCTAGGTTTTCTCTAGTCTAAAATGAGTTCAGCTGTTCTTATTTAAAGTCAAGTCATACACATAAAGCAAACCTAACGCACTCTTTATTACAGGAGTAGACAGGAAGCACGCACCAAACCAATTAGATACTATAGTCCCAAAATGTTGCATCAGAGCTGTGGCATGTTATTAGAAACCAAGTGATGTACAGCATCTTTTATTTTGTGTTAAGAAATGCAGGATAGCTATCTGACCCAAAGGTGAACCAATGTGAATACGGACAGGCAAAGCATCCATCAAGATATAGGAATTCAGAGCAATAGTGTTTAAGTCTCCTTGAGTGATAGATAATATCAATCGTTAGCTACAGGAAATGCTAAACACACCTTCGCGCTAAGTCCTCCTTTTATCTTTTTGAGAAAATCCTCATCACAGTTCAAACAGAATAAGTAAAAGTAAGAGTGGGTCTTCAGTAGGCAAATAACTCAGACTGGGACCCCACAGATCATCTATTTGATGTTGTTTTTCTGTAGAATTAGAAAGGGTGAAGAAAGCCTGAATCATAGTATTTGTGTTGCAAATTGCAATAAAGTGTCCATTGTTTCACGACTTTCTCCATAGAATCTGAAACCTATTTCCACATAAGCATAACTAGGAGTTTTTTAGGTAAAAAACATGGGTTGTTTTGTTTTCTCCAACTATGGCATCTCCCATAGCACTTGGGACAGTGTAATTGATTAATAAATATTTCATAATTGAATGAATCTGTGGCATTTTCTCCTAAAAATGATGAGGAGCCATTGAAGCATGTCCAGGAGAGGAATGACATGATCAGACTTCCTCTATAGGAAACTCCCTCTGGCAATAGTATAGAGCATATATTAGAGAGACAGACCAGGAGGTATTACTGGGAGGCAATAGTCCTACTCCAGACTAGAATAAGTGATGGTCTGAGCTAAGGTTGAGCAGGTTAAGGTGAAAAGTAGAAACTGACTTGAAGGATACTGAAAAAGTAATATCTATGTGATCGCGTAACTGATGGAATGTGAAGGGAGAGAGAAGATACTAGAGGAGGACTCAAAATAATTCCTGGGATTCTGGTTTGGTCTTTTGAATGAGTGATGGGGCAGATGGTTGAGGTAAAAAATACAGAAGTGGGAGAAACAGATTAGGTATCAAATACAGTGAGTTTACAGTAGCTTTTTTAGGCTTGAGGTACCTATGAGATGTCTGATTTAAAATCAACAGAGTGGAAACAGTTATCAAAGCCACTGGTTTTGATGTTTTTTTCGCAGAAGAAAAGGCTGAGGGGCAGAATTAGAGGGAATGCAGACGTTTAGAGGTTGAGCAGAGGACACAAATACTGACACAAGAAGCAGAACTGGCCACAAATGACCCTGGGTGTTTGTTCTAGAATACCTGGATACCCAGCTAGCTGGGATCAGGGACCCATGCACCCCTGCTCCCAGAAGGGGAACTGAATCTGAACTTTCCTCGGCTTGGCAGGGGAAACTGCAGCATTCACAGACCTAAGCGCTCCAGATACTGAGCTGCTGGTATACCCCTAAACTAACTAAACATATGTTTTAAGGTGTATGCTTTTTTTTTTACAAGCCACACATAAGAAAGGCAGAATTTCTTCTCCCTTATAATAATTTAACTTTGTTTTTGGCATCAGAGAACATTATCAGGTGACTCATTTTTTAAAAGAATAAAAACAGGATACTTGCTAAGGTATTCACTTTGGGAGGTTATCCATCTATCCTAGCAGGGATGTTACTGAACAAGACATTTTGGAAGATTCTCTTGAATTTGTCACAGCTTGAAAGGGAAAAATTCATATTTTGACAAATTTAAGTTTTGAAAACAACCCAAGTTGTTGTTTGTAGTAAAGTTTGGTGGAAAATGTGAATGACCATAATGAAACAAAATCATGTCATGCTGTAATAAAATGGATTGGTTTTCCTCTTTAGGACCCTAATGATCTGCTCCATTTTCCTCTCTGTCTTTCTCTCACTCCCTCCCTTTCTTTCCAGGAGCTCTTGCATAGTCCAGCCAGACTAATATTCGTGAAGCAGAATTCCAGTCATGTCACTATCTTTTTCAAAACTCTTCAGTGACTTCTGGCTATTCACATAAAAATGTCTAAACCCTTTGGTCTGGAAGTCTAGGCTCTTTCCAGTTTTACTGAAATTTGTTATTTGTTCTCTCTTTCAGCCCAGTAAACTGAACTCTTGAATGCTTTCTGTTCATTCTCTAAGGTTTTTGATATGGTTTGGCTGTGTCCTCATCCAAATCTCAACTTGAATTTTAACTCCCTGGATTCCCACGTGTTGTAGGAGGGACCCCGTGGGGAGGTAATTGAGTCATGAGGGCCAGTCTTTCCCATGATATTCTCGTGATAGTGAATACGTCCCACGAGATCTGATGGATTTATCGGGGGTTTCTGCTTTTGCTTCTTTCTCATTTTCTCTTGCCACCACCACATAAGAAGTGTCTTTTACCTCCTGCCATAACTCTGAGGCCTCCCCAGCCATGTGAAACTATAATCTAATTAAATCTTTTTTCTTCCCAGTCTCAGGTATCTCTTTATCAGCAGCATGAAAACAATAAATTGGTACCAGTAGGGTGGGGCGTTGCTGAAAATATACCCAAAAATGTGGAAGTGGGTAACAGGCAGAGGTTGGGGGGCTCATTAGAAGACAGGAAAATGTGGGACAGTTTGGAACTCCCTAGAGACTTGTTGAATGGCTTTGCCCAAAATGCTGATAGCAATATGGACAATAAAGTCCAGACTGAGGTGGTCTCAGATGGAAATGAGGAACCTGTTGGGAACTGGAGTAAATGTAACTTTTGTTATGTTTTAGCAAAGAGACTGGTAGCATTTTGTCCCTGCCCTCCCTAGAGATCTATGGAACTTTGAACTTGAGAAAGATGATTTAGGGTTTCTGACAGAAGAAATTTCTAAGCAGCAAAGCATTCAAGAAGTGGCTTGGGGTCTGTTAAAGGCATTTAGTTTTATAAGGGAGGCAGAGCATAAAAGTTTGAAAAATTTGCAGCCTGACTATGCAATAGATAGGAAAAGCCCATTTTCTGAGGAGAAATTCAAGCTGGCCGTAGAAATTTGCATAAGCAGCAAGGAGCCTAATGTTAATCTCCAAGACCATTGGGAAAATGTCTCCAGGCTGTGTCAGAAACCTTCATGGCAGGCCCTCCCATCACAGGGCCAAAGGCCCAGGAGGAAAAAGTGGTTTCATAGGCTAGGCCCAGTGTCTCTGAGCTGTACATAGCCTAGGGACTTGGTGCTCTGTGTCCCAGCCATTCCAGCCGTGGCTGAAGAGGCCAACATACAGCATACAGCTCAGGCTGGGGCTTCAGAGGGCAGAAACACCAAGCCTTGGCAGCTTCCATGTGGTGTTGAGCCTGCAGATGCACAGAAGTCAAAAACTGAGGTTTGGGAACCTCCATCTGGATTTCAGAAGATGTATGGAAATGTCTAGATGCCCAGGCAAAAGTTTGCTACAGGGCGTGGCCCTCATGGAGAACCTCTGCTAGGGCAGTTTGGAAGGGAAACGTGGGGTCAGAGCCCCTACACAGGGTCCCTACCGGGAAACTGTTTAGTGGAGATGTGAGAAGAGGGCCACCATCCTCCAGACCCCAGAATTGTAGATCCACTGACAGCTTGCAATGTGTATCTGGAAAAGCCACAGACAATGCCAGCCTGTGAAAGCAGTGGGGAGGGGGACTGTACCCTGGAAAGCCACAGGGGTAGAGCTGCCCAAGACCCTGGGAGCCCACCTCTTGCATTAGCATGACCTGGATGTGAGACTTGGAGTCAAATGAGATCATTTTGGAGCTTTAAAATTTGATCGCCCTGCTGGATTTCGGACTTGCATGAGCCCTGTAACCCCTTTGTTTTGGACAATTTCTCCCTTTGGAATGGCCATATTTACCTAATACCTGTACCCCCATTGTATCTAGGAAGTAACTAGCTTGCTTTTGATTTTACAGGCTCATAGGCCGAAGGTACTTGCCTTGTCTCAGATAAAACTTTGAACTATGGACTTTTTGGTTAATGCTAAAATGAGTTAAGACTTTGGGGGACGGTTGTGAAGGCATGATTGGTTTTGAAATGTAAGGACATACGATCTGGAAGGGCCAGGGGCAGAATGATATGGTTTGGCTGTGTCCCAACCCAAAACTTAACTTGAATTGTATCTCCCAGAATTCCCACGTGTTGTGGGAGGGACCCAGGGGGAGGTAACTGAATCATGGGGGCTGGTCTTTCCCATGCTATTCTTGTGATACTGAATAAGTCTTGCGAGATCTGATGGGTTTATCAGGGGTTTCCACCTTTGCTTCTTTCTTATTTTCTCTTGCCACTGCCATGTAAGAAGTACCTTTCTACTCATGCGATGATTCTGAGGCCTCTCCAGCCATGTGGAATTGTAAGTCCAATTAAACCTCTTTTTGTTCCCAGTTTCAGGTATGTCTTTATCAGCAGTGTGAAAATAGACTAACACAGTTTTTTATCTTTTTGTTTTCTCTTCATGTCCAATTTCTACCTTTCTTTTAAGACGCTGAGTGAATGTCCTCAAGCCCATGTGTTAGCCTTCCCTGACTGCTGCAATCCTGTCCAATATCCTTGGCTTCTTCTACCCAAGATAAAGCCATCACCCTTATGCCATGGAAAAGCCCAAACTGCTCATTTCGATTATCTAGGATTTTGTGAGAATGTGGTGTCAGTATTAATGTATGTTTTAGTTGTTAATAGCAGTGATATATTTAATATAATATGAGAGTTTGTTTTAAAGTGGACAATACTAAGACACCTAACACAGATTACATTGATTATAGTATAGTCAAAAGAGCACACAGTCCTTAGAATTTGACAAACTGCATTTGAATCCTAGCTCTACTGTTTATTAGCTGGGTCCCTTTAGACAGCTTATTTAATATCTCTAAGAACCTACTCTTTCATCTGTAAAGTGAAAATAATGACATCAGTTTCATAACTTTATTATGAGGATCAGAAGAAAGTCATGGAAAAGACTTTCTAATAATCTTAGAGAGAGGAAGTCCTCTAAAAACGTGACAAGACCCAGCAGCCATAAAAGATTGCTATTTTGACTGCATAAAATGTCAACATTTTTGCATGACAAAATAATGCCATAACCAAAGCCGTAAGAAGGTAAACTGGAACAAATTTTTGTGGCATTTATGATGGACAAATTATTTTCACTCTTTCATATATCAATGAAGAGAAAGACCAATTTATTGAAATAAATGGACAGAAGACATTAAAATACTCCATAGAAAATGAAATACAAATAGTCTGTAAACATAAAAAGATGCTCAACCTCACTTGTAATAACGTAAATGCAAACTAAAACTCAATAATATGCTATTTTCACCTAATGGTAAATGATAGGGGAAGTAAGCACTCCATACATTAAGGAAAGTGTAAACCGATACAACATTTTCTGAAAAGCAATTTGGCAACAGCAATTTTTAAAATAACAATTTAATCATATACTACTCCTCTGAGCAATTTCCCATCTGAGAATGTATACATGTATGTTACCCAGTACAGTAGCCAGTGACCACATTTGGTTACTGAGCACTTGAAATCTGGTGCATCTGAAACGAGATGTAATTTAAATGTATCATATACACTGAATTTTAAAGCCCTAGTCTAAGTAAAATAGTGTAAAATATTTCTTTTTTTATTGATTACATGTTGAAATGATCATATTTTGGATATAATGGGTTAAATATACTGTTAAGATTAATTTTACCTATTTCTTTTACTTTTAAAAATGTGGCTGCTAGAACATTTAAACTTACATATGTTGTTCACAGTGTGTACCTTTTGAACCTTGTTAACATACACAGTTCTACTTGCACGCATATGAAATTATCTATGTGTAAAGAATATCTGAAAAACATCTTTAATATTTACCAAGAGTCTTTGCTAAATAAAACATGATACATTCAGACAATAGACTATTACGTGGACTGAAAAAAGAATGAGACCAACCTGCCCTAAGATGGGGAGCTTTCTGCTAGATATCATTAAATAAAAAAAAAAAAAAAAAAAAAAAAAAAGCATGGAATAGATGTGTAGTGAGCTAATGTTGGTATTCAGTGTATATTGAATGAATTATATAAATTGTACTTATGCATAGAATATTCTTGGAAGATGCACAAAAAATTGTTCTTATTGTCCTAGAGAGAGGAAATTGTGGTTCACCATCAGGGGCTGGAAGATGTATTTTTAACTCTACCTTTTTGCATTGATTAAATGTTTTGAAACATGTATTCATTACCTATTTATTTTAAAAAACTGTGTTTACAAGTTTTCATTGTCTTTGAAGAAAACAATCCTTATAAAGAATTCCTCAAGTCAGCTATGTGAAGGTGGGAGATGGATGAAAAATCACAAGGCCCTACACAATAGTAGGCTCCTAGGAAACATCTATTTCTTTCCCTTCCCCACACTTTGGCTAAGAGCACAGATGTCACAATAGAATCTTTCCACATTTCAGAAATCCCTTAAGCATCCCTATCACGTTATGGCTCTAGAGATGTCCAGTGTAAATGGAATGAGGCTATATTGATCCTGTGACATGCCCTGGAAGTTAGTTATTTCCCCCTAGTAAATCCCAGAAACTTGCCTGCTTACTTTTATATATGTCTCATCAAAATGGAAGGCAGCTTGTATAATGTACAACTTCCCAGTCAGTATAATATTGTGGGCTGTCTGTAAATTTTATTACTATATTAAGAGCTGAAGCAAACTTTTCCAGTTATTACATCCTCGATACTAAAATCTTCACTCTCCTTGTCAGTCCCTTGATTCTTCAGCGGTTAAAACCCTCCCTTTTATTTCTGTATCAGAAACTCTATGTGCTTCCCTAACCTCTTTGTCTACTTCAATAACCTCTTCTCACTTTGATGAAGTTTGTTGATTGATTGCTTCTCATGGGTAGACTGCCTTTCCGGCCCTTTGTCTAAATTTAAAACACTGGAACCGTCCTTCAGAAAATACACAGTGCTCAATCAATTGCATTTACTCATAAAATATCTTTTTTTTTTTTTTTTTTTTTTGAGCAAAAGTCTCTTAATTCTACTTCCTCATTTCCATTCCCATTGCCTCTGCCTGAGTCCAGGCCCTCTTTATCTTGTCTAGAATATGTCAATTACCTCTTAACTAGTCCGTGTGCTTTCAGACTCCCCACCGGCAATCCATTTTATACTTTACTGCTAAATTCTAAAAACAGATTCATGCCTCCATTCACTCATTCATTCATCAGACATTCATTAAGTATCTCCTTTGTGTCGGACATCATGCTAGGAACTGGGGACACAAAGACTAATTTTTCAAAGGCAGGCACTACATCTCTGGAGCTTAGAGACCAGTGGAGGAGGCCAATGAGTAGAAACATGGTTTACAGTGTATGGGGTGGGCACAGGATGCCCTGGCAGCATCCATTAAGAAAGGAAATTTCCCCACGGCCCTTGCCATCTGGTCCAACTGTTAAGAGCCAGGAGGAGGTGTTCTAAGCAGAGGCAGCAGCAAGGTCCAAGGCTAAGCAGGGTGGTGCATGGTGTGTGTGGTGAGTGTGACTGGCCAGGGGGTCAGAGAAGATTTAGAGCAATCAGCACCAGGCAGAGGCACAGGGCCTAGGGGGCAGTGCAAAGGAGTTTGGACTCTATTCTGAGGGTGTATGTTTTAAGAACAGCGGTCATGAGATTGGATTTGCATTTATGGAGATCATTATGGTAGAAGTTTGGAGGAGAGCTGGAGGGATGAAAGACTGGAGACCGGAAAGAAGGTTGGGAAGAGGCTGTTTCAACTATCCAGTCATGAGGATAACCTAAATCAAGGTAAGAGCAGTGAGGGTAGTGAGCATCAGACAGACTTGAAAGATATTCAACAATGAAATGAACTGGGTTTAGCGATTGACACTATTTGGATGTTTGTGAGAAGGAAGGAAGAGGGAAAAGTCAGAATTGACTTGCAAATGTCTGGCTTGAGCCCTTGCGTGACTATGAAAGACTTTGGAAGGGGAAATGGTTTGGCAGAGAGAAGATGGTAGCCATTGAGTACATGGGTCTGCACTCAGGTGAGAGATTTGGACTGGAGACATTCACTCTTCATTCATTTACTCATTTATCTAATAGGTGTTTAGTGCCTACTACATGCCAGACACTAGTCCAAGCACAGGGGTAGTGGCAAACAGGGCAAAATTCCTGTTATTGTGGTACCTTCATTCCATGAAGAAACTAAACAAACCACACAAGTAAATCAATGCATAATGTCCTGTAGATATGTGCTTTGAAGACAAATACATTACGATAGGGTGAAGAGGCAAAGTGTGGTGGGGTGTGAGGGATATTTTAGATATCCCCCCAAGGTTGTCCATGGAAAAGCATCTTTCAAGAGGTGATATTTGAGGACAAACCTGAACAAAATGCCAGAGGGAGCCATGCGAACATTCAAGGGAAGAATATGCAAGGAAGAACCATGTGGGTCAGCAGGTTCCCTAAGCAATGGGTAGCAGAGGCTGTGGGAAAGAGGGAAGGGGAAAGAGATGCAGGTGTTCATATAATGGGACCTCTAACGGTACCTGTAAACCCTGATTTCTTGAGTATATATCATCTTGCTTCCTCTTGAAGCTAACTCTAGTACTAATTCCTTCCTCCATCATTACTCCCCAGCCTCTGACAAATATCATAGCATTGGCAACTTTGTATCACTAGTATTTGTTACCTTGATATAATCCCAGCTTCTCCAAGATAGGGATGCTGTTCATCTTGGTCACTGCAATACTCAGCACAGTGTGTCAGGAGCCCGTTCACAAATGTGTGTTTATAGAACAATAATGACAAACAACAGGACACAGTGAAGGTAGAACTGATGTCTAGGGGAGGGGTAAGTGGTTGGTGATAAGTAGGGTCAAGGGATTGCTTTGTTAAAAAACAACTTTATATTTTAAAGCCCGGTAGTTTTACATATTTCTCTTTGACATCTTTTGGTATTTATCTTCTATCTCTCTGAATAATAACTTAGTTTGTGATTCTTTTTTTTTAATTTTAGGCTTTACCTAGTGACTTTCCATCATAGTAGATGAAGAATCAGTTCTCTCTGCACCCTCCTCCACCCCAACTACACACATACACACACCACTCGTATCCCTACCAACCCATTATAGCTGTATCATAATTTTGGTTAAATTAACATTGCATGTTCACATTTTAATGACTATGTAAATAGTATTCATACCAGGTTATGTGACATATTATGGTTGTTATTACCACTTTTCCTTTCTTGCACAACTTTTTATTTCCCTAGTGGTTTATTATTATTATTATTATTATTATTATTTTGTCATTTGGTTAATTGGTTGGTTTTCTAGTTTTCTGTGTCTAGTCATGAATTAATCTCCTAATCTACTCTTTCTGTAAGAGTTCTGTAACCTCTTCTCAATACAATTCGACATGTGAGGGGTGTGTGTGTGTGTGTGTGTGTGTGTGTGTGTGTGTGTGTTACCCTTCCTGATGATAGCACTACTGGAATCTTTCGACCTGCTACCTGCCCTGCCTGGTTGCTCTTTGGACCCAGTGCTCACCTGTCATCCTGGAATTTTTCTTCACCTTTCTGAGGCTGGATGTCCTGTCTTCCTCTGTTTGTGTTTACTCCTTTGTTTTGGTGTATCGATTCCTCAAGTAGCTTCTTTGCTTCTTTTCATTAGAGATGTGGTCTCACCATGTTGCCCAGGCTGGTCTCAAACTCTTGGGCTCCAGTAATTCTCTCCCCTCAGCCTTCGGAGCAGTGGGGAATACAGGTATGAGCCACCACTTCCGGCCTCAAGTAGCTCCTTGATAACATGCACGGGAGGAAAATTTGTTGAGACTTTACGTGTTTGAAAATGTTTTTATTCCTTCTTGACACTTGAATTATAAGATAGCCAGATAATTTTATAGTAGTAATCATTTTTGCTCAGAAATATGGGAGTATTGTTCTACCATCTTGTAAATTCTAGTGTTACTGTTAAGAATGGAAGTCATTCTTCTTTTTTTTTCCTCATTAAACTTTGTTTTAATGGGTCTCAAAATTCTGTGACAGCTTTTTAGTCAAGTTGTTTCCATTAAAAAGTACTGATTTTAAAAACTAATGACTTAAAACTGCCACACACGTGGGTTTGCCAGGAACCATATCAACAGTGGCAACATCATCAGACTTCAAGAGTTTAGGGCTATCTTCCAGCTTATTACTGTAACAGCGATCAATCTTTTCCTTCAGCTCGGCAAACTTGCAAGCAATGTGAACTGTGTGGCAATTCAGTAGACGGGCATGGTCAGCACCAGTATGGCCTAGAAGGTTTAGGATAATCACCTGAGCAGTGAAGCCAGCTGTTTCCATTGGTGGGTCATTTTTCCTGTCACTAGCAACTCTGCCACAACAAACATCTTTGACAGACACATTCTTCACACTGAAGCCCACATTGTCTCCAGGAAGAGCTTCAATCAAACCTTCATGGTACATTTCTTTTTTTCTTTTTTCTTTTTTTGAGATGGAGTCTCGCTCTGTCACCCAGGCTGGAGTGCAGTGGTATGATCTCGGCTCACTGCAACCTCCGCTTCCCGAGTTTAAGCAATCCTCCCACTTCAGCCTCCCAAGTAGCTGGGATTACAGGCATGCATCACCATGTCTCGATAATTTTTGTATTTTTAGTAGAAACGGGGTTTCACCATGTTGGCCACGCTGGTCTCAAACTTCTGGCCTCATGTGATCTGCCTGTCTCTGCCTCCCAAGTGCTGGGATTGCAGGCATGAGTCACCACGCTCGGCCCATGGTACATTTCAACAGACTTTACTTCAGTTATAATATTGACTGGAGCAAAGGTGACCCCCTCATATTGGGTTTGAGAATACCAGTCTCCACTTGGCCCAGAAGTACAGTACCACTACCATCAGTTTTGTAGACATCCTGGGGAGGCAGACACAGGGGCTTTTTAGTTACATGAGTTGGTGGTATGATGCAGTCCAGAGTTTCAAGCAGTGTGTTTCCACTGGAGCCATCTTTATGGGTGACTTTCCATCCCTTGAACCAAGGCATGTTAGTACATGGCTCCAGCATGATGTCACTATTCCAACCAGAAATGGCACAAATGCTACTGTGTCTAGGTTGTAGCCAATTTGCTTAATATAAGTGCCGTCATTCTTAGCAATTTCCTCTTCTGGCCATAGGGTGGCTCAGTGGAATTCATTTTGTTAACACCCACAATTGGTTGCTTCATACCCAGTGTATAAGCTAGAACACCATGCTCATGGGTCTGCCCATTCTTGGAGATGCCACCTTCAAATTCACCAACATCAGCAGCAACAATCAGAACAGCAGAGTCAGCCTGAGATGTGCCTGGATTCATGTTTATGATAAAATCTCTGTGTCCTGAGACATCAAATTTCCATGGGGAGATATCAATGGTCATACCACATTCAACCTCAGCTTTCATTTTATCCAAGACCCAGGCACGGGAATGAACACTTTTCCATCTCAGCAGCTTCCTTCTCAGATTTTTTGATGATTTTTTTTTTTGTTGCTGCCACCACATTTGTTGATCAGATGACCAGTGGTGGTGGATTTGGCAAATCTATGTGTCCAATGATGACGATGTCAATATGAGTCTTTTCCTTTCCCATTTTAGCCTTTAGGAGTGGTTTTCATGACACCTGTGTTCTGGTAGGAAACCCATTGTGAAAAAGCCATTCTGATTCTTGAAACTTGTTTAGTAACTTTTTTTTTTTTTTTAGAATATTTAAGGCCTTTCAAGCCAGGGTTCTTAAATTCAACAATTATGTATTTTGTTGTGTTTTCTTTTTCTCTTACAAGTGAAGACCCATCACTTTATTTCTTAATAATTAGGAACTCTGTTCTTGAGATCTTTTTAAAAATAAAGTTATTGGTGCATAATATACAAACAACAAATTGCATTATTTAAACCTGATATCTTAATAATATTGAATCTTTTAACTCATGAATATGATATAGCTCTTCATTATTTAGGTCTTTAACTTCTCTCAGCAATGTTTTGTAGTTTTCAATGTACAATTATTGAACATTTTAGTACATTTATGTGTAAATATTTCATACTTTTAGATATTATTGGAAATGAAATTGTAATTTTTACTTTTCTGGTTGTTTATTGCTAATATATAGAATTCCATTTTTGTATATTGACCTCGCATAGGCATTACTGAATTCACACAGCTCCAGTTTTTTTCTGGATTCCTCATGATTTTACAGTACACAGTCATTCTCTTTGCAAAAAAGAGAGTTTTACTTCTTCCCTTCTATTCTGTATATTTGTTGTTTTCTTCTTCTCCTCTCCCTTCTCCTTCTCCTTTCCCCCTTCCTATTTTCTCTTCTCTTTCTTTTCTTCTTCTTGTCTTATTGCACTGCCAATGGACTCCAGAAGAATGTTGAATAGCAGTACTAGTAAGACTGGGTATTCTTGTGCTAATCTTAGGAGAAGACATTCAGTCTTTCATCATTAACGAAGGTGCTCTCTGTAGGCTTTTTGTAGAGGACCTTGAACTACTTAAGGATGTTTCCTTCCTTTTGTTTTTTCAGTTTGTCAAGCATTTTAAATCATGGATAGATGTTAAAATTTTTTTAAATGCTTTTGTTTCATCTATTGATATAACTATATGGGCTTTCTCCCTTATTTTGTTAATTTGGTGAATTATGTTAATTGATTTTTGAGTGTTAAACCAATCTTGCATTTCTGAAGTAAATCTCACTTGATCATCATTCTTTTTATAAATTACTAGATTTACTTTGCGTGTATGTGTGTGTGTGTATGTGTGTGTGATTTTGTCTCCATACATAAGGGATATGAGTTATGGTTATTTCTTCTAATATCTTTTTCTGGTTTAGTTTCAGAGTAATACTGCCCCTAAAAAATGGGTTTAGCAAATATTCTCTCTTTTTCTGTTTTCCTAAAATGTTGTATTATTTCTTCATGTGTTTGATAGAATTCAACAGTAAAGCCATCTGATCCTGGGGTTCCTTTGTAAGATGGCTTTCTCAATTTTGAATTCAATTTCTATGGTACATATAGGTACTCATATTATCTATTTCTTCTTGTGTCAGTTTTAATATTTGTCTTTCAAGGTATTCATTTGTTTTAGTTGTGACGAAATTTATTGACATGGAGTTGTTTATTCTATTCCCTTATTTTTGTAAATGTCCTTTGGATATATATTGATGGTTTCTCTTTCAATTTTGTATTGGTAATTTGTGTTTTCTCTTTCTTATTGATAAGTCTAGCTGGAGATTTATCAATTTATTAATCATTTCAAAAATCAGATTTTGGTTTCATTGATTTTTCTCTGTTCATCTTTTTTCTATTTCATTGTTCAGTACTCTAATCTTTACTTTGTGTTTAATTTGTTCTCTTTCTAAGTTTCTTAAGAGAGAGCATAGATCAATGATTTTGGACCTTTTTTTTTTTCATAATGTAAACATTTAAACCTATTATTTTTCCCTAAGAACTGCTTTAGCTGTCTCCATGAATTTTTATTGTTGCATTTTACTTATCAATCAGTTCAAATATTTTCTATTAATATTAATATTTGTGATTTGATTTCTTCCTTCACCTATGGGTTGTTAGAATTAAGATTGTTTTATTTCATGTTTGGGTCTTTTCTAGATGTGTTGTTTTATATTTATATTTAAGACTGTTGTGATCAGAGAGGATGCTCTGTAAGATTTATTCTGTTAAAAATCTATTGACTAGTTTTATAGCCCAATATATACTCCATCTTTATGTGTATTTGAAAAGAATGTTTATCCTGAAGTAGTTGGCTATAGTGTTCTAAAAATGTCAGTTAAAATAGTTGAGAGTGTACAAATTTTCCACATCTTTTCTGATTTTTTTCTTGTCTGGATGTTCTATGAATTATTGAGGAAATTCTGTCAATGTCCCCAATAATGACTATGGGTATGTCTTTTTCCCCCTTTAGCTTTGATATTTATTCTTCTTATACTTCACAATTCTCCTATGTTCACATAAACATTTAAAATTGATACGGCTTTTGGTTTTACTTACCCTTTTATCATTATGAAATATTTCTCTTTCTCTCTAGAAATGTTGTCTTGATGGCTGCTTTTGGAAAGCTGTATATATTTATGCAATTCATATATTAGCAAGGCTTCCAACATTTGGCATCTATTGTTTGTTAGACTATTACACAGAACTGAGGAAACAGTATTTACATCGGCACAGAGGCAGGAACAAAAATGACAGGACTGTTCCAGGGCCAGTAAGATTTGATGAAGCTGTAGCATCAGTGGAGGACAGAGGAGTGGAGGTTTCCATTTGGCCCTTTACACTGTATTTTGGCTCTTGACTATACAGCATAATGGTGTGGGACAGTCTTTGCAGTCTTATGGTCCCAGGTTTAACTTCTGACTTTACCATTTATTAACCTTGTGACCTTGGGCAAGTTACTTAACCTCCATTTCCTCCTATGTAAAGTGGGGACAAATAATAGCATATCCTTCATGTGTTTTTAGAAAGATTAAATTATATATGTATTGCATACATACACATTATATCTATACACACAAATACAATGCTTAGTATTCAATAAATACTATAGACATTTTTATATTATATCGTGCATATATATTATATTACATGTATTATTATATATATTTTTTCATATAGTCTAGTCTCAGTTTTCCTGCTGGCTTCAATTTTCAGAGATTTAATTAATTGTCCTTTTTGTTTGAAGCTTTCTGTTTTCCATTTGCTCCCATTCTCCCTGCCCCCACTCCCTTACTCCACTTTCTTAGTTCCCAACTTTCTGGGCCTTCTCCCTGCCCAAACTGGATTTTATAACCTCAAGAACTGCAGACTGTACAATTAAGTTAGTTGCTGCTTGCTATCTTCCTCCTTTTGCCATTTCCCATGAACCTCAATAACTTGGTGACGATTTCAATTTCTGCTCTGAAAAAAATACACTTATTAGAACTTCCCAATTATCTGCAATATGAATGCAGATACCTGGGGCCTAGTTGAGAAACACACCCCATGTAGTTGTGATGAAAGAATAACACTGTTTGCAGAAGAAATGCCTTAGAATTATGATAAATATTCTCAGCAAAAATGGTCAGTAGAGGCATAAAAGGCCCTTTGGAAGGGGCGTTTGAAAACTCGGCTCAGCAACTTCCTTTTCCACCTTGAAGCATCCCCTTCAAAAGAATTCCCAACCAGAGGATGTTTGATGTTCTTGACCTCGCAGCATGATGAGAAAGAAAGATCATGGGTTTTGAAGTCGGTTAGTGCAGACGCTTACTGTTCGGGTTATTTCTCAGTCTGAGTGCATTTCCTGGCTGGTAAATTGCATGTAGGAATCCTTTCCTAAATCCACATCTACAATAGTTTCCCTTATTATGGGTCTTCGGGCAACTTATACCTTTCATTATCATAGTTTCATTTTCTATTTAAGTATCTAATAACGTCAGCCTCCTATAGTGAATTGTAAGCTCCACGAGGCCAAGCACTATGAGAATTCACTGTACTCCTGTGTCCCCAGGCTAAACCATCACTGTACACCCAAGAGTCTAGCATAGTGCCTGGCACACAGTAGACAGCAAGTGAATTACAAGAGCAGTTGCCAGTGGCCGGAGCTCCGGCGCTGGGGCGTAGAGAGAGCCGCCCTGGCCCGCTGTTCCCGCCCTGGCACTGGGATAACTTCCCCCGTAGAGTCCCAGCGTTGCCTCAGCCAGAGCCTCTATGCCCCTTTCCTCTCCAGCCAGGAGCCACAGCTGCAGGCAGCGCCTTGCTGCGTGACGTCACTCGGGGCGGGACTTCCGGCCGCCGAAGTTTAACCGTCCAAGCGGGAGCCGGAAGCCCATCGCGGAGCGGGCCGCGGACCCCTGTTGTGTTGCCGCCGAGAGGTGAGGTTCCGGAGGTCCTCGGATCTGCGGGGCGCCGCCCTCCGCGTCCGTGCACCCTCTGGATCCCAGGGCCCCCTGCGTCCTCCTCAGAGGGCGGAGCGTAGGTCCTTGGGCTTCGCGCGCCACGAGCAGTTGCCTGGCAGGGGCGAGGCGGCGCGTTGGGCGCGGAAGCGTCCCTGGAGCAGCGGGCCGAGGTCGCGCACCTCCCGAAAGGCGGCCCAGGTCAGCTGGGGTAAGGTTGGTGTTGGCCCTGGGGGATGTGCTGCCTCCGAAAAGTTTGCCTCGTCTCCACAAGTCCGTCTCTCTCTCTCTTTTTTTTAATTGTCAACCTTAAGTACTTCTCTTTTGCCAGGTACTCGGATGCATTTTACAGGGTAACCCCAATTGAGCGGTTGTGCTGCAAATAAAGTGCATTTTTGGTGATTGAAAGTTGGAGAACTTGCATTTCAGCTGAGTGGTGTAGTTGAATTGGTTCCTGTAGCCACTGTCCCTAAACCCAAGCCGACGTTACCGCCTGTGTCCTGACTGCTCACTTTCCATGGGACCCTCTTTGAGGGACTGATGTAAAGTCTCTCCCTTAAATGTGCTCAGTTCTCAGAAGACCGAGGTAGTTGGGCAGATGGTCCTCTTCCCCGCTCCACTTTAAGAGTGAAAAACATTAAATCACTCGGCGAGTTTTGTCTCCTGCATTGGAGCAGATCTTTCGAATCCAGGTTTTCTGAGCCCTGGCCTGAGTGATCTACCCACTACACCCCGCAGCTCAACAGGCCTGGTGTAGGATGCAGGTAGACACAGCTTGCAGTTGTGTTTACAAGGCTTAGAGATCGCTTTTCCAGCAATTCATTCATTGTTCCTTGACATGTGAACCAAGAGGGCACGTGTTACACAGGTTTAAGGCACCAAATCCAAACACTATGTTAACATTTCAACAGGTGACTTTAATGTTAGTAGCACTGTATCGGATGAATGGAACATAAGGAAGCACATGAGTGAATCACATTAACTTTTTGTCTCGAGAGTGAAGTTTCTATAATGATGCCTTTAACTTGTCCTCTGAAATGGTTTAAACTAGACATAAGTGTGATGTTCTGTTAATGACTCTGGGACTTATCTGTGACATCACTAATGCTGTGCAGTAGTCTTGCACTTTCCATACTAGGGCGATGTGGGAGGTATAATTCTGTGCCCTCTCCCTTTCCCTTTCTCCCATGGATTTTTGAGCATCTTTTTCCTCACCTATTGTTCATTATTACCTGTCACTCTTTAAAGTGCCTGCCTAGAGCAGTTTCCTTGCCTTCTGTTTTCTAAACTTCCTTGGTTTGTGAAATCACCTTGTTAGAATTACGTGTTACAACTGTATACTCTGAATAAATGAGTGAAGACATTGTAGTTCAAGTATTGGCATAGGGACTTAGTGGCATCTCATTTGACCATATTGCTGATTTTACAGTTATTTGGGAAAACTGGTGTGACTAGATTCTGACCTGGAGAAATGTTAGTTTATCATCATACATTTCTTAAAAAATTAGGAAGTTACTTTTTGACAATTATTTGTTGAAAAGCTGTGGTGTGCCAGGAGTGTTTCAAGACTCTGGTATGGGGAGATAGACATTATTATGAAAACAAATAAAAATTTAAGATAGTGGCCGGGCACGGTGGCTCACGCCTGTGGTCCCAGCACTTTGTGAGGCTGATCACCTGAGGTCGGAAGTTCGAGACGAGCCTGACCAACATGGAGAAACCCATCTCTGCTAAAAATACAAAATTAGCCGGATGTGGTGGCACATGCCTGTAATCCCAGTTACTCGGGAGGCAGAGGCAGGAGAATCTCTTGAACCTGGGAGGCGGAGGTTGTGGTGAGCCGAGATTGCGCCATTGCACTCTGAATTTCAGATATAGTAGGAAGTGCTATGAAAAAAATGAAATCAGGTAGTGGGATATAGGGTAACCTGGTAAGCTCCTTACCAAGTAAGGGGCTGCTTTAGCTGAGATGGTCAGGAAAGGCCTTTCATAGGAGGAAACATTTGAGCCAAGACCTGAATGATGAGAAGGCGATGACAATGGGAATTTGGGGAAAACATTTTAGGCAAAGGGAGCAGCAAAATGAAGAGACACTGAGGTGAGAATAACCTTGCCTTTGTATGAGGCAGACAGAAGACCAGTGAAAAGAGGAGAGTTACATGGGGCCCAGGACATGTAAGGCAGGCTAAGGAGGCTGGATTTCATTATAATTACCGTGAGTAGCCATTGGAAGGGTCAGCTAAGATAATGTGACCTGGCTTATGTTTTAGAAAGATCACTTCAACTACTTTGGTGAGTGCACTGTTTGGAACAAAAATGGCGGAGTTTGAGCCACTTGTTTTAGATTAGATTTTGATCTTTTTTGAATATGTATATTAAATATTTTTAAAATATATTGTTTTAAACTATTTGTAGGCGCAGTCATGCAGGAAAACCTCAGATTTGCTTCATCAGGAGATGATATTAAAATATGGGATGCTTCATCTATGACATTGGTGGATAAATTCAACCCACACACGTCACCACATGGAATCAGCTCAGTATGTTGGAGCAGCAATAGTATCCTTTAAAAAACAACCAAACAAACAAAAACCAAAATCACAAACCACTTATTAGGTTAAACAACCACTGTCAATGAAACTTTTTCTCATACTGTGCCTCATACTGAGATATATATTTTGCATTTCTATGAAGGATAGAAGACGTAAAATAGTAGTTTACAAAACAGTGTATCATATGAATGCACTCTGATTTTATCTGTTGGGTTCATTTAAAAATTTAGTTACAAATCACTTCATTCGAAAACACTGCTATTAAAAAAATATGTACTATGACTACACCATAGAGTTAGTTATCAAAAGTTTCTTATTGAACCAAATGGAATAAGGTGGGTAATTGTGGAAATAATTCTAAAAGGTTTTGGAATGCGTTTTTGCATCTACATTTGGGTATTTGTGAATCTGAACTGAAAATTAAAGACAGAACTTGAAGGCAGAAGCAAGTTGGGGAGGAGACAAAAAATTGTCCAATATCTCCATCTTACTGATGTACTCTCCATATTTCTTTTTCTCTCTCTGTGTGTGTGTGTGTGTGTGTGTGTGTGTGTGTGAGAGAGAGAGAGAGAGAGATGAAAATTGCATTATTTCCTAAACAGACATAGTAAAATTATCTAGATTGAATTTTTCTAAGCTTTTTATGTTTCTGATTGATGCCTTCCCTGTCTTGGTGAGCTTCTAAATGTGGATAAAATAAAATGAGAGAGTGAAGACTGTAAACTAGGGTTTTTGAACCCTGCACTTTTAGGGGCAGAAAATTTGTTTTGGGCCTCTCCTGTACGTTGTACCATGTTGAGAAGGTTTGTTGGCCTTCTCCCATCAGGTACCAATAGCCTCTAGTTGTGACAACCAAAAAGGTTTCCAGAATTTCCTGAATCACTCCCAGTTGAGAAACACTGCTGTAACCATAGTACTCTTATCACCTTTTATATGAAAATGTTTTATATAATTGGTGTGTTAGAATTTTTCTTTTGTGAAACTTCTATGCTATTTCTTAACGAATTAAATTTTAACATTTGTCTGATTTTTATCAACACCAAAGTATTAAATTCTACTTTCTGATGAAAGGAAAAAAAGCTTTAAAATATGACTGATTCAGGAAGAAAAATATTAAAAGTTTTATATGAACCTAACTATTCTTGCATGTATATAACAAAAAGGACACATTTTCTTACTGAATTAAATTTACCTCCTTATCACTCCTTGATTTTTTATTAAAGCAGTAAAATAAATTACTTTGGTACTCTGTTAATCAAACTGATGGTAAAATGAGTGCATTTTTGAAGGACTCTCCAGATGTGTAGTAGGGAAAATGTTTTAAAGAGAGTGACAAGTATATGAAGTTGCTGTTCTTTATTTTTAGATTTTCATTATGTTTAGAGCTTAATTTTCCCTCTTACTGTATAAGAGAAAAGTAGCAATTCGTAGTAAGAGTATAGTTTGATTAACTTTTGTTTCAAGGAGTTTTTCTAGGAGTTGGTTTTTACTGATGTGTTACTTAATAGTCTAGCAACAAAACTGATGTGACTATGAAATAGTGTTGTATGACTTTTGGAAATGGTCTTATAGTTTTCTTGTATGAGCAGATGTGTGCTGAAAGCTTTCATACAGTCTTATTCTTAATAAGGCTTTGATCACTTCCAGGGAGGTTAATTACTGAAAAACAAAAAGTTCCCAGCCTTAGCAACTTGGGGTCCACATAGCATAGATTTCAAGAATGGGGTTAATGTGAAGTGCCAGATAGATTACATGTTTGTTTTTTTGTCCTTTAGCTTATGTTCCTCACTTTCTCATGATTTCTAAAACTACAAGAGAAATAAAAAAGTAACTAGATTACCCACCCACATTATATTTCAGTCCTTTTCTATATTCTAAGGAGAAGAGTAGTGGTAAACAGAGGAGGAAGCCAAGGAAAGGGAAATGATTTTTCTCACTATTGTAATATCTAGGTAGAAATGATTTTGTTTGCATCATATATCATAATAAAATTACAACTTATGCTCTGTCTACAAAATACTTGAAAGTTATCCAAAACATTCAAAAGTTAATGCAGTTAGGGATTCTGAGTGTCTAATTAACCTTTCTCCATTGCTTTTACTGACAGATTTTAATTGCTAAAAAGCACAGATTTAAACTTCTGATATTTTAATTTGTTATGGCTCTCAAAATTAGGGTCTTATTCTTGGTTATATTGTTGTATTTAATTGTTTTAGTTTTAAAATACTTATTGTTTGTGCTTACTGATTGTTGCACTTATAATTCGTGTAAAATAAGGTAAATAAAATTTTAAATTAAGATTAAATTAAATTTTATTTAAAATTAAAACTCGTTCATAACAATTCCTATTTAACCATACATGTTTATAAAATATTTGTAAGTTACAATATTCATTCTTAATTTAAGAAGTATTCATTCTTAATTTAAGTAGTATTCATTCTTAATTTAAGATTAATTCTTTAATATTGAAACATTCTATCACAAAAATTCAAGTTCTGGGAAAAAAATCAGGCTTTTTTTTTTTAATAGAAAAATAGGAGACTAGTATGGATGTTTGCTTCCTAGTTTAGATTTGTACCAAGCACTGGGTTAATATCTTGAACAAATTCTGTAGATGAAAAGGTTGATTGGTATTTGCTGGTGCTGCTTTTATCATGCTCCCATTCTTGAAGGATAAAATTAGCCCTCTGGCCTACTCTTTGAAAACAGAGTAGTATTTCACATGGGTTAAATAGCTTTTGAGTGATAGTAGAGCCAGAAAGAAGGATAGCTCTTCCCTGCAGTAGTAACAAAGAATTAGTCTTAGTAATTATTAATAGTAACATGAGCCATTTTTGAAAGCTAATGTATAAGTTATACTCATTGCTTGTCTTCCTAGTGTGTTTGCTTTTATAATTGCAATTCTTAGTCTAGTGCTATAGATGTTCATGGATCGTTTGATGCTCCATAACTCTTCATTTAGATAATTTTTTAGTAACAGCATCTTCCAGTGGTGACAAAATAGTTGTTTCAAGTTGTAAATGTCAACCTTTTCCACTTTTAGAGCTTGCTGAAGGGGTAAGTGATTTTTTTTTAAAACTTTTAAAAATCTCAGTTTTATTTGCCTGGAAATTGCTTATTTATTATGGTGCTTGTGACTAAATATAAAGGTGTTTAAAAGCATCATTTTTAACTTAAGCTCAAAATAATATGGTAACCCTTAAAAACAAGATATGTATACTTACCGAAGCATTTTTCAGGTAAAATAGTATTGAATATTAGGGGAACAATTGAAGACTTGAATTTGGTTAACTACGCATTTCATTTCTCCATTTTCCTTCAGTGGGAGAGGATCCCTGTTGCTGCTGTTTTAGGATGATGTCCCACATAGGTTACTAGGTTGACCTGAGCATATGAACTCTAATGACACAGCACTACTTTACTGATCTTGAGCTTAGGACCATCAGGAAAAGACCCATAGCTGATGGTAGCCCTCTGCTTCAGATTCTGTCCACCTGTACTGAGGGGCCTGCCTGAGCTCCCCCATGCTCTCCTTACACAGGTTGCCTTTGTCAAAATGAGTTTAGGTCCCAGGGCATTTAAATGGAGCTCTCACTGCATGTTGTTGCCTTATCCTTTTGTTTTATAAATTAATCTCTCTGATTGAGGATAATGCTGGCTTCTTCATTTCCAGTCACATACTGCTTGAAAGCTGTTTCTTTTTTAAATAGGATAGGATTTAAATAAAAAGGTATGAATAGTTGATAGTTTTTTTTTTCATTTCAAAGTTTTTATAGCAGATTCTAAATTGTTATGAATTGTCATAATTTTAGACACTGGGATAGGTAAGGTAGCCCAATCAGATAGAAATCAGCAGGACAATTGAATAAAAGCGTAACTAATTTAAAGAGGACTCATGATTTTTATCAATCCTCTCCTAAAGGTATCCGGTGGGATTGACCTGAACTTCAGTTCTAACCCACAGATGTTGGAGACAGAGACAGAGAGAACATCTGCTAACAGTAGAAATGGAGTTTGAGGCACTCTGTTTAACCTGTCTTAATTAAAATCAAGGCATAGAATGTCCCTGGTCGATAAAAGGAAAACTGAAGTCTTCAAGAGCAGGCAAAGCATCTTAGCCATCTTTGGATCTTTATATCCTAAGAAGTTCAAAAAACATTTGTTAATGTCAACATCAAAACAATTTTGACTGCTACCTCTACTACTATATATATGTGCTACTATTATGCATTATGCCTTAGAATTAGTGAACCAGTATTTGGGAGCTTTTTTTTTTGTTTAAGTATAAAAATAACAAATGGTATTCACAAGTGTGACAATTCTGAGAGTTTTGTGAATATTCCAAATTAGTTGCTATGATTCTTAGCCCTCTTCCCCATAGTTAACAAATCATATCATAATGCTGATGGATAAAAGATTAGTTGAATTCAAATTTTGAATCTATTTTAATTTAGTTATAAAAAATTTACAAACTGATTTTTTAGGTTTTACTAGTAATTTTTAAAGTAACCTATTAATGTGCTAATAACCACTTTGTAAGTTCTAAGTCCTCTTACTTGTGTACTATTTGAGGCATTGGACCTTTTCTACTTGAGAAAATGAATTATGATTCTACTCATTTTAAAATTTTAGAGTAGAACTTTTTCATATTTATTTTCTTTGATTTTGTATTTCATCTCTTTATAGTAGAATTGTACCTTTTGCCTTGCATCTTGAGCGGTTACAGGATTCCTGTAATGACTATACAATTTCCATTAATTAAGTTCATTAGCTGCATTAATAATACTTTATCATAAAAAAGACCTATCAACAGGGTTAGCCAGCTCTAAACATAGGTTTTGTTTTGAGCCCTTAAGCGTAGTTATAGTTGGGGATGATTAGAGTCCTAATATATCAATCTTCAATGGACACATTTTCTATTTTCTTTAAAGGCTGTTTTGATAGTACTTAGCAAACTGTCCTAATTTGCAGTGACAACCAGATTCTAAATCTTACTAGTCTCCTTCAACCAAAGTCAATTCCTAGAATGGTATCTGCAGGAGAATTACAGCAACTATACTGAAACATTGATGTTGTGTGCATCATGCTATTTTTATATGTTAGTTGATACTCTTGGTCAAAATTTCAGAGCTAGAAGAAACCTTGGGGACTGTAATCGGGGTGGGGGAAGGGACTATCTGCACCCTTTAAAGAATCTCTTTTGAGCAGAGGATATTTCTGAGAAGCATGGACTCTGAAGGTAAGAACAGTAGATCTAGTCTTCACCTTTCATTTCTCAAATGCAGAAACATAGGCTCAGAAAGGTGAGATGATTTGCCTAAACCTACATAACTTGCCTTTTAACTTTTAATGAAGTCATAAAATGTCCCCTTTGGATTTGAAGAATCCAAGGATGCACTGTGGAAGTTAAAACTAATGTAACTTCATAGTGCATCTGAAGGTTACATCGGAAAAAAAATGCAACATTGTGTTCTGTGTAGCATATTATTGATGGCACCACCAGATTGGTGACACTCAAAGATACTCATTGAGAAGAACTTGATAACCTCTGTATTTTAGCCATTTATTCTATAAATATCAAGCATGGATATGGGCTTTGTGCTAGTGAAACTGACATTCTGGCAGGGGACAGGCAGTAAACTAGTAAACAAAAAATACCCAGATATTGATAAGTTATCATGCAGAAAACTAAAATGAGATACTGCGATAGCAAGTTAGATTAGGTAGCCAGTGGAGGTCCCCTGAAGTGGTGACACTTAAGTTGGTATTTATTGGCCAGAAAGTCTTCCAACCAAGGTTCAGAGAATTTAGCTTTCTATTCTAGCCAAGGAGAATAGCTGTGTAGAAGCCTTGGGGCAAACATAGGGTTGTAAGTTTAAGGAATGGAAGGTCAGTATGGCTGGAGAATTAATTAGTAGATGAGGAAGAAAATGGTAAAAGATGAGATAATGGCCAGATAAATAGGACTTCAAAAGCCAGGTAAATGGTTTTATTCTTGGTGTGATTGGAAGCATTGAAGATTTTTAAACAGGAAGGAGACATGATCTGATTTACATTTTTAAAGTCCACCCTACTTATGAAGGATGGAATATAGGAAAGCAGGAGTGGAAACAGGGAAACCAGTTAAGAAGCTGCTGTCATGGTTTGGCAAGGTTTGGGTTATTGTTAGTAGTAGCGATAGATAAAGGGGAGCCGTGTGGGATTTATTTTTGGGTTGGAGTTAGACAGCTTATAGATTGGAGGGGAGGGAGAACAAGAAACCTAGGATTATTCCAGATTTTTATCTTGAGAAACTGGATGGTGTCTTTACAGAGATGGGGAACAATTGAGGTCAGGCTTTGATGACCTGATGTCTGAGACTTGGTCTCCTTAACAGGGAGATTTGCTGGGAGACTTAGGGCAAGTATCATGACTTCTTTAAAAAAAAAAACTTACCCTATCGGTAAAATGAGGGCTCTACACTGGAAATTCTTTAAAGTCTCTTCTATTTTTAGGATTTTTTGAGCTGGGGACTGATTTTAATTTAGGATATTCTGTGCAAATACAAGAGCAGACTTTATCAAGGGGAGATGGGATGGGCAAACAAGCCCTGATGGGAGACCAGGACTGCTGGTGTTTTCTAAGCTTCCTGTATCTTCACCGGTCTCCGGAAGTGAATGCAAATCTATTTGATTTCCTTGAAGCATTTTTGACCCCCTTAAAAGCTGTTGGATCCATGTGAAAGACAGTGATGGTGGCTCTTTAGTACAAGATTAGCATGTTTATGGTATTTAATTTAGCAAATATTTATCACATGCTTACTAAGTGTTGGATGAGACCTGAAAGTCAGCTCTGGGCTCTGTTCAATTAAGGTAACTTTTTTTTTTTTTTTAATAGCAAAAGCAGACATGTGTCAGTTTAAATTCTACATCTATGTATTTGGTAAGCGGAGGCCTAAATAACACTGTTAATATTTGGGATTTAAAATCAAAAAGACTTCATCGATCTCTTAAGGTAAGCAATTTTAAAAAGTCTTCACAAAATAATGGATATCTTACAATGCATTTAGTCTACTCACCAAGCTTTTATTTTTGAGCTTTTATGATAAAAATAAGGGGCTTCAGAATTGAACTAAGATTTGTTAGGGAAAATAAAGGTGCTATTTAGCCAAAAACTCATGTTTTTTCTTTTTTTTGTCTTTTCCATGTATAGCATTAATGCATATGATCAACGTTTAAAGCTTTTTTCTTAATTTTTTGTTTAATTCTACTTTTGTTTGAATGAACCACTTCACTCATTTTTGTAAACTAGTTTTTGGTCATCAGGAATCTTATTTTAGGGCACATTGGAAAAAATTAGAGTTGTTTGGGGATGATAGTATTCAATTTAGTAATCAGAGTTGGGGAGGTCAGCTTCTTAGTTATGCAGTATATTTGGCTGCTCTTTTGTGTGTGTGTGTGTGTGTGTTGGTATTTTTAACTTGGTAATGAAATATTTTATACAGTAATTTACTATTTTTAATTAATGTTTCTTTACTAATTAGCTTTTTGCAGTTTTAGAAAATAAATATTCAGCACAAGAAAGTCTGGTTATGATTTTTTTTGAATTCTACTTTTCATTATATTGTCTTTTTAATATTTAGAAGTTGATATTAAAATTAATTTTTGTTTTTTAAAAATTTAATGTGAAAAATATAATCATATCTGCATGTATACACAGAGGAACAACTTTCTTTAACCCATGTAAACTTCACTTGCCCCATCCTGCATGGCCATGTTTGATTCATTTTTCCATCTTCAGCTTTCCCAATTACTCTGGATGGTTTTCTCTCTTTTCGGTGTGAAATTCTTAGTGCTTAGTGCCTTCATTCATTCTGTTAATGAATATTTTGACTAATTGTGATAGTGGGAAATCTAATCTTCTACCTTTGGATCTCTTCTCATGTAACCCATGTAAACTTCACTTGCCCCATCCCTGCATGGCCGAACCAAATTTGATTCATTTTTCCATCTTCAGCTTTCCCGATTACTCTGGATGGTTTTCTCTCTTTTCGGTGTGAAATTCTTAGTGCTTAGTGCCTTCTTTCATTCTGTTAATGAATATTTTGACTAATTGTGATAGTGGGAAATCTAATCTTTTACCTCTGGATCTCTTCTCTACAGTCCTCTCCCTGGTGATTAACACAATTTCTGGCACTTGATAGGTTCTTAGTAAATGTTTGCTGAATGACTTATTTTTCACAGTTGAAGTTAGGAAGAAACCTGCCTCTTTATAGAGTCACAGAAATTATATTGGACCCCATGTTCTTAATTTTCCAAATGGGAACAATACACAAAATGTCTGCTCTTCCTTTTTTCTTCTCATCAAACATTTTTTCCTCAGGATAGCAAGTGTTTCCTGGTTTTAGGAAAGGAATAAAAGGTAAAGAAATCTCTGAAAATACTTGAAGGACCACTTGATACAAGTTGTAATACAGGTGGACTGTCATAGCTATTATTCTTGCTATTACATAGATATACATAAATATAAATATAAATATAAATAATTTTAATATGAATTAAAAATATAAATAATTACATAAATAATTATTAGATATGAGGATTAGTTGGTATTATTGAGATACGGCATCAAACTTGAAAACTCTTCTCCCAATTTTGATCACTTTTCCCTGCTCCTGCTAGACATCTCTAATTTGATGTTGAAAAACATAGTCCTTGTGAACTCAGTTTGTTTAAAACCCAGCAGTTTTATTCCTCAGAGTGAATTCCCATTTGGATTTGAGAGGCAGCCTGGTATAGTGGAAGGAACAGAGGCTTTAGAGTTTGACATGGAATTGAATCTTGGCTCTGTCACTTAGCAGTTACATGAGCTTGCACAGGTTTCTTAAGTTCTATGTGTCTCCTGTACTTCATGTATAAAATGGGCAAAATGACCTTGCCTCTCAGGCTTTTCTAAGCTTTAAATAACATATGAAACTCTCAGCACTAGTAGATACTCAGCAAATGGAAGCAGCTGCTGTTATCTCACACATGCCTTGCTCATTTGTTTTTTCCACTCTTACATTGTGTAACATCTGGTTTCTTTCCCCTTCCCATGATTTTTCTCTTTTCTTTAAGGTTGAACTCCAGCTTTATGTCTTCCATAAAGTTTCCTCTGTCAACTTTGTTCACAGTAGCTCTTTCTCTGTCTTTTGACACTTGGCCTCCATCATTTATTTAGCATATTCTCTGCCATTTTCATGTTAAAGCAGGAACTCAACAATAGTCAACTTGCAATACCTGTTAATTGTCAGAGGAGTAAATTCTTTAAGGTAGACATAGTGCCGTGTAGAAAATTACCTTTCCATAATGTCTGTCTTTTTTTTTTTTTTTCAAGAGTGCCTGGACCATGTTTATGGTTATGAAAAATAATTCTCTGTTTATTTGAGGAAAAGGTTAAAGCAAATATCAGATTGACAAATACATAATACATGGTATTTACAGAAACATGAAAATGGGCTGTGGGGGTTATGGGGCAGTGTACTTACTTTCATTTCTCTCTTTCAGGATCATAAAGATGAAGTAACTTGTGTAACGTACAATTGGAATGATTGCCACATTGCTTCTGGTTCTCTTAGTGGTGAAATTATTTTGCACAGTGTAACCACTAATTTATCTAGTACTCCTTTTGGCCATGGTAGTAACCAGGTACAGTATGAGTTTATTCAGAGTAAAGCTGGTAATATAGATTTTGAATTATATCTTACATAAAGCTTTGAATGTAAGTTTTTACAATGCTTGATCGAAAAACTTACTGGTAGCTGTTTTTTAATGGTAGTGTTTTAAAATACTCAGAGAGCAAGCTAATTTATACTAGATTATGGTGCTTATATAAATTTGATTATGTAATCAAATAGTCACATCCTCCTCGATTATAACTATATACAGTATAAATAAAATACGAAATAGTTGTTAATAGATTAAATGTAAAAAATGGCTATCAATCTTTCTACAGCATTACTGTTATAGAAATGTGTCACATAGCTCTGACTTTGTCAGCTGCAAGACAGATACCCTCATAAATACTGTTTTGTGGACATGGAATGATTGAGTGTTTAGGCAGAGGGTAATTAAGTTTTATTTTTGTTTTTGTAGGTATATTATAAAATATCAAGGCTTATATATTTCAGGTTAATACAAGAATGTTTTGGGAAACTTTCTGAAAGGAAAATAAGTCACTTTTTTTCCTTTATAAAAATTTTTAAAAGAATAAATTCAGTTTTTCAAGGAACCTCACTCTTGGTTAACTTTCCATAAAATTCTCCATAGAAATTTTCAATGAGGTGCAAGTTCTTTTAATTTTTACTTAATTTAATTGTAATCTCTTTGACCATAACTATTATCAGATAAAATAGGGGAGATCTTCACTTTTGGAAAGTAGTTTTTAAAATTATTATTTGAATAGTATTTCTTTAGTGCTTAAAAAATTTAGTACATATGAAAAGTATACAGGAAAATGTCATTTTGAAGTTTCATATGTATTGGGGGAATAATACAGATATATAAATGGTGTTATGAGTAAGTGATATAAAACAGTCTGATTCAGAACAGTTGAGAGAAGACTGGGAATAAAATAGGGAAAATTGACAGGGTAGGGGAGTTTCACCTAGGTCTAAGGCTTACTGATTTTGTTTTACTATGACAATATAAACTGGCCTCTTTGCCAGTTATTTGATTTTAACTTGTATTAGGGTTAGTCTTTTTTGTTGTTGTTGTTGTTGTTGTTTTTTGAGATGGAGTCTCGCTCAGCTGCCCAGGCTAGAGTGCAATGGCACAATCTTGGCACACTGCAACCACCATCTCCCGGGTTCAAGCGATTCTCCAGTCAGCCTCCTGAGTAGCTGGGATTACAGACACCTGCCATTGTGCCCGGCTAATTTTTATATTTTAGTAGAGATGGGGTTTTACCATGTTGGCCAGGCTGATCTTGAACTCCTCACCTCGGGTGATCTGCCCACCGTGGCCTGCCAAAGTGCTAGGATTACAGGCGTGAGCCACCCCACCAGGCTAGGGTTAGTCTTTTTTAAATGTCCACATTATTGGTGAAATCATGGCTTGTTTCTTTGTCCTCAGTTTATTGTCTAGTTTCCTGCCTTATGTGGAGAAGATGCTTAATAAATATTTGAATGTATGAATATATTTAGAGATGACAAAGATTTTATTAGGCAAATATAAAGCCTTAGAAGAGGGATTTTTTTCCTTCTTTCTTAGAGACAGAGTCTCACTCTCACTCTGTTACTTACATTGGCATGCAGGGAAATCATTGTGGCTCACTGCAGCCCCAACTCCTGGGCTCAAGTAGGAGTCTGGCTAAATTATTATTATTTTTTTAATATTAGAGACAGGGTCTCACTATGTTGTCCAGGCAGGTCTTTAACTCCTGGCCTCAAGTGATCCTCCTGCCTCGACCTCCCAAAGTGCTGGGATTATAGGCATGAGCCATTACACCCAGCTGGGAAAGGAAGGTTTTATATAGGCGAAATCACATTAACAAAAATAACAGGAAAGGAAAATGCATGGGCTTTACATAGGGCCAATGTGAGAAAAGATTGGGAAAGGGTAAATATGAATATAGTATTGATATAAGACAGAATGTCACACAAAAGACTTCTGTTTTGGAAGGCATTTAGGGAAACTAATCAGAGTTTTAATTAGTTGAATGTCAGAAACGTAGAATCCTTGAACATTAAAAATAGCCTTTAAAGGTAATCTGCTTTCTCTATTTTATGAATGAAGGTAAATGATTTGCCCTAGGGATGCTCTTTAGAGTATACTAATACTGTCATAAAAGCAGGAACTGATATTTTGTTTTGGTGATTTCTTTCTTTTTTTTTTTTTTGTATTTTGATAATGGAGAGACATAAAGTCTAAGACTATAAACTTTGGAACTGTTGCAAAAAAATCATTATCTAATGTTCAAATATCTTTTTTAAGGACGTAGAATAACTTTCTTTTTTGTGTGTGTTAAAGGCGTGACAGATTTATAAATTTTGGACTGACTTTTCAGTAACATAAAAATTAGACCAGATACTACTATGTATATTCTTATGCTCCAGTTTTTATTTTTATTGTATCTTGGTAGAGAGTTTTCTTATTAAAATTAGACATGAAGGACTATTCCTGAAAACATTAGGTTTGACTATACTTTTTGGCCCAATTATGTTTAAAAGATTTAAATTTTTTGAAACAATTGAGGTGTAACTTAACATGTAATAAAGTGCAGTGTACATATCTTAAGTGTACAGCTTGTTGAATTTTTATGCATATAGCCATACATTAGTGCAACTACTAACAAAATCAAGATGTAGAACATTGCCAGCACACCAGAGGACCTGCTTTTGCCTTTTCCAGTCACTACCTCATATATTATAAAAGGAATCATATGTGGGCCAGATGTGGTGGCTCACACCTGTAATCTGAGCACTTTGGGAGGCTGAGGTAGGCAGATTGCTTGAGCCCAAAAGTTCAAGACTAGCCTGGGCAACATGGCGAAACCTTGTCTCTATTAAAAATATAAAGAAATTTCCAGGTGTGGTGGTGCATGCCAGCAGTTCCAGCTCCTTGGGAGGCTGAGGCAAGATGATCACTTGAGCCTGGGAGATTGAGGCTGCAGTGAATTCTGATTGTGCCACTGCACTGCAGCCTGAGTGACAAAGTGAGACCATGTCTCAGAAGAAAAAAAAAAGGAATCATATGTCTGCTTTCTTTTAGTCATCATTATGTTTGCTTTGTTGTATGGATAGTAGTTCATACTGTATTAATACTGTGTAGTGTTTCCTTATATGAATTAGCCACCATTTATCCATTCTGTTGTTGAAGAGCAGTGAATCGTCTCCAGTTTTTGTAATTACAAGATAGCTACTGTGAATATTTTTGTATAAATCTTTTCTTTTCTTTTTTTTTTTAATTTGAGACAGAGTCTCACTCTGTCACCAGGCACCAGGCTGGAGTGCAGTGGCGTGATTTTGGTTCACTGCAACCTCTGCCTCCTGGGTTCAAGCAATTCTTCTGCCTTAGCCTCTCGAGTAGCTGGGACTACAGGCGCATGCCACCACGCCCAACTAATTTTGTATTTTTAGTGGAGACGGGGTTTCACCATGTTGGCCAGGATGGTCTTGATCTCTTGACCTCGTGATCCGCCCGCCTCGGCCTCCCAAAGTGCTGGGATTACAAGCATGAGCCATTGCGCCTGGCCTAAATCTTTTCTTTTAAAGATATATTTTTATTTCTTTCAAGTAAATACATAGGAGTGGAATTGCTGGATTGTAGCATAGGCATACAGTTTTACTTTATGAAAAAGTTTTCTAAAGTGCTTGTGCCATTTTTATACTTTTATCAACAATTTTATGAGAGATCCAGATAACATTTTTGCTAATAGTTGGCATTATCTGTCTTATTTTTGCCACTTTGATGGTCGTGTAGTGCTGTCTCATGGTGGTTTTAATTTGCATTTGTCCATGTTGAATGATGTTAAGTATATTTTTATATGTCTTCTTTTGTGAAGTGACTGTTCAGGTCTGTTGCCCATTTTTACATTGGGTTGTGTTTTTAAAATTTATTTATAGTTTCTTATGTATTTTAGGTAGATTCATTTTGGGGATGTGCATGTTGCATGTGTCTTCTTTCAGCCATGACTTGCCTTTTTACTCCTTAATACCTGTTTGTGTGTGTGTGTGTGTTTAATGAACAGAAGTTCTTAAAATTTAATGAAGTCAAGTCTCATATGTCAGTCTTTTCTTTTATGTTTGCTGCTTTTTGTGTTCTCTTGAAGAATCTTGCCTGCTTCAAGGTTTTGAAGATACTGTTCTGTGTTTTCTTTTAGAAGCTTTGTTGTTTTATCTTTCTTGTTTATATTTTTTATGATCCATTTTAAGTTCATTTTTGTGTATTTTGTGAGAGGGTTCTACGTTCCTTATAGATACTAATTGTATCAGTGTTATTTATTACAAAGACCAACCTATCCCCACTGAATTACAGTAATGCCTTCTTGCAAAACTGGTAACTGTATATGTTAGTTTCTAGTCATTCTATTTTGTTCCATTGGTCTAGTTTGAGTATTACTAGATTATTGTAGCTTTATGAAAAGTCTTGATATTTTTAACTTCGCTTTGACTACTCTGAGCCTTTTGCATTTCCAGCTGAATTTTAGAATCAGCTTGCCTATTTCTACCAAAAAATCTGCTTCATTTTGATTGAGATGATATTGGATCTCTGGACCAATTTAGGAAGAAATATTTTAACAATATTGATTCTTCCATGAACATGGTATATTTGTATTTTGATACAGTTGATATTTGTATTTTGTCCTTTTATCCAGAAATTCTGCTAAATTCACTTAATAGTTTTGACAGTCTTGATTCTTTTGAAAGAATGTGTAGATTTTTTTTTGCATTTACATTTTATACACTGTCATGTCTGTCATCTGTGAATAATGTTTTTATTTCTTATTTCCTAATCTTTACATATTTTATTACTTTTTCTTTATTGCATTGATTGGGATCTCCAGTCCAGTGTTGAATAGAAGTGGTGATAGTGGACATCTTTATATTGTCCCCAAATTCAGGAAGAAGCAAGTATTTACTGTTTACTACCAAGCATGATAGTAATTGTTTTGTTTTGTAGATATCTTTTATCTTATTAGGGTGCTGTATATTGTGGGCAAATTTTACTGTTTATGTGGAAGTTTTACATCATTTAGCTCTTACAATTCATAGTTATCCATCCTAGATGAAAGTAGCAATAAGCAAGTAGGTATATAGTTAACCAAACAAAATATTGAGTACTGCGAAAGCAATAAGCTGCAGAATTCCAAGGCAACATAAAGGAGAAACACCTAAGCCATTTGGGAAAAATGGAAAAGCATTTTAAAGGAAATGATGTCTCAGTGGCAACCTGAGGAAAAGTCTGTTATTCAGACCTGTGGTGTTGGGGAGGGACCAGGGAAGGTGGTGAGAGAATTTGGAGAGCGTTGTAAGCAGAGGTTATCACTGCATAGAATGCTTACCACCATTGATTGTGTTTCTGCACTCTGATCATTGCATTATATTACATTCTCTCATTTAATCTTTGCTACTAACTTGTGAGGTATATGTTCTCTTTTACAAATGAGAAAACAGATTCCAGGACTTTCAGATCATACAACTCTTAATTGACTGTTTTACATATCAACTCTTCAAAAGTGGTAGGATTGTTTTCTTTTGTTTCTCTGGCTCAGGAGCAGCTGAATCTATAAGGATTTGAGGATGAATAGCTTCTGGAAACTTTACACTATTTTCTTGTCTCTTTGTGCAGGAGTCCAGCATGTCCTCATACTTCTTGTGCACACAAATATCTTTTAAAATTCTAGGTGATAGATTGCTGTATTATTGATTTTCAAGCGATTTTCATTGATTACTTTTCACAGGGAACTGAAATATATCTTCTAGTTTAGGAAAACAGTAATGCTCAAAGCTTATCTCTTATCTAAGATCAGATAAACTAGAACTTGAGATCTTCATGGGCCTATTGCCTCCTGTTTGGGCATTCTGCATCTCTGTAGGATCTTTTAGTGTAGCTTTACATGGTAAGTCCCACATTTATTTAGAGATCACTAGGAGTAAAGCACGTTAGCTAGCTGAGTGAACTTGAACAAGTTACTTAACTCTCAAGCTTCCTTTTCCTTATCTGTCAAGTGAGAATAATATACATTATACATTTTTTTTTTTTTTGAGACAGAGTCTTGTTCTGGCGTCAGGCGCCAGGCTGCAGTGCAGTGGTGCTATCTCGGGTCACTGCAACCTCAGCCCCCGGGGACTACAGATGCCCGCCACCACACCCAGCTAATTTTTATATTTTAGTAGAGACAGGGTTTCACTATGTTGGCCAGGACAGTCTCAATCTCTTGACCTTGTGATCTGCCCACCTCAGCCTCCCAAAGTGCTGGGATTACAGGCGTGAGCCACCGCGCCCGGTCGAGAATAATATACTTTTAAGGGGATTTTTTTTTTTTGATGGCTAAACGAAATGATGAGTGTCTTTATCACATTGCCTACCATTTGGTAAGAGGTCAATGAATGTTAGCTGCTATTGTGAACTTTTAATGAATACCAATCCATTAAAATACCTTTAGTGATTTACTTTTCTAAAATGGTTTGAACATATTTAGCTTTAATGCATTCCCTCCAAACCAAGTTGCAACTTGACCCCAGTAATCATATTATGTGTTTTAGACTGATTTAAAAATGAGAGTATTAAAGATAGTGAAAAATTTGACTAGAGTCTGTTGTTTTTTTCCCCGCTTTCCCTGGAACAAATGGTTATGTTCATTTTGTATAACATTTTGGCCTCTGTTGGTAAGGATGCAGTCCCAGTTTTCTTAGGAAGATAGTCTTCATGATTTTACATACTTATTTCTCCTTTTTATGGGCAGCATAATGTAAACCTTTGGAATGTTTTTCTTTTTTTCAAATTATTATTTTTTTCTACAAGCAGTAATGGCTGTTTTATCTGGTTGTGGCCAAAAACATTGAATTGATACTTAAACATTCATTAAGAAAACTTTTATTAAGATTTCTCAAAATTTAGTTCAGTTTAAAAATATTGTGGCCAGGCACAGTGGTTCATGCCTATAATCCCAGCACTTTGGGAAGCTAAGGCAAGTAGATCACTTGAGAACAGGAGACCAGCCTGGGCAACAAGGTTATACCCCATCTCTACAAAAAAATACAAAAATTAGCTAGGTGAGGTGGTGCATTCCTATAGTCCTAGCTACTGGGGAGGCTGAGGCAAGAGGCTGGATTGAGCCTGGGAGGTCGAGGCTGCAGTGAGCCATGATCGTGCCACTGCACTCCAGCCTGGGCAACAGAGCAAGACCCTGTATCCAAAAGAAAAAAAAAAGGTGTGTGTGTGTATGTATGTGTTTATAATATGTGTAATATTCATTTAAGTTTAAACAACGTTCATAAAAATTTCAAATCTGTCGAAAAGTTGACATAATTGAATTCAAACAGTCTGTTACTTAAGCCCAAATTCTGTGTTGATCAGTTTTACTTATTGAGACAAATGGTAGATGGGGCACATTTATGATTAAATTAAAATTTTTTCTATTTTCGTTTCTATGAGCAATCAAGAATTTGAAATCTTTAAAAATTATCAAGTTAGTGTCTTAGTGAAAGTGACAGTAATGTGGAATCTCACAGAATCTGCATCATGCTGAATTTTATATTAGAAATAAGATTTTCTGAATATATTTAGAGTCCAACTCCAAAATGTCTGAGCTGAATTAAAGTTATTAGCTTTGTGGGGATCACATTGTCTTTCTACAGGGGAAAAAGAGCTTTGCTGCTTCTGCAGAACTGCTGGGCTGACAGACTGCTTAGGTTATAATTGCATGTCACTATTTGGCAAGTTCAGCATCTTAGGCTCACAAATAGGTTAAGTTGTGTTACCTTTCTCAAACTGCAGCCTTTTCCAAAGCAATTAGAAATGTCAATCTATTGTATTGATTCCTTAGATTAAAAAGTGCTCTTTAAATGTAGGTTTTCTGTGATATTTTAAGTTTAACATATTTCAGTATATGTTAAATCCATTTACTTTTCCTAAATGAAATGTTTTATGTGTAGATTTTGAAAGTATTAATAGTCTGCTTGAGTACAGAGATCTGATGGTAAATGTAAATATTAATAACATTTTTAGAAATAACAGCTTTCTTGAGAATGACACTAATTCTAAATTAGTTTATTTCATTGACTGGTTATGTTTATACCAGAATTGTACCACTCAAAAAGTTTGACTACAAAGATATTTTATCTAGAAGTGGTCTTTTTTATGTTATAGGAGCATTGGTATAAAATGTTTATATGATAACATTTCTTTGATTCTCTATATATTTCTGTAGTATTTGTATACACTTGAGTAGCCTGTATATTATGTTCTTGAGCAGTTTTATAATTGACTTGTAGGCATAAAATAAATAATCTGTATATTTCTTCTTAAAAACTAACTTTTTTCCTTCTATTTTTCTCTTCCAAATTTTATGTAATGGAAAGCTATTTGAAAGACATTTTCTTATAGTGTTTCTTGGTATAGCTCTGTCTTCCATCCATATAGTTATACTCATTCTGTTTGTCCAATCTTGTTTTCTGCATGTTCTTATTAGTGATCTACCCTGGGTATCCTGATATTATTAGTCTTTATAACCATAATTTTTAATGACTGCATGCATTTCATTATTCAGTGCCATCATTTACGTAAACAGTTCTCTATTATTTTATTTTCCAAATTTTTATAATAAAAATGAGCACAGTGTTAATATTGTTTTCCTAAGTATATATCTTCTGCTTTTTGGCTTTTTTCTTTGAGAGTTCAAGTTCTCTTTCAATGTAATTTAGTAGCAGGCTTACATTTTCTTTGAGGAGCTTAAGTGTTACTCTATTATCTTTGGTCTCAAATGTGTTATGTTATTTCATAGCTTTTTTTCCCGTTTTAAGTCACTAGTTTTTTATTCCTAGGTATTCAAAGGAATTTTTTTTTCCTTAAAGCCGTGTAATTTTTCTAGAATATGTCTTGATGTTGGTCATTATGTATTGCTATTGTTAGGTACGTTGTGTGCTACTTTATATGTAGTTTCAAATCTTTTTTTATTTTTGGAAATTTTTCTTAAATTAAAATTTTTAGTATTCTTTTTCACTCTTTGGATTTTTTGTTGTTGCATTTTCTTTGCTTATCTTCAGTGGTTTATCATTTTTCTCAAGTGTTTTTAAGCTTTCTTCTTACTTCTTTTTGATTTTTAAAAATTTATTTTTAACCGGTCTTTAAGGTATTGTCTGTTGTGTTTATTCATTTTTGAATTTCTTCTAAATTAGCCTTCCTTTTTTAAGAGATTTTAAACATTTCTTATTCTTTCCCAAGTTCTTACATCTCATTTCTGAGTTTTAAATTTATGTTTTTTTAACATCCTACATATTTTTTTGTCTTGTCATCTGTTGAGAACATTTTTCTCCTTGTTCTCTTCGTTTTCATAAGTTTGTGTGGGATATATCTGTGAAATTCGTTTTAGTTTCCCTTAACTTCTAGACAGAGATAGGGGGTCAAAGTGGCTTTTCTAACTTCACAGAGCTCCCTATTGTTTTAATAATCTTTTTTTAATAATGGTTGCTTGCTTTCTGGGGTTCCTTGGTTCTGATCTACTTTTCAACCTATCTGTGAAACTTTGTTTCCTTCAGCTCTGTTGCCTCCATCCTGTTCAGGATTGCTTCCACTCCAATGTGGGGCCCTGATGTGGGAAGGACACACTTCGGCTGGTCACTTTTGGAATGCTCTGGCTAAACTGCCCTTGTCCTTCAGACCTTTCTTCAAACTTGTAGCACAGCCTTACTAATACAGTGAATGTTCTGGGTTTCAACTGAGGTTGTAAAATTGGCCACCATGCTTTTCTGTGAATACCTTTTGGCTGTTATGGGCTTCTTCTGTTCTTAGATCTGTTTCGGATTCCTTGTTATTTCCTCTGCTTTCTTCTGCACAGACACCAGTACCATGAAGGACTTATGGCTGTTAATTGACCTATCAGCATGTATTTGGGGGTTCATGGGAATACCTGATCATCTAGTTTGTTGTAAATGTTGTCTATGAGATTTTAGTTTTTGGCCATCTAGTTTATTATCTGTTGTAAAAAACACACACAGTCTCTCTCTCTCTCTCTCTCATTCTCTCTCTCTCTCTCTCTCTCTCTCTCTCTCTCTGTCTCTCACTCACTCTCTCACTCTCTCACTCTGTTAGGGATTTCCAAGACCAGATTTGATCATTCTCTAGGAGGACTCATGGGATCTGTATATAGTCATACTCATGGCCATGATTTATTTTATAGTAAAAGAATACAAAGTAAAACCAGCAAAGAGAAAAGTGCATGGGGTAAACGACATAGGAAACCAGATGTGAGCTCCAAAAGTCTTCTCCTGGAGCAGATGTGCTTAACCCCCCCCAAGATCAAATTGTGACAACATGTATGAAATACCTACCAGGGAAGCTTGTTAGAGCCTCAGTGCCCAGGGTTTTTACTGGGGGGTTGGTTATATCTAAGAGCCCTCTGCCTAGCATATACCAAAATTCCAAACTCCCAGAAGGAAATTAGATGTTCAGCTGTGGTTCAGCCTTAAACCATATCTGTTAAAAATAAGTTTAGGCATGGTGAGTGAGCCACTCTTATTAGTTAAGGCAGTGGGAACCTTTCCAAAATCGAAGTTTGCAAATGCTAGCCAAGGGCCAACTCTGAGAGTAGGACTTTTTAAAGTTAGGCAGTCTCAGTCCTGCTTTTCTACACACACACACACACACACACACACACGCACGCACACACGCATGGTGTTAATGGACATTCAGAAACTATGTCACCACTGTAACCAGTAACTTATCAGAGACCTCCCATTGAAAGGATTTTAAGCAAGAGACCAGTATGTTGAGATTTTCAGGTTTGAAGTTGTTATTTGCTGTAACATAGTGGAGGATGGATAGTAAACCAATGAGAATGGAAATAGGATAACTATGCAGTGGCTTAGATGAAAGATGATTTGTGCTTGAAATAAGGCCCTGGAAATCAAGAAGATGGAAAGGATGGAATCAAAGGAACACTATGTGTATTTATGGACATATATTTTTGTTTATGTACATATGTATGTTAAGACATTTATATTAATTTCTTATTCTTTATAGTGCCTAGTAAGAAAATGATGTGAATGCATGTTCTTATCTGTGCAAAGGGAAGGCTTTTCTAAGCATAAATATAAAGAAGTATAAAGTCATAAGTCACTGGCAGCAAGCTTGATAAGTTTAAATATATAAAACTTTAAAACTTCTGACAAAAAGCAAGACAAAAATTCAACAAAATTTAAATGAAATGGGGAAGGTATTTACGATGTATGAGAGCATTAATGTTCTTACTATATTAAGAGCAGTTGCAAATTAGTATTTTAAAATTCTTCATAGCCCAACAGAAAATAGGCAAAGTAGAATAATGAGCAATTTGCAAAAGAAGGAATATAAATGATCATTTCATATTTCCAAGCAAAAACCTTTAAGGCATAAACAATAATTTTTTCATAAATTAACAATTAAAAAAATGGATAGTAATCAGAGTATTTGCAAATCAGAAGTAACCTAAATGTCTGACGTATTATTTAGATAAATTGGTATACTCATGCATTCATATCTTACCACAGCCATTAATATCATGTAGAAAACATTGACATGGCTGTTTATAATAAAGTATGATTCCAGGTTTTCTGTTGATACTCTACTGCATACATAGAAACATACATATGCACAGAGAAATACTTAAAGGATATTCCCTGAAAATATCAACCAGTTTTTCTCTGGGTGGTGGGACTATGGATGATTTTTCATTTTCTTTGTGATCAAAAAAAAGTTTTTTTCTATTAAATAATTTTCTTAGTAGAGACTGACAAACAATAACCTATGGTCTAGCCACTTAGTTTTGTAAAGTTTTATTGAAACAGAGCCATGCTTTTCATTTATATATTGTCTGTAACTACTTTTCAGTACAGCAGCATAAAATATCTACTGTCTGGCTCTTTAGGGATAGTTTTCCAAACCTTCCCCTCACCTGTAGCGAGCAGTATATTTTTTATATTTAGAAACAATCTCCCTCCTCAACAAACATGCAGCATTCTTACACAATAATGTGTTGTAAGAAAAAAACAGCATTGCTACTTATAGTGCTGGGATTTTTTTTTCCCCTCCATAAGCTTCTTGTCATAACTTTTTTCTAAGAAAAGTCATTAACTTTTCTTAGAAATAGCTTAGTCTGGAACAAGATAGGAACTTAATGACTTAAGTGCTGCTGATACTGAAATAAGTTAATAATTTATTTTAAATATAATTTGGAGGCCAGGCGTGGTGGCTCATGCCTGTAATCCCAGCACTTTGGGAAGCCGAGGCAAGGTGGACTGGTTGAGTCCAGGAGTTTGGGAGACCTGGACAAAATGGCGAAACCCTGTCTCTTAAATAACAAAAAAAAATCCCGCCCCCCCCAAAAAAAAAATATATATATATATACACACACACACACACACACACACACACACACACAACATTTATTTATATATAAATTATACATATAATTACATATATAATTTAGGAAATCAATGTTTTGTTTATCCAGGATTCTTAGCTAATATCTTAATGATATTCTAAAGAGAAGATTTAATAGACGTAGAGAGTTAAGAAATGAAATTGTTAGTATTATCAAATTAATTGGAGGCATTTAAAGAATTCAGTGTGGTTACTTAAGGGTCTTTTAAAAAAATATGTAAAAGTTGGTTGAATGGTAAGTACATAAGCAATGATGAGCAAGAAAATTGTGAACCTCTGAAAATGGTGGTGACAGCTACTGTGTACCTGATTCTGTGCAGAAATGCTATTTAATTCTCAAAATAATTGTATTATTTAATCCTCAAAATAATTTTTGTGACAGGCAAACAAGAGTATTTTCTATTATGTAAATGAGAACTCTGAGTTTTGGAGAGTTTAAGTAATTCACCTAAATCATATAGAGGTTTGCTGAGCATTTGCTGAACTTAGGTTTATCTGAAAGGAACATTTATCATTATCTTTAGCCTTGTTTTTTTTTTTTAATTGGCTGCCATGTAGGTCCCAAGAATTGAAGTAAGGTACAGAATTCAGGTTTTGTCTTAAGAATACATTTTTAACTGTTTATAAAGTTGTGTTATAGATAGTGGTAAGCTCCTTGTTCCTTGCTACATGCAAGCAGATTCTGGATAACCATGTTTTGAAGGCTGTCTTAGTAAAATTTCCGCTGTGGCTAAGAGGTCAAGCTTTATGAACTTTGAGAATCTACCAGGTTTGCAATTTTATGGTGTTTTTAAAAATTCTACTTGTGTATTTTTCCAAATTGAGATATGTGAAGGACCATAACTATATGAACTCCTAAAGTGCGGTAGAAATCTTTTTAGAAATCATGTTTTGCCTTATATTTTGATAGTCATATTTGTATGACTCTGTAATCGTTAACTTAATGCACTAAGGAGCTTTTTGTTTTTTATATAGTTAACATTTATGCAGTTTATTTTTTCTTGAATACAGACCAGAGAAAAGATTTGTCTGTTCAAGTGGATATACTTTTTCCCAACAAAAATAAAAACTATGTAAACTAACATTTTCTCTTTTTACTTTAGCCATATGTAAATGAGCCAAATTTAATGGATTAACATATTAATTATCTTAACTTAGGTACCAGGTAACTAATATTCTTTTTTTTTTTCCCTTAGAATTTGGTTTCTGTAATTCCTAAACATTTTTTGTTGTTGAGAGCTAATTCATATTATTTGAAACATTTTAGAATTAAGTAGAATATACATTTATAGGGAAAAATTAGCTTCAATGTAAAGTACTTAATTCTCAGCCTAGTAAATGACAACATCAGGGATTTGTGTTTAGAGAAAGGCCAGCATTGCCCTCAGGCTGATGCTTTTGAAACAATGGATATAGTCCATCTCCAGTCTAGAATGTTGCCAGTTTTTCCTTTGTGGTTTAATTTTTTTTTTAATTATGCTTCAAGTGTTGAATTGTCAGTGCATCAGATGCTCCGATTTAAACAAATGTATCAAAATATCTAAAATATAGAAAACAAATACAAAATATTATTGCTTTTTTTCCTCCCAGCATTCCTTTATACTCGTTCGTGATTTCGCTGTAACTAGTATGTAACTTTTATGTATGGTGGATGTTCTAATTCTGATGAATTAACGTAGATAATCTCAATGTATTAAATTTCTCCTCTGAAAGGGGAGATTGAGGTAGCTATACTCCAAGATAATAAAATGACAAGTACTTTATTAATAGACTATTGGTATGCTTCAGGTATTGGTATGTCATCTTATGGTCCACATAATGACACTGTGGTTGTCATGATTGAAACCTGTGACTCTTTTTTGTTTTGTTTTTTTACTTTTTGGTTTTTTTTTTTTTTTTTTGAGACAGAATTGTGCTCTGTCACCCAGCCTAGAATGCAGTGGCAGGATCTTGTTTCACTGCAGTCTCCACCTCCCAGGTTCAAGTGATTCTTCTGCTTCAGCCTCCTGAGTAACTGGGATTACAGACACCCACCATCACGCCCAGCTAATTTCTGTATTTGAAGTAGAGACGGGGTTTCACCAGTTTGGCGACCAAACTGGTCTCAAACTCCTGACCTCAGGTGATCCACCTGCCTCAGCCTCCCAAAGTTCTGCAGTTACAGGCATGAGCCACCACACCTGGCCGAAACCTGTCACTCGCAGACATCACAGAAATCCTAAACCCTATGTGAATAGTGTGATTGGCCGTAATTTATATGGCTTACATAAAATGTCCTTGTGAATGCTTATAATTACATAAAATTTATTCTTTCATTTTTATAGTCTGTTCGGCATTTGAAGTACTCCTTGTTTAAGAAATCACTACTGGGCAGTGTTTCAGATAATGGAATGGTAACTCTCTGGGATGTAAATAGTCAGAGTTCATACCATAACTTTGACAGTGCACACAAAGCTCCAGCTTCAGGCATCTGTTTTTCTCCTGTCAATGAATTGCTCTTTGTAACCATAGGCTTGGATAAAAGAATCATCCTCTATGACACTTCAAGTAAGAAGTAAGTATGACATGCTTATTTTTTAATTTAGTAACAAATAACTATTATTCCATTAACAGGCATATTTGTGATATGTATAGACCACTGATTAATGTCCGGGGTTTCTAAAGTTTGTACAGTTGATGAATCTAGTAAAATAGAATTTTCTTCTCATGCAGAAAAAAAATAGATGGTGTGCAGGTAGTATTCAGAGTTCTGAAACATGAACAATGGCGCAATCTCTGCTCACTGCAATCTCTGCCTCCCGGGTTCAAGTGATTCTCCTGCCTTGACCTCCCAAGGAGCTGGGATTACAGGTGCCCACCACCACACCCTGCTAATTTTTGTATTTTTAGTAGAGATGGGGTTTCGCCATGTTGGCCAGGCTGGTTTCAAACTCCTGACCTCAGGCGATGCACCTGCCTTGGTCTCCCAAAGTGTTGGGATTACGGGCATGAGCCACCACTCTGGCCTTGATTTCACATTTCAATTTTAGCATCTTTTTCAAAATATGAAATGTATATGTTTTTAACACAAATGATTAATTTGCTTTAAAATTGATTAATTATCTAGAGGAAGGTTTAGAAATGATTGCCATTTTGGGCTTTGTAATTCTTTGTTGTGAGGGACTGTCCTGGATATTGTAGGATACTCAGCATCCCTGGCCTCTGCTCACTAAACACCAATAGCCTAAATGGTGTCCAGACATTGCCAGGTGTCTTCTGGTTGCTCCCACTTGAGAAATAGTGCTAGGTGTGCATAATCTTCTAAGCATTTGGGCCCATTGTACCCTTCTCATGTTAAAGGTATGCTCAGTTAGCTAAAACAAAACAAAACAAGAACTGCAACAGTGCGACAGTTGTATTCAAGATGCTTAGCACTGCAGATCATGTGGAGTATGAATGTTACTACAAGGGAAGGGCTTACTGTCAGCCTCTGTTATGATGCTAGAGTTTTTGCTGTTACTTATTTGCTGTCTTCTTTTATGGAACAGTTTACTGAGAACCTGGTAAGCCATTCTTCTCTTATACTAGACAGACCAGTAAAGAGCTCAGCTTGAGCAGATCAGCATCCATATTTCTTTATTAGCTGCCTAAGGATCAAGCTTGTGAACTATGTTCCTCTTAGCTTTTTGGTCAAGACTGCACAACTAAGAACAGAGTAACAGCTGCTCCCCTGTGAAAGGTCATAATCCTCCTGAGGCCTAAGCAGGTCAATAAATGGAAAGGGAATACTTAGGGCCTCCTCAGCCCTGAGGGTAGAGCCTCTGTTTGTGGTGGAACAGATGGTAGTTCTGCTGCATTCACTGCCAGAGTAATAAAGAAATAGGTGCTGTTTCTATAAGATGTGGAATGTACCTATTGAAAATGAATAGAAAAGATGGAATTTTGGCAGTTCTCTACATGCCATTTTATTAGAAATGTCTCTAAGTCAAATTCTAAAATTATGCTTTAAACAAATATTTGGGATATATGTGCTCTTTGCTAGTTTGAAGTATTAATAACTCTGGTTTTGGTTTATAGTTACTTAAAGCTCATATACTTATACACACTAACATATCTACACATACTTTGTTCTCCTTTCCAAAGGCTGGTGAAAACTTTAGTGGCTGACACTCCTCTAACTGCAGTGGATTTCATGCCTGATGGAGCCACTTTGGCTATTGGATCTTCCCGGGGGAAAATATATCAATATGATTTAAGAATGTTGAAATCACCAGTTAAAACCATCAGTGCTCACAAGACATCTGTGCAATGTATAGCATTTCAGTACTCCACTGCTCTTACTAAGGTAAGACATTTTCTTTTCAGCATTTGTGATTTTATTAAATAAATCTAACTCAGAATATGGAAATTATGTTATCAATTAAATACAGTATAGTTTTGTTTCATAATTACATAAAAATGATTTTACATGTAATATATAATAATTTTAGTACAAAGCCATTTTATAATTAGTTTTAAAACTTTGTACTTAGTTCTCATATCTCTCTTTCTCTAAAAGTCTTTTAAAAGATGTTTTGGTTTAGAGAGAAACTGAGATCCACCAGCAAGCTTAAGATTTGCAAGGAAAAAATATACTTTTTAATCTAACAGAGAATTGATAAAATATTAATGTATACTATGAAACATTAGTAACCTGAGCTTTTAAATATTCCATTACATTTCAGTCAAGTTTAAATAAAGGCTGTTCAAATAAGCCCACAGCAGTGAACAAACGAAATGTTAATGTGAATGCTGCTAGTGGAGGAGTTCAGAATTCCGGAATTGTCAGAGAAGCACCTGCCATATCCGTTGCCACGGTTCTACCACAACCTGTGACATCAGTTGTGGGGAAAGGAACAGTTGCTACTCAAGAAAAAGCAGGTAAATGTTGCTTATATATTTTTGGAAGGTTTTTTTTTTTTTGGTTTACATATGATTAGCACATTCTTCAAGAACCTAGAATTCAAATTTAGTTGAGTATTTAGGTAAAATTAATAGAAGTGAAAATCACTGAAGAAGTGAAATAGTAACTTTAGCTATTAATTTCAAAAATGTTAAAAGCCCTTACTGTTTAGCTAAACTTCTGTTGTGAGAAATATTATCTTGAAAATAGAAGGAGGCTAACTGAGAAATTATTCTTCCCTAATACTACTGCAGACTGAATGGCTTTTCCATTGTGTCTTCAGATTAACCAGTAGAGAATATGAAACTTTGACGCTGTCAGTGATTTGATCTCCTCGTTAAAAAAAAGAAGAGCTATTATAATGGCTCTTTTTATTTCACATTTTAAAATGAAAAGTAAGTCAAGTGATGAAATGAATATTTTAAAGTGCTAAATAGTACCTGGCACATATTAAGCAGTATATTAGTAATTTGTTAAAAATAAATGAGAATGTTGCAATTTTTAATGATTTATTCTCTGATGTTCTTGATGCAACAGTTCTGAAACAGGATTCATTAGACTTTATTGAGGTGTTATAAGCTTTCCCATACTTATTGTAGAAAGTATTCCTTGTTCACAATAAAGAAAATAGTCTGTAAATTCCTGAAAACTTTTTATTTTAAGAAGTTACGCTATACTGTCAACTTGCAACAAATACTTTAAAAATCTACATGGTATACTAGTATGTTTCCAAAATATTGTGCTCATTAGAAATACATCTATGTTTTTTAAATTTTTCAGGATAAATACTTGGGCAAAAATATTGCTGTTTTTTTAGTATGATTTTACTATTTCCAAGTAGAAGCAAAACTTTAATTTGTTGATCTTGATAGTGTGGAATAGTATTTTAAAGTAAGTATATTCACTATAAATTTCCTTTGAATATTTATATCATCCTTATGTAAGAGTCATTATATATTAGAAAAATAATTAGATTCTTATTTAGGAACTCCTGGAGACAAAGACAATTGATATCTACTTAAAGAAGAAATTATTGTTGAAATATAACTTTGAGTAACATCTGCCAACATGTTTAATTAACTATATTATGAAAATTGCCTTTATCTTACATAATGTTTTCTTCATAATTTTCAAAAATTAATCAAAATAAAGATTCTCTCATTCACTGTAAACTCTGAAGTCTCACCATTATTCATTTAGTTTTATAATAAGGAGGCTCTTGTTTAACAAAAATAACATTAATTTGGAAATCAAAGACTTGGGTCTTGCAGGGTCACAGATTAATGATAACTTTTGAGAGATTCCCAACATTTCTAGCAAAGTGTATGAGTGCCCTGCCCCCACAAAGTTAACCATGCTTGTGTATTAATTGTATTTTGAAATGACTGTCATCATATGGAGAAGTTTTAAGGATAGTACAGACAACTCCGAGCATTACCCTTTAGATGTACTTTATAAATTTTGCCACATTTGCTTCATCGTTCTCTTTTACTTCCTCCCTCTCTCTCTCTCTCTCTCTCTCTCTCTCTCACACACACACACACACACACACACACACACACACACACACACACACTTTACTTTGCCTCGGAAATAGTGAGAATAGTTAGACTTAGTCTCAGATCTGTCACTTCTGGCCAGGATGCCTTTAGGCAATTTTCTTAACCTTTCTGGGTGTCATTTTTTTTAAGATGTTATTTAATTTTTAGAGTTATTGTGAAAATCAGAGAAAATGTATTGGAAATACCTGGCACATGGTAGGCACTCAGTATATCATGGTGTTGATACTATCATTGTGGTCATGATCATCATTATTACTAAGTTTGTATAAAATTAAAGTTTAGAAAAAAAATTCTATTGCTTCTATTGAAGTTGTCCTGATTTAGTTATTCCAACAGACTTCTCTAAACTTGTTGCTGGTACTCAGTTTTTGAAGGAAATCACCATTTAAGAAGAAAAGAATAAGACTTTAGCACTCTTTTCAAATGATACCAACTTCTGTTTCCTCAAGTTTCAGAGGCTAGAGTTAATGCATTCAAATATTTTAAGGACTAGAAAATAGGAGAGGAAATTACTTCTTTGTAACAACTGAACTCTTGCTATAGACACTCTTCAACAATAGTACAAATGATTTGGTAATATTTTAACTTTATAGCAGGTATTATTAGACAAGTTTATTTTATTAACCAGTCTTGGGCATTTTTGGATATGCAGGCTGTTTGTTTTCATCTCAGACTTTTCAGTTTTCATTTGGGCCTGAGATGCCAAATAAAGCACTTTTAAAAAAAAATACAATACAATAACGTGTTACCAATCCTGATGCCAGACTTTAATCAAAATTTTTGAACCTCTATAACTTTATCCTTACTCCAGTAATGAGCCAGAAGCTACTGAGCCTCCTGAGTTCCTCTTAGAAAGTCCTTACCCTAAAGCCATGCATTTATATACTGTCAGAAAAAAGAAACTGCTACTGTCTCTTTATTGTTGTCTACCATACTGTTCTTTATGAGTCTGGTGTTCTGGTTTGCTTCCTCTTTGTAAAATATGGAGGTTAGTGAAGTCATTTGAGATCTGTAATGCTGAGGGCAATGTTACGCTCCCACTGTTAGTGAAAGAAAAGACAGGAAACCCCTTCACTGCAAGTCGGGGAAGAAAAGTAACATGAATTGAGTCCTGCTATATGTTAGGCATCGCTCTATATGCCTTACAGACTGAAAAAAAAAAATTACATTTGTAGATGATCATAAGAGTCAGTCAATAGCAAAAGTAAGTTGTGTACAGTGTACTTTAAGAAAGCAGAAAAATATATAAATTATTTTAGAAAAATTCCATCAAAATGGCTGAAATAAAGTTTTGCTGTATGAACAAATAAGCTGTTTTCTTTTGAGGAACCTTTTGTTCCATGAAAATCCTGGTTAACTTTAGCTCTTGTCATATTCTGTTTTATTCTCCTTATGCTCACAGTTGTAATATTACCAACAATATGGGTAATGCATCAATTTTTACAACCTAGCTTCTGATGATAAAATTTATTTAGATGTAATAACATTGATTTTTATATCTAATTCCTGTAAGGTTTGCCTCGAAGCATAACCACAGACACTTTATCTAAGGAAACAGACAGTGGAAAAAATCAGGATTTCTCCAGCTTTGATGATACTGGGAAAAGTAGTTTAGGTGACATGTTCTCACCTATCAGAGATGGTAAGTCTGTTCAGAGGATCTTGTTCTCTTGCTGGTAGTCAATATATTTATTCTGGCTAAAAGATGTGAATAATAGCTTCAGTCCAATTCTATTCATGGCAGTTTGCTAATTTTCTCCATCCCTGGGGTGGTACCTTTTTCTTTGCCCTGATATTTCAAACGTTATCATTCTAAAATATATGCTAGTAATTTTCACTTGGGAATTATGCAAATAGCTCTCAGGTCAGCATTTTAATTTCCACAAAAGTTTCTTGAAGGAAGTTTTTACCTTCATAAGTAATCTTTCCCTTGTATCTACTTCTAAATGAATGTTCCTAAAATTTTAGATATTTTGATATGCAAAAAAGTCTTCCTAATTTAAAAAATTTGCTTTGTATATGTGTACACCTCCCCCACCCCATAAAAACAGTTGCCATAATAAAAAACAAATTTTGCCAGCTTGATAAATAGAAGCATTATATGTCATTGTTCATAGTATATGAACTAAGTACATTGTTTAAGTGTGCCTTTTTGGTACTGACATTCATAATGGTTTTCTTAGTGTAATGGAATTATCTCATTACTAATAGCAATATTATCAATAAGATGGATAAATTTCTAGAGGGTAATTTGGCAGAGTTAATATGTTCATAGTTTTTGGCCTTGTAATTCCATTTCTACAAATTTATCTCAGAAAATAGAAGCCCACAAAGATTTGTGTATTTACTATTATAAGTGTACTGTGTCAACAGCAGGGTGTCAGAGTTGTTTCATCCACTCATTATTTTGTACAATTTCATTTTTTACTTTAAAATTGTCTCTTTTCCAAATTTTCTACAATTTTATAGTCAGAAGGAATAAATACATATGTGACAGTACAGAATTATTAAGTATCTTCTACCTTACCCTGGTCTGCAAATTTCTATTTAAATTGCTAAGTCAAACTGAAAGAGGAAGGATTCTTTTCTTCAGTTTGAAGAGAAGTCAGACTACATAGTTAAAGAGTAAAGAGAAATCAAACTACATAGTAAAGAGTAAAGAGAGGACGGATGTGGGTGGAGAGAGAAGTGACTAGTGCTAGAGTTGAGAAAAGTTTCTGGGGTCAGTGCTGAGTTGGGAGTTTTGGCCATTGAGACTCCTCTGGAGCAACTTTTGCATTGAAGAAAGTACAAAGGGGTTTTTTTGGAAGTGTTTGAGTTACAAATTAAATTCTCTTTCATAGTTTTTAAGACAAATAAAGTTTTTCTTTAATTTCTTTTGCTTTGTTTAAAAATGTGATTAGCATTTGAGTCATATGATCTTCAGATACATCATGGTTCCACATTATTGATGAAGAAACTAATAATTTCTAAAAGTGTGCATGTACATGCTTTGCCATTACTGGGTACATATATGCACATGCACATAGATGATATTTCTCCTGATATAATTGTGTGTTTATTGGCCACTTGAATTTCTGGTGAATTTGTTAATAACTTTTGCCCATTCTTTTTATTTACCTGTTAAAGTTGAGTTTTATAATTTTTGTTATAGACTAGCAAATGAATATTACAGGATTAAAATAGTCTTATACATATTCTACCATTGAAATAAACACTAATAAAACTTTTTTATAACATTGTACTGCTTTGCAAAATTTTTTTATATTCAGTTGATCCTCTCAAAGCAATTTTATGAGTTTATCAGGACATGATCCCCATTTTATAGATGCAGAAACAAATTTAATTGCATTTGAGACTTGTCTGAGATCACAAAGGTATTAAGTGGTATAGGCAGAACTGGATTATAGCTCTCCAAACCTACCCCAGGGTTTGTTATACTATACCTGGCTCCCTTATTACATGACTCTGTACTATAGGATTATCTCTTCATATTTGCTGCTAAAGTATGAATGAAACTAAGAGAATGTAAAAGAAAAATTTAAATGAGTACTCCTACCTTTAGCCTCACTCATATTTAGCTTTTTAAGATTGTTAGTCTCTGAACTCTTTGGAGAATGAATAGGAAGACTAAATTGATATGGCTTCTTTTTCACTATTTTTAAAATATGATTTTCTGATTTTGTTATAGATGCTGTAGTTAACAAGGGAGGTGATGAATCCATAGGCAAAAAAGATGGTAAGAATTACTTAGGAGTCTTTTCGTGAAAATGAAAAGTGATACGGTGTTATCTATGCGGTGTAACAAATCTTTCCAACACTTTGAGGCTTAAAAAAGTAAACATTTATCATCTCATAATTTCTGTGGGTCAAGAACTGAGCATAACTTGATTGAGTACCTTTGCCTTCAAGTCTCTCTTCATGCTTCAATCAGGATGTCAACCAGAGCTGCATTCAATTTAAGGCTCATCTGGGCAAGGAACTGTTTCCAAGCTCATGCCCTTGGCTGTTGGCTGGAGATATCGGTTCCATGCCAATGAGCTTCTTTATACATGGGGTAGCTGACAGCATGGCAGCTGGTTTCCCTCAGAGCTGGTGAGCAAGATAATCTGAGAGGGCATCCAAAATGGATTCAAAGGGAGGAGATTACCCAAGGATGGGGATGCCAAAGGCAGGGGTCATTAGAAGCCATCTCAGAGATGGCCCTCCAAGACACGTACCACAGATATATACCAAATTAACAATTTTCAGTTATCAAAAATTAATACTGACTTAAAACATTGTGTTTTGCTGTTTTCAAAGTATTTTTACAAATAATACCTTTCAAGCCTTACCACTCTGGGATGGGTATCATCATTCACATTTGCAGATCAGGAAATAGTCACAGAAAATTTAAGACTTTTGCCTAAGAATACATATCAGTTATAAGGTGTATCCGAGAAACAAACCAGTCTTTAGAATGTAGATCCATATCTTCTCCCGTGTTAATCTGTCTATCATATTAAGTGCTTTTCTTCAGTGTCCAAGATTGGAGGGCATCATGTGCAGTTTTTTTCCTCTTCATTTCCAGGCTTTGACTTTCTACCACAGTTGAATTCAGTGTTTCCTCCAAGAAAAAATCCAGTAACTTCAAGTACTTCGGTATTGCATTCAAGTCCTCTTAATGTCTTTATGGAATCTCCAGGGAAAGAGGAAAATGAAAATCATGATCTGACAGCTGAGTCTAAGAAAATATTTATGGGAAAACAGGAATCTAAAGACTCCTTCAAACAGGTATTTGCCTAAAAGTGATGCTGAACTCACTGTATGTGTTTATCACTAGAAGGCGGGCGCTGCCAGTGTATGTATCCTACTTATTAACGGTGCTATGCACTGATTAATAAATCTTGATGTCAGTTTTGAATAACTACAGAATACTTTGAAATCTCGCTTTGGATATGTTGAAAGTTACAGCAGATGGAAAGTTACACTATTTTTCTAAGATAAGATACTTGATATATCTATCTGTACAAGAACACTTTTATCCCTAAATCCTTTTAAAGTGTATTTCCATTGCATCACACAAAATCAAGTTGGTGGTTAAGTCATTAGTGCAAACTGATTATGTTAAGAATGGAATTTATTATTGTTACAGTGTATAATATAGAATTTAATTTCTCATGTAAGGGTTCAAAATGATCAAAAATTACCAGGAATGCCAAGCCAGTTAGGTGTATAATATGTCTGTATTTTCATATTTCTTATTTAGAATGATACTGAAAAGATACCATACAAGAAGTACAAAAACATCTTTTATTTTACAAATATTATTGACTAGTTACCACATGCATGTGTGTGGTTGTTTTTTGTTTTTGTTTTTTGCCAGTTATCTCTATTTTAAATGGTATTCAACAGCAGGTGCTTAGTACATGAATGTTTCCTCATTATGTTATTGCTGAGATGGTTTTTGATTAGTAAAAGTTACTTTATTTTGCCTCTAGTTCTCATCTGTTTTTTCTTCTTCTATATCCCTTCTTATTTTCCTTCATTTCCTTGAACCTACATACTGGGGAAAAGGGAAAAGTAGGCAAAAATTATATGGGTAATATGAGTAAAACAAAAAATTGTATATTAAAGTCACTGTTTATTTTAAATATAAAGTTAGCAAAGTTGATCACGTCTGGTGCTGAAAGTGGAAATTTAAATACCTCTCCATCATCTAACCAAACAAGAAATTCTGAGAAATTTGAAAAACCAGAGAATGAAACTGAAGCCCAGTTGATATGTGAACCCCCAATCAATGGGTCCTCAACTCCAAGTAAGTACATGAAACTTCTTGATGTTTTAAAGTGTTTAATGGAAAAATTATCCCAATTATTTAACTTGTAAAGGAGAAATAGAGTAATTGTTGACTAAAAATGTTCAAAGAGTTTAAAGTTTATGGAGACGTCTATAGTGTGAGTCTTACTAGAAGACAATGAAATGGATATGAATGGTTAAATTCAGATACATTAGTTTGATCTTCTTTTGGTGTGAATTAGAGTTTCAGTGTACTATGTGTCTTTAATATGGTAGAGATAGAATTATTATGTTGGACCCTTTGAAAAGGGATGGTTAACTACCTGAAAATGTCTTTTTCTCATCATATTAAAGTCTTATTCTTAGAATTTGTGCTACAGACTCATAAAAACTTGATCACATTTAAAGGAATATTTGGTTTAACTGTAAGAGTTATCTACACAAGGCAACTCTTTGTTTAGAATCAACTCTTATATAAATATCTATATTTTACTTGAAGGTTTCTGTGGATATATATTGCATTAGCTTAAACTCTAAGGCTTTTCCTGGAGCAGCACTTTACTCCCATTTTCCTTCTGTTTGTTTTTAATAGTCTTGGTTTATCTAGTTTGTGGTGCAGGCTTGTCACATTCATCTTTTATAAGAGGAAGTGGTTCATAGATTCTTCAAGATTAATCCCTCTGTCATGTGGTATTACATTAGACAGCTGGCAGTTTATATATATAGATAAATGACTATTAGAAATAATGTTACAGAAATTTCTAAGGTTTGTATTCCAGACAGTGAATTTTTCCAAGTGTCACAGGAGCTCTTCTTTGCCAGTTTTTCAAGTTTTCATATGCCAGATTTTATTTAGAAATGTCTGCTGTCTCTCAATCCAAGTTGACTATTAATATTTTCTTCATTCTTTATTTTAGATCCAAAGATAGCATCTTCTGTCACTGCTGGAGTTGCCAGTTCACTCTCAGAAAAAATAGCCGATACCATTGGAAATAACCGGCAAAATGCACCATTGACTTCCATTCAAATTCGGTTTATTCAGAACATGATACAGGAAACGTTGGATGACTTTAGGTAGTAATTGAGAAACTACTCCTTCTATCTAGACCTTACTTTTTTTTTTTCCTAGATGTAAAATCAGAGCTATAGATAATGTTGTTGGTTACTATTGTTTAGGTTCTGGTAACCGTAAAACCACAGAAAACATGATGAGTTTTGTTGATCTTTTCATACTGCATTTATTGATTATGAGCTGGGAAAAGGCACATTTACCTAGGGCAGTCTAGCAGGCAGACTACCATTGTGAACTTATTTTATTATTAAAATGTGGACAAGTTCTGGTAAGCTCAAATTGGGTTCTTACCTGCAATATGTTCAGAGATCAGCTATTAGGTGTACTATGTGCAATAATGTAGTAGAAAAAGATATTTTAAAGAGCAATTCTGAGTATTTTCAAATAAAATGCAACACTTAATCTAAACAAAATACTTTCTCAGACTTACCCTTGTCTTTCTTATCCTTTGAATTGTGAACGTTGTAAAAATGTGTTCAATAATGCTACTTTATCATCTCCATATTTTTGGAAGCTATCTTCAATTACTAAAATCATTGGTGCCTTTTTTTCCTTTCTAACCTATAGTTAATGTTCTAGCTGAGATTTGGATTACCATAAGCAAGAATGTCGGAGAAGATGTGCAGTTTTTGTTGGTGCATGTTTCCTTTTAATGTTTAAAAATATTTTTAAAATATATTTTTAAATGTTGAAAAATACTTTTTAAAGAAAAATTATAATTTTGGCATTTACCCTGCCTAGTATATGTACCAGATAATAAGGATACAGAAATGAATGATCTGCCTACAATGGCCTTATGATTTAGTTGGGCTAGGTGCAGTGTGTTCTGCTGCGTGTTTCTCTTAATGTGAATTAATTCATTTGAGATCAGTAAAATCGGACAATGTTGACAATATGATGAGGAAATTTTGTTTGTTCATGTAACAGCAGCCAAATAAGGTACATGTGAACACAGCTGAATGCACAAACCCCATTAGCATCCATCTCTTTATTCACTTCCTCTTGGCTCAGCTGTGTGCCCTGTGTTAGAAGTGCTTATTTTGTGATTATTTCCCATCTTTGGGCATTTTGCCCTTGCCTCTATAACTTGATAGCCCCAGTCCTTCTATCTTCTATCCCCTTCCATTAAGTGGCCATCACTTCTTCACAGTAAGGGTATTATTCAATATTTATCTATTAGACATTTACTATGTCTTTTTAACTATGATAGTGTTTTTATTAGGATTTGTTTTTGTTGTGCTTTGGTTACAAAGCTGCATAGGTTTTTGAGTGGTTTGCCCTAATCCTTTTTCCCTAAGTTCTGTTACCTTTAATACACAGTGTTAAAGTATATATATTTTTTTCAGGAATGCATAAATATTTATGGCATAATAGCAGAACTGTCTAGATACAGCTGACTATAATACAATGTGATCAAAGTGATGTTGAAGTCACAGAAAGGGAGCAGTTCTTCTGCGGGGGCAGATTAGAAAGGTGCCACTGAAGAGATTTTATTTTATACTGAAGTGTATGGGAACACCTTGAGCAGAGACATGATCATACGTTCTAGGAATGTTTGCAGAGAGAAGGCACCGTGGTAAGAGATGAGGCCTGGGGGACAGTTGTGAAGGTCTTAATACACAGGTAATGGAGAGCCTTCAGAGTTTTTAAACACAGGAGTAATGGTGCTGTCTGTTTATTATCCATTTATTCAACAAGCATTTGGGTGTCAGTTCACCACTGGCTTCAGATGATTTGAGAACAGTGGGCTCAGGGCCTTTCCTTTAGCAGGCCTGGGGATCTGGGTACTGGAACAACTCTGAAATAGCTGTGCATTACTGCCCAGCTGCCAGCTGCCAGCTTTAGGGGTGGCTGGAGGTTTTTTTCACTCTCATCTGTTCCTGGCTTTCTGTTCAAGAGAAGTGTGTCTGCCCCCTTTCCAGCCCTGGAGAGTTGCTGCAGCATGTGTGGTGAAGGCCTACAGTGCCTCTTGGTTCTGCCGCCCTGCCCTGTATGTCTGCACCTGGGGGTGGTGGGTAGGGACTTCTCTCAGCTCTTCTGCCCCTTGACCATAGGCAGCCTTTGCCTGGGACTCAGTGAGGACCCAGAGTGGCTCAGAGGATTTCTGTAAATTCACTTGTTCTGCCATCAGCCCAGGTGTTCATCAGATTAGGTGTTTAGCTACACCTATCATTGACAGGACAGAGAAGGTATTAAGGGCCTCTTTCTCACCATCCTCCCTGAGCAGCATGGGGTGGCTGCCATCTTCTCTGAGAGTGCCTTAGAGGGGTTACTCTCAGTTCTCCTCCCCTGCCCTAGGGCTTCACCAGGCTCTGTGCATCTGTTTCTTAGGGTGTCTTCCCTCAGCCCTCCTATTATACTATCCCTACTTTTTTTTTACATGAGTGCTGAATGAAGGCATGTGGGAAAAAGTTGGTGAGTAAATTCAGACTTTCTTTGTGGCTGAGACCCCTTGGAATTCTAAACTATCAAGCCAGTGTTTACTTGGCCTTTAAAAATCTTGTTAAAATTTCAGTTAGTTCTTTTTACTCTGTCAAGGGCATGAAGATGATGAAAACCAGTCATGGGTCTCTTTTCTCCTAGGAGGAACTCCTCATTTTCTGGATTTTAGTTCATGTAGATTTCTTTCCCTTTTAAGCTCTCAGTTGAATTTAAAATATTATGATTTTATACGTTATCAGGTTTGTTTTCGTTGTTAGAGTTTAGAACTTATACTTTTGCACCAACCTAATACATCCTAAGTGGAAATCTGTGTGTCTGTTTCTGTTGTCTGTTAAGAAGATGTAAGTTTCTTTTGGTAAGCAGATCCCTTTGATCCTGTAGTTACTAGATTTCAGATTTTCTTAGCACTAGTTTGTTTCCGATTTGCCTTTTTTCCTTGTGTAGTCTTTGCTCTTCTAGGACATGAGCTGAATATCTGGAGTATTCTTTTTAATCTTAGTGGGTCCTCAACTTCAACTTCTATTTTGCCAGCATCACAACACTTCCAGAATACTTTCTATGCTCTTGAGTTGCTTGTTTTATGGTTGGTTTTTGCCATCTAACCCAGGGCGAGCATTGCTTAGAAATCAATAGACGTCTCGAGGGGAAATTGCAGTTTCAGGCTTACTTTTCTGCAGGCCTCCCCTCTTCAAGCTCTTGACTCTTACGGCCTTGGCTAATTTGGTAGTCCCAAACTCTTAATACTCCCTACCTAGTGAGACAATGTTAACCTCCAGACCACTGCTTCAGCTCAGTTTCTTCTCCACACTGTGGAATCAGCACATACTCTAGAAGGAAAAACAGAGATAAATGTAGGGCTTACCTAGTAGTCTTTCCTTCTTTGCAAGACCGTGGCTCTTCAAGTCCTGGCTACCTTGGTGGTTCCCTGATACAGTGTTTTTGTTTTTAATGCAGTTTTTACTATCACTGAAAGTAGAAGAGGAAATTTTTAAGAATACCCTTGTAGTTACAACAGAAAAACAATAAGATACCTGGGAATAAATCAACCAAAGTAGTGAAGATTTTTGTAGAAAAACATTTTTAAAATTTTTGTTCAAAAGCATTAACATTTAAATAAATGGAGAGATTTTATAAAGATATCAGTTCACCTAAATAGTTCGGTAGATTGAACACAATTCCAGTTAAAATCCCAGCTGGGATTTGGAAGAAGATGATGAGGTGATTCCAAAATATGTATGGAAGAAAAAAAATCTAGGAATAACCAAGACACTCCAGAGAAGAATAAGGTTGAAGGGGACTTGTCAGATGAATGTGCTTAATCATTAAAGTATAATTAAGATATATAGCATGGCACAGGGAGAACATACTGGCCAAAGGAATCATATAAGCTGGAAAGAAACCTATGCATATATGGAAATGATAGAGAGGTAGCATTGCAGATTTGTGTGCAAAATATGAAATAATAAATTGTGTTGTGACATTGGATTTTTTGTATAAAGTTGACATAAAAGTTTATAACTTCATGGCAGGAAATCATTTAAAGTAAAATAATGCACTCCCTATCAAAATACATTGGTAAAATTAACTGCATGATTAGGTTAGGATATTTGAGCACATTAATAAGAACTGTTCATCACAGAATATCACAGAGTGAAGGGATAAGAAGATATCTGCAGTTCTCATATAAATAACAAAGGATCACATTATGTAAAGAATGCTTATAAATGAATAAGAAAAGCATTTCAAGGAAGAGGAATGGTATATAAACACAAGAAATATATTCAACCTCATAATCAGAGAACTAAAAATGCAATGAGATACCATTTCCCATTCAATGGGAAAATATGAGAAATCTGGTAATACTAAGTCTTGATAATGGTATAGAGCAAGAACTCTGTTATACTGGTGATGAACATGTCCATTGATACTACCTTTGGAAAACAATTTGCATGATTTTGTAAAATGGAATGTACTCTTGAGTGTATGTCATCGATGGACATTGGCCCATGTGAGTTGGGAGATAATACATGATTGATTATGACATTGTAATAATAAAAACTTGAAAACAGTCAAAATATTAACAGGCATATGGATACACCAATACAAACCAGTGAATTACAGATATATGGAACATGAATCTTCAAAACAATATTGAATTCTTCCTTAAAAATAAGCTATATGTTACCCTTTTTTGTAAAGCTTAAATGCTCAAAAACAATGAAAACATTGACTACAGATTATATGTTATACAAGGATATTAAAAAAGAACATTTTCTTGTCTGACAAAATTCAGGAGGATAATGACTTCTTTCTTGGGCTTTCCCCCAAGAATTAAGTGATAGAATCAGACAGGAACACACAGGAAGCTTCTATGATTTGGTAACACTCTAGTTCGTAAGTTGTGTGGTGGGTGACTGAGTGTTCTTTTATCATTATATTTCATAATTTTTATGTGTTCTTTTGTAGGAATGAATTAATTGCATTTTATTGAGTAAGCCATGCTATAACCACCCAAATTGCCACTTTCTACTGAAAGTATATTTTTTCAATAGCTAAACTGATAATAAAATGCTCTTTCTAACCTAGTGAATTTTCCATATTTCGTTGTAATATAAGTTCGCGTCTTAATGACAATTTCTATATAAAGGAATATAGTATGGGGGAATTCAGTAGATAGCCTGAGTTTACATCCTACCTTCATCATTTACTGGTTGTGTGATTTTGGACCTGTTATAACTGCTCTGTGGCTCAGTTATTTTTTTGGCAAAATGGAGGTAATAATTGCACCTACTTGTGAAGATGTTTGAAATGAGTTCTCACATTTAAAGTAAAACAGTACCTAGCACATAGTAAATAAATGCTCAGTGCGTTGGTATTTTTATATTATAATAATTATTAACATTCAGTAATTTGGCAAATGAAAAAGTTTTTTGAGTTTCTTGAATGATTTAGAATTGGTTAAATTATTGTAATTCTAAAAAGTATTTTACATTCTTCCTAGAGAAGCATGCCATAGGGACATTGTGAATTTGCAAGTGGAGATGATTAAACAGTTTCATATGCAACTGGTATGTATGACAAATTTTACTTTAAATGAAAGTAGAGTTGTGTGCATTTTTAAAAATCCATTAAAGGTGATCTATTTTAGTTGTTTAATTTCTAAAATAAATAAATAGGATGTTTTAGACATTAAATAAGTAAAATAGATTTTAACTGGTCACCTCCTTTTGACCTATGAGATAGTTAAAGCTTCTTTTTTTCCATGGCTTTCTTCCTGATAAGTAAGCAAAAAACATCTTAAATGTGCAAATATAAATTTTCCAAATATATTAATTTCACCAGTGATCTTCCATTTATATTAACAAAGTAATAGGAGTTAAGTACAAGAAATATCATTCACTTAGTTAATTGAACATGAGCGAAATGATAGCTGAAAGTATAAAACATAGCCTGCCAAATAAATGTGAAATATCAGTAATTTAAAAGGCATTTTCCCCTTTTTCTAGAATGAAATGCATTCTTTGCTGGAAAGATACTCAGTGAATGAAGGTTTAGTGGCTGAAATTGAAAGACTACGAGAAGAAAACAAAAGACTACGGGCCCACTTTTGAAATTTCAGTGAATACCTTAATGTTCTGTAATTTGGGAAGTTTCTGGGAACACAGAACTGCATAGAATCAATAGTGTTTTCATGGCCTCCAGGGAAAAGATTTTTTTTCAGGTAAAAGTAAAAGGATGATGGGATTTTACACCAACCACTGTTTTCACCTTAAAAATATGTATATTTTTATAATAAAAATTGTACAGTATGTTATCTACCCAATAGGAAAGTCAACAGGATCTTTATTTTTTGAAAGCTGTAGCCATCCACTAAGTGCCCTTTTTCATAAGAGAAGAAAATTGTTCATCAAAATTGGTTATGTTTGTGTTTCAGTCATCTTTTTTTAAACATATATTTTTGATTGACAGATGGCCTTTCATATTTTTTGGGCTAGTTGAGATTTAAAGTGTTTGATATGCCTTCTATTTTTATGGAGAAAGTAATTTTAAAATGGCAGTTCTTGTTTCTAAGCCATTACTAATAAAGCATAGGGTTGGCTAATAATTATTTTGTTAACTTGATGAAGTCAAGTATGACTATTATTTATTGTACATTTAATAAGACAATTTTTGGAATTTTGAATTGCACAAATTACATGATATCTTTTGCATTTATGTTACTCTATTGTACTTCTGACAAATCTTTACTCCTGGGTGGTATTTTTTTAGATATCTTTACCTATGAAAAATGTTTAAGGGTTCATAGGACTTGACAAGAGCTATCTATCTGCTGATTATCTCATTAGCATGAAACATTGTACTGTAAAATTTCAATCAACATGACAACTTATAATGAGTAGAGATTCCATATTAGATACTAAATATTACAGTACTATTGCTTTATCTAATTCTTTGTGTACTGTGTATAATATTTTTATATTATTGGCCTTACTATACAATTATTCAGAAAGGTTGACAAAATAATGTATACCTCTTTGGCAGTAGTTAGATGTATACATCTACCTACTGTAATCTACAATTTTAGGTTAAATGTAAGCTTGGGAGGACTACTGACTTGTTCACCTTCTTGTTGTCTCTTGTCCCAAAGATTTAAACTATATACCTTTGTATAGTTCTCCTGCCCCATTTTGACTTCTGCGATGAAAGTATTTACCAAAATTAAAAAAACAACAACTCTAGCTTAGCTTACTAACTTTATGGGTTTCTGAAGTGATAGAAGTTTTTAAGGATATATTTAATAAGCATAAACTTACTAATTACTTCTAAAAATAAAAATAGGATTATTACTTTTCCCCAGTGTGGTTTATAGAATACATTTGTACTGAAGCATATAGGGATGTTAATGTGATCTTTTCTGACAGATTATGAAAGCATTATGACTTGTAACAAGTTTCCTTGTATATTACTATCTAACAGGTTCAGAAGACATAAATATTAGTGTGTTTTGCCTACATAATGTATTTAAATCTATTAATATTTTCTTATTGCCTTTTTAAAAAATAAATGCACATAATGTGTTTTAAAAGAGGTGGGATAAAATAATTTTAGTAATTATGTGTATAGATGAAAAATTTTTGTCATGGAATTTAAAAGCTAAGTAAGTATAAAAAATAAAATTTTATATGCAAAAAATAGGAAACCTGAAATTGAAATTTTGTCGTTGGCCAAAATCATGAGAGATTTACTTTCCCACCTGAAATAAAAGAAAGAAAATATGTGAAATGGTTGTCAGATGTTGATCCTTGAGAGAAACAAATGACACCTAAGAAATTCAGTGAACCCCAAACACAAGAAGTAAGAAAACTATGCTAAGCCACATCATAATCAGATTCCTTAAAACGAGCAACAAGGAGAACTTCTTAAAAGCAGCTAGAGAGAAAAGACATAGAAAGACAGAGATAAGAATGTCAGACACTGGAGCAACATCTTTAATGTACTGAAAGAAAAGCCCAATTTAGAATTCTATAGCTAGCGAAATGGACCTAGAAAAGCTAAAAAAAGAGTTTATCACAAGCAGACTGGCACCATAGGAAATGATAAAGAATGCTTTTAAAAAGAAATTATACCAAATAGAAATCTGCAACTATAGAACACCAAAAGTGGTAAATATGTGAGTAAATATAAAAGCTATTTTTCTATTTTAAATCTCTTTAAAATTTCTATTTTAAATCTCTTTAAAACACTAGAATATTTAAAGCAAAATAATAATAATAGGGTACTGGGTGGTTAATATATATAAAGTGAAATATATGACAATACCAAGATTGGGATAATGGAAAAAAAATTATACTTCTCTAAGATTCTTATGCTGACTATGAAATGGTACAACATTCCCTGAAAGTAAATTGATAAGAATGTGTATTATAAGACCTAAAGCAACCACAAAAAGAAAAACAGTGAATAAATAACTAGAAAGCCAGTAAAAGGTGATAAAATGTGATTTAAAAAATCCAAAAGAAACAGGAACAAAGAGTCAATGGGACAGATAGAAAGTAAACACTAAAATGGTAGATTTAAATAGCTATATGGATAATTAAATGTAAATTTATGATCAGTTGAATCTTGCTTTTTTAAATCCATCTGTTTTGAATACAAGAAACCTGCTTTATACTGAACAGAATGCAAATGAAAACAGATGATGTCAAAATTTGTAGGAATCAGCTAGAGCAGTACTTACAGTGGAATTTATAGCATTAAATGTATAGATTAGAAAAGGAAAGATCTCAAGTCAGTGATGTCAGCTTCCACCTTTTTCTTTTTTCTTTTAAAGACACAGGGATTTCACTCTGTTGTCTAGGTTGAAGTGATCATATCATAGCTCACTTTAGCCTTGAGCTCCTGGGTTCAAGTGAATCCTTCCACCTCAGCCTCCCAAGTAGCTGGAACTATAGGCACATGACACTATGCTCAGTGCAGCATCCACCTTAAGATATTAGATAAATAACAGCAGATGAATCTCAAAATAAGAAAGAATAAAGAGATCAGCGCAAGAGAAAACAAAATCAGTTGAGGAAATCAATACAATTTAAAACTTTTTTAAAAAAAATTTTTGTAGAGGCAGCATCTCACTATGCTGTCCAGGCTAGTCTCGAACCTGGCCTCAAGTGATCCACCTCAACCTCCCAAAGTGCTGGTATTATAGGTATGAGCCACTCTGCTTCTCCTGTTTCCTTAACATCAACAAAAATGATAAACCTTTAGCCAGGCTAATGAGAAAAAGAGACAAAATTACCAATATCAGGGATGAGAAAAGTGACATAACCACAATTTCTGTAGACATTTTGATAAGATGCCAAACCTAAATAGTTACACTGGTGAATTCTTTCAAAGATTAAAAGAAGACAATATCCCAAATTTTGACAAGAGTTTCCAGGAAATAGGAGAGGATTTCCAACTCATTGTTTGAGACCAGCATTACCCTCATACCAAAATAAGGTAGCATCATGACAAAGAAGATTACAGAAGAATATTTGTCATAAAGACAGATGTAAACATTCTAAATGAGACTTTTTTGTTTGTTTGTTTGTTTTTTTGTTAGCAATTTGAATCCAGTGATGGGTAAAAGAGACCGAGTGAGGTTTATCTCAAGCATGCAAATTTGGGCTAACATTAAAAATCAACTGTAATTTGCCATATTAAACAGACTTAACAGGAAAATTACGTGATCACCTCAATAAATGCAGAAAGAGCATTTGATAAAACTCAGCATTCATTCTTGATAAAAACTCACCAAAGGAAGAATAAAAGAGAACTTCCTCAACCAGATAAAGGGCATCCAAAAGACCCCAGCAGCTAACATTAAACTTAATGCTGAAAAACTGAATGTTTTTTTTTTTCCTAAGATCAGAAGCAAAGCAAATGTATATGATGTTCTCTTCTATTAAACATTCTATTAGAGTTTCTAGCTGAGGCAATTAAGCAAGAAAAAGAAAGAAGCAACATCCAGATTACAAAAGAGTAAGTTTTTAAAAAGCCTCCACTCACAAGTGACGTATTTGACCATAGAAAATCCAATGGATGTCCCTATGAAGGATGTGAACTCCTCGTTTTTAATGGCTGCATAATATTCCATGGTGTATATGTGCCACATTTTTCCTGTCCAGTCTATCATCGATGGGCATTTGGGCTGGTTCCAGGTCTTTGCTATTGTAAACTGTGCTGCAATGAACATTCGTGTGCATGTGTCCTTATAGCAGAACGATTTATAATCCTTTGGATATATGCCCAGTAATGGGATTGCTGGGTCAAATGGAATTTCTATTTCTAGGTCCTTGAGGAATCGCCACACTGTTTTCCACAGTGGTTGAACTAATTTACACTCCCACCAACAGTGTAAAAGTGTTCCTATTTCTCCACATCCTCTCCAGCATCTGTTTTCTCCAGATTTTTTAATGATTGCCATTCTAACTGGCGTGAGATGGTATCTCAATGTAGTTTTGATTTGCATTTCTCTAATGACCAGTGATGATGAGCATTTTTTCATATGTTTGTTGGCCTCATGTATGTCTTCTTTTGTAAAGTATCTGTTCATATCCTTCACCCATTTTTGAATGGGCTTGTTTGTTTTTTTCTTGTAAATCTTTTTTAGCTCATTGTAAATTCTGGATATCAGCCCTTTGTCAGACGGGTAGGCTGCAAAAATTTTTTCCCATTCTCTTGGTTGCCGATTCACTCTATTGACTGTTTCTTTTGCCGTGCAAAAGCTGTGGAGTTTGATTAGGTCCCATTTGTCTATTTTGGCTTTTGTTGCCAATGCTTTTGGTGTTTTGGTCATAAAGTCCTTGCCTACGCCTATGTCCTGAATGGTTTTGCCTAGGTTTCCTTCTAGTGTTTTTATGGTGTTACGTCTTATGTTTAAGTCTTTAATCCATCTGGAGTCAATTTTAGTGTAAGGTGTCAGGAAGGGGTCGAGTTTCTGCTTTCTGCATATGGCCAGCCAGTTTTCCCAACACCACTTATTGAATAGGGAATCCTTTCCCCATTGCTTGTTCTTTTCAGGTTTGTCAAAGATCAGGTGGTTGTAGATATGTTGTGTCACCTCCGACGCCTCTGTTCTGTTCCATTGGTCTATATCTCTGTTTTGGTACCAGTACCATGCTGTTTTGATTACTGTAGCCTTGTAGTAGAGTTTGATGTCCGGTAGTGTGATGCCTCCCACTTTGTTCTTTTTGCTTAGAATTGACTTGGCTATGCGGGCTCTCTTTTGGTTCCATATGAAGTTTAAGGTGGTTTTTTCCAGTTCTGTGAGGAAAGTCATTGGTAGCTTGATGGGGATAGCATTGAATCTGTAAATTACTTTGGGCAGTATGGCCATTTTCACGATATTAATTCTTCCTAACCATGAACATGGAATGTTTCTCCATCTGTTTGTGTCCTCTCTTATTTCGCTGAGCAGTGATTTGTAGTTCTCCTTGAAGAGGTCTTTTACGTTCCTTGTTAGTTGTATTCCTAGGTATTTTATTCTCTTTGTAGCAATTGTGAATGGCGGTTCATTCTTGATTTGGCTCTCTTTAAGTCTGTTATTGGTGTATAGAAATGCTTGTGATTTTTGCACATTGATTTTGTATCCTGAGACTTTGCTGAAGTTGCTTATCAGTTTCAGGAGATTTTGGGCTGAGGTGATAGGGTCTTCTAGATATACAATCATGTCATCTGCAAATAGAGACAATTTGACTTCCTCCTTTCCTAATCGAATACCCTTTATTTCTTTTTCTTGCCTGATTGCTCTGGCTAGAACTTCCAGTGGAAAACATCATTCTCAGCAAACTGACACAAGAACACAAAATCAAACACCACATGTTCTCACTCATAGGCGGGTGTTGAACAAGGAGAACACATGGACACAGGGAGGGGAGCACTATACACGGGGGTCTGTTGTGGGGGAGGGGGGATAGCGGGGGGGGTGGGGAGTTGGGGAGGGATAGCATGGGGAGAAATGCCAGATATAGGTGAAGGGGAGGGAGGCAGCAAATCATACTGCCACGTATGCACCTATGCAACAACCTTGCATGTTTTTCACATGTACCCTAAAACCTAAAATGCAATAAAAAAAAAAAAGAAAATCCAATGGAATACATGAAAAAACTAATAACAAGAATGATGTTAAAGGATACAGCATCTATCTACAAAACTCAATTGCATTTCTATAGACTTGCAACAATCAGAAAATGGAATTAAAAATATAGTAGTATAAAAATGAGATCATAAGAGTAAATTTGATAAAATATATTCAAGACCTGTACTCTGAATTCTACATAGCAGTGCTGAGAAAGTAAACTTGAGAGATACCATGTTCATGAATTAGAAGGCTCACTATTGTTAAGTGTCAGTTTCCCTCACATTGATTTGTAGATTCAGCAAAATCCCAATAAGAATATTAGTAGGCTTTTTTTTTTTGTAGAACTTGTTAACCTGATACTAAAATTTGGAAATATATAAAGGATCTAGAATAACCAAAGCAACTTTGGGAAAATAAAGCAGCACAGTAGCGGTCTTACACTTCATAATTTCTAGACTTGTTGTAAAGCTATTAAGATAATGCAAAAGTGCATAAACATAGTCACATAGATCACTGTAGCACAATGTAGTCCAGAAATACACCCACACATATGTAGTCAAATGATTTTGACTAACGTGTAAAGGTAATTCAATAGACAAAGGATAAACTTTTCAAAAAACTGTGCTGGAATGCACATGCAAAAACAAAAACCCTGATGCATACTTCATACCATCTACAAAAATAAAGTGGATCATAGACCTAAATGTAAAACCTAAAACAAAAACAAATTCTGCAAGATAAGACAAAGATCTTTGTGAGCTTGGGGTAGATTTTTTATATGTGACACCAAATTAATAATCTCCAAAAGTAAAAATTGATAAATTGGATTTTCAAAGGCCAATTAAGGTATAGTCTTAGGAAGGTTACTGTTAAGATAATTAAAAGACAAATCACAGACTGAGAAAATGTTTGCCAATCATACATCTAATAAAGATCTTGTATTCAGAATATATAAAGGCATGTCAAGACAAGAGAATAACCTGATTTTTTTACATAGGCAATGATTGAGACACTTAACCAAAGAAGTTATGAAGCTGGGTGTCGTGGTGTGGTCTCAATTTCTCAGAAGGCTGAGGCAGGAGGGTTGCTTGAGCCCAGGGGTTTAAGGCTGAAGTGAGCTATAATCATGCCACTGCATTCTAGCCTGGGTGGCAGAGTGAGACCATCTCTAAAAGTTAAAAAAGATATGAAGATGGCAAATGGACATGAAAAGATGCTTGTAATCATTGTCATTTAGGGAAATGGAGACCAAACCATAAGGGGATACTCCTGAATATTAAAACAGCTAAAATTAAAAAGCCTGACCATACCACCTGTTGGCTAGAGTTGAGAAATGCTAAGTGTATGACTGCTGAGAAATGCTGAATATATGATAGAATATATTGTTTGCTAGGAAGAACGATGGCAAGAAAAACCTAGCTCCCCCCTGCCCCCTACCAAGTGGAAAACTATTTGGGGCATTCTAAAGTGGCAGGACAATATATAAATATCATACACCTGTTAAAACAATTCCTTAAGCGTGGGATATGTAACCCTGCCCCCGTGGCTCCCTTGTGGAGAATACTTTCAAGGTAAGCAGGCACCAGCTGCCTCCCTAGTTTATCTTGGTTCTATGAGAAAACACAGAACACCCTTTCTTAATAATAATCACCTGTTCAGAGAGACTAACTACGTGGGTCAGAATCTGCTCAAGGCCTTCAGCCCGGAATGCTGTCATCCCTCTGAGGCTCTCAGCTCGGAAGGCCGTTGGCCCCCCTGGATAGTCCCACTTTGTTGTTCTATCTGGGTGTCTGCTTCTCAATGCCTTCAGCGCCACCTGGGTGGGGGTCTCTATGGCTGAGCTGGTCTCAATAAGTGGTGCCCAGATGTGAGGCTCGAACCCAGGATGAAAGGTCACCTGAGGAACAAAGAAAGGAGAAGCTGAGCTTGAAGGTATCCCGAGTACTCTTGAGAAAAAATCCCTAGGGTCGGTTGGGGAAGCTCGGAAGGCGCCCAGGAACTCTTGAAAGGATCTCCCAGGTAAGTTAGGGGGAACCTGGAAGTAGCCAAAGAACTCTTGATAAAATCTCCCAGGGTGAGCTGGGGGAGCTGGGAAATATCCCGAGAACTCTTGATAAAATCTCCCAGGGTGAGCTGGGGGAGCTCGGTACGTACTATTAGAGTAACATGGGACAAAGATCAAGCAAACTTGAGGTTTATTTAGTGTGGTCTGTTTGGGCTTTAGTGCGTTTTGCCTTAGAGCCGTTTCAGACGAACGATGAGGAAGAAGATTCACGAGAGGAAGGGGAGTATGATGAAGTATGCGGAGAAATAGAGCAAAAGGATGAAAAGTCAAATGAGGAAAAACTGTGCCCATCACCCCCCACCTCAGTATCTTGCTGAGGGATGGCCAATCCTCCCAATATTTCTCCATTAAAGAAATTGGAAGCTACCTCGAAGGTGAAACTGTTTCTGTTGCCGTGTGTACTCCTACAACTACGGTAACTGGTTCCATTCAGGCAGAAATTCAACAGGCGAGAGAAAAGAGATTTAGAAGCATGGCAATTTCGGTTGCTTCCTATAGGCTGGGATACTTTAACCCAAGCTTGTTTATCTCTCTCTCAATTTTTACAGTTTAAGACCTGGTGGACTGATGAGGCTAATATTCAAGCTAATATAAATGTTAATATTCAACCTCTGATTAATATTGTCATAGAAGAGCTTACAGGAACTGGTGTATGGGCTCCTTTACAGGCACAGGGTATTATGGCTGTTTTAGTCATAGAGCAGATTAGGAAAACATGTTTAAGAGCTTGGGAGAAAATTACAACAGGAAGTGAAAAAAAAAATCCTCCTTTTGGAGCTGTTAAGCAGAGGCCGAAAGAGCCATATGCCGACTTTATAGCTCGATTGCAAGAAGCCATAAGAAAGGCCATATTAGAAACAGAGGTTCAGGATATTGTACTGCGCTTGCTAGCATTGGACAATGCTATTCTGAATGCCAGGCTGTTTTACGACCACTTAAAGCTCACTTGGTGGATTACATTAAGGCATGTGATGGAATAGGAGGAAAATTACACAAAGCTACCTTATTGGCACAAGCAATGGCAGGTTTAAAAATAAACAAGAGGTCCTGGAGCTTGTTTTAATTGTGGAAGGAGATATTGAAATAGAACTCCACAAATTTAACTAAATTTAGCATGCTTAACTTTAAATGTTTTGAGTTTGCCTAGAGGAGGACAATTAACAGCACTGAACAACAGCTGAATAAATAATCCGAGGAAGAAACTGTAGGGCAGTTAATCTGGTGGCGAGATCCACTTACAAAGAACTGGGAAAAAGGTAATATAACATGGGGCAGAGAATTTGCTTGTGTCTCTTCAGGTTCAAATCAACAACTGGTGTGGGTACCATCCAGACATTTAAAGTTTTATCATGAGCCAGATAACCAAAAAAGAAATTTGCAGAGGACCCCCTAGTCACAGAAATGGCAAGACTAACACTGAAAGTGCTGTTCCCAAAAGGAGAACACACCAAACATCACCACTGACTTGGGGTCAAATCAAGATGCTTTCACAGATTGCTGAGGAAAATCTGAAGAGAGCAGGACAGCCTGTTACTATGAATAACTTGATGATAGATATGATGGTGGTTACCACCATTACAGTGAGTATTCCTGAGTTGGGATAGAAGTAAAAGGAAATGTCACCTATTGGGCATATATTCCTTTCCCTCCTTTATTGATATATGATTTCTGGCCTTAATATTCTTTATAATAATTTAGGAAATAAATAACAATTGTTTCAGCTATCAAAACCTGAATGCAGGTAAAATAAAGAATGGTCCCCTAAGGGGATACTTAGCATTGACTGCACCAGTCAGTCCTCTTGTAGTGACATGGAACTCAGATGGCAAATAAAAAAACTAATTATTCAGAATCTATGCATACTGAGACTAACAACCCTATTGTCTGGAGAAATGGGGGATTAGTAGGATCACGATCAAAAATATTATGGCCAATGATAAGAGCTGAATAAAAAGAACTTTGGAAAATATCTATGGCCCTAAAACCAATAAAAGTCTGAGAAGGAAAATGTAATAGAGGATCAGGCCCTAATTCTTACTCATTGGAGTTTATAAGGAATAACAGCTCTTTAGATTCAGAGCTGTGTTAAAACTCCCCATATCTTTTGGTGGTGGAAGAGTTACAGATTGACTTTATTAACTCTAAAAAGTGTAATGAGACTGAACATAATTAGGAAAGAATAAAACATCACCTAGAAGAACATGTTGGAAACTATCATTGGATATGAGAAAATTGAAAGAACAAGTTTTTCAAGCTTCTCAAGCACATCTAACTTTGATTTCAGAATCCAAGGTGCTTGAGGGAGGTGCTGATGGATTGGCAGCCCTAAATCCAGTGACTTGGGTGAAAACACTTGAAGGAACTATAATTGCTGTTGTAGTTATGTTATCGATTTGTTTTGTTTCTCTTTGTGTAGTCTGCAGGTGTGGATCCCAAATCCTTAGAGAGATAGATCACCAAGATGGAGCTGTGCTGGCTTACCTAGCTTTGTCACAACAACAAGGGGGAAAATGTTGAGAAATGCTAAGTGTATGATTGCTGAGAAATGCTAAGTGTATGATAGAATATATTGTTTGCTAGGAAGAATGATGACAAGGAAAACCTAGTGTGTTTTCCACCACCACCAAGTGGAAAACTATTTGGGGCATTCTAAAGTGGCAGGACAATATATAAATATCATACACCGGTTAAAACAATTCTTTAAGCATGGGATATGTGACCCTGCCCCTGTGGCTTCCTCATGGAAAACAGTTTCTAGTATCAGTGGTAAGCAGGTGCCAGCTGCCTAGCTAGTTTATCTTGGTTCTATGAGAAAATACAGAATGCTCTTTGTTAATAATAATCACCTGTTCAGAGAATAAATACGTGGGTCAGAATCTGTTCAAGGTCTTCAGCCCGGAATGCTGTCATCCCCCTGAGGCTCTCAGCTTGGAAGGCTGTTGGCCCCCCGGATAGTCCACTTTGCTGTTCTATCTGGGTGTCTGCTTCTCAATGCCTTCAGCACCACCTGGGTGGGGGTCTCTACTGCCAAGCTGGTCTCAGTAGGCTAGGATGTGGAGCAACTGGAATTTTCATACTCTGTGAATATAAAATGGTCAAACATTTGGGAAACATTTTGACAGTTTCTTCAACCATTGAGCATATGGCTACCATAGACACTAGGCATTCTATTCCATAAATATCTACAAGAAATAAAAGCACATATCCACACAAAGACTTGTACATGAATGGTCATAGCAGATATATATGTAATAGCCCAAATTTGGAAATAAATATCTGTCAGCAGATGAATGGATAAAGAAATTGTAATATATTCAATGTAATGCCACCCAGCCACATGAAAGGAATAAATTATAATTAAACAGCATGAATGAATCTCAATTATATTGAGTAATAGAAACCAGACAATAAAGAGTATATATCATGATTCTAGTTATATGCAATTCTAGAAAATGCAAACTTAACTACAGAGATGGCCATTAGTTTGCCTGTAATTCAGTTTTCATTAATACTCATACAAATATGGAGTATGTAAACAACTTCAACATTCCCAAATCTTTGATTTTAAAGAAATGTGAAATGCAGTGGGATCATCTGGAAACACGAAACTGAACTATGATGAAAACCTTTTTTCTGGTTTCTAAAAATTTGCATAGCACTTTATATTGGAAGCCTCTGCTCACTTAAAATTTTATTTTGGAACATCTTATCTAGTTTAATAACTTCTATAATTAATCAATTTTTAGTTTCCTTAAGTTCTTTTTGGAACTAACACGGTATATATTTATAAGTAAACAATAATGAGCTGAATAGTTTGAATAGAGGAAATTACAATGTTCTGTATGAAGTTGATTTATTTTCCTATGAAACTCAGATGCTTGATATTTATAAATAAGCAAATTTCTTTGCATAATTAAAGAGAAAAATAAAGCTATCAAATACAGTTTTACATTTCTAAAGGCAGTATTTTCTCAAAAGGTAAAATCTAGGTATGGTCTAAAGACACTGTCAGAGAAATAAAGTTAAGAAACTATAGTAGTGCCCTTACTAAATCTTATTTTTTGTGTTTATTTAATACCTAGCACTGTAGATAATGATATTTGTTAGGAAGATAAGAGTATTATTTAGTGGAGATAATCTTATTAAGTTTTGTTATCCGGTAAATTGTGGATTTTTACCATTCAAAATATATTTCAAGCAAAAAATAAAAATGAAAAAAGGAATCACTTTGGACCAGACTTCCTTTGAGATTAAGAACAGTTTTAACCTAGCAACTTAAAAGTGACTCAAACGCTTAAGAACCTATGTTACTGCTTATATTTTGGTCAGCTATTGAAATAAATTGTCTACATGTTAGTAAACATTTCCATTTCTAACAGATATGCTGAGGAAGATATCTGAAGTTATCTAGACCAATAAAACATGAAATTTTGAACATGAAAATTCACATATTTGTTATTCATAACAATTTACAAGATCCAATTTCAGAAATAAACTAGATTTTTATAAATAAAAGATCCTTTGCAAATACTAGTCAGGGCTGTAACACTCTCACTAACAGCTACCTAATTTACATTTCATAGTGCAAAACTTTCCAAGCATTTATAAATTGGGTGGGGTGGGGAAAGAGTGGTGGTAACATTGGAGAAGTTACAGTTCATCACTGTCATTACGGACTTCAATGATGCATGAAAAGAGAACACTTCAGAAAATTACACAAAATGCAAGCATTATTGTCTATTTTATCTCCTGACGTCATCTGAATGATACCTGTGTATGTTATTCCCAGTAGTCTATCAAACTATATTTTATTCTGCTTCATGAAGTTGCCAAATAAATGTAGATATAATTTTTTAAAAATTGAAAGTACTGATCAATAGGCAGACTTTTTAACTTGATTTTGGAATGATAAAAGTCATAAAATGTCTGATTCTTGAAACAAGATTTGATAAAAAGGTAAAGATAGGCCAAAATTGATTGCTGTGTAAATGTGTTGATAAATTTAATGGTATATTTACGCTGCCACTTTTCCGTAAATTTTACGTTTATGTGAAGAATTAATGTAAATTGAAATCTACACTTCCCTATGATCTAAAAATAAGTACAAATATACAAATTAACAAGAATAATTCATCATTCTCTTTCTGGAGACTTTCTGCGGTAGTAATTCACATGTAATTTAGTGCTTAATGAGGATTATGTAACATATTGACTAAAGTTTTGAAGGTAGAAATGTTCTATCTTAATATTAATGTGCCAGAATAATGTCCTCTAAGCTAGGGAAAGTAATTCTACTCAGGAAACAAGTCTCTTCATTTTCACAAATGTATCACCTTGGTTTAGGACCTACTCTATCTCTTATTTGAATTTTTGCTTTAGTCTCCTATTTGTTTTCTGTTTTAATGTTGCCAGAATAATGCGATTTGCCAGATATGCTGGAATTATCTGGCATTAATCTCTACTTAATGTCTTATTTTTTGTTTTTGTGTTTCTTCATGAGGAATGCCTCAACTCCCTCTTCCCAAGTTACTGATCTCTTAACATGTTCTCTTTCTTATTTTTAAAAATCAGAAATTGCTGTATCTTATAGAATCAGATTGCTTGAATATCCTTCAAGCTAGTGGCCTTAAAAACTTTATATCTAACTTTTTAATGAAGTGTAAAAGTCAGAGACCAACAGGAACATGCCTGTAGTAAAAATTATGGAGACCACACACCAAGAGTAACCATGGGGCATCTCAGTAAGATGAGCTTCAGAGAGGCTTGTTATAAGATTTTGTCTTGTGCTTGGTGATTTTTGGAGGGTTTAGGAAAACAAGAGTTGGAGTGATGTTAGCCAGAAGGCAGAATAGGAAGCCCCAAATTCTCCTTTTCACACACATATGGATTTAACAATAGTAAAGAGGCCAAATGCCTCTACAAGAAATTCAAAAACCCGTTAAAATGTTCCTGCAACATGAAGCCAGCCACATCAAAGCCCAGTAGAAAAATAAATTGGCAACATTGTCACCAGAGCCCCTGCTTCCAGCATGGTACAGTATGATGGAGAGAAAGCCCTCAACTCCCATTCTCTCCCTGGAAGGGAAATTAGTAGAATGTTTGTCCAGTATTCTGACTTTTATGGTGGCTCCCCAAGGACTGGTTTCCGTCTTGCCCAAATCCAAGTACTGACAAGAACCAGGCCTCCTACCAAAGCTCTGAAAACAGACTATCAAAATGCACATGAGTATGCACTATCAAAGAGATACTCTAGATGAAGCTCCAGTGTCATGGCTCACTATGGCATTCAAGAAGCTGCAGTATCTCATATACATCTAGAGTGAACTTTGAAGAAGAAACAAGCAACCCTCTTCAACTAGGATATAACATATACAAACCCAGAGAGAATACATACCCAGAAAGGCTTGATAGGTCTCCAGAATCCCTATATGGGATGAGTGGAGAAAGTCTATCCTGTGTCAAAGCAGTCTGGAAGAGTTGAATGATTCTTCAGATGCCAAAAATCCCAACAAAAAATAATGACACAAAGAAATGGAAACATGGCACATTTAAAAGACCAAATGAAATCTTCAGACACTGACTCCTTAAAACAGTCATACTAAAACAGTGATACTCACAGAAAAAGAATTCAAAATTGTCCTCATAAGGATGCTCAATGAATTAGAACATGGATAAACAACTAAACAGAATTAGGAAAACAATGCACAAAGAAAATGAGAATAGCAACACAGAAAAATGATGAAGAAAAACCAGACAAATGGTGTAAATGGAGAATGCAATAACCAAATTGAGAAATTCACTGCAGGGATTCAACAGCAGACTTAACCAGGCAGAAAAAAGGATCAATAAACTTGAAGGCAAACTTTTGAAATTACTGAGGCAGAAGAACCGAAAGAAAAAAAGAAGGAATAAAAATGAAGAGAGCCTAAGGGATATATAGGATACCATAAAGTGAAAAAACATATGCAATATGGAAGTCTCAAGAGAAAGAGAAAGGGGAGAGAACCTATTTGAAGAAATAATGGTTGAAAATTTCCCAAATCTGAGAAGAGAAATGAACATAAAATTCAAGAAGCTCAAAGAATTCCAACTAGGATAAATCTAAGGAGACTTACACCAAGGCACATTAAAATCAGATTTTCAAAAGTCACAGACAAAGAATCTTGAAAGCAAAAGGAGAAAAGTAACTTATTACATGTAAATGAGCTCCTATTAGATTATCAGCAGATTTCTCAGCAGAAACCTTGCAGGCTAAAAGGGAGTGGGATGATATATTAAAAGTACTGGAGGAAAAAAAACCAAAACCCTGCTATCCAAAAATACTATTTCTGGCAAAACTGTCCGTCAAAAACAAAGGAGAAACTAAGACTTTCCCAGATAAAAAGTTCATCAATACCAAGGGAGTTCATCATCGCTAGACCTGCCCAACAAGAACTGGTGAAGAGCGTCTGACAAGTTGAAGCAAAGGACAATAAACAACAACACAAAACCATGTGAAAATTAGAACTTCCTAGTATAGGCAAATACATAGGCATATATAGAATTCTGTAGTCTTTCAATGTAGGTATGTAAATCACTTAAATCTGGCATGGTATCCTTTTAAAAAAAGCATATAAATTGTTATAAAGTTTTAGTTAAGCAGGATGAATAAGTTCTAGAGATCTTCTGCACAACATTGTACATATAGCAAACAATAATGTATTATATACTTAAAAGTTTGTCAAGAGGGTATTGCATGTTAAATGTTTTACCACAATACAATTAAATTTTAAAATAAAAGTAATCATAAATTAATGTTATTGAATTTCCAATATAAAAAAGGAAATTCGTATCATCAATAACATAAAAGGGGATGCAGAGATATAAAGAAGTAGAGTTTATATATGATTGAAGTGATCAGTTTAAAATAAATTTTTATAACTTTAAGATGTTTTATGTAACAATTGTAATAATTAACAAAATATCAATTTTAAGTCTTCTGTTAGTAATTTAAATGTAAATGGATCAAACATATCAGTTCAAAGACATAGTTTGCAACTACTTGGGAGGCTGAGACAGGTAGATCACTTGAGCCCAGGAGTTCAAGGCTACAGTGTGCCATGGTCTTGCCGATGAATAACTGCTGCACCCATCTCTGGGTGACATAGTGTGACTCCCCTCTCTCGAAAAAAGCACCCCCAAAACAAAAAAATCCAAAACCATAGTTTGGTTGAATGCATGAACAAGATCTTTATATTGTCTCCAAGGGGCTCATTTTAGATCTAAGGGCACGCAGGCCAAAAGTGAAGGAGTGAAAAGATATTCCATGCAAATGGGAATCTAAAGGAGAGCAGGGACAGCCATATTTATATCAGACAAAACAGATTTTAAGACAAAAACTGTAACAGGAGACAAAAAAAAGGACATTGTATAATAATAAAACATTAAATTCACTCAGATGACAACAATTTTAAATATATATGCACCTAACATTAGAACACCCAGATACATGAAGCAAACATTGATAGAACTGAAGGGGAAAATTAGACACCCCCCCAAAAAAAACCAAGAACAGGGAACTTTAATACTCCACTTTCAGTTATGAATAGAACAATCAGACAAAAGATCAATAAAGGAACAGGACTTGAACAACACTATAGACCAATTGGATGTAACAGACATATACAGTACACTCCACCTAACAACAGAAGAATACATACTTTTCTCTAGTGCACATGAAACACTCTCCAAGATAGATCACATCTTAATACACTTAAGACTGAAATAATACAAAGTATCTTCTCTGCCAACAGTGAAGTAAAACTAGAAATCAATAGCAGAAGGAAAACATATATATATATATGAAAATTGAACAACATTCTTAATGAGTCAAAGAAAAAATGACAAGGGAATGGAAATATCTGGAGACAAATAAAAATGAAAACACAACACACCAAAACTTATGGGAAGCAGCAAAGCAGTTCTAAGAGGGATATTTATGGTAGTAGATGCTTACATTAAAAAAGAAAAATCTCAGGTTAATAACCTAAACTTACAACCCACGGAACTAGAAAAACAAGAGCACACGAAACCCAGATTTAGCTGAAGAAAAGAAATTAATGAAGCCAGAGATAAATGAAATATCAAATAAAAAAAATCAACAAAACCAAGAGTTGGTTTTTATTCACTAATATATTGAATAACCTAGAAGAAATGAGTTCCTAGAAACATAAAATCTACAAAGACTGAGTCATAAAGAAACAGAAAATTTGAATAAACCTCTAAAACTAGTGAGAAAATTAAAGCAGTCATCAGAAACCTTTCCACAAAGGAAAATCCAAGACCAGATGAATTCATTGGATAATTCTTCCAAACAATTAAAGAAAAATTAGTATCACTTCTATTCAAACTTTTCTAAAAGAATAAAAAAAGAAAGAACACTTCTAAACTCATTCAATGAAGCTAGAATTACACTGATATCCCAATCAAAGACAAGAAAACTACAGACCAACCTCCCTGATTAATATTGATGAAAATGCTAAACAAAATAATAGCAAACCAAATTTTAAAAAATAGTAGCAAGCCAAATTCAGCAATGCATTAAAAGTGTCATATATCATGATCAGGTGTAATTGATATGTGGCACAAGGATGGTTCAACATACAAACAATGTGTAATACGCCACATAAAATGAAGAAAAAAATGTGTTCATCTCAATTGATACAGAAAAACTTTAGACAGAATTCAACATCCTTTCACAATAGACATACCCTACAAACTAGGAATGGAAGGAAACTACCTCAACATAATGAAAGCTTTCTATGAAAAGTCCATAACTAACATTATACTCGTTGATAAAAGACTGAACGATTTTCCTTTAAATCAGAAACAAGGCAAGGATGCCCATCTCACCATTACTGTTCAACACAGTATTGAAAGTTCTAGCCAGGGCTATTAGACAGGAAAAAGTAATAAAAAGCATCCAAATGAAAAAAGAAGTAAAATTATCTCTGTTTACAGATGACATGGTCTTATATGTAGAAAATCCTAAGGATCCCACAAAAAAACACTAATAAACAATTCCAGCAAAATTGCAGGATATAAAGTCACCAAGCATATATCAGTTGCTTTTCTACACACCAACAACAACCAATCCACAAAGAAAATTAAGAAAACAATTGCATTTATGTAGCATCAAAAGGGATAAAATACTCAGGAATAACTTAACCAAGGAGGCAAAAGACTTGTATACTGAAAGCTACAAAACATTGCTAAAAGAAATCGAAGAGAATAGAAATAAGTGGAAAGACATACAGTGCTCACAGATTTAAGAATTAATAATGTTAAATTAATAATTAACATTAAATTAATAATGTTAACTTTAACATTGTTTAATTAATAATGTTAATAATTAACATTATTAATTTAATAATGTTAAAATAATGTTAAAATTACCAACCAAAACAATGTACAGATTTGATACAATTCCTATTAAAATCCCAATGGAACTTTTTGCACAAATAGAAAAAGGTACCCTAAAATTCATATGGAATCTCAAAGGTTTCAATAGCAAAAAAAAAAAAAATCTTGAAAAAAAGGAACAAAGTTGGAGGTATTACATACAGTTCCTGATTTCAAACATACCACAATGCAACAGTATTTAGTGTGTTACTGGCATAAAGATATATAAACCAGGGGAACAGAGTAGAAAGCCAAGAAATAAACTCTTGCATACACGGCCAAATGATTTTTAACAAAAATGCCAAGACTACAAAATGGTAAGATGACAGTTTTTTCAAAAAATGGTGTTGGGAAAACTGAATATTCACAAGCAAAACAATGAAGCTGGACCTTTACCTACACCATATACAAGAATTAAAATGGATTAAAGTCCAAAACATAAGGCATAAAACTATTAAATTACTAGAATAAATTATTGAGGATAAACCTGGGGCCGTTGGATTTGACAATGATTCCTTAGATATGACATCAAAAGCACAGGCAATAAAATAAAAAATAGGACTATATCAAACTTAAAATATGTATATCAGAGAAAACTGAAAAAAAATCAACAGAATGGGAGAAAATAATGCAAATCACATGTCTGATAAAGATTAATATCCAAAATATATATGAAACATAAAATTGAACAAAAATAACCCAATTAAAAATGGACAAAGGAATTGAATAGACATTTCTCCAAAGAAGACATATAAGTGGTCAATCAGCACATGAAAATGTGTTCAACATTATTGGTTATTATTAGAGCAATGCAAATCAAAACCTCAACCCAAAATCTCACATCCATCAGAATGGCTATTACCAAAAGAACAGAAAATAAATATTGACGAGGATATGGAAAAACTGTAACCATTGTGCATTGTTGGTAAAATAGTGCAGCCATTATGGAAAACAGTATGGAGATTTCTCAAAACATTAAAAGTAAGACTACCATAGGATCCAACAATCCCACTTCTGGGTATATATCAAAAAGAATTCAAAGCAAGGTCTCAAAGAGGTATTTGCAACAGTATGTTCATTGCAGCGTTATTTAAATAGTCAAAAGGTAGAAACAACCCAAATGTTCATTGACAGATGAATGAATAAAGAAAAGTGGAATATACATACAATGGAATATTGTGTAGTCTTCAAAAAGAAGGAAATTTTATCACATGCTACAATATGGATGAACTTTGAGGACATTATGTTAAGTGAAATAGACCAGTCACAAAAGGACAAATAATGTATGATTCTATTCAACATATAAACAGAAAGCAGAATGCCCCTACCTCAAGGAAATGAGGTGTTCTCACTTTGTGAAAATTTATCAAGATGTATCCCTATGACTGGTATAGTTTTATTAATGTAGGTTAAATTACAATAAATACTTAAAAATAACAAAACAGGCCAGGCACAGTGGCTCATGCCTGTAATCCCAGCACTTTGAGAGGCTGAGGTGGGCAGATCACCTAAGGTCAGGAGTTCGAGACCAGCCTGGCTAAAATGATGAACCCCCATTACTACTAAAAATACAAAAAAATAGCTGGGTGTCGTGTTGCACACCTGTAATCCTAGCTACTTGGGAGGCTAAGGAAGAAGAATTGCTTGAACTTGGGAGGCAGAGGTTGCAGTGAACTGAGATTACACCATTACACTCCAGCTTGGGCAACAAGAGCAAAACTTTGTCTCAAAAAACAAAACAAAACACACGTACAAAAAACAATAGGTTGTATAAATAGGGAAAAATGGTAAGGTATTCTACTTAAATCTAATACATTAGTAATCGCATTACATATAAAAATGCACTCCAATTAAAAGAGAAAGGTCAGCAGACTAGGTTAAAAACAAAACAAAGCTAAGGGCTAACTATGAGCATATTTTGAAATGTTAGGCTACAGAAAGAATGTAATGAAAATAATGGGAATAGGAATACCATGCAAAAGCTAGCAAAAAGCTGGCACTGGTAGAAAACTAAACTTTAAGTTAGGAAGTATTACTGGAGATAAAGAAGGTATTTCATAACATGAGGTTCATTTCACCTGGAAGACATAAAAGTTCTAATCTTAATAATATAGCCTTGAAATATATAAAGCAGATTTTATAGCAATGAAAAAAGGACAAATCTCACAACAATTTTTGTGGAAGATTTTAAAACATCTAAGTAATTGATAGAAGAAAGACACAGAATATTCAGTTTTCTTATATTTTTAGTTCACTAAGAGGTTTTTGGTGGTTTTTTGTTTTGATTTTTGTTGTTGTTTGAGATGGAGTCTCAGTCTGTTGCCCAGGTTGGAGTGCAGTGGCACCGTGTCAGCTCATTGCAACCTCCATCTCCTGGGTTTAAGCAATTCTCCTGCCTCAGCCTCCCGAATAGCTGGGATTACAGGTACCCACCTCCACACCTGGCTAACTAATTTTTTAATGTTTTTTGTAAAGACAGGGTTTCACCATGTTGGCCGGGCTGGTCTCAAACCCCTGACCTCAGGTGATCCACCCACGTTGGCCTCTCAAAGTGCTGGGATTACTGGTGTGAGCCACCTTGCCTGTTTTTTTTTTTTTTTTTTTTTTAAATCGTCAGTGGGTGCTGAGTTTTAGCAAATGTTTTTACAGCATCTACTGAGATACATTAAATTTATTAATGTGACATATCGATTTTTGAATGTTATATCATCCTTGCACTCTTTGAATAAACCTCATTATCTTGTATTCACTTTGCTATTATTTCAGATTATGTCATCTATGTGTATGAAGAGATTAATCTTTTTTTAGAATATCCTTATCAAATATGGGGTGTAAGGTTATGCTATTAGAAACAAAGATGCAATATGTATAATAAACTTATTATACATCTCGAGCCTCGAGATGATTTATCCTTCTCAAGAGTGGATTTATCCTTTGTTCTAGGTGAGTCAAGCCTGAATTGTGGTTTTGGTGGGGCTCCTTCTACCTCTAGTTCACCCTTTTTCCATATAACCCTCCAAGGATGTCAACTAAAAACTCAATTTTTGTCTCTGGGATCCCTCTGCTGGTGGGTCTTAAACGCTAATCTTCGTCTTCTCAGCATCATCAACTGCAGAAAATGTTCTCCATCCAGGCTTTAGCTTCAAAATTCAGGAATTGTCTTGAGGACAAACCAGCCATGTGTATGAGGTTCCGCAAGTCTTCAATTTTGTCTCTGTTCCTGAGAAATGCTAAAAGCTTTGCTGCTTTCTCTGTTATTTAGGCGAAACAGGGATTCTCAGCTTCTTGGCCATGCCTAGAATTAGAAAATTTCCCAGTGAAAAAGTAGCTGTAGATCATTAGTTCTTCATGGTTTTCTCAAGAATCATATCTCCTTTAATCCTTACTAGTTATGGATCAATCTAATGCCTTTAAACAGATGGATTTTTAAAAAACCAACTTCTCTGGTTCTCCTTAGCGTTGGTCTGCTGCAAGCAACTTCATTCTTTTTAGTAGCAGAAATTCTGCTACCTATTCTTGTTCTCTTTTCTTTTTTAAAAATTACTTTTTTATTATTTCATGTTCCCTACTGTTAAGAGAATATATATATATGCACACACACACACTATATATGTGTTTGTATAAGAAGTTTATAGTTATATATATATATATAGTATACTATATATATTATTTATAAATACAAACTTTTTAAGGTTCAGATATAAATCTCTCTATTCTTTGGTGACTCTGGAGAGAAGAGGATGTGTACCTAACTTTTAAGGCCTAATATAAATGGTATATTTCTTTTCTTGGGCAATTTAAGGACTTTTAAAAACTTTAACATTAATTATATGTCTCTGACTTAGATATTAGTATTGTCAAGTGCTTTAATTCTATACATCGTACTCTGCTACCCATTATTTTTGTTGTACACAGTCCATATTCATTTAGATTTGAAGACATTTACCCTTTGTGGAGGTTGTCATTTCTTCATAGATGCCTGAGCCTCCATCAGGACATTTTTCTTTTGCTTTTAATATAGAGTTATTGATGGTAAATGCACTGCTTTTATCTGAAAATGTCTTTATTTTAAATTAATTTTTAAATAATGATTTCACTGGATATAGATTTATAGATCATTTATTTTCATTACTTTGAAAAATATTATTCCATTGTTTTGTGGCTTGTATGAGTCCATTCTCATGCTGCTATAAAGAATTGCCTGAGATTGTGTAAGTTCTTTAAAAGCAATGGAGAACAATGGACGTGCACTCCTAGGGAGCAGAACACAGACCCAAACAAGAAAAACTTCCATTCAACACTTTCCCAGTGAGATTTCAGAACTGCTATGGGCCAAAGACTGCTTTGAACCTCCTATTCTTAAATAGGAGTTATTGTAGTTATCCTGTCCCCACTTTACCATTGTAGTAGGGTGTGTGTGTGTAGGGGAACAAATAGGTAGCTCATTCTTTGTTCATTGTTCTCTTAACAAAGAGCAATCATTCTCATTAAGATGAGAGACCTCTGGACCTAACGTAGATTATAGTTCAGAATATCCTAAACTTTGAGCCTAATGCTGTGATTAGGTGTGACTTTTGAGAATTGATGGATGGGAGTCGGCATATATTGCATTTGGGTGGAACATGAATAGTCATTGCCTATGGGGCAGACTGTGTTATGTTGCGTTATTATCTCCAGTCTTTCATTCCTACTGTATTCCTGTCCTTTGCCATTTGACTTTATAGTTTCTACCACTAAAGAGGTGGAATATATTTTCTCCACTCTGTGACTTTGCATTTGATCATGTGGCTTTCTTTGGCCAATAAAGGAAAAACGATGGTGTGCCAGTTCCAAGTCTAGAATTGAAGAGGTCTTGTGTGTTTCACCTGCTCTCTTGTACTTCTGACAGGAACATTAAAAGATCACACGTACACACAAAGCTCCCTTGGCTAGCTGCTGGTTTCGCAAACACGATGAGAAACATGTGAAGTAGAGAAGTCTCAGCCAAGGTACTAAGCCATACCCCGCCAGTGTGGTTCAGCTAAGAATAAACACACCATTATATGCCCCTGAGATTTGTTTGTCACCTTTTTATTATGCAGAAATAGGTAAACTTCTTGACTCATCTCTATCCCAGCTGTTGTGGTTTAGAGCTTCATCATACCTTACTGAGATTTTTCCAAGAGCCTCTTAACTAGATTTTCTATTTTCCCCTTTTTCTTCTTGTCTGTTGTGTACACTCTACTGGAGGTGTCTTCTTCAAATGCAAACGTCATTATCCACAAGAAAGAGCCTGATCCTTCCTTGAAAATGTATCTCTTGCTATTCCACATGCCCTGCACTCATATTCCAGTCTCAGGTTCCAGAAAATGCCCTGCTTGTTTGTGCCTCTGAGCCATCACCTTCACTATTTTCTCTGCCTGGAAAACTCTACAAATCCTTCAGAACACTTCTTACGTGTCACCTCTTATGTGACATTTTTCCTTGACCTAAAGACAATCATGCTCTCTTCTTTGTACCCAAAATTTATTTTCTACCTTTATAATAGTTCTTACAGAATCAGGATGATTTGTCTCACTGGGTAGAGGCTGTCTCGAATTGTCTCTATATGTACAATGTCTAGTATGATGCTTTGACCTCTGCTGAAGTGCAATATTATCTCATATAGATCTAATTTTATCAATTATTGAATAATGTTGAACACATGTAAAGATGATTATAAATTATTGATTTCTATGTGGTGTATATAGTATTCCTGATAAACTGGAAATTTGATTAATCACAGTCCTTCCTTTATGCATCAAAGAATAGCATTTATAGTAATAGAATAAATTATGAACATAGAAAAATGACAACAATATTTGAAGATGGTTGACATGCCCTTGATATGTAGATATTGTGGGTCCTATTCAAGTGAAATCTGACAACCAGCACACTTAAAATTAAAGTGTCAAAAATCAATTATGCTTCACTTTGCATTCAGACAAATTGAACTTTTCAAAATTGATTTGAAGCACATCTTATGTCAAAAGACACCTACTCTATTTTTTGAATACTAGTAAAATGAGAAAACATTTTATTTCTCATTTTAAAAATGATCATCCCACTAAATCTTTATCTGCCAAAATGAGACTGAAGAGTATCAGAATGTCTAAATATTGCTGTAAAGATTGAACTCTGTTTTACAAAGTTGACAAAGAACAAAGTTGTCTAAATGTAACAGTAGAAAATTGCTGGAACATGGACCACTCAAAGGACCCTGTGAAAAAGAAGACGGGAGATACAGGTGTGAGCAGATCAGAATGAGTTTTGTATGACATGGGTAAGTTTAGGCTTCATCTACTAAGCAGAGGCACATTTGCTTGTACATTACAGCATGAGGATAGCAGCTATCTTCAGCCTCACTCTTCTTGTTAAAAGATATGCGGATTCTTTTTTTTTTTTTTAGCATTATGCTTTTATTCTTTTTTTTTTTAATTTATTTATTTTACTTTAGGTGCATATTATATCTGGCATTTCTCCCCATGTTATCCCTCCCCACCTCCCCTCCCTCCCCACCCCCCACTGTCTCTCCCTTACCCCCCCAACTGCCCCCAGTGTGTGATGCTCCTCTCCCTGAGTCCATGTGTTCTCGTTGTTCAACACCCACCTATGAGTGAGAACATACGGTGTTTGGCTTTCTGTTCTTGTGTCAGTTTGCTGAGAATGATGGTTCTTAAATAGGGCCGCTATCTTCAGCTTTGTTAGATAAATGTAGCTGACACTCATTTTGTATATCAGGCTTGGTTTTTAAATTTGAAGGGAGAATAGCATATCCTCTGAGTACGGGTATAAAATGATTTTGGTAGGTGAGTACTGTATCTGAGACTTGTAAGGTTAGATTTGTTGAAGTTTCTCTCAAGATTAGTGGTAGGTACTAGTCAAAAGCATTTCCCTTCAGTGTGGGCAATGCCTGCAGCAGATTTTATTTCAGCCTGTGCTTCAGTAGACGTGTTTGAACTGACATGGCTCTTTTTTATGTTCCCTCATCTTCATTTTTCATCATTCATTCATTCATTCATTCATTTAGTGAACTGTAGTCACTGCCTATGTGCTAAACACTGAGGGTCATACTGAAAATGATGGCCCATTGAATAGAGAAGACAGATATAGAAGTAAAATAAAAATGTGCTAGGAGCAGGGAATGAATATACACACGGGGTGTCATGGAGGCAGCAGAGGGAGATATTAGATGCAACCTGAAAAGGCAGAGTGATACCTGAGGCAGCTTTACAGAGGTAGTAGGAGGTAAAATAGAAGGTAAAAGACCTGAGCCGAGAATTAGAGATGAGTAGAAACAGGCCGATGAAGAGGGAGATGAAGGAGGCTGCTATTTCCAGAGAGGATGTTGGAGATATTACACACAGGATCTGCAAGAGACAGAAGGGCAGGATATAGGTTGCAGAGATGAACCTGGTCAGATCACCAGCAGCCTTTGGTGCAGGCCAAGGCACTAGGATTCCTTTCTGAGGACAAACAGGAACCAATCTCAGGTTTTAAGCAGGTTGTAACATGATCAAATTTAGAAAGATAATTCTGATAACAGTGAGGAGAATGAATTTGAAAGGAATTAAACCAAGGGCAGGGACATCATTTAGGAGACTGTTCGATAGTCCAGATAAGAAATGGGCCTGAACCAGCAAAAGAATGGAGTCAATGTTTAGAAGGTAAAATAAGCAGGCCTTGATTAAATATAGCGGATAAATATAGTAAATAAACTGAAATGCATCTAGAAACTACCTGTTAAACATCAGGTGGTCCATTGGTTTGAGAAGTCACTTTTATGGTTAATAATTTTCCCACTAGCTCTAGTTTTCAGAGATTTAAACATTAAAAATATGTACAGGAATAACAGCCTCCAAAATCTATTGAACTGTCCCCTTCTTCATGAACCTATAGATGTGAGTTGTTATGATTTATTTTTGACTACTGACTCATCTTTTAGTTTGAGGGTTAAATTATAACATGGTTGGAGAGGATTAGCCTTCTTTTATACTGCTGCATCTTTTTCTCTGGTATTTTATTTCAGAGTTCCAATGCTATTTTTCATAAACAATCTAGATTTCAAATTACCCTTGTCAGGTTTTTGTACAGGGAGTCTTAGCTTCTGAACAAAATTATTTTAAACAACAAATGTTTATCAAGTCTAGAGTATTAGTTGAAAAGAATGTTAAAATATAAAAGCTCAAAAAGATGTTATAAAGTTATAAGGAATACTACAAACTTATAATGTTATAAAATAAACATACATAAACGTATGTGGTTATTATCTACTTGTGAATTTATTTTGTAATCAAGATGAGCAATATAACCTGAAACATAACATTTTCATTTAAATTGTCATAGAGTTTCTGAGTTCCTTCTTTTCTCTTAATATATATAAATTGATCATACCAGTCATAGCAATGATTTCTTTGATACTGGGTCATCAATTCCCTATTATAAAATTATTCATATGGGAAGATACTGACTCAAGTTGCAAAGGCAAGGACCACGCTGTGATAAAAACAGGCTGTTGACTATGTCCCATTGTGTGTTGTACAGTAAATGTGCTCTCCTATTTGTTTTGTTATGGCTGTGTTTTGATCCCTAAAGTTGCTATGTTTCTGATTTGTTTTTTTCTTTATCTGAGAGCAACTGGTTCATTAAAATCCAACAACAACATAAAGAAAAAAAACCTGCTAAGAATGAGTCTGAACAGCGGTAACCAAAAGTTACATGTCCTACTGTAAAGTAAAGCACATCAAGGTGAAGTATTATATTGTCACTTTACGTTATCTGGGAGTTGGCTAGAAACACAGTTAAATTTTGTTCTAACTAGTGTATTCTGTCAGTTAAATAGCTAAAGGGTTAGTTATTTAAGCCATTTTGGCAAACTGTAAAAAACACATGACAGCAACAACAATAAAAACATATTTTCTAACTGAAAGCCTGTATTCATGTTTTATTTTTGCATAATGAATCAAGCAAAGCTTAGAAGCTTCAAACAACTCACATAGATTATCACACAATTTCTCTAGATCGAGTCTAGGATGCCTCAACGATCTACCCAGGGTCTCACAGGGCCACAATTAAGGTGTTGGCCAGGGCTGCATTCTCATCTGGATGCTTGACTGGGGAGAAATTAATTTCTGAGGTCATTCAGGTTGTTAGCAGAATTAATTCCCTTGTGGTTGGTGACTGAGCATCCTGGATTTTTGCTGGCTGTCAGCTGGAGGCTGGCTGAAGTTTTTGACATTTTTGCTTCTTCAATATGGCTCGCTACGCTATCAACCTTGTAAGGAGAGTTTCTTGCTTTTGGGAGGGTCCAGTTCCTCTTTTGAAAACTTATACCTGAATAAATCAACCCCTACATCCAGGATAATCTCCCTTATAATAAGTCAAAACCAACTGATTTATGACATCAGTTGGTTTTAGTTACATCAGCAATATTCCTACATCTTTGTCATATTGTTTTGGATTGGAGTAAGTCAAGTCACAGGTTCCACCCAAAATCAAGGGAGGGCATGAACACCAGGGAGCAGGATTCAGAGGGGCTGTCCTAGGATATATCCATCCAGAGTTTTACTTTACAAGACACTTCTCTTGTTTTTATCTTACAATGCATTAACGTTTGAATACAAAGTTACACGTTTCCTTTTAGTGTGCGGGAAGAGAATAGTTGGTTGGCGATGAACCTATCAGTTGTGTCCAGGGACAATGCCGTGGGCATCTTGTTTGGGCCTGCTCCCTCTGCCCAGGCTCTTTGTGCCCGACACTTTGGACCATTTGCGGTTCCCCAAACACATCAGGTTTACATCATGACTTCTTTTTGCCTGAGTTCTTATGCATGAACATCTTCCCTTTCCCATTCTTACTCATTTTTCAAGACCTAGCGAAAATGACACGTTGTGTATTGGAACTTTGCTGACTTTCTCAGGCAGAGATAGCTATTACCATCTCTGTTTTCATGATCATTTGCAGAAGTCATTTTCATATCAGCTTTTCTGATATGAGGTTGAAGCTGTTTGTAGGTCTGATTCCCCGCTTCCTTTGTATCAAGAATCAAAGCTTACTCTGTTCCTTATCTCCAATCCTGTATTGCCAGCACAGGACTTGGTACAGAGTAGATACTCCATAAATTAAATTTAGATGAGTGAAGAATGAGACTGGACTGGAATGATAACAAAATAATTATAGGAAAAATGAGAGTTAGAGGAAACAGGTAAACAACAACGTGAATAATATACAGTGACAGAATTTTACAGGGTTTTATCAAAGTTTGAGGATGAGAATGTGAAGGAGAATAGTTGTGAATAAGACTAGAAAGGTTAGATCATGAAGGCTCTTGAATTTGTCAGGCTAGAAAATGTGGACTTCATGAAGATCTGAATCCAGAGGGGAACAGATATAAAGCAAAGAACCCACAAATGCATAATTTCAAATTGTGAAAAGCTTTGTAAAGAAAATGTTCCATAAGCTGTGGTAATAGTTAGCAAGGGGCCCTGGTCTAGCAGTGGTCACCTGAATAAGTAACATTTGAGGTGAGACTTGAAGGTTGAGTAGGAATTACCAAGTTGGTGTAAAGAATGGTATATGATCAGGCTAAAGACAAAGGTCAGAATCGGGTCTCGTGGAGCCTTTCACACTGTTATTGACATTTTGTTCTTTATCCTACAGTAATGGAAGGACATTGAAGAAGTTTAAGCAAGGTGGACTTGGGGAAAGGATAAGAGACAGAGAGAGAGAGAGAGAGAGAAGAGAGACAGACCGAGAGAGAGAAATAGTTTATCTTTTTATTTTTATTTTTTAAAAAAGGGTCTCTGGAGAATAGATAAAAAGAGCACCAGAATGGACCCAGAGAGATGACTCTACTTAGGAGATCATGCTAATGGTACAAGGGGGTAAGCTACAGTAACTTGATCTATGGATGGCAGAAGAGCTTGAGATAACTGGACAGATTCAAGATCATTTATGGAGATGAGGTTGACTGGAATTGGCTATGGACTATAGAGGTGAGTGGAATGTTTCTAGCTTCCAGAACTAGACGAAGGGTGTTGCTCAGAAAGGACAATGAAGTATGGACATGTTTGGAAAGTTTGGAGATGAGGGGAGGGTTTTGGTGGTGAAGGTCGAATGGCTTGCTATATACATGTGGGCTGTAAGTTCAGAGGAGAAGTCTGTGTGAGAGAAAATGACATTTCCCACACATCAATGGTAAATGACTTGTGACAAGTGTGCCAAGACCATTCGATGGGGGAAAGAACGGTCTCTTTAACACATGGTTTTGGGACAAGTGGATATTAACATGCAAATAAATGTAATTGAACTCTTACCTCACATCATATACAAAAGTGAACTCAAAATGAAAATTCAAAAGACCTAAATTTAGAACCTGTAATTTTAAAGTGCTGAAAGGAAAACGTAGGGGCAAATCTTCATGACCTTGGATTTGGCAATGGTTTCTTATATATGACACCAAATACACAAGTAACAACAACAACGAAATGATAATTTGAACTTTGTCAAAGTTAAAATCATGTATATTAAAAGACACTATCAAGAGAGTGAAAAGGTAGGCCATAGAATGGGAGAAAATATTTTCAAATAATATATATAATAAGGGTCTAGTATCCAGAATGTATAAAGAACTCTTACAACTCAGCAACAAAAAGCCAACCCAATTTAAAAATGGGCAAAGGATTGAAAAAGACATTTTTTTCCAAAAAAGATGTAGAAACGGTTGACAAACATATGAAAAGATGCTCACCATTATTAAGTCATTAAGGCAGTGCAAATCAAAACCACAAGATACCAATTCACATCACTGGGATGGCCATAATTTAAAAAGCAGAAAATAACAAGTGTTGGCAAGGATGTGAAGAAATTGGAACCTTCATATATTGCCTGTAGGAATGTACAATGGTGCAGCCACTGTGGAGAACAATTTTGGCAGTTCCTCAGTATGTTAAACACAGAAATGCTATTGTAACTGAGCAATTCTACTGCTAGGTGCATACCCTGAATAATTTAAAACAGGTATTCAAGCAAAAACTTGCACACTAATATTTGTAGCAGCATTATTCACAATAGTTAAAAGGTAAAAGCAACCCAAATGTCCATCATCAGATGACTGAATGAACAAAATGATGTATCTATGTAATGGAATATTATCCAGTCATACAAAGGATAAAGTGATGATACCTGCTACAACATGATGAACCTTGAGAACATTCTACTAAGTGAAGAAGCAAGACACAAAAGGCTGTATCTTGTATTATTCCATTTACATTTTGGAATATCCAGAATAGGCAATTCTACAGAGACAGAAAGCAGATTAGTGGTTAGCGGGGTGGGGAAATAGGGAGTGACTGCTTAATGGATATGGGGTTTCTATGTGGGGTGATGACAAAATTTTGAAACTAGATATTGATGATGGTCCCACAACACTGTGAATGTACTCAATGCTGGTGAATAGTTTATTTTAAAATGGTAAATTTTGTGTGTATTTTACTGTAATTTAAAAAAGAGAATGAGATTCAGTTGCATCTAGATGTTGATGAAGGTCTTGTAATGGGTCACCTAGGGAAACAGAATAGAATAAAGAGAGGAGCTATGACCAGAGTTTAAGGAATTCTAACAATATAAGGACAGGTAGAGGAGAGTGCTACAGTACTGGACATTGAAAAGGGGCAGCTGGAGAGGTAAGAGAGAAAACGGGAAAATGTGGAGGTCATGGGCAACTACTGGATGTTTTGAAACAAAGTGGTGGGATCAAAGCTTTTCCTTAGGAAAATCAATTCAGCAATTATGCACAAGGAAGACTGGAGGAAAACCTTTTTCTTAGAAAAATCAATTTAGCAATCACGTGCAAGGAAGATTGGAGGAAAGATTATATGCAAGGAAGATTGGAAGATTGGAGTAGGGTGTGGCTCTTAAGGACTATTCCATGGAAAAGAGATTAGATTGAAGCAATGTCATGGAGGTAGAAAAATTTGGCAGCGTGCTGAAGGTAGCTGGAGAGAGAGGAGGTCTTAAAGCTGGATGGACTCCTACAGCTCGGAGGTTTGGTCACTGGAAGTTTCATTAACAGGAAGCCAAGGACTCAATGTTTCTCAGACCAGTGTGTGGGCCATTTTGAGCTGGACAAATTATCAGGCTTGTACCATTTCTTAGCTATAGTAAGATAACAAATGTGAGATTTTTTCCTTATATATAAGTATATATGGATATATGTGATAGATACTTATTGTGTGTGTGTGTGTGTGTTTGTATGTCTGTCTGTGTGCACATTTCCCTTTCAAATTTCAAGAGTCTTTTCCAAATTTAGGGATTATGCCATACTCTATTAGTCAGTGTTTTAAGTAAGTTACATGACTTCCATCTGTACCCTTTTAGATTTTCATGCAAAAAATTTATGTGATTATAGGGTTAGAAGAAATCGTAGGGATCATTGATCTAAACTCGTCTTTTTCTACAACAATGGAAGACCCAAAAGGATCTTTCTGTGTTAGTGGAGTCACCACCCGTGAGAGCCTTTTCTTCTTTGGTTTTTTCCTCCCTCTGTCAGTTGTCCCACTGACAATTTGTCCATGTTGTCAGGCGGCAAATGTATCGGAATGTAGTATTTATTTCATTTATTCATAAAGCACATATGAAATACATGCTATGTACTAGCTACTGGTTTAGATGCTGAATAACACACGAGTTATTACCCTAATGTTTAATTAATTTCCAGTACTCTTTTTGATATTACGTAGCATGATAGTTTTCTTGGCTGCAGATACAAATAAAAAGTAAATAACATTTTTTATACTTATAATATGAGAACTCAGGAGGACTTAGAATAAACCCCACAAGGACATGGAATATGGATTTCAAGGTTTAGTTAATGTCGTAAGCACATGCATTCGGCATCATCATTCTTTTTCTTTTTTTGGGGGGGGGACGGAGTCTCGCTTTGTCACCCAGCCTGGAGTGCAATGGCACGATCTCAGCTCACTGCAACCTCTGCCTCCCAGGTTCAAGCAATTCTCCTATCTTAGCCTCCTGAGTAGCTGGGATTACAGGTGCCCGCCATCACACCCGGCTAATTTTTTCTATTTTTAGTAGAGATGGGGTTTCACCATGTTGGCCAGGCTGGTCTTAAACTCCTGACCTCAGGTGATCCACCCGCCTCGACCTCCCAAAGTGTTAGAATTACAGGTGTGAGCCACCGCGATGGACCCATGATTCTTTTACATTTTAGATTTAGTGTCAGTAGAGTGTGGTATAACTTGATGTGGCAATAGGCTCTCTTCTTTTTCCAGATTATCTGTTCTCAAAGCTCTTCCTTGATACTATTCTTTGAGACATTTGATTCCTTTTGCTTTTGTCCTGAACGTATGAATTTTCACTTTGCCATGGTATTTATCAAACTGATGTTTGGTCTGATGTATGTCTGTTGGCATGAAAGCATAATTTGACTTTCCATATGGTTTTAGTATAATGGGTGGCTTCATCTTGTGGTTCACAATGATGTCATTAGCTAACTCAGTTTTCATCCTATTTAGCTATTAGGCACTTACTTATTTGATCAATTCACTCAATTTATAATGTGGCTATAAGTTCACAGTTTTTTTATCTGAAGCCTGTGAAGCTTCAGATTTATAATTTTTTGATTTTTTTTAAAGATAAGAGTTTATATACCTTGTATAGCATGACACTTTTTAAACACTTTTTTTTTTGAAACAGGATCTCCCTCTGTGGCCCATGTTGGAGTGCAGTGGCCTGAACACAGCTCACTGCAGCCTAGACCTTCTTGGCTTGAGTAATCCTTTCACCTCAGCCTCCCAAGTAGCTGGGATCACAGACGTGCTACTATGCCCAGCTAATTTCTTAATTTTTTTCAGAGACAGGGTCTCACTATTTTGCTAAGGCTGATCTTGAACTCCTGGGCTCAGGCAATCTTCCTGCCTCGGTCTCCCAAAGTGCAGGGATTCCAGGTGTGAACCACCATGCTCAGCCAGCAGCATGACAGTTTTGATGGGGTCTGTGCAGCATCCTGTAAGCAGAAACATTAATTGTTCACCAACAAAACATAGGAATCATGACATTAAGTGGGATAAAGATTCCCCATATTTGGCCAGGCGCGGTGGCTCACGCCTGTAATCCCAGCACTTTGGGAGGCCGAGGCAGGCGGATCACGAGGTCAAGACATCGAGACCATCCTGGCCATGGTGAAATCCCGTCTCCACTAAAAATACAAAAATTAGCTGGGCGTGGTGGCACGTGCCTATGGCCCCAGCTACTCGGGAGGCTGAAGCTGGAGAATCTCTTGAACCCAGGAAGCGGAGGTTGCAGTGAGCAGAGATTGAGCCACTGCACTCCAGCCTGGCAACGGAGCAATATTCCGTCTCAAAAAAAAAAAAAAAGATTCCCCATATTTATGCTTGTCATGTCTGTTTCATCATCAAATGAGCTGCAAGAAAACTTTTGGTTTTCAGAAGTGTGTGGAATTTGGAATCTCAGATAAGAACAGGTTTGCTGGCTTGTGAACGAGGTGAACAAGATGTAGCGTCTGCTCCTAAAGTTCACCTGTTGCTTCATATTGTGTCCATTCAGCCTTTTTTTAATGTGTTATAAACCAACTCAACTATGTTCAGATTTAAATTAAAAAAAGATGGAAGTGACAAACTGTCTCAATAATTTAGAAGTCCAGCGGACAGATTTTGGACATGGTTGTATGTAGGGCTCCAGTGATGCCTTTTGGCTGGGGTTTTCTTAACCTTTCACATGCCTTTTGTTCCCAAGGTTTCAGTCTGTCTGTCCAATGACCTCTGTATGCGTTAGGTTTACCCCCTTGTGGTGGCAAAGATGGCTAAAGCGGCTCATTTCACATTTCAGTTTTTTTCTTTTTTTTTTAGACAGTGGAAGCGGAGAAGAAACAAGGCAAGCTGAAACTGGTTGTGATTAATTAGCTGTAAACACCACTGCACTGGCACCTGCCTCAATTTAATTCTCGTTTGAACAGTCCCAGCAAACATCTTGTGGCGCTTTATTGGCTGTGATTGCATCATATGCCCCCCTTTGAACCAATCACCGAGGGCAGGGATATGCCATGTCCTGATTGGGTCAGGCTTGGGCCACCTGATTCATCCTGGGTCCAGGCAGGTCAGGCAGAACTGAGCAGGTGGAGCTGTCTCAGACAATCTGGGAGCTGCCGCAAGAGGAAACGGGAAACACCGGGTGGCAACAAAGTGGAAATGTTGCCCCACAGATTGACCCTGGATTCTCTTCGTATTTAAAATTCTTCTGGTGGAATACAATGAGGTTAAGCTCAATATATTTTCAGCTATTTCTAGCTTTCTCCGCTTCCATGTAGCAAACTATTTTTACTCTTTTATATAACAAAATATATAAGAGTCTGCAAGTCTAAAACCATATTGAACCTAAACTGTACTCATCATCAACCGTCATCATTAGGAACCATCGTATCTTCAGCTACCATGTGGCACGCCTTAGGTTTTGGGGAATCGCTTCAGAGATGCAATACTTAAAGCCCATGCCTAGATGGCCTTTTTAGTCCAGAACTGTTTTTTTTTTTTGAGACGGAGTTTCGCTCTTGTTACCCAGGCTGGAGTGCAATGGCGCGATCTCGGCTCACCGCAACCTCCGCCTCCTGGGTTCAGGCAATTCTCCTGCCTCAGCCTCCTGAGTAGCTGGGATTACAGGCACGCGCCACCATGCCCAGCTAATTTTTTTTTTTGTATTAGTAGAGACGGGGTTTCACAATGTTGACCAGGATGGTCTCGATCTCTTGACCTCGTGATCCACCCGCCTCGGCCTCCCAAAGTGCTGGGATTACAGGCTTGAGCCACCGTGCCCGGCCAGTCCAGAACTGTTAACTCAAAGCCCTCTGTCTGGATATGTTGTTAGAATTATTTTACTTTTTTCATGGAGAAGCGATTGTGCACGACGGTGAAGCACTCAGGCTCTGGAGCTGGGGGCCTTGATGTGACTCTTGTTTCCACTGCTTACTTTGATGAATTACTTACCTTCTCTGTGCCTCGGTTTCCTCATGGGAATAATAGCACATGCCTCGTCAGCGTATTATGGAGATAACATGAATTAATACACGTCAATTACTTAGGAGCCTGACACATAGTAAATGTGCTGTAATTGTCAGCTGTAATTATTATGAACTAACCCTAAAATTCACCTTAGTAAAATGAGAATTTTTACAGCATGAACATTAACATGTCTGCATTCGGCTGCCCTGTATTACTATGGATAATTCCATTTGTTTTATTGCCAAGTTAAAGTAAAACAAAAAAAAAAAAAACTATCCATATTTTTTTGAAAAGGCCTTTATTTAGACACAAGAGATTCCAGTCAGCTTTACAAACTTAGAAAGTGGAAATCCTTCTTCAACTGATGGAAAATGAGTCCAATTTCAAATCCCAAACCAGACTCCTGTTTTTGTTGCTATTCTTTTCCTAAAAGACAAAACCTAATGTTTTCTTAGTGTATATAAAACAAATTTTAAAATCCACATATAGCACAGTGTTTACCACCCACCCCTGCTCGTGGTAGGAATATCACAAATTCTCTAAATTTCCCGAACATGAGATAAATGTCAGACCATTCTATAAATTGACTTTATGAAGCATTTCTGAGCCAAGCCTTCTGACATTCACACCAATGTTTCCATAGTAACTAATGTGTTCGGAAGGGGAAGAGGAGGAGGAGATGAAAAACAAAGGAGACAATCCAAATAACAGAGATGCATAAGTAAGGGAGAGTAGAAGGTTCGAGAAACTTTGAACCATTGCTTCTTGAAGGAGACAAGCATTCTTGTTCACGTGGGAGGCTTCCCCTGCTGACTGACTGACTCAGAGGGTGCTTACTGGAACAGCTCCCAAAGCGTGGCCAGCTGGTGCTCGATTACACTTGGACAATGACTCATGAATGCCAATTTGGATTATCCTCCTTTTATTGTAATCTTATTTTTCCCCCTCTGTTTTGAGGTGCCTTTGTTGCCATGGTAACAATGAACTAATTTGTGCCTGTCGCTGAACTGTCAAAAAAAGTGCAGTATCAAGTCAATTTAGAGAATAGTTAGAAAGCAGGGTAGGGAAACACAGGTGCTAGCCATGATCACACTTGTTTGCAAACATTGGAGTCAAGAAAGCTAGTGTGCTGTTAAAATACAGGTTCCGTTTTCAAATCGTATTAAATGGCGCCCTATCAGGTGCATTTAGAAGCAGGTTGCAATGATCAGTTATTCCCTTGTGATGGTCAGCAGCACAGCATCTTTTTCTCTTCAAAACTTCAACAAACCTACTTCTTTGAATATGTGTTGAATCCCCCACTTGCTTGTTTGTAGGGTAGATCAGGTAAATGGCTAGAGGTGAGTTGGATTTTTTGGGGAATCACTTGGCGGTGGGTGTAGGAAGGCACCTGAGTCAGAGAAGTACATTGGCACTTGTGCTAAGCAAAATGATGAGTCCCAGCAATGTCCATATCCCAGTCCCTGAAACCTGTGGCTGTTACCTTACAGCAAAAGGGACTTTGCCAATGTGATTCAGTGAAGGATCTAGAGATAGAATATCCTAGATTATCTTCGTGGGCCCAATGTAATCACAGGGGTCCTTGCAAGAAGGAGGCAGGAATGTTAAAGTCAGAGAAGGAGATGTGATGAAGGAAGCAGAGGTCCCAGCGATGTCCTAGCAATGTGGGGCTGAGCCAAGCAGTGCAAACAGCCTTTAAATGCTGAAAGAGACGAGGAATACGATCCTTCCACGGAGCTTACAGAAAGAATGCAGCCCAGCTGATGCCTTGATGTTAACCCAGTGAAACTGGTTTCTGACTTCTGCTCTTCAGAACTGTAAGATAACAAATCTATGTTGTTTCAAGACACTGAATTTGGGGCAATTTGTTACAGTGGTAGTAGAAAACAATATAGTATGCTTAGCCATCTCTGGTCCCAAGAGGTTTTCTAAGGCAGCCTGATTTGATGCCTTCTTACTGAGCAGAGGTGAACAGAGCCATCCCCTGACTGCTGGCTGAGCACTTCTGGCCTGCTGTGTGTCACTGAGGGTCCCTTGTGAGTCTTTCTCTGTGTGAGAATTCAAGGACTTTAGGTCTGATCACCATGTGGGTTCTGGCCGTGGCAAGGCAAGCTACTGAGGCAGAGCAGGCCTTCACAGTCCTGGCTTGAACACCTGGTGAGGCCTAGCACACCCAGATCCTGGGTGAAAAGTCCTTCCTGAGAAGGAAAACTCTTGGCACTCACAATCCGTCTCTCTGTGAAAGTTAAGCTGTTCACTGGGTAAATTGTCTTGTCTTTCCAACTAGATCATATATGTCTTAAGGTCCAACTTCATGCTTTCCAGCACCGTCTCAGGCACTCAGTCAATGCAATGAGAAACTGCAGCTCCTCCTTCTCTAAGCTGCTTCCTTAGTGGGTTTTAATTTTTCCCAACGATTTCACTCTTACCATACAGGTGCTGTGTTAAGCATGGTGTATTACATCACCCAAAGCTGACAACAACCCTGGGGGAAATCTTATTCTCATTTTGCCGATGTAGAAATGATTCAGAAATTAGGCCTCGAGAGTTACATGGTGAATAAGTGGCGGAGCTGGGCTCTGAGCCCAGGTGTGGCTTCCTGACGCCCCCCAGTTTTCATTGCTGCTGTGCTTTGGAGTCAGATGCACCGTGGGACGGAGGTCCGTGGCCTTTTTTCCCTCCAGTCTCCAGTAAATGCTTTTCTCCTCTGAGCTCCGGCATTGGCTCTTACTCCCAGTCATGCACAGGCCTGGAGGAGGGGAATGAGAAGCTGGAGAGTGCCAAGGGGGCTTGAGAGCAGGTGGAAAGCGGGGGCGCCTTCGGTCCTGCAGACACCCTGGCTTTCAGACATTTGTTATTTTAGGTAGAAATCTGACATCTGTAAATGAGCACATCCCTAGCACTTTCTATTTTCTTGGGTTATTTTTCTCTATTTTCTTCTTTGGTAGAGAAAATTCTAAGATGACTTGCAAGATTCCCACCCCCTGGCATGCCTGTTCTCTTGCTATGGACTGAATATTTGTGACCCCCAAATTCATATATTGAAGCCCTAATATGCAATAGGATGGTGTTAGAAGGCGGAGTCATTGGGAGGCAATTAGTCCACGAGGGTAAAGCCCTCATGATGGGACTAGGGCCCTCATAAGAAGAGATAGGAGAGAGAGAATCTCTCCCTCTGTCATGTGAGGGTGTAGTGACAAGAGGTCCCTCTGCAAAGCAAGAAGAAGGCCCTGGACAGGAACCCAACTGGCTGGCCCTGAGGGTACCTCGATCCTGGACTTCACAGCCTCCAGAACTGTGAGAAAGAAAGGTTTCTTTTCCCCCTAGTTAATGAAATTTGTTATAGCAGCCTGAACTGACTAAGACACCTGTATACTCCCCTCCGCTGTGAATAGGTTGGGATACCACTCCCATGATTAGGCTCCTCGTCAGTGGATTTTGGATTGAACTAATTAGAAAGGAGATGATCTGGGTAGACCTGATCAAATCAGTTTTAAAAGAGAGATCAGGAAAGCATGAGGGAAAAGAGCTAATGCATGCCGGGCTTCACACCTAGGTGATGGGTTGATAGGTGCAGCAAACCACCACGGCACAAATTTACCTATGTAACAAACCTGCGCACCCTGCACATGTACCCTGGAACATAAAAAAATAAATAAAACATTAAAAGCAAAGAGAGAGAGATAAGGGAGTGTGAGAGGGTTGTAGAAGGGACCTCATAGCAAGGACCAGAGTGGCCTCTTGGAGCTGAAAGTAATCCTTGGCCAACAGCTAGCAAGACAGTGAGACCTCAGTCATACAACCCTCAAGGAGATAAATTCTGCTAATAACCTGAGGGACCATAGAAGTGCCTATTTACCTAGTATAGCCTCCTGATGATGATGCAGCTAGCTAATACCTTTAGTGCAGCCTCATGACACCTTGAAGAATGAACCTGGTGCCCAGATACCTGATCTACAAACACTGTGTGATAATGAATATGTGGTATTTTGAACTAAAGTTGTGATAATTTGCTACATACCAATGGAAGATGAATACATCTTTCTAAAATTTATTTTAAAGAAAAAATAAGTCTCAGCTGGGCTAGATAGAAAAAGGAAAGAGACTCTGCCTTTCTTCAGATGCTGTTTGAGAAGTGAAAACCTTAAAACACTTAGTAATGAGTTAAAAGGAACATTCCCATTTTTCCAGGATCTGTTTTTACAAAAATAAGACTCCCTTCAATAGTTTAAGTTGTCATCTCTGATCCATTCCTTTGAGGGAGAATTCCAAGGGAAAGCATTTGGTCCCCTGAAACCATTGGAAACCTCTAAACATACCTAAAAAGGGTGCAGGGGGCAGCTAACACTGTGAGTGTCATTGGAAGCTTTTAATAAGGAAGATCTGGGCTGGAGGTTGGCTCCTGAGTAGGTCCACATCTCTCTTAGCTGAAAGAAGTTCCATTTTTCTTGGGAAAGTGGCCAGTCTTTCAAAGATGCAAGGCCCCTTCCAGAAGGAAAGTTACCTTGAAGGTTCCCACTCCAGCCCCAGTGTAATTTGTCTTATAGCTGGCAAGGTTTCGTCTTTTCCATTACTTCCACCCTAGGGATTCAAGGTATGCACCTATTCAATCACATCATTCATTCATCAAACTCTCATTGAGCTATTAAGGTAAAGAAGGCTGTGCTCAGCTCTAGGGGACCAGGAATGAACTAAACCCCTGTACTGCAGGAGGAGGAAGGACTTGATGTTGACACTAGCATTTGATAATAATTAATAAGCACCAATATTTTCCAAAGGCTGAGCGTGTCCTAGGAGGTGGGCTAAGAGGACCCACATGCGAAGCCCCGTTTACGCTACCCCAGGTGAATCCCATTCAAAGGTACTTTCCAAAAGCGTAGAGGCTGGGTCTAATTTGACTGCTAGGGAACCCCTTGTGTCTCCACAATGCTTGAAACACGGTGGAGACCTCAAGGTATATTTCTTGTGAATGAATGAATGAATGAATGAATAATACAATCATAACTGTTAACTGCTTAGATATTAATGTTATGATTATTTCCTTTCATGAGGAGCCTGAGGCCTCAGACCAGTTAAATAATTCATCCCTGATAGCCGAAACCCAGATTCCTTCCCTATCAGACCACAGTGCCATCTCCCTGGCCCTACCAGGCACCCGGGTTGAAACCTAGGCCCACAGCGGAGCGGGCTGTGGACGGCGAGGCTCACCGCGGGCGCCCTCTGTCGGCGCTCGGGTGGAGGCGCAGCGGCCCCACGAGCGGACCCTCAGGTGAGCGGACCCGCGCAGGGGTGCGAGCAGGTGCGTGGCCCTGGGAGACGGGGAGCGGGGCGCGGGCTGACCACGTCGGCCCCCAATTATCTGCCTGTCCTTACATGTTTGCTTTCATATTTGGAGGTGCCGAGCGCGCACCTTTAGTGGGACCTGGATATCACCTGTGGGTTTCAGGGCAGTCATCCTTGAGACCTCCTGTACCTCGGGAGGCCTCTTGGCCTCTTTAAGGAGCCGAGGGTCGGAGGCGCAACTGGGGAGAAGGAGCAGGAGAGCTTGAGTTAAGAGTTGCCCCCGGGTTGGAACCAGAGGCAGCGGGAAGCCAGCAAGTGTGAGGCTCTTTCTAGGAACTCTAGGTCCATCGCTTCCCTCAGGGGAAGAGGGAGGGAAGTGGCCGTGGGACGTGAAGTTGCCTTTGGGACGAAGGCCAGAACCTGCGACGCAAGCGCGGCCCAAATGAATGAGAAGCGGGGACCTTGGCTTCCTTCGTTCCGAACCTTCTTTGTTCCAGTCCCGCCTGGCTGCGCAGGCCGTGCACTCCCCGAGCTTCAGGGAACCTGTTTGCTGAAGATAATCGCATCCCACTGATATTTGGGTTATTCTCCTCACGCCGATGTAATTAGACTCTCCCCTGGTGTGGCAGCCTTACTTAATTCTTCTAGTTTCTTTAAAAACACAACATTCGCCCATATCCAAGGCAAAAGTGAGAATCAAAAGATCCCTACTTTCTTTAAAAGTGGTAGCTTTGTTCTGCTTTTAACAAATAAAATCTACTTCGGGGAATGTTTTTCGCTTCCTCCACCCCCATAATTATTTCTATCTTTATCTTTTATTTGGCCTATTGAAATTCTGAGCACACAAAGCCAACTTTATTAATTTCTCTCTCTAAAACTCCATCAAGAAATATTTATCTCTCGCTTTTTTCATTGGAATAATATATTCCCTAGATGGTGAAATTTAGCTTCATTTATTAGGAATCAAGTATAAAAAGGCAGATAAAAAGAAAAAGCAGAGGTAGTGAATTATTCTAAAAAGATAGGACAAAAAATTCAGTTGTCTCTGAGAGTTGGGGGAAGTGGGGTAGGAAGAGGCCAGGCCATGGCTCCATGCAGTTCACCGAAAGCAGTTTTGAGGATATTTGATTTGGAACCACTGTTCTTTCTTTACATAATATTCGGCAAGTTTCTAATCATTGTATTCCAGATATTGAACACAAGCTTTTAATCCTTTCTACTAAAATGCTTTGTGCCCATTTGAACACTTTTAAATTGAAATTCTAAATTAGTATTCATTGAAAACTGGTTTGACACAAAGAAAGGAACATGAATGAAACCTTCTAAGCCTTCTTTGCATTTCCAAGTGCGTGTTCAATTCTTTAGGAAAGTCATTGTTATTGGTTTAGGGACGATTTAGTCAATTCCCAAGTGCCACCTCCAGAGGGCACAGCTGTCTCAAAAAAAATTTGTCAGTTGTTTTTTTTTTTTAAGTTTCTATAGTTTTGTCCAAGCTCTTGAGTAAGTGGTCTCTAATGTCTATAACTGTGATTCCTGGTATCAAAACTGGAAATATTGTCATGTAATATATTTAATGTTTATTTAGATGTTATGGAAATCCATTGTTTGCAAACAACTATTTAACATTTATGATATTTTAATTTTAAAAAATAAAAACTGAAACCCAATGTTGTTAATTTGCCCCGACTTAAAAATCTCTGATTCTCTTCAGTTTTAACTCCAGAGTCAAGCAAACAGCATCCATTATTTTTTTAATGTATTAAAAAGTTTATTTGCTTGACTTTATATTCCCAAGAGGTTGCACTCAAGGCCTTACGTCTCCTTAAAAGGTATGAAATGTGCTCTATCTTCCGTATAATATTATTTTGTATTTGGTTGTATTTGATGCTCAATGTGTCATATTTGTAGAGTACGATATTATGTTCAGAGTAAATGCCTGGGCAGCTTTTTACTCTCGAAGCTACACAAAACGTCTGGGGGATTTATTTTTGCAACATCTAAATTTATGGTGACTATTTATTCAAAAATGATTTTATTCATTTATAGAGGTGGGAAAGCTGATATGAATTTGCTCAGAAAAGAATGGCATCATTTTCTTTCAGAATGTATATTAAACAATTCACTGTCTTCCTCCTTTGTCTCAGCCATCTCTGCTGTGTTTAGTGTGAAATTGAATTGTGTAAAGCTAAAATCTAAGAAGAGAAAGCACGAAGGGTTCAGGCAATGATTTACATATATTTCTTTCCTATGTTTTCTTTCCAGCTTCCACTTGCTGCTCACTTTGGGCTATTTTTCTTTTCCTGTCATTTTTTTTTTCCCCCTGGTTAATGCTATATGCAAAGAAGCTGGCAACAGTGTGTGAAAGGGACTGTTTGTAAGTATTTAAAACTGTTTACCATCTATTTAAAAGAAGAAGCTTTTTAGGTTTTGGATGCTTATTTCCATACTGGCATGGAAAATTGTGGAAACTAATACAGGGTAGGTGTTGAAAGTGTTTAACTGTCATGTTTGTGTCTTCCAAAATGAGAAGGAGAGAGAGCAGCCACCGGAACAGAGTGTGTTCTATAAGAAACCATGCTTTGGAAATGTTGTTCGCTAAATGTGTAGAAGAATTGAGAGAGGGCTTGAAGAAATATGCCTGAAGTCAAGTTAAGCCATAGATGAGCCATTCAGAGCTGGTCTGTATGGAGCAGAAGTGTAATTAGCAAATTCATGCATGTATCCCTCTTCCATTTCGATTCAAAAAACTAAATGTTAGCTTAATGATTTATTCCATGGCCTCGTGTATTATTCTAGTTTCCTTGTGTATTAGTCTAGTCAGTAAGACTGTAGAAGATCTTTCATAACAAGAAAACACATCTGATATATATATTTTTTCTCTATTCCACCAGTAAGTAGCCTTGTGTTTAACCAAAAATATCTTCCATAAATAGGTATCAATGCACTGGTCACCTATGGAATTGTTGATCAGGACTATTCCCATTTAGAGAATGCCAGACTTGAAATTTTAAGGCATATAGAAAATCCAAAGTGCTTTTCTCCATCTGTCTCCATGAGGCTCATGGCATGCATTTTCTTAGGTGAATAGCATGGACTGAAATCTGATGGGTAATTTGCAAGGAATTGTCATAAGCATTCGGGACTTTTGGTGCTGTCATTCTTTTGGTTTAGAGAATAAATTTGAAGGTAGTATAGTGGAAAGAATTCACAGGATGATAGAGTTACATAGAACATTTGAAATGGAAGGGTCAGAAAACCAAATGCTTCAGCAAAGCAGAGACAACTAAAATAAACATATACTCTCCCTCTTACTTTTCCCCCACTAACATATCTTAGAACTTTACTTATTCATCTGTAGATGTTACCTGTTCCATATGAGATCCTATACCACTGAAGGTGAGTGACCCAGGAGAGCCTTGAGAAGTGGACATCTGTCAGTGGATGTGCTTAAGCAGAGGTTATCAGGAATGTGTCTGGGGTGCTTCCCAACTATGGAGGAAGGTTTTATTAGGTGACATCTAAAGTCACTTGTCAATCAATATGTTTTGTGATTGATCATTGAACTTGCATTAGATTCATTTTATTAGAATCTAAGACAGCTTTACAAATGCTGAAGCATCATAAGGAAATGTGAGATGAAGACCAACAAGCTAAAAGCTTGGCATCATTAGATTAAAGGTGGGTTATCCCAATTCAGGGTCTTATTTCTTGGTCAGTACTGTCTGTGAGCCTAAGGATGTGTGTGTTAATTACATGGGTAGTACAAATTTTCTGTCTCTGGCAGCTGAGTCTAGTTTGCAGTGTTGATAATTCTAATTCAATTAGAAATGCATTCAAAGAGCTAGTGTTATTCGCAAGAATTTAGAAGTAAATTTCTAAGCAAAATAAATGAAACTTTGGTAGAGTGAATCATAGCCTAATTTTAAAAAGCTGGATCTTGTTCTATTAGCTTTGCTTAAAGTCTGGCAGAACTTTCGGGAATTCTGGTGTGGCTACAGAACCCGTGTTCTCACTGTCTGACTTAATTCAGGATCTGTCTTAAAATTTTTCTTCGCCCAGCTACAACCACAGTCTCTAAAGATGATTCATTTATTTAAAAAGTCGATAATCTAAACAGTTCCTATTTTTCCCTTCTTGTTGTCAAGGCATCCCCTGGTTGCCTGTATATCCATGTAGATTAATGAATTCCTAGTCAGGGGCAGCATCTAATTCTGTGTTGCAGATGGAGTGTAATGCATTATTGATGTTCAATAAACATTCAAACAATAGTACTATCACCTTCCCTTGGTTACATTCAGTGATTTTAGCCCAATGTAGTCACAGGCTGACTTCATGTAATCAGAACCAGAAAGCTGGGACAATACTCTTGTGTTTAATGTGAGTGGCCTCCTGGTGGCACTAGCAAGACACCTCCTTTGCACAGAAAGGCCACACATTTGGCAGGCAGAAAAGATCCAGGATCCAGGATCCCCAAGTCACATCCTGCCTTTTCAAAGTCGATTTGATTACATTTTCTGTGATGTAGACAGGTTCCTACAATTTATCTTCCGTCTCAGAAAGTGGTTTGGGGCTGGGCACACGCATTCTTGTGTTAATTCCTGAGGTGACACTTTTAAGTCCCCATGTTTGATTTTCCACAGTTCCAGAAAGAATGATTTTTGACTCTTTGATCCTATAAGAAAAATCCGATTGTTTTTCTCTCTGGCAGTTCATGCCGATGGCTTTTGTTCTCTCATCATTTTAGCAGGTATTTTCTTTCTTAAGCAAGTCAGAGTCATGGAAGGGGGAGGTCCATTAGGACACTGTAATAATATATATAAATAACAAGCTGGTGGGATTACAAATATAGCAGAGTGATTCTTAGAGCAAAAATTGGTTATGGTTATCAAGCTAGAGTACTGTTTTGCACGGTCCAGAACTCTCTTTTAATGTCATGTCTGTTCCATTTTTTACTTTTAAAACCCTCTTCTGCTTGCTAAGAAGAGACAACACAGGCTAAGGAATAAAATGAGCTGGATGCGTTTCATTTAGTTAGGTACCCTCCTTACCCTTTGGTCCTTCTGGTGGTTTTCGATCCCTCTAGTTTAATAATGTTACTTGGAGAATTCAAGGCAACCTGAAAAAGCAAAACAATGCAAGGAAGAAGGGCAGCAACAATGACAATGAACTGGGCTCTCTAGGCTGTTCATAGAATGGCAGCAAAGACAAAGAACTTTTTTTCTGCTTTAGAAAAGCTGCCATTACCTTTCCTCTCTTTCAGACCCTTTCCTTCCTGTTCTTGGCTTCCTTGCAGCTTTTAGCATCTTTTCATGAATGACTATTTTACCTTCTCTTTTTTAATCAATAAATAAGATGATGTTACTGTTACTAATGTACTATTTGAAAATAGAGGTTTTAAAGTGGCACTCTTGAGGATTTTAGAATAACCGCAATTTTAGGTCTCTTCTTTTTCTTTTTTCACCTATTGAACCTGATTTTTTTTCTAAGCCAGAGTGTTTTGCCTAGTTTTTTTTACTGCAGGTTTTTTAAAGAAAAGGATAATTGAAAGTTGTTCTACGTATACAGCTTTTTAAAAAAAATCATGTTTCTCAGTGAAAAACCACAACCCAGAAATGAAAGGCAGCCTCAGACCAGAACAGATTCACAAAGTAGAGCTGACACCCTAAAGGGAGAGGGGAGAAACACTAACGTCCCAAGTCATCAGTTTGGGCCATTTCAGTGCTAAATGACAGGATCAAGAAGAAAAATTTTGAAATTGATTTTTAAGACTGTCTGAAAAAGAAGACTGAAATGAATATTAAATGATTTCTTTGAGGCTGTCAGAAGTAATAATGGAAGAAGAGACAGGCCCATCTTGCTACTGATGGTAGGATCAGGGAATTTAGAGTCAAGGCAGATTGGATATGAAGTTCTGTCTCCGATTTTTAAGAAATGTTAATGAATAAAAGAAAAAGGAAGCAGCAAAGACCTCTGATGTGAGTAGTTATGAGCTAGAGAGGGAAGAGAAAAGATACAGCATCATACGTGTTAGGAAAGAGATACCATGATGAACATGCGTCGGGCTCTGTATTTTATACGGATAAAAGAATAACCCCTTCCCTGGGAGGGTGTGCTACATGAGATATGGATATGGGGATGGATTTGTCTGAACACATCCATGCTCTCTCCTACTCCGTCCCCACCAAAAGCCATGCACATTTATCAGTTGGCTGGTTAGAGTGGGGTTCCAGACTGGCTGCTGAACAAGCCCATATGGCATGAGGGTTGGATTTATGTTTTTGGTCTCATTAGCACCATGTTGGAACCAACAGAGTTAGCTGACTAATTAATACAGAGATGCATTGGGTGTTCTCTGGGATTTGGAATCAGTTTCCCTTAAATTAGCCATGTCAATTACCACAAGTCCATAGACACCAAGAGTTGGAGAAAGATCTGGCAGGATTTAAAAGCAGATAAGGAAACAGATAATTTGAATAAAAATAGAAAAGAACACCAATTTTACCAGGATTGTGCTTTTTCAGCACATGAATTCTAACCATCCAAAGCTTTGTGAAGGACTGATACAACATTTTGATGCATTACTTTTTCTATGATTTATTTTCAAATATTTTTTAATTCAATTTTTTTCTGTTCTCTGAATACATGGGCTAAACAAACATAATGTTCAGCTTTCAACTTACTGTTTTTGAAATGGACAGCAAGCATTAATTCCCCTATCTTTTGGAAAGAGTATCCCAGTTTCTTTTTTGGAAACAAATCCATCTTTTCTTTGTCTTATGGGATTGTACATCAAGGTACCTGGACTTTTATAAACCATGAGGTGGGCAGTTTTTTATTAAATCTAACCCAGAGGTTCTCAACTGGGGGTAATTTTGCATACTAGTGGACACTGGGCAAAGTCTAGAGACATTCTGTCTCAGCTGGTAGGGGTGCTACTGGCATCTAGTGTGTAGAGGACATGGGTGCCACTAAATATTCTACAATGCACAGGACAGCCCCACCTACACCAAGGAATTATCTGGTCCAAAATGTCAGTAGTGTCAACAGGACCTTCTCTTCTGGAATTCAGAAACTTCAGTGATATGATATAAGCAACAAACTCAAAATGACTTGAACTTATTTATTTGAGTAGCAACACCTAGTTAAAACTGTCAAGTTGTTCCTGCTAGCTAGGCCTCCTCAGACCTTTCTTCATTCCTACTTTTGTCTATGCTGGGGTCTTCCGCCTTTCGATCTGTTCTATGAGCTCCACTTTACCCTCTTTGATACAGTCTTTTTTCCCTTTAATTAGCCAGGGAAATTTTCTGTTGTTTGCAGTCAAAGAGCTCTAAAGTGATGCGGAATAGCTGACAGTTTGTTAACATACATCTGTCAACTGGCACCTTCTAAGTAGACAGTACTCTACAAATCTTAAAATGGTTCTTATGTAGCTTTCTGGTGGTTGAGGGTCAAGTTAGAGCTAACAGAAGCAGTAGAGAAGAGAACCCCATACATATTAAGTTTCTTGCCTTGACCTCCAGGGACCTAGGGCAAGCGACCACTGCAATGATGAGCAGAGTCAATACAGCAAATGATTGCCTGGGAATTCACTGCAAAGCAAGGAAATAAAACATTTTCCAGGCTGGTAGGGCATCGATGGCTGCAGATCAAGTGAAAATCCTGAAGAGTAAGATTAAAAAAAAAATAAATAAAGTGACCCACCACTTTTTAAACTATGTCTGCCTTTGACCTATTTGGGCTGTTTTGCACAATATCTAAGCCAGGGGCTACAGATAAAGAATTTCTTTTCCTTTTAAAAAATCATTCTTCTCATTTTAAGCTTCATTTAAAAATGATGAAAGCATAGATGATAATACCTTACTCACAGGCATAGAAATTTTCTTTAAAGATTTTTAAACTCAGCGCTGACACCGAGGTTGGTGCTCTGTTTGATTAAACAGCAGAACCGTTTTTCAAATTGAGATGATCCAGTGAACATAGTCATTTGCTTACCACGGCTGGAATAGGGACTGTACGTGGCTACTTGCGTCTGTTTAACTGCTGGAGACCTTGGGGGCTGCCTCATAAAAAGACCTGTTTTCTTGGAAGCTTTTCTTTCACTAAGTGCATGGGTTGGAATATGTTAAACTGTTCTTCAGTGAACAAAATCATAAAAATATGTGAGCATACAAATAGAGGATTCGTGTTTGAGATCTCATGAGGTTCATTGTGCTTCTAAGACAAGGTTTCTTTTTTTTTTAAGATGCCAGCAAAATGCCATGGTATTTTATTTTTGTCTCTGGTAAATTGCTCTGGAAACTTAAACAAATTAAACATCCTGTTTTGTGTTTCTGAGACTCACTGGGGAAACTCAATCTCTTTAGTCTGAAGTTTCAGGAGGAAGGAACACCAGAATATAAGATATTGTTTATAATCACCTTTTTGAAATGGTTATACCTAGGCTGGCGTGAAGGGAAGCGCACAGGCCATTCAGTATCACCTGGAGCAAGCAGTTCTGTTTATTATCTAAAGAAGAAGAAAACAAATGTGAAGTTTTTGGAGGGGTGTGTGTGTGTGCGTGTGTGTGTGTCTTGTTATGCCGTACAATGCGAAACCTGTTCTGTTATTTATTTTAGGAATTGACTTCTAACATAATATATTAGTTATACTCAGTTAAAATCCATTGTTCTAGTCATTTTGAGACAAATTTGAACGTAAATCTTCATAAAGGAATAATTAATGATCGTCATTCCAACCAAGGCAACGTGACCAAAATTAACAACTAAAACTTAGGGGTTGACTTTGGAATTAATGGGGCTTTGTTTTTCATAAGTTCCCAATTATTGAAAAATATTTTCCTCCATTGCCTTTGTTGGTTAAATGGAAACAGCTATCCTTCCCTCTTCAACATTCACAGGATTTTTCTGGATCACAGTATTGCTTCCCTTTGATTCCTTCCTGCTCAGAAGAATGAAACAGTCTGGAAGGCCAGGCAAGTGGGCTTGTGCCCCTAGACCCGAGGGGTAAAATTAGCCGAAATGGCTAATTTTAATGCTTCCTGCTTTCAATGGGGTCTTCTTGACAATAGAACTGTCTGGCTTGGTTGCTTTTCATGAAAACATCTTAACCCTCCCCGCTGCCCCCACCTGCTTGAACTCTCAGTTGAAATACTACATTTAAAGGCCAAACAGAACCCAAATGAATGGATGATAGCAGCACCTTTCAAATGTCACTTAAGAAAAAATCTATGAACTGAAAGCTCAAGTCCTTTGGGAAGGAACAGAAATGAACTGACTGTCACCTTTCTCCTCCCTCCTCCTTCTGCAGAAATATTGGCTTCCACTTTCTCTGCTCTCTCCCCATTTTCTCCTTCCCTTCTGTCCTCCCCCCATTGCCTCCCACACACACCTGAGTAATATGAAATTCTGGTTTGGGTGTATGCCCTGGAGGCTGAACTATGCAAGGAGTGTCATCCGTGGAGGTGTTTCCTTTTGGAATGTCACTGTTTAACTTCAGGGTCCTGTTAGTCTTATGTGAATGAAATGTCAGAAAAGAAATTCACCATGTAATTTCCCAGGCATTGACAGGCCTTTGCCGTCTGTCATTGGATCATGGTTTTACCTTTGGTTCCCTGCCATGTTTAGGGTTTTGACCTATCCCTTTGAGTCCTGGTAATTTTACCTCTCAATATAGCCTCCAATGGAGGTCTCTGCTGCCAAGTATGACTTTTATAACTTTAGGGAAGGAAGTGAGTTCTTTCATAGACTGCTTATTATTATTTTTAAAACTTCAAGTGTCATGAATCCTGTCACTTGTGCAGTGTTGGCTTGTGATTAATCTCGTGTGTATTATCTATTTTCGTCCTCAGTGTTTGCCCATGAGAAAGGTCTGCATTGCACAAAAGTCTCAGCCTTGCTTTTGAAATGTAGGGCTGAGCTCTGTTTGCTGAAAGAGGCAGTTTAGAGGAGAAGAACTGGTGTAGGAAGAGAAAAAAATCGTAATGGTTTTTATAAAAAACCCAAGTTTAATTGGAAAGAAGGAAAACTGAAGTTTTTCATTCCCTCCATAGTGAAGATTCTGAAAAATCCTATTGCTCTGAAGTCAGAAGATGGATTTTATAAAGTACAAGCAGATTGTCTTTGAACTGAATTTTAAAGCTCTGCTGTCAGAGTTGACAAGTTCCCGAATTCAATTTTCAAACTAAAACTTAGAAAACCGGGGAAGACACTGTGTCTTCTCAGTACCGTATCAAAAGAAATGAGGTGGCAGCTCCCACTGCTGTCTCCAGCTGGCCAGGCAGAGGGAGGTGGATGCAGCCCAGTCAAGTTGTCTCGGCTCCCTCTCATGGATCACGTGTGTTTGAGAGGGGCTTTGCTATGAGCTCGAGCTTGCTGAGATTGGAGGACCATGACAGGCAGACAGCCTTCTCCCCAAGAACAGGGAGAGTTTTACCATTTTCAGAGGAGCTTTAAGCACCAGTGATCCTTGCCCAAGACCTATTGGTTTTCACCATTGGCAGATAAAGGATAAAGACCCATAGACATTAGCGCACTAGTTGCTTTACTAGCACAGTGTTAACCTACAGATTTCCAGGCACTGCTACTACCAGGGCCCTTGTCTTTCTTTTGGGAAAGATATTAGCTGGTGATGGCTCCTGAGTTCTCAAGATCTTCCTTATGTATATAGACAATGTAAGGCCGGCTGCCTCGCTGAAGAGCCAAATGGACACACTTATCTCTCTGTGCTGGCTCCCCACACCTGCTCCTATCTGGTTTCTCCATGCAGGCTCCACACGCCCACTCCTGCATTCCTCACTCAACCCTTTCAAAATTTAAAAAGGCCACGGAAGATTTGTCCAATGGCAGTTTAACATTAACCTCCCCAGCCAGTCAGCCTACCAATGAAACTGTCTGCTCTTTGTTTCCCTAACAATCAATCAAATCTCCTTACCAATGAAATTGTCTGCTCTTTGTTTCCCAATGACCAATCAACTACCTCCACTTCTTATAAAACCCCACGCCCTGAGAAGCCCATTGCGACTTCTCTGGCCCCTTCCCGGACCACAGAACCTCGCCCGGGAGCTGAATAAATTGGATCCTCATTTTTTTACACTGGCCTCAGTTTCCTCATTTTAACTCAGCAATATACCTTACAGACAATAACTCATTTTCCTAAAAAAAAAAGACAAGTGCAACTAACAACTATATTAAAATTAATACAAGCAAATATTAAATATTTACAATGTGCCTTAGAGCCCATTTAAACCTAATATCAATCCAATGAAGTAGTTAATATCCTCAACATTGTGTGGATGCGGGGAGTGAGTTTATTCATGATTTCCTAACCTGTAAGCAGAAGTGCTGGGATTGAGACCCAGCTCTGTCTGACTCCTCATCTTGTCCTCTTAACAAGGGTTTTCCACACTCATTCAGGTACTTGGACTATTTCTGTCCCTTGGCTCCAGTATTCCTCTAGGATCTCACTGTTCTTTCCTGAGTCTAAGGAACCTGACTGGCAAACAAAGGAAGGGAGCCAGTTTGGAAGATTCTCTGGGAAGTTATTTGGGGCCAGGGTTCAAAATGGTACATTTCATTAATACATAATTCTACATTATACTGTAAAACTACCACCCAAATAAGGACAATGATGAGCTCAGTGGTAGAATTTCTTCCTACAGACTTTTTCAAAAGCAAGTAAATATCGTGACCTTTTGAATACTACAGGTTATGTGATTCTGTTAGTTCTTGGATTTTCACAGTCTTTCATCCTGTATCCATTTGGTCTCTGAAAGTTCAGATTTATTAGTTACTTTATTTCATTTTTGTTCCTGTAACTGTTAGAAAAATTTATTACATTAAAATCTTACTACCTAAAGCTCTCAATTAGCCAGACTTCCCCCCACCTTTTCCATATTCCACTTTCAAAAGAAAAAGGAAAACCATAGAATAAATAAGTTCATATCAGAGTTTCTTCTAAAGGTTAAATATGGCCTATGGTCTAATGCCTTTTTGTTAGATGTGAAAATATAAGCATATTTCTTTATGATTTTGAAATGCTTGGTCTATTGCAAAGTCTGCAGAAAACATTAATGTGGTTGTTTTAGTAAGGGTAAGCTAATGTCTGTGACAGAATCCCTGTACTTCAGTAGCTCAACTGTAAAAGTTAATGTCTGATTCACCCACAATCCAATGGGAGTCGGTGGTGGTGGTTGCTCTGCTCCACAAACTCATTCAGATACCTGAACTATTTCTGTCCTGTGGCTCTGATATTCCTCTAGGATCTCACCATTCTCCCCTGAGTCTGAGGAACCTGACTGGCAAACAAAGGAAGGCAGCCAGCGGGAAGATTCTCTGGGAAGTTATTTGGGGCCAGGGTTAAAAGTGGTACACAGCTTTTCTATCCAGATTGCAATGGCCAGGGATCAGTCACATGACCCCACCTAACTGCAAGGGAGGCTGGGAAATGTGGCTTAGCTCTGTACCCAGAAAGAAAAAGGGATAGGGTTTGGTATCCACCTAGCCCTGTCTCTATCATAGCAGTATTGTTAGAGTTCTTCTGGAGTTCTTATGGCCCTTCCAATATTGTGGACCATCTAAGAAAAATCCAGTTATCATCAAGATTAGTGGTTTCCAAAATCTGGATAATTAAAAAATATCTCTGAAACTTCACTTAGACCCACACAGAATCAGGATGGGCGTGGGGTGGGATAGATGCAGGCCTGGAATCTGCATTTCTCAGAAGCTCTGCTCCTGATTCAGATATAGACAGTCCAGTGTCAGTTGTTGTTTGGGAATCACTGATCTAGATGATGCACTGGATAAGGCAGCAATACGAGTTAATTCATTTCAAGAAGATGTTAGCACAAAGGACTAGGAGAATAAAACAGTAATCTTTAGTTACTTAGTAAATTAACCCAAACCCTTGTTTACACCAATTATTTGAATTAATCAAGACTTTGAATATGTTGGGTAATCAGTTGTTTTGGAAGTCCATAGTGTTTCCTAGATAAAACTGCTTCATTTTCCAGTGAAACACCCCTTGTAGGAAGAGATCCATTCTGGATATTATGAACAGACTGCCTACGTTTTATTGTAATTTTGAAAGAATTGTCCATGTCTCATTTCAATCTTTTTCACCCTCCTATAAAACACAATGACAAATTCCTAGTCAATACCCTGGTAGAGGTGAGTCAATTGTGGTAGTGAAACTGTTTTTGAAGCAAAACCCAAAATGTCACTGGGTTTTAAAAATCAAATAGTATAATTCCTATTTTTGGTCTTTAAGTATATGGAGTTGCCAGTTTGTTCCTTGCATGAAAAATAGGTTGAAAGGTGTTCTGACATGCTTGGGACCAGAAGTGTTTTAGATACTGGAGTTTTTCAGATTTTTGGAATATTTGCATATATATAATAAGAGGTCTTGGGATGAGACCGAAGTATAAATGTGCAGTTCATTTATGTTTCATGTATATCTTATACATATAACCTGAGCTAATTTTATATAATATTTTAAATAATTTTGTGAATAAAACAAAATTTTGACTGTGAGCTGTCACATGAGATCAGGGTGTGGAATTTTCCACTGGTGGTGTCATATTATTGCTCAAAAATTTTCAAATTTTGGAGCATTTTGGATTTCAGATTCTTAGATTAGGGATGCTCAACCTGTACTTCTGTTCCATGTAGACTTTTAGAATAGTGTGTGGCTTTTGAGGGCTAAAGGTAACTTCCTGTAACCAATAAAAGTTGCAGTGGCAAAATTGGTCTCAGCCATTTTGCAGGACACTCCACGGTTACCGCCCCAAGTGACAGTGGGAGTTGCAGAAGGTGGTATTTCAGGTTTACTCATTTGTGGTGCCATCATATTAGATTTATAAAAAGCAGCATTATCATCCTTCTCTGGTATTTCTTAACTATAATTTTCTAGTCTCTTGGTTGCGTCTGAGTATATCTGATAAAATGTGCACTCTTTGAACCTTCATAACACAAATTTGTTTAAGATCTCAAATTATGTATTGCTGTGATCCGAGTGGAGGCTGAGAAGCCTCTGGTGGCTGCACTTCCAGACCGAGAGCAGCATTACAGACTATTCTGCAAAGAGCTTTAATCATATTGCCCTCAAAACTCTTCTGTGTTCGACATTGCCTACCTAATAATGTCCACCCTCCTTAGCCTTTCATTCAAGCATCCTCAGAATCGGACCTCTCTTTGAAACTGCTGGTGAGCTTTCCAGCATTTAGTCTATAGGCCCTTTGCCAAAAATCTCTACTGTAGCCAATTAGTCCATTCATTATTTCCCAGAACATCTTGAGTTTTCTGTCCCTTCATCCTTGTGCCTTGTAATTCCAAACACCAATCTCTTCCCAAATGAAATCCAATTATTTATTGAAGATTCAGCTTGAAATGCCACTGACTCTGAAACCTCCCCTGTTCAATTTAAGCATGGCAATTGTTGCCTGCATTTATCATGATACATTTTAATTTGATGTTTGCATCTTAGGCTTTTTACTTGAGTATAAGCTCCTGGAGATTAATGATCTTACATTTTTTTATTATTTATTTATTTTGAGACGGAGTCTCACACAATTGCCCAGGCTGGAGTGCAGTGACATGATCTTGTCTCACTGCAACTTCTGCCTCCTGGGTTCAAGTGATTCTCCTGCCTCGGCCTCCCATGTAGCTGGGATTACAGGTGCCTGCCACCACGTCCAGCTAATTTTTTTGTATTTTTTAGTAGAGATGGGGTTTCACCACGCTAGCCAGGCTGGTCTCGGACTCCCAACCTCGCGATTTGCCTGCCTCGGCCTCCCAAAGTGCTGGGATTATAGGCATCAGCCACAGAGCCTGGCCATGATCTTATTTTTTTCACCTCTTGTTCCCTGTGGTGCTTTAACTATGGCAGGCATTTGGTAAATAACCTTCATAATAAATAGCATTTAGTTGAGGATTATGATGCAAAGTGAAAACCCAACCTTAAACTCTTAATTTAGAACATATTTTCTCAAAGTGGAATAGTGGTACAAGTTATTTTGGGGAAGAATATCTGGTTATCTTTACATAGTTGCTTTACTGCAGGGCTTTTCAGAGCCTTTAATATGCTTATAGAATGTCATGTGCTAATGTGACTATCTTTGAAAGGAGGTCTTAAGCATCATATTTCATATTCTTTTGACCACAGAATTTTTTTTTGTGAAGCACATTGATAAACCAAAGTTTTTAGTAATACATTTTGGGAAATACTAATTTAGAGTAACATCCTACCTTTTTATAGTACCCTTTGTTACCAAAAGTGCTTTCACAATTAAGGTCATCCTCATTTTTCTCTGAAAATCACTGGCTGCTCATGAGAAAACAAAAAAAGTCCTTTTTTTTTTTTTTTTTTTTTAATTTGCACTTCTAGACGTAATTATTTTGGGTATTGTGTGTATGTATGTTTGTAAACTGCCCAAAATCACCAGATACTTTTGGCTTTAGCTAAGAGATCCAGCAGAATTCCTGGTGATTTAAATGAAACCTATAATAAATGAAGACATGCAGCAGAGAATCATTCTCTTGTCAAACATCTTTGAAGAGATATGCAAAGACCTTTGTCTTAACAGCAATTTTCCTGAAGGTCACCCACCATTCAGACTATTTATGTAAATCTCCATTAATGCCAGCTTTATTTAATGATTTGCTGAATGTTAAGTCAATGATTAGGGTTTGTTTGTTTTTTTTAAATTATTGATTTATCTGTTCCACACCTTCTTTCCGTGGACACACAGATTTAAAAAAAAAAAAATCAGATCATTGCGTGTTTAGATTTCTCTCCTTTAAATCAAGTCTATTATCATCAGCAGTCATTTGTCAGGGACATAACTGCATTTACAGTGGATGAGATCAAATTTCAGAGCAAGAGGAGTTAAAGGATATTTTAAGTTGAAGTTAAACCTATGATTTTTTATGAACTTTGGGGCACCTAATGAAGTGACTATAACAAGGAGGAATTTCCAAATGTCAAATGTATAATTACGAAATAAACAAGAGGTGGTCTTTCCAATAAACTTCTATGCTGTGCCCTATTACCTCTCAATGGGCCCCAAACGAAGTCTGCTGATGAACAGTACAAACTTAAGATGGATTTTCACAGCTGATAGAAGCAAATCTTGTCTTCTGGAACATAATCACTAAATACATAGAGTAAGAGTAGATTTGAATCTGGCAGATCTATAATGAGTCTTAATTTTCTCTCTCAAACCATACATTATAAAACAATGCTATGCTATGCCTTTTCATGCCTTTGTTTCCCTCAGCCTTTCTTACCATTGAGCTTCACCACCAACATTTGAGAATTCAAAACACTTATTTATTTTAAACTGGAAGGTGAATTAAATTTGGTGGAGAGTAGAGGACTGGAAGACAACTAAAACATTTTAATATTCAATGGAGCATAATATCGTCTATGTTAGAGCTGATAACAGAAAGTGAATGATCTTTCAGACTATACAATTATTAAGGATGAGAGATCTCATTTTTTAAGTCCCCATTTCCAGTCCCCATTTACTGCTGGTGTTTCTGTAGACATAGTCATGTTTGACAGATTTCCAGAGGTTTTCACCAGTCAAATATTAGGATCTATTATGTGCTAGGGAGAATAACAGACACACAAAAATTGTCAGTTATTTTGTCTGCCACTGGGAAATCTAAAAGATTGTGGAGTGGGCAAGGTATATACAGAGTAGAAATAATTAACAATTTTTATAATAAAAGCTTTTGTCACTTGTTGTTATACAAGTAATAAATGAATCATTCTTTTTTTTTTTGAGACAAAGTCCTACTCTGTCACCCAGGCTGAAGTGCAGTGGCACAATTTTGGCTCACTGCAACCTCTGCCTCCTGGGTTCAAATGATTCTCGTGCCTCAGCCTCCTGGTACTACAGGCGCCTGCCACCACACCTGGCTAATTTTTTAAAAATATATTTTTAGTAGAGACAGGGTTTTTCCATGTCCTCCAGGCTTGTCTCAAACTCCAGACCTCAGGTGATTCACCTGCCTTGGGCTCCCAAAGTGCTGAAATTACAGGTGTGAGCCACCATGCCCAGCCAAATCTTCTTTTACTTAAGAATATCGTGATGCACGTATGGCCTATTTTTCTCTCAAATAGGTAAATAGAGAGGTAGGTAGATAGATTTAGTTCTTTTCTTTTAACTACGTTCATATCGAACTGCTTAATCTTATTTTTTCATTTCTCTACTAATGGGCATTTGCAGTATGTGCCAGCTTGGCAGCATGAAATAGAGAAACCAAGATCACAGTGGTGCAAACGAGATAGACATTCATTTCTCTCCTGAAAAGAAGTGCCGAGGCAGGCGGTATAGGGATGCTGTAACATCTCAAGATGCTGGCAGATACCCAAGCTTTCAGCTCACTGCCCTGTCATGTCCTTGTCCTCATGGTCCAATGTAGTTGCTAGAGTTCCAAGGTCACATCTGAATTCCAGGCAATGGGACAGAGCATAGGAAAGAGAAAGCTGCGTCCCTAATGACACTTCCCAGATGTTGTACACACAAGTTTCCTTACATCTCATTGACCAAAAGCTACATTTTGTGGCCATAAGTAGCTGCAATGAAAGATGGGACAAGTAGATTTTTGTTTCATTTTGTTTGTTTGTTGTGTTTAGCTGGGCAGCAATGGGCTTAGCTAAAGATCAGTATTTTTATCGTAAGGAGGAAGGAAGAAGCATAGAGATTTTGGGAGGCAGCTGACAGTCTCTGCCACAGATCATTGCCAGTTGTTTGCTATTACAGACAATGCAAAAATGAACATTCTTGGGCATGGCTAACCAGGCTGGTTCACATCAGTAAGTGACACATATTGAGTGGGTTAATAGGATAGAAATTCCTTGAGGTGGGGCTTGGAGGAGGGGGAGATCATGGTAGGCTGGGGTGGCTGGAGAGGCCATTGCTGTTGAGGTGGGTCTGAGCTTGGTCCTGCCGCCTGGCAAGTTGCAGATGGGAGGAGTGACTGGTGCTTTAGGCAAGCAAGCCAGAGGAATGGCATGCACCGATTCATTCACTCCCTCACCCAACAGCCGTTGGTTGAGCACTTACTATGTGCCGGACTCTAGTCATGCAGAGATTGGACTGACAAGGCCCCCGCCCTCATTGCAACTCACAGACAAATAACTCATGGCACTTGGATAAGCACAACAGCAAACCTTTGGGATAGGCTGTGAGGGGAGTCAGGCTGGATAAGAAGGCCTGGGCTAGACTAAAGGGAACTTGGATGCCTAAAGAGATTAAACCTGATCTTGTAGCCAGTGGGGAGCCACTGAAAGCTTTGATCAGAGGAATGATGTGATCTGAGCGCTGTTTGAAGAAAGCAAATCTGACATGCACAGGTTAACTGGAGGAGGCCAAGGAAGACTTGAAGCAAGGTGGGCAACAGGAAGCTGTTCCCGACCCTTCCCTGTGCAGTGATGGGGGCCTGTGCTAGATGGCAGCCCAGGGGGCTGTGCAGTGTGCTGGCTCAGGCACACTCTCTAGAGAGAAGTGGTCTTGGGTTTGGATCCTAGTTCTTTTCCTTACTAGTGAGTCAGGCATAATCCCTGTTTTAGTCTGCTTGTGTTGCCGTAACAAAATACCATAGCCTGGGTTCCCTATACAACAGAAATTTATTTCCTTGCAATTCTGGAGGCTGGGAAGTGCAAAATACAGGTGCTGGCTGACTTGGTTCTTGGTGAGGATGCTCTTCATGGTTTGCAGATGGTTGCCTTCCTTCCATGCTCTCTTGTGGTAGAGAGAGTGAACCCTGGTGTTTCTTCCTCTTCTTATAAGGACACCATCCCTGTTGAATTAGAATCCCACCCTCATGACCTCATTTGACCTTTATCACCTCCTCACAGACCCTATCTCCAATCATAGTCACACTGAGGGCTATGGTTTCAATATACAAACTTTGGAGGGATGCAAACCTTCAGTTTGCAGTTCTCATAGCCATCTGAAGCACTCTCATAGCCATTCCTTCTGCAGAATGGGAGGAAATTCCATCAACCTCTGCAATGGGTTGTCATCACAATTAAGTGAGGTGAGGTGTGTAAAGTACCAAGTATGGTGTCTGACACAAGTGACATATAAAAAAACTGGAAGCTAGAGGGGACAGATGGGTTGAGGATTTCAATGGAAAAATTTTAGGACTTGGGGTATAGATACAGAAGACAAGGGAGGGCAAGGGTACAGAGATGATGCTGAGGATCTGAGCCAGGGTGATGAGGAGAATGATGTCAATTGACAAAAATAGGAGCATCTGAGAAGGAGCAAGGTTTGAGAGAAAGATTGATGGGTTTGATTTTAGGTGTGTTGCATTTGGTGAGGTGGCTGGATATGCAAGTGGAAATTTCCAGCAGACAGTTGGGGTTTATTTACAAGAGAGGATGTATGGCTGCTAACGACAGCTCCTGGGGGATGCAAAATTGGTAGAGGCTGAAATTCAAGAGGAAAGAAACAGAGAATGCAAATGAACCTGCACAGACCCAATAACCTGGAGGCTCTAACCTATGCAGGAGGAATTTAGTTTTAGAAAGTTTTCTGGTTGAACAAATGAACAGGCTGAGGCAGCGTTGAATTGGGAGCTGATTTCTCTGGATCATTTCCTCAGGTCTCCGCTTTACTTTTGTAGACACATACTGTAGACACAAAGAGATAGTTTAGGGTCCAAAGCCAAGTAAACCCACAAAAAGGTACATCTTGAGCATTTGGGTTGTTTATTTCGTATGAAGAAAGAAGTGGTTTTCTCAGTAATAGAACAATGTAGCTGGGAAATTTCTGTGCTAGGACATTGTCATTAAACACTGCAGTCCTGGGCAGTCTGAAAGGCCGTTAGCACTTTAGGATCCAATTAAAAGGGAATTATTTTCCATTCTACAGCTAAGGAAATGGATCAGCAAAGAGGCTGAACGACTGTTTTAAAATCTGACAGATGTAACATGGCAGACAAGGAAATGGGATTTAGAAGGCTTCCCCTTTCTGAGATGTTAAGTTATTTTCTTCTTACTGAGCCTGTCAGTTCTCCTAGCAATCAGTCAGTTGAAATTAACCTTTGATAGACTCATGCCAGTAAGTAAAAAAAATAGCTCACCTTTATCCAGTTGCAGGCAACGGGAAAGAGCAAATACATAGAATTTATTTTCTCTCCATCTTTTGGACTCTACGCATACAACCCTGCATCCTCCTCCAAATAAAAGTAAAATATTATTTTCTTCACTTTAGTTTGTAGCCACTCACTCTATTCTGCTAACATAGTTCTTACTAACAGCCCTGATGTCTTCAAATCACCAAATCCACTAGACTTTTAAGAAAATCCCCTTCTTTCTGGCTTTTTCTGCTGTTTTTCACGACTTTATTGAGATCTCTGTCCTCTTGGCTTTCCTGGTGCCTCACTCTGCTGGTTGTCATGACACCTCAAAGACGCTTCCTTCTTGGTTTTCTTCAGGGGACCCCTACTGCTTACTAGTTAAATTCTGACATTTTTTCATCCTGAGCGAACTACTTTTCCCAATCTGTATACTTTCTTGCCTGACTGCCCTAATCCATTCTCATTATATCAATTAGCATCAATATACCAAGGACTCCTGAATCTTATCTCTGACCCAGATTTTTCTTCCAAGCTTCAGACCTGGACAGCTTCATTCAGGTATCTCATAAGCACCTCAAGATCAAAATACCTGAAACTAAGGGGCTCTTTTCAAGTTCTTTTTTTTTTTTTTAGCTATTCTCTCATTTATACAAGTTGAAATCTGGAAACCAGTATTTATCTCTTTCTCTATCACCACTTTCAGCCCCTACTCAGGTGTCAATAATTCACCAGCCACTGCCAACATTCCTTATATTTCTCAAGACTAGCATTTGTGGAAGATAAATACAGGATGCTTTATAAGAAGGGAAAAGAGATAAAAGTTAAGATTTAGGGATGTCAGATATATTGATAGTGTGGTTAAACTATGATCATTCTCACTTTCATCTTCAAGGTAGACTTATTTGCCCAAAAATGATCCATGCATTTTGATGAGATGCAACTTTTTAATAAAAAAATATTTCTTTGTAAAGAAGTAGTAAATACTGGAAATTGAAACAATGACAACAGCAACAAAATAGGATTTTGTAACAGAAAGGGCATGTGCATCCCTTTCTTCCATTTTCAGAGGAGCATATGAAAATCCAGGGGGGTAAAATGACTTCCTTAAAGGTTGTAAAGGTATTTTGTAGTAGTTGTGCAGGTTTTTAAAATTTTCTCCTCTGTTGTCTTTTTCCTTTGCCATAAGGCTTCCTTTGTAATGTGTGGTGCCCTATGTCTAGTAATGACTCAGGAAACATTCATAGATTAGGTTCACTGGCATTCTCTGAATTTTATTCAATCCTTTAGAATATTTATGATGATTATGGAGGTGGGGTTTGGACAGGACCAGACAATCCTGGTTGCATACATATCTTCATCACCTCTCCCCTCCCTCTGCTAGGTATCACCCATCAGTTACAGCACCATATTCTTAGTGATCCCAGGAACAGTCCCCAAGTCCCTAACACAAGGATCTAGGCAGTTAGTTCAATCAGTTGGGGTCTGTAAGAGAATTGAAACCTATTTTTCATCCCTTCAGGAGTTCGTACCCCTATTTCTTTTGTTTTTGGGGTCATTGCACTAGGCATTAATGCTCTGAGGAACTTCATCAGCCATTTAACTGGAACCTTATCACTCCTCATGTATCTGTAGATTATTACTGAGTAGGCAGTGCTTTGTTTTAAGAGCTCCTGTCTTTCCTGTGCTGAATTTATAATCGTCTATGAGATGGTGTGCTGGATATTTATTTCCTACCCATCCTGGACTTTTCCCATTAATCTAACACTGTGCTGGAGCCTGGGCTGACTCCTGGACTTATTCTTTGTAGAGTTTGTCAGACAGGAGTATCTTCTACTTATAGATCGAATAATTTAGGCACCAAGAAGATAAATATATAGGCATAAGACAGAAAGTCAAGAGTGGAATGTGAGCCCCAGCTTCCCAAGCTTCAATACCAATCTAATATACCTTTCTGACACCTATCACGCAGTGTTTTCTCAACTTCTCAGCTTTCACATACAGTTCTTTCTTTCTTTATGTTAATTTTCTCAAAGTTTAATAAAAAGGATATTTATAAGTTGATAAATTGTCTGAGGCTCAGTGTGCCAGATGGCAGGAGCTGTAGGAGACCTGTCTCATCAGGAGTAGAGAGAGAATGGTGAGGGAATAGAGAAAGAGTAGGAGACACTGTAAAATGATAATGAAGGAATGGCGACAAGGTTATTGTAACAGTTTTGGAAAGAAATTCCTGTTGGATTTAAAGATACTTAGTAAATTGGTGATAGATATTCATTGTATGATTTCTTTATTTTTATTACTGCCCTGGGTATCTCGAACAAGATGACTAATATAGCTCCTTTTTTTGGAGAAGATTAAAGTCTCTTCCCTTCATTATATATTTGTCCGTCTGTTGTCTTTATAATTACCGACTTTCTAACTGGGTCTCTGACGTCCAACTTGTTGATTCCCTGCGCCGAAATCTGAGCAATCCACTGCGCCGGCCAAAACAGCGGTGTTAAGATTGATGGTGCTTTTCTGCCCGGGAATCTCCGGACTCTGCACCAAGAACTGCCGCTCTAAGGCACCAGCAAAACCGCCACGCCGGCCACAAGAGTCACCCTGGCGACCCGTGGAGCTCCTCCACTGGGAATCTCCTGGTCCATGAGCAACTAATATTCGTCTGAAAGTGTGGCGTCCTCTCGTTCTTTGCGCTTTCACTGGGAGGTACGTGCCCGAGCTGCTAATCATCAGCCATCTTGGATCTCTCTCCTAAAGTCTCATCAGAGAGATAAATACTTATAGAGGGTGTAGAGAAAAATGTGAGTTGTATCTCCATCAGTTTGCATGCCTGATATTGGTGTCTCATCCTTCTGATCTTAGGTCTGGGATGGCACCACTAATGCCATCCCAGTCTGAGGCCTGAGCACCACCTTGGCAGATCTCTCTCAACTTTGTGTTTGTCTTCTTAGTGATTGGTCACCAAGGATTATGCTCTCCTTGTTCTTTTATCCTCACCCCCTTGCTGAGGCACATAAAGATACTCATTAATTGTTGTATTATTTTGTCTCTCTGTACTTTGGCTCTTGTAGCTCTTCCTTCCAATTCAACCATTTGGCAAAATCAAATTCATCCCATCCTGACCTCACACCTGGATTATTCTACTCCTTTCCAATTTTTCACTCCTGCCAGACCCTTCTTTCTAAAATAGCACTTTTCTCAAATTGTTTTCTTGCTGAAGAATTTGTAGGTGTCTCCTATTGCCCATGGTCTATATTAATTGCTTAGTTTTGAAGGCATTCTCATTATTTCCCTCTATCTCATCAATCTCTCTGTATCTATCATTATCCTCAAAACAAGGCTGGGGCTTCATTAAGGTCAGTTTTTTGGTTCCTGTCTGATGTTCAATCTCATCTCTGGTATGTGGGATTCCTGCTCTGCTTACCACGAGTAGCCTCTACTTTGCTTTTCTATAGTCTACCCTGCATCTTCCAATAAGCTTTCTTTCATTCATGAGTCAGTTAATCAACAAACTGTCTTCCATGGAAATAAGATCAGGTAGATATGATTCCTGCCCTGATCTCACACTAACCCAGCACTCTCAGCCCTGTGCTCAGTGCAGTGTTCTGTACATCTCTATTGAATCGAATAATGATGGCAGCCCCTCTACTGCATAATTTTGAGTGAATTACCTGACCTTTATCTGCTTCAAGTTCCTTATCTATAAAATAAAAATAACAATGGTACCATGCACACATATATGTAAAGTACCTAAAATAGTACCTAGTTTGCTGTTGGCACTCATTAAACTTTAGCTATTATTATTGTTACATAGATTCTACAACCCAAAACACATAGTGAAAATAATATACAGTCTCACATTGTCTTCTGATACGTCTGTCTTTCATATCCTTAGCCTGTTCTCTCAACTTGTCTGGAAGCTTTGTATGGAACCCGTCCTTGTCTTTACTCTGGTGGAGCCCTCATAGTATCTCGTGCAAGGCTTGGGATCTGTTCTCAGAAGATTCTTATTGACCAAGTGTAAGTTTGTATAAAGTCTTTCACATCTATTGCTATGGCCAGCATGAAAGAATGCTGGGAAGTAGATTGGATTGGCCCTCTCCAGAGACTGGCCAAATAGTGCAAGGAGGAGGAGAGTGAGTGATTATGGAGAAGACAAAAATAGGCACTTTTTGGGGTATTCGAGTTCACGTAAAAAGGTCTTTAGATAAGAAATTAATCCTGAAGGTGGAGGTCAAGATGAAAGAAGAGCATTTGTTGGGCTCCTTCTGTGTGTCAGGAGGAACCTGATGCTTTTCCAGGACCACCTCATTTAATCTTCCCAACAGCCCTGGATGGTGGATATTGTTATTCCTAGTTTATGTACCTGGAGCCTGGGGTTAAGATTTGATATTTGCCTGGCTGAACTCACCCAGATAATCATCATCTGGTTTTCCTGCTATACCAGGAAATGGTATAGCATGTGTGCTGTTTTGCTGTGTGACAATTTGTAAGAAAGTCTAGCAAAGTCGTATCACTTAATTGAACTTAATGGGGCACATACAGGCCATGTAACGTTAGCTGCCAACACCCAGTTTTGTTGTGCCTCTGATTAGCTCAAACGCTGCCTTACTTTAGGAACTTAGCCCCATAGAATCTCAAAGGTGGGTAAGTAAATGAGTTTGGCCTTGGTGCATATGAAAAGGGCAGGGATGTCCCATTGCTTGGGCGGCCCTTATACAGTACAAGTATATAAGGGATGATTTGAGAGACATCCTGGTTATGATTTGAGAGACATGAATAGACACTCTTCCTTCTCTCCTGTCAAGCACATCGTGCTGGGTTATAAGGAGTTTCTACATTACTTATTTCTTTGGGTAAAGATATTGGCAGTGACTTTTAAAAATAGACAGGTATCTTAGGAAGGGGAAACCACACTAAGCAATTATTAGCTATCAGTATCCTGGCTCAGTGAGTGGACCTGTCATCCAGGGCCTGGATGGAATAGGAAGAAGGACAGATAATTTTTTATTGCAAAGAGAGGAATGGAAAAACATGGGCACCAGAATGAGGCTCCTCCTAGATAGCCAAGAAGAGTAGGTGGCTGTCACACACAAAGAGGTAGGGATACCATTGAGGATGGACAGGTAGCAGAGATAAACTTTACTTATGTTCTTTAATGGAGCAGGGAGCCTGACCATCAAAGACAGAACAGGTATCGTCGGTGGGCTTCCCTGCTTATCGGTTATGGGTTGTTGCAGCACCTGACTTTATTTTGTTGGAGGGTTCTTTTCCTTGGGGTGATTTTTCATAAAGTGGCACTGTTCTGCATTTGCATTGGGTAAGAACATCCTCGTTAGTCTAGAACAGCCTGCTGTGTTTGTCCTCTGGAGATGAGGCTCATTAACTGTCACAGTAAAGTGATTCTGGAGTGCCTCTCCGATAGGTCAGAAGGTTCTCCTGGGCTCAAGAGCTGATTATGGAGGGGAGGAAAGGTGAGAACAGTAAGTACATGATAATATTCTCTTAGTAGTATCTTGTTCCTTTTCTTCCCACACCAGAAATTCACCTTTCATCACACTTTGGGAGTAACACAATAATTAAACAAACTGTGCAATCATTAGGTTAAATCAAGCCACGTAATTTTTATTTCCAATCTCTTAAAACCTGCATTGGAGTTCTCAGACAACATAAAAGAAATCCATTGGAATGTATCAGCTGCAAGTCTGTTTACCTGGGGCATGATAACATGTACAGTTATCAGCCTTGTTTCTACTGCCAATTATTCTTATGACATAAACCCAGATTATGAGACAGGAGCACAGGGAATAGAGCTGAACATGTTATGTCTTGCATAACCTTAAATCCAATTATTTGAGAATTTGACTTTGTTAAGACTTGGAACTGAAAGAAACTGTAAATTATTGTATAAAAAGATCTTCGCAACAGAGTTGAGTACTACATAAATCTTGCCCATCCTTTCTTCTAGAAGTGGAGGCAGAATGAGTGTAATACTGGGCTGCCCTTTTCAAATCTTTGCCATCAATTCAAATGTGTATCTTAGATGTGGCTCCAAGGGCTTTTTATGAAACTGTGCCATGTAGGTTCTAGAGAGGATGAAGGTAGCCTTGGTGAGCTAGGTGAAAATAAAGGTCAAAGCATGTGATTATTTTATAAATCTAAGTAGATTAAAAATGGTTGGTAGGAAATTATTTTCAAAGGATGAGTCAATCTTCATTATGAAAAAGACTTTTTAGCATGTGTATACTTACTATGCATTTCATTTCATTTCACTGGATATGTAATTTATGGTAATGGGAGGTACTTTGTTTTATGCATTGCTTCATTCGCATAAATTATCTCATTGCTTCATGAGGGTGAAATGTGATCCAATACGGCTTCTTTGGAAATTTCCCGAGAGAAAATTTTGGGAAAGCTGATAAAGGCAACAGGTGTGGGGTAAAGCTTACCAAGGAAAGGGTCAGAAAGAAAGGAAAACCTTTGGCATCACTGATTTTTTTACATTTTGAAGTCATAGGATCATTCTATAGTTGCCAGTATAAAAAGCATTTTTTTTAGTCTCTCAAAATTTTGTTATAAGTTTCTTTATCAACCAGGTATCTTTTTGTTTATATTTATAATTACTATAAGTTTTTTGGTGGCTTACAAATAAGTTTCTGAAGTGAAAATGTTGGGTTGTGGATTAGGTTTTCTAAACAGATGTTTCAGCCCAAATATAGTTCAATAACTTAAATGAGTGGTAATCTGGGTTCCTTTTTTAGTCATATAAATACACACACACACACACACACACACACACACACACACAGAGAGAGAGAGAGAGAGAGAGAGAGAGAGACAGAGACAGAGACAGAGACAGAGACAGAGACAGAGACAGAGAGAGACACACACACAAAGCTCTAGAAAACAGCTATCCAACAGAATTTTCTTTGGTAATGAAAATGCTTTCTATCTGTAGTGTCCAATACTGTAGCTCCAGGGTCCCCAACCCCCAGGCCACAAACAAGTACCGTCCTTGGCCTGTTAGGAACCAGGCCACACAGCATGAGGCGAGCAGCATTCAAAAGAGCATTACGGCCTGAGCTCTGCCTCCTGTCAGATCAGCGGCAGCATTAGATTCTCATAGGAGTGCAAACTCTATTGAGAACTGTGCATGCAAGGAATCTAGGCTGTGTGCTCCTCATGAGAATCTAATGCTGATGATCTGAGGTGGAGCAGTTTCATCCAGAATCTAGCCCCTACTCCAACCCTGTGGGAAAATATACTTCCATGAAACTGGTCCTTGGTGCCAAAAAGGTTGGAGACTGCTGCTATATCCAGTAGTTACATATGGCTACTGAGTACTTGAAATATATCTATGGTAAATAAAAAAATGAATTTAAAATTAAATATAATTTAATAGCCACCTGTGGCTAATAGCTACTATATTAGACATGCAGTACTGGAATCAGAGGTATGCACTGAATCCTAACTTCGCTACCTTCTAGCTTTGTGAACTGAGACCAGTTATTTTCCTCTCTCTGCTTCAGTTTCGCAGGCTTTCATTAAATTCCAAATTCCTAACCTAAGTTTTAAAGAATTCTATGCTTCAAACCTAACCTGACTTTTCAGTCTTATCACTTATTATTCTTCTCCATGTTTCCTAATTTCACACAAATTAGACTGCTTTTTTTTAAAAAAAAAAAAAGGCTCTTTTTTTTCACCTATATTAATAAAGGCTCTCAATCGCAAATTTAAAAAAATTCAACTCCAATTTATTTAAGAAAAAGGGGAATTTAATGTCCTTGGTATCAGGCATGCCTGGATCAAGAAAGCCATTTTATTCTATCTCTTTTTTTTTGATTTCCTTTGTATGACTATTATTTCTAGGTAGGCTTTTCCATGAAAGGTAATATGTAGGCACCAGGAGTCACAAACATATCCCACCAGTTTAGCAACTCTTGGAACAAAGAAAGAAGAACACCTCTCAAATGTCTTCTTGATAACTTAAAAGTCTTGGATGTGAATCTCGTTGGATTACATCCCTACCCACCCTTGAATCAAGCAAAGTGGTTGATGGTAGAATGTATTGATTGGTCAAGCTTGGTTTCCATACCTGTCCTTGGTATCAGTCCAAGAAAATCATATGGACTGGGAAGAGTAAAGGTTATTTGCATAAAGGAAAATCAAAATCAAATACAGACAAAACCATAAATAGCAATCATGCCTCTCATTGCTCCCCCAATCCTTTGATCACCTAAAGTCTACTAGTTATTTAAAGCTGTGGCAGAAATGTTAGCTGTCCATGTGATTTGGGCTCCTCTCTTAAAGGAAAGAATTCTTGCTAGGAAACAGTTGCCTTACCATAAACTAAATTTAGCAATAGGCCTCTTCCTTCATCTCCCACCCTCTAGGAGGAGCTAAATGACTCTTTTTTTATGATAGGATATGAGTAAAAGTCTGTTCTATAAATCTCTCTCATAAACACTCCTCTCTTTCACCAACTATTGGCTAGATACTGATTCCCAGAGAAATCTTGGAAGCCATATATTAGAGATGGCGAAGCCTCCATCAGCTTGGATCTTTGAATGTTAATGATTGTGTGAAGTAAAGGTCACTCTGACGTCTCCTTCCTCCTTCTGATTGGTTTCTCACATGAGTGAGATTTGTGCTTGTCTTGTGTTAGCCAACCAAGACATCATCTACATTTGTTAGAGTATCTAGTTTTACCTTAATACAAAGACTAATTTCTAATTTGAACACCACTAAATTTTTTTCTGTCCCTAAGCTCCATTATACCCTCTTCTCAACTTTCATCTTCACCCCAAAAAGCAATCTCTTGACTGTCTTAGTTCATGATACATTTTTGCACTGACTACATTGGCTTATATTTATGTATGCATTTATCTTACCTGTTATGTTTGATTTCTTTGGAAAAAAGTTAGAATCTAAAGGAAGCCAGAAAGGAAAAGATCGTTTTCCTTTTTTTTTTCTGACTGCCACTTTGTACTAGTATGTTCTTTCTTTACTTTTGTTTTACTACTGTGACTCACCTCCTCTTACCCACTTTGGCTTTTCAGTAAAGCCAACAAATGGCTGTTCCTTGCCTAAAAAACTAGAGGATGTGAACTAACCTCTATGTTTCGTCTACTTTGGCTGAGATGATTTAGCTTTGTGAGCAACTAAGCCAGAAACTTGAATCCAGTTCACTTGACTCCCTTTTTTCTAGTGTTTTTACCATCTATATCATGGTTATATGTAAAATCATCAATAGATTTGGATCAGAATAAATAGCCAGGTGTGTACAGTGGGAGAAAATTAGGCAGGCAGAAACTGGCTAAATGCTAAAGTACAAAGGAAATAATGAGGAAAAGTACCTCATCGCCAAAATAATAATAAAAAACTAAAATATTTCTAATGATAAATAATCGGAGCCTGTCCTTTCATTTTCTTTCTTCCCCCCAAATGAAGACGTCTTAGTTTATTAACCTGTTCACCTGTAAAGTATAACCTTGTGTTTCAGTTAGATGTGAATTTAACATTAACTGTCATGTTTATAAGAAAAAATTTATAAGGTTCTCATTCTCTCCATCCCAGCTTGATTAGCAAGAATAATAATTTTGCCAGTAGAGGGCTGGAACAATACTTATCATTTTTTTTCTAACAGAGGGTTAGACTTGATTTGGACTAAAGGCAAAAACTTGAAGCCTTGTTAGTTAAAAGTGGCCAACTTAGCTGTAAGCAAATGGGGAAAACCTGTAGCTTTGCTAGCTTGAAGTTGTGGTCCTGATTGGGTGAGCGATAGACCATCCATATGTTTAACTGGAGAAACTTGGAAATGACACAGCATAGAGCGGATAGGATAAGCTCTCCACACGTCCTAGCTAACTGGGAAACTACACACATGCAAAGGGAAGACCCAAGAGAAGGCCAGAGGAAAATGAAGCCAATGAAGAATTGAAAACCTGTTGAACTTTGAATGCATTTCTCAACACACACAGAGATTGGTTGAATGTCAAAGTTTTATACACATGAGGTGTTTGATCACAACCTCCACCCAAATCGTTGACTCACCACTAAAGTATGCAGGTAAAAGGGTGAACCATCAGAAGTCAGGCTGACAAATAAAAATAAATGCTTAAAAACTGAGTTAAGAATGAACTTCTTCGTACTACAGGGGGACAGAATCCACAGTTCAAGTACAAGTTACTTTGTAAAAAAAAAAGGCTTTAGAAAAATAGCTCACAATCCAGAGTTGCCACAATGTGTTATCCAAAATGTCAGTTTAAAACAAAATAATTATGAGTCAAGAAAAGCATAGAGTGATGCATGCATACACCAGAGGAAAAAAGTCATCCTTAGAAATAGACTGTGAATGGGTCCAGATAGTGAACTTAAACAACTTCAAAGTAGCTATTATAAGTATATTCAAAGCATTAAAAGAAAACATTACAAAAATATTTCAACAAATAGGGAATCTGAATAGAGAAACAAACTGTATTTTTAAAAGGTAAACATTTTAGAGTTAAGTAAAATAACCAAAGTGTAAGATTCACTAAATAGGCCTAACGAACAAATTTGAGATAGCACAAGAAAGAATCAGTGAACTTGAAGATAGATCAGTAGAAATTATTCAGTCCAAAGATCAGAGAGAAAAATGTTGAGAAAGAATGAAGAGGCTCTGAGATCTGTGGTACATCAAAAATAACAATATAGGCTAGGAGTGGTGGCTCACACCTGTAATCCTGGCACTTTGGGAGGCCAAGGCAGGAGGATCACTTGAGGTTAGGAGTTTGAGACCAGCCTGACCAACATGGTGAAACCCCATCTTTACTAAAAATACAAAAATTAGTCAGGTGTGATAGTGTATACCTGTATTCCTAGCTACTTGGGAGGCTGAAGCAGGAGAATTGCTTGAACCTGGGAGGTGGAGGTTGTAGTGCGCCGAGATCTCACCACTGTACTCCAGCCTGAGTGACAGAGTCTCTGTCTCAAAAACAGACAAACAAACCACCAATATACAAGTAGTGGAAGTCCCAGAAAGGGAGTAATGAGAGAAGGGGTCAGAAAAAAATATTTGAAGAAATGATGGCCAAAAACTTCCTAAATTTGAGAAAAAACATTAATCTATAGATATGAGGTTTATGTTGGCATATGAGGTTTTAAGTATAATCACTATGAAACAGGAAAAAGTTGGGGGGGGGGGGGAAAGCAGACATAATCACAGTGATAGAGGAATAAGATTAATTCAGGGAGAAAAGGAAGGAGAGGAAGACAGTGGGCCGGTGGCCTAAGGCCCAGGACCCCCCTTAGATTTTGTACATGTACTAGTTTGCTGATTTGTGATAAATGTGGATGGGTTAATATTATTTACCACACTTCATGTCAATAATAACATGGTCAAAACTCTTATTTCCCCAAAGAAATAATTAGTGTATTTCCACAGAAAAAGTTCAGTTTCACCTACATCCATTTAAAATCGAAGACCTCTGGAACTGAAAGTGGCACTCTTTGGAACTTTCAGGGTATAAAAACTTCCAAGGTTTGGGTCTTCACAACATAACTTCTTTCACAGTGCATTGTCTACAGTGGTGATTCCTGAACTTTTGTGTTTAAAATGTAGGTAATAGGGTACCATGTATCTGTATCTCTAGGTTGGGGTTCAAGATTCTGAATTTTAACCAGCTCCCAACATGATTTAGTAAAGGTATTTGTTGGATCCCTCTCTGGAAGTGTATAGTTTCAGAACTTTCATCTTTGGCCTTTTTTTCTGTGTATAATATAATCTTTTTACATATGGGGGAAACTCTTTTTTTATAATCATGACTCTGTTCTGAAATTCCATGACCTAAAATTGTCAGAAGGAAAGATGCAAAAACTAATTTAAATGTCAGCAGATCAACAAAATCTTCAATGTATTTAAATATTGGAAATGTTATCAAACAGAAATGAATGTTAGGCAACAAAATACAAAGCAGTTACTTGAGGAGCTGCCAAAACTATTTTCAGAGGTAAGAATCTGGATGACGCTATTCAATGCCAAATTCAATTTCCTCAGCTTGTGAGGAAATCTATATCTCACCAACCTCCATGATGCTGTAGAAAGGTCAGGGGCTTTGGAATCTGACCTAAATTTGAATGCCAGACCAATTTTTCACAAGTATGTTCCTTCGCATAAGTGTGCTACTTGGCCTTTTTGAGTTTTGCTTCTCTCACATAGAATAGATGGGTAAGAATACAACTACACATGGGTGTAGAGGAGAATAAATAAGGAAATGCAAATAAAGCACCAGGTACAAGAATGCACTTAATAAACATTGATTCTCTTTAATACGTATTTGTAAGTACCCACATATGAAATTAAACTTGTAGCTGATAATGGAAAAGACACATTCTATAGACCAGAGAAGTAATTAGTAGGTGATAAAATAGTACTGGTAACTTGTTACGTAAGAATGCAATTCAGGATACTGACATCTTTTATCTGTTTCTCAGGGGACTAGATCTCCTTCCTCAGCTGTCAAAGAGAAAGACAACACTCAGGTCTTCTAGGTGTGTTTGGGGTAAGGGTGATGGAGCATTGTTCCTGTCTATCTGAGGGGTTCTCAGTCTGAGGGCTGGCCCAGGGACCCCTCCTTTAGTCCTACCCTGGCCTATTCACAGACCTGCATCCTTCCTATCCCTCAAATCTCTTCCTTCTAGACACCCTTGCCCGCCCTGCCAGCAAATTTTTTTTAAGAAACACTTTGTTAATGTCCAGGCACTGTGGCTCATGCCTGTAATCCTTGGACTTTGGGAGGCTGAGGCAGGCAGAGCACTTGGGGTTAGGAGTTTGAAGCCAGCCTGGCCAACATGGCGAAACGCCATCCCTACTAAAAACACAAAAAAATTAGACAGGCATGGTGGCAGGTGCCTGTAATCCCAGCTACTCAGGAGGCTGAGGCAGGAGAATTGCTTGAATCTGGGAGGCAGAAGCTGCAGTGAGCCAAGATTGCACCACTGCATCCCAGCCTGGGCAACAGAGTGAGACTCCATCTAAAAAATAAATAAATAAATAAAAAGGAAAGACTTTGTTAATTACATGTTCAAGCATATAGGAGAATTGACAAAAGGAAATGAATCTTGAGGCTGACATTTTAAATATGAGCATAGTAGACATTCTAATAAATTTTCTCTCAGTAATAATATATTTGGCTTACATGAGTTCTGAGAAAGATTCAAACAACCTAAGAAAATGCAATAAACTGCAAATGTAATTATGTAGGTGTCCACTCTGAGAATAGTGTTTAGATTGCATTTTAACTTTTCAGGGAAAAAGAGTTGGATAACAATGTTTAAAGCAGAAAGTTCTATACCTTTTAATAAATTCAGATTTCAAGGTGAAACTGAGCATATTCTTTGCTAAACAAAGCCAACTAGTTTGGCTGTGGCTCTCAAGCAGCTCCGTGGGCATAGGAAGAGGAGGAAAGGTGATTCATAAGAGGAGACAGACTAACAGCAGGCGCTGTTAATTCATTTTTAGTCTCACAAATGTGTTTTTTTGTTTGTTTGTTTTGAAATTGATATAAAATGTAAATTATTACTTATTTTTGCATATTGCAAATCTCAAATTTGGATGTTTTTATTTTAAAGAAAACAGCAAGTCTATATAACCCTTTTAAATAACAACAAGCTAGGCAATATTGGCTAATTTATACATCTAAAGGCTCAATTCTGAAGTGTAACACAATTGTTTTCAGTAGGAAAGATTTCAAAAGAAAAGAGGCTTATAGATCATTTTTTCTCCTTTTCGTTTATTATTGGATTCTGAGAAATGGAGGCAAATTTAGGCAAACAAATTTAGAAAAAGTTTGTTTTTGGATGAAAGAATATTACTAATCAAGACATATTAGACAGACAATTATTTTAGAAAAATTTCGTTTTAAAAATTTTACCTAGATTGTGTGATTTCTTTGTTACATAATTATTATAAGATTCTTTGAGTGTATGAATTGGGGTGTCAGTGATATATGTTCGTAAATCTATCTGTGTATTGGGTCAGCACAAATATCTGTGATAGGAAGATACAGTTCCTTCCAATGAATATCTTTCAAGTTTGCTTTTTGGTTGAAATAATATTGTTGAGGAATTATCTTTTTGATATAAACCAGCTAAAATTATAAGAAGACACTGTATATAGATACGGTATTTGAAATGCCCCAAATAGTAAAGATAGATTGATAACAATATGTTTTTTTCATTTAACAGAAAGATCTTAGAACAAAATTAAAGCCGCACATGTCTGGTAGCCTATAGTTACCTGTATTTTTCTTAAAACAACTCTGATGACTTAGCATTCAAAAGACCTTTTCATACAGCAATTCTATTAGGAAAGATCTGGGAGAAAAAAAAATTACCAGAGAAAAACAGTGATGGAGAAAACATAACTGTGTGTATCTTATGGGAGCATGTTGAATAAAAGCTATTCACCTTGCTTTTTTGTAGAGGTATGAATTCTAGATACTTTATTTTATATATATATAAGGATAGTATCAAACATAACATATGAATTTTAGATTTAAATAAAAGAAATGTTCATTTCACATCAAGGAATTATGTGTTGACTCTTCATCCTACCCCTAGAATGGAGAATATTGTATTTCCTTTGTAAAATAAAGAGCAGATGCAGGGAGTAGGAATAGCTTTCATAGCTTGTTCCCTACAAAATATGAAGCTGCCAACTTTGCCATATTTTAGTGTTCAGCTCAAGTTAAGTATACCGTAAATAAATTTGAAGATGCTGAATCATAAATAATAGACACAGTTACAAAGCTGCTGGAAATTTTATAAAATTGCCAGTTTGAGCTTCAGTGAGCCACCAGGTCAGAAGCAAGTTCCCACTGCTCCATTCTCTGAGGCAAGCAATTGTATGCAGCCTCGCATGAACTCCAAAGGCTGTGTAAAATGTGTCTTTTCTCTATATTCATAACTAAGACCTTACCAGCAAGCTCTGGGTAAAATGTTTTTTTTTTTCCTCTGTCCTCATAATTAAGACAGAACCCCGCTGGCGTCTTTCCAGGTTTAGAAAAATGAACTTGTCCATTTTTGTGATAAAATTAATGTCCCAGATATATAACTCTAAAATTAAGGATAGGAACACACACCTTGTTCCCTTGTACCAATGTCTCATCATATTCCATTTCTACTTCATATACCTTCTCTAGAGTAGGCAAATCACTGCAACAATTGCAAAGTAGGCTTTAAGAAACCAAGCCATTCTATGAAATATACAGAAGGGTCACAGAAACAGATCTCCTACCTGTCTAACATTTCCAAAGAAAGGAGGAATCAGGGCCTCTTTTAAATACACTTCTTCTTTTTTACTTTCTTTTTTATTTCCCTCCTTCCCTTCTCTCCCTCCTTCCATCCTCTGCTAATTTCCTCCACAACATTTATTTATAATTAAAAAAAGAAAAATAGTGTCATCACAAGTATCAGAGAAATTTCCTATAAATTAAGAATTTTCTAGTTGTTATTTAGAGTTCTCCATTCAGGATATTTAAATTAGGAAGGGAAAGGGAAAGAGCAGAGGCATTTTGTATACTCAGAGACTGAGGAGTTATAAGCATTTTAAATAAATATATTTTGATCATATTTATTAAGGATCAGAAGACTTTTGAGAGCTAGTTTTAAAAAACCCTCTAAGTTCTAAAATAACCACCAAAGACATTTTAATTTGAAAGAACAAACAGGATTATGAGAATAGGTAACTTTTTCCTTGAGGAGCTATAAATGCAAGTCATTAGTAAAGTTCATTCCCTCCATCAGAATTCATTTCTTATAAGGTCTGCTGGATAATTATTCTTTCTAAACACGACAACAAAAACTGAACAGATGTTTAGGTAGATAACACGTTTGATGGATAAGATATAATGAATCTGTTCTTTTCATTGTTTTTAATAAAAAAGAAATATCTGATGGTAAGGTTTCTTCAAGGTTCTTAATAGAAATATGTTCCCTAGATTAAAGAAAAAAAAGAGGTGGTATAGAACTTGATGTGATACTAGGATAATGAAAAATGTATCACTTAACAAGGTTTGCATTATTCAGAGTTATGCCCATGCAAGTGTGTGCTCTAATCCCCAGCCAATACGTTGCTTGGTAACCAGTTACCTGCACACCTGTTCTGTAGCTATAAGAGACAGTGCATGTATGGGTATTGGCCATATTTAGTACTGAAGAAAGAGATAAAAATCCAACATATATTAATATTTTATACAACAATGTGTCTTTTACCTTATTATTGTAGTTGCTGTTTAGCCAAATATTTTTTTATTTTCTAAAAAGAGTTACTGTTTCCCATCACACGGTCACCTCCTGAGTAGCAAGAGAAAAGACTTAAATTCCTTTCAGAGCATCTGTAATTGACTCTGTTTGCTTCAGACAACAGATGCTACCATTAGGAGGGATTTTGCACTTAGGTGAGAGGGAAGGCTGAATGGAGAATTTCCGTTTATAAAAGATTCCCACCGCCAAGGCAGAATCTTTCTAGAATCGGTCTGACCATTAAGTGTCTATCTACTTGAAGGCTTGATTAACGCAGCCCTAGAAATATCAGTCATTGTGATTAGGCTGTGGTGTAGCTGGATTGTTCCTGATTATCTCCCTCTCAAGTTAGGTAAAGAACAGTTTTTCCATTGATTGTATGGCAGTGACATGGTGGGGCAGCCAGAAGAGGCAAGCTTTGGGACCAACATGTGAAGCCTTGTATTGTTTTTCTCCCATTAGAAGGCTGATTGCACGCTATGCACTGGAGCCTCAGGGCTGCTAGAAAAGGGTGTCCCAAGGGCCTTGAAGTCATTTTCTCTAACTGCTGGTAGTGTCACAGCATTTTTTAAAAAAAGAGTTAGAAAGTATCTTTAGAGATCATTTAGTTCATTGGTTCTTAGCTCTCCCTATACATTAAAATTTTGGGGAGCTTTTAAAACATACTGGTGCCTGGATCCCAGCCCCAGAAGATTTTGCTGCTAGGTATAGGGTGGGATTAGGCTAAAAAAGTCAAGAGGTAGAACAAGGCCAGATATGTTATTCTAACTGATGGCCCTTCACTTAAAGGGGAACATCAACAGTGGGGAAGAGTCCTTCCTTTTACATTAGTTACCATATTTTTATTTTATTGATCTTAATGAACTATTTGGTTCATTAAGCTACAGCGGGGCTCTCTCAGTGCTCAGAGGCAAAGCAACAGCCTGTTGGATCAGCCCGCTCCCACCTCCTGCTTCCTTTGCTTCGTGGGAGATCATCCTGGAGCCACAGGTGGGCAACGAAGATTTTGCTCTGAGAAGTCTCTAACATGGATCAGACAAGTTCCATAGAATTAACTCCTAGGCCACTTGGTTTTCAAGGCCGTCTATATTCGCCCTTGCTTTATTTTCTATCACAGATGATTATGGCACATAGCCCATGTCCTGCCGTGGGATTAAAGGACAGCGTTACCATACTTCAAAACCAAAATACCAACATTGTAAAGATGCATTCAAAGTGAATATCAATTCCCTGTGAGATGTCTAGGGAGAAATGAAAATCTAAAGCCTTAATAAATCCAGATGAATTCAAGACCAAAATCGTATTTTCTTGCTACCGTGATTTGAAAGTCCAAGGAAATTAAAATCAATATTTCATCCTCCTCAGTTTGTTATTTTGATTAGTTTTAGTGAGAGATGCTCTGGATTCTGAATAGATTGGGAATTTTCCAGAGACTGTAGCCCGGGTAGAATCTAAGTAGAATTGGGGAGTTCTTCTGTACCTCAGCAGTTGTCTTTATAGAATTCCAAGTCTCCATGAGTACCTTTTGTAAAGAATCTTGAGGAGATAGAGCATTCAAGATCATTGGTTAGAAAATAAACCATCCCTTAGCCTTTGAACTGTTGCTCTCTATCCCTGGCAAAACTGTGTTCCCAGAACACAGTATTTTACTTAAGAGTTGTCACAAGCTAGAAATACAATGGTCACCATGTGGAGTCCCAAAAGAGGAAGAGTTCAGCTGTACCAGGAAGCCAGTCAGTTGATATCAGTTGTCCAAAACACATGAACTGTGACCTTAAATGCAATTGCTATGAGAGCAATATTCCAGGAAGAGGTCATCTAATTTGGGCACTGGGACCTTAGCATACCTGAGAGAAAACATTCCCTATACACCTGTCTCCTCCCTTTGATATGCTGTTTGAGACATTGGTGACCCCTGAGAAAGAATAACAATGTCCAATGGAGGCAGCTCCTATCATTGGATCTTAATAGAGCTGTATTTTTTCTCTTTGTTATCTCATGCATTTGAAACTTTTTAAATTCTTTTCCCCTTTTGTACTGCCTGCCTATAAGACACTGAAATATATTACATAATAATACACAAACATAATACAGTCTGTGACCCTAAATGCAATTAAGGGTTCTGTACAGGCCATTCTGCCTCTTGATTGTGGAATAAGCCACAAGAAGCAAAGATCAGCCAAGGGGAAAACTGCATATGGCCTCTTGTCCTGCTAGGCAGCTAAAAAGCAACTGCCTAACTGTCAAAACCTGCCACATGGAAGATCTAAGCTTCTCTACTCACCAAACAGCCTCAAATCATGGATACCACCAAAGGCTTAGGACTTATGCATCCTTAATTGTCAACATTTTGTCTTATTTCTCAATATTCCTGGTTCATGCATCAGTTGTAGTGGTTGAGGGGGAAGGCACTGAGTTTATTTTCTATAACTGTAAGGCTTCTTACTCTGTTGAAATGCAGAGTAGAAAACGTGCTTTCTGAGGGCAACTTGCCACCAAGAGAGAAGGAACAGGAATGTCTTTTTTTTTTCTGCCAAATTCACCATCATATAAAATGCTATAGTTGGAAGGGTGTGGAAGTAAAAGGGCAGAGATAAGCCAGAAAGTTTGTATTAATTGATGTCCTTTGATATTTAGGGAAGCATCTGGAGTGGGAAAGAGATGTTCCCTTCTCAATAGTTGACGCTTCTCACTTACCTATCTTACACCTGTTCTACATCCAATATCCAAGTCTTCCTTTTCTCTACTTCCTAAAAATCTGTACATCTACCCCTTTTGCTCTGTCTACACTGCTACTGCCTAAGTCAGGCCTTTGCTTTCTCTTTTACTAAGAATTGCATTCTCTTCATTATGGGGATTCTGGCCTCTGTGCTCTGCCCTCCTCCTGCTGCCCCTGCCCCAACACACAAACAAGTAAAACTAAAATATCTATCTTTTAGAGCACCACAGTGATCATTTTATTGCACATATCAAATGAGGATACTCAGTATCCATGCCCAGTATTCACCAGTAGCTTCCCATTGCCTAAAAGATACTTTTCAACTCTTATGCTTGGTCTGCAAGATCTTTCCTAATTTGAAAGGTGGTTAAACTTGTGGACACCAGAGACAAAGATGTTGCTTCAAAGCCATTGAGTAGCTTTGAAACTTGCAACTAGTAACTTGACCTCTTTGTGCCTCACATTCCTCATCTGTGAAATTGGAGTGTTAATAATGGTACTTATTTTAAAGGGTTTTTGGGGGATCAAATAATCTATGTAAAATACCAGTCATTGTACCTGGTACCTTATAAGTGCTCAACGATGAATCATGATTTTTATTTGTCCTCTGCCCACTTATCTGGCCCCATGTTCCATGGAATCCCCCATACTGTAGGGTCTAGTATCAGCTACTTGCTCTTTGACCTTGACCCATTTTCTCAGGTCTTTGGGTCTTTTGTCTATGCTAGTCTTTCTGTTGGAATGCCTTTGCCCATCTTGACTGCCTGGCAAACTCTTATTCATCCTTCAATTCTCAGGTGAAGTGTTTGGTCCTTGGTGGGCAGACTTCAGTGTTGCTTCTCTTGGGTTCTCATTAATGAAGCTAATACCCCTGTTCTCCTAAGACTGTGCACTTCTGAGGCCAAGGACTGGGTCTTTCTGTCTATTCTACTATGCCTCACACAGCAATAGCCACATAGAGACTGCTCAGAAATGTTTATTGAAAGATTGGCCATCCAAATGCAAATGAGAAGGTTCTTTTCCAGGGGAAAATTTCAGGTTTTTAAAGCTTTGCAAATCTGGTATTTTATGGAGAACTGGCCCTTCATCCTATCATCTGATGCAATTCAATGGAAACTTTAAATGAAAAAAGAATCTTAGGATACAGAAAGATAATTGCTATTTTTTACTTCAAGCTGCTTTTTAAAGTCTAAATTCAGAATTAATAGAGAATTTTTTACCTGCACTAATGTATGGTAGGGGTGCAAGGAAGGGGAGGATAATTCACATCTAATCTTTTGGCTACCTTCTTTGTTGATCTAACTTTTTTAGAACTAGTGATACAGTTGATGCAATCTCTTAAATGAAGTGCAGTGCTGTCCTAAGTGAGTTGGTTATTCTCAAGGCAAACAATTCTTGTATACTGATCATCGGAGCTTTTTTTTTTTTTTTTTAACTTTTTAAAAGGTCAATTGGTTTATTTTCATGTATTTAGCAACAGTTTACAAAGCAATCTTTTAGAGCTGTCATTGTATTAATTTTCATGGTTTTAGTAATTGTGAATTTTATATTTCCTTGGGAAGCAATTAATACATTTAGGAAACTCTCCTGGGTTTCATAAACACTTCCAATTAAAATGTATTGATTTGGCAGTGGTTTCTCCTTGGTATTTACTTACAAAGACTTGGAAGCAAGTCATATGGCTTTGTGTAACCTGAGTGTTAGCAAAAATGGGACAACTGAGGATGGTTCCTCTTATTTCCTTCTAAGTTAATTAGTTCCATAGGTATTATTAGCCTGTAAGCACCTGGAGGGCAAAGGTAATGTCTTATTCATTATAATATCTCACCCAGGGTCCCTGCATGTATAAAAGACACACACTGGTGTCCCAGCAGGAAATCTGCATAATTGGAGAAGCTTTTGCTATGGCCATTGTAGAGCCTAGGAGGTGAATCAGCAAAGGGCTTGGGACAGGAGCCTAGAAAGTGTAGGAAACAGGGCAAAAGCAACCTCTCAGAGGCACCTGGAAGTGAGTCAAAAATGGAAACATAGTAGCAGAGCCCTTCCTAGGAAGTCCAGGAAAGGGGAGGAGGATCCGATCCGGAGACTTCTGGGTGTGGGGCAAGTCCCTGAATATATTTGAGGTTGAGGTCACCTGGAGAATAGGGCTGAATAGATGTTTGCAGAAACTTGGGAAAGATTCCAAAGTCTGGAGATAGGAGTTCTGGTGAAGAGCATTTGTGATGCTTTCTCACTTTTGTATGTGTGTGAGGGTGCACAATGTGTTGTTATGTGAAGTTGTGTGTGTGTGGCTCTTTATCAAGAATTAGGCCACTATTGGAGCAAGGGATTGGATTTTTCCCAGAGGCTAATTCTTATGTGTAAGGATTAATAGATGTTTTGACATTGTGATGCTGACTGCCACTTTTTTTGTTAAAGAGCACAAGAGACAAAAAGTGGGTAGGAAAAAATCTTAGATTTTCTTTTGTGGTACCATTATAAATCTCCTATTAAGGGATCTTCTAGCTCAACCTTATTTCAGAGCTGAAGCAGCTGAGGACAGTTAGGTTGTGTGACTTGTTCCATTAGTGGCAGAGATGGGAGTAGACATTGGCTCCTTCCATCTAAGAATCAGTCACTCAACACAGATTTATTGAGAGCATCCTAGATACCACATCTTCATGGAGGTTACATTCCATGTGAAGGATGCAGACATAAAGATGAACAAGGAAATTATGTATTGTAAATATGTTACATCATATAATATTATATACAAAGGGAAAAAATGCTATGAAGAAAAGTAAAGCAAGGCAATTACAATGGGGTGATCAGGGAAGGTTTCAATGAGAAGGTGGTATTTACACAAAAAAAGAGGTGAGGGAGTGAGCCATGATGATATATGGGGGAGAACATTTCAGGCTGAGGGCATAGGAAGTATAATAAAGGCCCTGGGACTGTTGGGCAATGCTGGGTGTATTTGAGGAATGACAGGGAGCTGGTGTGGCTGGAGTGATGAGCAGAATAGCAGAAGGTGAGATCAGATAAGTGTGAGGGAGGGGGCGCAGATCATAGACAATGTGTAGACCATGAAGGGCTTTCTGATTGAGGTGGGAACCATTGGAAAGTTTTCAGCTACTTTATCTGTCTTAGATTTTAAGAGGATTATCCTGGCTGTTGGGCTGAAAATAAACTGAAATGGGTAAAGGGAAAAGGGTAGAAAGCACTGTGGCAGACGGGGAGGTCACTGCGCTAATCTAGGAACAGAATGACAGAAGCTTGTGGCCTGGCGGGTAGCAGTGAAGGTGGAGAGGTGGTGAGATAATGATACTGTAACACTGACCTTGGTCTAGTTCACTTCAATGATCAAACAACGTTAAGTATTTATTACAGGCTGAGTATCCCTAATCTGAAAATTTAGAATAAGAAATGCTCAGTGAGCATTTCCTTTGAGCATCATGTCAGGGTTCAAAAAGTTTTGATTTTGGAGCATTTTGGATTATCAGATAAGGGATGCTGAACCAGTAAGTCTATAATGCAAATATTCCAAAATCCTAAAAGATGTGAAGTCTGAAACACCTCTGATGCTAAGCATTTTGGATAAGGGATACTCAACCTGTATTTTCTAGGCATCTTGCTAAGGACCTGGGATACAGAGTTACATAAGAGTCCATTTCTACCCCTGAGGAACTCAATCTTATGTTAGAGACAACTATAAAAAAATATTAAGAACATTACAATGTGTTTTGGCAAGCACAACAATAGAATACATTCAAGGTGCAGATGCAGAACCAAAAAAGAAGGCAGAAAGGGCTTCTGTGCAAAGCTGTAGTTTGAAAAAGAAATAAGCTTTCCAGAGTTTTTCCCTTCCGGTAACAGGAAAAGCAAGATTTGTAGGGCAATATAAGCGATTGAGTTGTTCATTTCTGTTTCATTCTTAGTGGTGCAGTAGGTTCAAAGTATTGAAACAAGAAACTTCAAATTCTTGCCTTGTGCCCCAATAACAGTCTGACAGGGCTTGTGGTTTAAGGTTTGTCTTAGGGAATGAGTTCTAGGTGGCACGAACAGCTAAGTATAAAGATCCTAAAGTATACACTTGCTTTGTGTGTGAAGAAACAACAGGAGCCTAGGGGAATGGACTGCCAAGAAAGGAGAAGAGCAAGACAGCCAGTCAAATGCCCTGGAGCCGTGGGAAGAGCCTGGGGGCCATCAAGGGAGTCATCTGGAGTTGAAGGATGAGGGAGAGGAAGAGCAATCTTGATACTTTGGATTGAAAAGGAAAGTGACCTGAGAGGGGTGTGGTAGCTTCTTAGCATTTGATAGGGGTTCAAACTTCCAAGAGTTTGATGGGGACTTCCTTAAGTACAGGATAGAAGGCATCATATGGTGGGAATGGTACGTGGTTGCTTGTGTGGAGGTGGTGGACAAGTCCAGTGGTCTTGGAGCAATGGCCAAGTTCCTCTGTGGACAACCCTGCAACCAGTGCAAAGCGACATCACTCACAAGAGGCTGTAGAGTGCAGTGGTTAAGAGCAGGGACTCTGGAGTCAGGCTGATGTGTCAAATCCCAGACTTACTAGCACCCTTGGACTTAAATCTCTGTACCTTGGCTTCCCCACATTCAAAATGGGGCGGGTGGGAATAGTAGCAGGGAAGGAAAGATAATTTTCCCCTTATCCTTCTAAGTTCTCGACTGGGGTCTCCGTAACAAAAGACAGATTAACAAGAGGCATCATACAGTGGGAATGGTACAAGAGGAAACAAACACATTTATTAACATGTTGCATTATGCATGTAACATATGAGAATATCCAAAAATGGGTACTTCAAAGAGGTGATTTAGAACTTTGGCTAAAACAGATCTTCTGCACAAAACAATACCTTTTTAGAGAATTGACAAGACAAAGTGAAGGGAAGCTCGAGTCTCTAAGGTAGACAATTGACTGAGGGCAAATAATATGGGAAACTAGTGGCAAGTCAAGGCTAATAGTGAAGTTCATTACATAGATTCTTCTGGTGCCAGCTCCAGGATAAGGGTCTTAAGTCATGTCTGTCTGATGATTAACTTTTTGTCCTCTTTGGACACAATTCATGTCCTGCTTTTAGGCAACAGAAAGGAGACAGAAAGATTGTCTTACATCTGCTTTTTCTCTATTGTCTTTGGCTCAAAATAATCCTCATGCCAAAGTGGCATATTTTGGGGGCAGAATATTCTGCTACCCTATCTCCTAGAATTGCTATGTGGAATATGTAAGCTAATACATGCAAATTGCTTAGAACAGGAGCTAGCATGTAGTAAACACTGCCTTAGAAGTATATGCCATTGTTACTATTACCTTCTGGAAAAAGCATTTGCACATGCCCTGCAGAGAGCCTTGACATAGGCATTATGTAAGAAAAACAGTCACAATAAAGCTCACCACGTGGACTGGGGAGAAGGTCTCTTTCCTGTGTGAGCCTTTACAGAATTGGGATTCTTACGGCACTGAGAGGTGACTGGGATTGAATTTCTCACCAACACAGTTAAAAAAGAAAAAAGGCTGAGACAGTTTTAATTTGATCTAGAAAAATAAATGTGATGTTTCTCAAGTGTCTCATGAAGAAAATTCTTACTGGTTACATGAGCTTAGGGAACTCTAAGCTGCTATAAATTGCTGAAAGATAGTTCTGAGGTGAGGATAGGTGGCAAGTAATGGTGAAAGGTGAGCAAGGATCGAATCTAGATGGACTTTAAGTGCCCTTCTAATGACCTTGGCCTTTATTCTGCAGATGCTGGGGAGCCAGAGAAGGAATTTTAAACAGGAACAACATAATTCGATTTAGATCTTTAATAACATGTTGGCAGCAGGAGCATAGACATAAAATTGTCAAGGCTAGAGAGAAAAAGTGATCAGTTAAAGACTGTTGTGGCAGTTCTAATGGGAAAGAATAGGGACGCAGATGAAGATGTTGATGGCAGGAATAAAGAAGGCTCAGTGGAGTGGAGACATATTTAGAAAATGTGGGGCCGGGCATGGTGGCTTGCGCCTGTAATCCCAGCACTTTGAGAGACCAAGGCAGGTAGATCACCTGAGGTCAGGAGTTTGAGACCAGCTTGGTCAAGATGGTAAAATCCCATCTCTACTAAAAATACAAAACAGGCATGGTTGTGGGCGCCTGTAATCCCAGCTAGCTACTCAGGAGGCTGAGGCAGGAGAATCACTTGAACCTGGGAGGCAGAGGTTGCAGTAAGCCAAGATTGTGCTACTGCACTCCAGCCTGAGCAACAGAATGACACTCAGCCTTGAAAAAAAAAAAAAAAAAAGAAAACATGAATCTGATATTGCAGACAGAGACGTCTGTCTTTGGATATGAGGACTCCAGGAGGAAGAACAGGCTTGAGGATGACAGTGAATTCAGTTTGGCTCCTGTTAAACGTAGGGTGCCTCTGTCTAATAGGAGATGTCAAATTCTGGCTAAGGAAGAGGTTTGGGAGTCCTAAGGATTGAGGAGGTGGAGTTATATAAGGCAGGATGGTAAAGTGAGAAGAGAAAGGGCTAAGGCTCGAAGCATGGAAGCCCCAAAGGCATTGGTGAGGATTACCGATAAGAAAGGTCAGACTGACAGAAAGACAACAGGGAGAGGAATGAGGGAAGATGTTGCTGGGATGCCTCACGGTTAGATCAGCGGTTTTAAGAACTGAGGACTTTGTTGGTACACTGCAGTAGGCTGGCAGGGGAAGACATTAGCTTTCAGTAAGTCAAAGCTTCATGGAAAAACAGGAATGGAGATTTAATTTTATTTTGAAGAAATGGTTGATGCTCCATGGGAGGTATATTTGGGATAATTGTAAATATGGTTTTTCCTTGCATGAGTGAATCTTAGATAGTTAGGAATATTCGGAAACAATACAGCATTCAGTGAGAAAACACTCAGATGCCTCATTGGACTCAGTGGTGTCTTTTATTAACTGTAACACCTGCCGTTTCACAGCCTGTGCTGCTGTCTCTAGATACAAAGTGAAGGGGGCCTTACAAGTATTGGGCTAACTGAAGCCTCCAAAAAACAAAATAACAATGAAACTGTGTACTGCAGACACAGTCATTTGTAAATGTCACAAATAAGTGATTTTCTTTTTGATGGCATGACATGTATCTGATCTGAACTGTTCTTTTAACAAATATTAATGAAGTTGCCTTAACGTGCCAGGCACTGTGCTAGGCTCAAGAATTGTGGTGGTGACTCAAATGGACAAGGTCTTTGCCCTGATGTCATTAATGGTTTCATGTAGAATGCCAATACTAAAACAATAATTACATGTGTAAGGAAATAAATGAGGCTGGGCATGGAGGTTCATGCCTATAATATAGCAGTGAGCCATGATTGTACCATTATACTCCAGCCTGGATGACAGACTGAAACTCTGTCTCAAAATGAATATGTAAATAATAAAATGCTTTTTTAAAAAGCAATGCATAAACATAGAGAGTATAGCAATATTCAGTGGTCACGGGTGTGAACTCTATTTGCCCCTTTACTTTCATGTGGAGTAGGTAAAAACACCATTAATGATGTTTCCTCCATGTGGAGGGATATCTGCTAGACATTCTACATGGCCTCTACTGCTCCATCATCACTCCTCCCACAGAAGGAGAGGAGACTCCACTGGTGATGAGTTCTGGAGAAGACCTGGGCACACTGAGCTCAGCCACTTCCCCTTCCTGGTGTGGGACTTCTCTCATGACATAACTACTACCTTAATCACCTCCTAAAGGCTTCACCTTTTAATTCTATCACATGGGGGTTTAAGTTCCAACACATACCTTTTGGAGGGATGCAAACATTCAAATCATAGCATGGTGATAGTGGGGTCATATGCCCAAGAGATGTATAGGATTTGCTGTAAAGATGACACAAAAAAGAGGAAATATATTAATGGAGGAACCAGCTTGGATGTAAATAGATGACTCTGAATCTGGGTTAGGTGTTGGTCTGATAGGAACATACTGGGTACTATTATTCCACTAAGGAAAGCAAAGATAGAAAAAATAAGCAGTTTTTGCTGAGCAAAGAAACCCACTGGCAGACTCAGAACTCATGGACTTGACAGCTCTCCCTCACTATGAGGAGACCCCACAAGACTTGTTAGAAGAGCATGTTAGGAAAACAGATGCCTTGGCCAGAAAACAAAGGGACAGTGTAAGGAAAGAGACATTCATTTTCAGTAAATAATACTAACTTTATTAGGGACAAAAGGGGCCAATTGAAGAGATTAAAGCTGTTACAAACTCCCCTTAGCCTTCTTGAATGGGATTAAAAGGCAGTGCAGGGAAATAAAACTCTAGAGGCATGCCTTCCTGCTACTGAAGATGTTGCATATGTAACTGCTACATGGTCTGGAATATTCAAAGCTTATAAAAGACTGTCCTGGAGAGCCTATGGCAAAGGCATTGGCCATCACCAGGCTGCCAGGGACTCAAACCTCAGAAGTTTCAGTTCAAGAATCTGCTGAGAGTGATTTTGTGGCTGAAGCAAATGTGCATTAAGAAGGAGGCTCCCCAAGAGGCATTCTTTACTATTTCAGGGCAGCCCCAGGACCCAGGACAGAGCTGTCTGCTCTGGGATGATAGGGGAGGAGTGGGGGCTGTGCCACCAGACAGAGCCCACTGAGCCACATGGAACTAGAAAGGAAATGGGTTTTAGGATGTTTCAAATATATTGGGTGGGGAAGAGGTGCATTTTTCAACTTTAGAAGTCAGGTGGGCTGGCAAGATGGCTGAATAGGAACAGTTCTGGTCTGCAGCTCCCAGCAAGATCAACGCAGAAGGCAGGCCATTTCTGCATTTCCAACTGAGGTACCTGGCTCATCTCATAGGAACTGGTTAGACAGTGGGTGCAGCCTATGGAGGGTGAGCTGAAGCAGAGTGGGGTATTGCTTCACCTGGGACGCACAAGCGGTCAGAAACTCTGTCCCCTAGCCAAGGAAAACCATGAGGGACTGTGCCATGAGTAATGGTGCACTCTGGCCCGGACACTATGCTTTTCCTATGATCTTCACAACCCTCAGACCAGGAGATTCCCTTGGTGCCTATACCATCGGAGCCCTGGGTTTCAAGCACAAAACTATGTGGGTGTTTGGGCAGAAACCGAGCTAGCTGAAGGAGTTTTTTTCATATTCCAGTGGTGCCTGGAATGCCAGCGAGACAGAACTGTTCTCTCCCCTGGAAAGGGGGCTGAAGCTAGGGAGCCAAGTGGTCTAGCTCAGCAGATCCCACCCCCATGGAGCTCAGCAAGCTAAAATCCACTGGTTTGAAATTCTCGCTGCCAGCACAGCAGTTTGCAGTTAATCTGGAACTCTCAAGCTTGGTTGGGGAA